>NC_134688.1:435031362-436285529 GCF_050947455.1 Rhinoderma darwinii | reverse complement strand
AAATCAATTTGACAAAACATAAGCAATAAAAGTGCACATTGCTCTAAAATTACATTGTACGTGTAAATGAGTGTACTGGGGTATTCAATGTGGAAATCAATGGTTTTCAGGTACTAAAAAGGTCAAACTTTGTTTTTTTGTGTTGTATCTTGTGTTTGTGTTAAAATCAAAGTAACTTTTGAAGTCCTTTTAGGTGGAATCTTTTATATTTGTATTGTCAGCATATACAGTCATTGAGTTACAGCCTCTAACTGCGCCGAAAGCAACTTGTTTTGTGGTGTTTCTATGTATTTCTCATTTGTGAGTGGACTAGAGAGTCATAATATATGTAAATATCACATTAACTATATTTATACACATATACAACATTTCAGTGAAAAATGGTTTCCTAGAGGGGGGGGGTGGTCATCTAATATGCGTAGCATATAAAGCAATTGAAACTCCATCACAGAAAAATCTAGATGGGGTGGGGGGTGGGGGGGGGCTCTTGAACTTTCTTCTCAATATGGTTGCGTTTGTAGATGTTTCATGTATTTATGTATGGCCAAAAATGTTATACAAACATTACATTATGTCTTCTGTGGTTTTATATATGGCCAAATATGTAAATATAACGTTATGTCTTCTGTGGTTTTATGTATGGCCATAAATATAATACAAATATTACGTTATGTTTTCTGTGGTTTTACATAGGACTACTGGAAAACCTTCTACAGTATCTTAATATAATGCATGAACAATGTAGCCTCAAATAATTAAATGACAAACTCACCTCTGCTACATCTGTGGATCGGGATCTGAAAATAATTCCCTTTCATTTCCTGCCCCATCTATGTCTGTTATTATGTAACTATGAGAAATGTATATTTCATATTCTGAGTTGTTAAAAAATTATACATTTAATCCAAGTATTACTAGTTTCAAAGATATGATTTTATTTTATAATCTTAGATTAAGAATATTATAATCTGTAATGATATTTAGTGTCTGACAACGTTTCGGCAATGATTCAGGTTAATGATCTGTATTTTAGGTTCTCATTATTCCCTCCCCCTCTATTTTTCACTTCTGCACTATGTGATTGAATCAGGGGTTTGTTCTTAGCACTGGTGTGACATTGTCGTGTAATGTTTGTCACAATAACCAGAACTAGGATTTATTATTGTACTATTTTTCTGTTGTGTTATTTTGATGTACAGAAGTAGAAGAATTGGGGACAGTGGATGTCTAGGTGGGACTGTGGCGACAGTTGTGTCTACATATGAGCACTCACTCAGAAATCTGAATCCCATGCTTGCAATAGATATTCTGAAAACAAAAGCAAAATCAATAAAACCATAAGCTTTATTAAATGTTGACATTTACTACCATATATCTTGAATGTCAGAATGTCAAAAAATGAGTAGTATCTGACTTTTCAATGACTCTCAGCTGATATAGTCAAAATTAATACTTTAATATTCTTTACATTTTTAAAGGTTACAGATCAATGTTTTTGAATACTCGCTGGGATTGAATGAAAAATAACTTTCCTCTTTCCCCACCAACCCTACACTCACCATATATATGTAACAATTTGAAGTCATATGACAATGGTGTCAAAACTCTAAAAGCTATAGAAGGTGCAGTAAAGTGGACGTTTGCTGTTCCATATTTCACAACATTGCTGCCATTCTACTTAAAGTATCTAGAACTTCTGCTATAGAGTTTATATTACATGTTAAATCATTCAAGTGTTAAGCTCATCATAGTATATACCAGTAAATATAAAAGACAAATAGAGTGCTTAAACCTTGCAATGTGTATTCTAGTAAAATTTGGTCCATTAGGACTGACCTTTTGGGAATTTTCTTGACTACATTCTTGTAAAATGCTATAAAAAAGTTGACACGTGCCTTAATTTGTATCCACAGTATATAGTATATCTTTATAGCAGCATATGCAGATGTAACTCCAAACCCCACATACAACCTCCCGAGGGTAGATTTCTAATGGAGTTTGCCTTGCACTTCATGTGTTGGCTCCAATTAAATGTATGTACTAAAGACAGAATACTCTTTGAAAGGACTTGTCCCATCAAGGATCCCCGTCTAGGAGCCAGAATGAAGATCTTCTAAAAGAACAATGGCTCTCACTCAGGGGGACAAAGTATATCCATGTATTACATGGTCAGCCATCCATTTGAATGGTCGCGTGTAATACTACATTTCTCCTGTAGTGGTCGCTGCAGGGGAAATTAGCGTCCCCTTCGCCCAGCAAAATCTTCTGTTCACCGTCATTAAAAAGGGGTTGTGACAATCCCTTTAAGTCCTTATGTACATGGCCAATCTGTATTCATGGAGCCTGTACAATGACACACAGATTCCTCGTTTGACCGTATAAGACACATTTTTCTAGGGGAGAATACCTCCAAAATAGTATTGAGCATGCCCAAATTTTTTTTTCTCACGAATTTTGTCTAAATCTTTCAGAAATAAAACATAAGGCATATAGAGGTACATTATGCGAATATAAAATTCTATGGGTGCTATGTCACGATCCTTACAACACAGATCCGTAAATTTGGATTTTGTGTAGGAGCCCTAAATGGCAGAAACTGGTGTTTTCATACCAGGAAACCTCAATAAGATTTTCTGTAAAAACAAGGCATTTGAAGAAAATGGAAGTCACTCAGGAGATTAGGGAGAAGCTTCGTCAGTAATGCCCAAATTCTATCATGAATGCTAATTTGTTAGTTGCAGTTGTTGTTGTTATTATTATTATTATTATTATATTATTATTATTACTACAATATTTAACGGCATTGTCCATAGAAAATCCATTATATTGGATGCAAATAATAAATTACATTTGAAGAAAATACACACAATTTCTTATCCATGTAAAAAAAAAGGAATGAAACACCCTGTGGTGATACATTTGCTCAGCCAAATAAGGTTACATCATACGCTTTTGTGCCTGTGAAATACAGTAAAATGGAGCGTACTGTATCTCAAGTACTTGTAACAGACTCCTTACTGACTGACTCAACTTTATGCAAGAGATTGTACTGAAATAAAGGTTCTGACATATAGAATATGATATTCTGCATTGAAAGATACAGTAAAGTTGACAGCTGTTGTGAGAAAAAGACTAGGAAAGCCACTGCTAAATAAAACAGTGGTCGATTGTAGGACTGAATAATAGCTAGACATGTTAGATGTGTTCACTTTGCTTGGCTTGATATTTGATGTTCTGATGTAGCCAGAGATAAGTTTATCATTTGCTGAAATGTTAGAAATGTACACAATTCCTAAAACATGAAAAAATATTGAACCCAACATTTATTCCAGGGGTTCGCTTATTATAATGACAAGCATTTCTCTCGTGTACAAGAATAATTCTTGTTGAATCTTGGAGATAAGTAGGATTGTTTTTAAAGCCTGTCAGGTCCTTTATGGCAGCAAAACCAATACCAATGGCAGGTAGGGAACTTAAAAATGTGTTTAAACATCCCACATCAGATAGACTTAGCATTTTTAGACATACAAATAAATAATTTTTTTTTTGCATATATAAATTAGGTTGCAAGTGCCCTGAGGGTGGTCCCAAACCTTGCAAGTGCTCTGACTCTCGTGAGTAAATCCTGCCCAACAACTTCCCCTTGGCCTTGATTGGTGGCTCCAGCATTTAGCGATGTCACTGTCAACAGCCGAGCGGTGGAGCTGTCAATCAAAGCCAAGGGGAAGGCGATGGGCAGGATATAAGGTCCTCTTACACTGCCCGATATGGGCCATGTAACAAGCGCTGATCAACGAGGCAGCTCGTTGATCAGCGCTCGTTTGCTCTTTTCAAAAGGAGCTGTGATCAGTAATGTATGGGGAGGAGCACTCAGTACTACGATCGCTTGTCCCCATACATTTAATCTCCATCATGTCCGCAGCACATCTCCCTGTTTACACAGGAAGATGTGCTGCCGACAACGATAATATTTTTTTCTGCATAAACTATACAATCAGTTGATGAACAAGCATTTGCTCGTTCGTCGACTGATCGTTGCCCTGTTTACACAGGGAAATTATCAGGATCGAGCATTCATATGAACACTTGTTTGCCCAATCATTGGCCCATGTAAAAGGGCCCTTACTCACGAGATCTCTCACCAGTCTTGGGACAGCCTTCGGGGCACATGCAACCTAATTTGCATATACAAACAAAGTTCATTTTCACTGAAATGCTAAGTTTATTTGCGGTCACAAAGTTATGTTTTAACCTATGTTTGAGTCCATTACCCAGTACTGTTATTGGTCTAATTGCCATATAGGTCCTAACAGTCTCCCTTTAAAATTTATTTTTACCCACAACTGCAAGTTTGCTGACAGTGTTTTCTTTACTTTTAGAGATACTGACATGTTCAAGTGACAACAGGAAGTGCAGCCATATTGGTCGTCATCTTTGAATTCTTTCTAAACAACTGCTAGTAAAATTTGTTCTTGACATAAAAAGTTGACAAAATCATAGTTTATCATCAGTTTCTAAGACATATATTTTAAGGGTTACAACCATTATAACAACAAAACAGAAAAAAGCCAATATCTGAGGCCTCATGCACACAACCGTAAAAACACCCGTTATTACGGGTCGTAATTACGACCCGTAATAACGGGCTCATAGACTTCTATTGGCCACGGGTACCTTCCCGTTTTCTTACGGGAAGGTGCCCGTGCCGTTGAAAAAGATAGAACATGTCCTATTTCAGGCCGTAATAACGGCACGGGCAGCCCTTAGAAGTCTATGGCGCTCCCGTAATGACGGGTGGCTACGTGTGTGCACCCGTCATTACGGGAGCGTTGCTAGGCGACGTCGGAAAATAGTCACTGTCCAGAGTGCTGAAAGAGTTAACTGATCGGCAGTAACTCTTTCAGCACTCTGGACAGTGAATTCCGATCAGAATATAGAGCAACCTGTAAAAAAAAAGACGTTCATACTTACCGAGAACTTCCTGCTTCCTCCAGTCCAGTCTCCCAGCCGTTGCCTTGGTGACGCGTCCCTCTCGACATCCGGCCCGACTTCCCTGGATGACGTTTCAGCCCATGTGATCACAGGCCAATCACAGGCTGCAGCGGTCACATGGACTGCCGCGTCATCCAGGGATGTCAGGCTGGATGTGAAGAGAGGGACGCGTCACCAAGACAACGGCCGGTAAGTATGAATTTCTTTAACTTTTATTACAGAAAGGGCTGCCCCTTCTCTCTATCCTGCACTGATAGAGAGAAGGGCTGCCGATTAGTGCAGTGTAATTTTGCAGCCAAAAACGTGCCCGTAAATACGGGTGGAATACGGGTGACACCGGGCCCGTATTTACAGGCACGGGCCCGTAAATACTGGTGCAAAACGGGTCAAATACGTGTGACACCGGACCCGTATTTACGCCAGTATTTACGGGTGGGACAAAATACGGTCGTGTGCATGAGGCCTGAGTAAGTAAATGAAACATAATTACCAAACTTTATTTGTTGCGCTAACTTTTATGTTTATGTGAAAAACTCCTATAAGCTGGCTAAAGACATGAGATGACTGGTCAGCTAACCGTACTTTTCGCTGATAGCCTTTTTCTTGCATTTCCAGCCACATAAAAATATCATCAGATGCACTAGGGAGGAAAAAAGAACATCTAATTGGCCGTTATTGAGCCAATTGCACCATGAACTTAACATTATGGTTGACTACCTGTAATGGCGGGGTAGGGAGACAGACAGGTGAGCCCTAATATACCCGCCACTTAGTCCCTGCCTACTTGCAACGGCCCGTCCTAGGCGACGGCGTACAACTGGGCGACGGTCCCTACTCTCACTATGTGCACGACAGACAGACACACAAGGGTACAAAGAAGCTAAGGGAAAAGGGGCAGATGCCCACGGCAACAACGTGAGCCACAAGAGTAGTGAACGAGCCAAGTCAAACCAGGAGTGTACGAGGTACCAAACGCAGAGCAAGAGAGTAGTCAGTAAAGCCAGGGTCAATATGAAGCAGAGGACAAATAATACAAGCAGCAGCAGAGCCAGGAAACAAGCAGAATCACAGGCAAAGGAGAAGCAGGAAGTGAAGGTATAAATAGACAGAGGGTGGGAGCTAGCTCCATTTGGCCAGGCTGTGATAGGCTCTCCCACTCCTCAGCCTCCCATCCTGAGTGGTGGAAGAAGGAGTCACTCTATCAGACTTAGGAGCAGGTGCAGACTGAGTAACCACGGGTGTCGACACAGAAGCTGTGTCTGGCAGATCCTTTACAGTACCCCCCCCTTTTATGAGGGGCCACTGGACCCTTTCTAGGTGGACCTGGCTTATTGGGGAACCGAAGATGGAACCTCCTCCCAAGTCCTCTCCTCAGGCCCGTATCCTCTCCAATGGACCAGGTACTGGAGGGAGCCTTGGACCATCCTGCTGTCCACGATCTTGGCCACCTCGAATTCTACCCCTTCAGGGGTGAGAACAGGGACAGGAGGTTTCCTCGAGGGAGCCAAGGACGGGGAGCAGCGTTTCAGGAGGGAGACATGAAACACGTTGTGTATTCGAAAAGACGGGGGTAACTCCAGTCGGAAGGAGACAGGGTTAAGGACTTCAATGACCTTGTACGGCCCAATATACCGGGGAGCAAATTTTTGGGACGGAACTTTAAGGCGCAAATTTTTAGAAGACAGCCACACCAGATCCCCGACCACAAACAAGGGGTTAGCAGAACGTCTTCTATCTGCCTGAGTCTTTTGTATGCTCTGGGACGCCTCTAGGTTCTTCTGAACCTGGGCCCAGTTCCCGATGAACGACAGCTACCTCGGGATTGTTGGAACCACCAGGTGAAACGGAAGAGAACCGTGGATTAAACCCAAAATTACAGAAAAAGGGGGAGACCCCTGACGAGTTACTGACCCGGTTATTAAGGGAAAATTCAGCGAGGGAAATGAAGGAGACCCAATCATATTGACAGTCAGAGATGAAACACCTTAAATATTGTTCTAGAGACTCATTAGTCCTCTCAGTCTGGCCATTAGTTTCAACATGGAATGCCGAGGAGAAGGACAGATCAATCTCCAACTTCTTACGGAAGGCTCTCCAAAACAATGAAACAAATTGTACCCCTCTGTCAGAAACAATATTGAGAGGAACCCCATGGAGAAGCAGGATGTGTTTGACAAACAAGGTAGCTAACATCTTAGCATTGGGTAGTTTCTTGAGGGGCACAAAGTGGCACATTTTACTGAAGCAGTCTACTACAACCCACACCACCGACTTGCCTTGAGATGGAGGCAGATCGGTGATAAAATCCATGGAGATATGGGTCCAAGGTCTCTGGGGAATGGGCAAAGAACATAGTAAGCCCGCTGGTCGGGACCTGGGAGTCTTGGACCTGGCACAAATCTCACAAGCGGCGACGTAGGCCTTAACATCTGTAAGCAACCCAGGCCACCAATAGTTTCTGCCAATGAGGTGCTTGGTACCCAGGATGCCTGGATGGCCAGATAGTGCAGAGTCATGATTCTCCCTGAGTACCCTTAGCCGGAATTGCAGGGGAACAAACAGCTTGTTCTCAGGAAGGTTCCCGGGAGCTGAACTTTGATCAGCCGCAATTTCGGAGACTAGGTCAGAATCAACAGAGGAAATGATTATACCTGGGGGCAAAACACAAGCAGGATCTTCCTCCGAAGGAGGGCTGGCCATGAAGCTACGCGACAGTGCATCAGCTTTAATATTTTTAGACCCAGCCCTATAGGTGACCAAAAAGTTGAATCTAGTAAAAAATAACACCCATCGAGCTTGTCTCGGGTTTAGCCTCCGGGCAGATTCTAGGAAAACCAGATTCTTGTGGTCGGTAAGGACCGTTACCTGGTGCCTAGCCCCTTCCAGGAAGTGGCGCCACTCTTCAAATGCCCATTTAATGGCTAAGAGTTCGCGGTTGCCAATGTCATAGTTACTCTCAGTGGGTGAGAACTTCCTGGAGAAGTAGGCACAGGGACGGAGATGGGTGAGGGACCTGGTACCCTGGGACAAGACAGCACCTACTCCCACCTCGGAGGCGTCAACCTCCACGATGAACGGCTCCATTTGGTTAGGCTGAATCAGCACTGGGGCCGAGATAAAGCACTTCTTAAGGACCTCAAAAGCCTGGACCGCCTCGGGAGGCCACTGGAGGAGATCAGCACCTTTGCGAGTGAGATCCGTAAGAGGCTTAGCGATGACCGAGAAGTTAGCAATAAATCTCCTGTAATAATTAGCAAACCCCAGGAAGCACTGTAACGCCTTCAGGGAGGCAGGTTGGACCCATTCAGCCACAGCCTGAACCTTGGCAGGGTCCATGCGGAATTCATGAGGAGTGAGGATTTGACCCAAAAATGGTATCTCTTGCACCCCAAACACACATTTTTCGGTTTGTTTTCCCGAAGGGCCTGGAGTACCTTCTTGACATGCTCAATGTGGGAGGACCAGTCCTTGGAAAACACCAGTATGTCATCAAGGTACACTACAAGAAATACCCCCAGGTAGTCTCTTAAAATCTCATTTATGAAATTCTGGAAGACCGCGGGAGCATTACACAACCCAAAAGGCATGACGAGGTATTCGAAATGACCTTCGGGCGTGTTAAACGCAGTCTTCCACTCATCCCCCTCTTTGATGCGGATAAGGTTATAAGCCCCCGTAGATTAAACTTAGAGAACCATTGGGCCCCCTTAACCTGATTGAAGAGATCAGGAATCAACGGAAGGGGATACTGGTTCCCTAAAGTGACCTTATTCAAGTTTCGGTAATCGATGCACGGCCTAAGACCACCATTCTTCTTCCCTACGAAGAAGAAGCCGGCACCTACCGGAGAAGTAGAGGGGCGAATGTAACCCTTGGCCAGGCATTCCTGGATATACTCTCTCATGGCTTCACGTTCGGGACAAGAGAGATTAAATATCCTACCCTTAGGGAGCTTAGCCCCTGGTACCAAATCGATTGCGCAATCGTACTCTCTATGAGGAGGTAACACTTCGGAGGCCTTTTTGGAAAAAGCATCAGTGAAGTCCTGAATAAACTCAGGTAGAGTGTTCACCTCCTCAGGGAGAGAAATTAAATTAACAGAAAAACATGACGTCATGCATTCATTACCCCATTTGGTAAGATCCACAGTGTTCCAGTTAAACGTGGGATTATGCATCTGCAACCAGGGTAGGCCTAAAACCAAATCGGACGATAATCCTTGCATCACCAGTACACAGCACTGCTCCAAATGCATGGAGCCAACAAGGAGTTCAAAAACAGGGGTATGCTGCGTAAAATAACCATTAGCAAGGGGAGTGGAGTCGATACCCACTACCGGGACAGGTTTAGGCAATTCAATCAATGGCATAGCTAGAGACATAGCAAATTCCACAGACATAATATTAGCAGAAGACCCTGAATCCACGAAGGCATTGCCGGTAGCAGACCTACCACCAAAAGAGACCTGAAAGGGAAGCATGATCTTATTAGGTTTCATGTATACGCGAAATACCTGTGCGCCCAAGCGACCTTCCCGATGGTCACATAGGCGCGGAAGTTTTCCGGCTGCTTATTGTTACGCCTAGGACAGTTGTTCACTTGATGCTTGTCATACCCACAGTAGAAGCAGAGACCATTCTTCCTGCGGAACTCTCTTGTTGGGGAGACACGGAGGCCCGAGTTGCATAGGTTCATCCGAGTTTTCCGTGGAAGAACGAAGCAACGGCACCCCGGGAGCCATCATGGGGGAGCCAGAGGAAAAGGCATAAAAACTTTCAAGTCATCGTTCCCTGAGACGTTGGTCAAGACGTACCGCTAAAGCCATTACCTGATCTAGAGGGGCGTAACTAGGAAAGACTGGGCCACATAGAAAACTTTTGACTGGGACACCCCCATGCCACAAGCAGCCCCCCTTATAGATAGTGCCTCCTGTAGCATGTGCCATACAGCCCCATGTAGACAGTGCTATACAGCCCCGCCAATAGACAGTGTCACACCCCACTTGTAGATAGCGCCCCCCACCTCCCCCTTGTAGATAGTGCCATACAGCCCCCCCTGTAGATATCGCCATAAAGCCCCCCCTGTATATAGTTCTATACAGCTCCCACTGTATATAGTGCCACACAGACACCCTCCCTTTTATATAGTGCCACACAGCCCCCCTTAGTAGATAGTGCCGCGCAGCCCCCTTAGTAGACAGTGCCACACACAGACCCCTGTAGATTGCGCCACACACAGCCTCCTGTAGATAGAGCCACAGCCCTCCCCCTTGTAAATAGTGCCATACTGCCCCCCCTTAGTAGTGCCACACAGCCCCTTGCATATAGTGCCACACAGCTCTCCCATGTGTATAGTGCCACACAGCTCCCCCTCGTGTATAGTGCCACACAGCTCCCCCTTGTGTATAATGCCACACAGCTCCCCCTTGTGTATAGTACCACACAGCTCCCCCTTGTGTATAGTGCCAAACAGCCCCCCCCCCATTGTGCATAGTGCCACACAGCCCCCCCTTGTGTATAGTGCCACAAGGCAATGGTGCATCCGAGAAAGTTGTATCAGCCAGGGGGACGTCAATCAAACATGGAATGGTTAGTTTGGAGGCAGGACTATGTGACTCTTCAGGATAGCGGCACCACCCCATGACCCTTTAATGAGTAATTAGCACATAGTGTGCGCCGTTTAAAAAGTGGATTTTAAAGATTTTGCTGCATCTGAAAAAAACATACATTTGGAAATATTGTCAGGTCATGTATTAGCATGGTGGCGGTTGAAGGGGTTAAAACTACCAGACAGGTTCCCATGAAATATACAATGAATTGAGAACAATTCCATCTGCCCTGCAATTTTGTTATTATAAATACACTACCATTCAAAAGTTTGGGGTCACCCAGACAATTTTGTGTTTTCCATGAAAACTCACACTTATATTTATCAAACAAGTTGCAAAATGACTAGAAAATATAGTCAAGACATTGACAAGGTTAGAAATAATTATTTTTATTTGAAATAATAATTTTCTTCTTCAAACTTTGCTTTTGTCAAAGAATGCTCCATTTGCAGCAATTACAGCATTGCAGACCTTTGGCATTCTAGCTGTTAATTTGCTGAGGTAATCGGGAGAAATTTCACCCCATGCTTCCAGAAGCCCCTCCCACAAGTTGGATTGGCTTGATGGGCACTTCTTGCGTACCATAGGGTCAAGCTGCTCCCACAACAGCTCTATGGGGTTGAGATCTGGTGACTGCGCTGGCCACTCCATTACAAATAAAATACCAGCTGCCTGCTTCTTCCCTAAATAGTTCTTGCATAATTTGGAGGTGTGCTTTGGGTCATTGTCCTGTTGTTGGATGAAATTGGCTCCAATCAAGCGCTGTCCACAGGGTATGGCATGGCGTTGCAAAATGGAGTGATAGCCTTCCTTATTCAAAATCCCTTTTACCTTGTACAAATCTCCCACTTTACCAGCACCAAAGCAACCCCAGACCATCACATTACCTCCAGCATGCTTGACAGATGGCGTCAGGCACTCTTCCAGCATCTTTTCAGTTGTTCTGCGTCTCACAAATGTTCTTCTGTGTGATCCAAACACCTCTAACTTCGATTCGTCTGTCCATAACACTTTTTTCCAATCTTCCTCTGTCCAATGTCTGTATGCTTTTGCCCATATTAATCTTTTCCTTTTATTAGCCAATCTCAGATATGGCTTTTTCTTTGCCACTCTGCCCTGAAAGCCAGCATCCCGGAGTCGCCTCTTCACTGTAGACGTTGACACTGGCGTTTTGCGGGTACTATTTAATGAAGCTGCCAGTTGAGGACCTGTGAGGCATCTATTTCTCAAACTAGAGACTGTAATGTACTTGTCTTGTTGCTCAGTTGTGCAGCGGGGCCTCCCACTTCTCTTTCTACTCTGGTTAGAGCCTGTGTGTGCTGTCCTCTGAAGGGAGTAGTACACACCGTTGTAGGAAATCTTCAGTTTCTTGGCAATTTCTCGCATGGAATAGCCTTCATTTCTAAGAACAAGAATAGACTGTCGAGTTTCACATGAAAGCTCTCTTTTTCTAGCCATTTTGAGAGTTTAATCGAACCCACAAATGTAATGCTCCAGATTCTCAACTAGCTCAAAGGAAGGTCAGTTTTATAGCTCCTCTAAACAGCAAAACTGTTTACAGCAGTGCTAACATAATTGCACAAGGGTTTTCAAGTGTTTTTTAATCATCCATTAGCCTTCTAACACAGTTAGCAAACACAATGTACCATTAGAACACTGGAGTGATGGTTGTTGGAAATGGGCCTCTATACACCTATGTAGATATTGCATTAAAAACCAGACGTTTGCAGCTAGAATAGTCATTTACCACATTAACAATGTATAGAGTGTATTTCTGATTAATTTAATGTTATCATCATTGAAAAAAACTGTGCTTTTCTTTCAAAAATAAGGAAATTTCTAAGTGACCCTAAACTTTTGAACGGTAGTGTATATTCTATATAATTACAGCTCCAGAACCAAGCTCTGACATATACGGCTCCAGAACCAAGCTCATTTATATATACAGTACCACAACCAAGCTCAGTACATATATACTGCACAAGAACCAAGCTCTGACATATACACAGCATGAGAGCCAAGCTCAGTACATAAGTACATCCCCAGAACCGAGCTCAGTACATATATACAGCACCAGAACCAAGCTCAGTACATAAATACAGCACTAGAACAAAGCTCTGACATGTATACATCCCCAGAACCAAACTCAGTACATATATACAATACCAGAACGAAGCTCAGTACATAAACACAGCACCAGAACCAAGCTCAGTACATATATACATCCCCAGAACTAAGCTCAGTACATATATACAGAGCCAGAACAAAGCTCAGTACATATATACATCCCCAGAACCAAGCTCAGTACATATATACAGAGCCAGAACAAAGCTCAGTACATATATACATCCCCAGAACAAAGCTCAGTACATATATACAGAGCCAGAACAAAGCTCAGTACATATATACATCCCCAGAACAAAGCTCAGTACATATATACAGAGCCAAAACAAAGCTCAGTACATATATACAGAGCCAGAACAAAGCTCAGTACATATATACATCCCCAGAACAAAGCTCAGTACATATATACAGAGCCAAAACAAAGCTCAGTACATATATACATCCCCAGAACCAAGCTCAGTACATATATGCAGCACCAGAACAAAGCTCAGTACTTAAATACAGCATCGCATCCAAGCTCAGTACATATATACATCCCCAGAACCAAGCTCAGTACATATATACAATACCAGAAGAAAGATCAGTACATAAATACAGCCCCAATACAAGCTCAGTACATAAATACAGTACCAGAACCAATCTCAGTACATAAATACAGCGTCAGAACGAATCTCAGTACATATATACATCCTCAGAACCAAGCTCAGTACATATATACAGAACCAGAACAAAGCTCAGTACATATATATATCCCCAGGACCAAGCTCAGTACATATATACAGAGCCAGAACAAAGCTCAGTACATATATACATCCCCATAACAAAGCTCAGTACATATATGCAGCACCAAAACCATGCTCAGTACTTAAATACAGCATTGGAACCAAGCTCAGTACATACATACAGCCCCAGAACCAAGCTCAGTACATATATACAACACCATAATAAATACAGCTCAATTTAGTGCAACCCCTGTCGTATAGGTTTGTACGGCATAAAACTACAGCTCCCAGCATGGCCCGAACAATAGTAAGGATATGCTGGGAGATGCTGTTTCACCAAAAAGAATCATACCACCCATCAGATCGCTGCAGATCATACAGTGACTACAGTGCTTATTAGAGGCAGAATAAACATTTACATTAAGTGACTCATCGGTGACGTCTCAGATTCTAGTTATTTACTTCTCCCTCCGGTCCAGACCTCTATGATGGCTTTCTTCCGGCCACGATCCATTTCTGCCGTTTTCCGCTCAGATGCCTTCACTTTTCACTTTTAAAACATTTCTGCACCTATAAACGAAATTAAAATTCTCAACACCTATAAATATACTAAAGCGCCATACTTCACCACTAACTATAATAGCGCCATACACTGTGTCCCTGATTACAATAGCACCATACACTGTGTCCCTGATTATAATAGTATAATACACTGTGTCCCTGATTATAATAGTACCATACACTATGTCACACACACACACACACACACACACACACACACACACACACACACACACACACACACACCGTACCCCCTGTAGATAGTGCCCCCATAGCCCCCTGTAGATAGTGACCACCATAGAGCCTGTGTAGATAGTGTCCTACATAGAAACCCCTGTAGATAGTGCCCCACATACAGCCCTCTGTAGATAGTGCCCACATATGGACTCCAGAGCTGCAAGGCAATAGTGCTAACCACTGAGCCACCATGCTGCCCTACATATAGCTTCCCCTATAGATAGTGTCCCCACATATAGCCCACCCCTATAGATAGTGCTCTACAAATAGCTCCCCTATAGATAGTGCTCTACATATAGCCCACCCCTGTTTATAGTGTCCCTCATATAGCTCCCCTTGTATATAGTGCCCCACATCTCCATATATAGACCCCCTGTAAATAGTGCCCCACATCCCAAAATAGACCCCACTGTATATAGTGCTCCACATCCCCACATATAGACCCACCTGTATATAGTGTCCCACATCCCCACATATAGACCCCTTTGTAGATAGTGCCCCACATCCCCAAATAGATCCCACTGTATATAGTGCTCCACATATAGACCCCCTGTATATAGTTCCCCACATATAGACCCCCCTGTATACAATGGTCCACATCCCCACATATAGACCCCCATGTAGATTATACCCCACATCCCCACATATAGACCCCCCTGTATACAGTGGCCCACATCCCCACATATAGACCCCCTGTATATAGTGGCCCACATCCCCGCATATAGACTCCCCTGTATATAGGCCCCCTTGTATACAGCGGCCCACATCGCCACATATAGACACCCCCCTGTAGATAATGGCACTCACAGTTTTATTAGAAAAAAAACAAATAACTTTACATACTCACATGATCCCGTTCCCGCGCCGTCCGATGGCAATGCAGACCTGCTCTCTTCCGAGCAGCTCTGCTGGAGCTGAACGAACGTCGTTCAAAGATGCTGAGTGGCAGGGCAGAATGACTTGCTCCGTCAATCAGTGCCTTTCAAGCACGTAAGCACCATTTTGCCCCGCTAATCAGCATCATTGTAAGGCGCTGAATGGTTGGACATTCAGCGCTAATGCATGTATTTGTACCTGCGTGCTATAGACGCAGGTACAATAACTGCAAGAAGGGGTTGCTGTCACTAGCACCGGGGCCCCCTCCGGTGCTAGCGACGCCCCCGGGCACGAGGGGGCCCATGTCGTCCAGCCCATAAATGTTAGAGGCTCGGCGGCACGGGCCCCGTAGTAGCGTCGCTACAGCTGTAGCAGCCATAACGGCTGCTAGCGGCGCCATCGGACAAATGGGGGGGCATGTCGGCTAGCGGCATGGGCACCCTCAAGCCGCGGTAGTTACGCCACTGATGCCACGGTCAATAGCGACCGTGCAATTTAAACCGTTAGGGGGAAGACTCCCCCTCCAACAGCCCCCGCAATGCGATCGGGGGCACCGATGGTTGTCATGGCAGCCCAGGGGCCTAATGAAGACCCCCAGATCTACCTTCTGTCTACCTCTAGCCTCTAAAAATTACAATATACTGTAATACATTTGTATTGCAGTGTATTGTACCAGCGATATAACGATTGCTGGTTCAAGTCCCCTGGGGGAACTAATAAAATATGTAAAAAAGTTAGATACATTTTAGGAGTGTGAAAAAAAAAAAAAATAAAATATTAAAAGTTAAAAAAAAAACCTTAACCCATTTATCCCCAAGCACGATGTAAAAAAAAAGTCTGAACTATTACAATATACCATTATTTAACTCGCACTTTGAATGGCGTAAAAAAAAATTAAAACACCAGAATCTGTGTTTTTGGTCACCTTAGCGCTAAAAAAATTAAATAAAAAGTGATCAAAAAAATCGTATGTACCAGAAAATGATGCCAATAAAAACTACAGCTCGTCCCACAAAAAACAAGCCCTCACACTGCTCAATCGATGAAAAATTATAAAAGTTATGGCTCTCAGAATGTGGTAAAGCAAAACAAAGGTTTTTTTTTTTTAACAAACAGTTTAAGTAGTTGTAAAGTATGAAATAATTTTTTGCTATTCTCTATTGTCTAAAACATGGGTGCGTCTTATAGTCAGGTGCGTCTTATAGTCCGAAAAATATGGTAATAAAATTGTGCTGATGAAGAGAAAGACAATCTCCTACCACTAGTATGCAATCTTACATAGTTACAAACTTACATAGTTGATAAGGTTGACAAATTATACATGTCCAACCTTTAATCCTATCGTGTTGATCCAGAGGAATACAAAATCCTCCATAAAAGGGATGACAATTGCCTTGTTAAGGGAAAAATTCCTACCGGACTCCAAATTTGGAAATCACAAAAAATCCCTAGATCAGCTTCCCATCTCCAGAGTCTAGTGCTCATAACTTGCAATATTATATTTGTCAAGAAAGGCATCAAGGCCCTACTTGAACTTGTTAAATGAATCAACCATCACAACATCCTGTGGCAGAGAGTTCCTGTCTATGGTTATGGTGAAAACCTCCTTTCTTCTAGACTTGGGGGATGCCCCCTTGTCATTGTTACAGGCCTAAGTCTAAAAAGATCAGTAAACAGATCTCTGTACTGTCCACTCATATACTTGTACATTGTAATTAGATCGCCTCATAGCTGTCTTTTTTTTTTAACTGACTAACTCCAAGTTTAATAACCTTTTCCAATCCACCCATTACCTTATGTTACACTTGGTTGGGCTCCATTGCACCCGCTCTAGTTCATCTACGCCCTTCTTGTGCATAATATTTAATGTGTGGTCTGACTAATAATTTGTATAGAGACCAAACTATATTCTTGCCATGTGCATCTATGGCTCTTTTGATGCATCCTATGATTGTAATTGCCTTGGCAGCAGCTGCCTGGCACCAGTAGCTAAAGTTAACTTTTCTGTCCATTAATATCCCCAAGTCTTTTTCAGTGGCTGTTTTACCCAGTGTTTTACTATTTAATGCATAATTGTAGAATTTGTTTCCTCAGTCCAAGTGCATAACCTCACATTTATCCGCATTAAACTTAATTTGCCATTTCTCTGCCCATGCATCCATCTTCCCCAAGTCCCTCTGTAGTATTACGTTATCCTCTTCTGTCTTGATTACTTTACAGAGCTTAGTATCATCTGCAAATACTGAAATTATACTCTGTAACCCTCTACAAGATCATTAATAAAAATATTAAAAAGAAGAGGGCCAAAGACTGAGCCCTGTCGAACCGCGCTGGTAACTGTGACCCACTCTGGAGATCTACCATTAATAACCACACTCTGTTTTCTATCACTGAGCCAGTTGCTAACCCAATTACACATATTTTCCTAAAGTGCCAGCATTTTCATTTTATATACCAACCTTTTATCAAACATCTTTGTAAAGTCCAGATATACCACATCCACAGCCTTACCCAGGTCCAGTCTAGAACTTACCTCATAGAAGCTAATCAGATTAGTTTGACAGGACCGATCCCTCATAAACCGATAAAAATGCTGCGTTAACAGTTTATTTTCATTGAGATACTCCAGGATACCTTCGTTTAGAAAACCCTCAAATATTTTACCCACAATGGAGGTTAAACTTAAAGGACTATAGTATTTGGGCTCACTTATTGACCCTATTTTATGCGCCAATCCTGTGAAACAGACCCTGTCATGATAGATTCCTTGAATGTTCGAAATAAGAGTCTGTCTATGACTGTACTAAATTCCTGCAGAAATTGGGGGTGTATACCATCCAGACCTGGTGATTTGTCTATTATAGTGTTTTTAAGTCGGCGCTACACTACTTGCTGGGTTAAGCAGGTGACATATAATGTAGAATTTATTTTATCCCTAATCATGTCATCTGTCATTGGAGTTTCCTGTGTAAATACAGTAGATAAGTGTACATTTAATAGATTGCCCTTTTTCTCATCCTCCTCCATCATTATACCCAGAATAATTTCTGCCACAGAAAGAATGTGAAACAAATCTTCTCTTCTCTATGTAAAACACTCAATTCCTTAGTTTAATATCTCCAACTTTCAAAATAAAAAAAAAGAAATTCAGTTATGTTAAAGTGATCTTGTATTTTTTGGCAACTTTTGCTTAAATTGGGAAGTAAACACCAAGGTGTTTTGTATTATAGCAATATTTTCACATCTATTTTTGGTCCTGTAGAAATGAGGACTGGCTGCAGAAAACTGCTGGTATATAGGTGCATACCGTCATATTACCAGCTAATGGGTCCATTTGCCAGAAGGATTATTTCTCATCATTTCCCTCTTTGTGTCCTGCACATAGACAAGTGTCATCTCATCTGTACAGAAGGCACACATGCATTATTCTATATTGTAAGTTCCAACCTAACATGGCTGTACTCGTATATACTGTATATATATATATATATATACTACCAATAAGAGAAACTGAGTATTTAAGCCTATAGACTCAAATTTTTGTATAAACAATCTCCAAGCGAAGGTGGAAGTCGAAACGCACGTGCCGGGGCAGGACGCCACTCCAGAGAATTTAACATGACCGGTTAGTACATTGTCCCCTTCCATTATATATTTGAGGTTCTGCACTTAGCGCTTAATTCTGAGGGTCGTTTATATATCGCAGACATAGTACTATTATTGTGATATATAGGTAATTTATACTAAATATTGGGATAACTCATAATATTGCACATTGCTCCTTCCCCAATAGCGACTGTTTATGCAAAAAATGTATACTATTTTCACTGTTCACTTTACATTTCGTTGTTGTTCTGTCATGCATATTATATTTAGATATGATGCATAGATATTTTACCGCGGCATTGTACTGGTGGCCCTTCCTGTCATTTGTGTAGATTCATTTTTAATTGCTATTTTTTGTAACTTTTATTACTGATGAAATAAAAACTTTGTTTTATATAGTAGGCTTATAGACTAAGTTTCTCTTATTGGTAGTACATACACAAGTTTACTGGGACTTGTAGTTTACCATAGTTGGACTGGCCCACCAGAGTACTAGAGTCGCGGGTTCTGACGCAATAATGGGCTCTTAAACCAACAGGCTAATGCCCACATGGGTCACGTCAGTAAGGTCAACACTTCACCAATGGAGCAAATGATTGGCTTCTACAATAATGTGTTGGGATGACATCCATCACTGTAGCATTGAAAACAAAGATCAATTGGGGACCACAGAAAGATGTAAGAGCTGCCGGGGATTTGAAAGCCTGGACAACCCAGTTTTAAAATATTGTCCCATTATGACGACCCCGTCCATATGACCTATTAGGGTATATGGATATTATAGATGGACCCCCTTCTATGAACTAGAGAGATGAGCTGTAAACGAAAAGACTAAATGGCCACTGCAGGGAAAATGCGTGGCTGACCGCAGCTTATGATGACAAAATCAGTTGTTTGCTGGGAGTTTTGGAAGCTGGACCAACGGAAATTATCTGATCAATGTGGCAGCTGGAATTGGTTAGCTAGAGATATGTATGTATAAGAAAGTTTTAAAAAATAAGTTGTGAACAATTCCAGTTGACAAAAAGTAAGACGCTAGACAGGGGATGTTTTGTACAATATTGTTCTACAGAATATATTGTTCTATTATAAGACAGGAACTATTGTATGAAGGCACCTGCTTGTCACTTGAATCAGCCACTTAGACAAAGATCCAGAACAGAAAGAGCACATGATGCTGGGAAGTGAAGAGATTGATCAAGTACATTTCAACTGATGCTCTGATATATTACGTATATCACATCTATAGTATGTGCAGTATATTATAGTACTTTGGCTACTAAAGAAAACAGTCATTGTTATATCCCAATTTGTGCTATTTATCAAACACCCTTTGGGGTTGTTAGGGAAAGCACATGATAAAACCTGTTAAAGGGCCTGTTACTAGAAGGGGATGGTTGAAGATGGACCCCACTCCATTAAGATGGCTGAAGTGAGATATAACGTTAAAAAACGGTGTCTTTTCATACACAGTGCTCTTGTCATTGGGAGTACATTCTGTGGGACCAACAGAGACATAATACATGGTTAAAGACTGCATTGTGAATAATTGTGGATGCCATTGTGCTTCGATGTAAACTATCAAGTGTTAGACAAATATCCTGGCAGTGAAGTACAATTGTAGTTAGAGAGAACTGTTTAAGAGTCCTCAGTACCACTCCCAAACCCATGTTTTTTGGTAAAATTGACCACTTATATAGATATCAGGTTCGAAATAGCCAGAATCCAAGGCACAAAACTAAGCCACACTGGCCTCTATACTCTTCTTCAGTCTGGTGGTACCAAGCCACGTAAGAAAGACCATCAATAGGTGGATGGCAAATATGGCTGTACTCTCCACAGGGGACTGGGAGGATGTGGTGGACTATTTCCTAATCTCAGTGGTTAGTGCTCTGGTCACTTTTGTATAAGGTCTACTATACACCTGTCAGTTCGAAAATTCTTTATATCACTGATAGCGATTCGTATTTTCTTGCCAAACTGAACAAGGAACCTTCCTACATGCAGTATGGTCCTGCGACAAATTATCACTCTTTTGGCTGGCTGGCCTTTTGTTTCTAAACACTCATTTTAAATTTCCTAAAGTTCTCTCCCCCAAGTATGTCTCCTGGGTGTTTTAGACTTAATAACTAAATTATAGTTAGGTTTTGGAAGTCTACAAATACCCCTACCCTGGTCAATGGCTCACGTTAGTTAATACATATATACGATGCAACAAAATTCGATATAGGAACTGTAAATGTTTACAGACATTTTATAAATAGGAAGGTGGCAGATATGTGTGTAATTGTGTTTGTCAGCGTGTGTTCACTATTGGTTGTATAAAACACTTCAACTGCAAAATAATGTATCCTAAAATACTTTATTTGCCACTTAAATAAAAAAAGGCCATGTACATCTTTGAAATCGTTTTTTAAATATAAATGTCTAGCATTGTGTTTTGTGCAACTTTCTAAATACATTTTATTAATAATTATTTTAACTTTTTTAGATACAGCTGTAGCTGTATACTGATCAGCTGTATGTACAGCTTCTCTGTATGAAGGATGCAAAGCAGCTGTATCTCTTCAAGTAAAAATTCTTTTTTAATAAAAAGTATTTAGAAAGTTGCACAAAACACACTGATAGACATTTATATATATACTAGAAAAAGTAACCGGTGCAGCCCGGGTATAACGTGCCAGTCTGTCTGTTTGTATGTTCATTGGATTTGTTCCAAGTGTGCCTTGAAGACCAAACCATGCCCTCATATTTTCTTGGTTTATGGGGAAATCGCTAGTAGTCCTATATACCCCAGCAGTTACACACTGATTATTTAAATTTTAACTTCCTAAATACCTAACAGCTAAAATGGTAGGAAATTGAGTCATAAGACTGTGACAGAGCCTGTTGATTAACAACATTGGCAGTTATATTACCAGTTGGACATAGACATGGTTGGATCATAATTGAAAACAGCATCATGCATGATAGCCCATTCATTAACACACTGAACATCATGATGGGCTCTATCAGCTTGCTTTCTGGCCTGGGTTCAGACAGGAGTATCTGCGCTACTGAGAGCCACTGGTCTGATCTGTTGCTGAGAAAGCCAGAGTTTGCTGAGGAGTTTCAGCAGCTCGAGCAGCAGTATGACGCATTTGATCAGCTTGCAGTTGGACAAGAGGAGTCTCTGCAGCTAGTAATGCAGCTTTCCTCCTGGCCATCAGTAATCTGATTGGTTGCTATGGGTAACCGCTCCCCTGTACCTTCCCATCTAGGATTATCTTGTAAAGTAAACTACCTGCTACTGCCAGATAAAATCATCTTTAAAAAAGCGAATGTCTGTATTTGCTTCTATAGTATTGGATCTTGTTCATGTGATAACGGCTGATAACAGAGAACACCAGCAGGATTGGGACCATTACGAAAAGCTTCCTGAACACCCAATGTACCTATGTGCCAAATTTGAGGTCAAATGGTTCAGGTGTGTGGATGCCTATAGAGGACGACAAACAGACATTCGCTATAATGGTTGATAACAGAGAACAGCGGCACGGTTGAGACATTTCCAAAAACCTTCTCGGACACCCGATGTACCTATGTGCCAAATTTGGGGTCAAATATTTCAGATGTGTGGATGCCTATAGAGGACAGACAAACAGATATTGACTTTTATAATATAGAATAGCAGAGTTACCCGGCTTCACACTGGTCCATTTGTTTGTTGTTTGTGTGTGTGGTTAAGAGGAACAAAAAACACGGCGCCACATAGTGCAGGTTACCCAGGTAATAAGTAGTAAGATGATAAAGATACTACTAACCTGGTAGAGGGTGATAATGGGCAATTAGAAATATATGTGCTGCTGCTGCCAGGACTCAACGCCGGTGATCCGAAGGAAGACCGCAAATAGTATGCTGGGATGCAGGAAAAGAGAGAGTCTCCAAGGGCGCTGCTGCACTGAGTATGATGTTTCAATACATGAACTGAATAAAATCACGTAAGAGTGATAAAAGGTTAATTTATTGATAATAAGGCTACGCGTTTCAATGCCGCACCGGCATCTTCATCAGACCTGATGAAGATGCCAGAGCGGCATTGAAACGCGTAGCCTTATTATCAATAAATTAACCTTTTATTACTCTTACTCTTACGTGATTTTATTCAGTTCATGTATTGAAACATCATACTCAGTGCAGCAGCGCCCTTGGAGACTCTCTCTTTTCCTGCATCCCAGCATGTGTGTGGTTAAAAACTTCATTTCCTACTGATATGAAGCCGACATATCCAATAAAGTCCAAGTGCAGGTTCCTTTTTGGAGGCATGACTAGTCTGAAAGGGGTTCAATTAATGAGAATACTGAGATCCACGGGCCTGGTTCAGCATTCTGTTCTGAGAGATTTCAGCAGCTCGGGCAGCGGCCATGCGCTTTGCCACAGGAGTCTTTTGTCTAAGTGCAGGTTCCTTTTTGGAGGAATGACTGGTATGCAAGGGTTTCAATTCATACAGTATATGTGCAGTTCGTTTATGGCGAGTAACACGTGGAGTAAAGGAAAATGGCTTGGTTGTTATGGAAACCTGGTCTAAAACTGTGTTTATGTGAGTGAGGCTAAGAATGAAGGACCTGTGAGCTTCTATTGGCTAATACGGGTCATGTGATATGGAGGAAGGTCCTTGATGTGGAAGACAGTGGTGTTATATTTTCTTTTGTGAATATGTCGAGAACGGTAGGTCCTACAGTGCTGAAACCCGGTCTAAACCTTCAGAAGCGCGTGATTTAATTATGTGCCAAATTTTGGTGCAGATTGGTCCAGTCGCTTGGCCGTGCATAAAGAACAGACATCAGACAACAGAAAACAGACATCAGAAATTCATTTTTATACATATAAACACTTTCAAAGGTGTACAAAGCCTTTAATTTGGCTATGTAAGATTGTTGAGCTGACCCGTTGCTTTAGTTGTTTACTGCAAAGTATCGTTCTTTCTCTGTTTGTTCTTAAAAAAATACAAAAAAAATCTTTTAAAAATAAAGAATTCAAGGCATCAGGTTTTCCTATTTAGATGTAATTTTTAAAGCATAGCTTTAAAGCGAGAAACACAACATTTCAGCCACGAGGGCCTTTTCAAACCCCCATAGCGAATAATTAATCTTGCATCACGGTTTTCAGTCACAGTGCAGCCCCAGCCTTATTTTGCTATGTCCTTATGATCAAAAAATGCAATAAAATAGCTGCATCCAGACAATTTTTTACTGTAGACAGTTCAGCTAGTAACATTGCACTGGTGTGAGTAGAAATCTAGTCTAAGGCCTCATGCACACGAACGTGTTTTTGCAGCCACAATTCACCCGCAAATCTGCGGGTGAATTGCGGTCCCATTCATTTCTATGGGACCATGCACACGACTGTGGTTTCCACTTTGGTGCATTGCCCAGGAGCCTGGACCGCAAAAAGATAGAACATGTCTTATTATGACCATATTTTGAAATGAAAGTACACGACCATGTGCACGGCCCTTGATTTGCGGGCAGCCCGCAGATGACACTCTGCGGCTGTCCGAGCATCGGCCATGCACACAACTATGGTCGTGTGCATGAGGCCAAAGGGTGTCTTTACATGCTTTAATAATGCACATGATTCGGCGATATCTCGCACGACAATTTGCCACTGGTATTTCAAAAATTTTATAATATGTGTTTACATGTGATTCCTCGATATTGCGTTTAAGTTGTAATCATAGTCACATGCCATGACATTGAGAAATTGGATTTACACACATAGGTTTGAGGATCTTATGATCGAGAATTTTAGTATACCTGTAGATCTGCGATATTGAAATTGGTTATTTATACGTTGAGACGATTTAAAGTAGTCCACACATACGTATCATCAAAGCGCGTGAAGGTTCCTTATAAAGTCCAAGAAATTCAAGTCTAGAGTTTCTGTAAAAAAATAAATTATAAAATACAGGTGCATGAGCTGTTGTTATAGAGCATCTGTCAACATATTTAAAATATAGTCACTGATATATTAAAAAGTTTCTTAAATGCTTACTGTTCCATTTAGCTGTTTTTACACTTATTGTACATTTCGAGAGTGAATAAGTCTAAGGGGTTTGCCAGTCTCTAAATGAGTCTAAAGGTTGGAGCTTCAGTGAGGGCATTGACCAATAAGGTTTACTGTTACTCAGCTGGGAATGTGAGGTTGCTTCTTGACAAGCCAATGAGATTTTGGCATGTAAAGAGAGTTGTTTAGGGTTGGACAGCAGTGCAACCCTCAGTGAATATTTATGAGTAGACATTTTGATTATGATACAAAGATCAAATTAAGGAGAATCACAATACAAGTTATGTTCAGACAGTATCCCCCACATAGTCCAGAATATATTTTATGATATAATTTAAAGTGATTGGTCTATGTTGCACAGCTTTTAGAAAAGGGGGATAGGACCAGCTTGACCTGAGCCCCTTCTTTTTTCATGTCCCATAGCAGCTGCATGGACTGCCTCTATGGTATATATACCCTTGTATCAGTATGCAATATCTCAAATGAAGACACTAAAGAGGTATAGGGAATAGGTAGAGATAATCGTGCACATTTCAAATGAATTTAATCGGTTTACATGTCTGTGGTTTTCATAAAAATCTGAATGGGTGAAAGCGAAGAGGCCGGTGTATAAGTTTGTGTGTACTTTAACAAGTATTTAGTTATTTTCCAGCTTAAGGCCCTGTTCACACTGAGTTCTTTGACATGTTTTTTTAAGCGGAAACCGAGTCGGAAAACGCGTTAAAAAACGGCAAAAACTCCTCCCATTAATTTCAATGGGAGGTGGAGGTGTTTTTTTTCCCGCGAGCAGTAAAACCGGCTCACGAGAAAAAGAAACTACATTCCCAATCTTCGGGCTTTTACGTCTCTGACCTCCCATTGACATCAGTGGGATGTAGAGAAAGTGTTTATCGCAGCGTTTTTGCCTGCGGCGCTCGATGGCCGCCAGTGAAAAACGCAGCGAAAAATGCGGCAAACGGCGTGCAGGATCTGCCTCAAAATTCCAAACTGAATTTTGAGGCAGAATTTTCAGCCTGCCAAAAACTCTGTGTGAACATACCCTATAGGGTTTGTAAAGTTTTATCCCCCTATGCTATGAAAATATCAAACATAGAATCCTCCAAGGAGCTTTATATGGCTGCTGAGTCACACTTTTTATTCTCCTTTTTCCTGTAGTTCATCAGTATGGAAAACAGTCATTTATTTTTTTTAGCTCTGTCCTGAATAGTATAATTCAGTTAAGATAAATATACTTGTAAAAGGTATTTTAGAAGAATTTTTAAAGTCCTTTTAGTGTAAAATTTCAGGGACATCTGGACAAAAAGTAAATGAAGGACCTTTTGGAATTTAGGTCCTACTCCCCACACAGTTATACTAACTTATGTCTAGAGTTCTTTCAAGAGAAGAAGGTGGTCACTGGTAATTCTTTTAAAAAAAAACCTGTTTTGCTGGTTAAAAAAAAATAAAAATTCAATCCTGCAGGTTCACCAATACTACCATATACTGTCCATGCTGAAGTTGCTCCCCAATTTTATAGCTGTTAATTTTGCCATATAATGTTAATTGCCATAGTTCTGTATATCAGGTACATAAAAATCCTGACAAAGAGCACAGGCTTAAAGAAAGTACTGTATTTAGCGATTCACAGCGTCAAAAATCCTTGAGGTGTTAGGCCTCAGGCCTCCTGCACACTTCCGACACGGTTTTCACGTCCGTTTTTGACGGATCCGTGTGTCCGTTTTGTCGGCCGTGTGCAATCCCGTGTGCACTCTGTGTTTCCGTTTCCGTGCGCCGAGCATGGTACTGTCCAGGGTGCTGAAAGAGTTAATGGGCTGCACTGATCGGCGGTAACTCTTTCAGCACCCTGGACAGTACCATGCTCGGCGCGCGGAAAATACAATTTTAATGTAATAAAAAAAATAATAAGTTCATACTTACATTCCTCCTGTCCGGCCCCTAGCGATGACGTTCAATCCATGTCGCCGCTGCAGCCAATCACAGGCTGTAGTGGCGGTCACGCACGTCAGGATGACGTCAGAAGGCCGGCCTCCAGGGATGACGCTTCATCCCACGTGACCGACTCTGCAGCCAATCACAGGCTGCAGCGGCCTCTGCAGCCAATCACAGGCAGCAGAGGCCTCTGCAGCCAATCACAGGCTGCCACGTCACAAAAGAAGGTCGGACTGGAGGAAGAAGAAGGACTCGTCACCAAGACAACGACCGGGTAAGTATGAAATGCTTTTTATTTTTAATCAGCAGCCTCTTTTCTCTATCAGTTATTGATAGAGACAAGTGGCTGCCGATTAGTGTAATATTTTTCTAATGTTTTTCTGCCTGCCCGGCGGTTGCTAGGCAACTGCTCCGTCACACTCCGTGTGCCTTCAGTTTTTTTGATGGCCCCATTGACTTGCATGGGTCTCACGGTCACGGAATCCCGGACCAAAGTAGGACATGCTCTACTTTGGATCGGAACGGAGCAACGGACCGTCAAAAAAACTGTAGTGTGCATGGCCCCATTGAAATGAATGGGTTCAGGGTGCTATCAGTGACAAAAACGGATAGCACCCTGAAGGAAAAGACTGAAGTGTGGATGAGGCCTCATGCACACTTCCATCACCGTTTTATCGGCCGTTTTTGACGGATCCATGTGTCCGTTTTTGTTTCCGTGTGGTTTCCGTGTGCACTCCGTTTCCGTTCCGTGTGTCCGTTTTACACGGACGTTGTGCTTCCGTTTGGCTTCCGTTTTTCCATTTAAAAAACGGAAGGTAAACTTTTTTTGAATTTGTCACATGTCCCAGGAAACACCCATAGAAAGGTTACAAGACGTTTTTGGTGCTGTTTTCTGCAGCTTTCAGAGCATAGAGAACAGTTTGAGATGACTCTGCTTGGCTTGCTTTGTTTTTTTTTGGCTTTTTGGAGTGAAATGTGTGCATTTACTTACTTATTTTGTGATGCTGGGCACTAGTTTCCTGCTGCCATCTGTGCGTCAAAAGCTCCTTGGCAAGTTCTTCCCACGCGGCGTACTTTATATAGCGGTCGTGGTAGCATTCTGCCCGCGTCTCCCACAGTTCTGGGTGATCATGCACCAATGCTATGAGTCTCTCCACATCCATCTTCAGGAATGAATGTGTACTGTAGTCTGTGAGTTTGTGAACTTTGGCTCACCCAGCCGAAGCCTTCCGTGTGCCATCCGTTTTTTTGACTGACCCATTGACTTCTATGGGCCACACGGTCACTGAATCACTGACCAAAGTAGGACATGCTCTACTTTTGACGGAACGGAACAACGGATCCGTTTAAATAACTGAAGTGTGCATGGGCCCATTGAAATGAATGAGTTCAGGGTGCTATCAGTGACAAAAATGGATAGCACCCTGAAGGAAAAGACTGAAGTGGGCATGAAGCCTTAGCTGAAGGAGCTTTGCTTTAGAAATTCAAGGGATCTGGACCTTACCCCCAATACAATCTTCTGATATATAGTATATCCATTCGGAACCAGATTATAGGGAGGTTAAAAGGAACAATTGCCCAGGTGCTTTCACCACCGAGGGTTTTCACCTACCACTTCCCACCAGTGCAACAATATAAATTTTTAATATGTGGTAGGAGAGGTTTCTATTTGTTCGGATCTCCGATGCTTTATCTGCCTGCATGGCTAACAAGACGAAATCTAGAGGCTGAGCGTACTTCCCTTTTGCAATATGGAAATGAGAAATAAGTGGCTGCTTAGCTTAAATGGACACTAACTTTTCAAATAACGTATGCTAATCTAAAAGTATACCCGATAGAAAACAACTTTGCAATATATTACTGTTAAAATATTATCCATGCAAATTCTGTGTGAAGTTACTGCCACTAGGTGTCTCCCTTTTCTGTAATCTGCTGTCCACCTCATGTTGTGAAGCATTGGCCGTCCCTGGTTACAGATTTGCTGCAGAAGGGGGGTGTGTCACTTTGCCTGTCTATACAAGTCTATGGAGAGGGGAGCGGGAGCAGGAGGAGAGAGCAGAGAGAGAGTGTGTGACTTAGTAAAACACGCTGCATTTAAGTCTCTGGAGGGGGAGGGGTGAGCAGGGGGAGGAAGCAGGAGCAGAGAGAAACACAGACGTGTTGGTAAGATTTCTATGTCACCTTAGAGCTGGATCCACAGCTACACTGCTCATTAAAGCTGTATAATCTCCTCCATGCTGCTGCAGCTTCTAAATATGTGATAGACAGAGATAAGAGAGCAGGATTCTCCTCTTCTCTGTGTACAGTATATAGAAGACATGATAGACATTAGGCTCCACCCACTAGCTCAGAGACAACTGAGAATTAGAGACAGAGCCTGCAGAGGAGAAAACTGCTAAATAATGCAGAATACAAGTCATATAATGGCCAGAAATAATGTTTTTCCTCATGTACACAAATATGACAGCTCATTCTGAAAAGTTATCTGAAAACTTGCTATGTTCACACGGGGTATTTTGCCGAGTTTTTTGACGCGGAAACCGCGTCGCAAAACTCGGCAGAAACGGCCCGAGAACGCCTCCCATTGATTTCAATGGGAGGCGTCGGCGTCTTTTTCCCGCGAGCAGTAAAACTGCCTCGCGGGAAAAAGAAGCGACATGCCCTATCTTCGGGCGCTTCTGCCTCCGACCTCCCATTGACTTTAATGGGAGGCAGGAGAAAGCGTATATCTCGCTGTTTTATGCCCGCGGCGCTCAATGGCCGTGGGCGAAAAACGGCGCGATAATTGCCGCGAAAATCGGCGTGCAGGGAGAGGAATATCTGCCTCAAAGTTCCAAACTGAATTTTGAGGCAGATATTCCTCCCCCAAAATACTCCGTGTGAACATAGCCTTAGGTATACTTTAAGTTAGCCACTCATTATATTGTTTATGTTTAGGTGACTCCCACCAAATATTTTGTACTATGTCCTCCATAACCTTGATCCAGGCCTGTCTCTATGAAATTTCAGAAAATAGATATTCATTTTAAGTTACAGATAAAACAATGAATGCAGGGAGAAATGTAGTGTTATCATACTTAGAAAATATCTCTATTCCATCCTGTATAAAGATAATTACATGCTGAATTACCAATAGCAATTTGTCAAATTGGAGGCAGGCAGATTTAAATACTTTATTTGATCTGGAATAGATCAGAATTTCTTTTGATTTGTCTTGTAAATCATATTCCACTTTTATGTTTCTGTTCTTTTTATTGCTGTTGTTGTAAAAAGGGAAATTGCTTAACAGAGCGTTTGGGTTTTGTGAAAAAATGTAATCATCCTTAAAGATTCTTGTTGAATTTGCAAAAGCTTTTTCTTTTTCTGTGTAAGAACTCAGGATTGGGGCTACAATTGTCAATCAAATGTTCTTTCAAGCGTTAACTGAATCTGTCTCTATCATACTGCTAGAACATGCTAAGTAGGGAAAGAACGTCAGACATTTCCCATCCTTTAAAAGGCTTAAAGGGGTTTTCCAGCTAATAAAAATTGATGGCCTATCCTCAGAATAGACCACCTATAGCTGATGGGTCGGGGTCCGTCTCCCGGGACCCCCACGATCAGCTGTTTTGAAGGGACCGCAGTGCTTGTACGAGTGCTGCTTCCCCTTCATTCCGGTCACTTGCTCACACTGAATTGCCGACACAGCAGTAGCCGTGGTTCACAGTATTACAACTTTCTCCCTTTGAAGTGAATGGGAGAAGGCTGTAATACTGTGAATCGTACGAGCGCTGCGACCACTTCAAAACAGCTGATCGGCGGGGGTCCCAGGAGTCGGACCCCGACCCATCAGCTATTGATGGCCTAACCTGAGGATAGGCCATCAATTTTTGCTGGTAAACCCCTTTAAACGGATCAGAATCTTTCCTCAAACGGCAAGGACAAAGTTCCTGTCTCATCTCCTAGCATTCAGCATCAATCTTCTACATCATTGGTGTCAATCATTGTCCTGAGTGCACAGACTAGTCTCTAAATCCTACGACTGCCCCTGCAATAAAATAGAGTAGTATGTTTTCTATCTGTAGTTTCTACCAATTGTATGGTCATTATTAGGTTACCAAAGGAGTGATTGCCGTTTGGTTTATCTTAGGGGGAGAATATGGGCAATGATTTAAAGGGGTTGTCTAGTATAGAAAACCCATTTTTATATACCTGGTTAGGGAATTTTGAGTTAATAGAGAGGGATCCTCTGATTATGGTGCTAATTTCCTGAACAGAGTGGAGAACGTTTAAAAAGAGCGCCTCTTGCTCCGGAGGACCTGTCCTGTCTTGCATGACACGGACAACTTATTAATTTGAATGGGCACTGTGTAATGCTTAATTTCCCCTGTGGTGGCGCTGCAGGTAAATTAAACACTAACTGTCAAGTTTAGCCACTGATTTCAGCCGATCCCTGAAGGTATTGTTTGAGGAAGATACAAATTTGCTATATTTTTTAATTAAACATTTACAACATATTTTGCGCATTATTAAGATGACTTGTCTGGAATTAAAAAAAAATGTCTGCTTTTATTACAAAAACAGCGCCACGCCTGTTCATGGGTTGCATCTGGTATATTTGATTAGCCCTATTCACTTGAATGTGTATGAGCTGCAATTCAAGACACAAACCATGGACAAAAAAAAAGCAAACCCTTTTTTTTAATCCTGCACAACCTCCTAAATGTTTTGTATAATTTCCTACAATAGTTAGTTTCCGGATACCCGCGTGTGCTACATGATTATTTAGTTATAATACTGCCCCAAGGTCTATTTATCTTAGGGCTTATTCAGACGAACGAGTGTAAACTCGGACATGAAAAACAATCGTTTTTCATGTCCAAGTTGCACCGGAGCGGGAGCCGTTTTCACGGATCCCTCATAGACTTGAGTCTATTGAGGGATCCGTGAAAACTGACAAAAATAGGACGTCTTATTTTTTCATGGGCCCTTCACACAGTCCGTTAAAACAATGGCCGTGTGAACAGCCCCATTGAAATACATGCAGCCGTGTGACGGCCATTAAAAAAATGGCCGTCACACAGACTACATTTACGTTCGTTTGAAGAATAACCAATAATGTTTGGCCTTTTTTTCTAATATACTGTTTGTCAAATTCATGATAATATATTTTTAGAATCATGACAATGAGGATTGGGTCTAATTTTATTACATGTGTATTATATGAATGACATCACATTTCCTTGCATGGGTTGTATCTACATATTCTCATGCATTTTAATGTAGGCATTTTAAGTGTACAAGCTGCAATCTAATGGTTTCATAATTTTCTATAATGAAGAGATGGAGATATTTACTGTAAAACCAATTATTGACAATGTTGATAATGAATTGTGGAGCCATAAGCATATGAATGTGCTGCCATATTTAGTTAAACTATTTAATAAATAATGACAAGATATGTTTAAATATTAATAACACCGTCAATTAGAAAGCTATAATCTATCACAAAGACATTATCTCCTGCATATTCCTTTCTGCCCTGCCATCCCCTTTCCTGTTATCCTGTTTATTATTAACTGTTAAAAGAAAGATTGCTAAATTCTCAGAGGTAAGGTAAGTAGTTTGCAAAAGGAGATCAGCTGGTACAAAACTTTTAAGTGTTTACTGCCCTGGAAATTAAGATATGAGAAGGCCCAGCCAGAGATTTAACCAACCAAATGCACAACTTTAGTCCATGATGTGTCAGACATCAAGAGATTAGCTTTGATGAAGTCAATGTATACATACAGTGAAAGCTCACTAGAAGACCACCTCTTCGAGAAGAACACCTCTTTGAGAAGACCACCTCTGATCTAGACCATATTTTCCTGTAATGGATTTTTTGAATTCCATTATATCCTATGTATATGGTTCATCTTCTTTTGAGAGGACCTCCCCTCCAGAAGACCATCATATTGCTAATCATTCGTATGTAATAATAACAATAATATTCTGCAATGCTTCACAATTAGGAAAGTAAAAAGACAAGTAATTACAAAAAATTAACAAACACTAAGACAAAAAGAAAGTTCCCTGCCCGTAAAAGCTTACAATCTAAAGGAGTGGCATAACAGGTACATCATGTGACCAGCCCCTGGTATTAGCAGTGGGGAATAAAGGTGAAGCAGCCAGTACCTGAACCAACACAGATATAAAGTGCAGAGTGATGTGATGTGTAGATTGCTGAGTAGTGGAGACATCTGTGACAAGGTCAGGTTTGTGTGTAAGTCATGACCTATGGATATGTCACATAAGCATCTTTGAAAAATTTTGTTTTCAAGGCACGCTTAAAACTGGGAAGAAGTGTGATAATTCAGGGCAGTGAGCTCCACAGAATAGGTGCAGCACGGGAGAAGTACTGCAGACGAGAGTAAGAGAATGTAATGAGGGAGATTTAGGGTATGTTCACACGGCCAAATTTCAGACGTATACGAGGCGTATTATGCCTCGTTTTACGTCTGAAAATACGGCTCCAATACGTCGGCAAACATCTGCCCATTCATTTGAATGGGTTTGCCGACGTACTGTGCAGATGACCTGTTATTTACGCGTCGTCGTTTGACAGCTGTCAAACGACGACGCGTAAAAATACAGCCTCGTCAAAAGAAGTGCAGGACACTTCTTTGGACGTTTTTGGAGCTGTTTTCTCATAGACTCCAATGAAAACAGCTCCAAAAACGGACGTAAAAAACGCCGCGAAAACGGCGCGAAAACGCAGCGAAAAATGCGAGTTGGTAAAAAAACGTCTGAAAAGCAGGGTCTGTTTTCCCTTGAAAACAGCTCTGGATTTTCAGACGTTTTTGTTGACTACGTGTGAACATACCCTCAGAGTCATCGGCTGAGGGAAGGGCACACGTGGGTTGGGGCATAGAGATAGGAGTGGAGATGTATGACGGTGCCGCATTGTGCAGAGCTTTTTTTGCAGACTGGTAGGAGAGTTTTAAATTTAATTCTACTAGAAAGAGGTAACCAGTGTGATGAGTAATAGAGAGCAGAGGCCTTACTATAACCACTAGAGAGGGATTACCCTGACTGCTGTGTTCATGATAAATTAATGTATATGTATGTATATGGTCTACCTTGTTATGAGAGGACCACTCCTCCAGAAGACAATATATTGCTAATTGTTAGTGATTAAAAATAACAATGATATTCCACAGCGTTTTACAATTAGGCTACAGTCATATGAGCGTATCAGATTCACGTGCGTGCAAAACGCGCGTAAATCTGGTCCGTGTGTGCTGCGTTATGCATCAGTGTGCTTTGCAAGTGGTATGCGTTTTTCACGCACGCACTAAGCACTTTTTTTTTCAACCAAATTGGTGCGCAAATCACACACCCATTCACTTCAATGGGCACGTAGGTGCGTGAAAAATGTACCAATATAGGATATGCAGTGAGTTTCACGCAACGGACACTCGCTGAGTGTAAACTCCTGCATGTGGGAATGGCCCCATTGAAATCAATGGGTCAGTGTGCTGTGCGTGATTTTCACACACAGCACATGGACGAGTTTTACGCTCGTCTGAATGAACCCTTAGTAGTTACAACAAATAAACAATGTAACAAAAGGAGAGTTCCCTGCCCGTAAAAGAGATACTGATTTACCAGACCGCATTGCCTTCATTGGAGACATTTGGCATAGGTGCACTAGAAAATGTTCACTCGCCTTAGTTCAATCTCCAATGACGCCATTCCTATTCAATCCCCTATTGCCAGATAGATTTACCTGTGCAATGGCACAAACCTGGTTTGATAGAAAACTGTTCAAATTGTCAGATGTGACCGATTAGATTGCACTGAAAATGCATTGCAGTCCTCCTTACATTTACCCACTCGTTGGCAATATCACTATGTCCAGATTAGACAATTTCTACATACATTGTTTTGAGAATTGTGTAGATTGGGAACTTTCCCAAAGGGCTTAATAGCAAACATTTATAGGATTAATATGGATATGGATCCTTATCCAGACCATCCCGCTAGACATTCCTATATGGAAAAATGGGAAGACTTCTTGAGGGCTCCGCTACTTTTGGAGACTTGGAAATTGATTTTAAGAAAGGCAGACAAGACATCTTTCTGTTCAATTTATAAAGAGAATCAGTACAAACTATTGATTTTTGGTACCAAACTCTAATCTTTTTGCATAAATTTAACCCAACCACACTAAATTTGTGCTGGAGATGTGGGACAACCTACTTGTTTACCCAAATTCAGGTTTTCTGGTTTGTAATAAAGACTTTCATATTTGAAGGCTATGTACACCTTTAAAAACAATTTTTTTATATACTGTATATAAAAATGTGTATCAGTGAGATTGGTGCAACTTGTAATTACATTTTATTAAAACAAATTTTTACAGTCTCCTTTTTAGCAGCTTTCGTCCTGCTCAATGCAATCTATAATCCAACTCCAGAAAAATCCGTACTTAAAGAGGCTCTGTCACCAGATTTTGCAACCCCTATCTGCTATTGCAGCAGATCGGCGCTGCAATGTAGATTACAGTAAAGTTTTTATTTTTAAAAAACGAGCATTTTTGGCCAAGTTATGACCATTTGTGTATTTATGCAAATGAGGCTTGCAAAAGTACAACTGGGCGAGTTTACAGTAAAAGTACAACTGGGCGTGTATTATGTGCGTACATCGGGGCGTTTTTACTACTTTTACTAGCTGGGCGTTAGGAATGGGAGTGTATGATGCTGACGAATCAGCATCATCCACTTCTGTTCGTTAACACCCAGCTTCTGGCAGTGCACAGACACAGCGTGTTCTCGAGAGATCACGCTGTGACGTCACTCACTTCCTGCCCCAGGTCCTGCATCGTGTCGGCCACATCGGCACCAGAGGCTACAGTTGATTCTGCAGCAGCATCAGCGTTTGCAGGTAAGTAGCTACATCGACTTACCTGCAAACGCCGATGCTGCTGCAGAATCAACTGTAGCCTCTGGTGCCGATGTGTCCTCGCTCGTCCGACACGATGCAGGACCTGGGGCAGGAAGTGAGTGACGTCACAGCGTGATCTCTCGAGAACACGGCTGTGTCTGCACTGCCAGAAGCTGGGCGTTCTGAAGAGAAGTGGATGATACTTCTCGTCAGAACGCCCAGCTAGTAAAAGAAGTAAACACGCCCCGATGTAACACACATAATACACGCCCAGTTGGACTTTTACTTTAAACACGCCCAGTTGGACTTTAGCAAGCCTCATTTGCATAAATACAAAAATGGTCATAACTTGGCCAAAAATGCTCGTTTTTTAAAAATAAAAACGGTACTCTTATCTACATTGCAGCGCCGATCTGCTGCAATAGCAGATAGGGGTTGCAAAATTGGGGTGACAGAGCCTCTTTAAGCGTGGCTTGGTTAGTCCATCTGGCTCAGGCCTCTCAGTGGTCAACCAGCGTGATGCACCAACTTGACTTCTCCCGTTCGTGCCAAAACACCTAGATATAAGTAATACTAAGCTCCTCCCTAGTAGCGTCACAATGCTGTGCAGAGCGTTCGTCAATCCATCCGTCCATACCCATGTACCTAATGGCCGCCATCACAGTGTGCAATTTAAAGAAATATACTCATTAATATCTATCTATCTATCTATCTATCTATCTATCTATCTATCTATCTGTCTGTCTGTCTGTCTGTCTGTCTGTCTGTCTGTCTGTCTGTCTGTCTATCTATCTATCTATCTATCTATCTATCTATCTATCTATCTTAACGCACCAAATCAAACAGAAGCACATCTCAAACATGACTTTCGCTCCTTCTCTGAATATTATAAGTGAGCCCTTGGCAAGAACTGCAACACTGCTCCTGTAGAAATAACCATCATGTTATGTAAAATGACAGTACGACAAACACAAAAAAAAGTCCACTCTCCTCTTCCACCTCTTACAAAGACATTCATTGAATTAATATGAATGAGAAGTAGTCCTGGTACGGTTATATGGTTATATATTTTATGGTGGTGGATTTCCTTTATCACGCATTAAACAGTATTTTTCATATAGCGTAATGGAGTTCTTCTTGTGTGTTATAAATGTAACAACTTTAAATGATAGTATTTAAAATATTTGGCAGAGGACAGATGGTGATCATGTGACTGTTTATTTAGGGGTGAAATTACATTTTAGGGTAATTCTTCCAACTTGTTTTTTAACGTAAACCTTTGAAAGTGATTTTTATTTAATTTTTTTAAATAAAAATGTCAGTGTGTTTGGTGAAACTTTTAAATTATATTTTATTAAAAATTATTGTTACTTTTTGAGATACAGCTGCTTTGTATTCTCTATACAGAGCAACTGTATCTTTTGCTAAGACCTGAATCCGTCAGTCCCGTGGACCTGACGGAGTTCAATGTCAGTGGGTCCTGCGTGTCTCTGACACGCAGGATCGACCTGTAATCTATCACATCTAAGTTATGAACTTAGATTTGATAGATTACAGGTGGATCCTGGGTGTCAGAGACACATATAACACGCTGACACTGAACCTGTCAGTCTTACGGACCTGATGGGAACAGGATTCATCGAACAGTACAGCTGCTCTTTATTCAGGATACAGAGCAGCTGTATCTCAAAAAGTACAAATTATTTTCAATAAAAACTAATTTGAAAGTTGCACTAAAACCACATTTTTATAAAAAAATAAAATTAAAATAAAATCACTTTCAAAGGTTTACATAGCCTTTAATATTGAATAATGTACAGCACAGTCTATTAGCATACTCGTTGTAAATAACAGAAATAAGCTGTCAACACATATACACCTCTCAGATCTTCTTATCTTGTTCCAGCTGCTAAAAATTCTGTTCTTTGCAACGTTCTTCTTAAATGTATGTAATTATCCCGATGCTAATAATATAAATGATGTTGAATGGTAGACGTAATATCAATACATAAAATAATTTTCTCTCTATAGCAGAGCTGAGTTCGTAAGAGCGCTTCTGCCGCTTCGTTTTAGCGATCAAAACTTCTGATATGTCACTATGACATGTCAGAAGGCTTCTGAATGTTTAGTTACCCTTTAGGGCATTGTATGTCTGTATTATTTGGACATTCAAAGGCAGTATTGTATGGTGAAGATTTGGCAGTATTATGTTGGCACTAGCAGGATACATGGTAATTCTATTTAGACACTGCGTAATATTTAGACATTGTATGGCTTCATTGTTAGGGCACTGAATGACAATTTCATGTGGGCATTGTATGGAAGCATTATTTGGCATTGTATGGCAGTTTCAGTTCTAAGCATTTGGGTATACAATGTATACAATATGTATCTGTGTATTTTATGTATATTTTCAAATAATCAGAGCAACTGTCTCATCATAAGGAGCCTTAGTTCATTTGATGCCCAGGTACACATTTTCTACAAAACCGATCCCGTGTATTAAATTTGAGTTTGGCGCAGATCTTTGTGAAGTTGCTGTGGATTTATTTTCTGTAGTCTCACATAGGACCACAGCTAAGCATACTGCTTTATCTTAACTCAGAGGAGTATCACAATTATTTACAAACCATGAAGCACTAAATAGTGTCCAACAGCAAAGTCAACTTAACCCTAAATTTCATTAGCAAAAATAAACTACAAAAATGTGCCCAAAAGCTTTACATAGAAGACATTAACAAGCAGAAGAATATTCCAAAATGTGAGCATCCCATGTCATTGATCTGTGTGGTTCTTCAAATTATTTAAGGGCTCATGCGCACGTCCATATTATGGATCTATGTTGAACTGCTCCAAAATATGGCACCCGTAGCTATGGGCTCATACTGTATATTTGTATGCTTCCAATTTAATATGGGGCACAGTGAGGTTTTTTGACAAGTTCCATTGCATGCAATATTACAGTGGTATTCTCCTTGGCAAGCATTTAGTCTAGTGGAGAATACGGTGCCCCACAGAGGCCCGATGTGGAAGTACATGGTGTAATTATGGGTCCAAAGTGCAAACGTGCGTCACTGTACTGGGTCTGTGCCGTGCAGGGCTGTATTTAGCTCTAGGAATTAGAGGTTCCACACCATTAAACACCTGGCGCTGTTCATTGCTGTTTTTCTAAAATGAAAAGTGGAGGAGTTCAGTAATATAATTTTGAGAATATTTATCTTCATACATTTGGCATTCATCACGTCATTTTTCAGTGCAGTCACATCAGAATGCTGGTATAACTACTTTAATACACTACTCCTTCCTATTGTTGGGTGGTGAGCGTCATATTTGCCCAGCAGCGGCTCTTGCGGGAGCCATGCTCAATGCAGCAATGACTTGTGAAAGTGTCGCTATGAGCTTTATTTACAGATCGTGCCGCTGATAATTATTTTTGCAGAGATACAATCTATGAATTTCAGTGATAACCTAGTTTTATCTTCTCCTTCATTAACATTGGCCAGTTATCATTATTAATGCTCAGAAACTTTCGAATCGAATCGAATGACTATAATTGGCCAGTGTAAATAGGCTTATTCAGGCTCAGTGCCTAGGGCGGCGTGGGCTGTTAATACGGACCTGATGCCGTGTGAATGAACCCTTCGGGATTTATCATGAAATTAAAATTGAGTCTGATGTTCACACAATCTAGTATAGGTATCTGCTTTTTTTTCTCCAGTATTTCAGAATGTGAAACCAGAATGTGATTGTTTCTGTAATAAATTCATGTGTTGGTTCACTTTTAATAGGAGTTCATTTGTTATTCATGTCAAATCTAAAATAATTTGTACTCATAAATACATCTATAATTAATAGCTATAACTAAGGGAAAGGCTGCATTTTGACAGCTGGCATCACTAGTGTTTACTCCTCCACATGGAGCCTGAATAGACAAACAGCACCACGCCAGTCATATCAGGAAGGCACAGCCCACACTCTGCTCTTCCCCATTCGGATGGAAACTGCTTAGAATTTGAAGTTAGTTAATACTGGAACTAGAGAATATTCTTGGCTTTGGCCGTGGTGCGTCATCACATTTTGTCTTTCACTAGATTGAATTCTGTAAATTAGATTTATAATTCTGTAGATTAGATTTATAATTCTGTAGATTAGATTTATAATTCCTTATCCTAATAAAACTTTGTGGAAATAGTAAAGATACACATTTCAGATACCTCCATAAATGTAGTTTCACTGTATAGTTAGATAGAATCTAATTGTGCTCCCACAATATAAAGAATTTTAATTATAAGGTTCACTGAAATGACAACTGAGTAAAAAGATATCTTTAATAGTAACTAGTTTAAAAACAGGGGTAACACACCACTGTGACATAAGCCCCACCGTGAAAATTTTTAAAAAATGTATTAAACAAAGAAAACACTGAGTTATTATGATACCTATATCTCTGTGTATAAACGATAATTGTAGGAAACAGCATATACCCAGAGCACAACAGTAGTACAAGCCCTAATTGTAGCATAGGTGTCCGACAATTACGGATCTCCTAACGCTGGGTTTCACACAATATATTGTCCCCAATGCACACGTTCCTTAAACATTAAACGACCCTACGCGTTTCAGATACTCATCCTCAGGGGTCCGTATCTTAGTAATTCTGGCCTCATCACCAGCGATATTAGTATTCAACAGCGGATATTCCGCTGTGCGTCACGGGAAGATGCACGTATCGATGTCAACGGCATACTCCATAGCAGGCGCTAGGTTACTATAAACGCTAGACTCCACCCATCGTATACGGCGGCAAAACATGAATTGACCAATCACAACACCCTCTCGATTCGTGACACCTGCCCATGTGACCCCCCGCCGTCAGCTGACAGCCAGGGGTCATCATCGGCCGCATCAAGCCGAACGCGCAGGCGCAGTGGAAGCCAAGGACGTGTCGCCCGAACTGCCAAACACGAGGAGGTAAGCGCTAAAAGATAATGTATTATAGGCATATCCTGCGGCACAGTACATCACCGCAAGTGGGCAGCCTCACAAAACAACTCAAAAGAAAAAACACATATGAGGTGGATGAAATTGCCAAAGTCCCTATTCTTTAGAAAAACTGACAAAACGATCTCTTTGTATGTTGGCTAGTAAGTATAGCCATCTCAAATAAGTAATGCACAAATGCAGATAAACGCTCATCTACCCCGAGGTAAAACACCTATAGGGGGATGGTATCACACATTTTAAATAAAACATGTATAGTTAGTCTGCTCATTTAGACCTAGTGGCTGTATGCATTCCAGTCTATGGATCCACTGCGCTTCCTTCCGTAAAATCAGGTTATCCCAGTCCCCTCCTCTTTTGGGGGGTCTGACAAGTTCAATTGCTTGAAATCTTAACACTGCTGCCTGGCCTTGGTGTTTTGCATGCACGTGCTTAGATATTGGGGTGTCCCTACCATGAATAATATCTCCAACATGCTCCCTAATACGACGACGTAATTGTCGTGCTGTTTTACCCACATAGTTTAGGGGGCATGGGCATGTAATAAGGTACACTACTCCAGCTGTCTTGCAATTGACATAGTCCCGAATATTGTATTGTTTTTGTGTGACAACACTGGTAAAGCTATTCCCTTTTAGAATGAAATCACAGGCTTTACAACCACCGCATCTGAAAGTGCCTGGTATTTGTCTATCCAGCCATGTACCCCTAGGTGAAATGGGGTCAAAACAGCTGTGCATGACTCTGTCCCTTATATTTTTCCCTCTCCGATACGTGACAGAAGGCCTCTGTGTGATCTGGTCTGCTAGATCTATATCAGAACTGAGAATACGCCAATACCTATTCAGTATCTGCATAATGTCATTCTGTTTTGAATCATAGGTGCCTATGAGTCTGGTAACTTGTTCCTCTTTCCGTTTTTTAGGGACCAGAAGACATTGCCTATCTGCATCTCTAGCTCCCTCATAGGCTTTTCTAATGACACTCTCGGGGAAGCCTCTATCCTTCAATCTTATTTTGAGTTCCTGGGCCTGGCACTCAAAATCACCCATAGAGCTACAGTTCCTACGTACTCTCATAAATTGGCCTTTCGGAATGCCACGTTTGAGGGAATAAGGATGACAGCTATTCCATTGCAAAAGACTATTAGTTGCTGTTTCTTTCCGATGTACCTTTGTGCGGATTGTGCCTCCTTCCGTTTTTGTAATTTTCAAGTCTAGAAAAGACAATTCTTTCTCACTGATCTCACATGTAAACCTAAGTCCTACATCATTTTTATTGAGGGCTGCTACAAACCTATGGAACTCATCTGCTGTAGAGTTCCAGAGAATAAGCACGTCATCAATATATCTAATCCATAAACCAACGGATGAAGTCCAATTGACAAATTTGTCACCAAAAACAATTGTCTCCTCCCACCAGCCAAGAAATAAATTAGCATAGGTGGGAGCAGCAGGACTCCCCATTGCAGTACCACATTGCTGATGAAAGATCTTATCTTCAAATATAAATATATTTTTTTCAAGAACAAACTGTAGTAGCTGTAAGACAAATTGGTTGTGAGCAGCAAACTGTGTACCTCTTGATCCCAAATAGTACTCAATCGCTTTATAGCCACATTTGTGAGGTATAGATGAATACAAAGCCTCAACATCCAAACTAGCCAGAATTGTATCTTTCTCCAGAGAAATACCATCAATCTGTTTCAAGACATCCATGGTGTCACGTACATATGATGTAAGACTTAAGACAAAGGGACGCAGCACCTGATCAACATAAGTGCTCACATTTTGAGTTAAATTGTTAATGCCTGAAACAATGGGTCTGCCACGTAAGGGGGGATACCCTTTGTGGATTTTGGGCAGGCTATAGAAACACGCCATAACAGGAAATTGTGGGTACAGAAACCCAAACTCTCCTGCACTAATCAAGGATCTGCTCTTTGCATCACTCAGAATGCTCAGCAACTCCTTCTTGAACAGTGCTGTGGGGTTATCCTTTAAAATGGTGTAACAATTATGGTTAAACAAAATGTCCTCACACATTTTTTTATAATCATCCCTATTCATGACCACAATGTTCCCACCTTTATCAGATGCTTTTAAAACGATGTTCTGTTTTTTCTCTAGAGTGGTCAGAGCTATTCGTTCAGACCAGGACAAATTGTTATCCATGCCCCTACTATCCTGACTAAGATTTTTGATCTCATCTCCCACCATATCCACAAATAAATCCACATTGGTAAAATCTCCTATAGGTGGCAGCTTTCTACTCTTCATTTTTAGGTTGGTAAAGGGACCTAAACCTGGAGCTCTTCCAGATTCCTCTAATAACCCCTCCAAGGCTGCAAGGCCTTCCATATCAGACTCTTCCAACCCTAGTTCCATACATTTTTTTCTATTGTGGTGTTTGAAAAATTTGATCCATTTGAGTTTACGAGCAAATAAATTAAGATCTTTTATCCACGAGAAAGAGTCAAATTTAACTGTGGGGACAAAGGAAAGTCCTTTCTCTAATAATGTGTTCTCTGATGCGCTCAAGTTGTATTCAGATAGGTTAATGATTTGTAGTCTATCCATATTTTTTCCCTTCGTTAATCCTTTTGTCCCCTCAGCATATAGCGGGAAATGGGAGGATTGTTGGCTAAAAAATTATTGCCACTATTAGAAGAGGCTCTACCACGGCCTCTATTTCTACCTCTAGCTCCTAGATTTATAATTCCTTATCCTAATAAAACTTTGTGGAAATAGTAAAGATACACATTTCAGATACCTCCATAAATGTATCAAGTTGCTGCTCTAAACCGGTATACCTGATAAGATGAAGTAATACTCCTCGTTCACATGTGGTCTCAAATATTCTTTTAGCATCTACTTGTTTTTGACATGAAGCTCTTTAAGTTAGTCTTAAGATGCCCCATATACCCCTGAGCACTCCGTATCTATGGCAAAACATCACGGGGGGGGGGGGGGAGGCATCATTTGCGCTTTTGATTTTATGTTTGATGACCAGCTCTGTCTTTGTATAGGATGCGATCTGCAGACTCATCCAGTGAGTAGTTTTAGCGCAGGTCAAGCAGTGAATGCACTGTATTGTTGTACCGCCTATAACAAGGACTTATTGTTTGAATACTGACCTACTGGCAATTCATTTTAAAATTTGTCCAAATATAAATACTAAAAGTTACGTTTTATTAGTGGAATATAAAGTTATACTCTCTAAGGCTCGTCTGAATGAGCCCTAAGTAGAGGCATAAAAGGGTATTTAGTTGCCATTCGGCAAATTGATAGTACTACTAATTAAAGATGTACCCACCCCCACCTGGCTTCTCAAAAATTCTCTGTCCTTTTAAGACGGCTTATTAGGCACTTCCTGTTCCTCTTTGATCACATTGGATTCATGTGTAAAAAAACACCAAAAATGTAGTAGTTCATACAGAATTTACTTTTTTCTATCCAGTTTTAAGATTCAGTTGCAGTCTATGGACCAACACCAGGGTCAAAAATTTCAAGAAATTGGCACAAACAAAAATGCATCAAGGAGAATTATTAGAAGTGTCTCCTCTTGCCCGACCTGTACTTTATTTTTTTAATACTTTCTTGTTTAGTTCCATTGTACAAATATACAGCACAAATAAACTAAAATATATACAGTAACATAAGAAAAAACATACCCCCATCCTCCCCCAAAAAAATCAAATGCCGGCGCAAAACAACACAAGGTCAAAGATAGTGTTGTTTTACACCACTTTACTAAGTAGTTCAGAAACTACACAAAATCTGCTCACGGCACAGAAACATATTTGCTGGAAAAAGTGGTGCAGGAGTTTCATTATTATGATGTACGGCTACATATATTTACCCAGGGAAAGGATGAGGGGTAGGTACAGTAGACCTTATAACTACGTATATATTTAGACGTATGATAAGAGATTTGAGAAGTCTTACATTGCATACATGTACTGTATATATTTCATGGACACATAACATATATCACCACTAAACTTTTATGTCAAGATGTCACATTTTTTTATTTTCTGAACAGTAGTTATTTTTTTATACTTCTTTGCGGTAAGGGCCTGTTCACATCAGTGTTGCCCTTCTGTTGAGGGGTTCTGTCTGAGTTTTCCGTCGGGTTAACCCCTCAGCGAAAAGCCAAACGGAAACCTTAGCTTCTGTTTAAATCACCATTGATCTCAATAGTGACGGAAACGTTGCTAAAGTTTTCCGTTTGTCACAGGGTTCTGTTGTTTTGACGGAATCAATAGCGCAGTCGACTGACTTAAGATCAATGGTGATGCAAACAGAAGCTAAGGCTTCCGTTTACCTTTTCGTTGAGGGGTTAACCCGACGGAAACCTCCAATGCAAACCCCTCAACGGAAGGGCAATGCTTACGTGAACACAGCCTTAGCTGGGTGAGAACCAATATAACAAATATATGACCACCGTTACAACTGCCCATAAGTTGGCACCCAGCTTCTAGAGTCCTGAATTGAACTGAAACATATCCCATGAAGGTTGTTATCTATGATTGCTGCCAAATTGGTTGTCATCCAGATTTCCTAGAAGCAGACGGGTATAGCTATAGTGGGTGCAGAGGTACCAGTCTGACCCTTGAGCCTGTGGGAACCCAAAGGCCCCTCTTTCACACAAAAGACACCAGACATAGTAGGTGGCCATCCTGCTACAGATTTTGCATTGGGGAGAAGGACGTTTTTAAACTTGACAATGGAGAACAACTGAAGGATGACTCTTTTCTCGTGAATTTTTAGAGGGGGTGTTCTTTAAATAAAAATGATCAAATTGACCTTGAAATTAAACATATAGTTTTGTGTACCATTCCATGTGGCAAGAAAATCCTGTTATGCTCGGAGACAATTTCCGGCAATCAAGTAAAACCGAATTGTCCAGCAACAGAGTGAATTTACAAATAAAAACAGCAATTTATTGAAGCATGTATAAAAGGACCATTGGAATATACCCGGACAGTCATCTTCCAATGAAACTTTTATAAATGCTTCAATAAATTGCTATTTTTATATGGAAATTCCCTCTGGTGCTGGACCTTTTAGTTCTATGTGCTTAGGAATACACATACTGTATAAACATTCAAAGCTGAAAAACCTTAAAAGGTTAACAGAAACTCGACGTTTTCTATCTGTGAGAGCCTGTCACCATGCAGAGTGCAGTTTTTCAGATATTTCATTGATCAATAATAGGTCAGTGCACTGGCTTCCTTTCTATTCACAGAACATAAAGCAAAGTGTGTAAATGTCTTTGAAACACATCTGAATGACCTTAATGTTCAGCTCCCAGACTCTGGGGTGAAGTTCTGATAATGAATGGTATCAGGTCAGCTTAGAAAATAATTACCTGAAAAGCAAAATTCTTTGGTGAACTTACTAGAACAGCAAAACCCCCACTGCCATGTAACACCACCCAGGCCATTACCTCTAACTATACCATATTTTGCTCAGAATTAGAAAAGCAAGGCTGCTCTCATCCAAAAATAGCACCACACCTGCCCATGGGTTGTGCCTGGTACTGCAGCTCAGTTGACGTGATTTGAGCTGAGCTGCAATACCACACACAACCTGTGGACAGCAGTGGCACTGTTTTCAGCAGCCATATTTTTTTTTAATCCTGAACAACCACCTTGCTCCAAACTCCATGTTTAGTGTCACATGTATCTGAATAAGTCTATACACACAGTCGAGTCACATTATTATGACCAGCAGCCATATCCAGAGTAACCGCCATGTGCAGCACGGACAGCAGCTAGACGGGCGGGGAGTGACTCAATAAGGTGCTGGTAGGTTGTCTCAGGTATCTGGAGCCATGCTAACTGCAGTGCATCCCACATTTGCTGGAGGGTGCAAGGAAGAGGATCCACAGGGCGAACAAGATGATCGAGGTGGTCCCACAGATGCTCAATTCAGTTCAAGTCTGGTAAATTAGGGGGCCAGGGAAGTACTTGGAAATCTTGGTCGTGCTCTTCCAACCACTATCGGACATTTCTAGCCGTGTGACATGTCTCATTGTCTTGCTGGAAGATTCCATCTGCCCTAAGGAAGACAAACCGCATGAATGGGTGGACGTGATCTGCAACGATGGATTCCTACCCAAATCGGTTCAGAGTGCCTTCCACATGGATGAGTGGGACCAGAGAATGCAATGAATAAATTCCCCAGACCATAACGCTGCCGCCACCAGCTTGTGTTCTTCCAGCAATGGTTGCGGGTGTTTGTTCTCTGATGTTTCTCGCCTGACACGCCAACGTCCATCCGTTCGATGAAGCAGAAAACGTGACTCATCGGAGAAGACAACCCTTTGCCAATCATCGGTGGTCCAATTCCGATACTTCTGTGCAAATTAAAGCCTTTTTTTCCGATGCACCTTTGTTAGCATAGGAGCAGTGACCATCCGTCTGCTTCGGAGCCACATACGCAGTAGGGTTCGCTGAACTATTGTTTTAGACACATGTCTGGTAGCCCCATGGTTGATTTTCACGGTGAGCTGCTCCATTGCAGCGGGTCATTCGGCCCTCGCGCACATTCGTCTCGCATCAATGGCACGTTGTTCTCCACAGTTTCCACGTCGATTATTCCTAATGGTGCCATTTGTCCACTCACGACACACTTTCACCCCGCTGCATGCGAACAGTTCACAAATTGCGCTGTTTGAGAAATACTGCAACCCTTGGCCGGAAAGCCAATAATCATCCCTTTTTGCAACTCTGATAAATCGCTCCTTTTACCCATGGCAGCAACGAGTGATATGTGTTCAGACAGCCTATCGCACACCATGCATATCCACGAAGCCAGCCCACGACACATCACTTCCTTCATGGGCTACGCGCTGCTGACGTCGAAAGTAGGAGGTGGTCATAATAATGTGACTTGACTATGTATATCTCTCTGTTTGTTTATCTATCTATCTATCTATCTATCTATCTATCTATCTAGAGGTTGTCAGATTGTTGGCCCACTCAACCCTTATCGTTTTGATTCTAAGTAGACTATATGACTTTTAAGTAACTCTGAAATAGGATCTGTTACATGTTTATACTGCACTGTCTGATGGCAGCATAAAGAAGGGAAAGACACACTGATTTCAGCATGCTGCCACTTATTCGTTAAAGGTGTTTTCGCATAATCGTTATTTATCACATATCCACAGAATAGATAATAAATATCTAATCGTGGGGGTCTGACAACTGGGACCCCTACCAATCACGGCTCGGCAGCCCCATAGAAATGAATGGAGAGGTGACTGAGCATGCGCATTACCGCTCTGTTCCTATGGGGCTCCCAGGAACGTCAAGGTAAGCTCGTTCTCGTGATTGGTTCGTGTCCCAGTGGTCGGACATTTATCAATGATAAGCCACGAATAAGGACACAAGCGTTGTCTGAAACGCGTAGGCACAATCTAATATTGCTAACCACCCTTGCAGTTGAAATTTTTTAAGAAGTCTTGAAATAAAATTGGAACCTTGTTTCCTTTTAAATTACTTGGCGCTGGATCACTGATTCTCTTCTGTTTCTTACTGATTCTACCGTGTGCCATCACGGGGATCGGGCGCAGTCCGCACTGAAGACCTGCTATTGGTGAACTGGAGGATTTCTTCCACATTTTTTTTCAGAATGAATAATACAATGTATTTACAAAGAAACCAGCTATATTTTATGTTGTCATAGGACAGAGAGTCTGGATGGGAACAATATTCTCCTTTAACAGTTACGCAATGTTTTATGTAAATTACATGTAAACTGTAAAATCATATTCAAATTAAAAATATCTTTTAAAGTGGAGCTGTGGAGGGGGGGGAGGATTTGCTCCTGGAATGCTCACAATAAGTTATTATCGGCAAGGTCTCTGCATTCTGTCTAATATAGTAGGGTATTTTTCGGGCTTCTCTATAACCTCAAAATTGCCAATTAGGACATTTTACACGCAATGATCTCGACTACCTCACTTAAATTACTTTTAGCAGTCTGTAACCGTGTTAAAATTCAGAGACTCCATTTACTAGTAGTCATTGTATTATATCACATTTATAGAAAGATCTGCTGTAGCAGCAATTGTGCCAGAAACGGCTTCGCTTTATGTGACACAAAGCCCATATTCCCCAGTGTTTTCTGGCACATTGCAGTGTATATGGAGTTATTGCACGGGGTGGTACCGGAGGTTGTGAATCTCTCTGGGGATTTCTTTACATCCTCTGCATCATAGATTGTTTAGCGTTTCCAAACATTACCATAGGATTGGCAACGTAAAAATAAAAACGAGTAAGCTTCAGGATTTGACTGATCACACTTGTCAGGGTTTGATTGATCATCCTGCATTTTCTAAGGTATTAAAAACCTATAATAGTTCCTCTCCGCACTGCAAGCAGGGTCCTTTGTATGGACAAGACTGCAATAGAGATATGCGAGAGAAAAAAAAAAAATCACAGGAGAAACAGCATGTGGAAAATCAGCATGTGGATGTAAATTGATGAAAGTGGCACTTACCAGCTACTGATCATTAGCATGTATAAGCTTGTATTTTAGCCTGGCAGTCTGACCCAGCACCACCTGTAAAATGCTCCTACGGTGCGGGCCCTGTGCTTAAAATGGTAAATTATAAATGAAGAGCCTCTGAAAACAGTGGCAGGCAGCCCGGCACAAAGAAAGATGGCTAAGACGTGGAATATTACTGCTTCTCCCTATAAATCTATAATTGTCTTGATGCTACCACAGGTAAAAGGGCTGAAAGGAAATAATAGGAGTTCTGCGCCTTAGGGGTGACAACTGATTAATGCAGTGTGTTAGCTGAAATATGACAATCTGCTTCTGCGAGCATTGCTTTTATAAACAGCATTTTATATTATATAATTGAGAAGAAAACAATGAAAACGATGCTTTGTATCATCAGCGGAGAATTGCAGAGCTGAACACTTTGAAAATTCTTGATAACCGGAGACATTGTCTTCCCATATAAATGTTGCAGCAATAAAATGAGTAAATAATTTGTTTATTAGCGCCTTCTTTTTATTCTCCTGACAGAAGATGAATAAGGCTTTTCTTCACTTTTATCATATAACCATACGAAGTTATAGTTTGATTCAATGTTCATTGAATGAGCCTTTTCAGAAACCTTTCAAAGAAAAAATATGTAATGTGCGTCAGTATTGTCACGTGGTTTAGTACACTTTAAGTGAATGGCGACCAATGAATTCAATTTTGTTTTATTTCAATAAAGGCGATGTACACCTTTGAAAGTTCATGAACTTAGATGTGATCGATATTAGCTGAATCCTGTGAGTCAGGGGGACACGCAGGACTAGTTTTCAGCCGAGCCGCTAGTTCAGCTGAACTGACGGATGCTGCTAGACAGAGTGATCCAGCTTATATGTATACAGGATACAAAGAAGTTGTACCCGAAAAAGTAAAAAAAAAAAAATGAATAAAAGTCAATGTAAACATTGTTTAAAAACACACAAAACATTTATTTTTTATTTTTTTTTAAAATCCTTTCAAAAGGTGTACATAGACTTTAAAGAGGCTCTGTCACCAGATTTTGCAACCCCTATCTGCTATTGCAGCAGATCGGCGCTGCAATGTAGATTACAGTAACGGTTTTATTTTTAAAAAACGAGCATTTTTGGCCAAGTTATGACCATTTTTGTAGTTATGCAAATGAGGCTTGCAAAAGTCCAAGTGGGTGTGTTTAAAAGTAAAAGTCCAAGTGGGCGTGTATTATGTGCGTACATCGGGGCGTTTTTACTACTTTTACTAGCTGGGCGTTCTCAAGAGAAGTATCATCCACTTCTCTTCAGAACGCCCAGCTTCTGCCAGATCACGCTGTGACGTCACTCACAGGTCCTGCATCGTGTCAGACGAGCGAGGACACATCGGCACCAGAGGCTACAGTTGATTCTGCAGCAGCATCAGCGTTTGCAGGTAAGTAGCTACATCGACTTACCTGCAAACGCTGATGCTGCTGCAGAATCAACTGAAGCCTCTGGTGCCGATGTGTCCTCGCTCGTCTGACACGATGCAGGACCTGTGAGTGACGTCACAGCGTGATCTGGCAGAAGCTGGGCGTTCTGAAGAGAAGTGGATGATACTTCTCTTGAGAACGGCCAGCTAGTAAAAGTAGTAAAACCGCCCGATGTACGCACATAATACACGCCCACTTGGACTTTTACTTTTAAACACACCCACTTGGACTTTTGCAAGCCTCATTTGCATAACTACAAAAATGGTCATAACTTGGCCAAAAATGCTCGTTTTTTGAAAATAAAAATGTTACTGTAATCTACATTGCAGCGCCTATCTGCTGCAATAGCAGATAGGGGTTGCAAAATCTGGTGACAGAGCCTCTTTAAGCTAAATAGGTCTAAAATTTTGAGTTATTTATTTTCTTAATATATTTTTAGACCAGTCGGTGCTCAGTTCTTCTGATATAGAGCTGACTGGGCTGTAAATCTACAGGGTTTTACACTTTTTCGGAAAGACAGGACAAATAGGAAAGGTGGTGGTGTATGTCTGTATGTGAGAAATGATATGAAGGCGAGTCTGAAAGAGACAATAGTGGGTGAATACTGTGAGGAGGTTGAAACCTTGTGGGTGGAACTAGAAAGGGAGGTAAACACTGAAAAAATTACTTCTGGTGTAATCTATAGACCCCCCAATATAACTGAGGAGATGGAAGGTCAGCTATATAAACAGATGGAGCGGGCTGCACAGGCGGGTACTGTAGTGATAATGGGAGATTTTAATTTCCGGGATATTAATTGGTGTTATGGTTCAGCTTCAACTGCAAAGGGGAGACATTTCCTCAACCTGTTGCAGGAAAATTTTATGGGCCAGTTTGTGCAAGACCCAACTAGAGGTGAAGCTCTGTTGGATCTGGTCATTTCTAATAATGCAGATCTTGTTGGGAATGTCAATGTTCGTGAAAACCTCGGTAACAGTGATCATAATATAGTTACATTTTACCTATACTGTAAAAAACAAACGCAGGCTGGGAGGGCAAAAACATTTAATTTTAAGAAAGCCAATTTCCCCAGGATGAGGGCTGCAATTCAGGATATAGACTGGGAAGAACTAATGTCAAATAATGGAACAAATGATAAATGGGAGATTTTCAAATCTACTTTGAGTTATTATAGTGCAAAATTTATTCCTATAGGTAACAAGTATAAACGACTCAAATTAAAACCCACATGGCTTACACCTTCTGTGAAAGGGGCAATACACGACAAAAAAAGGGCATTTAAAAAATACAAATCTGAGGGTACAGCTGTAGCCTTTGTAAAATATAAAGACCTTAATAAAATCTGTAAAAATGTAATAAAATTAGCAAAAATACAAAATGAAAGGCAGGTGGCCAAGGATAGTAAAACAAATCCCAAAAAATTCTTCAAGTATATAAATGCTAAAAAGCCAAGCTCTGAACATGTAGGACCCCTAGATAGTGGTAATGGGGAGTTGATCACAGGGGATCAAGAGAAGTTAGAGTTACTAAATGGGTTCTTTAGCTCTGTATATACAACAGAAGAAAGAGCAGCTGATGTAGCCGGTGCCAGTGCTGTTAATATATCAGTTGATATACTGAATTGGATGAATGTAGATATGGTCCAAGCTAAATTAAATAAAATAAATGTGCACAAGGCCCCGGGTCCAGATGGGTTACACCGTAGAGTTCTTAAAGAGCTTAGTTCAGTTATTTCTGTCCCCCTTTTCATAATATTCAGAGAATCGCTAGTGACTGGTATAGTGCCAAGGGACTAGCGCAGCGCAAATGTGGTGCCTATTTTCAAAAAGGGCTCTAGGTCTTCCCCGGGTAAATTTTAGACCAGTAAGCTTAACATCCATCGTGGGGAAAATGTTTGAGGGGCTATTGAGGGACTATATACAGGATTATGTGACAATAAATAGCATTATAAGTGACAGCCAGCACGGTTTTACTAAGGACAGAAGTTGTCAAACTAACCTAATCTGTTTTTATGAAGAGGTGAGCAGAAGTCTAGACAGAGGGGCCGCTGTGGATTTAGTGTTTTTGGACTTTGCAAAGGCATTTGACACTGTCCCCCATAGACGCCTAATGGGTAAATTAAGGACTATAGGTTTAGAAAATATAGTTTGTAATTGGATTGAGAATTGGCTCAAGGACCGTATCCAGAGAGTTGTGGTCAATGATTCCTTCTCTGAATGGTCCCCGGTAATAAGTGGTGTACCCCAGGGTTCAGTGCTGGGACCACTATTATTCAACTTATTTATTAATGATATAGAAGATGGGATTAATAGCACTATATTCTATTTTTGCAGATGACACCAAGCTATGTAATATAGTTCAGTCTATGGAAGATGTTCATGAATTGCAAGCAGATTTAAACAAACTAAGTGTTTGGGCGTCCACTTGGCAGATGAAGTTTAATGTAGATAAATGTAAAGTTATGCATCTGGGTACCAACAACCTGCATGCATCATATGTCCTAGGGGGAGCTACACTGGCGGATTCACTTGTTGAGAAGGATCTGGGTGTTCTTGTAAATCATAAACTCAATAACAGCATGCAGTGTCAATCAGCTGCTTCAAAGGCCAGCAGGATATTGTCGTGTATTAAAAGAGGCATGGACTCACGGGACAGGGATGTATTATTGCCACTTTACAAAGCATTAGTGAGGCCTCATCTAGAATATGCAGTTCAGTTCTGGGCTTCAGTTCATAGAAAGGATGCCCTGGAGTTGGAAAAAATACAAAGAAGAGCAACGAAGCTAATTAGGGGCATGGAGAATTTAAGTTATGAGGAAAGATTGAAAGAATTAAACCTATTTAGCCTTGAAAAAAGACGACTAAGGGGGGACATGATTAACTTATATAAATATATTAATGGCACATACAAAAAATATGGTGAAATCCTGTTCCTTGTAAAACCCCCTCAAAAAACAAGGGAGCACTCCCTCCGTCTGGAGAAAAAAAGGTTCAACCTGCAGAGGCGACAAGACTTCTTTACTGTGAGAACTGTGAATCTATGGAATAGCCTACCGCAGGAGCTGGTCACAGCAGGGACAGTAGATGGCTTTAAAAAAGGGTTAGATAATTTCCTAGAACAAAAAAATATTAGCTCCTATGTGTAGAAATTTTTCCTTCCCTTTTCCCGTCCCTTGGTTGAACTTGATGGACATGTGTCTTTTTTCAGCCGTACTATGTAACTATGTAAGAGTTCCATATCCCCTGGCAGAAAAACAAAGTTGGAACCAGCGCTGAGAGTGATGAATCTGTTAAAAACGGGAAACTTCTTCCAAGTTTTAATGTTGCTTTTTTTTAAAAACAATGGACAAAGAAATAATGGTGACGGGCGGGTAATGTCCAGAGTACAGAGAGTGATGAGAAGATGTACTATGGACATTACCCGCCCGTCACCATTATTTCTTTGTCCATTGTTTTTAAAAAAAAGCAACATTAAAACTTGGAAGAAGTTTCCCGTTTTTAACAGATTCATCACTCTCAGCGCTGGTTCCAACTTTGTTTTTCTGCCATTTCCCTTGCGTGTGCCGACACGAGGATCCGTGCGCTGACTACGATACCTGTGACAAGGTGAGCTGAAGGAAATTCCCCCCCCCTTTTTTCGTTCCATATCCCCTGCATAGACATAGAGTTAATTAATAGTTAATTAATCTAATTCCGTCTGTATGCTACCACCACTAGGGGGAGATCAGGAGCTTACTGCATCCTGTTTATACATTAAACTCATTATACAACAGTATGAATTAAGCTCCCCTAGTGGTGAATAAGTGTAAAGGCTGGACAATAACAGGGCTTTGACCAATCACATTCTTTGTTGCTCAGTAGTACACAGTCAGTGGTCACATGACAGGTGAATCAATGTAGAGGAATCTGCTTAATTATGTTTTCTAAGAGCGCTGGACAGGGTCTGAATTTATTGGACCCTCAAGAGGGAACTGCAATACAGCCCCAATCCAGTGACTGCATGTAGTGTAGTTCCCTGTACAGTGGGTGGCCCAGGATCACAGCCGTGTAAGGAAGTACTGTGAAAGAGCCACAGCACTTAGCTAGAACTGCTACTCCTTCATTCCGGGGATCAGGATTGCGGCAATCGGACCCCCATGATCACTAAGTTATGTCATATCCTAGTGATATTCCAACACTTGCCATTATCGGAATATCTCCTTTCATTTGTTACTATGGGCCATAGCTGTAATTTTGTTTTGCATTATTTTTTATTTTTTGCACACAAAAGATACAATACACAAAAGCGGCACTCATAAGGGTTATCACTTTTTTGTTAAGCTTTTAATCATAAAAGTCACTGTGCCAGATTTACGGAAAAATCAGAGGATGACCATTTACATGTAACAATTCAACAATATGACACAAGTTAGAACAATAATTATTATGTAAGGACAATCATTTTCCATCATTGATACAATACAAGCATTTTATCATTAACTGTTTTGTGCATTATATCAGGGAATTTACTAAACCAGTGCAGACAAAAAGCGGAGCAGTTTCCCATAGCAACCAATTAGATCACTACATTGTCTAACTTGAGGAAGAAAAATTGCTGCGGACAATTGCTCTTTTGTTGCTAGTTTTGATACATCTCCCTCAGCAAATTTTCTTCAAATCTTCTAGTAATGAGGAATCAATAATATATTGTGTCTGCTCTTCCTTTTCACGTACGTGTTAAGCGTTTCCTTGATACATTGCACATTGCCTTAAATGCCGTCTGATTTTACTTGACTATATCCCACTGTGTGTGTCTATGTGAAGAACTGCAGGGCTGGCTGTGTGATATTGTGAGGAAGCTGAAAGGAGGGGAGCGGAGGAAGAGCTCTGTGTTATGTAAGTACGAGTTCTCTCCAGCAGGTTGACCTTCACATCCATGCTTTGTGTGATTTTCACCGACAATGGTTTTCTTTTTCAAGAACACAAGTAGATACTATTAATTTGAACCTCAGAGTAAAACAGGCTATGTCACAAGGAATAAGGGGTTCTCAGGTTTGGTTTTTTTAAGCTGATAAGATGCGACGTAGAGGCGCTATGCCACACACTATACAGTATTACATATAATTAATTTGGTCTTCAAGGTGGCACATAACAGCACGTGGCAAAATGCAGACAGAGGAGGCAACTACTTAAAGGTGTTATACACTTCCGACAATCCCTGCTTGTTAAAAGTGTCCTTTCACAATAAGATCACAAAGTGTTTAACTGGAAACCCCAGCAATCAGCTGTTCTATGTGGTTAAACCTGGAGTAAGTGTTCAATTTCCCTGCAGCGCCACTTCAGGGGAAATGAAGCATTACACAGTGCTCATTTACATTGATAGGATGTCTGTGTAATGCAGGACAGGTCAGGTCCTCCAGAACGAGAGACGATCTTTGTAACCGCTCTCCACTCTGGTCAAGAGATGAGGATACGGAAAAAAAAGACTGCCCCTCCATTAACTCAGAATTGCTTAATTAGGTATATGAAAATGTTTTTTTTTTTCTAAACTAGACAGCCCACTTAAAGGGGTAGTTTGGTTATTTAAACATTGGCAAAATCAGTTGGGGAATAATTTCCACTTCTGAAATCTTCCTCTGTTGCCCCAGGAGCTTCTTCTGTCTCTGTGATGCTTCGTCCATATGACTTCAAATCACATGGCAACGTTCTCCGAAAAACAGCCACGGGCTTTACTAGAGACAAAAACATCACCGCAACCTACATAATCACAGAGGCAAAGGGAGCACTCGCGAGGAACAGTGACCGACAGCAGAGGGCAAAGGAAGATTTCAGAAGTCAACGATTTTTCCTCTAACAGATTTTGCCAATGAAAGATTTTGACTGGCAGGAAACAAAGGAAGATTTCTGAATGTAACGTTGTATTCACATGCGGCAGATTTTGTTGCATAAATTTCTGCGACTGAAAATCAGTACCATTTATCTGAATGGTGCTGCTTCTGCAGCGAGTGCATGGATTTCCATTTAGATAAAATTTCTGAACAAATATTGCCGTGTGTAAGTCTATTGCAGAGTTTATAATTTATTTTATTGTCAGGATTGTGCCAATTTTAAAATAAGCAGCCAGCCCCTTTAAAGGGGTTGTCAAATTAGGGCAACCCTGTCCACATATTCCCTATTAGAACATATATAGAGGTGACCCCCAACTCAATTACAAGAGAGACAAAAGTGAGAATGGAGAAACATTCTGGAGAACTTCGTTATATAATTTATTCCTGGATGGAAGATGTGTAGGCGCCAGCAGATTGTCCGGGTGATAGCAGCTTATCTACATTTGCAAAGGGGGTTGATATTGCTAAACAACCCTCTTAAGCCCGCCATTAATTTTTTTGCCTGATTCTATGAACTTGGGGTGAGGGATGACTACATCTGATATCACTGTAATGTTGTAGATCTCAAGGGAATTTGTGATCCTTCTGTTTTCTATACAAAAGAAAAGGATCTATATCCAGTTGTGCTAGCAGTGTCACTGAGAGAGGGCAGATGTCCTACCAACAGTTGTATTTTTGAAGCATCTGGCTGCTTATGGCCAGCTTTAGGCACAATTAAAATAGGGGTATAAAGCTAGCAAAATACCACTCGATTCATTATCTAAAAGTTTGTCTTTAGAGAACTGTCATTATCTACACATTTTTCAACAGAAAATGTAAAAGTTAATGACCAATGCAGTACTCTCAAAAGGAATCCTTCTACAGTAGGTTACACTGTTTAACAAAAGTTCATTCTGACATTGTGAAGACACCTTGCCTTCACCTACTAATCATAATTAAATGATAACATCCAGTTTTGCAGCAGGCTGTGAAATAAGATGGTTTTCTGTAAGTCTTTTGCACTGACATCTAATGGTCAGTGTGAAAACTGCAGTATTTCATAATTAATTTTTTAATGGCTAGTCACATTTTTTAAAAATAAATTGGTTAAAGCAAAATAAAAATACGTATTCAGTTAGAATAATTCCATATGTGTTTTTACAAGTTTGCTTTTAGATAAGAAGTCTGATTCATACTTCTATACCAACTGGTCTACATAAACTTATTTATTAAATTCCATCATATAAAACATGAACTTGAAATGACGAATTAAATAAAAATTGGCTTTTGTCATTTCAGACATTGCCTCCTACACATGGTGGATTTAAAGGAGTGCACGTTTTATGTGCTACCTCACCTATTTTATTACTTATTATACTCCTGACTGATTCATTGTTTAATATAAAGCTATGAAGGTGATTTACATTATTATTTTTACTGATATCTATGAGGTTTTAAAATGACTGCACAGTTCAAGTTTCTACTTTCTCACACTCTTGATTTTTATTGGCTATTGCACGAGCTCAAAAAATAAAACATTCTTCTCTGCTTTCTTAAAAAAAAAAAAAAAGAGTGACACTGAGTGGATATAATACAGTCAAATCTAACTTCCAATACCCTTAATCTAAGCAACAGCTATAGGAATGTTTTGTGAAGGGCTGCATAATAATTAGAGTTCTATTTTCTCAGTTGTTTGCATAGAGGAAAGGAGAGCTTTATAGCAAAAGTTATATTGGGACTTGGTGACACCTCCACCCTTGAAACAGGATGTCTTAAAGGGGACCTGCCATGTTGAGCATGCAGTGAAATCTACAGGAGGAGATGAGCAGATTGATATATAGTTTTGTGGAAAAAGATCCAGTATAACTTTAAATGCAAGCTCATCCTGGGCTTAGTAGTCCAGTGGGCGGTCCTATTTAGTGATTGCCAGCCTTCCCTGTATGAGTGTGCATAAAAAGATAGCTGTCAATCACCAAATAGAAACACCCACTGGACTCCATAACCCAGAATGAGTAAGGCTTTAAATGAATAAAATACAAGTTCTACTGAATCCTTTCCCACAAACCTATATATCAATTTATTCAGCTCCCCCTGCTCTATAACATACTGCCTGCAGATTGGAAAGCATGTTCAAAGTGACAGGTTCCCGTTAATGTTTATTTTCATCTTTATCTTCTTTCCATGATCTGTGGGTTGATTCGCCTGGTTTCATGTGAATAATTCTTTGTCATTGTGTCATTATCACTGAGAGGACCTACACAAGATATAAAATATAAAGCATAACTTTTATTCCATTAACTCTAAAAATATTTCCGTTTATCACCCAATGAGCAGTGCAAAACATGACCGAGGACAAAAAAAATACATCTAAGGCCTCATTTACACGAACACAGCGTTTTGCGTGCGCAAAAGGCACCTGACAGCTCCATGTGTCATCCGTGTATGATGCGCGGCTGCGTGATTTTCGCGCAGCCGCCATCATAGAGATGAGGCTAGTCGACGTCAGTCACTGTCCATGGTGCTGAAAGAGTTAACTGATCGGCAGTAACTCTTTCAGCACCCTCGACAGTGCATTCCGATCACCATATCGAGTAACCTGTTTAAAAAAAAAGAGGTTCGTACTTACCGAGAACTTCCCGTCCGTTGCCTTGGTGACGCGTCCTTGGTGACGCGTCCTTGGTGACGCGCCTCTCTTGACATCTGGCCCCACCTCCCTGGATGACGCGGCAGTCCATGTGACCGCTGCAGCCTGTGCTTGGCTTGTGATTGGCTGCAGCTGTCACTTGGACTGAATTGTCATCCCGGGAGGTCAGACTGGAGGAAGAAGCCGGGAGTTATCGGTAAGTCAGAACTTTTTTTTTTTTTTACACGTTCACGTATATTGGAATCGGAAGTCACTGTCCAGGGTGCTGAACCAGTTTAACTCTTTCAGCACCCTGCACAGTGACTGTCTCCTGCCGGGTTCGGTCAAAACGAGTTCGGCCGAACCCGGTAAAGTTCGGTTCGGTCATCTGTAAGACACTCCGTTCGGATGTTTGTAAACAGAAAAGCACGTGGTGCTTTTCTGTTTACATTCAGTTTGACAGCTCTTGCGCGAATCACGCAGTTTGCACGGAAGTGCTTCCATGCAACCTTCGTGGTTTTCACGCACCCATTGACTTCAATGGGTGCGTGATGCGCGAAAAACGCAGATTTATAGAACATGTCGTGAGTTTTTTTCAGCGCACTCACGCTGAGCAAAACTCACGGACTGTCTGCATTCCCCCATAGAGTAATATAGGTGCGTACGACACGCGTGAAAAGCACGCGCGTCGCACGCGCGTATATTACGCTCGTGTAAATGAGGCCTAAATGTTCACTTAATCCCTACCTGTGACCTTATTTGCGTACTAGTGCTCCCTATATACATTATTGCAGAGTAACGTCCCATTGTGATGCCGCTTTCCAACCTAAGGTTATGTTCACTTGCTGTGTTTTCAGGCGTATTTCAGGGTGTAAACCCCCCCCCCCCCCAAATACGCCTGACAAAACGGTAGCTGACTACCTAAAAACATCTGCCCATTGAAATCAATCGGAAAAATGGCATTTAGTTCATACGGGGCGTCTTTTTACACGGCAGGTTTGAAAAAATGGCACGTAAAAAGACGCTCCGTAAAAAGAAGTAGCATGTCATTTCTTGAGGTGTTTTTTGGAGCTGATTTTTCATTGTGTCAATAGAAAAACAGCTCCATAAAGAGCCGCAAAAAACGTTTGATGCTTAAAAAAACGGCTGAAAATCAGAGGCTGTTTTCCTTTGTAAACAGCTCCGTATTTTACAGCTGTTTTTACTTTCGTGTGTGAACATACCCTTAGTTTGAAGCTTCTTTTGAGGCGTTTTTTGAGGCTTCTTTTGAGACGTTTTTCATTGTGTTCAATGGAAAATCAGCTCCTAAAAAAACGCCTCAATAGGTTACATGCTACTTCTTTTTACGGAGATATAGCCGTGCGAGGGCTTGTTTATTGCAAGACTGGTTGTATTTAATAATGGCACCTTTTTGGCGTATATAATTTTTTGGGGGAATAGAAAACAAACAGCATTTTTTTAGTCGTAAATTTACGCAGTTTACCATATGGTATGAATAACACAATCACTAAATTCTGCGGGTCGTTATGATTATGGCGATCCCAAATTTATAGTTTGGATTTTTTTTTTGTGTCGCCATATTCAAAGAGCCATAAAAAAAAAAATTCCAACGATATAGCTGTATGAGGGATGAATAGAAAACAACAATTCTGCCATTGTTTTTTGTTCACAGCGTTTAATAATGTGATAGGTTTATAGATCGGGACGTTACAGGAGCGGCAAGACCAATTTTTTGTGTAGCTTTTTTTATTTTTTCATAATAAAGCCTTTTGTAAGGGGAAAAATGGGTTTGGCATTTTTTTTTACTTGGGATTTTTCATTTTTTTTATTGTAAACTTTATTAATCTATTTTGTACTATTGAACTTACATATGCGATTGTTGGATCGGTTTTACAATATACTGCATTACTTCTGTATTGCAGTATATTATACTTGACTGTAAAACTGACAGGCCTTCTATTAGGCGGCGCTGGGTCATAAGTACCCTTAATGAACACCATAAAAAGGCGTATTGGCGGTCATTAAGGGGTTAATAACAATAGCAACATTGTAAAGATCCATTGCTCTACAAAAATGTAGATACTGTAGTGATCACACAGTAGGGAAGAGGAAGATATATAAGGGAGGATGATGCTATCCTACAATCCTATACTCTCCCCAATAGGGTAAGTACCTGCAGATAATCACCCTGTTGGAATATACTGTACTATGAATGTACCCGGGTTTGTTTTAACCATGTGTGTCAGATATTGTAGAGTTTTACAATTATAATCCCATTACCAACCCTGAAGTTACACAGTCAGGGAGTTATTTCTTTTTAATGCACTGAATATGCCACCAACCTCAAACCTGTAAAAGATGCCAGTATGCAGATGCTGAAAACAGACAAAAGTATAATGATGTAATGACTAAGCTAGCGAATAGCTAGGAAAGAACTTGTCTTCTTCTGTGCTCTTCTTAAAAAATAACAAAATAATTTGTACCTTGCTTATAAATTTGTACCCTGCACTCTTAAGCTGGCCATACATTTCAGATAGCTGTCCCGACCCCCATACACATGCACGCTGGGTTCGGCCAAGTGTGCATGCATTCTTAATAGGGAAAAGGAGTAAAGCCACTGCCAGACATCTCTGTCAGCGACTTATCTACTTGCAATCAAAAGGATCGGGTATAGTGGCTATAACTTATATGACTGACATCCCCTGAGACATCAGTGACTCACACTTATGGTATACCCCTCATGATTGGCTGTACCAGAGGTAGGGTTGCCTGCAAGCCATTATGGGGACATCCGCCAGGCCGCCGCCACAGATCATGTGGTCCTTCTTCTCTGACGTCTTGTCTTCTGTTCTGTAAAATGTCAGTTGCAAATCTTGAGAGGTTCGTGGGGGATGAATCCCAAAAGTTACGTATTTGCTAAAATCCAAAACAGTCTGGAAATTCATAATGAATTGAATTAGTATAGAATCGATTTGTTAATCTCTAGGTACTAGTATTTCTTGCTTCAAAACCAGTCCCGTTGCCCACAGTTTAAGAGAGAAAGATGTAGTCCTATGAAGATTTTTACAATAGGAGTGAACATAGGCAAAAACCTCCAAAGGATAACATTACCCCATGTTGCGGACTTGTACCGCTCAGAACCGGTATGAAGGCGAAACATGGTCATGTGCATGAGCCAAAGCCAGGAATGGATAAAAAAATAAAAAATAAAGAAAATGAGAATAGAGGAAAGACAAACCTCTCCTCTGTATCCACTCCTGGCTTTGGTCGGAGGCGCAATTATAAGGGAGTGCAGAGGTTTATGTCGCACAGGGGCCCTTGAGCATGAGGGGGCCCAAAAGGTCCTGCTGCCCCATATAAGGAGACCAGTACAATGAATCATATGTGATAGTTGAGAACAATAGAGAAAAGGACCCCAACAGTTGGTGGGCACAGTAACATTAATACACAAGGGATGCCTACCGGCACCAAAAGCCCTGTTTTACAACTATAAATTGAATTAAAATACAAATTTTATTAGGCTATTAAAGCAAGGAACAAACTACATAAAGGTTAAAAAGATTTCATGTCCGTTGCTGACTGAGATCAGCATGGTGCAAATGTAACAAGTGGATGGTGGAAATGCAGAGTGTCAGCGACTGCAGAGCGCTGCACCCAATTCCACAACATATAGGGTAGAAAGTCAGCAGGACCATGTGTTAAAATTAAAAGGAAAGCCCCCCCGACATGTTTCGCTACCGATGTAGCGTCTTCAGGGGTATCAGGGCTAATGACAACGTGCTGCGGATTTCTCAAGACTAAATACATCGCCGAATTGTCTACACGTGTGCCCTCATCGTAGCCTCAGCCAACCAAAAGCTGAGTCGAGGAACACACCTCCACTGTTGAGACAGGCAGATGATCCCTCCAATGGTGAGTTCAGCACGAACCACCAATGAAATATAGTATGTGCGCGCATGCGCTGTAACCAGAATTCCAGTGATAGAAAAAGACCAACCACATAGGTTGGATAGGACCTAGGCAAATGCGCGAAAAAGACGGGTATCGATTACAAGTGAAACAAACGCAGTCAGCCGACAGCGTGTGTCTACAACAGCATATTAAGCCTATTCTCGGGCATGATATATAGTAATTAGTATACAGTGGGGGAGTACTCACATATCAACTTTAATAGAGAAGGGCAATCAGTCTTAGTGATTAGACAGAGAACGTTAGCAGTAAGAACAAATAGTTAACCAAAAGCGACAGTGAGAGAGTAACGACAGAGAAACCGCAGCGCTAGCCGTCTAAGAATGTAGTTTGAATCAAGAGTAACAATCGATACAGAAAGTGAACTATAAAATAGTAGAAGATGGCAAAATAGATATGTAAATAAGTAATACCTATGCTATTCAATACAGGTAGCAGCAACCTGTACAACAATGTGCTAACTGTCAAGGAAGCACATATAGGACCAGACTAGACAACTCAGTGGTAGCCAGATCTGGCAAGGACCAAAATCTCGAATTCAAAATATGTATAAACGGAAAGTAAAAGTCCAAAAGGTTCAAAGAAATGCCGCAAAGGTGAACCCCTCATTGAGACCACCTGGACTAAGGGTCCCCAGGCGATGAATCCAACGTGCCTCCTCCTGCAACAACTTACAATCTAGATTCCCTGCTCTGGGGCCCAGTTTTAACTGAGTAATCCCCCAGAATTGCAGGGAGCGGACATCCCCGTCATGTGTAAAGCGAATGTGTCTAGATAGTGGTGTATCCTCTTTATGATTTATAGTGCTCAAGTGTTTCAAAATTCTCCTCCTTAATTCCTGTATGGTTTTACCCACATAAAACTTGGGGCACGGACACTTGGCTATATAAATTACTCCCTTGCTCTGGCAGTTGATAAATTGTCTCACTTGGTAAGAGCGGCCATCAAGTGGGTTGGTAAATTGCTTAACAGTAGGCATGAGATAGCAAGACGAACAGCGACCCCATGGGTATGAGCCAATAGTCGTTGACTTAAGGCAACACTTTGGTGCTATTGTGGACCCAGAATGATGACTATGCACCAAATAGTCCCGCAGATTCCTACCTCTTCGGTAAGTAATGCTAGGAGTAGAGGGGACTGCATCCTGAAGGTCAGGGTCAGCCAAAAGAATTGGCCAGTGTCGATGTAGGATCTCACAAACCTGTTGAGAACCGGTGTCAAAGGTGCCAATACATCTGATTTTTGTGGATCCAGCAGACCCAACAGTGGTCATAGACTTGCAGGTACCCTGAGATTTCCGTTCGCATAACAGTTCACTTCTCTCTGTGGCTCTCGCTCTGGCATATGCCCTGTGTAGCCATTTCTTAGAGTACCCCCGTGGGGTAGTTGGGAGCAGATTTGGTATTGGTAACCAGGAACTTTAAAAAAATGCATCAAACACTGCATCAATGAAGTCTTTTTGTAAAAATGACAGAGGTGCAGACACGGCCTTACGAGAAACACCTTCACTCAATCTCTGTAACCTGCTATAGTGAAATATGACAGAAAATGACATGCCTATATAGTTAAAAAAATATTCTCCATTTGTTATACAATGTGTGTTATTCTATTACATGGATTTTATATACATTTTGATGTCAAATCCAAATCTGCTTGTTGTTTAGATGTTGCTACATGCAGCAGAACGGCAAAGAATATTGAAAGCAAACTTCACATAAAGTGGTACTTAGGGTAACAGTCAATATTTCATAGCGGTTACAGTCGCTGTGCTACACTGTACATCTTCTGCGCCTGCCTCTAATACGCTCACCTCTCATCTGCAGGCATAAAACAGACATAAGATGGTTTGTTGTCACTGCTTCAGGTCTAAGAGTTCTTGTGTTTTTCACAAAAAAATCCTCTCCTGTCGGTTACATTGCTGAGGCTCTGTAAAGTGAGGGCTATTTTAAGCTGACATGATAGGACGTGGCACATCGGATGCATCATAAGGTCTACAGCTGCCTGTCGGTTCATTGCTTACTGCAGAATTTTGCAGAATCGAGGGCTCTCTGCTTAATGGCATCTCTAATACTTGATGACCTTACTTGGGAGGGAAGATAAAAGCAAAAAGAGAGAAAAAAAAACACATATCTCCCTTTTGCATTATGGTCAGGTTAAAATATTTTGACTGGAGAAAAGTGAAGTGACACATTTTATCTTCAATGGTGACAAGTGAACAGGCACAGATAAGGCTGTCACGTATGAGACTTGTAGTATATCTTATGATAATGCTCATATCTTGCTGTTTCAGGACTACTCCCTTACAGGTATCCATTTGACCTTTTACAATGGTAACCTTTCTGCACAATATGTATGAATGATACATATATCGATAGTTGCCTTAAGGCTGCTACATAAGAGGGATTTTATCTCCCAGGTTTTCCCTATGGGAGGCTTTCTTTAAAAGTCATCATCTTTCCTCCTGGTTCGCTATCTATAGCTAAACCTTAATTACTTGGATAATATTCCATACTCTTTTTTTTTCCGGTCAGGTTATGTTTCAGGTTCTTGCTTTTTGTTAAAAAAATAAATATATCCTTAATTGAAAGCATAAAAGTGCTGATATTTTGTTTTAAAAATCCCTTTTTTAATAATTTATTGTATACAGCTCTAAAAGAAGAATAAACATTAGGATATCCATGACTATGTTAAGCCAGAAGGTTCATCATTTCATATAGGTTATAGGTAGATCATAGATGTTTTTTTTTCATGGTCAACACATTTTATTTTTAAGTTAAAAACAAATATAAAAAAATTAAGCAAAATAAAAATGTCTACATACCCCAGAGTGGTGAACACTCACATTACACCCTGTTTCTAGTGAGTAAATCTCATTATTAATTTGCTTAAAAAGCACAAAATTCCTCACTGTGGTGCAGAGATTCCCATCACTCACATTGGTTCCTGTCCCCAGTAAGGGTCCTTTCATACGGGCCAATCATTAGGCTAATGAGCGTTCATATGAACGCTTGGTCCTGGTCATTGCCCTGTATAAAAAGGGCAGCGATCAGTCGATGAACAAGCAAACGCACGTTCATTGACTGATTGTGTCATTTATGCAGCAAGAAATCTTATGGTTTTCGGCAGCGCATCTCCCAGTGTAAACAGGGAGACGTGCTGTCGACATGATAGAAATGTTTTGGGATAAGCGATCGTAGTAACGACCTCTCGTCGCCATAGAATACTGATCATTGCTTCTTTTGAGATGAGCAAACGGTACCCCATCAACGAGCTGACGCTCGTTTTCATGACCGGCTCATCCAGGGGCCGCCGTCTTTCTGGATGAACGCTGAGGCCAAGTATTGAAGGAGCTGCGGCCAGAAGTGTAGACAGTGTCATACAGAGAACAGAAATAACGTCCACAGAGAGAGAGCAACGTTACCTACTCTTTGGCAAGTATAGCCTCATTTGCATATTTAGAAAAAAAGCTCATAACTTTTCAAATGATAAACGTTTTGGGACACAATTTTCTCTGGAATTATCAGCGTGACATTGCCTATAGGATTAGTTAGGAGACTGGGCATTACTGAACTAGTGACAGATCCTCTTCAAGGCTCACAATCTAATTTTCCCTTTCTCACACACAGGCTTATAGGAGAGTTCTTGGCACTTTGGCATTGTGCTGTATTTTATTACAGCAGTCAGAAACAGAGTTGGAAATAGGAATAATTAAAATATCCCATTCATACAGTAATATGCTCTTAAAGGGGTTGTCCTGGCACGGACAACTGATGACCTATCCGCAGGATAGGTCATCAGTATATGATCGTTGGGGTCCGATACCTGGACCCCACACCGATCAACTGCTTCTGAATAGAAGTGTTTGTCAGCATTACGTCAGCATCATACACTTCTATTCACAACGCCCAGCTAGTAAAACAAGTAAACACGCCCAGATGTTACAAACACAATACACGCCCAGTTGGAAATAAGAGAAAACACGCCCAGTTGTCCATTAGAAAGGCTAATTTGCATAAATGTAAAATTGCTCATAACTTGGCCAAAAATGATCGTTTAAAAAAAACCAAAAAAACGTTACTGTTATCTACATTGCAGCGCCGATCACATGCAATAGGAGATAGGGATTTGATAATCTGGTGACAGAGCCTCTTTAACTATAACCCTCAATGCCATTTGTAAATAAATAAGCATCTAGCGTTTTTTTTAAATACTGACATAGTATCTGCTATCACTACCTCTTTGGGAAGGGCATTCCATAGCTTGACCACTCTAACTGTAAAGAACCCTTTTCTATATTGATGTCAGAAACTTCTTTCTTCGACATGCAATGGGTGTCCCCTGGTCCTTTGTAGAATCCTTGGAAGGAACAGGTCATGTGCTAGTTCTCTGAATTGACCACACATATATATATACATATAAATAAGATCCCCTCTAAGTCTTTTTTCCAAGCTGATCGAGCCCAATTTTCTAGCCTTTCATTATGAGCGACACCTCCCATCCCTTTTAATAATCTCGTTGCCCGCCTTTGAACCCTCTCCTGTTCTCCTATGTCCTTTTTACAATGTGGAGCCCAAAACTGAATTCCATATTCTAGATGTGGCCTGACAATGGATCTATAGAGGGGTAATATTACATTTGAATCCCGGGTTTTTATCTCTATTTTTATACACCCTAAAATCCTGTTTGCTTTTGCAGCTGCTGCCTGACATTGAGTGCTGCTGCTTAGCTTATTTGTTACCAGAATACCCAGGTCCTTCTCTTGTTCAGTTATCCCCAGTGTTATTCCATTTAACCCCTTAGCGCACCAGGACGTACCGGTACGTCCTGCATTGAAGTGCTTTAAGGCACAGGGACGTACCGGTGCGTCCTGGCTAAAAACTGTCACCCTGTCAAAGGACAAGGTGACAGAACTGTGCCGTCAACTGTTTATGACAGTTGATCGGCACAGTAAGACGGCAGGGGACCATTCACAGCGGTCTCCTGCCGGCGATCGCTGTGATTGGTCAGTCAAAGCAGACTGACCAATCACAGCTCTATGACGTGTATGTGATGACGCTGGCTCAGAAGCTGAGCCAGCGTTATCACCGCCGGGAATCAGCTGCCCGACGCCCCTCTGCAACGGCCAGGACCGGAGCTAGGCTCCGATCCGGCCGATTAACCCCTTCGATGCATCGATAAACGTGATCGATGCATCGAAGTGGCTTGTAGCCCTGTCGGCAACCACGATGGTTGCCACGGGCGCGGGTGTCAGCTGTTTGTCACAGCTGACATCGTGCCCTAACGGCCAGGACCGGAGCAAGGCTCCGATCCGGCCGATTAACCCCTTAGATGCAGCTATCGCTGCATCTAAGTGATTAGATCGTACCCTATGGTTGCTAATAACAACCATCGGCACCCGCGAGTGTTCTGATGGTTGCTATGGCAACCATAGCCTAACAATCGCTTCCTAGTACGGAAGCCTATTAGGCCCCGCCGGGAGGCGAAGCCTAATAGGCTTGCTGTCAGTGAATAGCTGACAGCTCTAATACACTGCACTATGTAGGTAGTGCAGTGTATTAGAATAGCGATCAGGGCTTCATGCCTTCAAGTTCCCTAGTGGGACAAAAGTAAAAGTTAAAACAAGTTAATAAAAATGTTGTAAAAAAGTAAAAAAAAAAATAAGTTTCATGTTAAAAAACACTATAACAGCCTTTTTTCCTATAATAAGTCTTTTATTATAGGAAAAACCAAAAAACATAAATAAAAGTACACATATGTGGTATCCCCGCGTCCGTAACGACCCAAACTATAAAAATATCACGCTATTTTACCCGTACGGTGAACACCGTAAAAAAATTAAATAAAAAACTATTCCAGAATCGCTGTTTGTTAGTCACTACCCCTTGCAAAACAGAATAAAAAAAGGGATCTAAAAATTGCATGTACCCCAAAATTATACCATTAAAAAACGCAGCCCGTCCCGCAAAAAACAAGCCCTCCCGCAGCTTTTTTTGACGGAAAAATAAAAATGTTATGGCTCTCAGAATCTGGTGACACCAAAAATAAATTATTTGAAACAAGTGATTTTATCGTGCAGACGCTGCAAAACTTAAGAAAAACTATATATATATGGTATCGCCGTAATCATACCGACCCGCAGAATAACGTAAAATTGTCATTCATAGCGCATGGCGAACGCCGTAAAAAAAATAATAATAAAAATCATCAGAATTGCAGGTTTTTGGTCACCTTGCTTGCCAAAAAAATTTAATACAAAGTGATCAAAAAATCGCATGTACCCCAAAATGGTGCCAATGAGATCTACAGATTGTCCCGCAACAAATAAGCCCTCACCCAGCTCCAGTGAAAAAAAATAAAGACGTTTTGGCTCTCAGAATATGGCGATGCAAAATGTGCAGAGTGTCCAAAAGCGGATAATATCGGGCGCCATTTATCAGTGCAACACCGGCCACGTCTGCGGATTATTATTTATTTACCGCATTATTATACTCTTATTATACCCCTGATCTACTCCGCACAGCTTACATATGCCCCCACATCATAAACTGAAATACCAGCAATACCCCAAACAAAACAACTAGCGAGCAAAATCCACGCTCCAAAACCCAAATGGTGCGCCCTGCAGCGTGCCCAAGCAGCAGTGTACGTCCACATATATGGCATCGCCATACCCGGGAGAACCCGCTTAACAGTTTGAGGTATTTGTCTTCAGTGGCACGAACTGGGCACAAAATATTGTGCACTAAAATGGCACATACCTGTGGAAATTTGCAATTTTCACTTTGCACCATCCACTGAGCATTCATTTCTAATAGAAAAAAAAAAAACCTGTGTGGTCAAAATGCTCACTACACCCGTTAATAAAATGCCTTCAGGGGTGCAGTTTCCAAAATGGGGGTCACTACTTGGGGGTTTGTTTTACTATTTGACCCCAGAGCCCTGCCGTTGTGGGCTAATGCTGCGAAAATCACCAAAATTGGTCTCACATGCGCCTTTCACTCCTAAGCCGTCATATGTCCAGGCAAATGATAAATGCCTTGAGGGGTGTAGTTTACCAAATGGGGTCACTTTTGCCGGGTTTGCAGTATTTTGGCCCCTCAGTGGCTTTTCAAATGTGACATGGGGCCGCAAACCATTCCAGCAAAACTTGAGCTCCAAAAGTCAAATGGCGCTCCGTCCTTTCTAACTTCCGCCATGTGTCCAAACAGCAGTTTATTACCACATATGGGGTATTGCTGTGCTCAGAAGAGTTTGCTTTACAAATATTGGGGTGTGTTTTCTCCTTTATCTGTTGTAAAAATGAAAAAATCTGAGCTAAAACGACATTTTATTAGAAAAAATTTAGATTTTCAATTTCACGGCATAATTCCCATAGATTCAGCAAAAACCGTGTAGGGTCCAAATGCTAACTATACCCCAAGAAAAATTCCTTGAGGGGTGTAGTTTCCAAAATGGGGTCACTTTTGGGGAGTTTCCACTGTTATGGTCCCTTCAGGGCTTTGCAAACACGGCATGGCACCGAAAACCATTCCAGCAAAATCTGCGCTCCAAAATCCAAATGGCCCTCCTTCCCTTCTGAGCCCCGCTGTGGGTCCAAACAGCAGTTTATTACCACATATGGGGTATTGCCGTAATCGGGAGACATTGCTTTACAAATGTTGGGGTGCTTTTTCTCCTTTATTCCTTGTAAAATCTAAAACATTGTATGTTTTTCCAGAAAAAAAGTAGATTTTCATTTTCACAGACCAGTTCCAATAAATTTAGCAAAAAATCTGTGGGCTAAAAATGCTAAATATACCTCTTGAAAAAATCCTTGAGGGGTGTAGTTTCCAAAATGGGGTCACTTTTGGGGAGTTTCCACTGTTATGGTCCCTCCAGGGCTTTGCAAACACGACATGGCACCGAAAACCATTCCAGCAAAATCTGAGCTCCAAAATCCAAATGGCCCTAGTTCCCTTCTGAGCCCTGCCGTGGGTCCAAACAGCAGTTTATTACCACATATGGGGTATTGCCGTAATCGGGAGACATTGCTTTACAAATGTTGGGGTGCTTTTTCTCCTTTATTCCTTGTAAAAACGAAAACATCGTATGTTTTTTCAGAAAAAAAGTAGATTTTCATTTTCACAGACAAGTTCCAATAAATTTAGCAAAAAACCTGTGGGCTAAAAATGCTAACTATACCCCTAGAAAAATTCCTTCAGGGGTGTAGTTTCCAAAATCGGGTCACTTTTGGGGGGTTTCCGTTGTTTTGGCACCACAAGGCCTCTTCAAACCTGACATGGTACCTAAAATATATTCTAATAAAATAGAGGCCCCAAAATCCACCAGGTGCTCCTTTGCTTCTGAGGCCGGTGTTTCGGTCCTTTACCGCACTAGGACCACATGTGGGATATTTCTAAAAATTGCAGAATCTGGGCAATAAATATTGAGTTACATTTCTCGGGTAAAACCTTCTGTGTTACAGAAAAAACTGTATTACAAATGAATTTAGTAAAAAAAAATTGAAATTTGTAAATTTCACCTCTACTTTGCTTTATTTCTTGTGAAATGCCTAAAGGGTTCAAATAATTTCTGAATGCTGTTTTGAGTACTTTAAGGGGTGCAGTTTTTAAAATGGGGTGTTTTATAGGGGGTTTCTAATATATAAGGCCCTCAAAGCCACTTCAGAACTGAACTGGTCCCTGAAAAAATAGCCTTTTGAAATTTTCTTGAAAATATGATAAATTGCTGCTAAAGTTATAAGCCTTGTAACGTCCTAGAAAAATAAAAGCACGTTCAAAAAACAATGCAAACATAAAGTAGACATATAGGAAATGTTAACTAGTAACTATTTTGTGTGGTATAACTATCTGTTTTACAAGCAGATACATTACAATTTAGAAAAATGCAGATTTTTGCAAATTTTCTCTAAATTTTGGTGTTTTTTACAAATAAATATTGAATTTAACGACAAAATTTTTTCAGTATCATAAAGTCCAATGTGTCACGAGAAAACAATCTCAGAATTGCTTGGCTAGGTAAAAGCATTCCGGAGTTATTACAACATAAAATAACACATGTCAGATTTGAAAAAATAGGCTGTGTCCTTAAGGCCAAAACAGGCTGTGTCCTTAAGGGGTTAATGTATATGAATTAATTCTATTATTGCGCCCTAAGTGCATTACTTTACATTTATCAACATTAAATTTCATCTGCCATGTTTTTACCCATGCTGCCAGCTTATCTACGTCTTTCTGTAATATTTTAAAGTCAAGCTGAGTTTTAAGTATGCTACAAAGTTTTGTATCGTCAGCAAAAACTGACACCTTGCTATCAATCCCATCCACAAGGTCATTAATAAAGAGATTAAAAAGAATTTGGCCTAACTCCGATCCATGTGGTACCCCGCTGCGGACTTCAGCCCATTTTGTGTAAGTACCATTTATAACGACTCTTTGTTTTCTGTCCCTTAACCAATTCTTTACCCACTTGCATACATGGTCCCCCAGTCCCTGTGTCTGTAGCTTCAGAACAAGACTGTTGTGTGGTACAGTTTCAAATGCTTTTGCAAAATCCAAATAAATCACACCAGCTGCATGACCAACATCCAGATTTTCACTTACCTCCTCATAGAAACCGAGCATGTTATTTAGGCACGACCTGTTTTTCATGAATCCATGCTGGTTATCAGTTATTAGACTTTTTTCCGCTATATACTGTTGCAGTTCATCTCTTAGAATAACCTCAAATACTTTACATACCACAGATGTCAAACTTACTGGACGGTAGTTACTCAGTTCCACCTTTTTACCCTTGTTAAATATTGGTACAACATCAGCCGTCCTCCAATCCTGTGGCACTGATCCTGTTACAAGAGTTTCTAAGAAGATGAGATACAATGGTCTGTCCAATACTGAGCTCAATTCCCTTAATACTCGTGGATGAATGCCGTCTGGGCCAGGGGATTTATCAATATTTAATTTGCTGAAATGCTGCTGTACTTCCTCCTGTGTTAAGCAGGTAATTTTAAAGGATTTGCCTGACACTGCTTCTGTGTCGACGCCCGTGGTTAATCAGCTTGCATCTGTTCCTAGGTCTGATAGAGTGACTCGATCTGCTACCACTCAGGCTGGTAGGCTGAGGAGTGGGAGAACCTATCACAGCCTGGCCAGACGGTTCTAGCTCCCGCCCATGGTCTACTTATACCTTCATTTGCTGCTTGTCCTTTGCCTGTGATTCTCTTGTTTCCTGGCTCTGCTGTTCCTTCTATTACCATTGACCTCTGCTTCATATTGACCCTGGCTTGACTGACTATTCTCCTGCTCTGCATTTGCTACCACGTACACTCCTGGTTTGACTCGACTCGTCCACTACTCTGTTGCTCACAGTGTTGCCGTGGGAAACTGCCCCACTTCCCTTGCTTCTGTGTACCCTTGTCTTGTTTTGTCTGTCGTGCACATATTGAGCGTAGGGACCGTCGCCCAGTTGTACGCCATCACCTAGGATGGGCTGTGCAAGTAGGCAGGGACTGAGTGGCGGGTAGATTAGGGCTCACCTGTCTGTCTCCCTACCCCGACATTACAGTAATATTGGGTGGGTAACCTTTATCACTGTCCCCCTGAATATCTGCTTCTGGCAGCTCATCATTGAACATTGAGAAAGGCTCGTATTTGAGCTGAAACGTTGCACCGTGGAATAAAAGCATCTTCGCTTTGAAAATTTGGTAGTGCTGTCTCAATTTCTTTTTGCCTGAACATTGAGGAAAAGTGTTTAATATCTCAGCCCTCCCTTTGTCCTCTACGATTGTATTCTCAGGGCCAATTTTATCAGATTTGTTCTTTTTGGCATTAATATATTTATTTAAAAAATTGGGATTTCTTTTAATGTCGTTAGCGTTTTGTTTTTCTGTAGATAACTTTGCTAACTTGATTACATTTTCTATTGAGATCTTTGTAAGTCTGGAATGCTTGTGCTGAGCTCTCAACCTTCAATTTTTTTTAATTATTTTTGTTTTTGTCTTACTATATTCAGTAATTCCCTATTCATCCATATTGGTCTCTTTTTATTCCTAGACGTATTGTTACCAGTGGGTATAAACATACTACACGATTCACATAATATATCTTTAAAAGCTCTACATTTAGTATTCGTATTTACCATTACATGATCCCAGTCAACAGGACTTAGTGTTTCCCTCAGTAAATTGAATTTTGCTTTCCTAAGATTCCAGGTTTTTGTTGCTCCCCTTCGTATTGTTTTATTGCCAATTATATTAAAACCTACCATAATGTGGTCACTATTGCCCCAGTGCTCCCGGACCCCCACATCTGATATTGTGTCTGGTCTATTACATAAGACCAGATCCAGCACATTATCCCCTCTGGTTGGTTTATTAACCAACTTAGTGAAATAATGGTCTTGAATTGTGTATAAAAACTTCCAGCTTTTAGCACATCCAGCAGCCTCTCTGTCCCAATTAATATCAGGATAGTTAAAATCCCCCACAATAAGGACCCCATTATTATTTGCTGCTTTTTCTATTTGTTGCAGCATTTCATCCTCAGCCTGTTCCGCTATGTTCGTGGCTTATAACAAACTCCAATTAGTAGTTTACTGATATTAACCGCTCCATGAATATTTACCCATAAAGACTCCGCACTGTCACAGTCTCCCCCAATGTCTCCATTCAGGACTGCTCTTAGGCTGGATTTTACAAACAGACAAACCCCTCCACCTTTTTAATCTTTTCTATCCCTTCTGAATACGGTGTAGCCCCCCACATTTATTACCCAGTCATGGCTCTCATCCAGCCAGGTTTCTACATCATAATTCATGTCGGTCATAATCCATGTCGGTCATTAGAATCTCCAACTTTTACTTGCGACTTCTTGTATTCGCCAGCATACATTTAATCTTACCGACATCTTTAATATAATTAGGTCCGTATTTATTCCTAGTCACCTCCCTACTCGGCTTGTTAACCTCAGCCCCCACTAAATCCCCATTATCCCCTTCTGTATCCCACTCCCTATGTACTCTATCTAACCCCGCTTGTGTATCCCTACCCTCCCTCCCCAGATCCTTTACACCATTAGATACTTAGTCCTAAAGTGCAGACGCCAATCACAGATCTCAGTGCTGAAGACCTGGCCAATTATTTTAAAGTTAAAATTGACAACATCCGGCATGATATTATCTCCCAGTCCCCTAGTAACATTGATCCCCTTCCCCCCCGCACTCCCTCTTCTTCACTCTCAGCATTTGACCCAATAACTGAAGAAGAAGTCTCGAGGCTCCTCTCTTCTTCTCGTCCTACTACCTGCCCTAGTGATCCTGTCCCCTCACACCTCCTCCAGTCCCTCTCCCCAGCTGTCACTAGTCACCTCACTAAAATATTTAACCTCTCTCTTTCCTCTGGGATCTTTGCCTCCGCTTTTAAACATGCCATTATAAACCCATTATTGAAAAAACCAACACTTGACCCATCCAGCGCTGCCAACTACCGACCAGTCTCTAATCTGCCCTTCATCTCCAAACTCCTGGAACGCTTGGTCTACTCTCGCCTTATCCGCTATCTCTCTGCTAACTCCATTCTTGACCCCTTACAATCTGGTTTCCGCACTCTACACTCCACAGAAACTGCCCTTACTAAAGTCTCAAATGATCTCTTGGCGGCTAAATCGGACGGTAAATCCTCTCTCCTGATTCTTTTGGATCTCTCTGCAGCCTTTGACACTGTAGACCACAAACTCCTACTTAATATGCTCCACTCTATTGGCCTCAAGGACGCGGCTCTCTCTTGGTTTTCCTCCTATCTCTCTGACCGCTCATTCAGTGTGTCATTTGCTGGTTCCACTTCTTCTCCTCTTCCCCTTGATATCGGGGTTCCTCAGGGATCAGTCCTAGGTCCGCTCCTCTTCTCTCTCTACACAGCTCCTATTGGACAAACCATCAGCAGATTTGGCTTCCAGTACCATCTCTACGCTGATGACACCCAATTATATACCTCTTCCCGTGACATCACCCCTGTTCTAATACAGAACACCAGTGATTGTCTGTCCGCTGTCTCTAACATCATGTCCTCTCTCTATCTGAAACTGAATCTTTCTAAAACTGAGCTCCTTGTGTTCCCACCATCTACTAACCTCCCTAAACCTGATGTCTCCATCTCTGTGTGAGGCACTATCATAACTCCTAAGCAGCACGCCCGCTGTCTCGGGGTTATTTTTGACTCAGATCTTTCCTTTACTCCTCACATACAATCACTTTCACGCTCCTGTCATTTTCACCTCAAAAACATCTCCAGAATCCGCTCTTTTCTTAGGGAGGAAACTGCCAAAACTCTCATTGTTGCTCTGATTCACTCTCGTCTTGACTACTGTAACTCATTACTAGTCGGTCTTCCCCTCACTAAACTCTCCCCTCTCCAATCTATCCTCAATGCAGCAGCCAGGCTCATCTTTATGACCAACCGCTACACCAACGCCTCTAATCTGTGCCAGTCACTGCACTGGTTGCCCATCCCCTTCCGAATAAAATTCAAACTTATTACTCTCACCCACAAAGCTCTCCACAGTGCTGCACCTCCTTACATCTCCTCCCTCATCTCTGTCTACCACCCTACTCGGGCTCTACGTTCTGCCAACGACCTTAGATTAAAATCCTCCATAATCCGAACCTCCCACTACCGTCTCCAGGATTTCTCTCATGCTGCACCCGTCCTCTGGAATGTGCTACCCCAGACAATCAGATTAATTCCCAATATCCACAGTTTTAAACGTGCCCTGAAAACACATCTATTTAGACAGGCCTATAACATTCCCTAATCTGACTCCTTTCCATGGCCCTCCTTTTATATTAGTCATCAGGATAAGATTCCCTCACACTCCTTCTCTTCATGTCTGTTATACATGGATACTGGCTGGTGACCGGCTCATGCAGCTTTATGTCACCACCGCATGTGTATAAAAATGGCCGGACCATTGTACAGAACAAACACTATTACACTTTGTGTCTCCCTTATGTCCTCATAGATTGTAAGCTCTTTCGAGCAGGGTCCTCACTCCCCAGGTTTGAATTGTAAATGAACTTTGTCACTATGTAATGTCTGATATTGTTTGTTTCATGTTCCCTCTAAATTGTAAAGTGCTGCGTAATATGTTGGCGCTATATAAATAAAGATTATTATTATTATTATTATTAGATACCTAAATTCAGATTTTGTAGGCGGCAAATAAATTGGAATACCAAACAGTCATGCCGAAATAAAATAAATCCATTAAAGGGTAACTAAACTTTCAAAAAACTTCTGAGGAGAACTAACTAGAAACGCTCGTCGAGGCGGCATACACACCAGTTACGGCACTGCACTTTATTTCATGTGAGTAAGAGTTTAATCTTTTCTTTTCCTGGCAAGGTTTCAGTACTATATGCATGCATATTTGATGTCAGAGGCTTTTCAAGGTGATGATTCAATTCACCTATATTGTGATATGTACTGACCTTTACCTATAGACGTATATCTGCAACGTATATTCTTTGCCACGCTGCTTTTATCTAATGTAGCAAAATAATATCATATCTCACTCCATGGAAACCAATGTGGCGTTGTATATTTGGTGTTTGATATTTTTTTATTTTTGTAATATATTATACATTTGTGTTTTTATCTCTGTTGTTGCTTAAATGAATAAATGAACATCTTTTTGATACAATATTTATATTCTAGTCTATATGCTCTTTTGTTAGATTTTGGTTTATATCATGTCATAGTGACATGTCAAAACTTTAGATCGGTGGGGGTCCAAGCACTGATACACCCACCGAGTGCTAAAACAAAGTGTCACAAGCGCTCGGGTGAGCGCTGTGCTGCTTAGATTCTGATCGGCTTTCCTCGGACATGTCAGAAGTTTTTTAAAAGTTACCCTAGTCATTCACATACATTTATTTCATTCCACTTATTTTATTGTATTATATAAAATATCTGTTTTTCTAAAAAAAAAAAATAAGTGATTCAATGTTTTTTTTATTTTGAATCTCAGTTCCTTATTGATTTTTATCAGAAAATGTGTATTGTAAAGATTGGGGAAAATACAAGCCTAACTATAATACAAGTTAAGAATTGGACTACTATTCTTAATAGCACATTGAAAAAATACAAGAAGCAAATTACAGACATAACTGTGGCTGCAGCTCTGTGTTTTCCTGTGTCAATTCCTACCTCGCTTTCTTAACAAAGAAATTGATGGGGAATTTTAAGACTTTCTGACAATTTGACTCCTCGGGCATATGATTTAATCAATGCTCCTCCATAATGATTTGTGAATCTCTTCTAAGTACCATAACAGCACTTATATGCAATATTGCTACGTTGTATTATATATACTTATGTAATGTGAAATGCATTGAAAAGATGTAGGTCCTGAGAAAAATCTTCAGCTTTTCATCTCTGCTGTATTTGATGTCTGCATGTAATATACTTTGATCGGGAATCCCAGATCATCAAATCGTTTATGACCAGTTGGTTAGTGGAACATTTTGAGCAATAAAACTGTTGACTATATGAAACTAAATAATGAGTCTTGAAGACTATGGGGCTGAACGCTCACAAAATATTGGTTATATTGCAGGCAACTAAATATAAAGGGCTCATACTATGACAATTTCCTCACCACAAAATTTCTCAGTTCTCATTTTTTTCTTCTGTAGAGTGGCTAAGAATTTACCCCATGTTCTACTCTTCAGGATTTGATAATTTTCATTATTAGAACATCTATTCCGCATCTCATAGCACACTATTGTTCTCACTTTATAAATATAAGCAGAGAACAAGACATGGTTTAACAAGTTTCCAATATACTGGCCATTAACATACCCTACTCAAGAGCTTATCCTGATTTTTGGCCATGGCCAGGCAGAGGGCATTATTTTACATACATACATACATACATACATACATACATACAGGGCCGCCATCAGGGGGGTATTAGGGGTACTACTGTAGGGGGCCCGGCCAAACTAAATTGAAAGGGGGGCCCGGCAACTGCCGCGACTTGCCTTTGGTAGAAAAAAAACAGGCCCCTGCAATGGGGCCTGTTCTTTTCACCAAAACAATGTCGTGAGCTGCGGGCCCCCCTCTCGTCAAACACCGCCGTGAGCTGCGGGTCCCCCTCTCGTCAAACACCGCCGTGAAACAGCCCACTTGCGCGCGGGCGCTCGACCGCACAAGCATGCGCGCACGAAGGACCGCAGGTGCGCGCCCGCGTGCGAACGACCGGGCGTTCCGGCGCGCAACCCGCTCGTGCCCGCCGGCAAGAGGGAAGCGGTGCGCCCGCACCACAAGAACATCGCCGAACTACTGGCAAGGACAGCCACACAGGGAGAGCGGCGCACAGACTAATTACCTGCTGGCCCGCCTCCACCTCCTCCGCCTCCTCCTCCACCTCCTCCTCCTCCAGAGCGTAGCTGCGTAAGGGGAGGGGGAGGAGTCCAGTTGTTGCGTGGCGGCAGGAGTTCTACGATCCCCGCCATTTTCTGGAGCCTGGAGGTGAAGGACTGGACATCTGGACCGAATACATCGCCTGACGAGGACTGGAGTGGGAGCCAGCAGCTCTTCTGACAGTGAGTAAAGTGTCTCAAAGTGCTGATCATGTATGGCCCTGTTCACACAGAGTATTTTGCAGGCCGAAAAAAATCTGCCTCAAAATTCATTAAAGAATTTTGAGGCAGATTTTTTCCGCGACTGGCTCCCATTAATTTCAGATTAAATCAATGGGAGGCGGTTTTGGAAGTTTTTTGGTGCTGATTCTGACGCAGTGTCCGAGTCAATATCAAGGCCCAAAAACTCTGTGAACTGGGCCTTATTGTTAGGGCTTATTCAGACGAACGTGTAATACACGCGCCTCGCACGGACTTATGTTACTCTATGGGGCCGTGCAGACTATCAGTGATTTTCACGCAGCGTAAAACTCACGACATGTCCTATATTTGTGCATTGTTCGCGCATCACACACCCATTGAAGTCAATGGGTGCGTGAAAATCACGCCCAGCACTTCCGCAGCAGTATAAACTATGAATGAGAACAGAAAAGCACCACGTGCAAACATACAAACAGAGTGTCATAATGATGGCGGCTGCGCGAAAATCACGCAGCCACGCATCATACGCTGCTGCCACACGGAGCTGTTATGGACCTTTTGCATGCGCAAAACACCACGTTTTTTGCGCGCGCAAAAAGCACACGCTCATGTGAATCCGGCCTTAGGGTAGGAACACACTAGGCATGAACACTGCGGATTTTATGCAACACATTTTATGGTGGAAAATCCACAGCGTATTACAGTCGCAGCAGAGTGGGTGAGATTTGAACAAGAATTGACCTGCAGTGTGGCTTTTTAAGCCGCAGCACGTCAATTTATTCTGTGGAATCGCTGCTCCTCTGTTGCGGAAATGCTGCAATTCTGCCGCAAAAATCACAAATGAGAAAAAAAAAAGGCACTTTTTTAAATTTATAAAAAAGTTTAGACTTACCCCGGCCGTAGTTTAGATGACGCATCTCTCTCCTCTGAATGTAGCCCGGCCTCCTGTCATGACGTTTCATCCCATGTGACTTCTGCAGCGGTCACATGGTCCACAGCGTCATCCCAGGAGGCGGGGCTACGTTCAGAAGAGAGAGATGCGTCACCAGGAGATGCGTCAGAATCAGCACCCAAAAACTTCCAAAACCGCCTCCCATTGATTTAATCTGAAATTAACGGGAGCCAGTCGCGTAAAAAAGAAAAAGCAGCACGTCCTTTCTTGCCGCGGTTCCGCCTCTGACCTCCCATCGAAATCAATGGAAGGCAGAAAATGCATTTTTCGGTGCGTTTTTTGTCTGCTGTCCTCAATCGCCGCGGGCAAAAAACGCAGCAAAAAACGCGGCAAGATAGTGTGGGCAGGTCAAAATCTGCCTCAAAATTCGGTGCGCGGTTCCAGGCGGGCGGTCGCAGGTGCGTGCGGTCGCGGGTGCGCGCTCACGAGTGTGCACGCGCGGGAGTTTGCGGGTGCGCGCGATCGGTCGCGCGGGCGGGCGGTGTTTGATGGCCCCCATGACGACCCCCATGCTACCCAGGGCCGCCATCAGGGGGGTATTAGGGGTACTGATGTGAGAGGCCCAGCCAAACCTAATTAAAAGGGGGGCCCGCAGCTCACAACATTCTTTTGGTGAAAAAAACAGGCCCCATTGCAGGGGCCTGTTTTTTTTCTACCAAAGGCAAGTTGCGGCAGTTGCCGGGCCCCACTTTCAATTAGGTTTGGCCGGGCCTCTCACATCAGTACCCCTAATACCCACCCTGATGGCGGCCCTGGGTAGCATGATATAGTCTGGACGGAGTACCGTTAACAGGCGGTGCCACGGTAGGGGGGCCCAGAAAATTTAGCTGTATGGGGCCCTGAAATTCCTGATGGCGGCTATGCATACATATCTCATGCATGAATGTGAAAATGATGTGGGATTCTGAGCATGGTTGATAGGGAAGCTCAGGAGCGTAGTTATAGGGGGTGCAGAGTCACACATGGGCCTGGGTGCCTGATTGGGCCCAAAGGACCCTCTGCAATATAAGGCACCAGTACTTTAAATAGAACATGGTAGGTGAGGTTTCTGTTACAAATTTTGTTTTGGGGACAAAGAACTTTAAGTTACGCCTCTGGCAACTTTTATCAGCAAACTACAGAATTTGAGAAATTCTCTGTGAAGATTGTAAACAGTGATAAAAAGACCCACACTAAGGCTTCCGTTTCCATCACCATTGATTTCAATGGTGACGGATCCGGTGCCAATGGTTTCCATTTGTCTCTGTTGTGCAAGGGTTAAGTCATTTTGATGGAATCAATAGCATAGTCGACTACTCTATTGATTCCATCAAAATAGAATCCTTGCACAACGGAGACAAACCATTGGTACCAAATCCGTCACCATTGAAATCAATGGTGATGGAAACGGAAACCTATGGTCTCCGTTTGTGTCAGTCAGGGCTCCGTTCCGACAGAGAGCTCAAACGGAAAGGAGCCTGATGCAGATGTGAACGTGGGACCCTGTGAGGTACAGCTAGCATTTTTGGTAATTTAGCATAAGCCTGGTCCTGATAGCTCCAGATTATCAGACATTTACTACTAATGCACTTTGTAGTGCACTAGATTGCAATGAATATCGCAGGGTAGCATTTGTCTTACATGACTGACTTATTAATAAGGGTCTGTTCACACCTGCGTTTGTCACAAATTCCATGGTTTTTGCCTGACAGAATAGCGCAGCATGCTATTTTATTTTGTCGGGCAAAACGACGGACACCAAAATGGAAACCCAATTGAACCCATTAAAGTCAATGGTTGGCGTCGGGAGCTGTTGTTTTCCGTCATGCGATGGATCCAGCTGACAGAGCAGAACAACGAAAAACCTGAACGCAGATGTGAATGAAGCCTTAAAAGCAGATTATCTACTCGTTCTCCACTACCCCTGAAAGAGTATCTATCCTTATAAAAATAATAATAATAATAATAATAATAATGTATATTAGATGTTGAGAAGCCAAACATGTGTCTAACCTGAATATTTTTCCTACTCTCTGCTGGCTTTTGATAAATTTTTTTCTCTATGACTGTTGAGTGGGTACGCACTTCTTGGTGTGATGTCAGACCTGTGTTGTGTGCTCTGAGCCAATCGGACATCTTTCCACTTCTGCTCCCCCTCCCCTCTCACAGCAATATATCACATAGACGGAGACAGAGAAATGGTAACAGGGTTCCCCTTCCAACCCCCTTTCCTCTTAAAGTTTACAGCCTCACTGCAGTTGCATCCCCCTCCTTCCTTAGAAGTATTTTTGGTGACTAAGAAGGTTTCTGAACATTTACAGGGAACATGCAGGTAGGGAAAGGGAAACTACAAACTGCATGTAGGGAAAGGGAAACTAACAAGATATTTAAGTTGCTCATAGTAAAATGTAGAGTACTACTGATTTATGAAAAATAGGTATGCTTTAATTGACCCTTTCAACTTTGTATTCACATTTTTATATATAGGTGAATTATATATATAAATAAATATTTATACCAGGGGCGTAACTAGGAAAGACTGGGCCCCATAGCAAACTCTTGACCGGGCCCCCCCCCCGGGTGCCACAAGCAGTCCCCCTTATAAATAGTACTTCCTGTAGAATGTGCCATACAGCCCCCCCTGTAGACAGTGTAACACCCCATTTGGAGATAGCGCCCCCACCTCCCCCTTGTAGATAGTGCCATACAGCCCCCCTGTAGATATCGCCATAAAGCCCCCACTGTATATAGCGCTGTACAGCTCCCACTGTATATAGTGCCACACAGCCCCACTCCCTTGTATACAGTGCCCCCTAAGTAGAAAGTGCAGCACACAGACCCCTGTAGATTGCACCACACTCAGCCCCCTGTAGATAGAGCCACAGCCCTCCCCCTTGTAAATAGTGCCATACAGTTCCCCCATGTGTATAGTGCCACGCAGCTCCCCCTTGTGTATAGTGCCACACAGCTCCCCTTTGTGTATAGTGCCACACAGCCCCCCCCCCCTTGTGTATAGTGCCACAAGGCAATTTCGCATCTGAGAAAGTTGTATCAGCTAGGGAGATGTCACTCAAACATAAAAAGGTGGCTTTGGAGGCAGGACTATGTGACTCTTCAGGATAGCAGCACCGCCCCAAGACCCTCTAATGAGTAATTAGCATATAGTGTGTGTCATTTTAAAAGTGGATTTCAAGGATTTTGCTGCATCTGAAAAAAACACACAAGGGAATGTTTGGAAATATTGTCAGGTCATGTATTACCGCATGGTGGCGGTTCAAGGGGTTAAAACTACCTAACAGATTCCTATTAAATTTACAATGAATTGAGAACAATTCCATCTGCCCTGCAATTTTGTTATTATAAATATATCCTATATAATTACAGATCCAGAACCAAGCTCTGACATATATACAGTACCACAACCAAGCTCAGTACATAAATACAGCACTAGAACAAAGCTAAGTACATATATACAGTACCAGAACAAAGCTCAGTACATACATACAGTACCACAACCAAGATCAGTACATATATACAGCACCAGAACAAAGCTCTGACATATATACAGTACCAGAACTAAGCTCAGTACATAAATAAAGCGCTAGAACCAAGCTCAGTACATAAATACAGCACTAGAACCAAGCTCTGACATATATACAGCACCAGACCAGAACAAAGCTTAGTACATATATACAGCACAAGAACAAAGCCCATACATATATACAGCACCAGAACAAACCTCAGTACATAAATACAGCACTACAACCAAGCTCAGTACATATATACAGCACCAGAGCCAAACTCATTACATATATACACAGCACCAAAACCAATCTCATACGTATATACAGCACCAGAACCAAGCTCAGTACTTACATACAGCATCAGAACCAAGATCAGTACGTATATACAACACCAGAACAAATACAGCTCAATTTAATGCAACCCCTGCCGTATAGGTTTGGTACGGCGTAAAACTACAGCTCCCAGCATGGCCCGAACAATTGTAGGATATGCTGGGAGATGCTGTTTCACAAAAAAATATCATATCATAATCATCTCGCTGCAGATCACACAGTGACTACAATACTGATTAGAGGCAGAATAAACATTTACATTAAGTTACTCACCGGTGACGTCTCAGATTCTAGTTATTTTCTTCTCCCTCCGGTTCAGACCTCTATGATGGATTTCTCCCGGCCATGACCCATTTCTGCAGTTTTACGCTCTGATGTCTTCAGCTTCTCACTTTTAAAACATTTCTGCACCTATAAACAAAGTTAAAATTCTCAACTATATATAAACTTGACATACTCACATGATCCCATTCCCACGCTGTCCACTGGCGATGCAGACATGCTCTCTTCTGAGCATGTCTGCTGGAGCTGAACGAGCGTCGTCCAATGCCGCTGATTGGCGGGGCAGAATGACTTGCCCCGTCAATCAACACCTTCCAAGTATGGAAGCGGCGCGATGATGTCATCGCTCTGCTAGCCAATCAGTGTCATTGTAAGGCACTGGCATGCCCCCTCCGGTGCTAGCGACATCTACAGGCATGAGAGGGCCTGTGTCGCCCAGCCCATACTTGGAGACTCGGCGGCGCGGGCCTCATAGTAGCGGCGCTACTGCTGTAGCAGCCATAACGGCTGCTAGCGGCGCCACCGGACATATGGGGGCGCGTGTCGGCTGGCGACACGGGCCCCCTCAAGCCCCGGGCCCCGTAGAGGCTGCTACGGCTGCTACCGCGGTAGTTACGCCACTGATTTATACATATTGTACAAATATTGTTCAAGCAACTTCAATTCCTTTGTATGGAAAGTTGTGTAATGTAAGAGATATTAGAAGATTTTCTCGTTAAAAGAGCCTCAAGGCTCCCAATCAGATAATTATATAAGTGTATTTCTTTCTTACATGGATATAGTTAAAAACTGCAATCAGTTGGGCCACTAATGTAATGATGTAATACAAATGCGTACAGTATATTGTGTTTAATAATTGTAATGATACAGGACAACTAAATTACAACGTACCTCTGTTTCTGAAATATGCTCTGTTTGTCATAATGTGCCACAACTGATGACTAGAGAATTACTTACCAGTGGGAACTGAAAGGTTTGGAGGGATTTAAATTTATGAAAATACTTCCATTTTTGATCATATTAAAAAAAAACAAAAAACACACAATTAGATAAATTGACTCTTTTCATAATTTACCGTAACTCTCAAAGATTTAAATGGACAGAGCTATGTCTGGATGTGACTGACTCACCTAGTGGAACAAATGTCATAGAATCCCCGTTCTTCTGGTAAATAGGGACCCTTGAAGTGGAACCCCCATGGCATATCATATGGCGTTTATGGCATATCCTGTAGATATTCTATAAGTGTCTGTCTGAGATATTAATACCCCTTTAATAGGACTTTAAAAATTGTGAACACAATGTGGGTAGAACTAAAAACGTATTTTATAGTTAGAAGTCTTTAACTCAGGATCAGTACTAGATATTAATGTAATGTATTTACAAAGGTGCTTAACATTTTTTGTGTATATTTTATTTATATATGAAGTGTAAAATGGTGATTAAAGATGGACAAACCCTTTAAATATGATTGTATAAAGTGAATGGATTTATTATGCTAATACATTTCTCAATTTTTTCAGTTGTGCTTCTGGATACTACAACAGCTATTGGAGAATTAGGATGGAAGACGTATCCATTAAATGGGGTAAGAAAGGATTTTGGTTTTATAATGTTTTTCGGATTATAAATATTTGTTTCTATGTGGATATTGTTCTACCCAATACACAAGCATGACTTTTTTTTTTTTTTGCATTCGTATTATGGCTCATGTACCTGGCCATATCACCACGGTGTGCGTTACACGTATATATCTGATCTCATCCTAGAAGATCAGGAAATCCTTTTCCAATGCTTTTGTTTGGGAAATACTTTTTTGATCTCCCAGGTTCAGGTTCAGGACAAAATCCTATCAGTAAATATACGGCTCATGTCATGATAAATAGCATTATTAAAGATGTATATCATGTTTGGGGAATATACATTAATAATATTGGGGAACTGCATAAATTGCACTTCTATAATAAGTACCTATTAGGATGAATTCACACTACTGTTTTTTTTAGATTGTGGTTATTTTTATTTGCACAAATTATGCTTTTTTTTTGGCATCAGTTGTCAAATCCGTTCTCCACTAATGTTAGTGTCATGAAAAACATGATGAAAGGTATTTGTTTCACCCCAAAAAATTATGCTTCCATTTTTTTTTAACACTGAATCAATGGAAAAATTATTGGTCGGCATTGAAGGGGCTTTCCTAGAATCGACAATTATCACTTATCCACAAGATAGGTGATATTTGTCTGATTGCTGGCAATAGCAAAAATGGGGGTCCCAAACGTTTCTCCTTACTGCTCCACCGCAGTAAGAAGGACATTAAATAGAGAGGTGGTCAAGCTTGCGCGCTGCCGCTCCATTCAAAGTCTATGGGGATGACGGAAACAGCCGAGCATAGCGATCAGACAATTATGACCTGTCCTAATTGTCGATTCTTGTAATCTAATTAAATGGACAACCCATCATATGAATGTTTCCCCAAAGATGTGCTAATTATGGGGGGCTTTTTGCCAGGTCTTGAGTGGGGCACCCACTCTAACAGGGCATAAAATATACAACCCCTCTAATGAAGGAGTTGGACTGATAGCAGACAGCCGATTGTTTATAGACAAATTAAACTGTAAATTCTGCCGTTGTCTTTAGTAGATTAAAAACGTTTATCTTGTTATTTTATTTTTTTTATTACTTCTGGGCCATTTTGTCCATGTCACCTTCTGTTATTTATGCTGCAGTGATCAAGTTGTGGACAGAGTTACCATATTAGTCTGAAGTTACTCAGAGTTACCATATTACCTTGAAGTCCAAGCCATTTTTCGTTTTTCACTCCCCACCTTCCAAAAGCCATAACTTTTTTCTTTTTACGTCAATGGAGCAGTGTGAGGGCTTGTTTTTTTTGTGAGAGGAGGTGTAGTTTTTATTGGCACTATTTAAAGTACCATATAATGTACAGAGAAACTGGCAAAAAAAATTCTTTGTGGAGTAGAATTGGAAAAAATGTTGATTTCTTCATGGTTTTTTGGTTTTAGTTTTTACAGCTTTCACCATGTGGTAAAAATATTCACTTAACTTTATTCTGCTGGTTAGTATGATTACGGCGATGCCATATTTATATAGTTATTTTATCTTTTACTACTTTTAAAAAAGAAAAAACTATTTGTTAAAAAAACTAATTTGCTTTGTGTCACCATATTCTTAAAGCCATAACTTTTTTTTTTTTGCGGGACGAGCTATGGTTTTTTTGGTACCATTTTTTTGGTACATACGATCACTATTTATTGAAAATAAAATGTGCGCTAAAGAGACCAAAAAACGGCGATTCTGGAGTTTGAAATAATTTTTTGGGGCGTTCACCGTGCAGGTTAAATAATATGTTATAGTGTAATAGGGAAAAAGTTTTTTTTTTTTTTTTTTTAAATGTTAATGTTAATACTTTTTTATTTTGTTTAACTACTGAACCAGTGATGGTCAGATTGCTGGTACAATATTGCAGTGTATTGTAATTTTTACAGGCTCCTGTTAAGCCTTGCCCAAGGCAGGGCTTCACTGGAGAAGAAGAAAGGCAGACCTGGGAGCCTTATTTAAGGCCCCGGTCTGCCATGACAACCATCGGCACTCCGCAGTCGCGTCGTGATAGGCTGTGGGAGGGTGCTGCTCCCTCTTTCTAATGGTTTAGATGCTGCGGTCACTATTAACTGCGGCATCTATGTGGTTAAACGGCCAGGAACAGAGCAATCACTGTTGCTGGTCATTGGGGCGAAGTGTCCGCTGTAATATAATTCTGATACCCGCAGCGTATGGAGCGGGCTCAGCGTTTGAGCCACTCCATACTTTATCCCTCGCACCGTAACATGCAGTTAAGGGGTTAATCCCTAAGTTAAAAGATTACACACTGTCAGGCCTGAGGCCACTAGGTATAACACGATTTATTAATTTTCACAGCATTCTACTTCTCATCTCAGACATTTGCTCCTTTGGGAGTGATGCAATCTGGCAATGTGGTCCCCTAATTTAGACTAATTAAGGAACAATTCCAGTTACATTTGATATTAACTGGTTGTACTTGATGGACGTGTATTTTTTTCAACGTTACTAAATGTGTAACAATGTTACTATGTAATGGTACAGTAAACATTCTTAAATTATATGGTAAATGCCGTTAAAATGTGCCAAGTATGCTAAATACCTTTTATCCACTTTTTGGTTTCAATCATGTCTCATGCTGGACATGAGGTGTTTTCTCCTATATACCATTAGTACATTCAAGACATGCCAAGAGTACTCAGTAAAGGAGGTGACATTACATGTAAATTTTTGGCAAAAACTGGGTTGTCACTTTTAAGTGTTTTCAGTTGATGTCCAGACTAACAAAGTTGAATATCTCTTTCATACCAAAACGAACTACTATAATGCAGTACCTATGGATAAGAATATGGATTTCAACAGTAGGACAATGTTAATTTCTGACTGGGGTTGTTTGACTATATGTTTAATGATGAATTTCAGTCTTATGATTATTGGGTATTCATAGTTGAAAGCATTTCTAGTTTTTCTTAAAACTCTAAATAAAATAAAGGATACACGCAATCCTACTGTAACTGAGTTCCTATTTTATACCCCAAAATCAGTTAATAGGTGAAATTACTTGGCACTTGCGGAATTGTCATGGGCAGCCTCATTAAAAGAATGCACAGATGTAGAGGTGTGCAAATAGCAAAATAATAGAGTCAATTATACTTGTGTGTATGTTATGTTATATTGGTGTTTGGATTCTGAGTGCAACTTTAAATTTTCATTTAGATTAATATATTTTATTTAAATGAACACTAACTTTTCAAACAACTTATGTTAATCTAATAGTGTACCTGATATAGATCAACTTTGTAATTGACTTACTTTTAAAATGTTGTTGTTTTATCCATGCAAATTCTGTGCAAAGTTATTGCCACTAGGTGTCTCCCTTCCTGCAATCTGCTGTCCATCCGCTGTTGCCAAGCAAAATCTGTCCCTGGTTACAGAGGAGAATTGATGAGCTTCAGAAGGTGCGGGTGTGTCTCTTCACTGCCTGGCTATACAACTCTATAAAGAGGGGAGGGGAGCAGGAGGAGGGAGCAAAGAGAGAGTGAGTCAGTAACAGACACGCTGCCCATACAAGTCTTTGGAGAGGGGAGGGTGAGCAGGGGGGCGGAAACAGGAGCAGAGTAAGAAAGACACAGGCTGCTTGTAAGATTTCTATGTCACCCCAGTGCTGGATTCTCAGCTACACTGCTTACTACGGCTGTATAATCTCCTCCATTCTGCTGCAGCATCTATTTGTGTGATTGATAGAGATATGAGAGCAGGATTCTCCTCTTCTATGTGTGCTGTGTATAGAAGACATGATAGCAATTAGGCTCCGCCCTATAGCTCAGGGACAACTTAAAATTAGAGATAGAGGCTGCAGAGGGGAAAACTGCTAAAAAAAAAAAAAAGGCAGGATACAAATCATATAATAGCTAGAAATAGTGTTATTCCTCATGTACACACATGACAGCTTATTCTGAAATATCACCTGAAAAGTTAGGTACGCTTTCATGTTTTTCCTTTTTTTAAAACTCCTGACTTTTACATCTATGTAGCTGAATAGAACTTCTTTTTTGCAGGATGAATTGTAGTTACAGTATTTACACATCTAAATGGGGTTGTTTCTGCAATGTGCGTAGATTTCTGTAAATGCCTTTTAGATGTATGTAACAGTCACAAAAAATTATATAACAAATTTGTTTCACGTGAGCTTATCCCTATGATTACACCTCTGTGTCATAGTGTGGCAACAGGTTAACCCCTTAATGACGAGCCTATTTTGGACCTTAATGACAAAGCTATTTTTTACGTTTTTCAATCGTCGCATTCCAAGAGCTATAACCTTCTTATTTTTGAGTCGACATAGCTGTATAAGGTCTTGTTTTTTGCGGGACAAGTTGCACTTTTTAATAGCACCATTTTTAGGTACATATTATTTATTGCTTAACTTTTATTAACTTTTTTTTGGGGGGGAATATAAAAAAATCTGAAATTTCGCCACTCTTTTTTGCGTCCTAAATCTACGCCGTTTACCGTGTGGTATAAATAACAAAATAACTTTATTCAGCGGGTTGTTACGATTGTAACGATACCAAATTTGTATAGTTTTTGTATGTTTTACTACTTTTACACAGTAAAAACGCTTTTTTTTCAAAATTATTTGTTTTTGTATCTCCATATTTGAAGAGCCGTAACGTTTTTATTTTTTCGCCGATGCGGTTGTATGAGGGCTTTTTTTTTTGCGGGACGACTTGTAGTTTTCATTGGTACCATTTTGGAGTAGATGCGACTTTTTGATCACATTTTTTTAAAGTCAGTATTCACAGAAAACAGCAATTTTTCCATAGTTTTTTATTATTTTTTTTACGGCGTTCACCGTGCGGGTTAAATAATGTAATAGATTTATAGTCGGGGTCGTTACGGACGCGGCGATACCAAATATATGTTTAACTTTTTAACTTTATTTTGTTTTTTTAATAGTAAAGCATTTTGTAAGGGGAAAAGCTGGGTTTTTCATTTTTTTTCACATTTTTTTTAAAATTAACTTTATTAAACTTTTTTTTCATTTTTTTACTAGTCCCATTAGGGGACTATAATATGCGATTCTGCGATCACATTTATAATACACTGCAATACTTTTGTATTGCAGTGTATTACTGCCTGTCCGTTTAACACGGACAGGCATCTGCTAGGTCATGCCTGCGGCATGATCTAGCAGGCATTCACTCCAGGCAGCCTGGGGGCCTTTATTAGACCCCCGGCTGCCATTAGAGACACAGACACTCGGCGATAGTATCGCCGGGTGTCGGTGGGAGAGAGAGGGAGCTCCCTCCCTCTCTCCAAAACCACTCAGATGCGGTGCTCGCTATTGAGCACCGCATCTGAGGGGTTAAACGTGTGAGATCGATACTAATATCGATCTCACACGGCAGAGCAGGGACGCTCCCAGCCCTCAGCTGCCTCTGCCAGCTGAGAGCAGGGAGATCTGACAGCTCCCTGCTCTGTTTACTTATTCCGATGCCGCGACGTAAAAAGACTATGGCATCGGAATAAGGCCCGTTAGTGACCGACGTAGAAACACGATGGGTCGGTCACTAACGGGTTAAAGATGATTTGTTGGCTCTCCTGACATGTCTGTTTTAGTAAATAATTTAATTCTCTTATAACTCTGTGTTGTGTCATTCCTCTCTTCCTCCTTGATATTTATGAATAAAGGCCTGTTCACATCACCATTCGCTTTCTGTTCCAGGGTTCCGTCGGAGGTTTCCGTCGGGTGAACCCCGCAACGGAAAGTGAAACTGAAACCACAGCTTCCGTTTCAGTTACCATTGATATCAATGGTGACGGAAACATCGCTAATGGTTTCCTTTCGTCACCATTCCGGCAGGTTTCCGTTTTAACGACAGAATCAATAGCAGAGTCCACTGCGCTATTGATTCCGTCGGAAAAACTGTGGTTTCAGTTTCACTTTCCGTTGCGGGGTTCACCCGACGGAAACCTCAGACGGAACCCAGGAACGGAAAGCGAACGGTGATGTGAACAGGCCCTAAATTGGCAACTGTATGATGCCATTTTCCTTGTCAAACGGGTGTGTCCCTACACCGTCTGAGACAGTCAGCACTGATTGGACATTTTCAGTCTGTGTAAGGACACACCCCCAAGTGGTTACACCCAGTTGTCAATGTATTCATACATTTGTAGGCACAACAACAGAGGAACGGCACAACATAGATTTCTATGAAATTATGCTGCAGAATTGTAATTTCATAGGGAGTACAAGTTTTTAGTAAAACAGACATGTCAGGGGAGGTGACAAGTCCGTTTTAAGAGATGATCACTTTTTAACAAATTTGAATCGGTAAGTCTGGCTATTACTTTTTCAGTCATCTTCATGTTTCATATAAAAATGAATATTTTTCACCACTATTTTAGTCCAAATAAAAATCAGCAAAAAACATCTTGTGCTTTCCACAGTCAATGTACTCTTTAAACTTCTTTTAGTTCTCCCAGATTCTCCCATTCTGTCTGTTTTACGCTTGACGGAATTAACCAGATAGGGAAAAATGCTGCATTTTTAGTGTTCTCTGCTAAGTAACTCGAGCATCTGGCTATTCAGACTAATGCCTTACAAACATATGGCATATTTGCATCCATGTGCAGCAGATATTTATAATACAGCTACGTAATTAGGCTGCACCAATAGTACAAATTCCAATTATTGCTCTTAAAAATAGATATTGCTTTGACACTACACACTTTTATGAGGAGGACGGACCAGTATTAGTGGATCTTGTTAATAAATAGTTAAAGGCTGTATAACAAGGAGTTATTTATGACACGGGAAGCTTCAGTGATCAAAGACTCCAGTGCAATTTAACATAACTTTCAACTCTCCCTAGATGACTGGACATCTTAATGAAATTATGTGGCAGCCAGGCAGTGTCGCTGGCAGTCTAATTCAACTCAAGTGAAAAGCCAATATTAAAATCATATTAAAATCAAACTAATTTTAAACACTTCCCACTGCTTCCAAATAGTTTCTTCCCCTGGCAAGGTCATACATGACATCACATAAAACTATAATTAGCAGAGAGGATTTTATTTTGCACTAGGCTGATTATTTGCAGTAATCTTCAATCAATTGCACTGACGGTATCCTATATTATTAAAAACCACAATCAGTATGCCCCCTAGAGTGCAATTGATTTGAGTACCATGCAGAAATTGGCTATTGAATATCACATTTTCACTTTAAGAAGGCAGAGAAGTTGAAGATGGCACTAGACGTCTAATTAAAGGACAAGCTTTAAAGGACATCTTGACCCAAAATGTTACATTTACATATGCAAAAGCAAAACACACTGTTCATAGCGGCATAAGAAGTAGAAAAGACAACTTGAATTAAATTATACTTGAAGAGTTTGGAAAATGATTGACAGATTAGAAAATTTAGATATATAGTGTAATAAAAAAATGTTTTTACGTCAACCAAAAAGCTATTTTTTGGCAATAACTATTAATGGGGTTGATTTTTTCTGGCAATCCCTTCTTGTGAGAAGGGCTACCCCAATAAATAAGCTGATCACCGATTGTCCTGCTGCTTAGACTCCCAATGATTACTCCTAATCTGCAGGAAAGCTGGCAGCAAATGTTCAATTTCCCTGCAGCGCCTCCATAGGGGAAGTAAAGTATAACTTGCCTTCCATTAAAATTGATGGGCTATACATTACGGTTCTCTAAAAGACAGAGACACTCTTTTAAGCCACTCTCTTCTCCATCTTCTTTTAGGAGGACCCCAATGAAGAATGTCTCTTTATGAACTCAGAAAGCTGTAATTTAGTGGTGAAAATGAGTTTTGTAAACCAGACAATTTTATTAAAAAAAGAGCAGCAGACCAAAAAGCAATTCGGAAACTTCTCTACCCAAAAAACAATGGAAATATCAGATCTTATATTAGCATTTTATTTTGAGCTATCTTTTCTACCATTTCATGTAAATTTCACATACCTTTCTATGACTGTCCAATTATTTAGAACATTTGATAAAGTGGAAACTTCTAGGTCCCATTAATTTCAGATTGAAGGAATTCTTTTACATATAAAAAAAAAAATCAATGGTGTTGACTACATCATCCAATCAGATGCTAGCATGCCCCACATTTTTTCTTTGCACTGTTTTCATAAACATGACCCCCATATTGCTTGCACCCATCATATTATCATAACAGGCACATAACTACCTTCTCGGCTTAATGTTTCCTTTCTATATAATCTATTCAATTTTATCATCGCCTTATGTTTGTCTATTATCTTTCTTGTTTGCTTCTCTGTTTGCCTCTTATCTCCCAAAGTTTCTTCCACGATAAAAACAGAAAACTACCTTTGTATTCATGATATATCGTCATGGTGCATTATTTATTACTTGTATTCCAAAGTGTGAATTTAAATGTCTTTATTATCAGTTGCAGTGTCCATAAAAATACTCACCCTGTGGTAGTGAATCTAGACCACATAAAATACGTTACATTTACAACTTAGTATAAGATACTAGGTTATGTGAAAATTAACACTTTGTCTATAGAGCTGTGTTGTCCTTTGGTGCCCTTTACACTAAAACTAACAGAAGACTTCTGCCTTCCATTGACATGTATTGACATGTGTTCTAAATGTGTCCAACCATGAATTTGATCCAATTATTTCAGCAACAATTGTATCCCATAGGGTTCAATCAACACTTTGAGCAACAGTGATTTTTCAACATTTCCATTCCCTTTCATTGAGGAATGTTGTACCATTTACATCACATTAAAAAGTCCCATCATGAAACAGTTGAGCTCTAGTCTTATATAACTCAGAACGATACATTGATTGAATAATTGAGTTTATTGCTGATCTATACATCTTTATGTAAAAATACATATTTAAAAGCCATTTTATGTTGCCTAAAAATATATTTTTCCTTTTTTTTTTTACATCAATAATTTTTTTATATATATTAAGTGCCAAGATATTCTGCAGTATTGTACAAAAATTGTCATCACTCACAATCTAAACTCCTTATATTATACACACTGGGGCAGGTAACCTAACAGTATGTTTTTGGAGTACAGGAGAAATCCTAAGTACCCACACAAATACAAATTCTCCCAAATTTCTGATGTACAATAAGAGTTTGCACTTTAAAAAAACCACTACAACTAAAAAGTGGAAAAAGGCTGTATATTGTGCTGATGTGAGGGGTAGATTGAGATCAATTTTTACTCCATACAACGTCTTTTGATCCTGCATCAGGGTCTCTGGTAGGTATGTGTTACAGCAGAACATATTACATTTAAATACAATTGTTATCGGAAGCTATAAAATAAGTCCAACACCACCATAATTGATAAAGGAAAATAATTTGAAATAAAAAAAAACAAAATGTAATATAAAATAATAATAAACTACATTCTAAAAGCAGTAATTTCGAAAAAATAATTCCTTAATAAATAAATAATTACTAAAGTTACAGAAACAATTTATACTTGGACCTACGGAGCCAAGAAGAGATCAATCGAAGTTTGGTTAAAACAGACGACCTTCGTTGATGTCTTCGCTGTATTGCAGGTGTATCAGTTAATAGTTAAAGGGGTCTTTCCGATGATTTGGGTGAATCTTAGAAAACCTCTTTCCTATGCTGCATTAGGATAACTAGTATATTCCCAATAATTTAAAAATGACACAACCCGACAAACTTTTTTTTTTAAATTCTAGCCTGTAATGTTTAGTTCACAGAGCCATGTCATGATTGTCACATCCCAGCATTGTACCAGCACAGTGGATACATGTCGGTACGGGCACAGTGGGTACATGTTGGTATGGGCACAGTGGGTACATGTCGGTACAGGCACAGTGGGTACATGTTGGTATGGGCACAGTGGGTACATGTCGGTACGGGCACAGTGGGTACATGTCGGTACAGGCACAGTGTGTGCATGTTGGTACGGGCGCTATATTCACAATGGCATGTATATAGTATTTCTAACATACTTGTCATCCTAAAGTTGCCACATAAAGCGAAAATACTTTACCAAGTAGGTGATAAGTGGTAATGATGATCTAAATAAGTTATAGACCCATTGCTGTGTTTTACTAGCCCAAAGAATGAGTTTTCATGGATTTTAGGGCTTACCAAGCTTCTAAACAGCTTAGATGAGTGATGGACATCCATAAATGTGTCCTGTTTGGTTTATTATATTCTTAATTGTTTGACATAATGTTCACATCTTTTGCTCTTTTATAAGGGTTGTCCGCTTTGGACAATCCCTACTTGTTAAAAGGGTCCCTTGACAAAATTCTGATAACAAAAATATCCACCTGCTGGTAGTAACCTGACAGTAAGGGCTCATTCAGACGAGCGTATATGTAGTCCATGGACTCAGGTACTTCACTGGGGCCGTTCACACGACCGTTGTTTCAACGGAGCGTGTGAAGGGTCAGTAAAAAAAGAGGACGTTCTATTTCTTTGCGCTTCACGCAGCCCCCCATAGACTCTAGTCTATGGGGGATGCGTGATAACGCGTCCCCCATGGGTGCAGCCGTTTTTTAAGCAACTTGCGATTTTTACGGACGTTTTCTATAGAGTCAATGAAAAACAGCTACAAAAACGGCTCAAGAAGTGACATGCACTTCTTTCTACGATGCGCCGGAACGCCATTTTCCCATTGAAATAAATAAGCAGATGTTTGGAGGCGTTCAGCCTCCGTATTTTTAGCCGTTTTTCGGGGAGTTTACTGGCCGAAAAACGGCTGAAAATAGCCCGTGCGAACATACCCTTTGTGTTCTATTTTCCTGCACGCCACCACACGTAAAGTTAGGCATTACACAGTGCTCATTCAAATCAATGGGTTGTCTGTGTATCGCAGAACAGGACAGGTCCTCCACAGTGCGAATTGCTCTTTCTAACTGCTCTCCACTTTGACCAAGAGATAAGGATCCTAAATAGAGGATCCCCCTCTATTAATGCCCTAATTTGTTAATAGGTGATATGAAAATGGGTTTTCTAACCTAGATAACCACTTTAAGTGTTTTCGATTCAGGTTCTGTTCCGCTATAATACATTGTGTCGAATAGAGGCGTTATTACAATTTTTTTTTAACAAACTCAGCATTCTCTGCAGTGAGTATGTCTGTCTGCTAGCCTTTTAATGCTGCATTAGTTATACAATATGCATAACGTGAGGCTCCGTGAAAGACGCCTGTGCACCCCATGTGTATACATAACAAAATGGATTGTTTTCACAAAAATGCTTGTGGTTTTCCATTATTGCTGTTCTCCTCAGGACTTAAAATGTGCTGTCATGGTAAACTTAGCTGAATTGTGACTCATAAGTTGTTCTTTCTTTCTAAGCTGTCATGCGGATGGTAATTAAGGGGAAAGATTTACATTCATAAACTGGTGCTGGAGATGACATAGGTATGTGAAGTCCTCATTAGCATTCTTTACACTTTTTTTATAGCAGAGAGGGTTCGTTTTTTTTGGCAGCTCAAATTGATTAGCGCTAATTGAAAAACTTATTGCAAATTGCTATGCTAATCATGGTAAATCTAGTCCGAGCAGGTAGAGCATGATAAGAAACTGAAATTATTTCTGGGTCTGTGCATCTGTTATTTTGGCTGGTATCTGCAGTAGACAATGATAAATAAAATGCACAAAGGCACCTTATTTAATCTGTGAATTTGTTTCTAATATTTGACATCAAGTTTTACTTGTTTAGTTGGTAAGAGCCAAACAGAGAATAAGAGTGCCATTGGCCCACTGACCTACGGTGTGAAAGTTTACAAGGATTAGAAAGATGTTGACTGAAGTAGTCCCTAAAATATCCAGGACTAAAGCCTCAGGTATTATGATTCAGCACAGTGTCTGAGTAGTATGGAAGCGTAATATAAGTGTATGTGCCTTACTGTATCACCGCATGCCTCCCGTGAATTCAATGGAATATAAGTTGTGACATTCTCTACCGGATGCTACGTTAGGAATGTGAAGACGAGATAGTGGTCTTGTAGGATAAAATAAAGATAAAGGAAAGAGAGGAAAGTAGAGAAGTTGTCTATGTAAGAGAGCGCATGCCGTCATTTAGTTCAGAAGGATAGTTCAACACTGTCACTTTAATTGACGTAATATGGTATTTGAGGAAGGTCAGTATGACGGAAAAAGGGGCCCATTACAGGTAGGGGAGTCGCTTATTAATTAACTACTAGTGGAAGATGTTGTTAGTGATGTCCCTATTGGGCTAATGTTTCAGCGGGGCAATAATTATTGGGCAATATCAGCTGGAGGATACCCATGAGTTGGCGTAGTATAGCTGAGGGGTGGGGGAAGAGAAATTGCTAATGTTGTAGGGAAAATCTGTGAACCATAAGACTACATGCACACATTGCGTAATTTGGTGCAGAAAATCTGCATTAAAACCGCAGGTAAACGCAGGTAATTTCGCACCAAATAGTGCGTTTTTGATGCAGTTTTTACATTTTGATGCAGAAATAGGTGCAGATTTTATGCTGCAGATTTTGGTGTGTTTTTTTAAAAATAAACTTGTCAGATACAATTTGCAGGTGGAAATGCAAGATAAATTGACAAGCTGCAGATTTAAAAATGCGCAAAATATAGATGAGATTACTTGATATCTAATTTACCTTGCTGGGACTGTATCATGCTGTGGATTTGCCGCAGGAAAATACATGCAGCAAATCCGCACGTAATACGCATCGTGTGCATTTGGCCTTAAAGATCCTTTCAAGTAGATTATGTTTAGGATGTTATTACACGGTCAACATTAAGTCATTTAGGTTCAAATATTTTATATAATTTTAAAATCATTATCTTGTTTTTTTGCTGTAGCCGTTTAGATCCAAGTCACGCAGCATATGTGTCTTTTCTTGCCAAATTCTGCGTCGGGGGGGGGGGGGGGGGGGTTGAGGATAATTAGATGTTTTAAACATGCACTGTGGTTTTATTATTCTTTTAAATAGATATATCTAGTCTACAACTTTGTGTTTGTCCAACTAAATCCATTTGAAGTATAAAAGCTGATGGCTGGTAACACAAAGAAGTTTGAAGCGGCATTGCTTCATTGCATTGTTTTGCTTTAGTAAAAAAAAACTGTCATTGTATTTGGTGAGTAGTACGAAGCTCTCACAATAACCCATCATATGTATGGACATCTTGTAAAAGAGATTTTCTCTGCCTCTAAGGGCATGTTCACACGGGCTATTTTCAGCCATTTTTCGGGCCGTAAACGTCTCGAAAAATGGCTGAAAAATCGGAAGCAGAACGCCTACAAACATCTTCCCCTTGATTTCAACCGGAAGTACGGCATTCTGTTTCGACAGGGCGTTTTTTTACACCTCATTTTCAAATAACGGCGTGTAAAAAGACGCCCCGTAAAAAGAAGTGCATCTCACTTCTTGAGCCGTTTTTGGAGCCGTTTTTCATTGACTCAATAGAAAAACAGCTCCAAAAATGGCCGTAAAAAACACAAGGAAAAACGCTAGTTTGATAAAAAAAAAAATTATGAAAATCAGGAGTTGTTTTCCCTTGAAAACAGCTCCGTATGTTCAGCCATATTTTGTTAACCGTGCGAACATACCCTTATAATGGCATTCGTTGCATATAAAAACTGCAATACTCTATTAACTACGGTACGTTCACTTATTGGTGAGAAATGTTCTATTTCTGGCTTCCACTTGGAAATATGATCCGCATTTCCTGTTCTCATTCTGATTGCAATAAGACATTTTCATGCACTTGATTTTTAATGTAAACATAATTTTAGAGATCATTGTGTGATTAAATTTGCAAGGCCTCCAGCTGCTGTCTCTTTCCTTCGGAATTGTCGGGAGGCAGCGGGAGTGTCTGACATTAATATTATACCTAAATCCCCCAATATATGTCACTTTTCTACCAGTGTTTGCGAGAGGTTTATTGGGAGCAGCTCACATATGTAAGTCAGACGGTGCTTGTCCTGTGTTGCTGCTTGGTTTTCGAATGCAAAATACACTGGCAGAGTTCTACTTAGCCTAAAGCTTATTAAATACACCATTATTATATCCATGACTACACAAGAATAGTTCTGTTGAGATAATTCCATTATGTGACTGAAATATTATAGTTTATGTATCCGACGGGGATAAACAAAATGATTTATGTTATATTTCACCTAGGCTTATCGTATTTTTTTCATTCAAATTAGCAACGTAATAGCTTTTCTTTTCCCTGTTGTTTTCCACCACAAGTCGAGGCATTTTCCTTAAAGCTACAGACTGTGTCCTGTGAAGATAAATCACAGACACCAGTTATCAGGTCTTTCGACTTTATAAGGCTTCTATGTGTCAGGGTTCTATTTTGACACTCCATCTCAGCTTTCCGTCAGAATGGAACCCTGACTGAAACAAATGGAAACCAGAGGTTTCCGTTTCCATAACCATTGATTTCAATGGTGACGGATCCGGTGACAATGGTTTCCGTTTGTCTCAGTTGTGCAAGGGTTCTGTTGTTTTGACGGAATGAATAGTGTAGTCGACTACGATATTGATTCCGTCAAAACGACGGAACCCTTGCACAACTGAGGCAAACGGAAATTATTGGCACCGGATACGTCACCATTGAACTCAATGGTGATGTGGTGATGCAAACGGAAACCTATGGTTTCCATTTGTTTCAGTCAGGGTCCCATTCTGATGGAAAGCTCCGATGGAATGTCAGAACGGGACACTGACGCAGATGTGAACGAAGCCTTAGTACGGTTCTGACAGTACCATTTTAGATATTTTATTCAATCATTTTTTTCTAAATGAAGTTGATTGTCACCCATGAAACCACATTAAAATCAATGTCAGATTAGGGTACCCTGAGGCCATTAGAGAAAACTATTCAGATGGTCCATTGTCCATCTATACAGAACATTATAGTCTTTGCTGCTACCATTGCACATGCATGATATGTTATTGAAAAGTATTAATGGGTTAAAAAATAGATTCTAGTGGCGAGTGATTGGTTTCAAATGGGGTTTTCTTCTCTTGGGCCCATTACTGTGTCAGGGCCTGGGCCCACCAGATGGGCCAGTTTGACCTTAATAACATTAGTTTTATAAAAGACATGCCCCCCCCCCAAACTATGACATTTGAATCACAAATAGTGCGCATGACATTCTTTATAACACCCTAAAATTAATACAGACCCACGACTCTCTAAACTAAAACAGACCCCCATATCCCCAAAACAAGTAATACAGACTTCAGTGCAGACAGATGATGTGGACAGGGCAGGAACGGCAGGCAAACCTCCCGGGTGGCCCATGTTCTGACAAATACTCACCTCTCCTGGTTTCTGCAGTCCTCTTTAGTCCCAGGTGCCGTTGCAGGCAAAGTCTTCATGCCATGGCCATCATCAGGACATTGTATGGTGCACGGGAGTTAAGAGGACTGCAGCTACGAGGAGAGGTGAGTATTTTATCAGAACATCGGGCATTCAGGAGGTTTTACTGTCTTGCCTACCTGCATCTTCTTCACCAGGTGTCTCAGTCACCAATTATAACAAATGCTCTGTTCACAACATTTCCTAATGTATACACCAACATGCCCATAGACTTTCATTACCCAAGCATATGCCAAAAAAAATACGTTGGAATACGTTCGAGCAGTATACATTTGTAAAACATTTTTTTACCTGTTATTGTCTATACTTTCCAGAGAAAGGGGGTCCTGCTTAAAAAGTACATGTGTACTATATGTTTTTATTGTTATTAATTTTTTTTACAATGGGGTTCAATGGCACACGTATTCAACAAAATAGGCATACAGTTGCACACCTCTGGAAAAATACAATTGGCAGCACACTAAATTTCCACGCCCAGCCTATGTTCTAAACAGGCAAGGCAGGGGGTTGAATCCAGCGATGTAGAGGATAAAATGGAAACGTTCCAAGTTTACTAGGTATCAAAGTTAAAACAGGGTCCAGAGAGAAGGAATCCTGGTGTGCAGATAGGAGAGTGTATCAGTCCAGTCTTGGGGCGTTGTGCACGTCCTTAATCATGGCTATTTGGTGTTTGGAAACTGGGGCTCTGTTTTTATGTGTGTGAGTTCCGGTTTTGCAGCTGACATGCTTGATTGCGTTTCACGCTGGGGTGAGTCACTGGAGCGCACGCTGGTGTGTTCTGTATGTCCAGCAAGGTGTTAATACGTGATAGACTACATTCTAGGGGTATTATCAAGGGAGAGGGAAAAGAGAGCCTGAAGAACGGGAGCTTGCATGTGTTATATCTGATGACTTTAGGGTTTTGCTCTCGTCAGTATTAGAGAAGTTTCATCTGGTGTATTACGTAATGTCTGGAATTTTTGTTTGCGTTCCAGGTTTCATGTGTACTGCTGGACCGCAAGGCAGGCCAATCAGAAGCAAGGGCACCCGACAGGCCTCCAGCAGTCAGCTGGCGCTCCGGTCTGGTATAGTGCAAGGTGAGTATGTTTACCGTAATTTTTAGCAAGAAACATATGTTGATTCTTAATCGATAAAGGAAAAATACGTGTATTAGTTAGATTTGAACTGTACTACAATGCACTATATGGGTACGATAAATAAATAATAGCATGTGACCATATGGGACAGTATAGATGAAGGCTATGTTGTGGTCTATTAAGGCTATTGGCGTTGGCCTTTGTTTAATTTACAGGTTTCGATGCAAGTCTGGAAGACGAACAACTGTGTGCATGCCACCCTGACCACATTGCTGACGGCTAAAGTACTCCGATGTGCGCTATGGGTGAGTAGAATTCTTATTGCATGTCTATGGAGGGGATGATTAGGCATGATTATTCACGGCATTGGGGTTAATATTCTTGGTTGATTTGTTGTATATGATGTTGTAACCAATATGGATAGGTAATCTTGTAATCGCCTAAATATATAACCTATGACGGAAATGTACTTATGTTGGTGATTTAGCATGATCTTACAATGAAATTCATGTTGGAGGAGGAGCCCTCAGTTTCAGCGCATAGAAACTGAGGGCTCCTCCTCCAACATGAATTTCATTGTAAGATCATGCTAAATCACCAACATAAGTACATTTCCGTCATAGGTTATATATTTAGGCGATTACAAGATTACGTATCCATATTGGTTACAACATCATATACAACAAATCAACCAAGAATATTAACCCCAATGCCGTGAATAATCATGCCTAATCATCCCCTCCATAGACATGCAATAAGAATTCTGCTCACCCATAGCGCACATCGGAGTACTTTAGCCGTCAGCAATGTGGTCAGGGTGGCATGCACACAGTTGTTCGTCTTCCAGACTTGCATCGAAACCTGTAAATTAAACAAAGGCCAACGCCAATAGCCTTAATAGACCACAACATAGCCTTCATCTATACTGTCCCATATGGTCACATGCTATTATTTATTTATCGTACCCATATAGTGCATTGTAGTACAGTTCAAATCTAACTAATACACGTATTTTTCCTTTATCGATTAAGAATCAACATATGTTTCTTGCTAAAAATTACGGTAAACATACTCACCTTGCACTATACCAGACCGGAGCGCCAGCTGACTGCTGGAGGCCTGTCGGGTGCCCTTGCTTCTGATTGGCCTGCCTTGCGGTCCAGCAGTACACATGAAACCTGGAACGCAAACAAAAATTCCAGACATTACGTAATACACCAGATGAAACTTCTCTAATACTGACGAGAGCAAAACCCTAAAGTCATCAGATATAACACATGCAAGCTCCCGTTCTTCAGGCTCTCTTTTCCCTCTCCCTTGATAATACCCCTAGAATGTAGTCTATCACGTATTAACACCTTGCTGGACATACAGAACACACCAGCGTGCGCTCCAGTGACTCACCCCAGCGTGAAACGCAATCAAGCATGTCAGCTGCAAAACCGGAACTCACACACATAAAAACAGAGCCCCAGTTTCCAAACACCAAATAGCCATGATTAAGGACGTGCACAACGTCTGAAACGCGTAGGCCCCAAGACTGGACTGATACACTCTCCTATCTGCACACCAGGATTCCTTCTCTCTGGACCCTGTTTTAACTTTGATACCTAGTAAACTTGGAACGTTTCCATTTTATCCTCTACATCGCTGGATTCAACCCCCTGCCTTGCCTGTCTTCATCCATCGTGTGCCGACACGAGATTCCGTGCGATGTCCACGACACACATGCCAAGTGTCAGGTGAGCTGGAGGATCTCTCCCATATCTCCTGTATGTTCTAAACACATTGCTAATGGAGTCTTTGCAGTTTTATAAATTTGAGCCTTATTGATATCAAATCCTGATACTACTGTAAAGGATCTGCCAGGCACAGCTTCTGTGTCAATGGCCGTAGGTAATCAGTCTGCACCTGCTTCTATGTCTGTGAGACTGACTCCATCTTCCACCACTCAGGATGGCAGGCTTAGGAGTGGGAGAGCCTATCACAGCCTGGCCAGACGGAGCTAGCTCCCGCCCTCTGTCCTTTTATACCTGCTTTTCCTGTTCCTCCTTGCTTGTGATTCTTCTCGTTTTATAGGGCCGTACAAGGTCATTGAAGTCCTCAATCCTGTCTCCTTCCGACTGGAGTTGCCCCCATCTTTTCGAGTACACGACGTGTTTCATGCCTCCCTCCTTAAACGCTGCTCCCCGTCCTTGGCTCCCTCGAGGAAACCTCCTGTCCCCGTTCTCACCCCTGAGGGGGTAGAATTCGAGGTGGCCAAGATTGTGGACAGCAAGATGGTCCTAGGCTCCCTCCAGTACCTGGTCCATTGGAGAGGATACGGGCCTGAGGAGAGGACTTGGGTACCCGCCCGGGATGTTCACGCTGGGGTATTGGTCAGGAGGTTCCACCTTCGTTTCCCCAATAAACCAGGTCCACCTAGAAAGGGTCCGGTGGCCCCTCATAAAAGGGGGGTACTGTAAAGGATCTGCCAGGCACAGCTTCTGTGTCAACACCCATAGGTAATCAGTCTGCACCTGTTTCTATGTCTGTGAGACTGACTCCATCTTCCACCACTCAGGATGGCAGGCTTAGGAGTGGGAGAGCCTATCACAGCCTGGCCAGACGGAGCTAGCTCCCGCCCTCTGTCTATTTATACCTGCCTTTCCTGTTCCTCCTTGCTTGTGATTCTTCTCGTTTGGTTTCCTGGCCCTGCTGCAGCTTCTTGAACTATTTGTCCCTGCTTCATACTGACCCTGGCTTACTGACTACTCTCCTGCTCTGCGTTTGGTACCTTGTACACACCTGGTTTGACTCGGCTTGTTCACTACTCTCCTGCTCTGCATTTGGTACCTCGTACACTCCTGGTTTGACTCGGCTCGTTCACTACTCTTGTTGCTCACGGTGTTGCCGTGGGCAACTGCCCCATTTCCCTTAGCTTCTGTGTACCCTTGTCTGTTTGTCTGTCGTGCACTTGTTGAGTGTAGGGACCGTCGCCCAGTTGTACCCCGTCGCATAGGGCGGGTCGTTGCAAGTAGGCAGGGACTGAGTGGCGGGTAGATTAGGGCTCACTTGTCTGTTTCCCCACCCTCATCATTACAACTACTTATTATTAGTTTAGACCTTTATTTTTAAAACAATGGTGTTTTGAAGGACATCTGCAACTTAAAAGGGAGGTTAAATTTACAGTTTAAAAGGGTTATCCGGGTTTGTTTGTTTTTTTGTTTGTAATGGCTGCAAATGAGATGAATTAACGAAAGAAGCAGTACTTACCTATCCTTTCCTCCGGCAATCCAGCGCTGATGCTCTGACGGCCTTCCTGGTGATTGTTTACAATCACCGGCAGTGCTGCCGGTGCGTTAGTGCTGGATCACTGGGGGAAAGGATAGGTAAGTACTGCTTCATTTGTTCATTTATCTCATTTGCAGCCGATACAAATACATTTTCAGAACCTGGATAATCACTTTAATGTTTTGCATGATTTACTGTAGTTAAATAAATGGAATGAATATGTCCATGGAAAAGTGTCCATATGTGTTTTACATTTCAATAGTTTTATGACAGGCATCCAAAAAGTGAAATTTCAAGATCTTCTTACCTGGATATTTTGTTCCAAAAGTGTCCATTATGCATTAGAAATGTTCTTTCCTGTCGTCTTAAGGGTATGTCCATAAATTTCTGCGACTGTTCTATACATCTGAATAGGGTTTGTAAGAATCCATGCACATGTTGTAGAAAAAAAAACCTTCATATATATGGAACAGATTTTCAGTTGCAGGAGTGCCCAGTCCTCCATCTCATGTAAATTGTAATAGATGTACTCTGTAACTAGTGCTCAGTCACGACATTCCACATTGTGCGTCATCTGAGTCTGCAGCACCTTCATTTACGCTTTTCAATTATTATACTTATATGATCATAATAGAAAATCCTCGTATTTAACCTCCTCACTGTATAACTAGCATGAAATAAACACATGGAAATTGCTTTCAACAGAACAAATACATAATACATAAAAATCTACATTACTCTGAATACTAAGAACTATATATATATATATATATATATATATAAAAATAATAGAGCAGAGGTCGGGCCAGGCTAGAGAGTAAGGCTATGTTCACACGGGGTCTTTTGCCGAGTTTATTGACGCGGAAACCGCGTCGCAAAACTCGGCAGAAACTCCCCGAGAACGCCTCCCATTGATTTCAATGGGAGGCGTCGGCGTCTTTTTCCCGCGAGCAGTAAAACTGCCTCGCGGGAAAAAGAAGCGACATGCCCTATCTTCGGGCGCTTCCGCCTCCGACCTCCCATTGACTTCAATGGGAGGCAGGAGAAAGCGTGTTTTCTGCCCGCGGCGCTCAATGGCCGCGGGCGAAAAACGGCGCGATCATTGCTATTCACACGGAGTATTTTGGGGGAGGAATATCTGCCTCAAAATTCCGTTTGGAGCTTTGAGGCAGATATTCCTCCCCCAAAATACTCCGTGTGAACATAGCCTAAGGGTGAGCGAAATAGTCCCAGTGTTTCGATTAGGTATGTATTGATAGGCTATGTTGATATTTTTGTGTAATTTTTTCGTCACCCTTCCTTCTCCTAAGATAAGCGCGCTAGCAGAGATAGGCAGCACTAGCAGTGCGCTATTGATTCAGTCAAAATTACGGAACCCTTTCACAACAGTGACAAATGGAAACCATTAGCTTGGTTTCCGTCACCAGTTGACGGAAGATGGTTGGGGAAACGGTGAGGGAAACGGAAGCTTCAGTTGGCCTTTCCATTGAGGGGTTAACCGGACGAAAATCTCAGACGGAACCCCTTAGCGGAAAGGAACCCTGATGTGAACACAGCCTTAGAGAGCACTCTCCTCCATTCACATTCAGCCTGATCTGCACCTGTATCGCAATGGTAGATTTGGAATGATAACTTTCAGCCAACTTTGGCCTCATCTATTTGGCCGATGTACATCATATTTTGTGAGATCTGAACAATAACAGTTGAGGGTATATTTCTCAGGGTATTCAAAAAAATAGTTTATTAAAATGTAATACTTTTGTTTTTATGAAGTTATGTTCCAGGAATCCAGTAATATTGATTCCAGCTGAAACCCAAGTAGGAGGAGAAGTTACTTCCTCCGTCACTGATGTCACCATTGAACAAAGCCCTGTTCAAATGTGCCTAGAGGCTCTGGACTGTCTGACCTTATGGACTAGAAAACATTTAGTTGCTAAACACTCTACAAACATGTCTCTGCACAGAGAGATAGAGATAGGAAAAGTGTTATTGACTGTTAGTGAGAACTAAAAGAGAGATTGGGTGACCTGGTGACAGAGAAATTATCTCGGTGAAAGCTAGTATGGTAGACAATGGCAGCGTTTGGACATGTACATCCTGTCACAGAAACTTAAGAGGTCTGGAGTACAAATGGCAGTAAATTGCACAGTTGCAAACCCTAAGGATTTAGCCGCATAGCTGAATTGTGAACTTAGCTGTACTTTTGGCAGCCCAACTGGACTATCAGGGCATGGGAATATAATGTAGGTAAGGGTCTATAAGCGGAGAACCAACAGTAGTAATAACTAAGGTTAAGCTGGGACTAACAGGTAAAGACAAGGGAGTTATCAAAAGGAGAAGGGTTGAGGTGCCGCCTATAGAGCAGCCAACACCACTTTTGAAAAAGACGTTCAAGTAGTAGGCAGCATAGGCCCGTCAAGGTTCCCACATTTTCTAAAAAAAAAACGTAGGGTGCCTTGTAACAAAGCCGTTAGTTTCTTGTTGTTCACATAATAGTTTATTTGATGCTTCAGATAAGTTTAGAGTCTGCAGCACTATTTTTGACTTAGATGCCGGAACCGTGACAGACTCCATTGAAATATGTTCCGCAGGGTTTGCCGGTTTCTATTTGGATACAGATCTACCATAGCTGTCCTGACTCCGTTATAAACCGAAGCCATGACACTCGTGTGAACAGAGCCTATTACAACTTCTCATAACTTGGTTTTGATCAGTTAAAAATAAGGAAACAATCAAAATTTTGCACAGAATTTCAGATATCTCTAAATATTTATACTGTATCCCAGCACAATAAGAGAGGGCTCATTAGACAAGGTCAGGATATTACATGTATATATATTTAGTACATACATACTGTCCAGGGTCCACAGACAGAGGATTAAGAGAATCAAATTATGATGACAAATGTCTTTCTGCTGCTTCAGATCTCTCCCAGCATTCGGAGACATTAAACCATCATGTGTTTTGCTTTATGGCGTCTTTACATTTAAACAACAAGCCGTGTGGTAATCTTTCTCTCACAAACTGTCAGACAGATCCAAAGGATTTCCCACATGAATGCCGGCATAATGCTATCTCACTTTACTGAATAACCTCCAGTCGAGTGGCCTCTGATTTTGTGTTCAGCTAGAAGCGGCACTCTCCTGGCTTTTGTCTGCCCAGCAAATGCCAACAAATGCTTGCACAGCTTGAGTTCCATATAGCACATTTATCTGTTCTGTGATAAGGACAGGCTGATGTGCAGCTTGGATAAAGGAAACACTTGAATGGCGCTTTTCTGCTCAGAGATTTCTAAATGAATATAGAAATCCAAGTGGGACTGACCACATGACATTGCCGATCACTCTGCCAAACCTCAACATAGGAGCGTCCCTGTAGGTCAGGAGAATTGTGTGGCATGCTGGTTACCGTTTATTGAAAAAGGGAAAAATACAGCTCGTCAAAAAATTACTTTAATTTTCTGTTCTATCTGTAGGTCCTTTTTAATCATATGACCTTGTCGGTTCGCTGAAAGTGTCCATAGAGGTGGTCACCCAGATATTCTTAGACCTTGAGTGGTGCATATAAATTAGCGATGTTATTCAGTAACCGCCCCCCAAGATTTTCTTTCTTCGAATTCTTGGCCTGTCTTTGCAGCAGTTCCGGCATTATATTTATGAATCAAGATCTTGACTGACCCGGTGTAATATTCTGTGTATAAAGTTATCTTAAGCTTCAGTTTTATTTAATTTGCTTGAGAAATTTCTGTATATTAGCTATTAGGCCTAAGGTGTTTATTGTAACACTGCAAACGGCTCGAAGTAAGCGAATGGAATTAACTAATCAGGGCCTGAGAATATTTGAGCTGTATGTTTACTTACAAAGAACCATATGCATAATAAATATATGGAGCAACATTTGTTTCAGTATGAAACCCACACACTATACACAATTTTTTGAGGTACAGTATATCCCCTCATCTCTGGTATCCTGTTCACCCAGACATTTACTAGGTATTAAAATCAGCCACCACTTGGAGTCCAATCAATATACAGCTGTATTACGCTTCTATTCATTTTCATTTTCTCTTAACAAACCAATGCAATTTTAATATTCACATTCACTACAGGACGTTTTATAAAATATAATATATGGATGGAATAAAAAAACTTTCAAACATTTTCATTTTCAGACTAAATTTCTCTTTGACTTTGTTGAGACACATATTGCATGTCCATCTTTTTCTAAACATTGTGGGATTACTGTATCACAGGATTAACCAACATCCAGACAACCCAACATTTTTTAGGAGAACCAAAAATGCATGATAAAGATTAAGGGGGTAACTAATCAAAAGTTGCAAAAAGGCCAAAAGTCACAATTTGCATTGGAAAAAAAAGTATGGTCCCCTCCCGCTCCTCCTCTCCCCTTCGGGTTCCCTCTGGCTTCCTCAGCATGCTGTGGCTCATACAACTTACTAATGCCAGATAGCGTCAGGATGTTGTATGTGATACATCACTCAGGACGTTGACTGCTGCATTGCGTATAAGGCCCTGACGCTGCTTAAAAGGACATTCCCAACTTAGATATTTATGGCATATCCACAGATTTGCCATAAATGTCTGATAGATGCGAGTCCCAGCTCTGGCACTTGTACCTATCACTCAACCTCAGTTTTACCTGGTGAGGCAGCCCCCGACTGCAGATTACAGGTGGGGACTAGTGGATAGGGGGCTGTACACGCATGGGCTCTCTCCATTCTATTCTATAGAAGTTACGGAAACAGCTATGCAGAGCTTGCTTGGCTGTTTCCATAACTACCATAGAATAGAACGAAGAGAGTCGCGCGCATGCGAAGCCCCTTTCCACTAGTCCCTGCCTGAAATCTGCTTCCGGCGGCCACCTCAACAAGCGAGGCGGCGGTCAGGTTATCTGCATTAATTAGACATTTATCACATATCATGTGGATCTGACATAAATGTATAAGTTGAGAATACTCCTTTAATAAATTTCCCCCTACAAGTAATGTGTCTATAGAGCAGAATAGTGAAATGAACACATAAGTGATAAATTGAATTCATGAAATTTACAATAATCTCATACTGCACAAACTCCTCCAGCATAAAAAAAAAAAAACACAGATGCATCTATCTGAATAGGAGCCATATATAGCTGTTTCCAGTTCACAGCCCTTCATGTTAGATGTGGGAGGCCTAGATTTTATTAACAAGTTACTGGAGAAACACGCAGAATGTATCTGTCAGAGTCAACAAGATTTCAGACCATTGTGCTGGTGGAAAATAAGGTCTATGACAGGTGAAGTATAGTGGCCATGAAAATCCTCCAGCCTTTTTTGGACTGGTACAATCTAGATGTGGAAAGAATGTAAATGAAACTCTGGTATTCTTCTTTGATCCACCTAAAGAAATATGGACTTTGCTACATGTGATTTTCACGTTGCGGCAACTCAAATACAAACGTTCCTATGAGCTACAGATGTCTCCTTCTTTACCCTTCCTCTTATCTCAACATATTCTATGCTATATGTCTCTGTGTGGGGCCACCCAGTGGTTGTGGTGTCATATGCATCCTGTGATGGTTTTTGCTCGCATGTCGCGATATTGTATTGAATTGGTTTCATGAGAAATTGGAGTCCTTAACCACATTCAAGCAAAGGCAATGGTAGGCACATCTCTACATGAGGTTTTGCAGGAACTGTACAAATGAGTCGGTGGTGAAGATAAAGATAGGTTAATAATAATATCCCTGGTAATCAAGGGTGGTGTAGGAATTAATATGTATTATACATCATGGCATAAGTTGATCAAGGTTGTCAGGGGTTACATTTAATATTTATAAAGGTCTAGGGTGGTTTAAGGGTGTTCATGATTATAACTTTGGTGTTTTGAAGATCATGCATTTTATCCCTGGTGTTCAATGGAAGTAAAGGATTAATAGTAATATCCATCATGGTCTTGCTAAATTAAGGTATTAATGGAAACATAGCTAGTAGTTTAGGGTAGTTGGGTTTTTAATGGTAACATGCCTGGGGTCTAGGGTAATGAAGGGGTTAATGGTTTTAATGGTGTCCAGAGGTTTAAAAGGCTCTTATGGCAAATCTGGCAGGTCTCCAATGTAAGGGTATCATAAGATGCTGAGATCAAAGATATACAGTTTTCTTTGATTTGATTCAGTATTTCATGTAAAAAGCTGTTTAAATACTGCCAGGACACATAGAGAAAGCCTGTGAGTCCTGCTTCACCCGCCCACACACAGTGATTGACAACTCTTCATGTATACAAACTTCTAAGGGAAAAGCTGTCAATCATTCTGTGTGGGCGGGGGAAGCAGGACTCACAGGCTTGCTTTATGAGTCCTGGCAGTATGTAAGCAGTTTTTTATATTAAAACACTGAACCAAATTACAGAAAACTATATATCTCCGAGCTCACAGTCTCCCCCTCTATCCTATTCTGCCCTAAGATAGTGTAGCATAGAAGACCTGACAGATGCTCTTTAAGGTCCCAGCATAGTCCCCTTAACCCTGTGAAAGGAAGCAAGGAAAAACACATAAGTAAACAAAGTATATATAGGCCAAATATACAGCCAAGTGGGTGTAGCATCCAAAATGTGTGTGCATAAGAAAGCAGATAACAACATAATGCATAATTCATATCGCAAAGCCCAAACCGCAGAGCTTAACAGCTCACATTACAATGGAAAAAAAAAACACAATAAGGGAAATAAGTACCTCAGGAATGTAAAAAATTTTGTAACCCATGATGTCCATCGGTTCGGTGTCAGAAATGTATCTCTGCGCATGCCCACAGGACTAACGTGTGTTGGAACACATTAATAAAAAGCCACTACAAGGAAATCTACTGCGCGTGTCTGTATCTTAGTGTGTCTTCATCAAACTATATTCAATAGTGCCACCAGGGGCAGTCGTGCATGCTTCTACTCTATTGAGCACACACGTAGTTTATGTTGACATTGTAATGTAGGCTATAAAGCTCTGTGTTATTGACTTTGCAATATGAATTATGCACTATGTTTGCTTTCTAATGCACACATGTTTTGGATGCTACACCTACTTGACTTGGCGAACGTGGCCTGTAGTCTAGTAAATGGCAGAGCAGGGCGATACCTCCCTGCTCTGCCATAGGATTCAATGGTATCTTCGTCCTAATGATACAGATACTGTTGAATTTGGCATGCGGCACATGCCCCCATATGCCGTGGGCCCCATAGCAGCCGCTATGGCTGCTACAGCGGTAGTTACGCCACTGCACGCATACTATAGTGACTATGGCTTTGGGTCCATTTTCTTCTGTTCGCTCTGTGACAGTAAGATAAATTTGAAATCAGTGCAAGGCACGAAATAAAGAGCTAGCTGTAACAGCCAGACATATGTCTGTATGACTGGTCAGAGCGCTTTATGATCACTAAGAAAGCGGTCCACGGGGAAAGCTGTTGATGCTTCCTGACCCCCTAGATTCCCAGGGCCCACAATTTACTTTGCTTACCACTCCCCCACCACCACCACCACCACCACCACTGTATGGGTAGCCTGTCACCTTCTGCCAAGCATGGACATTTGCCTAGTGTGCCTAATACTAAATCAAACCATAGTAAAAAGTAAAATAAATAAAAAATGAAACCACACTCCCACTGTGCTGCTGTGAGTAATACATGAACCATGTTCCCGTTGTGCTAAATGGTGTTAATAATCATGCAGGGGCTGCTTTTTATTAATATTCCTCATATTCAGAGACTGGGGACCATTAGAGATTTAATTTTCAGACATGTAATACAATATGCATCACTTAGGCCCCATGCACACGGCCGTAATTTTGATCCGCAATTACGGACCGTAATTGTGGATCAAAGTACAAACCCATTCATTTCTATTGCTCACGAACACTATATGGGAAGGAGTCCGGGCCGTAGAAAGGGGAGCATGGCCCACAAATGCGGGCAACTGTCCGTGACCAGTTACGTGCCTTAGGCAGGTGCACATCAGTACAATAGCTAGGGATAAGAGATAAGAGATAACATAGCAATGCTAGTGACATAGAGGAGATGTGTGCAGTGCTAGAAATGAAGAGAGTAAAAAAATTAAATATTAGAAATTATTCTCTTACTAAGAGAATAAAAAGGAAACTTAAGAAGTGTCACTGTCATTAAATTTTTGTACAGAAGTGAACTCCCTAGTGTACAGTGATTTATTTAATAATATATTGTAATGGGGTTCTCAGCTTTGTTTCTCTGCGGATATTGCGGGTGTTAACATTTGCATCTAAAAACATTAAGCAACTTTGTAAGTAGTCTTAAATAAAACCATCCTACCATTGTGGGTATATAGTTTCTGTGTAGACCTATGTGTCTTTATGGTTACCGACTGCAAACAAACCCTGTATAGTCTCCTTCAGTCACGTGTTACTGCATTTCATCTGTTCTCTTCTTGCTAACATGTATTCGTTAGCAAGAAGTACCAAACAGATAAAAGGGAGTATGTATGACTACAGGAATAGTCATCACAGGATTTGTTTGTAGTCTGTTACCATGGAGACTGCAAAGATGTACATTCCATTCAAATATATACTGTACATTTCTGTATCAAATTGCTGCCACTAGGGAGGAGCAAACTGAAGATGGATTTATACAGGCTCATTATTTTAATGAAACGCCAGTCTTAGGGTATGTTCCCACAGGTCGGATACGATGTGTTAAAGTACACAGAGTATCCGACTTAGAACCCACACGGAATTCTGGCTGAAAAAAATGCACCAATCAGAGTTTGAAAAAAAAAAGACAATCCTAACCCTTGGCCATTGCCATAGCGACACATCCCTCTGTACAGCCCGGCCTCCTGTGATGATGCTGCAGCCCATGTGACCACTGCAGCCTGATGATGGGATGAAAAGTTATCCCAGGAGGCCGGGCTGCACGGAGAACAGCTGGGATGAAAAGGAGCCTTTGCTATGACAAGATCAGAAGGGTAATTATAGTCTTTTTTAAGAATTTTAGGCAAAAAAAACCAAAAAGTTTATTTTTTTCAGATTTGTGATTTTTGCGGTAGAATCGCAGTGTTTCCGCCAAAAATCACAACATGTGCTATTTGTTGTGGGTTTTACCTGCCCATTAAGTTAAATTGGGTAACCCAACAATGAAAGAGCAATGTTTCGGCAGCATAAATGCTGCAGATTTTCCACACAGAGAAATTCTGCAGTGTTTACGCTAAGTGGTCAGCCTTATTCTAAAATATGCTGGCGTAAAATGTACTTAATGGCAGGCCTATTTTGACTCTTAAAGAGAAAGCAATTTTTCAGTTTTTTCATTGTTGTATTTAAAGAGCCATAACTATTTTATTCTTCCATTGACATAGCTGTATGATGGCTTGTTCTTTGTGGGATGAGTTGTATTTTTCAAAGGCTTGATTTTGGGGTACATAGAGGTTTTTTTTATTAACTTTTGTTGGGGGAATTGAAAAAAACATAAATCCTGAATTATTATTTTTTTGTTTTAAATTTATGTATTTGACCATTCAACATAAAATACATCTTACCTTTATGCTGTGGGTCGATTCGTTTACGGCACTACCAAATATGTACAGGATTTTTTTATGTTTTACTACTCTTTAAAAGAAAATTATTTGTTTTCTATAGCCGCATTTTTTGGGGTAAAAAATGTTCAGCTCACCAAGTCTGTGTTTTTCACCTCCAGCCCAAATGGATATTCTCAGGTGCAAGTCCCACTTCCACTGGTGTAAGTAAATAATGTTAAAATTGAAGACGTGTCCGCACTCCGTGGTATATCCAAAAAAGGCAAAAACGTCTATTTCATCCTATTGACATTTGATCCCAGACACATATCCCACATACAAATGTATAATAGCTTCCGCATTTCAAGCACTTTAAGGCCTCATGCACACTTTCCTCAACGTTTTCACGGCCGTTTTTCACGGAACCGTGCGTCCGTGATTGAATCAGTGTAGTTCCCATGTGTACTCCGTGTACACTTCCGTGTTTTTGTTTCCGATAGCCGCGCATGGTACTCACTGTCCAGCGGTAGTCACTGTCCAGGGTGCTGAAAGAGGTACGATCAGAGCTGGATAGAGAGAAGGGGCTGCACTGATCGTCAGTAACTCTTTCAGCACCCTGGACAGTGACTACCGCTGGACAGTGAGTACCATGCGCAGCGCTCAGAATATAGATTTCTAATGTTTCCTTCCAAAACCCCAACTCAGAATAAATACGTTTATACTTACCCAGAACTCCCTGCTTCTTCCTCCAGTCCGGCCTCCTGGGATGACGTTTCATCTCATGTGACCGCTGTAGCCAATCACAGGCTGCAGCGGTCACATGGACTGCCGCGTCATCCAGAGAGGTCGGACTGGATGTCAAAAGAGGGACGCGTCACCAAGACAACGGCCAGGGAACGTATGAACTGCTTTTTCTTTCTATCGCTGCAGATGCTCTGCCCGAAAGGGCTGCCCCTTCTCGCTATTCAGCACTGATCGCCAGCCTCTTCTCTCTATCAGTGCTGGATAAAGAGAAGGGGCTGCCAATTAGTGCAGTGCAATATCTCTCTCTACATGTACTTCTCGCCGCCCAGCCGTTGCTAGGCAACGGCTCCATCACACACGGATGCCTTCCGTGTGCCTTCAATTTTTTATGACGGACCATTGACTTGTATGGGCCCCACAGTCACAGAATCTCGGACCAAAGTAGGACATGCTCTACTTTTGTCAGAACGGAACAACGGGACCGTTAAAAAAACTGAAGTGTGCATGGCCCCATTGAAATGAATGGGTCAGGGTGCTAGTCGTAAAAAAAACGGATAGCACCCTGAAGGAAAAACCGAAGTGGGTATTATGCCTTAGTCATAGCCTGTCGATTACTGACTTCGCGTGAACCCGGACCACAATGCAATTCTCCCTACATTGTCATCCTGATTGGGGTTCAGTGGTCAGCTTCTGCAATTAAAAACTTTCGATTACATATGTGAAACACAGCAATGATCCATAAAGATTAAAACCAGTGACACAATTCAATTGCTTGTTACATAAAAGGTTAACAATATATATCCTGCTTTTACTTGCCCAACATATATAACAGCCCAATTTAATATACGGTAAATATCCTATACTTTTGCTCTCACAACATATATGGCAACCCGTATACCTGCCACTATTCTCATGTCTACATTTTATCATTTGGTGTGGAACATGCATGCTTCAGGATAGGCCAAATTAAATTGTTCAGATTATATAGGGTTAATGGCTATACCATCTGGCTCCCACAATGGACACTGTATACATTATACAAATTAAGTTATAGCATGTCCCAATCATAAAACAGATTACAAAGCTACTAAACTACATATTTACATAAAGATTACATGTCTGCCGAATACATGTAAGCACATGTGTAAATTTCCAACAATTTTGTATATTTTATTGATGCTATAAATCGATCCATCATGGTTGTTATTACTCCACTAAGCGTTTCATAACTGTGTTCCCTTAAGAAAATCAGTTCTTATCCATAAAAACCACATATTGAAACTGGATTATGTATGAACATGCATCTAGGTAGTTAAATCAGATTCCACTTGATGTATTGGCCATGTGTTTTAGACCTTGAAGTTTGCCGTTCTAATACGCAGTCTCATTTGATGGTATACAGTTCACCTAATCCCCTCAGGGACAACATTTTTGCAAGACAAGATAACAGGAAAAATAATGGTAAAAATAGAAGAAAGGAGAAATGTGGTACCACAGACCATAGTGGAGAATACAGGAAAAAGGGATCTCCACCCAACGTTTAAAGTTAAACAAAATGTTTCCTATGTATCCTCAGTAATGATATATCAGGTCCCTTAGATTAAGACCTGTGGGAAATCTTGTGTTCAGGCAAAAAAAAACAATATTCTTCCCTGTCTAGTAGGTTTCTTCTCCAGTCTCCTCCCCGAGTAGGGCTCAACCCTCTCTATACAAGATATTGTGAGCCTAGTAGACAGAGAATCATATTGGATATTTTGCCTGTACACAAGGATGTATTATCCTGCTGAAAGAGGCCACTGACATTAGGGAATATCTTTGCCAGGAAGGGGTGAACTTGGTCTGTAGCAATGTTTAGGTAGATGGTACATGTCAAAATAACATCCACATGAATGTTAGGACCCAAGTTTCCCAGCAGAACAATGTTCAGATCATCACACTGGCTCCACCATCTTACCTGCTTCCCATAGTACATCGTGATGTCATGTCTTCCCCAGGAAAGTGATGCATATTCAACCGGCCATTCACATAATGTAAAAGAAAACGTGATTTATCAGACCAGGCCACCTTTATTTTTCGATGGTCCTGTTCTAATGCTCATATGCCCATCATAGACACTTTCGGTGGTAGACAGGGGTCAGCTGTTAGGGATCTACCAGGTACTTCATCTAGCTATACTCCTGGGATTAATCAATCCACACCTGAGGCCAGACCTGTTCGACTGACACCATCTCCCACCAACCAGGGTGGCAGGCTCAGGAGTGGAAGAGCCTATCGCGGCCTGGTCTGTCGGAGTTAGCTCCGCCCCCTGCCCTTTATTACCTGCCCTGTGCTCTCCCTCAGTGCTTGTAATTCTTTTGGATTCCTGGCCCCACTGCTGCTTTCTCCAGCCTGCTTCTGCCGTGCTTCTGCCTTGCTGCAGTTCTGCTTGACCTGCTTTGCTTTGCCCCTGGCTTGCTTCTGTCTCCGTGCCCGCTCGGGTGTACTCACTTCGTCCTGGTCCTGACTGTTCGTTCGCCGCCCCGTTTCCTCGTGGCGTTCCGTGGCTACTGCCCCTTCCCTTGCGTGTTCCCTGTTTGTCTTCCTGTGCACTTAGCCAGCGTAGGGACCGCCGCCCAGTTGTACCTCGTCGCCTAGGGCGGGTCGTTGCAAGTAGGCAGGGACAGGGCGGTGGGTAGATTAGGGCTCACTTTCCCTTCACCTCCTTCCCCCCATTACATCAGCATGGGCACTCTGACCAGTCTGCCACTACGCAGCCCCATATGAAGCCTTTGCTCCGCACGGGCATTAATGACCCTTGTTTGCCCATGACCCTGTTTCCGGTTCACCTTTTGTTCTTTCTTGGACCACTTTTTGTTGGTGCTAAGCACTGCATACCGAGAATACTCCACAAGGCTAAGTATCCTTAGGACCTGTTCTCGAAAATCCAGTTTTGTCATTTTCTGTGGGATCAGATTTTCTCCTTATTTTTTCTACTTGCCGGATGGAACTGACCACAAAACTGATCCAGTAGTTTCCTATGTCTCCTAATAGGTTGCAAATTTTCATGCCACGTTGCTCTTTCAGGCTATGGACTCACAGATGCACAACTTTTCTATCAGTTGGGTCCACTTCAGGCAGAAATAGAACTGGTCAGACACAACTGTGGTGTTAGTGTACCCAGTTGGTGACAACTACATCAACCAGCACGTGGTTTTACTGCAAATTGCCTGTTTTTTTTTTTGGGGGGGGGGGGGTTTCCGTTGTGCGTTTTTTAACCACGCGGCTTGAACAGGTGATGCACATGGTTACATTTCAAGCCCTTCAGCCAAACGCAGCATTGCGAAACCGTGGCAATTTTGTGCTTATGCAGTTTTGCCATGTGGCACACTACCACCACACAGCTAATGTGTGCAAGGGCACCCTAACTCAGGGTAATTAATAGGTAGCTGCAAACCTTTCAACCCTCTATGTTTATTTTAAAGGTTTTGAAGGCTTAAATAATCACATCCTCTAAAAGCAATTTTGTTAGACAAGTGAACAGAAGCCAGGTAACACTAGTACTAGTTGATGATGGCCACATAGACGTGGCTAAGGTGTATAATGGAAGGATAAATATTTCATATAATCTTTACTGAATGTTTGGAGGATTGATTCTTTGCCTCGAGCAATTAGAAAACAGAATTAATGAGAATGATGACAACAGTATAGTTTATATAATTGTCATTGTTTTGTACCAAGGAAAACTCTCCTGTGTCTGAGGCAACACAGCAGAAGAGACGCTGCATCAGCCAGTGCTAAAATCTGGAAATAATGAGTACTCTAAGGCACAAGTAAGGGAATCAAAGTTATTAACATATTATGAGTCAGCAAAGAAAATCACCATTTATAATAATTCACCCGCGTTTGTTCATTTGAAGCTGATTTCTGGATAATGTTTTTCAGTCGGAGAAGCGCTTTTGACTTAATATCCAATTCGTTTTGAGTGAGCTCTCCACACACAAGTGGGTACGTTTAATAGACAGAAATCCTCCCAAGGAGATAGCCTCTGTAAGCAAGTAGAAGATGAGAGTCTGACTAGAACTGAAATGTCTCTTTCGCGGGATTGGTCCATATAGTAACATACTAAAATAAGGTTGGCTAAAAGAAAGGGCAACTGACGGGACACAGCTCAGTCGTCTGTATGTTATTGGCTATTTAAGAGGAGCTGTCACTTGGTCATATAAGTTGAACTGGCTTACTGACCTGAATAGCGCTGTCTCCCTTATTCCAGCGCAGTTGTTTTTTTCCTGGAACTCCCGTTCCAAATATATTTCCCACTGTTGTATTGGCTCCCTATATACTAATTTGCTGTAGTTAGCCAATGGGGTGGAGCCAGCTTCCCTGCCTCTGAGGCTGACCAATCATCGCGAGGCAGCTAGTTCAGACCCCGTTGGCTAACTACCTAAAATTAGCATATAGGGAGCCAACACAACAGTGGCCCAGATCTCTGGAACGGGGGAGTCCAGAAAAAAAACAAAAAACACTGTTGGAATCAGGGAGACAGCGCTATTCAAGACAGTTAACCAGTTCAACTTATATGATGTAGTGACAAGTCCTCTTTAATGAGGTTTCCCTATTTTATGTTAATAAACGTAATCACTGTATAAGTAATAAATTCTGCAACTCCCGAATATACTTTGGGGGAAATGTATTCATTTTTCTATGCCAGTTTTCTGACGTATAAAAGTCATAAACAGCCCTTAAGTTGCGATTTGCAGGAATAATTGCGACCTTTGTGCCATTTCCTCCGCTCATGGCACCTATAAAGAAATGTAATAATGGGTGGAACTTAACAGAAGGGGCGAGGCAGTTGCCATAAATTATGGCGTAAATATGTCTGCCGTACATATCGCTTTCTGGTGCACGGACGGCCAGAGATGCGCCTAATTTATTAAGCGGCGTGCACCTCTTATTAAATTAGGTGTATTTTACTCCAACTTTCTTTATATTAAGACTGGCGTATGGAATGCCAGTGTTAATAAATTCCACTCCTTTGTGTTTAGATTTATCACCATTTTCAAGACATTCGTTTATTGTGAATGAGAACTGTCCTGTTTACATTCAGAGGCCGCAAACCCCTACATACCTAGTCCTACTTTCAGCTGAGAAGGCGAAACAATTGTATTTAGTCTAGGCGCTCTCAGAGCTGTACAGCCTGGATTCCAGACTAAGGCCTCATGCCCACTTCAGTTTTTTTCTTCAGGGTGCTATCCGGTTTTTTTAACTGATAGCACCCTGACACATTCATTTCAATGGGGCCATGCACACTTGCGTTGTTTTAAGGGAACCGTGCGGCCGTTCCGTCAAAAGTAGGACATGACCTACTCCTGTCCGTTTTTGACGGAACAGTCTCGGCGTTTGCATTGATTTGGTCCGTGAAACAACTTTCCCATGGAAACCATCGCCATTAGCGGCTGTACAACGGCTGACGGATGTGTACATGCAGCATGGTAGCAAACTACCAGTGAGATTAGTGCTGCTGATTCTGGTGGTGTATTTAGCTCACAAAACATTATCTAGATTAGATACAATAGTATCCACTTTTCAGCTGAGAACAGGACTAGGTAGGTAGGGGTTTGCTGCCTCTTAATTTAAACAAGAAAGTTCTCATTCACTGACAGCAAACAAATACTTTGAAAATGGTGAGGAATCAAAACACAATGGGGGGAATTTATCAACCTTTCTATGCCAGTTTTCTTATGTAGAAAAGTCCCAAAATTCGCAATTTGCGTTGAAAATTGCGACTTTGTGTCTTTTACCCCGCTGTCGACACTTTTTGAAAAAGGGTGTGTGGCTTACAAAAAGGGGGTGGAGCTATCATGGGCCAACAAATTTATTTTCATTTAAAGCCAGAAAACTGACGTAAATTATAGAGAAAATCTACGCCAGCTCCTAGCTGCCATATTTTTCACTCTGTGGGGCATAGCAAGGTAGAGGTCCGTACCAGGCCCCCTACCTTGTCCCCCCAAAACAGACTATCCACCCCGTCTGACTACAACTCCATTGGACAATTTAAAACATGATTACAGTACGGGACAGTTGTCCGGCAGCGAGGCATGGACTCCTAGCATCGTACATAAGTATGATGCTAGGAGCCCGGCTCCCTGCAGTGTGTTTGGTCCGGTACTTGCGGCCGAAATACGTCCGTCAATTACGGACGTAATGACCTCGTGTGAACATACCCTAAGGTTTGCTTCATTAGAAAGACAAAAATAGTAACCAATAACCATGCATAAAAATGGTTGCTCTTTTAATTGAACCAGATTTATAGGAATATAAAGCACAATTTACATGTAAATTTCTCACTCAAGTAGCGTGTAATAACCACATAACCCACCAAACCTGAAACAACAAAATCTCGGAACATAATTATAGCCAAACCGTCAATAAATGAATGCTAGAATAGATACGTGTGCGCTATGTAGTTTATCAATGTTACCAATTAAAAAGCATACTGCAGTATAGCACCAACGTATTCCGCAGCACCGTACGGTTTGTCACCGTTCATGTCATTTCCTATCCTTAGTGGTGCTCACAATGTAATGTTCCTATCTCAGTCATACATACACACTTGGGCAAATTTCATAGGAGGCCAATTAACCTATTAGTATGTTTATTCGTCCATTGGAGAAAACCAGTCTACCATGAGGAAACTCACACAAACGTGTGGTGAAAGTAAAAACTCTATACAGGGGTAGGGAAAAAATTAGAAATAGAAGGTATTTTTTTTTACAAGAGTATCGCATGTAGATTAATTTTTACACTTGCCATAACTACGGCAGTTTTTTTTTTTTTATACCAGAGTCTGTATGGAGTAGAGATACTCAACGTTTTGGGAAGTCACATTTAAAAAATGTATCGAAATCCTGGTCAAGGAGTAGGCCACGTGCACTTGGACGCGCATGGAGCAAATGGCTTTATATTCTTGGGGAAATGGTTAGCAATACGTTTTTGTTGTAAAGCCAAAGAGTATGGTATCATTCGATTAAATTGTCCAATGTTGCATTGTATTTCAGAAAGGTCTAGCCAAACCACTTTAAGGAAAATAAAAAACTCTGTTCTCAGTGTTTGAGGGGGAAATTGGCACATAGCATTGATGAACATGGCATACTTTTTGAGCCCCATTTCTTCAGACAAATATATGCTATTATCAAATATACATTTGAGACTTTATTTAAAGGGGTATTCCCAACTCAGACATTTATGCTATATCCACAGGATACGCCATAACTGTCTGATAGATGTAGGTCCCAGAACAGGGATCACTCAACCCCCGACCCATCAGATGAAGCATGCCCAATCCAGACGGAGAATGAATGGAGAGGTGCCCACACTCGGATTTTACCGTAACTCCTATAAAAAAGAATGGAGAGGTCACCTCTCCATCCAGTCTCCGCCTGAATACAGCGGCTACCTCACCAGGCGACACGGAGGTTGGGGACCATTGTTTTTTAGGTAGGTGTCCTAGTTACCAGTTTACATGTACCACACTATTTTTTCCCACAGATTACTTATGGTCTGCAGTCCGCCAACTAAATGAATGAGGGTTTTGCCAATTGCCTGTTGAAGACCACCTAAAGTCCTGCACAGGGCCGCTGCTGTCTTTGTGATTTGTACAATATCCTGGAAAGCAAATACTTGTGTTATTATTTTAGTTGTCTTTTGATGGGGCTATGGCTGTGAATTCATTGGTTATTACACAGGGTAGAATACGTTAAATTCATTTTTAGCCATTCTCCATCCACAGTGGTTTAGGGTTCTACTGTTGTCTGAGAAAGATCGTACTGCATTTATATTATTCTGTAGCAGTGACATTCAATTGACAGGGTAAATTCGCATGAGATTCCTTTTCATATAAGAAGCATGTTGCAAAAAAAGAAATATCAGCATGTTCCCTTTTTCCGTGTGTCATCCATGTCAGTTGAGCGCTGGGGAACGGTCATTTACTCTGTGTTCAGTCGAGACCACCTCTGTGGTAATGTCTCTCAGCAGCTCTGTCTGTTAAACGATTGTGAAAGGACGATGGAAATGTTTTCTATGTCCATGGCACACAAGGTTTGCTGATGTCTCCATTTTCATTGCTCAGGTTAAGACAACCTGCTGTTAAAGAAGTATATAAAACTAACCTGTATGCTCAGTCCTGTTGGCATTCATATTACAGTTCTATTTTCTTATGAAAACATTTTTTTTGCCACCCAGGGGTTTGGTTTTTTAACACCTTTTTTTTCCCCTCTAATTTTCTCTTTCTTTTTTCACTTTCTGTAAAAATAGGTACTTCCTTCAGATGTATTAACAAATGTGTATGCAGTAAGCTCCTAAACTCCCTCTAGTGGTAGTTTAGGGCAGTAGAATTTTATAATTTAAATGAAAAGTATATCGAAGAGAATTAAGACATTTGGAGCTCAGTTAAAAAAAAAAAAAGTGACTCCACATAAAGATATATTATGAAATTAATCAGCATATATTTTATGGTGAACAAATGAACAATAGGACGGGCATCACTAACTATTCAATCACAAATAACTAAAAAAAATAACAAGAAGTGCTCTGCACCGAAAACAGGGTTTGTTTTTAATGGTGGCAAGAAGTACAGGTGCCCAGGGCCCCCAAGACCTGGACCCCAGGAGCAACCTGAGGGTGAAGAATATAAACTTTCACTTGTCTGGACCACAGGGACTTTACCATTGACCCCCTTCACTGCCCTAGAGCACTGTTATTTTGCCCATTAACCCCTTTTACTATTTAGATCTTGTATGGCAGTATTTTTTGGACAATAATGGCAATATTGTGTGGGAAAATAGACGGCAAGTATATATGGTAATATTATTTGGATGCTGTGTAGTGGCATTATGTAACGTTATAATTTGGATACTCGAAGGCTGCTTTATGGGGCATTGCGAGGAAGTACAGATATGTCCTTGCTTACCTTTCTCCATATCACAATATATCCTGGGATGTGTGACGCAAAATGACCAGCTTTGAAAAAAACAAACATGATTTTGCGATACTCTGCCACAAGATGTCTGTGCTATATGTGTCTATGTGTAGTCACCCAGTGGTTGTGTTGTGAATTGCAGCCTGTCAAGAGTTTTAATAGCATGTTGCGATATTATATTGATTTGGTTTCATGATAAATTGAATTCTTTTACCAGATTCAAGCAAAGATAAAATGGACACTTTTGTATTATTTGGCATTTTATGGCAGTATTTGGGTAAAAACATTTGGGTCAAAAATACATACCATATGTATCTGTGTTTTATATACAACACAAATGTCTAAAAATGGGAACCAGAAGCCCCTACTTTACTTGTTGCCCAGTTTCTAAAAGAACTGAAACTTTTAAACAAAGCCTAAGCCTTCCCATTATATTTTTTCTATTATTTTTAATATACAGGGTGGGCCATTTATATGGATACACCTAAATAAAATGGGAATGGTTGGTGATATTAACTTCCTTGTTTGTGGCACATTAGTATATGGGAGGGGGGAAACTTTTCAAGCTGTGTGTTGACCATGGCGGCCATTTTGAAGTCGGCCATTTTGTATCCAACTTTAGTTTTTTCAATGGGAAGAGGGTCATGTGACACATCAAACTTATCGAGAATTTCACAAGAAAAACAATGGTGTGCTTGGTTTTAACGTTACTTTATTCTTTCATGAGTTATTTACAAGCTTCTGTTTGTTTACAGCCATTGACATGTCGCAGAGGTTAACACGTGAGGAGCGGATAGAAATTGTGTTGATGTCTGGTGAACGCAGTACCCGGGTCATTGCAGTAGATTTCAATGCAAGACACCCTACGAGACCACCCATCTCCCATGCTACAGTTTGCAAACTGCTTGCCAAGTTTCGTGAAACTGGTTCAATGTTGGATTTGCCCAAATGTGGACGCATGAAAACTGTCACTAATTAAGAAACATCAGTGGCTATCCTAGCTTCATTCAGCAAGAGCCCACAGCGTAGCACTCGCCGCATGTCACTGGAGAGTGGCATTAGTCGAACATCCCTTCGGCGGATATTAGCTACTCACAAATGGCACCCTTACAAACTCCAGCTGCTGCAGCATCTCAACGAGGATGACCCAGATAGGCGCACTGAATTTGCAGAATGGGCAAAACAAAAATTGGAACAGGACCCTCAGTTTACACAGAACATTTTGTTTAGTGATGAGGCAAACTTTTATGTGAATGGTGAAGTTAACAAACAAAACCACCGCTATTGGTCTGACACTAACCCACATTGGATAGATCCCTCCAAGACTGTTGGAACACAAAAATTGATGGTATGGTGTGGTATATGGGGTACAAAGATAGTGGGGCCATTCTTCATCAATGGAAACCTCAAGGCCACGGGATTTCTGAAATTGCTACATGATGATGTGTTTCCCTCTTTATGCACTGAAGCTGGCACGTTCCCTGAGTTTTTACAGCAAGATGGTGCACCACCACATTATGGGTGTCAGGTCCGAGCATTCCTAGATGAACAGTTTCCTGGAAAGTGGATTGGTCGTCGTGGGCCAGTTGAATGGCCCCCTAGGTCTCCCGTTCTGACCCCCTTAGACTTTTATCATTGGGGTCATCTGAAGGCAATTGTCTATGCTGTGAAGATACGAGATGTGCAGCAACTGAAACTACGGATACTGGAAGCCTGTGCTAGTATTTCTTCTGCGGTGTTGCTATCAGTGTGTGAAGAGTGGGAGAAGAGGGTTGCATTGACAATCCAACACAATGGGCAGCACTTGGAACACATTTTATAAGTGGTCAGAAACTTGTAAATAACTCATGAAAGAATAAAGTAACGTTAAAACCAAGCACACCATTGTTTTTCTTGTGAAATTCTCGATAAGTTTGATGTGTCACATGACCCTCTTCCCATTGAAAAAACTAAAGTTGGATACAAAATGTCCGACTTCAAAATGGCCGCCATGGTCAACACCCAGTTTGAAAGTTTCCCCCTTCCCATATACTAAGGTGCCACAAACAGGAAGTTAATATCACCAACCATTCCCATTTTATTTAGGTGTATCCATATAAATGGCCCACCCTGTATTATATTTTTTCTATGTTTAAAAATACATGTTTTGGCTACGAGACCACCTTATGGCCCCGCCACCAGAATCATGCTGTGTGAACAAAGCCCTAGGTTTTGTGCGCATGACCATATTACGGCTCTGTGCATCAGTTGTGCTTAGTTGGACAGGGTCAAATCCTATTCTTGGCACTATATGGCTCCTGCCCTGAGCTATAGTGATAATAATACTGGAATGTGTATTACGTTATAATGTAACATTTGTCACAATTACCACAAACTAAAATAATATTCACTTGTTACTGTTATGTCTGATTTGTCACTGGATGAACGTCATATTTCTTTTATTTTTTTCATGTACATAATTTAGTATAGCGTCTACATACATACAAATGTCCGGTATTTGTGGTAATATGTCATCCTGTCTAGGTCGCAGTGTACTACCCAGGATTACAACTAGGTTTCTATGACAATGACTTATATTGATGAATAGATTTTAGAGACCAGAGAAAACTAGGCTGCTTGCAGAATTACCAGTGTCTTTCATTTACATGAACACTTTCCATTTTTTTTGTCCCTTAAATAAATTAAATGTTTTTTTCCATTTTATGTTTCAATTTTTGATGCAGTTTTCTTCATTTCTGGGCATTATGTTTTAACAGAATATGAATATTTAAATACAAAAGCAATTCTACCCAATTGCCGTAAACAAACTATAACTGGAATTGTAGTACACAAAGGTCTAGCAGAGGAAAAGTGATTAGATACAGCTGCTCATCAGAAAAGTTTCCCTGGAAAATGTATTTCATTGTTTCCCTCAATATGTGTAGTTGTTACAAAGCTGAGGTTAGTGAATACAAAAGCAAAAGTGAACAGTTAGGCCATGTTCAGACTTGGCGGAATTTTTCCCCTGCAAATGTTGGTGCAGATTCAGGGGGAATTACGCAACGAATCTGCACCAACATTTGACAGGTAATTCAGACATTGCAGATATCACAGCGGACTTGCCACAGATTTCAGTTTTTGCATTGCAAAGGCTGAAATACGCAGCCAAATTCCGCTTCTTCTCCGTAACAGACTGAGCATGCTGCGGAGGGAAAATTCCGCACCGCAGCCTAAATTCCGCACAGTTATTTTCTGCAACGTCTGGACTAAGTTTCCTAAAAATGTATAGAAACAAAAGTAAAAAACGGCTGCTGGAGAATTCCACTGCGGACTGTCCGCAGCGGAATTCAACAGCAATTCCGCCATATCTGATAAATGCCCTAACTTCAACTCTGCGTCCGAAGTATTGCTGTTAGTGGTTCTGAATTATGGAAACAGCCAAAGGGCTACGAACAAACGACTAAACCCAGGCTGCATTCCCTCTGTTCCAAGCAATGGTGGTGCTTTTTATTGTTTCTTATTTATTTTAGTTTTTTTTCTCATTTTTAAATATACACAATAATAACTTTTTGCAAACAAAAAAGTGAAATATGGAAAGTCGACCATTGACAACTAGAGACCTCTTATCTCCATGTATTATAATGGACAGGGGCACATGTGAGTCCCATGGTTAAAACAAAGAAATGCCCTTACAGATAATTGTAAAAAAAGTGGATTCAACATCAAGCTAAAGCTGTAACAGACACCAAATTTTCTGATCAGATCCAAATGTTTTTGATAAGTTCTGCTGCTAATCTAATGTTTATAGGAATAGTATAACAGCCCAAACTGAACATGAATGTCTGTGTTAGAAGCAGGGTGCATGTCTGTGACCACCTTAAAGCGAACTTCTTTTTTATCATCCACTAAAATTTTGTCCTGGTTCATATCGTAATATACCTTATTGGAGCCAGAGCTCAGTTTCTCTGGTACAGAGTTCGACATATACATATAATGAAAAGAAAACATGCTAGCTACTTGCAGCTGCCAGAAGGGGGAGCTAAGAAGTTAGATGCATACTGTTTTATTAGTGAGTTCTACAATGGATTACAGTAACATGTGAATAGTGAGCTCCTAAACTCCCTCTAGTGGTGGCAGCCAGCATGTTTTTTTAAAAAAATCTACATCCATGCAGGGGTTTTGGAACTTTATAATAGAAAAACGAAGCTTTAAGCGCAGCACAGATATATTAGAAGATTAATCAGCACAGAATATTGAACCTATTAAGATGGTAAAAATGGTGGACATTCACTTTACGTTAAAAATTATGATTTATGCTTGGTAGTGCATTTAGAATTTTGAAGATGTTTCACCACTCTATCCGAGTAAACATTTAAGGTTTCTATTGATTGACAGCAAGCAGAGATTTTGAATATAGTGAGAAATTGACATAGAAAGTATATTAGGACATTTCATTACTTTCCATATAATAATAGCACTTATTTGCTGAAACCAGAATATCCCTACAAAAAGTTTGTAGCTAGCTACACACATTTGTTCTGGGCTGTAATGGCTACATCAGGCGACACATACGTATCTGGTAACATTATAATCAGGAGAATTAGGCCTTGCACGCATCAAAAATGCATAAAAAAACGCCAGCGTTTTTGACACGTTTATACATAGTATTTTATGAGCGCTGTGTGAACAAGGCCTTACAGGATTATTTTATGTAGTCAATTTTATTGAATAAACCAACAACAAAATGAAAGAATAAAGAAAAAAAAAAATCTTTGCTGACAAGCTGAAAAGATAGTGGCATTTTGATGCCATAACAAAGGCAAATATGTGCCCAAAAATTTATTTTGGTAACCCATGCTAAAAAAAAACAGTTATCTTGAGGCCGGATTCACACGAACGCGTGCGCAAAAGGACCATGTGGCATCAGCATATGGTGCGTGGCTGCGTTATTTTCGCGCAGCCAGCATCATGATGACACTCTGTCTTTATGTTTACCATTCATTAACATAAGTCCATAAGCATGGAGGTATATTACGTTCGTGTGAATAAGCCCCAAGAATGCCTTATTCACACACACATCACTGATCCATGGTCCTGAAAGACATGTTAAAGAGTACCTGTCACCTCCCCTGACATGTCTGTTTTAGTAAATAATTGTATTACCCATTAAAAAAACTATTCTGTATGAATAAATTGACAACTGGGGGTGTTTGTCCCTACACAGTCTGACGATGTCCAATCAGTGCTGACAGAGTGTGTAGTGACACGCCCCATTTGACAAGGGGGATGATAACACCTTGTTGTCAATTTATTCATAAAATTCTAGGCGGAATAACAGAGGAACGGCACATCTCAGAGTTTTAAGAAAATATGTTCCTAGAGAATACAAGTATTTACTAAAATAGACGTCAGAGGTGACAGGTTCTCTTTAAAGGGGTGTTCCTATGCAACTCTGTTTGCACTCCTACCTGATGACGTATTGTCCATAGGCTTGATATATCACTTGAACTGTAGTGACATCATTATTATTGACACATCACATGATGGGGCCACGATTGGCCGGCCTACTCATGTCATATGTCATCATACTGAAGCGTAAACAGTTGATGCCAAGAATCACAGACAGCGGCGGTGAGTGAAAGTAAATTTTAATCTACTTCTTTCAAATGTCCATTACAGTATTTGAGTTAGTACAGAAAAAAAGGTGAGGGAATGGTGGCGCTCCTCCGAGACGATTTATGAGGTGGTGAAGTGTAGATTGCCGGCTGCCACCCACTGCAGTCCCTTGGTGCTAAATCCTTAGTACCTGGGAAAAGGTATTAGTCAGAAGATGAGAAGAAAAATGCAGTCTAATTACGGGCATCAGCGCCAGGCTGAAGAGGATCAGGAATGGAGTCAAGTGAGTAGGATCTAGGAGATCTTTTATTGAGAATACGACGCGTTTCTGGACCAGTCCGGTCCAGAAACGCGTAGTCTTCTCAAAATAAGATCTCCTAGATCCTACTCACTTGACTCCGTTCCTGATCCTCTTCAGCCTGGCGCCAATGCCCGTAATTAGACTGCATTTTTCTTCTCATCTTCTGACTCATTACAGTATTTATCACTTATACATGAAGCTCGTCATTATAATCTCCAACACCATTATATTGGAAATAACTTCAGTCTTAAAAGGTGGAAATAAAGTTGAAATGTTAAAGTGCAAATGACAGTGGAAATATGCATTCAGTGGAGTGTTACTTAATAATTGCTATATAGAACGTCAATATTTCTGTGACATTCATTTTAGGCAAATGTTAAGCCTAATCTTTGCTGATTGAACCTGCAACACATCATTTGCAAGGAGATGCAAGGGAGCAGCGGGATTCCTCCGCAATGGTAATTACCATAGCCATCAGAACACAGCCCGATCAATTGTAAATGATTTATAAATCATCCTCTTTGTGTATTCCTTTCATTTGTGCATGCTACAGTTAATCTCCATAGAAAAATAAAGCTCATGATGCACACTGCAGAAAATGCAAATGTCACAAGGTTCTAATCCATTTAGTAACGATAGCAGCAGGTCGCAGCCATGGCGAAAAATCGGAGCAACTTTTTTCAGGCCGCATTGCCTTTTATTAGGGTGTAATACAATGAATTAAAGAGCTTTGACATTTGCACTGTCCCAAGTGTGCAACAAAATCCTGATCAGTTTTTTACACCGCTGTTTAGTAGGTACTGACACTTGCTCTCATTTATAACTCAGTCAGTATAGCAAAGACGATACATTTATACAGAGATTGAACCCTGTGATGGGTACCGACCCTTCAGATGCAGCTGAACAGTTTTTCACATTTTGGGATATAAGAAAACGTACATTAAATATAATCCGATCTCACTTTCCCCGTCATCTGTGTCTGGTTTTGTTAAAGGGGTTCTCTGGTCCTTAAACAAAGTTAATCCAGATATGATTTCCTTTTAAGTTTGGGATCATTCTTGCACCTCTGGTTCCCCCACCGCTGCCCAATATCATAGCACAGCAATAACATAACTACCACCGCCAACCGGGCCTACAGTGGTGACAACATGGCTGACACATTCTCCGTGTGGCAAGTAATCAGCTGCCATGGTTATGTGATGCAAGACAAGACCTCGCTTTACGATGGCTACAGAAAGCAGCGGGGGACCGGGTGACTCTGAATGGCGCCAAATACGTTTGGAACAACTAAGAATTTTTTAGGAGTCCATGGTTGTATGTGCCTTTGTTTTAAAACCGGATGGGAGCTGTTGAGCCATATTATTATGAAGATCATTGAGTCCCAAGACAACCTGCAATAAGAGGATATATTATTCCATTTTTATGCAAATTCCAATTACAGAAAGTCATGTTGCTCATATGGAGATGAACTCTTTATTATTTAGGGTATGTGCACACACACTAATTACGTCCGTAATTGACGGACGTATTTCGGCCGCAAGTCCCGGACCGAACACAGTGCAGGGAGCCGGGCTCCTAGCATCATACTTATGTACGATGCTAGGAGTCCCTGCCTCGCTGCAGGACAACTGTCCCGTACTGTAATCATGTTTTCAGTACGGGACAGTTGTCCTGCAGCGAGGCAGGGACTTCTAGCATCGTACATAAGTATGATGCTAGGAGCCCGGCTCCCTGCACTGTGTTCGGTCCGGGACTTGCGGCCGAAATACGTCCGTCAATTACGGACGTAATTAGTGTGTGTGCACATATCCTTACAATCATTTCTAACTGACTTATGTCTCTTATAATATTATCTAGTTGCAATCATAAGACAATTTTATTATAGGTTAGTAGTGTAGAGGGGTTCTCCCTTTCAGCAAATTAGGGTATATTCACACGGTTAACAAAATACGGCTGAAAATACGGAGCTGTTTTCAAGGGAAAACAGCTCCTGATTTTCAGCCGTTTTTTAATCAAACTAATTTTTTTCGCTGCGTTTTTTACGGCCGTTTCTGGAGCTGTTTTTCTATTGAGTCAATGAAAAATTGCTCAAGAAGTGGCATGCACTTCTTTTTACGCGCCGTATTTGAAAATGAGGCGTAAAAAAAACTCCCTGTCGTAACAGAACGCCGTATTCACCATTGAAATCAATGGGCAAATGTTTGTAGGCGTTCTGCTTCTGATTCTTCAGCAGTTTTTGGGACATTTACGGCCCGAAAAACGGCTAAAAATAGCCTGTGTGAACATACCCTTTTTGTTATTTTGTGTATAGTTAAAAGTGAAACCATATTCCAATATACTTTCTGTATTAATTCTTCACAGCTTTCAAGATCTCTGCTTGTTGTTATTCAGTAGGAACATTCATTGGTAACTTCCAGTGGATAAATTCTGTCCATGGTCATGTGATGGACACACAGGTGTCGGGATTGTTACAAGACACATCTCTGATACGCATACTGTGACTGTAACGAGCCGTGCACCTGTGTGTCCATCACATGAACATGGACAGAATTGTATCCACAGGAAGTAAACAATCAATGTTCCTACTGAATAACAACAAGCAGAGATCTTGAAAACCGTGATATATTAATACAGAAAATATATTGGAAAATGATATAACTTTTCATAATACAAAAAATAGCATTCATTTGTTGAAACAGGACAAACCCTTTAACTTCTATATCACTCCATAATCATCATGGTCTACCTTTCAACAAGTTTATCTCTTAGGCCGGGTTCCCACGGATCGGATACGCTGCGTAAAAACTGTGCAGCGTACCTGACCTGGAACCCGCAGCACAACCTGCCTGAAAAACCGCACCACCTTGTGCACAGAAATAATTAAAAAAAAAGTCCATACTTTCCTAGGCCGTTGTCATGGTGATGCATCCCTCCTTTGCCGTCCGGTCTGGCCTCCCTGGATGACGCTACAGCCCATGTGACCGCTGCAGTCTGTGATTGGGTTGAAACGTCATCCCAGGAGGCCGGACTGGAGGAAGAAGCAGGGAGTTCTGGGTAAGTATAAATTAATTATTTTTCTGAGTTGCGATTTTTGTGGTGGAATCGCTGCGAATCCGCCGTAAAAAGTCGCAACACTCAGCTTTCTGTTGCGGGTTTTGCATCCCCATTGAATTCAATGGTAAAAGCTGCAACAGAAAAGCACTGAAAACGCAGCATAAATTGACATGCTGCAAATTTAAATTCCACACCGCAGGTGAATTTATGAACATTTTCCGCAGCGTGAACATGAGATTTTTAAAATACCATCCACCCTCTGCTGCTACTGTAAATGCTGCAGAACTTCCGCACAGAATTCCGTTGCGGAAATTCTGCAGCGTTTACTCTACGTGGGAAACCGGCCTGAAGGGGCATTGATTTTTTGGACATCTTTTGACCACAATATGTTTGGCTTACAAATAACCAACTTGAACCCCAAAGAAAGGCAAAGATGGCACAACCTCTCAAGTGATACCACTCAATACAGTCCCTCATTAATGTCGTTACCTTCAATACTTTAATATTTATGATCCTCCATGCATTAATATTTATGACATATGTTCTATAAGAATTAATGTGACTTACATTCAAGGAAAACTATGAAAATGATCTGGAGATCTCATGATTATTACTAATAGATATTCACACACTAATGAATGACCTTTCTACCTCAATTAACGTTTCTACCACCGGCCCAGCTACCACATGATGTATGACATTACGATTTGTCACGTGTTACAGGAATTTTTAACGTTGGGATGTGGAATCTTTCTCCTTATAGAATTCTCTGTCTCAGCTTCCAGGTTTTTGCTACATTTCTTTTAGAAAATGTTTTTTAGCAGAATAAAAGAGTATTTTACCTCTGCACAGGCAGATGGCCTTTCAACAATTTGGCAACCCGAGCACTCTGTCAGAGCATTCAGAGATGGCGAGAAAAAGGCTATTCTCACAATTTAACAGATGCTAACATATATTTAATAAAACTCAAATCCAGCATAATTTTAAATAATCCTAACCATATGTGTTGCCTTAGTAAGAGTGAGTCTATAATTGTCCCTGTAGCTGTCCTGACCCATTCTCACCTTGAAATGGGACCAGGGTGAATACTGGATGTCGGATCACTGCTAAGACAAGGCTAAAACCATATTTAGCCTATGTTTTATCCTTTGAACAAGTTTAATGAGCCTCTTTTTGCTTTGATAATATAATTTACGGTTGCTTTGTATAATATAATACAGCACGGCATAGAGAATCTATTTACATTGTTACATTGAAGCTGGCATTGTAGTTTCCCTTACGTCCTGCAGCAGCACAATAACAGGGGATCTCTGCCCCTATGAACTAGTAGGACAGATTGAATTTTTAATTCAATCAATCTAATCAACTAGAGTCTCCTCCCTACATAAGGACATCCAGACCCTCCTACCATGTGTTTTTTTCTGCCCTTTGGACTTGGATAGATGGTTTGCTGCTTGTTTGCATTGTGTTACTGTTTTTATGTTGTTATGCTGAACTTCTGACAATCCTGGGAGATCTACGAAGGGTGTTTTAACCCTATTCAGTCTGGAGACTGCTGCTGCAATTTGCTATTTGTGGGTTGAAGACTGGGTTCACACACCCTATTTACGGACGTAATTCGGGCGTTTTAGCCCCGAATTACGTCCGAAAATACGGCTCCAAAGCGGCAGCAAACATCTGCCCATTCATTTGAATGGACTTTACGATGTTCTGTGCAGACGGTAATTTTTTTACGCACCCCTGTCAAATTACGGCGCGTAAAAAAAAAAAGCCTGCGTCAAAGAAGTGCCTGTCACTTCTTGAGACGTAAATGGAGCCGTTTTCCATTGACTCCATAGAAAAACAGCTCCAATTACGTCCGTAATGGACGCAGCGAAAAACGCCGGCAACATGCCATTACGTCTGAAATTCCGGAGCTGTTTTCTCCTGAAAACAGCTCCGTAATTTCAGCCGTAACGGAGGCTGCCGTGTGAACATACAAAATGCACCTTAAACTTTTTCCTCCCTCTTATAAGCTGAGGGCGGAAGTGCCTGGAGAGTTCAGCGTTTCACAGATAAGAGTCTTTGGGAAAGCTTAGTATGAAGAGCGATCCGTTTCCGTTTGTTCATGTATGCATTTAGTCTGAACATAGTGCTGCACTGCCTCATTGAGCGCTACTATTACTTGGTATAAAGCGCTAACTAATCTTCAGCAGGTTCTGGCGACAGAGATTGGAGGAAGCTCCTCAGCAGAAACAGTTGCCTGCTAGAGAAGGGGCAATATACTCAGACATATTGGAGCATGTCTGCTGTGTAACAACGGTCTGTGTGCAGCCCCTGCTGTGGGGTTTAAAAAGAAAAACAACCTCCAATTGAGCGCACAGTAGCTGCAGGGACTGTGATATTCCCTGCCTGTACCTAGCAACTTTTAGGTGCCAAGAATGTCGTCCTTGCATCCTTGCAGGTGAACCATCTCTGGAAGATGATGTCCATGGCTATATTAGACTAATGTACCTGCCCATGTCAAAGTGCAGAAGCTATGCAGATTAAGGCCTGGCAAGCAATATGGGAGACCCGGTGATTTAAGGACTGTTCAAAGATCCATATGGAATGAATGAACTGGGGATCCTTCTTCAGGAAGTTCTAAGTGTTGCCAGGGGCAATGCCTCAAGTCAGTTTATCGTTCTAATGGAAATTGTGGAAGCCCATCTGGTCAAGGGACCAGGGGGAAGCTCTCGTCTCCACCTCTAGAGCCTTCTAAGTGGATGAGGTTCTGGAATAAACCTATGATGGCAGAAGAGGAAATATTTTTAATATGGTCCATGTTTCCTTTGGATGTGCTACACTTAAGCAGTGAGGTCCTCCTCTAAGATTATATGGCTATCGCCAAAACCGTCCAGTCAGGTCAAATCTCCAAGTATGAGCCTGAAGGGCCTAATCTGTTGAGCAAGGCCAATGGCTCAATTCATTACAGACCGCAGAAGTGCACAGCAACATGTTGCACTCCAGCTGTTGTGGAAATACAACTCCCAGCATTTCCTGACAGCCAAAGACTTTATATTAAATAAAGTAAAAAAGAGCTAGCCTACAGCTAAGCTAAATATGGCGGGCTAGGCTGTAGGTGCTCACAAGTACCAGGGTGGGAGAGCTAGCTGGGAATCTGTGCCTAGTTCTATTGACTTCAGGAAATCTCCAGGGCTCACCAAAAATGGATTCTAACAGATCCAAGGGGATAGAAATGCCAGAGTTACATGTGATATCATCAACTTGACCCCTGACTACCTGGGTGATACTATCCCAACAGGTAGGGTTATCATACAGGACTATGGCCCTATCCATCACTGGCAGACACTCTCTCTAGCTTAAACTCTGAGTTGCAGTTAATGCTTCCAAGGAGAACATCTGTGAGTTAAAGTATGAGTCAAAAGACTCTTAGGGTCCTAGCTGACTAAAGGTTTAGAGAGCTTCTCTGAGAAGAAGGTAGAATCATTACCGCAGTAAGTACCGCAGTAAGTAAAGGGAGTTCAACGTGAGCTCTGAGATCACAGAAGTCAATACCGAGGCAGACCAAGGTTCACTAGAAGGGAATTAAGAGGCTCCATAGCCCTTAACAAAGTCAATCAGGATGACCGAGCAGTCTAGGGCTCTGCATTAAATCTCATTTTCATATTTATATCTCACTTTTAACACATTAATTTATATGTATTATATACTATTTCCTCACTTGTTTGTTTTCTGTTTGACAGGGCATATTTATGTGTTATTTATTTATGAAATATTTTTTATTAATTTATTATTATTTCTTTTTGATTCTTTATATGATGAGATGTATATCTATATGTAATTATGCTTTTCGATATGTGCATATATATATTTTTATATTTGATAAATTGATAGATTATGGCACTATTTTGATGTTTCATCTGTACTTTGGGACTTTTCTTGTTAATCCCCTCCGCTCCCAATATACATTATTCTTTATTACTTCTCAGTTGTGTATTGTGTGGACGGACGCTCATTGGCGCATGCGCTGTGATTCCCTCATTCCGGAGTGTCTTCTCTGGTGTCTGCATCTCCATGGTGATGTGCGTCTATTGTCATATCACGAGGAGTGTCATCACCGTGCAGAGACATGGCGCTTCCGGTGATGCGGGCTCTCGCATCATGTGAACTGAGCGTCGATCTGCACATTACTCGCAGGTGAGAATATTTAATATTTAGTTTTGCCAGCCTTCCTATAAAAGCTTCCCCTTATTTTAATATCGTCAGCCTCCTGACGAAGCCGGTCCTAGGCGAAACGCGCGTCGAGGCGTTCTGTTTTGTGACACATCTCTCCACGTCCTGTTCCTCCACCATGTCCCTAGGTATGCCTTCTTACCTTCATTACTGGTGATTGCTGTAATTGTGTTAGTTTACCTACATTGGCTTTTCGTATTTGTGCCACTGCCATATATATTTATCACCATGTACACCGCATTCCAAATTATTATGCAAATTTTATTTTTCGCTGATTTTCCTAGTCGATGCAAATGAAAGTCAGTAGAATCTTCAAGCCATCAACCGTTGGATTATAATACGAATTTTATTGAACAAATCTAATGATAACAGATTTTATTTTAGAAGTAAAAAACTCAAAATGCACTGTTTCACATTATTATGCACAACAGAGATCAAGACATTTTAAAGGTTGTAAAGAGAACTAAAATGGTAATTTGTTGAATTTGCAGCATCAGGAGGTCATATTTACAGAAATCAAGAGCTCTTTCAATCAAAAAAAAAAACTTAGCAGGCCAAGTTACATGTTAACATAGGACCCCTTCTTTGATATCACCTTCACAATTCTTGAATCCATTGAATTTGTGAGTATTTGGACAGTTTCTGCTTGAATATCATTGCAGGATGTCAGAATAACCTCCCAGAGCTTCTGTTTTGATGTGAACTGCCTCCCACCCTCATAGATATTTTGCTTGAGGATGCTCCAAAGGTTCTCAATAGGGTTGAGGTCAGGGGAACATGGGGGCCACACCATGAGTTTGTCTCCTTTTATGCCCATAGCAGCCAATGACACAGAGGTATTCTTTGCAGCATGAGATGGTGCATTGTCTTGCATTAAGATAATTTTGCTACGGAAGGCACGGTTCTTCTTTTTGTACCACGGAAGAAAGTGGTCAGTCATAAACTCTGCGTACTTTGCATAGGTCATTTTCACACCGTCAGGGACCATAAAGGGGCCTACCAGCTCTCTCCCCATGATTCCAGCCCAAAACATCACTCCGCCACCTCCTTGCTGACGTCGCAGCCTTGTTGGGACATGGTAGCCATTCACCAACCATCCACTACTCCATCCATCTGGACCATCCAGGGTTGCACGGCACTCATCAGTAAACAACACGGTTTGAAAATTAGTCTTCATGTATTTCTAAGCCCACTGCAACCGTTTCTGCTTGAAAGCATTGTTTATGGGTGGCCGAATAATAGCTTTATGCACACTTGCAAACCTCTGGAGGATCCTACACCTTGAGGTTCGCGGGACTCCAGAGGCACCAGCGGCTTCAAATACCTGTTTGCTGCTTGCAATGGCATTTTAGCAGCTGCTCTCCTAATCCTATTAATTTGTCTGGCAGAAACCTTCCTCATTATGCCTTTATCTGAACAAACCCGTCTGTGCTCTGAATCAGCCACAAATCTTTTCACAGTACGATGATCACGCTTAAGTTTTCTTGAAATATCCAATGTTTTCATACCTTGTCCAAGGTATTGCACTATTTCACGCTTTTCAGCAGCAGAGATCCTTTTTCTTTCCCATATTGCTTGAAACCTGTGGCCTGCTAAATAATGTGGAACGTCCTTCTTAAGTAGTTTTCCTTTGATTGGGCACACCTGGCAAACGAATTATCACAGGTGTCTGAGATTGATTACAATGATCCAAAGAGCCCTAAGACACAATACCATCCATGAGTTTAATTGAAAAACGAATAATTAAATGTTTATGACACTTAAATCCAATGTGCATAATAATTTTGAACACGGTGTAGTATCTGTGACTGCACCTAGTATCTTAGTATCTTTATATCTGCTTGTCTTATTACAACAGCTATATTATCACTTATGTACTATATACATGGTGTTATTAGGCATGGGACGTTTGGTTTGAGATGGGTTATGTCTGTTTACCTCATGGTATATTTACATCTATACCTTTTTGCTGCTGCTCTTCGTGTATGACCAGCTTTATCTAGCTAATTTTATATTTCTGTGATACCATTTATTGTCGTTCATAAATAAAGATTTATATTTTTTACAATACGTGGTAGTTATATATTTACACATTCCATTGCGGTTTTATGTCCCCTGTTCTTTAGTGCTTCTAGGTTGTTTCTGCAGTTTGTTCTGCCTTTTCTTCTTTTTTTGAGGTTTCTTGTAGGTTTACTATTAAGTCTCATTTCCTCCAGGAGGCGGTGATTCTGATTCCACTTTTGACACCAGAAAGACTAAACTCTGACACTAGATCCCTTCCTGTAGAGGGTGCCTCCAACTCTACTGAAGCTGGCAAAGTATAACCCTTCCTACGGTTGAAGATCAGGCAGTCCGGCTATTCAATACACTTCCTCTGGAAGCATTTCCCATACTGCACCTTTACATCAGGTCATCCTGGATGTCTCCTTTCTACAATTCCTAGACGGAAAGGTATCGACTTCCTATTCTTCAGAAAGAAGAAAAGTCAAATAGACAATTGCATCCATGGAAATGAGATGTCATTTCCTCCATAGGATGCATACCTTCATATAGAGATTTTCTGAGAGGCAGAGAAAATGGCAAAGTACAGCTGTGTAGATATGAAGCAGTGTCAAGCTCCCTGCTATTCACTGCTGTTTTCTTCATGATCTCTTCGGTTCCTCACACCTTTTCTAAGGTGGTGACCGCTATAGCTGCCTGTAGGAACACAGGGAATACCTGTGGTTCCATACCTGGATGATTTATTTGATGCGCCACCTTCAAACTACTGTCCAGTAATTCCAAAGCTGTTGGTTAATAAATTGAGAAAGTCAGACATTGGTCCAGCAAGATCAAGGACATTTTTAGGCTTTGTCATAAATACCCAGGAGATATTCTCCCTTCCGCCTGCTTGGCAGGAAAGAATATTGGCAGTGGAGGGGCTTATGTTCATGTCAGCAGCTGCAGAGGCAGTTCTTTGGGCCTTAGGACACCGGCGACTCGTCCCGAGAGAGATCTAGAACCGAAAGGTAATACAACCCGGAGTGGTTGAACAATAGGTGCACCCTGTCATTCCCAACTCCTTAATCTATCAAATGTGGAAACATCTTAGGGACGTGAGAAGCCTGGTCCAGAGAATTGGATCTTGTTGATTACAGATGCATCTCAATTAGGTTGGGAATACTCCCTAGAGTGGTAGACAGACTTTGCCTCAAAGATTCCCCTCTAGAGCTCTATGTCCTTAATTCTAAAGGAACTCAAGGAGGCAGGGTGGTACCCAATCAGAACCCCTTCTCAGGAAGGTGGGAAAGATCTTGATATTGACAGAGTTGAATCTACCCATCCTCTGCTGTATATATGCAAGGCTCCAACTGAGTCAAAATCTAACAGTCCAGGAGCAATGTCTCTGAATCTAGAGATCTTCAAGCAGATCACCAGGAAGTGGTTAGTGCCAGAGATCGATCTCATGGCCAACAGGTTCAGCGCCAAGGTTGAAATATACTCTCCCTTTGTCAGGGTGACAATCCATTGGAAGTGGATGCCATGTCCATCACTAGGAGGTTCAGGCTGACCTACAATTTCCCTCCGGTTTCCTTGAAACCCAGGGTATTGATGAAAATCAGGCAAGACCAGGCCAAGGTAAAAGCCATCATACCATTATGGCCACAGAGGTCATGGTATTCCCACCTCATTCAGATGAGTCGAGGGTGTTACTGGAGACTTCCCCAGTGAAGAACTTGGTGTCTTACGGCACTCAACTCTGCCAGGACCTGAAGGTTGACCAGCCCCTTTAGAAGCTAAAGGGCTTTCCAATCAATTAGACCTGCCCACAGTCCAGGTCTGGAACTACCAAGAAGACTTACACAAGGGGCGAATTGATTGTTTCAGCTTTATATTCCATTTAAGGAGTGGATAGTTGCAACCCATGGCTTAACAACATCCTACACTTCCAGCAGGAAGGGTTCGGGAAAGGACCTGGAAGGTACAAAATTTAGTCCAGGCCCCATTTTGGGTAAGATCCTTGTCACGAGAGCCCTTAGGGAAAAGGTTCCTGAAATGGTCTGCTAAATGAGACCAGTTATCCTCAGACCTATTGCAAAAGGATATACCTAAATGAAGAACACCACAGGCAAATCTCCCCAAATTCATTTGTTATAGTCATATATTAGACTTAATGTATAGTATCTATAGGGGCTTTAGCATGGTAGTAACGGTGGAACCCGCTGATTGATAGCAAAGCCTAAAGTTTGGAGTCTGACACACCAAAGTAGTATTAAAACAAAGTAACTTTATTAGATTAAATAAAAAATAACACATATATTAAAAACAGAGATGATTTCCACAGTGTGGAAAGACAACCAGATTAAATAGATATATTAACTACAATCACATAGGTAGTAGGTGACACAGTATAATCCCATAAATAGTGATTTAACAGCACATAGCAGTTGTATAATATATACTCTAATGCATGAAAACGGCAAGAGAACCTGTCAACACCAGAGACGGTGACTGTCATGATGGGTAAGAGTCCCTCTTCAGCATAGGAAATTTCCTTCAGTACACAGGTTTCTCTACCTTGGTAAACCTATAGAGTAAAAAAGTTTTGGCTAATAATACAGGTATTACCCTGTTTTTACCATGTGATATACGTTTTTACTTGGTAAATTGTGCTATATATGTTCTTTCTATCTATACTATCAGTGTTTTTTCACCTGGCTCTATCTATGAGTATTGATTTACCATCCATTCACTTTCTGCTGAACAGGTTCTCTTGCCGTTTTCATGCATTAGAGTATATATTATACAACTGCTATGTGCTGTTAAATCACTATTTTTGGGATTATACTGTGTCACCTACTACCTATGTGATTGTAGTTAATATATCTATTTAATCTGGTTGTCTTTCCGCACTGTGGAAATCATCTCTGTTTTTAATATATGTGTTATTTTTTATTTAATCTAATAAAGTTACTTTGTTTTAATACTACTTTGGTGTGTCAGACTCCAAACTTTAGGTTTTGCTATTGCAAAAGGAGACTTTGCATAGTCCTAAGAAGTTTATGATCAACTACCTCTGAACCTCAGGAGAAGGTCCCACATAATTACCTATCCTAAGAGGTTATATCCTTCTGGTCATAATCAATGGCGGACAAAGGCGGTGGGAGCCCTGTGTAGGGGGTGGGGTGTGTGGGACCCCATACTCTCCAATGGTTTACCATGGCACACTAGCTTGAGTCATTCCAACGGTGCACCAGTAACTGTGAGCACGGTTTCAGTCCCCCAATTATATTATACTGGGCTCCTGTGCATCGGCACGGTTTGCACATGTGGGATGTCCGCCCCTAACCATAACATCTGTCAGAACAGGGGAACTTCAAGCCTTGTCAACAGTGGACTCATACATCAAATGCCTACAGGACAGGGTCTTGTTGAAGCTACTACCAAACTTTACTCCAAAGTTCCTCATTTGTAACCTGAAATCAGGTCAACTCCCTTCCATTGTTCTGGCACCAGTCTTCCTCTCATGGGGAACATAATCTCTATTCCTAGATCTCTGCTGCTGTCTTGAGATCTAGTTGGCTTGGAGTTAGAGATTAGGAAGTTTCCATAAAGAAACAAAGACTTAAAATCCACTAAACCTACCCTGGCTAGATGAAGTGTAGAGGCCAGTAGTCTGGCTTACAGTGTTAGATCTCCGATTCACCTCATTTAGTCTAAAACTATTCTACTAGAGCAGTGGACACCTCTTGGGGTGCATAAAGTCTGATCTCACTGGATCAAATTTACTGTGCAGCTTGGAGCTAGCACTTAATATTTATCAAGCATTATGGGCTGAATTTTGGTTCTCTGAAGAGACGGCTCTTGTGCGGCCAATCTTGAGTTCCACCAGTCAAGAGGGCCCTCCCTATGGGGTTTCTTCTTGTTATCTCCCCATTATTGTGCTGCTGCAGGATGTAAGGGAAGAGTAGATCTCTAACGTTAATCTGTTTTCCCTTCAACCTAGCAGCACCACAAGCTTCCCGCCATAATTAAGCCTACTACTTTATAATAAATACATGGTAGAAGGGGCTGGATGCCATTATGTAGGGAGGAGACTCTAGTTGATTAGTTTGATTAAATAAAAAATTCCATCTGTCCTACTAGTTCACAGGGGCAGAGATATTATTGTGCTGCTGCTAGGACTAAGGGAAAACAGATTCATGTTAAAAATCTACTCTTGTCTAACCAAATAAACTAAGAGCAACTGCTTAGAAGGTCAAATGAGTGATACATTGTTGATTGTAAAAGGAAACTGGGCAACCTAAAAAGAAAAACAAAAAACAAAAACAACAGTCTATGGACCTTGGTTGAAGCTGAAAAACAGAATTGTTTGCAATCTACGTATGGGCCCTGGTTGGAACGCAAGCAAAGACTGCAAAGATGCAAGACAGCTGTAGTGAACATTGTATATAACAAGTAACAAAACAGGAACAAAAATAACAATAATACATCCCACAAAAATAAAATATTCATTGGGCAGAATCTTTTCTGCAGTTAACTTTTACATTCTACATACTACAAAACAAAACCTGACCACATTTAGCAGATTCCTCCCCCTTTCTCAGTGACAGTACCATAGTGATCATTTATCAGAGGTAAAGCTAGGGGGGCTGACTGGGCATATGCTCCAGGTGTTAGGTGCCAGAAGGGTTGCCAACAAGCCAATACAGGGCTAGGGTGGCAAACTAAATTGTTGCCCGAGTGAAGTAAAGTAGGGTAACGACTTTCACTAAATACACCTAACCTCTAAGGCCACTTTCACAAGACAGTATTTTGCATCAGTATTTGTAAGCCAAAGCCAGGAGAGGGTTCAAAGCATGGTAGAGGTATAAATCTTTCCATTTTACTCTGTGTAGGTTACACTCCTGGTTTTGGCTTGTAAATACTGATGTAAAATACTGCCATGTGAATGTGGTCTAAGGCTTCTTGAAAAGTGAAAGTGAACGCCACAAGCTGCTAGAATGTATACAAATTGCCAAACCTGCTAGTCTGTGGACATCCACTTCCACACTATGTAGATGACAGTGCAAAAAGGTTTTCCCACAATGTACATTTGTCACCTATCCAATGGGTGAGAAATGGCCCCACCACTCAGACCCTCACCGATCACTAGAACGGGGTCCCGACCCCTCATTCCTCCTCACTGTACAATCAAGAACTTCCGCTGGCCCCATAGATATTGAATAAAGCTCCAGTGCACATGTGGGATCGCTGTGCCATTCAAAATCATACTCATTGCAATCGTGCAGAGAGGAGGAACGGTGGTTGGGGCTCTTGTTCTAGTAAACCATGGGGTTCCCAGTGGTGCGGCACCCATTGACCATACAATTATTACCTATACTGAGGCTTTCGGTGGTCTCAGTCAGTGACTGTAACTTTGTTTGCCAGATAGTCAAGAAGGATGCTGCATCTTCATCCTAAAGTTGTGTCAAGGATGATCAGAAACAATAAGCTGTTATCTCTGGGTTTTAAAAAAAGGACCTGCCAGCTCTCCTGAAATGTCTGTTTTTAGTAAATATTTGTATTCCCAAGAAAATAACAATTTCTTAGAACCCTGCATTATTTATTATTCCTCCTGCAAGTGTAAATGAATTAACAACTAGGTGTTACCATTCCCTATGTCAATAGGGTGTGTCCCTACACAGAATGTCAGCACTGATTGGACAAAGTAAGGCTGTTTAGAGACATGCCTCATTGACAAGGAGAGTGGTAGCACCCAGTTGTCAATTTATTCAGCTCTGTGGGCTTGTAAAACAAGTGGTTTGTATATCAAGTGGAGTTACAAAAACCGGAGTTAAAAAGAGGAGTTAAAGCCCCAGTAAGTACTCTTCTATTCTTTTTGCATTAACAACTGTTCGCTGTTTTTTTTTGTAACTTGGATAATGGATAGCAAGATTGGAGGTTTTCTTCAGTGCACAGTTTGCCATATGTATGCACGACTGGAGCCGGAGTTCCAGGGTGAATACCTCTGTGGCAGATGTGAGCATGTTGGTCACCTGGAAGCTCGCATTAGAGAACTGGAGGAGCAAAATGCAACACTGTGGGCGATAGACAATCTTGAGCGAAGCATGCTGCTCACGGAGCATGCAGTTAGTGGGTTAGAATTGGAGGGTGAAGACATGAATGAGCAGGATCAGGCAAGTAGCTGGGTTAATGTAGTTAGGGGCAGTAGAAAGGGGTCAAAGAAAAGGAAGGCCGATGCGGTTTCTGACATTCCAAGCAAAATTGCCAAGTTGGGTGATGATGCGGGGGTGTCAGTCTCAGAAATGGCAGCCCTAGTGGATACTGATCTCCCTAACAGCCGGGAGAACAGCCCAGCTAGTAGTCGGCGAGATGGTAATGCAGGTAAGCCAAGGCAATTGATAGTCGTAGGGGATTCTATAATCAGGAAGACGGATAGAATAATTTGTCGCCAAGACCACCTCAATCGAATGGTTTGCTGTCTCCCTGGTGCCAGGGTTCGGCATGTGGTGGAACGGGTGGACAAATTGCTGGGAGGGGCTGGTGATGATCCAGCTGTCGTGGTCCATGTCGGTACCAACGATAGAATAAATGGTAGGTGGAGGAGCCTTAAGAATAATTTTAAAGAACAAGCTGAAGGGAAGGACCTCCAAGGTTGTATTCTCAGGAATACTGCCTGTGCCATGCGCATCACCGGAAAGACAGCGGGAACTCAGGGAGTTAAATGCATGGCTTAAGTCTTGGTGTAGAGGAGAAGGATTTGGGTTCCTAGAGCACTGGGCTGACTTTTCATTGGGGTACAAAGTGTATTCTGCAATTGATTTGCACCTAAGTGGAAGGGGGTCCGCTGTGCTGGGGGAGAGAACTCTAGCTGGGGTGGTGGAGTATTTAAACTAGGGCTGAGGAGGGAGGTCAATGTAGAAAAAAAAGGGGTAGCCAGGTTAGAGAGGGGTCAGACTATATTGGTGGGGGGGGGGGAAACAGAATGTGGGGAGAGGACTAGACAACAGGATAAGGAGATTCTTTTCTTAAAAAAACAGCAGTGAAAATAAAAATGCCCAAATAATGTCAAATCACATTTCTGATAATAAAAGTGAAAAACTGAAAGGCAAGTTAAAGTGTATGTTCACAAATGCCAGAAGTCTAGCAAGCAAAATGGGGGAGCTGGAGGCCTTGATACTGGAAGAAAATATAGATATAGTTGGTGTTCCTGAAACATGGCTGGACTCTTCACATGACTGGGCTGTAAATCTACAGGGTTTTACACTGTTTCGGAAAGACAGGACAAATAGGAAAGGCGGTAGTGTATGTCTGTATGTGAGAAATTATATGAAGGCAAGTGTGAAAGAGACAATAGTGGGTGAATACTGTGAGGAGGTTGAAACCTTGTGGGTGGAACTAGAAAGGGAGGTAATCACTGAAAAAATTACTTTTGGTGTAATCTATAGACCCCCCAATATAACTGAGGAGATGTAAGGTCAGCTATATAAACAGATGGAGCGGGCTGCACAGGCGGGTACTGTAGTGATAATGGGAGATTTTAATTTCCGGGATATTAATTGGTGTCATGGTTCGGCTTCAACTGCAAAGGGGAGACATTTCCTCAACCTGTTGCAGGAAAATTTTATGGGCCAGTTTGTGGAAGACCCGACTAGAGGTGAAGCTCTGTTGGATCTGGTCATTTCTAATAATGCAGAGCTTGTTGGGAACGTCAATGTTCGTGAAAAACTCGGTAGCAGTGATCACAATGTAGTTACATTTTACCTATACTGTAAAAAACAAACGCAGGCTGGGAGGGCAAAAACATTTAATTTTAAGAAAGCCAATTTCCCCAGGATGAGGGCTGAAATTCAGGATATAGACTGGGAAGAACTAATATCAAATAATGGGACAAATTATAAATGGGAGATTTTCAAATCTACTTTGGGTTATTATAGTGCAAAATGTATTCCTATAGGTAACAAGTATAAACGACTAAAATTAAATCCCACATGGCTTACACCTTTTGTGAAAGGGGCAATACATGACAAAAAAAGGGCATTTAAAAAAATACAAATCTGAGGGTACAGCTGTAGCCTTTGTAAAATATAAAGAGCTTAATAAAATCTGTAAAAATGTAATAAAATTAGCAAAAATACAAAATGAAAGGCAGGTGGCCAAGGATAGTGAAACAAATCCCAAAAAATTATTCAAGTATATAAATGCTAAAAAGCCAAGGTCTGAACATGTAGGACCCCTAGATAATGGTAATGGGGAGTTGGTCACAGGGGATCAAGAGAAGGCAGAGTTACTTAATGGGTTCTTTAGCTCTGTATATACAACAGAAGAAAGAGCAGCTGATGTAGCCGGTGCCAGTGCTGTTAATATATCAGTTGATATACTGAATTGGATGAATGTAGATATGGTGCAAGCTAAATTAAATAAAACAAATGTGCACAAGGCCCCGGGACCAGATGGGTTACACCCTAGAATTCTTAAAGAGCTTAGTTTAGTTATTTCTGTCCCCCTTTTCATAATATTCAGAGAATCTCTAGTGACTGGTATAGTGCCAAGGGACTGGCGCAGCGCAAATGTGGTGCCGATTTTCAAAAAGGGCTCTAGGTCTTCCCCGGGTAATTGTAGACCAGTAAGCTTAACATCCATCGTGGGGAAAATGTTTGAGGGGCTATTGAGGGACTATATACAGGATTATGTGACAAAAAATAGTATTACAAGTGACAGCCAGCATGGTTTTACTAAGGACAGAAGTTGTCAAACTAACCTAATCTGTTTTTATGAAGAGGTGAGCAGAAGCCTAGACAGAGGGGCCGCTGTGGATTTAGTGTATTTGGACTTTGCAAAGGCATTTGACACTGTCCCCCATAAACGCCTAATGGGTAAATTAAGGACTATAGGTTTAGAAAATATAGTTTGTAATTGGATTGAGAATTGGCTCAAGGACCGTATCCAGAGGGTTGTGGTCAATGATTCCTTCTCTGAATGGTCCCCGGTAATAAGTGGTGTACCCCAGGGTTCAGTGCTGGGACCACTATTATTCAACTTATTTATTAATGATATAGAGGATGGGATTAATAGCACTATTTCTATTTTTGCAGATGACACCAAGCTATGTAATATAGTTCAGTCTATGGAAGATGTTCATGAATTTCAAGCAGATTTAAACAAACTAAGTGTTTGGGCGTCCACTTGGCAGATGAAGTTTAATGTAGATAAATGTAAAGTTATGCATCTGGGTACGAACAACCTGCATGCATCATATGTCCTAGGGGGAGCTACACTGGCGGATTCACTTGTTGAGAAGGATCTGGGTGTACTTGTAAATCATAAACTAAATAACAGTATGCAATGTCAATCAGCTGCTTCAAAGGCCAGCAGGATATTGTCGTGTATTAAAAGAGGCATGGACTCGTGGGACAGGGATGTAATATTGCCACTTCACAAAGCATTAGTGAGGCCTCATCTAGAATATGCAGTTCAGTTCTGGGCTCCAGTTCATAGAAAGGATGCCCTGGAGTTGGAAAAAATACAAAGAAGAGCAACAAAGCTAATTAGGGGCATGGAAAATTTAAGTTATGAGGAAAGATTAAAAGAATTAAACCTATTTAGCCTTGAAAAGAGACGACTAAGGGGGGACATGATTAACTTATATAAATATATTAATGGCACATACAAAAAATATGGTGAAATCCTGTTCCTTGTAAAACCCCCTCAAAAAACAAGGGGGCACTCCCTCCGTCTGGAGAAAAAAAGGTTCAACCTGCAGAGGCGACAAGCCTTCTTTACTGTAAGAACTGTGAATCTATGGAATAGCCTACCGCAGGAGCTGTCACAGCAGGGACAGTAGATGGCTTTAAAAAAGGGTTAGATAATTTCCTAGAACAAAAAAGTGTTAGCTCCTATGTGTAGAAATTTTTTCCGTCCCTTTTCCCGTCCCTTGGTTCAACTTGATGGACATGTGTCTTTTTCAGCCGTACTAACTATGTAACTATGTAACTATGTAAGATGTAGCAAAGTTTAACTTGACTCTGATAACTTGCTGCAGCGTGATATCACCCAACAAAAACCATTAAAAAGCCATTGAAAAAGTCAAGATACAGTTTCATTTAATATGTTAAGAGTCAAGATAAAGATTGCTACATCTGTATATTTCCAGGAAAAGTAATAAAGGAATAGCACAATGCAGAATTCTAAGAAAATATGATCCAGAATTATTATTTCATGGAGAATGTAAGCATTTACAGACATGTCAGGAGAGCTAAAATATCCTCCTTAAGTATATAATAGTATTTCAATGATAATTTATTGCTAAAAGAAAAGCTAGTTCTCTCCAAGATTGATGGATTTCACACAGAATTTCTTTGAATGCTGTCATGTACAATGCGCTACTTTGTCTTTGTGCAGTAAATGTATATTCATGTGCTTGTACTTAGATACTTGTTAAGCAGCTGTGGAGTTTTTACAATGCAAATAAGGCCATTAATATGTCTGAAAAATGTCCTTTAGTTTGTAGTATGTAATGTCTATACATATCCATTATGCTACAAAGTTATACTTTTGCTATATTATAGGTAGTTTCGCATGAAATAAACTATATTTATGAGACACATATTCATGGCACATCAAAATCCAGCATTCGCCAACATGCAGAATGTCACGCTGAGAGGAGTTAGGTGTGGATTGGGTGCACCTAAACCCAAACAGTTAATTATTTTGAAATGAAATTGAATATATATATATATATATATATATATATATATATATATATATATATATATATATATATATATATATAATGTGCAGTATATTGGATATTTGTAAGTAATTCAAATAGAGGAGAGTTTATAGTTTTATGCCCGTTGCACACGACCGAGTGCCACTCGGGTCGTTTTTCACGGCATCCGAATGGCACCCGATAGTTTTCATGGACCCATTCACTTTAGCGACTTTCCTATCCGGGGAAAGATAGGACATGTCCTATCTTTCACCGGATCACTGACGTAACCCGGCCGGCAGACTTTCCATGGTATGCAGACTCCAGGGGCGTAGTTAGGGGGAGAAGGCGGGGCATGTGCCCTGGGCGCAACTACAAGGGAAGGAAGGGGAGGGTGCCGACCAGGGGAGTGGAGGCATGTGCCCTCCAGGCCGGTAACCCCATAGACGTTTAGTGGCATGGCCACCCATTGCTGTTAAATTTATTTAAAAGCTGGGGCAGCGCATGGGACAGGAGCGGGAGCTGTGTAATGTAATACATGATGTTCTCCTGCACAGGCAGAGCGTGTGTGCTCCGGGCGGCTGCATTATACGTCACATGTGACGTCATATAATGCAGCCGGCCATACACTCTGCCTGTGAGGAGAACATCATTGAAGTGTTCAGCCCCAGTTAGCAGACAGCCAGGGAGGATGGAGGAAGAGAGGGCTGGGGAGGAGCAGTCTTACACACAGTTCTCCTGCCTGCAACGTGTGACCCCTCATAACATGAAGATCCCTCCACGGAACTCCGGACTGATAAGTACAGCTGTGTATGTGCAAGTAGGGGGAGCTATCAGGTGTGTGTGTATGTGTGTGTGTTTGTGTGTAGGTGTGTGTGTGTGTGTGTGTGTGTGTGTGTGTGTGTGTGTGTGTGTAGGTGTGTGTGTGTGTTTATAAATAGTTTTTGTAAATCGTTTTTGTGTGGGGTGAGGGGATTCTGTATAAATTAATTTTAGTGGGAGGAAGGATTTGACTGTATGGCCTCATGCACACTTCCGTCGGCCGCTGTACAGCCGCTAATGACGGTTCCGTGAATCATGGACCTCACACGGATGGCTTCCGTGTGCTGTCCGTTGTTTCACGGACCAAATCAATGCAAAGGCCGAGACTGTTCCGTCAAAAACGGACAGGAGTAGGACCTGCCCTATTTTTGAGGGAATGGCGGCACGGTTCCGTTAAAACAACGGAAGTGTGCATCGCCCCATTGAAATAAATGTGTCAGAGTGCTATCAGTTCAAACAACGGATAGCACCCTGATGAAAAAACTGAAATCGGCATGAGGCCCCTCAAGCACACATCCGTTGCCATTTATACGGCTGCATATCACGGATCCGCGAAACACCGCACATAGAACTATACTGCTTGTAAAATGTACAAATGGCTTTGTGCTTAGGTTACATTAAAATAAAAGTGAAAAAAAAAAGTTACACCACATTGATTGGTTGAGAAAGCAAACATGGTGAGTTGGAAGGAGATGTCGGGAAAGAGTTTGGGGATGGGGGCAAGCTGAATCTTTGCCCCGGGTGCAGGAGAACCTAGCTACGCCTCTGGCAGAGTCCTATATAGTACAGTAAAATAACCAGAATCTTATCTGTTAATGGTAGACTAGAAATTCTGATAGTTCAGCACTTTTTTTCTTAAATAGAACTGAATCTGCAGACTCACAAGTTTACAATCAAAAGACCAGCCTGAAGAGGGGGCCTCTGTGCTCTGAAAGCTTGCATTTATCGTTTTTATGGTTAGCCAATAAAGGTATCATACCTATTATACTTTTGCCTTTTTTTGACACAATAGTATTTAACATTGCATATTGTTTCTGGCTAACACGGTACTACACTATTTTTGATTGTACAATCAAAAGACCAAAGGCAACTATTTACAAAACTTCTCCAAAAGTAGTGTCGTTTATGTCGTCATTCTGTTTTGTACTGTCAATTCATAGAATTTTCTATATATTTGATCTGTCACCCATCAAGTCCCTTTAAGGACATGTTAACACGGCTTAGCAAAATACGTCTGAAAATACGGAGCTGTTTTCAGACTAAAACAGCTCCTGATTTTCAGACGTTTTTGTAGCAAATCGCGTTTTTCGCGGCGTATTTTACGGACGTTATTGGAGCTGTTTTTCAATGGAGTCAGCTCCAAAAACGTCCCAAGAAGTGACATGCACTTCTTTTTCGCGGGCGTGTTTTTACGCGCCGTATTTTGACAGCGACGCGTAAAATAACACCTTGTGGGAACAAAACACCGTAAAACCCATTGGGCAGATGTTTTCTCGGCATACTGGAGACATTTTTTCTGGCGTAATTCGAGGTGTAAAACACCTGAATTACGTCTAAAAACACTGCGTGTGAACATACCCTAATGGTGTTGCCCAAGTTCCCTAGACACATTCACACACAGACACACAATATGCAGCAATCTCCCAGCACAGGTTTTTGGCAAAGTAGGATTTTAGATCAGAGCTGTCACGCTGCGGCCTCACCCACATTCATGTCCTCACATTGTAAAGCAGCAGTGGCCAGTTCATTATATGTATTCTTCTAAATTCAGTTGCAGATACTGTATGTTATAAAACATCTTTCTGAAATGTTATACTCCTAGACAATCTTTTTTAACCCTGAATTAGTGGAATTTTAATGTATTTATGTTACCATGGTATGTAATAGATTAATAACTGGATATTGTGAAAACTTACAATACATCTTTTATAATTTTACTTAAAAATGGATTTATCAAATCTGTTTAGTTCTTATAGGTTAATGCGCAGTTCTTGCATTAATTATAAGATATCAATGTCATTTACTGATTGTCAGGCATTGTGCTCTATTCTCAATGACGCTGCTCGTATTCAAAGATGAAAATGTACAATGTTCTTTATGTGTAAAACAGAGTATTTTCAATAAAACGTACAATATATAAAGGCCGCAGTCATCTATACTAATTTTTCTTTTACTCATAGTCCTTATAGCTCCACATTAAGGGTAGGTTCACATGCAGTGTTTTCAGGTGTATTTCAGGCCATAAACACCTCGAAATACGCAGTGAAAAACGCTGGTAAAATGCAGATAAACAGCTTCCCATTGTAATCAAAGGGAAAAACTGTGTTTTGTTCAGACGAGGCAATTTTACACCGCTGTTTTAAAAAATGGTTCATAAGGGTATGTTCACACGGCCTATTTACGGACGTAATTCGGGCGTTTTTGCCCCGAATTACGTCTGAAAATAGCGCCTCAATAGCGCTGACAAACATCTGCCCATTGAAAGCAATGGGCAGACGTTTGTCTGTTCATACGAGGCGTATATTTACGCGCCGCTGTCAAATGACGGCGAGCAAATAGACGCCCGCGTCAAAGAAGTGACCTGTCACTTCTTTGGCCGTAATTGGAGCCGCTATTCATTGACTCCAATGAATAGCAGCGCTAATTACGGCCGTAATTGACGCGGCGTTCAAGCGCCTGCACATGCCGGTACGGCTGAAATTACGGGGATGTTTTCAGGCTGAAACATCCCCGTAATTTCAGCCGTCACGGACCCCCGCCGTGTGAACATACCCTAAAAAGATGCCGCGTAAAAAGAAGGAGAATGTCATTTCTCAAAAAAGCATTTTCTGCTTCAAAAACGGCTGGAATTCAGAGGCGGTTTTCCCTTAAACACAGCTCCGTAATTTTCAGCCGTTTTTAATCGTGGGTGTGAACATAGCCTAAGAATTAGACTAAAGCTTCACCTTTGGAAACACGTTAATATCTTAGTGAATTGCATTTTGGTCAGTTCCCTATTATACGTTTAGTACCTGAATTACTCTTTTTATAGTGGAATATATCCGACACAAGGAAACCAGTTGGAAATTGTTCTTACACAGAATTATGTTACCTATATTGTCCCCTTTAACATTAACTTTATGCCAGCAAAAGAAACAAAATCAATTTAAAATAACCAATTCCCCCCCCCCATGCTTTGCAGCCTTTTCTGGGAAGTACCTAAATAACTGTTAATCCTGATAACCCAATAATGTCAGGACTACAGAACTGCTATGACACTTACCCAAGCTATGTGGATTGTTATGCTAGTCATGGGTTTGGCTGTGCTTTCACAAATGTAAGTTATTAGCGTAGTCACTTTAATGCAATCCTAGTGCCAGTAGCGAGCACTTTTATTAAAGGGGTTGTCACACAAAGACAACCCCTTTTAAAAGGGAAGTCAGCTGATCGCCTCGGTTCGGCTTTTCTTCCCCCAGCAATCGACTATTATTGCTGGGGGAGACACTTATGTCTATATATACATGTATACTTCAAACGAATGGCTGTATGTGTAATGCATGGGTGTGCCGAGTCCGCCAGAGCAGGAACCGCTCCTACAGAGCCCCTCTCTATTCTGTCTCATAAGATAGGATCCCTCTCTATGACGTTCATATGCCCAGAGGTTCACATGGACAGGGATTGTCTTTATGAGACAACCCTTTTAAGCCTTTGGGTATGTTCACACGGCTTTTATTTTAGCGGTTTTTCAGGGCTGTTAGCGCCCTGAAAAATGGCTAAAAATACGGGGGCTGAACGTCTCCAAACATCTGCCCATTTCAATGGGGAAAACTGCGTTTAGATCCCACAGGGCGTTTCTTTACTCGGCCGTTTGTAAAAATGGCGCGTAAAAAAGAAGTGCATGTCACTTCTAGAGCCGTTTTGGAGCCGTTTTTCATTGGGTCAATAGAAAAACAGCTCCAAAAATGGCCGTTAAAACCGCAGCAAAAAACGCTTTATGCATAAAAAACGGCTGAAAATCAAAGGCTGTTTTCCCTTGAAAACCGCTCCGTAATTTACAGCCGTTTTTCATGTGAATATACCCTTTAAATCAGCAGCCCTGGCCCTTTTCTTTTGGGCCCCTATGCAGTTGCACATATGGTATGGCTAGCCATGTCTGTGAGCACACCTGTGATCACTGTACTAGCTGTCTATACTGGTTGTCACAAAAAGGCACCTTAGAGGACAACTCAGGGACAACTCCAATGTGAAGGTTTACATTTGGAAAGATACATTTTAAATACATTTAAACAAGCGATGGAAAGATTTACTGCTGATACATGCAAATAGGACCCATGAAAATAACTGTTATTATTTTATACATTATATGCAGTTCTTGCATATTGTATTTTTTGTCATTACACCAAAGGTGACGGAGAGTCAGCCTTCCACTCAGAATGTGCTGCCGCTGCCATTATGTGCCTGTGGCAAACAAAATGCAGCAGGACTGAAACAACTCTGTATTATACCGAGCCAGCACTAATCCTCGGAACAAAACAGCAGAACATGGGGATAAAGTATTTCTGGCTTTACTGTTAACTGGCGGGGGGTCAGTGTGATATTCGAGGGATCAACAGCAGGATTAAGCAAATGAATTGTTGGATCTTAGATAATATCATAATTTTCATTTAGAAAAAATGTACATAAGCCATGAAAAAATGGCTAGAAAGTTTTTAGTGTTTCAAACTTAAAACTCACATTTGACGCCTTTTCACGTTGGTCACTAAGGGGCCTTAGGCTAGGCTGCCGCTTTTTCACGGTGGCCCAGTCAGGGGCGTAACTAGGAAAGACTGGGCACCATAGCAAACTTTTGACTGGGGCCCCCCATCCCCTGGGTGTCACACAACCCCCTCGTAGATTGTGCCTTTTTTACAGCCCCCCCCTGTAGATAACGCCATACAGCCCCCTGTAGATAACGCCATACAGAGTCCCCCCTGTAGATAACGCCATACAGAGTCCCCCCTGTAGATAACGCCATACAGAGTCCCCCCTGTAGATAACGCCATACAGCCCCCCTTGTAGATATCTACAGTGGGGACTGTATGGCGCTATCTACAGAGGGGGCTGTATGACGCTATCTACAGAGGGGGCTATATGACGCTATCTACAGAGGGGGCTGTATGGCGCTATCTACAGAGTGGGCTGTATGGCGCTATCTACAGAGGGGGCTGTATGGCGCTATCTACAGATGGGGCTGTATGGCGCTATCTACAGAGGGGGCTGTATGGCGCTATCTACAGAGGGGGCTGTATGGCGCTATCTACAGAGAGGGCTGTATGGCGCTATCTACAGAGGGGGCTGTATGGCGTTATCTACAGAGGGGGCTGTATGGCATTATCTACAGAGGGGGCTGTATGGCGCTATCTACAGAGGGGGCTGTATGGCGTTCCCTACAGGGGTGGAACTGTATGACGTTCCCTACAGGGGGAGGGCTGTATGGCGTTATCTACAGGGGGAAGGCTGTATGGCGTTATCTACAGGGGGAGGGCTGTATGGCGTTATCTACAGGGGGGGCTGTATGGCGTTATCTACAGGGGGACTGTATGGCGTTATCTACAGAGGTGGCTGTATGGTGCTAACGCCATAAAGCCCCCACTGTAGAGAACGCCATACAGCCCCCACTGTAGAGAACGCCAAACAGCCCCCCTGTAGGGAACGCCATACAGCCCCCCCTGTAGGGAACGCCATACAGCCCCCCCTGTAGGGAACGCCATACAGCCCCCCCCTGTAGGGAATACCATACAGCCCCCCCCTGTAGGGAAAGCCATACAGCCCCCCCCCTGTAGGGAACACCATACAGCCCCCACATGTAGGGAACGCCATACAGCGTCCCCAACCCCCCAAAAAAATGCGACCTACAGTGTGTCCTACAAGGCTACGGCTGCTACGGCGGTAGTTACGCCACTGGGCCCAGTCTAAGTCCTGCACAGGTCTCCCGTGCAGGCTGGAGCCGGGGCTCTGCTGTCTGATGACATCTGGGCTCCTGCTCCACCCGCAATCGAAGTTTACTTCGATTGCGGCCGTTTAACCCGTTAAGTGCCGCCGTCCATAGTGACCGCGGCAATTAACTTGTTTACAGAGGGAGTGAGCTCCCTCTGTCACCCATCGGCGGCCCGCAAATGCAATCGCGGGTCTCCGATGGGGTGTCATGGCAGCCGGGGGCCTGATTTAAGCCCCCAGGTCTGCCCTGGACACATGCCTATTAGGACGCGCCGGTGGCACGTCCTAATAGATTGCCTGTCAGATTTACACTGACCGGCAATAATGCTCTGGTATACGAAGTATACCAAAGCATTATAGCAGTGATCTGAAGATTGCACAGTAAAGTCCCCTAGTGGGACTAAAAAAATAAGTAATTAATGTGAAATAAAGATTATTAATAAAAATTACAGTAAAAAAATAAATCTTTTTTTCCATAAAAAGTGGTTTTATTTAGTAAAAGTGTAAAAAAATAAATAAAAGTACACATATATGGTATCGCCGCGACCGTTATGACTCAATTAATAAAGTTAATATGTAATTTAAACCGCAAGGTGAACACCGTAAAAAAAAAGAAACGCAAAAAACAATGGCGAAATTGCAATTTTTTTCCATTGCCCCCCAAAAAAGTCATAATAAAAATGAATCAATAAGTCCCATGCACACCAAAACCGTACCAATCAAAACTACGTCTCGTCCCACAAAAATCAAGGCCAAAAAATTACTACATTGATGGAAAAATAAAAAAATGATGGCTCTTGGAAAGCGATGATGCAAAAACAAATAATTTTAGTTCAAAAGTGTTTTTATTGTGCAAAAGTCGTAAAACATAAAAAACCTCTACATATGTGGTATCATTGTAATCGTAATCGTACCGACCCATAGAATAAAGGTAATGTGTTATTTACGCCGCAGAGTGAACTGCGTCAATTTAAAATGCATAGAACAATGGTGGAATTTCAGGTTTTTTTTTATAATCCCCCCAAAAAAAGTAAATCAAAAAATAATATGTACCCTAAAATGATGCTATTAAAAAGTACAACTAACAACGCAAAAAACAAGTCCTCATACAGCTATGTCGATGAAAAAATAAAAAAGTTATAGCTCTTTGAATGTGACTATAGAAAAACAAATAAAATAGCTTGGTCATTAGGGCCTAAAATAGGCTGGTCACTAAGGGGTTAAGTTTTAAACACTAAAAACTTTCTAGCCATTTTATATATATATATATACTGCGTCCGAACACACGACCAGAGACCTAGCCAGCCCACCCTGCCCGTCTGTAAACAGACCAAACTTTTTAAAACCAACTTTCAATATTTCAATACCTGTAAACCAAAGCATGTCAGTAACATCTTGGCACAACACAAAAACATAACATGAACTTGCAGTTAGCTTCAATGGCGCAACACAATTCACGTGCCCAGCAACAAGACTCCGTTCGAGTGCTCTATTGTGTTGGGTGTTCTGGATAATGCTCTAGTCATTTATCCTGAAGCACCTCCTTACAAGTATACACAGTAAAGTGATGTCAACTGACCGCCACAGTCAATCCCCAACCTCCGCCACTCCATCCATGGTGACATATACAATTCCTTTGCATAATCTAAAGGTATTTCCCTTCTTGCAACTACTATTCATTGTGCTACAGGCTGTACTAGTGTCTACAGGCTCTGTCACTTCAGTTTGCGTAGCCACAGCTTGATGTCATGTCTGTGTGATCACTTTTTGAGTACCTGTACTTAACGGGTATGTATCTGACTACGATATTGATTACCATGTTGCTTAACCTTGGGGTCAGACACTTTAGAGATCTCATGAACAAATTATCTAAAACAGTTATGTGTAAATCTAAATACAAGAAAAACATAAAAATTTGGATACCCCTGTGACCTTTGTTCTACCCATGTAATGCATGGTTGGGCCACTGATCTACTGCTTACTGCTGGTAGACGGTTTTGTACCTATTGACCTGATACATATTTGCAATTTGGTTACCCTTGATGATCTCCGTTATAGCCCTTAATTAAAAACGTACTCTTTGTGGTCTGTGTTACCTACTGCTTACTGCTAGGGATTTGCATTGTACCAATTGGCTTCCCGTGTAGTGTTGATGGTCTGTGTTGTAGCTCTTGGTCAACAGCTTACTGCCGGTGGTAGCCTATGTTGTACCCGCTAGTCAATTTTGTAAAGAGGATGTAAGATACAGGCAGGACTTCTATACCGTATATATACTTTTCATTTTGTATTATTCATGATGTTCGGCAATAATCCGGTAAACATGTTTCCGATGGATGTCGAAAAATAATAACCTTTTAAGGTAATAACGGAACATATTCCATCCTTATTAAATATCACAAACTTGACAGCAGATTCAGGGAACTTCTGTCCAGGAAGAACCATTTCACTTTATGTTGCAGTTATTGTTTCAAAAAGAAGGCATCAGTAAGGATTAATTTATAATTTATGGTCTGTGGGGTAAAAAGAAATATGCACATCCTGCATGATTTATGCTACCGTGATATATTATGCAATAGATTATGGGTAGTACCAATAGGTTTCCCAGAATTAATCAGAAGCTTTATATTGATCGAAATCTTAATTAAAAGTTAAGCCATTATAAAAGCCCAACCCAACTTATTATTAATTGAAGAAGTGCATCAGAAATACGGCTTTATATGCTCACAAATAATAAATATTTGAAGAATGAGTTCAAATGTTATTACCATCAGACAACTTGCCTTGCTTCGGTGTTATAACCCCTATGATTCCAGCAATATTTTCCAGCTTGTCAAATCTCTGTTGGGGCCTAAATAGCGGCAATGCCAAAAATGACACATTAGTCACCATTGTTATAACAAAAAGTTCCCCAAAAAATGTAATTTGCTTATTGATGTAATAGCCAACCTCTAATCCTGAAGAAGCTCGTCTTCCATAGCACAATTAAACTTTTCAAAAACTTAGTCGAGAAGACCACCTGCTATATGGACCAGATTTTTCTGTAATGGATTTTCCATTCCCCTACCGTCTATGTATATAGTCCTCTTCTTTGAAATGTCCAACATCCTAGAAAACCATTTTTGACTGCAATTTTGGATGCTCATCAAAAATAAGTTTCACTGTATTATTCATAGGTAGTGGCTTGATAGTCATATAATTGTGGATCTAACTGAGATTGGTAGCAAATTTGCATCTAGGCCAGCTCATGTATATTCTTAAGATTACCAGCTCGTCTTCCAGGTCCTCTATGATCAGACTAGGCCTGCATGTAGAATATTATTAGGGCTATTTGACATGCCCTAACAGCCCAATATAGTAATGAACTTACCCTCTGAATTTTAGTGGTACGAATTAATCTTAAAGGGGTTCTCCATTTTGGTAAATTCCTACTTGTTAGAAAGGCCTCTTGACAATAAGCTGATCACAAAGTGTCCCCCTGCTGGGACCCCCAGTGATCAGCTGCTATCTGAGGGGAAATCTGGCAGTAAGCGTTGAATTTTCCTGCAGTGCCACCACAGAGGAATATAAGTATTACACAGCGCCCATTCATATCAATGGGTTGTCTGTGTAATGCAGGACAGGACAGGTCCTCCAGAGTGAGAGTTGCTCTTTGTAGCCGCCCTGGCCAAAGTAGAGCATCCTAAACTGTGGACGCCCTCTGTTAACTCAGAATTCCCTAATAGGGTATATCAAAATAAATTCTCAAAATTGGACGACCCCTTTAATAAGACATAAAATTAGGTTGCATATTCCACTAAAAGTGGACCTAAGTTTTTTATTGGTTAGTTGTGATTATTTGATGCATGACGTGTATTTTGTTTATTAAAGCAGATTTCAATATTCATTTTGCTCAGTATATGCGTTTAATTTTTCACAAAAATCTATATGCCACACGTTGCTTGGTTTAATTTATTTTCTAACTATTCTAATCTTGATGTAAAAGTAACTCCTCCACATGCACTGACTTCTGGGTAAGCTTGTGCTGGCCCTGAGCCTACACACGGCAACCAATCTAATTGCACAGAAATGCAGTGTAAAGCATAGGGGAGGGACAGAGCGCCACTGATTAGACAGGAGGTGTGTTTTAGACTACTTTAGACTTCCTTTACAGCTTAGACTACTACGCAGCTTAGTTGTACTCATCACAGGAAAATTTATATTAGCCTCACCCATAGGGCAGTGTAATAAAAGACACATCGATCATCATACAGTGCTTCCCAACCGGGGTCTCAATACTGCAGTTTTTTGGGACCTTCTAAGGGCTTGTCCACATGTAACGGAATTTCTGCAGAAAATTTCTTCAGCAATTCTGTTGAAAATAGCAGACTTTCCACTGCGGCAAAAATGCACCATTTTCTGTTTTTTTAACTGCAGAAAATGGAGCGTAATTTTCTGCGTTTTTCTCAATGCTGCGAGATGGAGACATCTCATCTGAAAAACGCAACAATTCTGTCCACAGAAGGATATGTCATGCTGCCGTCCGAAAAATACGCACCGCAGGTCAATTTCTTCTCAGAATTATTACGCAGCATGTGGATGAGATTTGTTAAATCTCATCCACTTTACTGCTACTGTATTTTGCTGTGTTTTTTCCGTCCGCAATTCCGGATGGAAAAAACGCAGCAATTCCGCTACGTGTGGATGAGCCCTAAGGGTTCACCAGAAGACACAGCAATCCCTGCAACTTTAACAGCAGGAACGGCAAACTGATTTCAACGTGCTAAAGGGCATTGCATGGGGAAGGCAAAGCAGGCATCAAATCTCAGCTAGAATTTAAAGTTACAAACTGCTTATCCAGCCCCAAAACCAAGTTTATTTAGGGTAGGATGGGGAATGGAAACATGTTTCCGGGGTGCCCTAAAGCTGGGTTCACACGAGCATGTTCGGTCCGTAAAATACAAACCGTATGTCGGCCACATTTCCTAGGCCGGACACACCGCAGGGAGCCGGGCTCCTAGCATCATAGTTATGTATGATGCCTGGAGTCCCTGCCTTTCTGCGGGAAAACCGTCCCGTACTGTAATCATGTTTTCAGTACGGGACAGTTTTCTCGCAGCGAAGCAGGGACTCCTAGCGTCATATCATGCTAAGATCTCGGCTCCCTGCAGTGTGTTCGGCCCGGGAAATGAGGCCGACATACGGTCCGTATTTTATGGACCGAACATGCTCCTGTGACCTAACAGGTCCATTGACGAATTCAGCTCTGCTACATATTGTACTTGTACTGCTTTGTTAGTTAACATAACAGAGAAGGATCAATATAAAAAATAACAGTTTTGAGGAATAGAAGTGATAGAACAGACAATACTTACATTTTTCAAGTTATGTAACTCCACCAGAGTAGACAGAACAGCTTCGAAAGAAGATAAATATTAACATAGGTGCAATGGTGTGTCTACGTGTTGAACTTTCAGTAGCTATCCGCACGTGGCACAAGGCAAAATCATTGAATTCCTTGGAGAAATAATTATTTAAAAGTAAAGCAATTCTTTAAACATAGGTACAAAGTGACATTAGGGGTTTCACTGTAAGGAAAGGTAAATTTTCACAAGACTCCGCTCTGTTCTCAAATTGCAATGCAGCGATAATAAAATTATTTTCTTGTAAGACGTTTTGTAAAAATGTTATATGATTTTTTTCTCTTTTCACGCCATAAATTTCTTTATTACAAGTTTTCACTCTACGCCCCGGTTCCTTTATTGTCATCTGCGCTCAGGATAACACCATAAATAACAGTTGTTCATTGAAATCCACAGACTTTCTCAGCTTGTTGTGCCATGAACAGAAACCCAGCGACAGCGGCTAATAACTTTCATTGTGATTAATTTTTCATTAGTGTGATTTTTAATTATCAGATTTAAGTTCCCCAAATGAGTCATCTGATTGGAAGTAGACCCTTACTTTAAAATAATTTACAATGAAATAATTAAAGCGTGGAGCAGTCTGTATAAAATGCAAGATTGAGTATTCATTTATGCTAAATGCTCATTTCACAGAGAATTGTATTAGGGATTGCAGTGTAGAAATAGAAATGTAACTATAATTGTCTTTTTTTTATTTGTCACAGATTTACTTTCGTTTATTAAATCCTGGATTGTTGACTCAATTTTGTAAAGGAAAATAATCCCCTAATTCTAGTGTACCTTCTGTTTCAAATAAAAAACCTGCAGTGCTTGCTTAGCCTTCAATATCTTTTTTAGGATATTCTAAATAAATGTAAAAAAATAAAAAAAATACAGTGAATCCATTCTGAGATGACCTACCCTAGATTGCAGTGAAAAATGTTCTTCTACAGGGATGTTCCTGTTATCCCAGAGGGCAATAAAACATATAAGACCGGGTTCCCACTGGTCGGAAACTCTGCGTAAAAATTGTGCAGGGTATGCAACCTGGAACCCGCAGCACCATCCGTCCGAACTACATCGTGGTGCGGTTTTTTTCAGATGGAATTTCCGCTGCGGAAAGCACCGCTGGAAAAAAACCCCACTGTTCATACTTAGCTCCTCCCTCTCTTCTGCCCGTAGTTCGGCCTTCTAAGATGACATTTCAGGTCATGTGACGCTGCAGCCTGTGATTGGCTGCAGCAGTCACATGGGCTGAAACGTCATCCCAGGAGGCCGTCCTGCAGCAAGATTCATGAGATGGCTGAATAACATCAGAAAACCCTCTTTAATTTAATGTGTGATACCCCATTCATTATATACAGACTGCTGATCCTCCTGGTCTTTGCATTAAGTTGGAACATTCAGTGTAACAGGTGCTCAAAAGACGGAAGAAGTAGCACTCTATGGTTTTATTTTTATTTTTTTATCTAAGCAGGATGTACACATTGAAAGAAAATGATTCTCCAACAATTATTTCTTATTTGTATAGTACTGGGCTTATTGTTCTTGACCATCCCAGCGCTCGATACCGTATCTTTTACGTATGAGCAGAATTATTTTTATTTCATTTTATGAAAATACCCCAAAAATTTTTATAGAGTAAACCGAAAAATAACATACCACACCTGTCTTATGTCAATGTCCTTTCAAAGCCTATACATGGCAATATGTGGACGTTGCGGTGAAATTGCAGCATTACTGTGACATATCCCCAATGTTTTCCTATTCGAACATCACCAAAAGTCTGTAGAAACTGCAAATTCCCTGTGACTTGAGGACAAATTTATGTTGCTGTGTATCCCTAGCGTATCATTACATACAGCAAGTAAAGTGATTAACTGCAAACAAAATACATTTTCAGTTCATGGAATGCTTGTTATCAGTTGAGTTAGCCGAACTTTATATGTGCACCCATAGGCAACTTAAAAATGTCAGTTTTGGACAATCCTTGTTTGTTAGAAGGGTCCACTGACAATAAGCTAAATACAGGGTAGCTCCTGCTTCGTGATCTGCTGTAATCTGTGGGGGAACTCAGTAGTTTATGTTCTGTTCCCCTTCAGCGCCACCACAGGAGAAACTAGGAATTACATAGTGCAGATTGAAATCATTGGGATGTCCGCATAATGCACGGATTTTCCAGGTCATCCATAGTTAGAAGAGACACTGGGGCAGATTGAATAAGATTGGCAATTTATATGCCAGTATTAAATTAATGTCCACAGGATTAAGATGTGAAAAATGTATTAAGGGGTGCATGCTTCTTAATAAATTTGTTGCATCTTTGGCTGTCCATTCACCACAGAGAGAAATCTACCTTCTGCTAAGCCCCAAACACTTTTTTAAAAGTGCTATGAGTGGCGAAAAACTGAAGAAAGTCGCAAATTATATAGCAAATATGGTGGCACCATAATTTGCAACTTTTGCGTAATGCATTTCTTAAATTCCCCTTACTCTTCATAGCCACTTTCAGCTCTGCCTAATAAATGAGTGTCCTGAACTTGGGATCATCCTCTATTAACTCAGAATTTTCTAACACAGTTTTTTAAAATGGGTTTTCTAAATCAGACAATCCCTTTAAGGGGTGAAAAATAATCTAAATAGCTTAAAAATCAGGTGAATATACATTATGTGCTATGCCGTTTTCTGTTTCATTTCTCGATCCCTTTAGGCTACTGTCGATCTTGAAATGTTCAAATAGGTCAATCTATGCTCCAAAGCTGTTATATTGTAGGCGGATTGTCAAATATGGAGGTTGCTTTGTAAAGGAATTATGGGGTTAACTAAATCCTGCTGCTGGAATAGTTAGTCTTCAAATAAACAAGGAAAATACTCAGAACAAGAATATTAATAATGTTAGTAATAGCCCCCTGAAAGTTTATGGTATAATTTACAGTATACTTATTCCTGTATTTTTTATTTAATAAGTTCTAATTCCGTGCTGATTATAGAAGTATAAATCTTAGGTCTAGTCAGGGCCGATTCTAGCTTTTTTGCTGCCTGAGGCGAAAATCGAAAGTTGGCGCCCCACCAGGCTGTTCTACATCACTAGCAGCTGCACAAAAAAGCAACATATCACCCATCATCTCGCTGCAGATCATACAGTGACTACATTACTGATTAGAGGCAAAATAAACATTTACATTAAGTGACTCACCGGTGATGTCTCAGATTCTAGTTGTTCTTTTTCTCTTTTCTTCTCCATTCGTTCCAGATCTCTATAATGACTTCTCCCGGCCACGCCCTATTTCTGCAGTTTTCCGCTCAGCTGTCTTCAGCTTCTCACTTTTCAAACATTTCTGCACCTCTAAACAGACATACAATTCTTATGGTGCCACACAATATGCCCCTAAACATAATAGCGCCATACACTGCACCGCTAATTATAATAACACTATGTCCCTGATTAGAATAGCATCATAAACTGTGTCCCATACACACACACACACACACACACACACACACACACACACACACACACACACACACAGTGCCCCCTGTAGATAGTGCCCTCCATAGAGCCCCCTTTAGACAGTGCCCCACATAGAGCCCCCTGTAGATATTGTCCCCATAGAGCCCCTGTAGATAGCCCCCTGTAGATAGTGCTCCACATATAGCCCCCACCCCCTGTAGATAGTACTCCACATATAGACCCCACCCCCTGTAGATAGTGCTCCACATATAGCCCCCACACCTTGTAGATAGTGCTCCACATATAGCCCCCACCCCCTGTAGACAGTGCTCCACATAAAGCCCCAACCCCCTGTAGATAGTGCTCCACATATAGCCCCCACCCCCTGTAGATAGTGCTCCACATATAGCCCTTACATACAGCGGCCTGTAGATAGTGCTCCACACATAGCCCCCACTTACAGCCCCACAATTTAGATAGTGATCCACATATAGCCCCCCTGTAGATAGTGCTCCACATACATCCCACCCTGTAGATAGTGCTCCTCATATAGCCCCCACATACAGCCCTACCCCCTGTAGATAGTGCTGCACATATAGCCCCAAATACAGCCCTACCCCCTGTAGATAGTGCTGCATATATGGCCCCCCTGTAGATAGTGCTGCACATATAGCCCCCACATATAGCCCTAACCATTGTAGATAGTGCCGCACATATAGCCCCCCTGCAGATAGTGCTGTACATATAGCCCCCACATATAGCCCTACCCCCTTTAGATAGTGCTGCACATATAGCCCCCACATACAGCCCTACCCCTCTGTAGATAGTGCTGCACATATATCCCCAACATACAGCCCTCCCCCCCTGTAGGTAGTGCTGCACATATAGCCCCTTACACTTTTAGCAAAAAAAAACAAAAGCATTACATACTCACCTAAACCCGTTCCCGTGCCGTGTTCTTGCAATGCAGGTCTGCTGTGGCTGAATGATACGGCACTGAGTGGCAGCAAGTCATTCTGCCTGGCCAATCAGCGCCTTTCAACGTTGCGTCGTTGAAAGGCGCTGATTGGCAGGCTGCCTTGCCCGGTCATTCAATGACGCAAGCAGCGCGATGACGTCATCGCGCTGCTTGCATCGTCAAAAGGCGCTGAGTGGCATGGCAAGTAATTCTGCCCATCCAATCAGCGCCTTTCAACGTTGAGTCATTGAAAGGCGCTGATTGGCAGGCTGCCTTGCCCTATCATTCAATCGCGCAGCTTACGTCAGTGAAAGGCGCTGAACTGCAGGGCACAGAACGTGTCCCGCCATTCAGCGCTTCTGCATGTAATTGTATCTGAGTCTTATAGACGCAGGTACAATTATAGTGCAGGAGGGGTGGCGGCGGCTAGTTTCAGTGGTGCCGCTGCCCCCTCTGAGAGACAGCAGGGCGCCGCCTGAGGCGAGATGCTCATCTCGCCTCATGGACGGTGCGGCCCTGTGTCTAGTGTACACCATGTTTTGGCCCTATGTTTAACGCGTTTGAGGAAAGCTCCCGACGTACACGCTAAAAGTGTGCATAGGGCTCCATTAGCTCCATTGGGTTGGAATACGCCAGTATAACATAGGATGAAATAACATAGCAGATGATGGTATTTCATCCTGAGGGATTCAGCAAAAAAAAAAAAGAATAAGGATATTGCACGTATACAGTTTCTTCTACATGGCAGCCGATGGGTGACTGATGCCACTGTATGGCATCTATCACAGGTATACGTTAAAGGAACAACATAAAGTAATGCCGGGGAATCTGATTCCTACGCTGTATTACTTACTTGTCAACGATCAGTAGTTTTTATAAAATCACTTTTTCTATACATACTGTGCATAAGGAGAAAGCTGTCAATCAGCGTCCAGTGGGCGGGAGTAGACGCAGCTCATGTATACAAGCTGCAGCAGGTAGCGTTCTGGTGGTACCTTAGCTAAGAGTGAGGAGCATAAAGTTTTTATAGACTGTAGCGTTAATTTCTGTATACCAAACCTTTGAAGAATTGCGAACGTGTATCCCCAATGCATACTGAGATATGCCTTCTCTGTATCCAGGGTGAGGAGCAGCTTCTCTGCTTCCAGGAGGTTCTAGCAGCAATACACCCTATGATCAGCTTTCCATCAGGGGATCTTTCTAAGAAATAGAGATTGTAAAATTGGCAACCACTTTTAAGAGTTGAGATTCTCTAGCTTAATGTACCCACCAAAATGCAGACCAGAGCCTGCACTCTACTTCCGCTAACCATTTGGTTAAGGAGGAGTACGTGCTGACTTATTTTCTTCCTTTTTTAAATCAACAATGTGGAGATGGGAAAGATCAGGGTCACACTGACCATTTGGACACTGCCTGTCATGGCTGTGGGGTATGTGGACCTACTAGGCTGCTCCGCTGAAGCGGAGTAGCAGCTGGCCAAACTACAGGCAATGAAAAAACTAGAGTACCTGTATAGAAGTTCTGACAGATACGTGCTGTAGCAGACACTTTGGCAACGATGACACTTTTTTCGTGGCAGATGACACTTGGTGTGGCAGATGACACAAGGCACAGAGGATGAACTCGACTTCAACACAAGACTTAGCTCAGGAACAAACACTAGATACAGGATACAACTAAGGGACCATTTGCAATAACGAACATGGGTAGACACAACAGCGATCAGGTACAGGAACGAGGGCAGGACTGACTTATGTAGGGCAGGGTGCACAAGGATAGGATAGTGGGGGATATAGTTGTGCGTGCGCTGGCCCTTTAAGAGGTCACCAGCGTGCGCACGAGCCCTACGAGAGCAAGGCACTATCGGGAGCAGTACATGCCGGTGTCCCCGGGAAGGAGGAGCAGGACGCTGGCACAAAGGTAATAGATGTTGGCGGCTCCTAAGAGAGGACAGATAGCGGTGAACGACGGCTGCCAGCGCTACACTGCCCAAGGGCCTAGAGTGTTTGGAGGTCTCGCGGAAATCCATCCAGAAACTGGACAACATATCTTTATGAGGGGATCAGGGATTCATTTTTATAATTGGGAGCGCCAAATGCCCTGCTTTTCACAATACAGTTAAATTAGGAAATTTAGCCACCACTAGGTTAATGTTTTTATATATAGAAGATAAACTGTGTCATGAGAGGTAAGAGGCCCTTAACCATTATTACCAAGGCCGGGGCAATTCTCAGTCCGCCCTAAAACTGAGGCTAATTCACTGAGATCATGTAGATAGGATAGTTCCTCCCCTCATTTGCCATTATTGTTCATGTTTGTAATTTCAGAAATATAGTTTTACAAACTGGCTCCCACCGCCCTTGGTAGGTAACCAGAGCACTTAAAGCTGCTTGTATACTTTGCAAGCTTATTTCTTCAAGTTGACACAGTGTTTCAGTACATATCTATCTTTCTTTTTCACCGAAGACTTGTTTAAAGTTCTTCAAATACAATTAAAGCTGATTCAAATGGTGCTTCAGTTACTTTGCAATTTACGTTTATTTTATTTTATTGAATGTGGTAAGTGATTTCGGAATATGAAAATCTAAATTGTAAGAAGGCTTAAGAATGATTTACAGAATACAGTGTCAATTAGGGTCTGTTTCAGTTCAGCCAAGCATTACATTTACATTTTCATCAGCAGAATTCTGTTAGGGAAGTTGTAATCACCTGGAGAAAATACGAGTGGAGTTTGGGAATACGAATGCTAAAACATTAGCTTGATGCTAAGCCGGAATTTCAGAATATCTTTTTGACCATTATTCAGTGAGAGTCTCGTGCGGGATTTTGTAAGATAGGATATTTTAGGTATGGAGCAGGGTAATACCGCTTCTCTGTGTGATAAATCCTCAGTTTACAGTGTCATCATTTTAGGCTTCTATTCACAGATTGACATGATCCAGACGGCTGAGTTAAAGTAACAATACATTGAGATTAGCACCTACAGGACCATTTACAGTCCTATTCAGACATTCATAAAATCCATTTAAAGCTATATGATATGCAATGTTGAATTTTCGTGTCATCGCTTCTGGTTTGTGAGTTGTTACAGCTGAAGCACTCGTCTAATCTTTATGGATGTTCTCAGGAGTAGACATTTCAAAGCATATTGTCTGAATACATGATTTATATTCTGGAGTGAACTGACCACTTGGGCAATAGGGCGGCATGACCAAAGGGAGCCATATGCAGCACTGACTAAAGTCTAACTACACGATTTGCATAAAGAAAACAAATGACTACGGCGGGGGACTCAAACCACGTTTTTGCACCCCATGCATGCATTATGTGTGTAAATCATTACTTCATTGCTTGTTAAGATTTATCAAATTAGAGTCTAGTGCATTGGTGGGTCAACCATGTGGCTGCTTTTTGCTGCTAGCGCAGTCCCTGTAAGTAGACATCAACACAGTCCAAGTGATGGCAGCGGCCGACAGAGCGGGTGATCTCACCCACCAGCTCTGCTTGCCCACTCCTCTCTGAAGCAGCATCCTGGAAAAAGAATCATGGAGGAATGTAGGCTAGGTGAGTATTATTTTTTTTTATTTTCCCACGTGTCTATTTCTTCAGCTTCTTGTGCATTAGTGCCCGAATTTCTGGTGTACAGTGATTGGGTGTTTAATTCTTCGTCATCCAGTGGTTTGATGCCCTAGTCATAGTGTTTAGGGGTTCAGTGCGCACAGTCCCTCGCATCAAGTGGTTTAGTTCTCCTGTTTGCCAGTGCTTCAATGTCTCAATACGTGGAGCCCAGTAGTTTGGGGCCTCAAGTTCCCCCGTTCCCTCAGTCCCTGGAGCCCTGCCGCTAACAGCCTCAGTACATGTTGTCCAATAGTCATGTACCCAAGTCCTTGCTGCCACGCTGTTCCTCTTTAACAGATCGGGAGCTACATTACATGTCATCTACTAGTGTTTCTTGATAACAGAAGCAGTTGCTATCATCTGGTAGAGCTTGCTTTTTATGAGCATATATGCAGCTAATTCCTCCTGATACTCACACTGGGGGTAGACATCATAATGCTTCTTGTAAGCAGCAAAAAAACGGTCATTGTCTTGATCTTCATTTTGTGACTTGTGCAGAAGGACAGCCTCTGGTAAAGACAAAATCTCTGCTCACAGATGCAGTAGTAGATATTATTAGCAAGATACTCTATCACTGTAACCCTGTTGTCTGTGTACCTCGGGCCTGAAACTGTACTTGGGGTGTTGTAAATAACAAGTCATATTGTCGAGCACGCACACATGCGAATAAAATAACGTGACCCATGTCAAACAGGAGACCAATAAGTTCTGCTACTCTACGTCTCAGACTATGTGATGGATTCAAAGAAGGTCTACAGGAAGTGGCTACAGTTATAGGTTTATACTGGATTGTTCTCTGTGATGGATATTAAATCTAAACATGTTATTAGTTACCTAGGACCTTAAACAAATGTTTACGTTGCCGTAGGTAATTGCAGCTGTTTTGCAACTGAGCTCATATAAGAACGTAGTTTATTAATTTAGTTAGATTGACAGACACCATTGAGACACATTGTGGCAAATATTCATAAAGCACCGTTCTCTTGTACTTTGATAGACTCCATATAGTAAATATATAAAAGCCTGTTATTTCATGTACTAAGCCTGAAAATAGGTTTAATAAGTCAGGTGTAATTAGCAGAATGTAAAATATATTTTAGAAAGTCTTCATTTACATTTAACCATTGGTCACATGGCTAAAAAAAAATTATATGAACATATTGTATTTTGTAGTGTTTCAATGCTTAAAGACCGAGCCTATTTTGGTGTTAAAGTGGATCTGTCAGCTGAATATGTTGCGCCATGAAAGGGCAGCATCTTACAGCTACAGGTCTGTACTCCTAATATTAAAAAAAAATAATTGTGCAGTTTGGCTAATAGGATAGATGAAAGAATATAGCAGACTCATAGTTATGACTCCACTATAATAATGAGAGGACCACTCCCCCCACCCCTCTCCGCCAGTGGCGGATTAAGTAGACTATAGGCTCTGGGTTTTTACCCAAACTTGGAACCCGCTTCTCCACCGCCGCTCTGCCGCGCCCTAACTATTGTTAACACTAACTTTGTGTGCAAGCATTAACAAATGGTGGCAAAAAAGAGAAAGATCCAGCGATGTGTGGTATAAGTGGGGGAAACTCCGTTTCCACTTTATTAAAGATAATACACCGACATACAAAAAATCCAACAGAATGACGGATAACACCAGGAGAATAACGAGGTGGTTGAAATGGCAAGAAATGAAGCCTTCATTTCTTGCCATTTCAACCACCTCGTTATTCTCCTGGTGTTATCCGTCATTCTGTTGGATTTTTTGTATGTCGGTGTATTATCTTTAATAAAGTGGAAACGGAGTTTCCCCCACTTATACCACACATTGCTGGATCTTTCTCTTTTTTGCCACTGTTTCTTGCCGTGAGCCGTCGCGGTTGATCCGGGCGATATCGAGCACAGGAGTGTGAAGCTGGTGAGCTGGAGGTTTCCTCCCATCCCTTTTTCCCTGTTACTATTACTCCCATTAACAAATGGGTGTTACGATTCTCCTTGTCAAAGGGCTGTGTCCCTGCATACTGACAGTCTCCAACCATCGCTGACATCACACTGTGCAGGGACACATCCTCCTGACAAGGGGAATGGTAACACACATTTGTCTATCAGTCCTGGACTGCACAAAGACTTTTTGTGAAACAAGGATTTCCTATAATAAACATGGCAGGAGCATTGACAGATTCTCTATAAATCTAGTGACTCACAGGTGACAACTTCTCAGATTCTAGTAACTTTTTTCCTCTTTTCTTCTTCATCCGGTGCAGACTTCATGACGACTTCTCCCGTCCATGACCCATTTCTGCAGAATTTGCCACTCAGCTGTCTTCTGCTCCTCACTTTTCCAACATTTCCACACCTATAAACGAAGATAAAATTATCATGGTGCCACACACTGTTCCCCTAAATATAATAGCCCCATACACTGTGCCACTGAATATAATTGTGTCAAACACTGTAAAGTAAAGCACCACATGCACAAAGGCCCCTGTAAATAGCGTCATACACACAGCCCCTGTAGATAGCGTCACACACACAGCCCCTGTAGATGGCGCCACACACATCCCCCTGTAGATACCACCACACACCCCTATAGATACCGCCACACCCCCTATAGCTAACGCAACACATATCCCACTAGAGACAGCACCACACACAGCCCTACCTATATATAGCGCTGTAGAGAGCATCACACACACGTCCCTGTAGAGCGCCACACAACCCCCTGTAGAGCGCCACACAACCCCCTGTAGATAGCGCCACACAAACAACCCCATGTAGATAGCATCACACATAGCCCCTTATAGATAGCACCACACACAGCCCCCTATAGATAGCGCCACACACCCCCTGCAAATAGTGCCACAAACAGCCCCCTATAGATAGCGTCACACATATCCCCCTGTAGATATCGCGACACACACCCTTCTGTAGATAGCACCACACAGACCCCCTGTAGATAGCGCCAAACACACCCTCCTGCAGATAGCGCCACAGACAACCCCATGTAGATAGCACCACACACAGCCGCCTATAGATAGCATTACAAATATCCCCCTGTAGATAGCTCCACACACACCCTCCTGTAGATAGCGCCATACACAGCCCCCTCTAGATAGCACCACACACAGTCCCCTGTAGATAGCCCCATACACAGCCCCCTGTAGATAGTGCCACACAACGCAACATTCAGACAGCACCACACACAGCCCCCTGTAGATAGTTCCACACCGCCCCCTGTAGATAGTTCCACACCGCCCCCTGTAGATAGTGCCACACACCGCCCCCTGTAGATAGCGTCACACACCGCCCCCTGTAGATAGCGCCAAACACCGCCACTTGTAGATAGTGCCACACACTGCAGTGATGAAGGGAGGGAGTCATGGAGGGATGAAGGGAGGGAGTGATGGAGGGATGGAAAGATGGAGGGATGAAGGGAGGGAGGGAGTGAGTGATGGAGGGAGTGAGTGATAGAGGGAGGGAGTGATGGAGGGATGTAGGGAGTGAGTGATGGAGGGATGAAGGGAGGGAGTGAGTGATGAAGGGAGGGAGGGAGTGATGGTGGGATGAAGGGAGTGATGGAGGGATGATGGGAGGGAGGGAGTGATGAAGAGATGGAAGGAGTGATTGAGGGATTAAGGGAGGGAGGGAGTAATGGAGGAATGTAGGGAGTGAGGGATTGTGATGGAGGGATGAAGGGAGGGAGTGATGGAGGGATGGAAAGATGGAGGGATGAAGGGAGGGAGGGAGTGAGTGATGGAGGGAGTGAGTGATAGAGGGAGGGAGTGATGGAGGGATGTAGGGAGTGAGTGATGGAGGGATGAAGGGAGGGAGTGAGTGATGAAGGGAGGGAGGGAGTGATGGTGGGATGAAGGGAGTGATGGAGGGATGATGGGAGGGAGGGAGTGATGAAGAGATGGAAGGAGTGATTGAGGGATTAAGGGAGGGAGGGAGTAATGGAGGAATGTAGGGAGTGAGGGATTGTGATGGAGGGATGAAGGGAGTGAGTGATGGAGGGAGGGAGTGATGGAGGGATGAAGGGAGGGAGGGAGTGATGGAGGGATGAAGGGAGGGAGTGATGAAGTGAGGGGGTAATGGAGGGATGAATTGATGAAGAGATGGCGGGAGGGATGAATGGATGGGGGTTTGGAAAAGCACTCACCAGCCTGGGGCTCTGTGTAAAGACCTGACTGGTGGGCGGGCCTTCTCCACTGCAGATATTCTGTGGTAGATGGACCTGATTGGTGGGTGGGGTCACATGGGCATGACATCATCAAAGGTCTTTTAGCCTACTATGTAACAGTATTCGGAGCACTTTTTTGTAGAGAGGCGTGGCTTTCACTATCCCGGCCAAGCCCGTCCTGAATTGCTCTCCCTGCATCTTCTCCCCATCTCCGCAGCGACAGTTAGCAGCACAAGTGCGCTGCATAGTTTTTAAGATTATGTGCAGTTCGGGCCCCAGGCGGCCGCCCAAACCGCCCATATGATGATCCGTTATTGCTCTCCGCAGGAACTGATGGTGCTGTGTAAACACATATACACAGTAGCCTGTCAGTCCCCGCAGAATGGGGTGAGCAGAGGCGAGGGGAACGCTACATGAATACAGTGGACTCTTATTTTTATCCCCTGTATTTTTTATCGCACCTGTAACACAAATAGCACATAATTTTTTTGTGCCATTTTGGATAATCAGAGTATGGACCTGTAGCTGTACTATGCTGCCCTTACATAGGGCAGCATAGTCTGATGACAGATCCGCTTTAAGGACTGCAGGAATTATTTTGTTTTTGTACCGTCACATTGCCATAACTTCTTTATTTTTCCATTAATGTATTTTGCAGGATGGGTTTGTTTTTGATGGTAATATACAGTAGGACTTTTTATTATGTCGTTTACCATGCGCCATAAATATAATCTCATAATGATTGCGGCGATATGTTTAGAATATTTTTTACAGTTTTGCACAATATAATCCCTTTTTTGTAAAAAAAAAATAAATTTCACTTTAAATGGGTTTTCTGGGCACAGGGCTTTTTTCACACAGATGATCTATCCACCCCACACCTATAAGCTGCTCCAGCTGCCTCCAGGCATCGGATGTTATGCAGTGGTTGGTGCCGGAAGCAGATGGCTCCTTACACTGTATAGCGGCCGTGGTGCAGTACTGCAACTCTGCTCCTATTCAAGTGAATATCCAGCACCAACCACTGCACATCCGGTGCCTGGAGGCAGCCGAAACAACTGATCGGTGCAGGATCCGGGTGTCAGACGCCACTGATCATATACCGATGACCTATAATGGGGATCAGTCATCAGTATGATAAACTGCTACATGCTTGGACAACCCCTTTAAAACACTTTTTTTTGTAAGTTACTGCAGTAAACTTAAATATTTTGTTTTCCGCATTATTGCCTCTCAGTGACATATGAAATCTCCTCCCACTGTCTAACCACTAAGATGCTGCAGTCGCTATTGACCACAAAATGTTAGGTTACACAGCCAGGATCAGAGTTACCACCGATCTTGGCCATTGCAGTGGGATGCGTGATGTATTGTAGCGTCCATGGCCGTCGGGTTTACTCACCTCCAGACATGTATCGGTGAGCACTGACTCGCATCTCCTTCCTAGGAGACACCAGCGCTCACTTCTGCTCCGGCCGCTGTGTCCCGTAGGGTGCGCGCACACACTCGTGCCTGGTCTTAAAGGGCCAGCGCGCGCACATGTGAACAATCATCATCATCGACTACACATAATTTTCTGGACTATAAGGGCACTGCCCTTCTGATCCTTGCCTGAGCGTTGTTAGTGTATCCCAAGTCTGTCTTGCAAATGGTCCCTCAGTGTTTCCCGTTCCAGTTGTTACCTGTGTCCTGTTACCCGTATCCTGTATCCCGTGAAATTCTAGTTTCTGAGCCTCTTATTGTTGGTATCATGCCCTACTGCACCTACTCTCGTTTCCCACGTCCAGTGTAGTTTACCACGTCCAGTGTCTTCTGCCACGCCCAGTGTCTTCTGCCACGCCCAGTGTCTTCTGCCACGTCTTGTACCGTCCGCCACATCTGGCACAACCTGCTGCACCTACCTCCATCCGTGCTGAAGCCACAGCCACTGGACTAGTTCAGGTACCCGTGTGTTACGAACTGCTATAGACTTTTGTATAGACTGTGACTAGGCCAGCTGCGTCTCCACTACGGCGGAGTGGCCTACTGGGTCCACATACCCTGTGATCGTGACATGTATGTTACATTACCGGGATGTAATGTTATGGTACTGGATGTACTATTGGAAAATTCTATATCTTTTCAAAATACAATGACTAAGCTTTTTTTGCTGAAACCATAATATCCCTTTAAGGTTTACTGAACAATTATGATTCGAAAGCAATGTAATCAGAGTATAATGTCCATTTAAATTAATTGATACAACAAAACATACAGTATTTTTTATGACTGCTAACTTTTTCTACAACTGTATTTCTATGCTAAACCTCTGAAACTAAGAAAGAACCTGACTATAATAAAAAACAGGACAGTGTACCTCATCGATCAATGTCAGGAAAGCTGCTTAATCATTGTTTATGTTCATGGTTTTAAAGCATAAAATCATACATTGTGTAATCTTATGAGGTATTTGCAGAAATAATCAATCCTTATTTCACTTTCATCTTAACGGGAAATAACCCTTCACAGGTTTGATAAATGCTGATATTTAGTTATCTTGTCAGCCCTTTACTCTAGCTTGGGAGTCACCCAAAAGCTGTGGTCGCATAGAGCAAGCAAACTGGCACTTGTATAACGTTACTTAGAATAAGATGGTAAGTCCACAGGGCATGGCAGCGGCATCAGAGGCCGTAAAGCAAACATGGTCATGGAGAGAGTGGACAAAACAAATAGTTTCAGCCATTTGACTTTTGAGGATGTCGTGCACTTTTGTTGAGGAAAATTGCTGAATTTAATCAAATTGCTAAATATCTGGGTCCCTAATTTTTTTAAAGGGAAATTGGACCAAAGGTCATATAACGATTGTAGAAGGAGAAACAACCTCCAGACCCTTCTATACAGGCTACTAAAATTCAACACCATAATGGGGAACTCAATTTGATCTTTGCTATGGGGCCCAGGGCCGACCTTAGGGGTGTGCGACCTGTGCCTTTGCACAGGGCGCATCACTCCAGCAGGTGGTAGGGGGCGCTGCGCTGGCTCCCTTCCCCTGCTTGTTTCAGAAGCGTCCGGACCTGGCGGCTCAGCAGTCGCCTTTCCGCCCGGGCGCTTCTTTACTCAGTGGCATCGCTACCGCTGTAGCAGCCATAGTGGCTGCTAGCGGCTACACCTGCCATGAGGGCACCCGCACCGGGCCCCCCCAAGGGCGGCGGCACCGCTTGAAGCCACTGTGGCTGCTACATCTGTACCTCCCTGCTTTGCTATCTACTAGCGCCACTGTAGCTCCCTGAAGGAGCGGAATCCCTGTGTGGCCGGGGATTCCGCTCCTGGAGCGCTCCGCTTGATATCTCTGTCCATATATGGACAGTGACATCAGGGGAAAATCCTGAAGCGGAATCCCTGTCCACAGCATTGCAGATGCTGTGGCCGGGGATTCCACTCCAGGAGAAGCCAATGACGTCACTGTCCATAAATGGACAAAGCTGTGGTCGGGGACTTTGCTTCAGGAGTTGCCCCTAATGTCACTGTCCATATATAGACAGAGACATCAAGCGGAGCGCTCCAGGAGCGGAATCCCCAGCCACACGGGGATTCCACTCCTTTAGGGAGCTTCAGTGGCGCTATCTACAGGAAGGAGGGGGTGCTACCTACAAGGGGACTGCTACAAGGGGGCTATGGGCCTTGTGGCACTACCTATTAGATGGCTGTGTGGCGCCACCTACCAGGGGGCTGTGTAGCACTACCTACCAGGGGGCTGTGTGGCGCTACCTACCAGGGGACTGTGTGGTGCTACCTACAAGCGGCTGTGTGGCGCTACCTACAAGGGGCTGTGTAGTGCTACCTAGAAGGGGCTGTGTGGCACTACCTACAAGCGGCTGTGTGGCACTATCTACAGGGGAAATCTGTGAGTGGTGGGCTGATGGTCATTTTACTGTGAGTGGTGCGCAACCTACCCGGGGGCTGTGTGGCGCTACCTACCAGGTGGCTGTGTGGCGCTACCTACAAGAGGCTGTGTGGCGCTACCTACAAGGGGCTGTGTGGCGCTACCTACAAGGGGCTGTGTGGCGCTACCTAAAAGGGGCTGTGTGGCGCTACCTACAAGGGGCTGTGGGGCGCTACCTACAAGGGGCTGTGTGACGCTACCTACAAGGGGCTGTGTGACGCTACTTACAAGGGGCTGTGTGGCACTACCTACAAGGGGCTGTGTGGCACTATCTACAGGGGGAATCTGTGAGTGGTGGGCTGATGTTCATTTTACTGTGAGTGGGGGTCTGTTAGTCTTCAAGTGGTTTCCACCTCTGACCTCCAACTGAAATTAATAGGAGGTAGAAAATACCTGCGTCGCCAGTTTGGAGTGTTTTTTTGCCAGCGTCTTTTGCATTAGCTTGTTCAACGGCTTAAGAAAAAACGCAAAAAATACAAAATCTGCCTTACAAAAAATGCTGTGTGAACATACCCTATGAGTGTAGGGCTTGTTTTTAGCAGTTTTCTGTCTTTCTCGAAACAATTTTTGGTAGCGGTGCCCTGGGGAAATTTTATTTTTCCAGTGCTGCCTCGAGTTCGAAAAGGTTTGGAAACTCTGTACTAGGCTACAGGATCACGCCGACCTGGAGCAGCTCAGTTCGTCGTGGGAACGGGGCCTAGGCGAGTACAATTTTTGTTTTTGTTTGGGGGCACTATCTACAATGGGGAGGAGTGGGGCTGTATGGCACGATCTACAAGAGGGAGGTGGGGGATTATGGCACTGTCTACAGGGATGCTGTATGGCAAAATCTACAGGGAGGCACTATACTGTGTGGGGGCCACTAAGCGGTCATTATACTGTGTAGGGGTACTACAGGGGGCATAATACTGTGGGCATAATTAGAGGACAAAATACTGTGTCCTTGAAGGGGTTGTAATATATATTATATTATTAAATATTATTATTATACTGTATGGGGGCACTAAAGGGGCATTTCTTATCTTATGGGGCATTTTATTTTTATGATGGGGTTGGGCACCGAAAGACCTTTTCGCACGGGACGCCAACTATCCTAAGGCCGGCCCTGATGGGGCCCCTCCCTATTTTATGTCCTGGGTAGCACAGTCCAACACCATAATGGGGGACCCAGTTTGCTCTTTGCTTTGCCCCCTCTCCCACTATTCTATGCCCAAAGTTTGATCTTTGCTATTGCTCCCTCTTTTCTATATACATCACTGTTTAAGATACCATAAGTGTGCAGTCACACGCGGCAGATTTTGTTGCAGAAATTGTTTGCGACTGAGAATCCGTTTCATTCATCTGATGGGGTCGTTTCTGCAGCAAGTGCATAGATTTCTGCAAGTTTCAATCAAATGAATAGAACTGGTTCACCGAAAATGTCTGCAGCAAAATCTGCTGCATGCGACTGCACGCTTATAAAGCTAAACCAGTAAATGCAATCACTCTCCAAAGTCCGGATCAAGGAGCCTTGTATGATAAAGAGGTGTACTGCTCCAGTTAAAAGCAGGTTTGGGTCACATACTTAGACTTAACCTTATGACAACAGTCTTTTTTTACACTATGTGCTTAAAAAGGTTTTACTCCTAATCGTACTAACCCATAGATTTAAAGGCTATGTAAACCTTTGAAATCTTGTTTTTTTTTTCCCCACAAAATTGTGCATCATTGTGATTAGTGCAACTTCCTAAATATATTTTATTAAGAATTATTTTTACTTATTGAGATACAGCTGCTTTGTGTTCTGTATAAAGAGCAGCTATATTGTTTGCAAAGATCTGAATCCGTCAGTTCCGCGGGACTGACGGGTTCAGTGACAGCGGGTCCTGTGTGTCTCTGACACGCTTGATCCATCTGTAATCGATCACATCTAAATTATGAACTTAGATGTGATCGATAGTAGCTGGTTTCAGTCCCGAAGACTTGACAGATACAGGATTCAGCGCTAGATACAGCTGTTTTGTATACAGGATACAAAGCAGCTGTATCTCAAAAAGTAAAAATAAATTTTAATAAAAGGCATTTAGAAAGTTGCATCAATCACACTGATAGACAATTTTATATATATATATATATATATATATATATATATATATATATATATATATATATATATATATATATATATATATATACATACAGTGAAGGAAATAAGTATTTGATCCCTTGCTGATTTTGTAAGTTTGCCCACTGTCAAAGACATGAACAGTCTAGAATTTTTAGGCTAGGTTAATTTTACCAGTGAGAGATAGATTATATATAAAAAAAAAAAAAAAGAAAATCACATTGTCAAAATGATATATATTTATTTGCATTGTGCACAGAGAAATAAGTATTTGATCCCTTTGGCAAACAAGACTTAATACTTGGTGGCAAAACCCTCGTTGGCAAGCACAGCAGTCAGACGTTTTTAGTAGTTGATGATGAGGTTTGCACACATGTTAGATGGAACTTTGGCCCACTCCTCTTTGCAGATCATCTGTAAATCATTAAGATTTGAGGCTGTCGCGGGCGTCTATTTACACGCAGTCTTTTGACAGCGACGCGTAAATTTACGCCTCGTGGGAACAGACCAACGTAAAACCCATTGCTTTCAATGGGCAGATGTTTGGCGACTCTATCGAGACGCATTTTCGGACGTAATTCGAGGCGGAAAACGCCCGAATTACATCCATAAATAAGCCGTGTGAACATACCCTAAAACTAAAAAGTTTTGACAGAATGCGAGGGGAAAAGACTGAACATTTGTTTTCTGAACCTAAAAGGGCAAAGTTACCCCTCTCCTTAAAGAGTTAAACACGCAATCCCTATGTGAGCTCCTTACATGAAGACATTTCCTTTGGACTATATCTCATTGCTAAACTTCACACTGACAGGGATTGACAGCAATTACTTTGAACTTTTGATGTTCTGTGTGAATTTTTGACTTGCGAATACTTTTTCCCAAACAGATTGGCAGTGTTACACCATAACAAGATCTTTTCCTTAGGTGTCCAATTAATAAAAGCAAAGAAACAGCGGGGAACATTGAACTACTTACGGCAATGCATAGCGGATTGCATTAGCCTTTGTTCATATTATTTCAATAATTAAAAAAGAAATTAGGTATGTATATTGCTTTTCTATTTGCAGAGAGTACAAAGTTTACAGGGAGGTTATAGACAGGCAGGGAGCCACTTAATATTTCCCTTTAGGAAAAGCAGTTATCAGTGTTGGCTTTTTATGAAAAACCGAGTATAACTGAAAGTTACAAGAATATACTCAGTGCCGGGCTGGAGGCGCAATCTATTTAGTATTCGCTGGTTTGTTCTCATTTTTCTGATGTAACCGGTTCTTATATAAACACAGTGGTACAAAGCTGAGCGGGGGAAGCCCATATCAAAAGTTAAAATAGGGACCCCCTTGTTGTTTGTTCAAAAGTTAAAATAGGGTCCCATTTGTTGTTTGTTCATGGCCACCAGAGGAGGGACCGGCCTGAACCTTCTCCTTGCTTGCAGAACATTGAATGATTCCCACTTTGAGTGCAATGGAGTTTGTGTGGCCAATCAATTCGGCTCAGTTCACATGTTATATGTAGATTATGACCCAGATTTTGCTGTGAGTTTGTGTTGAAATACTCAGGGTATGTTCACACAGCTTATTTTCGGACATTTTTCAGGCCGTAAACGGGCGAAAATGGATGAAAAATCGGAAGCCTTCAAACATCTGCCCATTGATTTCATTGGGAAAAATAGCGTTCTGTTCCGACAAGCCGTTTTTTTACAAAGCCGTTTTAAAAAACGCCCACGAAAAAGAAGTGCATGCCACTTCTTGAGACGTTTTTGGAGGCGTTTTTCATTGACTCCATAGAAAAACAGCTCCAAAAACGCCCGTAAAAAACGCAGCGAAAAACACGAGTTTGCTTAAAAAACGTATGAAAATTAGGAGCAGTTTTCCCTTGAAAACAGCTCTGTATTTTCAGAAGTTTTTGAGTAAGCGTGTGAACATACCCTTAGGCCTCGTTTACACGAGCGTGATATACGTCCGTGCGACGCGCGTGCTTTTCACGCGGGTCGCACGGACCTATACAAGTCTATGGGGCAGTGCAGACAGTCCGTGAGTTTTGCGCAGCGTGAGTCCGCTGCGTAAAACTCACGAGATGTTCTATATTTCGCCGTTTTTCGCGCATCACGCACCCATTGAAGTCAATGAGTGCGTGAAAACCACGCATGCCGCACGGAAGTGCTTCCGTGCGAACTGCGTGATTCGCGCAACAGCTGTCAAACTCTGAATGTAAACAGAAAAGCACCACGTGCTTTTCTGTTTACAAACATCCAAATGGAGTGTCATAATGATGGCGGCTGCGCGAAAATCACTGATGACACACGGAGCTGTTAAGTGCCTTTTGCGCATGCAAAACTCTGCGTTTTTTGTGTGCGCAAAACGCACACACTCGTGTAAACCAGGCCTTAGGGTGGATTCACAAGCGGTAGATTTTGTTGCAGAAATTTCTTCAACTGATAATTAGTTCCATTCATCTAAATGTGGTTGTTTCTGCAGCATGTACATGGATTTCTGCAAGGTCCATCCAGATGCATGAAACTGATTATCAGTCGCAGAAATTACTGCAACAATATCTGCCACGTGTGAATCCACGCTAAGGCCATGTTCACACAGGGCACATACGCTGCGTAAAAGTACACAGCGTATCCGCCCTGGAACCTATAGGGAATTCCGCCTGAATAACTGCACCAAGTTGTGTCTCCGTTGCATAAAGGTGTGGTTGACAAAAAAATAAGTTTATACTTCCCCCGTTCTCCGTTTTCATAGCGACGTTTTCTTTTGTCCTCGTTCAGGCCAGCCTCCTGGGATCACGCTCCAGCCCCTGTAACCGCTGCAGTCTCTGATTGGCTGCAACAGTCACATGGGATGAAACTTCATCTCAGGAGGCTGGCCTGGACATAGAACAGAAGAGTGTCACTGCAACAATGTTAATTTTACACAAAAAAAGGTTTGTTTTTTCAGAGTTGCATTTTTTACGGCAAAATCACAGGTTTTCTGCCGCAAAAATTGCAACATTTGCTATTTGTTGCGTGTCGAACCTCACCCTTTAAATTCAATGGAGAAAACTCGCAACAGAAAAACAACATAAACTGGCAGCAACACAGGTAAATTTTTTATACGTTTTTCGCAGATTTTTTGCGCAGCTTGTGTATGAGATTTATTCAAATCCCATCCACTCTTCTGCTACTGTAATACGCTGCAGATTTTTCGCAATGAAATCCGTTGTGTAAACTTTTAAGTGTTTACGCTACTTGTGAATCCTAATGGTTAAACAATTACAGTTTGTACGTTTTTTCTCTAGTTTCTTCCAACTCTTGAAATCATAAAAATTGTCTGGGGCTAAAGCCAGATTTTTGTATATAAATCACAGTGTAAAAATGATGACTGAGCCCCCCAAGGATGCCAATTCTATAATGAGAAATTGAAGGGATGCTGGTCAACAAATGTGTTTACTGGAAGAGATGAAGAGAGAAGTAAATTTAAGTTTCTTAAAGGAAGACGAATGCTATGCACTTATAAAAAAAAAAGTTCCTTAACAAATGGCAGCACCTATAATGCATCGTATTTTTTACCTATTATTATTATTATTACAGTATTACAGGTGTAAGTAGAGTTGACTTTATAATATAATTATTTCTGCACATTGTATAAGATCGCTTAGGGCCTGTTCACATTACATTTTTCACTTCCATCGAAGGTATACGTCGGGAGGAGTCCCAACGTATACCTCCGACAGGCGGGACCAACGTATCCCACTGTTTAGTGACATACGTCGGCTGAAATCCCAGGGCACAACGCTACTTTGGACATAATTGGACAGTGATGTCAGGGGCTTTCAACTATGGAGTCCCTGGCCAGAGCATCGTAAGCGCTCTGGCCGGGGACTCCTGTCTTGGGAAAGCCCTTGACGTCACTGTCTATGTATGGACAGTAAAGTCAGGGGCTTTGAGATGCTGGAAACTCCGACCAGAGCGTTGGCAATGCTCTGGCCGAGAATTCTGCTGTTGGAGCAGCCCCTGACGTTGCTGTCCATATGAACAGTGATGTCGGGGGCTTCTCCAGTCCCGGAATGCTCAGCCAGAGCGCTACTGATGCTCTGGCAGGGGACTCCATAGTTAAAAGCCCCTGACATAAAAACCCCATACATGTACAGTGACATCAGGGGCTTCCCTGGGGCCAGAATCCCCGGGCCGAGCACTTCCTGGGAATGCTCCCCAAAGTATACGATTAACATATACCTTGACGAAAGCCCTTACAGTGGCATCAAGCACACATAGGCTCCCGTGTAAAAAAAAAAAGTACACCACGCTGTATACGATTTTTTGCGGGATCCCTCAGGATGGAATAGTGTAGTATACGATGTTATTCCATACTCCAAAAAAAAAGTATACCGACACATACCAGCCCAACGGAGACCAATAGGGACACTCTTTTTGACACCATTAGGCTAATGGAGCCCTATGGACACATTTAGCGTCTACATAGGGAGCTTTCCCAACCTGCACACTAAACGTAGGGCCAAAACATGATGTGAACAGGGCCTTAAGATCACTCAATAGGTTTACCTGTTGTAATATTATAACGGTTCTCACTGGTTTGTTCGTGGATCCTCGGTGTCGTCTGGGAGATGTTGCTTGGAACCCAGGCAACGCTTGGCACAGCGGGTAGAGGCGCTCGGAGGGATAGGCAGAAGTCAAGGCAGGCAGCAGATGTCGTAACGGGTATGGCAGCAATAGGTCAGGGCAGGAGGCAGGCGTCGTAACGGGTATGGAAGCAATAAGTCCAGGCAGGCGGCAGGCAAGGATAGTCAAGTTCATGCAGAGGTCAGCAACGGGAAATCCAGACAAAAGGCAGAAGGGATGGAAACGGAACCAGGGCACAGGGAAACTCACGGGGAACTTGGTTGAACAAGCATGGATGCAAGAAAGGAGGAACATTAAATAGGAAGTCTTAGGAATTAAGGCGCGCGCTGGCCCTTTAAGACAGGACGAGTCAGCGCACGCACACTCTAGTGACTGCAGCCGCACATCGAGGATGACGGCCGCGGAGGGAGGTAAGGGATGCACTTACCTGACTCCGTCCAGGGCCAGCAGAGCGTCCAGATCGGGTAAGTGGAGCTCGGGATGAGCATGTGGTAATGGAGGACGCCGGAACCGGATCAGAGGCCGTGGGGAAGGCGGGGAACGGCGCAGCAGCCATTACAAATATAAGAAGCCACAAAAGTTTGTTTTAAAACTCAACTTTGATACATTCACAAAACCATCTCTGCTACATCTGTATTACAATAGAAATATAAGTACATTGTAATCCTATTTACATTAACTCCTACATACCTCATTATAAAATAGGTTTACTAAATTAAATCAAAGGTTCATGATTCATTCATGAGCCTAACAATAACATTTCATGTGCAGCAGTAAAGATTAACTGCTGTATATTATATTTTATTAGTTTATTATATTAATTGTCGAAAAGTCACAGTGAATCTTTAAAACAACTAGAGATGAGATTAGCACCAGATTGAAGCTCCACTTCTTAATGTCATTTTAAACTTTACATCTAGTTATATAATGTTGATCAGCTTTGCAGATTCCTTTTTTTTTCCATGCCCCCATCTTCAACTACACCATTTCTTATCATCTATCATGATCCAGAACCTTCCACTCACATCCGATGTGGTATTTAATATGCATTTAGTGAACTAACATCTCAATGGTTACATGATGGCTTGTCCCCTGCTGGTTCAGTGTCTGCACAGAGTACATTTTGCTATGATCTGCTGTGTAAGATGTTTTTACACCAAACGCTGAACATTAGAGGACTCCATTTTTTGTAGCCCAAGAGCCACATTTAAATCTAATAAACTAGGTCCATTTTACAGACATATAAACAGATGTAGCAGAGCTAAGACGATCTAGTTACGTTTTGTGTGTCATGTAACAAGTTATTACCTTAAAAAATTATGCACAAAAAAAACTCCACGTTCATTTCATGTATCCATAACTTCTAATCACCGGGGGTTTCAAATGCTATATTTAAAGCAATCACCTGATCGCCAGAAGCTCCTCTTATAGAGGAGGAGTCATCCAGATGGGACAACCCCTTTTAATGATGAGGTCAGCTCCGCTTCATCTGTATGTTAACAAACAGGTTTTCAGCCGAGACCAAATTGACTGCAAAGTTTAGGCAATCTCTCAACTGTAGCAGATTAACCATATCCTCCCATCTTGACAACAGCGTTAAACTGGAGTTTTCCTTGTCCCCACCACAGGAGACTGTTCTAGGGGCCCACCTATATTTTTATATATTTCATCATAAACTATCTTTGTACACGTAAGACATTTCATTAATAAGGTCTAATAGGTTATTTGTGAAACAACCCATAAGTAATAGACCCCAGTGGCAAGTTTTTATCTCCAAAGTCAGCTCCAAATGGGGTTGTCTTCTAGACCTTTGAGGCCCTATTGTATTAGGGGCCCATATTTGTATCAGAACCTCTGGTTCTCAGGTGGCCCAGTTCGATCCTGCTTGATAATCGTTTCAACACTTGTTCTCCTATCACTGTATATAATAGTTTATGTAGTGATGTAAGGGTAAGTTCACATGTAGCATAAATACTGCAGATCTTCTGCAACGTATTTAGATGTGGGAAAATCCGCAGCATAATACAGTAGCAGCAGAGTGGATGAGATTTGAACAAATCTCATCCACACGCTGCGTAAATGAAACGTGGAAAAAAATTGACCTGCGGTGCGTTTTTTTGATCCGCAACATGTCAATTGTATTTGCCTAATCGCTGCTTTTTTGTTGCGGGTTTTCCCCATTGAACCTGCAACAAATAGCAGATGAAAAATCGCAAAAAAAAAAATCTTATACTGTCGGCCTCCTGGGATGATATTTCATCCCATGTGACCGCTGCAGCCTGTGATTGGCTGCAGCGGTCACATAGGATGAAACGTCATCCCAAGAGGCCGGCCTGGAGGACATCAGAGGGTAAGGGTAAGTCCACACATGGCAGATACGCTGCGTAAATGTATCCGCCTGGTGACCGCAGGGAATTCTTGACGAAAGACCGCAACAAAATGTGGTGCAATTTTTTGTCAGGAATGTTTGCTGCAGAAAACAGAATCGAAAAAAAAAGAAACCGCCCATACTTACCCTCTGACCTCCTTCAGACCGGCCTCCTCACGTTTTTTCCCATGTGACCGCTGCAGCCTGTGATTGGCTGCAGCTGTCACATGGGATGAAGCATTATCCCTGGATGCCGGGCTGGACGTAGAAGCACATTATTCTTGGTAAAAATAAGAATTATTTTTTTTTCTGAGTTGCGTTTTTGGCGGCGGAATCGCAGAGTGTTTTTTCCGCTTATCATTTAAGCAGCGTGTATATGAGATTTGTTCACATCAAATCCACTCTGCTGCTACTGTATTATGCTGTATTACGCTGCAAATTTTCCACAACGATATACGTCGCAGAAAATCCGCAGTATTTACGCTACATGTCAACTTACCCTAATGATGGCCATTTTTTATTTTATTCGCTTCTGTTTTCCACAGCAGTGGACATTTGTGCCAAAAAACTGCAGCAAAATTTGGTGGGGTTTTTCAGACAGATACGCTGTGAACCTTTACACAGCGAATCCGCCCTATGTGAACTTACACTAAGAGGTACTTTCTGACAATGGGTTAAAAATATCAATCCTAAGACCGCTACAGTTCCTAATAAACACTTTAAAATGTTGTTTTAACTCTTTCCTTTCCCAAGTGCAAAGCTTTTTAGTACACTGACAATTATAGGAGTTTTACTGCAACAATGGCTGGAGAGTAAACTTTTAAGTGTTTTGGCAAGTTGTAGATATACTAATATAATGAATGCCGTGTTATGTGGAAATTCTCACTGCAAAATATGCTATAAAAATGTATTTTTATCCATAAATTATCGCTTCATTCCATTCCGTGAACGAATGTTAAATATTTCACACCTTTGCATATTTCACATGTTGACATTTATAGACCGTTTACATTGATATTTACATAAAAATATGGTCATATACGTGTAATGTCCTGGGTTTTATTCTGTTTACTGATCATATGCAGCTGCCTGCTGACGTCACTGACTATTCTATACATACAAGTCGTCCATTCTCACTGCAGCTGTATGTCTGGTAGTATCATCTTTGGGCTATTAACAGTTTTTGGTTTTGCACCCGTTTCCTTCCTGGTGCTTGCTGATTGTTCCGCATACATTGCTTCTTAAAAGGATTATCTCACCTCCCATATGCCCTTGCTCCAGACCCCTTTCTGTTAGTCAGAGCAAACCAGGCGAGGACATATTGCCCGTGCAGCACAGGGGCCCGGGGGGGGGGGCCCAGTCAGCTTCCCTAAATGTTGTGCGAATAGATCGGCACATAGATCGGCACGGCCGTGCAGCAGACGGAGGGGGGCCCCCTTCCCCCCCTGTGCACTTTTGTCAACTCTCAGATCGGGTCCCCTTCCTTCACATATGTTATTGATGCCATTAATAACATATGTTAAAGGGAATGTGTCGCTAGAACATTTTTTTTTTTTTTAGTTAAACAGTTAGTGTATGAATGCTTAAACACTGTCCAAATTTTTTTAATTTTTTCACGAGTCAGGAAATATTATAAATTAGATTCTAATTTATAACATTTCCCAGTGCTGGTCACTAGATGGAGCAATTCCCAAAATTGCAGCATTGCATGTGGTAAAGCAACCACATTGCTTTATGCTGCAAAATTGGTGTAAACACACTCGCTCTAGTGAGCTCACAGAATCCCCCCTCCTTTATCCTGGCTAGTGCCAGGAGAAAGGAGGGGATTGAACGGTCAAACCTCCTACACTGTGTGTCACCATTTTTTGAGCTAACACACAGTGTAGTAGGTTTACATACAGTGGTAATCACACAGTAAAACACGTACATACACAGACCTAACTTACCTGCTCCTGCCGCCGCCGCTCCCTCTGGTCTGTCCGCTCCGGTCTGCTCCCTCCGCTCCTCGTGCTTGCTTCAGAACACAAGTCCGGAAGCCGTGACCGGAAGTCGTCATCTCACAGTCTGGCCGCGGCTTCCGGTCGACATGAACATGGCGCTGGATTTCGCTCTAGCGAAGACCTGACTTTTGGTCTGTGTGGGAGCGGCGCATGCGCCGCTCCCACACAGACCGCGTACGCTATAGTGGATGGAATGGCTCCCGTTCGCATTCACTATGTGGATGTGTGTGCCGTATTCCATCACTGTATGTGTCCTTAATCGACACATACAGAGATGGCAAAAAAATGGCAGCCCCCATAGAGAAGAAAAAGTTAAAAAATATAAAAAAGTAAAACACAAACACACACATAAATAAAAGATTTTATAATAAAACACTAAATGCAAATTGATATCAGAATTATTTTTTTCGTGACACTCGTCCTTTAAGGAAGGGGGCCCGATTTGTGAGTTGCCGAATGTGCACAGGGTGGGAGGGGGCACCCTCCATCTTCCGCACGGCCGCACCGATCTATTACTTTAAAAACGTATTAGGATGGGAGGGGCCTGGCGAGGCTTGCTCTGTCTGGTGGTCATCACCTAGTAACCAGCGTCACTGTCAGATGCAGTGCAACATCTGACAGTGACGCTCACTAGGTGACCAAGACCACCAGATAGAGTGCGCCGCACCTAGTAAGCAGCATTGCTGTCTTCGGACCAGTTATTGATCTGGGATAGCGGCGCTGCTGAAATTAAACTTAATACTGGTTGGTTGAGCCTCTCAAAAAAAAGTCTTGTGCTCTTACAGGTCCATTTGCTCCATGTTTCTAGTTACAGAACCGACCAATGTAGCACAGTAAAATATAACAGTCCAAGTGTTTACAATGTTATCAGTGAACAATAGAAGTGTAGCTGGTTTGTTGCTCTGCGTGTGGAGCTAAATCCATTGCAGGGATTAACGCTGCCTTGTAAAATTCTTTTGAATTGCTAAAAGCTATGAACAATTGACTTCGTTCACATCTGCACTAGGGCTCCGTTCCGACATTCCGTCAGAGCTTTCCGTCGGAACGGAGTCCTGACAGACATAAGCGGAAACCATAGGTTTCCGTTTCCATCACCATTGATTTCAATGGTAACGGATCTGGTGCCAATGGTTTCCGTTTGTCTCCGTTGTGCAGGGGTTCCTTCGTTTTGACTGAATCAATAGCGTAGTCGACTATGGTATTGATTCCGTCAAAACGACGGAACCGTTGCACAACGGAGACAAACTGGCACCGGATCCGTCACCATTGAAATCAATGGTGACGGAAACGGAAACCTGTGGTTTCTGTTTGTGTCTGTCAGGGCTCCGTTCCGACGGAAAGCTCAGACGGAACGTCGGATCAGAGCCCTAGCGCAGATGTGAACGAAGCCTAAGAATATTTAATGGATGTAAATGAATAATCCTGTTCTATGATTTACCCCACATTACAATGTGCTATTATATCCCTCACATACAATAAAAGAAAAAGGAAACTGATAATACAATACAAAGGTAGAGCATTTGATGTGACCTTTCAAATGATAATTTATTTCAGGAGAATCCTTTTAATTTCCCATCATATAACTTCTGAAGATAGTAACAATACTTAAGGCCCTATTACATGGGCTAATGATCGGGCAAACATTCATTTGAATTGCCCTGTGTAACGCTCATTCATGGGTTTATCTACTCTTTTATGGAGAATTAAAAATCAACATTGTGACGAAAATACATGATGAAAATGTATCAGGACAAGCGATCGTAGTAATGAGCGCTCGTCCCTATACATAACCAACCATTACTCCATGTGATAGGGGTAAACAATTTTGTTCCGGAGAGCCAGGGGGTTGAGGGCTACCAGGCAAGTAACAATGAGCCCCACGAGAGGACAAACAGCTGCAGAAAAACTGCAAGAATTTGCTAGGGGAGAGGGGCAAGATGGCGGGCCGCACTCCTTTGCCACAACATTCTAGAGGGGGAGACTCCTCTGGAGAACCCGTCCAGACCTCCACAACTGCTGAAGCAGATTCGGAGCCTACTCTAGACTAAGGTGATTAATAAATTGCTGCCAGCTATTTTTCGTCATGTAAAACCTCCCTAACTGGCAAGTTGAAGGCGGTGAAAATTGATATTTGCCTTATTAGAAAAATGGACGATCTGGAAAATCGGTTACGCCGGAATAACCTTCAAATAATAGGTATGCCTGAACGGTCTGAAGGCCAAAATGCAGATGACTTTGTCCTAAAATGGATCAGGGATCTGCTCCCAGACGTGCCCTTTTTGCAGGCCTTTGTAGTAGAGAGGGCCCATAGAGTTCCATCGTGACCGCCACCGCCTGGTGCCCCACACAGGCTGCTACTTGCCAGAGTGCTTAATTGTAATGACAGAGACTTGGTTCTCCGCTTGGCTCCCAGAATTTCAGATCTTAAGTTAAATTGAGCCGCTGTTTCTATATTCCCTGATTTTTCGGCTGACCTGCAAGAACGAAGAGCGGACATTTATGGCTGTTAAAAGGCGCCACAGAGATCTGAATATTCTGTACTCCATGTCGTACCTGGCAAGGCTGCGGGTGGTATATAATGATCGCTCTATATTTTTCAACTCCCCACAAGACGTGGATGAATCAGTGAGAAGCAAACGATTGCCTCGACGTGACTGATCCTGGATGGGATCTTCTGGAAGCTGACAACATGGATCCATTGTGGGATTCATACACCCACTCAATGGAATATTTTTCTTACCCTTGCTTGACCAAACGTATGTACCCTAACTTAGGGGCAAGTACAAAATGGATGCTGGTCGTCCTTTGCAGATCCATGCAATGTTATGTTTAAAGTTAATATGTTATTCTGTACTGGCTTGCCTTCATTTCCTTTTCTAATCTGTCCTGTATTTAATTATCCTCTCCGGGACATTCTCATATACATATGCTGAAATAATGTATTTATAACTTGGATTCCTCCTTTGACAAGTTATGGCATGGGGACACGCCCGTATACCCTATGTGCCACGGTTATTGGCATGAACCGGCAATGGTACCTATGTCACCTTGCATTGTCGGACCAGTTTATTGTTCTAATGTTAGTTCTACTCTGTAAATTTTGGAATAGGCCAGGTATTAGTGAACATTTACAAATGTACAAGTACAGGTGTAAGTTTATAAATCAACTAGGACGTGAGTCATGTGAGACATTTTTGGTTATGGCGGAGTATATACAGAGCTGAGTAAAGTGGGTAGATGGTTACTAAAACACTTTTAAGTTTCTAAGATGACGTCTGTAACTGTTATGTCGTGGAATGTGAGGGGTAACCCACAGGAACGGGCTATGGTGTTCGCACACATACGGAAATATAACCCTCATATACTATGTTTACAAGAAACGCATTTAATACCGAATAAAGCCGGGGCCCTGCACAGACCGTGGGTACAATGGTCTGAACACTCATACCATACATCTTATTCCCGGGGAGTATCTATTCTAGTCCACCAATCCATAAGATGGGAGGCAGTACACACTAAGGTGGACAAGGATGGCAGATATGTCTTCATATATGCATATGTAGAAAACACACAGTTTGTTATTTTGGGAATGTATGTACCTCCACCTGCTTCTTTACATGTCCTGCATTCGGCTGCTACATTTGCTGCGACATACCCGGCTGCTACGGTATAAGGAATGGGAGATTTTAATATGGTACTAGAACCAAACTTAGACTGATTTAGGGCTGTTCCTATCTCAGTCCCTGACTCGCAAACACACTCTGTGCTAGATTTGTTGCTCCATGAACTGGGATGGAATGACATTTTTCGTTGTAAATCCCCCAGCACCAGAGCGTACTCCTATCATTCTCTAGGTCGCAATTCTCTTTGTCTTTCCCGAATCGATTATATGGTCGGAAATACCTCCATGGTGCCTCTGGTGAGCTAAAATTTTCTATAACTGGTCCATTTAGACCTAAAAGCTGGAAAATCCATCCCTTTTGGTTGACCTGGATTGGTCCTCATGACCACATTTCGGATCAACTGGAGGTATTTCTTGATGCACACTACTCCATTGACGACTCAAATATTCTGTGGGTTACTCTGAAAGCATATCTTAGGGGGTGCCTACATTCCACCATTTCCTTTTTAAAACGTGAATCATCTATAGAAGAGCAGGATGTAGCGTCCATGGCCACGGGCCATCAGGTTTACTCACCTCCCAATGCCCGCAGCCATGGATCCGTGAGCGCTGGTCCCCATCTCCTTCATAGGAGACGCCAGCACTTACTTCCACTCCGGTCTGTTGTGTCCTGTAGGGTGTGCGCGCATGCTCGTGCCCAGCCTTAAAGGGGCATCATCATCAACTGCCCTGATTTCCTGGTCTATAAGAAGGCCCCAGGCCTTCTTATCCTTGCCTGAGCGTTGTTAGTTTTCCCAGTCTGTCTTGCAAATGGTCCCTTAGTGTTTCCCGTTCCAGTTGTTACCCATGCCTTGTTACCTGTTCCTGTATCCCGTGCTGTTCTTGTTCCTGTGCCTATTAGTGTCGGAGTCGTGACACGTCCTGTGTCTTCTGCCACGTCCAGAGGAACTCGCCACGTCTGGCGCAACCTGCGGCACCTGTGTCATCCGCCACGTTTGGCGTTACCTGCTGCACCCTTCTCCATCTGTACCAGAGCTGCGGCCACTGTCTGGACTATCCAGGTATCCTTGTGCAGGACATTGTATTGCTGGGGTTTCCTGTTTTTTGGCCAGCTGCCTCCCCGCTACGGCGGTACGGCCTAGTGGGTCCACTAACCCGCTACGTGACACAGGATATGGCACAGAAGTGCAGTGCCCTAGAAGAACAATACATAGCAGACCCCTCAGATTCGAATAAAAAACTTTGACTATTGGAAGGGAGGAAATATTTACTATTTTTGCAAGAAAAAGCCAATAGGAAGCTATTTTTTACCAAGCCAACATATTTAGAATTTGGGAACCAGTCAAGCAAATTATTGGCACATTTGATACACCAAAATTCACAGAGACCAGCTATACTGAAAATTCAAGATAGCTCAGTTACCTGACTGATACACCTAGAATAGAAAGATTTGCACACTTTTATCAAGAATTGTATTCCTCCCAGACCTCCTACGATCTATCAGACTTTGTATCCTATATGGATGGTATGGTGTTTCCCACTCTGGAGGAAACCAGCCGGGAAGCCCTAGAAATAGATATTACTGCGGAAGAGGTTTTACAGTCCTGAAAGGATATGTCAATGGGAAAGGCACGGGGCCCTGATGGGATCCCTGTGGAAGTTTATCGTAGGTACTCCGATCATCTAATCCCCTCACTTTGCTCTATGCCCTGAGAATAGGTAAATTGCCGGACAGTATGTATGATGCTACTATAATAGTTTTATTGAAGCCTGATAAAGACCCTGGTGAATGCGGCTCATTTAGGCCGATATCGTTGCTAAATAACAATTACAAAATACTCAGGAAGGTACTTGCAAACAAGGTTATCCTTCAGGTGATTCATGGGGATCAGACGGGATTCATGCCTGGGAAATTTACTTCGTAAAATATTAGTTAGGTACAAATCCTTACACAGATTGGAGTGGCTATGAAGAAACATAGGGTGCTAGCGTCTTTGGATGCTGCGAAGGCCTTCGATTCGATCGAATGGCCCTATTTGCTGGAAACATTGACCAGATTTGGGTTTGGCCCTCAGTTCCTCAGATGGATTTCTGTTTTATATAAGACACCGAGAGCACAAATTTTGGTTAATGGTGTGATGTCCCCTTTCTTCTCTCTCTATAGAGGCACTAGGTAAAGTTGTCCCCTTTCCCTCGTTACTCTTTGCCCTTGCGCCTCTAGCAATACGCATACGGCATCACCCAGAATACAGAGGGATAATACTAGGGTCAAGAGAGGATAGAATAAGCTTATATGCAGATGATATGGTTTTATATATGTCCCTACGTACTGTGTCCTTACCGTTAGCCATAGACATACTGGATAAGTTCAGACAATTCTCTGGACTACATATTAATTGTAGCAAATCCTTCTTCATGCCATTACAGGGGATGGGATGGTCGGACACTGCGGATGGCCTACAGGTAGTACCAAAGTTTAAATATTTGGGCATAGTTATCAATAAAAATCAAATGGAGGACCATGCAGCAAATATATTTTCCTTTACTAGACTATATAATATCTAAGTTTAGAGTATGGGGTATGTTGCTACTGGTGGTGGCTGGTAGGATTAATCTTATTAAAATGGTCATACTCCCAAAATGTCTGTATGTACTAGAACATGCTGCTACCCCAGTATACAAGTCCTTCTTTAATAGAATACATGCTTTATTCCCAGCATTCATATGGGGACATAACCGCTCTAAACTTAGCCTGTCCACATTACAACGCCCCAAAACCCTGGGTGGTATGGCGTTGCCAGACCTCTATCACTTTTAAGTAACAGGTCAATTACGTTATTTAAAGGTGTGGGTTGCCAGTGCTTCCCTCCCAAACAGGGAACACCATTTAGCATTTTATACGCATCTATCCCATTTATGGCCAGTGTTGGAAAGTCCCTCGGGCACCGTTGTAAACTTGTTACCCATTCACAAAATAGCGACACAGGTATGGTCAGCTGCGAAATCTATCTACAGGTACTCAGACATCCCCACTGACATGCCTCTGTGGGATAACTTAATACTTTCCCATATATCGGATGACTTAGCTCCTAACTTTTGGCTCCGATACGGAGTGGGTACTATGGGGATATGTATACTGGAAATGTACTTACCGTATTTTTCGGACTATAAGACGCAGTTTTTAGCAAGAATAAATCTTGCTAAAAAGTCCCTGCGTCTTATAGTCCGCAGTCATGGGACCCGGCATCGCCGGGCACCTAGACCGCTTCATTACTTAAACCCTTCCCGACCCATGACGTGCCGGCACATCGTGGAGTGGGGGGATGATGTATGGAGCGGGCTCACGCGCTGAGCATGCTCCATACACTGCAGGTGTCAGCTTCTGACATGCTGCTCTAACGGCCAGGAACAGCTATTTCGCTGTTCCTGGAAGTTTAAAGGTTTGTGCCATAAAACACATGTATCCCCTATCCACAGGATAGGGGATACATGTGTCATCAATAAGGAGTTACTGGAACAGCGTAACTCGCTAAGCTACGCTGTTCCCGTAACTCCCATAGAACTAAATAGTAGTTACGGAAACAGTGTAGCTCCCATGCTACGCTGCTTCCATAACTGCCATTCACTACTATTGGAGTTAGGGAAACAGCGTAGCTCAGCGTGTTACACTGTTCCAGTAACTCCACATCTAACCAAGTAGCTGCTGGTTCAAGTCCCCTAGGGGAACTAATAAAATGTGTAAAAAAAATAAATATTAAAAGTTCAAAAAAAAAAGCCTTTTCCTATTTTTCCCCAAGCACAATGTAAAAAATAAAATCATTTGGTATTGCTGCGTCCATAAAAGTCAGATCTATTACAATATACCATTATTAAACTACAGCTCGTCCCGCAAAAAATAAGCCCTCACACTGCTCAATCAATGAAAAAAATATAAAAAACGTTTGGGCTCTCAGAATGTGGTGAAAAATAATAAATTATTTTTTAACCAATAATTTTTTTCCTATTTTCTGTTGTCTAAAACCTGGGTGCGTCTTATGGTCAGGTGCGTCTTATAGTCCGAAAATTACGGTAAATCTTTTACACAGATGCAAAATGACTATGGTTTGCGTAGAGAGGCTTTCTTTAGATATTTACAATGCACTTAGGGGACAATTCCCATTATCTGAGATACATTTTTCACAATTCCTATTGATTGGAATTTTCAAATACCAGGGACCGAGGGGCTTGATTTCAGCCATTTATACGTCTTTTATTCAGTCTAAGCTGGCTAGTGTAAAATTGCCTGTGAAGGACAGGTGGGCTGCCCAAATACAGGACCTATCTGAAGACGAGTGGGGGGAGATATTATCCTCTCCACTTACAGTTTCCCCTGCAGCCAACAATAAAATGATACAACTGTCAATAATACATCAAGTTATCTCACCCCGGTGAGATTGTGTAGAATGGGTAGATACCCAAACACAGAATACCACAGATGCCGTCTGAGAGATCAGATTTCTGGCATATGATTTGGGCATGCCCTATTGTATACTCCTTTTGGAAAGAGGTGATTGAGGTTGTTACTAGCGTGACCTGTATATCCATACCCCTAACCCCACAGGTTTGCCTATTTGGAATATTACCTGAAGATCAGTGGCCTCACTATACAAGGATTTTACTCTGGTACCTTTCATGGCCCACAAAACTATTGCACTCAGGTGGATGGATCCTGGACCTCCTAAAACCCCCAAATGGAAATCCTTGGTCAGTTCAATCCTTTCTTGTGAGAGTATACTTTATAGACGTTGAGGCTGTACTGATAAATTTACTAAAATATGGGAGACCTGGTGCAATTCCCCACTTACCCAATACACCCCACACTGGTTTACCAATATGAGAGATGCATTGTTACTGACGTGAGATGTATTGTACGGTATGATGGAAGATATTGCCTTTCTCATATTCCTCTACTGAACACATATAGTTGATGTATACTTCTGCCTGTACAGGAATCTGCGTATTCCTTTTTTTCGTAACTAAGATGTATTGCCTAGTCTAATTTTTTTATTTTTCTGTTCTTTTGTATGTTCTGGTGACGTTCACCTGATTTTGTACCACTTATTTACCTTGTTATTGCATTTCATTCTTTAATGCTTTTTTGATTGCATTTGTACTACAAATTCTTAATAAAACAAATTAAAAAAAAAAAGTCACAATGTTTGCGTGTTTTAAACCGTTTGCGACTTTTATAGGCCGGAAAACAGTTGAAGGAAAGTTGATATATGTCCCCCCTGTGTAGTCTGATCCTGTATAAGGAACTAACACCAATTAGGATATGGGGCCCTGTATTTGAATCCTACTGACCTCTGGGACAGGTATCCATGTTTCTTGTCTGCACTAGTTTCTGACTCAGACTTACCTGTTTGACTATGAACCGCTACCTGTTTGTACTTGAACCTGACCCCAAGCCCTGACTTTGAGCCTTCTGAGAACCGCAGCTGAACTCTGGTTTACCTGGCTATATTCCTGTCTGCTGTTCCAGTGCCGCAGTCTCAGCTCCACTGCCAAACCTAAATCGTGAACCTGAGCTTGTATCCTGTGAGTCTGAAACTGTGCCCTTGAGTCTGTACCTGAGCCTGAACTCTGTATCCTGAGCCTAGCTGGATACCTGTACCTGAATCCCTTTCTGCTGATCCTGTTCTGCAAACTCGACTCGACTGATCCTGTGCTGCAAACTTGGCGCTGCTGATCCTGTGCTGAAAACTCGGCTCTGCTGATCCTGTGCTGTAAACTCAGCTACTGCTCCAGCACCGTGTAACCATGCCTGCTATTTCACTGCATCATATTTCTGGTACATCTAATAGACTTTTCGTTGTTGTTGCCCATGGCAACTGTACATCCAACTATTCCTAAGTGTTCTGGTTGTCATGTGAACCAGACCTTGACAACCTGCAGCCATACTCCCCTCAATCTGTTCCCTACTTCTTAAAAACATTGAATAGAATCACAGGAGCTCTGGTAGAGATGGAAGAAAGTACGACTGCAGGATCAGACTACACAGAGTTTGATTCCAGTCTGTAACCATGGCGACACAGAGATCTGCATGGGAGCTGTAAAAACCCAGAAAGAAAATTATGCAAACCGTACCCGCCCTGCGTTGTAGATGGGATCACTCGGACCTAGCACTTCACATCATCAAAAACTCTCAAAAATGGAAGAATATGCTGCAGCCTTAAGGCCAAAATAAACAAAGTTACTTCAATGTTTAATGTTTGATGCATTAGAAAAATAAAAATTAATTGCCAATGGTGACAAACCCCTTAAATAACAATTTCATATTTATCCCATACAATATTATAAGCATTGCTCCATTATCTGCCTCCAGTCTAAAGTAATGTATATGAGACTACCCGCCACTGTACACGCTGCACCCTGAAGACGGATTAGGAGGGAATTCAGTTTTAATGTGCAAAATGATTTGAAAAAAATGTAAGATGCCACCGTTTGCCATTTTAGGACAATGGGATTTTACTTATTTTATGTAGTTCATTTAGTCCTTTTGTTCCCAGATTGTATGATCAGTTTTCTGCATATCTGTCAAAACAGACTAAACTTCAAGTCAATTGTTGCTGCTACCACACGAACAAAATAAAAATCTATTTCGATGTGCGCTCCCTCTGGACCCAGACAGTGGGAAGTTGTCATTGTCCTTACTTAACCTCCTATCCTAACACTTTAAGACACCAGCTCACTGCAGAGGATCTTTCCATGGTAGAATATTCTAGTATGTACATCAGGGGATCGCTTCTGCAGTTCCACCAGTCTGATTCTAAAAACACATTTTAAACTGGTGACGACGTTTGTCACTAAAACCAGTAATTACAACGGTGTTTTAATATATATATATATATATATATATATATATATATATATATTTATTTATTTTTTATTTATTTTTTTCTTTGGATGGGGTGTTAACTCTGATAAAAGTTAAAATGTCAATGTAGCAAATAAAGAAAATCTAACTTTTGAAGATCTACTTCTTAAAGTATGGATATTGTAGATGCATGATTCAGTATTTGTAAGATGTGGGGGTAATATTCTTTCCTAAGGCTGGATTCCCACGGGAAGGTTACGCTGCGAAAAAATTGTGCAGCGTGTCCGACCTGGAACCCGCAGTACAATCCGTCCGAAGAATCGCACCACAATTGTGGCTTCGGAAAGCCATTCATACTTACCCCCTCCCTTCTCTGACGTCCGCTCCGGCCTCCCTGAATGATATTTCAGGCCATGTGACGCTGCAGCCTGTGATTGGCTGCAGCGTCAAATGGGACGCAACGTCATCCCAGGAGGCCGAAATGCATGAAGAAGGAGGGCGTTCTGGGTAAGTATGTTAATTTTTTTCTTTTGGTGTTGCGATTTTTGCGGCGTAAACGCTGTGATTATGCTGCAAAAACACTTGGCTTTCTGTTGCGGGTTTTGCATTCCCATTGAATTCAATGGGGAGAACCCGCAACAGAATATGAACAAAAACGCAGCATAAATTGACATGCTGCGGAATTAAATTCTGCACCACAGCTCAAGTTATTAACGTTTACGCTGCAGTTTTTTCCACAGCGTGGGCATTAGATTGTCTAAATCTCATCCACTTTGCTGCTACTGTAAACGCACAGAATTTTGCAGCATTTACGCTACGTGGGAACCTAGCCTAAATGTTCTATTCTGAAATGTGTCAACAGGACAAGAACAGCTTGTATATCATAATGATGTCACACTGGTGTTTGTCTTTATACCTAGGCAGTGTCATTATGAGGATGTCACAATAACGTCTGAGGGGAATTTATTAATTGATTTTCGCCAGTATTTTGGCATAGAAAAGTTGCAAATCATGGTTTACGCCATAGTTGCGCTATAATTAGTGAATTTTTTTCTCTCCTTTGGGTGGGGTTCAGCATAAGGAGCCCCACACATGAGCGTGTTCGGTCCGTGATATACGGTCCGTACGTCGGCTGCATTTCCCGGACGGAACACACTGCCCGGGCTCCTAGCATTATAGTTATCTATGATGCTAGGTGTTACTGTCTCTTCGCGGAACCACTGTCCCGTACTGAAAGCATGATTACAGTGCGGGACAGTTGTTCCGCAGCGAGGCAGTGACACCTAGCGTCATACATAACTATAATGCTAGGAGCCCGGCTTTCTGCAGTGTGTTCGGTCCGGAAATGCGGCAGATGTAGGGACCGTATATCACGGACCGAACACGCTCATGTGTGAGAGGCCTAAGGGTGCATAGCAAATATATTACCTTTAAAGTCAGAAAATGGTGCAAAAAGTGAGCAGGCGTTGATTGTATCTTTTGGCTTTAGCACAGCCCAAGAGGCGCCAAATTTATTGAGAGGCACGTGCTCCTAAGTAATTTAGATTAAGACTGGTGTATGAAACACAATCTTAATGAATCTCCCCATCTGTCTCTATTCTCAGTCTGTGATGATGTCACAATAATATTTGTCTTTTATTCCAAAGCAGAGTTGTATTGTGATGATGTCACTATATTGTATGATCTTTGACTGTATTTCATTGTGGTAGGGACACAATTTCATTTTTTTTCAAGGCAGAGTTGTACAGTATTTTGATTTCATGCTTGTGTTTGTCTTTATTCCAAAGGCTTTGCTTCGTTATGATGCTGTCGTAATACTGTACTCTGTCTTTATTCCTTGGTTTCATTCCATTGTAATGATGTCACAATAATGTTTATTAATTCCTAGGTAGAGTTCTATTGCAATATTTTGACAATAGGGTTCTTCTTTATTCCTTGACTTTGTTTCCTTGTGATGATGTATCAGAAGTGTTTGTGTTAAATCCTAGGCATAGTACCATTGAGATGATGTCACAGTAGTATTTTTATTTACTCCATGGCTGTATTCCTTTGTGATGATGTTATAATAGTGTTTGTCTCTATTCCTAGACGGTAATACATTGTAATGATATCACAATATTGTTTGTATTTTTATGGGCTGTGTTGTGTTGCCAAGGGGCAAAGTCTTTACATTTTCGCACTCACTACCACCTGTAATTAAAAACTTCAAAACATTTCCTGTATCTCTCCCTTTCTCATGGAAACTACCAAAATACTATTCCACGTACTTAATTGTGGCTTGACTACTAATGTTATAATAGTGTTTGAGATGATGTTATATTAGTGTTTTTCCCATCACATCCCCAGGCTGATGAGGAGCACCAATTACAGCCAATGATTCTGAGCGCACCTGCACCTTCGTTTCAGCGACTGTGGGAGTCTCAGCACCCGGACACCCACCAATATAACATTTTGATATGTCTCTACAACATATTAAAATTTTGATGATAGTGCGGTTATTCCTTAAGAAAAACTTCAGTTTAACAGCAGTGAAATAATATTTGCCGTTAGTTTCCTTACCACTAATACTTTTTATCGCACTTGTAGTAATTCAGCATATTCTTTTATGTCTTATATTTACCCTACTCATGAAGCGTTTAGATTTTTGCAATATACTATTGCATTATATCAGCAGTGGAATATCAGTGAACATTTTGAGATGTAATAATTCAGGTTTTTGCTGTACTACTAAAAAAAAGTCTTGACTGTTTTAGCCCCATGTAGTAACATCAGCAGCTTACTATAATGTTTAAGGGCGTATTCACTTATAGAATTTGTGTCCGGCCGGTTCTTCTTTTTCTGAGCCACACACAACTGTTGGAAACATTGTATACTTTGTGCAACTGGTCGGCATCTGCAGCTCGGCAGAGAATCTTTGCATGCAACGTTTCTCTATCTGGCCTTGGAGAACATCTGGAATCACAACTGATTCCAACAGACACAAAATTGACTCCATAGGAAACTTTTTCGTCATCAGTTTCCCAATAGCATTTTTGTACTACACCGGAGGGAAAAGAGACTAGAGGGCCATACACGTGAACACAATGCATCAGGTCTACTTTGTGATGCAATATTGCCATATAACAATATTGCAGGTAGACACCTACAGTAAAGCACAGGGTCGAGAAAAATTGTCCCATGGTCCTATTCTATAATATTAGCATACCTGGACTTGTAACTCAGAAACGTAGACATTTGTTATGTTACCCCTTACTTTTTAGTCTACAGTAACTGAAATCAGGTCTGTAATTTTTCCTGTGCTTCTTTTTTTCCTATACGATTTTTCTTGTGTGACCCATTTTCCGTACCTCCCTGTAATCACCCACATGGGAGGCTGTCCGCACATGAGCCTGTCTATATTTGTTTCTGGCTGAGATGACACATTGGTATGGATACATGTAATGTTCAGCAGCCAACATTTCTGGTCTCTTTGTTTATTCACATGTTGTGCTCAATTTTAATGCAAATTGTGGGATACATTAAGCGTTGGCTTTGTTGTTTCCAGTCCTGCAGTCCATGCACAATTTATCAATAAGAACATTTCAGTAATTCCCATAAGAGATCTACTAGTAGAGCAATAAATAAAGGCGCTGGATATTCACCTGGGAAATAACGTCTCATTTTACTTATAGTTTCAGCATATATTGTGAATATGTGTGAAACAGAAATTCCCACCAGTGATCCATGTTAGTGATAATGTATCAGCAAGTGTTTGACAGGTTATCATTTGTAGCATTTAATTATTCTAAATTGTGAAGATGCAAATCTGGGACAACGCAAATGGAAACAAATGCAGTTGATTTATCAGGAAGAAAAATGAGACATAATTCTGTTAGTGATTCAGCGAGGTTCTTCAAAGAATAGGAAATAATAGGCATAAGGAACTAAACGTGTGTTATGCTTTTATCAAACAATTTTTACATTATTAGTAAACCTTAGTGTATGGGAGAAGAGGGGGAGGTTGAACATAGATACATAAAGTATTGTTGTTATTATTAAAAGGTTAGACTCTATGGGAACCCTGGATTGCAGTCTGTAATTCTTCTGGGTCATACAAGATTTGGTGGCCCTGTTTGGTCCACATCTTTTTGCAGTGTCCTTTAAGCCTAAAGTTGGTTTACAAGAATTATTGCTTTTTGGGCCGACTGGTCTCAATAAAAGGGACGAGTGTATCCAGTCTTGATCTAAGACATGATATGATGAATAAGTTGGGTTGAGTTGCTGGAAAAAGTCTAAGAAGTTAGATTTAGGAGGAACTATATATTTGGTCCTCTGGTCAAGAGGTCTATGATGAGATTTGGCTTTGACTAGGGTGGGCTGAAGTAATGGTAGGGCAGAGGGGGAGTGGGATGCTATCAGGAGTCCTGACATCTATTTGTCGCAAGATTGAGTTATGGTTGGGTCTATATCGTGATTCTGCTTTAGGTATCCAGTTTTAATCGAAAGATAATGTAATGACCTAATATCTGTGATGAAAAAAAAGAGTATAATCTGATTATTTTAAATAAAACATGGTGCATTGTACTTGTAGCGCCCATGGCCGCGGGCCGTCGGGTTCACTCACCTCCCGACGCCCGCAGCCATGGATCTGTGAGCGCTGGCCTCCATCTCCCTCCTAGGAGATGCCAGCGCCCACTTTCCGCTCCGTCCGGCTGGGTCCCGTAGGGTGCGCGCGCACGCTCGCGCCCGCTCTTAAAGGGCCAGCGCGCGCACATGAAAACAATGTTCATTAACCCACATGATTTCCTGCCCTATAAGAATGCCCCAGCCCTTCTGATCCTTGCCTGAGCGTTGTTAGTCTTTCCCAGTCTGTCTCGCAAATGGTCCCTTAGTGTCTCCCGTTCCTGCTGTTACCCGTGCCCTGTTACCGTTCCTGTATTCCGCATTGTTCCTGTGCCTACCCGTGTTCAAGTGCCATCTGCCACGTCAAGTGTCATCTGCCACGTCAAGTGTCATCTGCCACGTCAAGTGCCACCTGCCACGTCAAGTGCCATCTGCCACGTCAAGTGCCATCTGCCACGTCAAGTGCCATCTGCCACGTCAAGTGTCATCTGCCACGTCAAGTGCCATCTGCCACGTCAAGTGCCAACTGCCACGTCAAGTGTCTTCTGCCACTGTCTGCCATCTTACTTTCACATAGACTGTGACCTGGTCAGCTGCCTCCCCGCTACGGCGGAGCGGCCTAGTGGGTCCACAAACCCAGTGTCCGTGACAGTACTATTACATAGAATAATATGACCCTATTGCTCACTGGTAAAACCCAATATAAGTGACATATTATTTTTCTTTAAGTGGAAATACGAGTGCATCAGGCAACCTGTCAGATCATTGGCAAGTTAGCAAATGTATGAGGCAGCTTTGCTTTATCTTCTAAACACTAAATAACTATACTAAAATAAAGTCCACTGTGTGATTATTCATACACTTCAATGCTTTGCTATGGAAAACTAACTGAAGATATATTGTAAGTTTTACACTAGATGTGCCAGCACTTTTAAGCAATAACTAAAGTTTCAGTGTTGAAAAGATGTGGAGCTGGATTAAACTGACAAATGTTTTGACTTCACAATCCAACTCTTAAAATTCTAAATACCAGAAACATATTTCCATCAAGGGCTGCTCTACATTACACTCCCAAGATTAATGTTCAAATATTAGATGTAGCAAAGCTGAGTTTGTCATTTGGCATAAATCTTTATGATATCATAATGTCTATGCTTTGAAATAGGACAATACTGTCTGCATTATCTTAACATAGAGAGTTATCACAATATGCACACAATGCAGTCATAGTCATATTAAACATGTACCTACACTACTCCACTACATCTGTTTTTGCTATCTCACATCCTCACCTTTGCTTGGATTTGGTTAAGGACTCCAATTTTTCATAAAATCCTTTCAATACAATATCTCAACATGCTAGCAAAACCCTTGACAGTCTGCAATTCACATCACAACCACTGGGTGACCACATAAAGTCCCATAGCATAGACATCTCGTGACAGAATATCACAAAATCAAGTTGTTGTTTTTAAAGCTGATCATCTCATGCCACACATATCAGGATATGTTGAGAAAAGAGTTAGGCCCCATGCACAGGACCGTAAAATCACCCATAATTACGGACCGTAATTATGGGCCCATTCATTCCTATGGCCGACGGACACCACCCCGTATGTCTACGGGAGGGTGTCCGTGCCATAGAAACCGGCCGAAAAAAATAGGACATGTCCTATTTTCTTATTTTACGGACTGTGCTACTATACTTTATAATGGGAGTACGGCCCGTAAAAACGGCCTGCTGCCCGTGGCTGTCCGCTGCCGGCCGTGCCCGTAATTACGGGTCGTAATTACGGGCACGGTCGTGTGCATGGAGCCTAAAGGTAAGAAAGGACAAATCTGATTATGTCTTTATGTTTATAACCACATTAATTATACCATCATCTTCATAAATGTCATACTTGTATATATTGCACAACTAGATTCTTCCCTGTGTTAAAGAGAAGAGATGTTCACGGTATAAAAAAAGAAGTTGATTATCAGAATTTGATGTCACTGGTAGCTAAATCAAATGTAAAACGTAGAGTATCTAGAGAGAATCACAGACACCGTTTTTCAGGTGTACAATACAGCAATGACAGGTTGATATAATGCCTCCATGCAACTGGGGAGACACAGGACAGCACTGGCTGTACAGATTGTTTACTGCACATATCACCGGTTTGAGATTTGTAGCAACACTTAAATATGGAAGAAACTGCTACTGTAAGAATAGGAAATGGTCCTTGTGCCATGATTCTGTAAATCTACACAAGCAGTTAATATTTTTCAGGTTGTAACTGAGACAACCAGTAGCGTACGTAGAAAAGAGGAGGCACCAAAGCAAATATTAAATTAGGTCTATTGCTATGGTACTGGGTATTGCCACCCATGAGAAAAGAGCCTCGTGATTTGTTTCCGCCTCCACCCCTCCTCCCCTTCCATGATACTTGGGCCAATTCCTAAGTCCATTGTGTGCTATGATAGCAGTTCCACTGGAGAGGTTCTCATCACCGAATAGTAAAGTGGATGGGACTACCGGGACTGAACCCCCTCTCTCCAAAGAGCCTATAACTGTTGCATGGTCTCCTTCTATGGTGTATGATATCATTAGAAAGTTAGTTTTTTATGTTGTCCTACGAGCAAAGCAAATTAAACACACAATTGACAGATATTTGTTAAATACATTTTCCAACATTTGATCTTAAGCGGTTTGTCCTACGATTACATTTTATACTCATTGTATATATTTTAAAATATGAACAACGTTTGCTATTTACATCCTCCTAAATAAAGGATCCAGTATGAAAACACATATTTAAAGTTTATGAAATTTACATACATAGTATGGCGCCACCTGGTATTCAAATTGTATAGCAATGTGTGCGTTTACCTAATGAGCTGAGGACTTGTTGGTATGCATGCTCAGCAGTCCCTCTTCCCACTGCCACGTCTCTGCATAGTGATTATCTGTTCACTATAGAACAGCCAATAGAAAAAAGGTTTCTGTCCTGCTTGTCAGGGAAGGAGCAGAGCCTCTGTAATAGCATGGCAGGTATAGCTGAGAAGACTCCTTCTGAGCTTGTTATGACTGTCTGGCCTGCTTGTCAGGGATGGAGCATAGTCTCTACAGTAGCCCATCAGTATAGCCTTTCAGTTTAGTTTAGGAGATTATTTCTGAAGGGAAAGTAAGAAGGGATTATATCATCAGCTACCAGAGGTGGAAGAAGATTGATTCAGCTCAAAGTCCCTGCTCAGCAAGTACAGTTTAGCAGGACACATAGAAGTAAACAAATTATGAAAGAAGTGTTTTTTTCTATGTTGGAAACACTGCAAATTAGATTAAAACAGCTATTATCAACATATCTGAACATTTGGTATGAAAAGGATTCATGGGATAATTAAAAAAAAAAAAATCTTACCATATTATCAATGCTTCTTTCTCCCAGGCTGACACATTCATTGACATAAATGTAAACTCTTAAGAGGAGGCGATTGCATTACTAGTTTCCAGGGTGTATATGGACTGTTATATGATCATTCCTACTTCAATGAAGATACAGGCATGACAGTAGGAGTTTAATTTAGTGTAACATAAGATATAATGTAGCGCATATTAATATAGGCTAATAGATCATGATGCACCCAAGTTTATTGTTCTATCTTGTGCTGTATTTAATGGAATGTTTTATTACGTCTGATATTTCATTGGATTAATTTAATTAAAAAATCATTATATTTTAGACTATGCAAAAAGACTAAAATCAAGTAACATGAAACATATGCTACGTGTAGACAATGCAGCAGTTCTCAGATTTTATATGAACACCCCTCCTTCTTCAAAGTCTGTGCAACGTCAGGACACCCAAACATTGCAAAGAAAAGAATTTCCCCACTGCGATATTGTTACATACTGACGCATAAGTACAAAGGGGAAACTGCCCTGTGCAGTGTACAGGTGTCCTGTACATTGCAGAGACTGGGTGGGAGAGGGGGAAGACTGCTGCATATAAAAAGTGTCCTGTAGATGATACAGGGAGGGAAAGGGGGTAGATAGACAAGGGGGTTAAATGAGAAAAAAAAATACCGGACAACCCCTTTAATATACAATAGCAGTGGATACTCATAAAACATGCAAACCTACTACAGATGTAGCCAAATCTATCTTGAAAACTTGCTGCAGCATGATATCACACAACAAAAGCCATTGAAAAGTCATTTAAAAATGTATTTAATGCGGTAAGAGTGAAGATAAAGATGGCTACCTCAGAAATGTAGCATGATTCAGTGCATAATGTAACATGATGATCATAGGGTTTAGTATCTTATTTGCATGTTTTTGGTATTAGTTGTGACTTGTTTGCTGCTCAGTGCTTTCATTGTATATACAGCCATTTATGTTGCTTGTATATTCTGTAAGTAATGGTCACCGTTACAGCGATAAAGGGAAGCACTGTGTATTTTTATCTGCCAAATCTTTATCCAAACAACATACGAGACAACCACTGTGACAATTGGGAAATTGGCAAAGGTATCCAGACCTTCTGTCTACTCCGACACAGGAAGCCAAAGTCCTGTGTCATCATATCACCCCCCAGTATAATATCAGGCGAGTGTCTAAGGAAATAGCTTATTCATGTGACTGTCTCTTGCTGCAAGTCTACAGCCTCTGGTGATTAATGATTCCTCATAATTCTCTATTAGAAATATACATGCGCATGCGCTACTTAGAAAACATCAACCGTGGTATTAAAAATAGCATACACTTGCGCAAGGATGAGATATACTTTTATATACATGGAAACAAACTTTTAAAGTATAACTAAACATTCAACAAACTTCTGACATGTCATAGTGACATGTCAGAAATTTTGATTGGTGGGGGTCTGAGCACTGAGACCCCCACTAATCGCTAAAACGAAGCAGCAGAAGCGCTCATCCGCTTAGTTTCTGTTCGGATTTTACGGAAATCAATGTAGCGGCGCACAGGCTCAATAGAAAGACTATGTGTCCATACTCTGATACATTGGATTTCCGGAAAAAGCCGAACATATATGAAGCGGCTCAGCACTCACACAAGCACTCCTGCTGCTTCGTTTTAGCGATTGGTGGGGGTCTCAGTGCTCGGACCCCCCCCCAATCAGAACTTCTGACATGTCACTATGACATGTCAGAAGTTTGTAGACCGTTTAGTTACCCTATAATTACAATTTATTTGCTAACAAACATTGGGAAATATTTATTGTTTGTGCTTTAATTTTTAAAGTGCTTTATTCAGGTGCCTATTGGCATTGAGGTGAATGAATACTTAGCAGAGATTTACAGGATCACCTTGCAAGTAGCCTGTATAATGTATTAACCGTGTCATCCACGTAGAGATATGGATTCATGCTATGGTAGGGACTTTGCAGAAAAATGCAAGCATACCACCATTTCAACATTCATCATTCACACATACCAACACATAAAGATGCACATACATAACATACCCACCTATAAAGAAACACACACATGTACATACACAAACTAACAACGATAAATATCTGTAAATACAGACACTTTACATATATACAGCAAAGTGAATGTTGTGTCTGGTATTGAGCTCTGCAACAGCATTGACTGGGTTGCTGTCGCTTTCGCTAACTTACCTGCCTTTTTTGTCTTCTATGTGGACCTGTTCACCTTTGTTACTGGGCAATAGGTAATTCAGACCTCTCCTCTTCCTCTTCGTTTCTTGCTCTTCAGTTTACCTTTCCAACTCATAGTTTGGCATACAGTGTTTTCTGTTATGAAGACCCCACTAATAATATTACAAGTTTTATGTACTAGAGTTCTGGATACTGGTCATTATCTTTTTGGTTGTTTTAAACCGTATTAACAACTACGTTACAACGTTAAAAAAGTAAAGTAGTTGCCACATCAGAACGATAGTTCATGTGGACATCATTGAAGGGGTTCCCTTCTCTGTACCCTCCTCCATGAGTTAGAATGGAGATCTGTTAACAAGCAATGGCTCTCACACTGGAAGTCTCACGCCGTCCATGTATAACATGGACGTCCATTCATCTGAATGGCCTCCATGTAATACTTCATGCAGACGGCAACTTCCCCAGCAAAATCAGCTGTTCACCTGGAGTATCAGGAGCTGTGGATGAGACAATGCCTTTAATCAATGTGCCGGGGAGCCTCTGTGCCCCCCCCCCATCTGTGAAACATAAGAGCCTATTCGCAAGTGTGACTGCTGTGACCCCCTATACTATGCTTCTGTCATTACTTATCAGGAACTAAAAAAGTGTAGCGCCCTTCAGCAAGCATTACATCCCATTTATACCTGCAGTGTTCATATTAGCATGTTATTAATGCAATGTGACCCTGGTGGTTTGTGGTAAAATCATTATATATACACGTATATATATATATATATATATATATATATATATATATATATATGGGAATCTGTGATAGGCGCCTGCCCTGGCGGCCATAGAGAATTCCACCTGAAAAACTGCATCAAATGAAATGTCCGCAGAGGAAAACGGCATCTTAAAAACAAAACACATACTTACCTTCTGACGTCCTGCAGACAGGCCTCCAGCAATGACGTTTCACCCCATGTGACTGATGCAGCCTGTGATTGGCTGCAGCTTTTTGGCCACAAAAAAATTCAACATCTGCTATTTGTTGCAGGTTTTATCTCCCCATTTAATTAACTTTGGAAAACCCGCAACACAAAAGCAGCGATTACGCAAATACAATTGACATGTTGCGGATTAAAAAACTGCACCGCATGTCAATTTCTGAGCGTTTTTTTTTTCTCATCCTTTATGCAGCTTGTGGAAGAAATTTGTTCAAATCTCATCCACTTTGCTGCTACAAAACTATGCTGCGGATTTTCCTCAACTAAATCAGTCGCGAAAAATCTACAGTAACTTACCCTTATAGTTCTATCTGTAGTATCTGAATACCAAAGCAGCCATTGTGACAGAAACAGATGGTCTTTTTTATACTGCATCATTGTAATAATAATTTATTAATGATTTTGAACAGTTAATATTGTGCTTTCAGTTGCAATACAAATGTATTGCCGAAATAATCCCACGTAGACATTTATAGACAGAGAATCGTCTCGGCTTACACAGTAACAAATAAAGGATATCGGCTTTTTTTGTTGTTCAAAGGGACGGCAGGCCTCTTCCTTTAGTAGCAGATTGTTCTGGATTCTTGGCCGGATTTGTTTCTTACCTCCCAGTTCTTATTTGTTTTCTCTTTGATCTTCATTATGGAACAATATTTCACTGTCAGCAATTTCCCAGGGCAGTTTTACAAAGTGTCTACAGTACCATGGACAGCGCTTGCAAACTGAAAACTTTTTTTTCCATAAAAAGCACCTTCAAATAAATTATTTATCCTGAATATTATATATTTTCATGCTGAACAAAGAGACAGTGTGCTAACTTTCTGTTTCCCCTAATTTTAGCAGTGACATTTCTATCTAAGGTTCATTTTTATGCACAGCACGTTACAACTACTACTCATTGTAATGCATAGGCAATGGTACCACCACCAATTCAAGCACATATACAGTGCAATCGGAAAGTCTACAGACCCTTTCACTTTTTCACATGTTATGTTCAGGCCTTGTGCTAAAGTAAAAAATAAATATGTTTTTCCCCATCATTCTGCACTCAATACCCCATGACAAAGTGAAAACAGAATTTTAAAGATTTTTGCAAATTTATTAAAAGTGAACTCTTTTTTTTGCATGGACATAAGTATTCAGACCCTTTGCTATGACACTTCAAATTTAGCTCTGGGGCCTCCAATTTCTCTAGATCATTTTTTAAATGTTTCTACACATTGATTGGAGTCCACCTGTGGTAAATTCATTTGATTGAACATGATTTGGAAAGACACAACCCTATCTATAAAATTGCTTAAAAACACATAACACATTGATTTAATAAACTAAAAAAATCCTTCTAAATGAGTAAGTAGCCTTTAAGGAGAAGCATCGCATAGTGAATGTTTTTGTAATGATTTGAGATATGGTGGAATTTTACTTTTGTTTCCTTCTTTTGGGGTGGGTTTACATATACAGATGAGTCCAACCTCATCTTTGCTTGAATTTGGTTAAAAATCCAATTTGTCATTAAAACAATTCAATACAATATTGCAACATGCTAGCAAAACCCTTGACAGGCTGCAACCACCTCACAATCACTGGGTGGCCACACATAGACACATATAGAATAGACATCTCGTGACAGAGTATCGTGAAATGTATTTTTTTTCCCCAAAGTTGGTATTCTCACGCCACACATCTCAGCATATGTTTAGATAAGAGGTAAGGAAGGACACATCTGTATGGGTTGAGTCCGGCCAGTTGTTATTAGCCTGAGCCGGACACAAATAATGAAATGTTGTTCACTTTGTGCACTGGTCCGGCATCTATAGCCACGCTATAGCTGGACAGAAAAAGGCTGCATTCAATGTTCTTTTCCCTGTCGAAGGTAGATGACCGCATTAGAATCAGTTTCTCTCCAAGACTTTTATACCATGCCAGAGGGAAACTACACCAGATCGCCATATATATGGGAACAGGGCCTTACATTGGATTTCATGCTACTATATACAACTCCTTCCTCACACTTCCATTTTCTATCTATCTATCTATCTATCTATCTATCTATCTATCTATCTATCTATCTATCTATCTGTCTGTCTGTCTGTCTGTCTGTCTGTCTGTCTGTCTATCTATCTATCTCATTTATATATTGCCGTAAGAATGTTATATTCATTTTATTATCACTAATTAATATTCCAAAAGGTAAGACACTCCATATTCTTTTATTTCTAAAGTCTAAACATTAACATACTGGAATTGTAATTACCCCTAAAAATTGGAGAGAATATGAACTGTCTAGACTGCTTGGCCTTTGAGCGATTCATCAACTGTAAAGAAGTTTTCAATTTAAAAACACCAGTGGGAGTCTCATATGATTTCTCGCTCTTATTCAAAATCCCAGACAGTCATCCGTCGGTCAAATAAAGAAGCCGACAAAAAGTATTTAAAACTTAATGACTATATATAGTTTGTGTTTGATATAAAACTTTCTCAATTCGAAAAATATTTTTTTATAAGAAAAAAAGAGTGATGAATTTACAATATACTATCACTGTAACTCACAGAGGCCCCTTATTTCATAAGAGATAACCCCTTACACATTGAAGCCACGGCAAGGATCAGCAACCATTTCAAGGGAAATGTAGTATTACATGCCGGCCATTCAGATGAATGGCAGTCCATGTAATAGATTGACAGCTGAAACCGCCATAACGGAAACAGCTCTTACTGAGTGGCTCTCTGTTCTTGCTCATAAAAGGGTTCTGAGCGGGGCACCCCCTCTATGACGTCCATGTAGTCTAATAGAGTATATGGACAGGTGTTGTCTACATATGACAACCTCTTTAAGCCAGCAATGCTCTTTATATCCCTCAAATGTTGATAGGATCTGGTGAAAAAATTTAATATTATGGGGCAGCTTGACTAACCCAGATGTCAGCTGCTGGGAGAAGCAAGGATTTGTTGCTCTGTACCCCTGGAGGGGGGAGCCTGACATATTTGGTAGCAGCATATCCCCCTTTACTTAAGGCAGTAAACATGAATGGTTGGCCACAATGGGACATTGGACTTCCAACCCTTATACATATTAGTAAAAACGGCATAGTCACATCTTCTGCTCCAAATTACCAGTTTTAAATTGTTGGACGTACACTTAAAAAGTTTAAACTCCTATGAGTACAGTCACACGTAGCAGATATTTTTTGCAGAATTTTTTTGTGACTGAAAATCAGTTCCATTCATCTGAATGGGGTTGTTTCTGCAGTAGGTGCATGGATTTCTGAAAGTTCATTTAAGATGAACCAAACTGTTTTTTTGCAGCAAAATCTGCCACATGTGACCGCACCCGATGTCCTACTGCTGGCAGTATCTGGTAAGTGCATGAGGGAAAAGGGAGATGAAGGGCCTTGGGCAAGTGCTACGTTTGCCCTATCTATATTATGGCTATGATGCTCACAATCCTTTATCCCTTAGTAATCTGGATGCTTTTTTCAAACCTCATCACTGAGGAATGGTTCAGTGCCAGTCTGTCTCTACTCTATCATCTTTTATTATTTTTATTTATGTGTTTTTTTTTACATTCAATTAATCTTATAAGTAAATTGCAGTCATGTGCACTGATAACATTTAGTAAAATTCTTCCTAATAAAATTTACCCCATACAATGCAAAAGGTTAATAATACCAGCCACACATTTTACGGCATTGAACTTACGCAATCTGGCATTTTAAGTTGTGTTTACGAGCAGATGTTCTGCTTATTATGATATCATTTTGCATTAGCAATTAAATCTACACCGAACACAATTTAAAAGGCCGCTCATAGCATTGTGCCACAGGCTTCATTTATATAGTTGTCTGCTATGCAATTTTCTTTAAAGTATAATACAGCAAATACAGCTCTGAAGTAATGGGCAAAGTGTTGTACAAGAGTGCAATATGGTAATCGGATATAAGTAGCATCTTATTCAGAGAAAACAGGAGAGAGAGAAAAAAAAGGGTTAAAGGCAGACACTTAAGACATGCTGAGCATGTAGAACGCTCGCTGTTCCAGGGAATGTTCCTGCCATATTTCAGGGATTGCGGCTCCCGCGTATTTATTCAGCTTATTTTGATTCTTAATTCAATAAGAGACTTTTCCCTTTTTTTAAATTAAAGCAAGTGTGAAAATGTTCATTTTAACTCTTCTTTGGAATTTGGAATTGATAGATCCCATAATATATTGTGGCATAGACCTGTATCCTTTAAAGGTCTCTTGTCACCAGACAGGACCACTGGTGTGATCCCCCTCCCTAACCTCCCTCCTACACTAAGATTGGGGTGCCATTTTGTTGTTGTTATCCAGATAGATTTATAATGTTCCTCACATCTGGTCAGCTCGGTCAGAATTATTTTCATATCAAGGAAGAGAAATAAATCGATGTCGATTTTGTTTTGTTTTTTTCCATTAGGGCACCTTATACAATAGAAGCCTTAATATTAGGAGTTCTGTTTGGTAATATATATATATATATATATATATATATATATATATATATATATATTATTATTATTAATTTTTTTTTCCAGTAAAACATTATTAACAAGTCCATTATTCCTACCAATGCAAGATAACACCATATTCTATATAAGATTTTCGGACAGACCACTCTCATACCCTCTCAATCGTACTTACCTGGAGTTTTGTGATCTCCATGGTCTCCCTTCATTAATTTTCTGCTTGCTGCTTATAAGGAATACATGTACATGGCCAGCCTCAGGGGTTTGCTTCCTGTATGGTCGCATAGGGGCATCAGCCATTTCTGATAAAGGGAGCGCCTCAGGGGCATTTGTGAAATCCAGAAATGTTGGCATTATTGTAGCGCACTGTTGTAAATTACAAATGGAGCTGTTATTTGGTTACTATATGTTGGTGTTATTTGATCGCTATATGGGGGTACTGTACTTAGGCATTATCTGGCACTGCTGCTTAGGCAGTGTACAGTATATTTATTTTGCACTCTAAGGTGGTGGTAGCTGCACTGTTTAGCATTTTAGGCAACTGTATAGAAGGCACTATTTGTTATGGTTATTTGTACACTGTATTTCAAAACACCTTACGGGAAAGAAGGCCACCAACAGATGGCAACGCACGGTGCAACGTCTATTGTAAGGCCAGCCTTGTACATGTATATAAGGAAAACTCCACCTTCTGGTTACAGTAACTTCACTATTGTTTTTAATTAAAGTAACATTAAATTGATCGGGAATACAGTCTGACTAATTTAGGTGGAAATGCTTTTCTCCTTGGCATAAAGGTATAAAGAAGAAGGCAAATTTGAGATTGGCTAAAAAATGCAAAGTAACACAAACATGGGAGAGAGGAGGAGTGAAGAAAAGTGTTATGAACATACAAATCTAAATGTGTCCAAATCACAGAGAAGAACATTTGTGAGGCACGTAACAAATACAAAGATGCTGGAAGGCTGCATGACGCCATATGTCAGGCATGGTGGAGGAGCTGTGAAAGTCTGCGGGTGCTTTGGCACTGGTAAGGGGTGTTATTTATACAGGGCAAAAGCAATCTGAAACAAGGTAGACCATCACTCCATTGCGGCACACCATGCCATATACCCTCGGTACGGTGCTTGATTGGAACCTATTTCCTCCTACAACAGAGCAATGACCCAAAGCACTGTGCCAAATTATACATGACCTATCTAGGAAGGAAGCAGTCATCTGGTATTCTGTCTGTAATAGATTGGTCAGTGCAGTATTAGATCTCAAACTTTCTGAGCTGTTGTGGGAGCAGCTGGACCGTATGGTGCAAAAAAAGTGTTAAACCAATCCAACTTGTGCGAGGACCTTCAGAAAGCACAGGGGAAATTTCTGCAGATACCTAAAACAAATAGACAGCTAGGATACCAATGTCTGTGATGCTGTAATTGTGGCAAATGGAGGTTTCCTTGATGAAAAAAGTTTTAAGCTTATGAGTCTGTTGCAGATTCCGTTATTTTTTACGGAAAAAAAATAGCACAGCATGCAGTGCTATTTCGTCCGGCAAAATGACAGTGTGGTCCCACGAGATCACGCTAGGAAAGACTTGTCTTAAGTTGCCTTAGGTGCCAAAAGTATAGGGGACCAGTGCTCAGGAACGGGGGGGGGGGGGAGATGGGCAGAAAAGAAAAAACGTGATGGAAGCAGAGAGGGAGCTGGCTAAAGGTGATATATGTAAATTCGATGTTAGAGCCTGGAAACATGTCCTCTTTACATTCAATATATTAGATTTCAGAATACCTATTCAATCTATAGATACTGTAAGCCAATACATCTAAATAAAATAATTAAGCAACTTTGCAAATAGTCTTTTATTAAAAATGTCCTACTGTGTTGTGTCTTTAAGTGACTTGCAGATCTATACGTCTCCATGGTAACAGACAACAAACAAGGACTGCTTAGTCCGATCCTGCAATCATATTCCCATTCATCTGTTCGCTATTCCAAACCTAACAGTGGCGTAGTTATAGAGGTTGCAACAGTCGCAGTTGTGACTGGGCCCCTAAGCGCAGATACAGTTGAATTCAATGCTGGAGCAAGGAGCTGTTGGCTCCTTGCTCCAGCATTCACTGTGCCGTGAGCCATGAGCGGCTCGGCGCAGACAGGTGCGATGTAATGACGTCACCGCGCCTTTCTGCGCTGAGTCACTCATAGCACAGGCCAAAGGAGGAGAAGGATCTCCTCCAGCTGTCGTGGGAGCGGGGACAGGGAAGTCATTTTTCTATTAGGCATATATGGGGGCATTTATACTGGGTATGGGAGGGGGGCTGATATGGTGGCAGCTATGGGGGGCATTATACTGTATGGGGCATTATACTGTATGGGGCAGCTATGGGTGGCATTATACTGTGGGGGCAGCTATGGGGAACATTATACTGTGGGGGAATTTATACTGGGTGGAGGGCAGTTATGGGGGCCATTATGCAGTGTGGGGGAAGCTATGGGGAGAATTATACTGTGGGGGCAGTTATTAGGGGCATTATACTGTGTGGATAGCAGCTATGGAGAGCATTATACTGTATGGGGCAGCTATGGGGAGCATTTTACTGTGTGGGGGCATTATACCGTGGGGGCAGCTATGGGGGCATTATACTGTGGGGGCAGCTATGGTGGGCATTATACTGTGTGGGGGGCAGCTTTTCTGTAGCGTTATACTGTGTGGCGGCATTATACTGTGGAAGCAGCTATGGGGGGCATTATACTGTGGGGGCTGTTGGGCAAAGCGGCTGGGCATAGGTGTGCGCAGGAGTCTGGGGGCGTTGGGGAGGGGTAGGGGGCCCCAAGCTGAATTCTTGCACCTGGGCCCATGAGTCTTTAGCTACGTCCCTGAAATCTAACAAATATATGTTAGAAAGAAGTAGGGGACAGATGAAAGGGAATGTTCCATCAGAATCAAGCTACACAGGAGTTGTTTGTAGTCTGTTATTATGGAGATGCATAGGCCTGCATAGGAGCTGTAGACACAAAACGGTAGGAGTTTTTTTTAAAAAGAAGACTATTTACATAGTTGCATCATTTTAATTATAGATGCATATGAGAACTAAGAAATAATTGGTGGCAAAGGTGGATATAGCCTATAAGGACAATTCTTACTTAAAGACAAATATTTAATAAATATTAATATATATATATATACATGTTATTCGTTACTCATGCCGATATATTATAAGGGATAGTCTAATTTGCCTTTCTATAACATTATACTTTTACAATTATTCCAGCTTATGACTACTATCCTCATACATTCCATCACCATTACACTCTAAATATGTCTCATTATCGTTTGTTGCTCATCTAGGCCGGTCTTAGTTATATGGCTTTTAGCCAATTGCAGCTGAAGTCATGGTAGCATGGTTAGAGACATATGTCCTGTTAGTACAACCAATTGTCCTGTAGTGTTGATCCAGAGGAAGTCTTATAAAGAAATGTAACTAAAAGACAGTGCACCTGAACTGAATAGAATAAATGTTGTAAATGCCGTAGAACGAAATGACTGAACCTTGTCAGACTATAAATAGGACGCATTTCTGCGGATCTGTGACAAGGAGTGCGGTATGGCTTGCAGCTGTGTACTGGCAATCTCAGTAAAATGGATTTCAAAGCTTTTCTGCTCACAGGAGGTAAATTATCAATGACCCAGTGCCGCAGTTACAGCAAGAGTGATGAAACCTTTACTTTAAGATGGTTTATTTGGATTTTGTACATAATGTGAAGAGACTGGCTTCCAGCAGTACAGTTGCAGAATGAGAACAGCCAGCGAGTTAATGGCAGAGTCAGGTTTGCTTGATGGAACCCTTCCGTCCAGTTAGCTCATCAGTTTCTGGCCACACTTTAAGGAAGTTCGACAGTTTTGCCAGGAGTCTTCTGTTCATGGAAAACTCAATTTGTGTACAACTTATTTACATAATTCCACAGTTTAAATCTACATAAGATGTTTAATGTCCTTGCAAAAATTTTGCATTACTTATCTTGTTCTGCTTTTTAATTAGATGATAATTAATCCTGTATTCAGTTAAAACACTAAACCTGCTTATTCCCTGCTACTAGAGAGCAATGCATTGTGGGTGCTCATATGACATTTACGTAGTCACAGTGATGTCTGCGGATTAATCACATCCAGATTCCAAGATGGAACCAGCAGAATGTTTATCTTGACTTTGCTGTTTAAGGGGTATTCCCAACATACAATTTTAAGGCATATGGCTTGGATATTCCATAGCAATATGATCAGTGGTGGTCCAAACTATGGGAGATCTATTATTCCTAAAAATGAAAGTCTTTGGCTTATTTCCTGCACAATAGGACTCTGGTCACCCACTGTGAAAAAAATTGAGGCCCAGCCATGTTAAACATATGGGGGCTGAGTTGCAGTTCACTGCACAGTGAGTGGCCAGGGGTGATAACTAATGCTGCAGTTCTTTTATTCTAAAGATTGTAGGGTCCTGGCAGTTGGACCCCTATGACCACTAAATTATGGAATATACTAGCGGTATGCCCATACCTCCCAACCGTCCCGGATTCAGAGGGAGAGTACCGGATTCCAGGAAGTGTCCTGCTGTCCTGGGCGGCCAGTGGTATGTCCTGGTGTCTACTGTATCTGCATTCTTAGGAGACAGTGATGTCATTGTGCCTGTCTGTGCAGAAACATTTATAGTACAGAGCGAACGCGTAGAGAGAGCTCCTCCACTTGTCAGACTCCCCGGGCACAGTGCTACTTTAAGCGCTTTAAACGTCACTGTTCATATATGGACAGTGATGTCAGGTTTTCAACTGTGGAGTCCCCGGCCAGAGCAACGCAAGCTCTCTTGCCAGGAACTCCTGTCTTAGGAAATCCCTTGACGTACCTGTCCATATATGGACAGTGATGTCAGGGGCTCCTCCTGGAGCCGATTCCCTGGCCAGAGTGTTGCCGATACTCTGGCCGGGAATTCGAGCATTTCAGAGCCCCTAATGTCACTGCTCATACATGGACAGTGACGTTAGGAGCTCCTCCTGGAGCGGAATCACTGGGTCAAAGTGTTGCCGATGCTCTGGCCTGGGATTCTGCTCCTAGAGAGAGCCCCTGTCCAGGAGCGGAATTCTCTGCCATATATCGACAGTGACATCAGGGGCTACTCCTGGAGTGGAATCCCCGGCCAGAGCATTGCCGACGCTCTGACTGGGGATTGCGCTTCTAAATTGAGCTCCAATGGCACTATCTATGGAGGGGTAGCACTAACTTCAAGGTCCCATGTGGCACTATCTACACAGGCACTGTGTGTGGCACTATCTACATGGGCACTGTCACTCTCCATGTGGGCACTGGCACTTTATATGTGGGCACTGGCACTAGGGGCAACTAAGGGGCATTATACTGTGTGGGGGCATCTATTTGGCATTACACTGTGTCGGGGGCACTATGGGGTATTTTACTTTGTGGGTGGCAGCTATATGGGGCATTATACTGTGTTGAGGGTTCTATGGGGGCATTATACTGTGGGAAGGCACTATGGGAGCATGATACTATGTGGGCTAAACCTGATTTGTATGGGCGGGGATTGGGTGGGGTTAGAGGTGTGGCTGTCCCACTTTGCGATACTTGATAGTTGGGAGGTAGGGTACAAATGACATTACTTACTATGATGGGAAGACCCCTTTTAATGGCAAAGCATTGATCTATACAGTAGCTGAAGATCCGTACAAAAAAAGAAAAGTATTTTCAAAGTTACACAGCTTTTCATGAAATTCAAAAGTGGAGCTTTTTTAAAAAAAAAAAAAAAAAAAAAGTGGATTCAGCCGTCAATCACACAGAGCGAAGCTGTTAGGTCACATTTCTGGCAGCTGATGGAGAAAAATTGCTTGTTGTTTCAAATTCTAAGCACAACCAGCAGAATTTAAATGCAGCTACAGATATGAATTTAGAAATCAACATTATAAAATAAGTCAAACTCAAGCTCCGACACAGTGGATGTGCTTGGGTAACTGTCACTGTATATTGTACATGATCAAAACTGTTATCACCGACTGTAACTGTATCTGTAAACAAACAAAAAAAAAAACTTAAAAGGGTTGTCTGGTTGTAAAAAAGGGTCTGATTGTTTCTAGAAACAGCACCGCTCTTGTCCGTGGGCTGCGTTTGTTATTGCATCTCATTCCCGTTCACATGAATGGGATAGAAATTTCTCCATTACACCTCATGCTTTGAAAGCCATATAAAGTCTAATCATTCAAATGAGTCACGGGAGGCCAGATTTACTGAGCGGTGTCAATCTTTAAGTCACCTTTCTTGCCATTATTTAACGGTTCATTTATTTCAATGGCCCATAAGGGCACATTTGCTGAAACTGACTGGGAGAGGTTAATAAAATTCTGCATAGGGAAGTGAACAAATATTGTAGGTAGTGCTGGGTATACTGTTATAGTAAAGATTTAAGCTCATGCTTGGCATATTTGTACATTGCATATGCCCCTTACTTCTCCTTCTCCAGACAGTTTACTTATTGTATAATCTAATGAAAATGTATGTGACGGAAGGACAGTGTAGTTCACCAGACTTTACTATCATGAATTATAATCATTCAGGTATATATATATTTTTTTAAACGTTTTTATTTGATAAATGCTTTTAAAACTTTAAAGAGGAGTCAGTTGTTGGCAAGGTTTAAAACTATCCACTAGCATAGACAGTGTAACACATTGTTAGAGCCTTGGTAGAGATCTTGAAATATCTTAAGGATTTAGACACCTTTGACATGTAAAAAAATATATATTTTTGCAGATGTTAGTGGTTATCTGTATTTAAAAAAAAAAAAGTAGCACTACGTTTCAGGCTGCCATTTCCATTGGTTTATTCATTTTCAAGCCCCTTTTATGTTGTTTGCAACCTGCAGGTTTCAGACTTGTATCTTGTGGGAATGCTTCTCCCAGTAATACACGCCGGTTGTGAGGTCTGTGACTTCAGGATGCTGCTGTCTTCACTAGCTCTCGTGTATCAGCACGACTTTATCCCTGTACTGCTTTCCCATTCTAAACACACTTAAACAGCCTATGTGTGCTTTCTCCACTTCTTTGTCGACACAGACACAGATGCTGCCTTCATGTGTGCAATCTCTTCCCCTCCCCCTTGAAGGCTCTGCATTGTGTGCTCTCCCCTTTATCTTCCCTGTAATACAGTACATCCTCTTTGTGCTTTCCTCTCTTCTTTTCTGACACAGACACTGATACTGCATTCGTGTGTGGAATCTCTTCCGCTCCCCCTGCAGGCTCTGCATTGTGTGCTCTCTCCCTTATCTTACTTGTAATACAGTACAGCCTGTGTGATTTCCCCTCGCACACTTGGCTGTGGTTTCTCTCCTTCCTATCTACAGCCTGTGTGTTTTCTCCCCCTCCCATATAGGTTCTACTGTGGGTTTTCTCCTCCCTATCTACATACCTCCCAAACGTCCCGGATTCCGGGTGGTGTCCTGGGCCGCCGGTGGTATGTCCCACTGTATCTGTATCCCCAGGACCCAAAGTTGTACCCAAAGTTCAGGTATGTCCCGCTATATCTGCGTCCTCAGGACCCAAAGTTGAACCCAAAGTTCAGAGCAGAGGAGCAGAGGGACCTCCTCCACTTGCCGAGGACTCCCTTGGCACAGCACTACTTTAAGTGCTGTGCTCGGGGAAGCCCTTGATGTCACTGTCCACATATGGACAGTGACATCAGGGGTTACTCCTTAAGCGGAATCCCCGTTGCCGATGATCTGGGCAGGGATTCCGCTCCTAGAGGAAACCCCTGAGGTCACTGTCTATATATGGACATTGACGTTAGGGTCTCCGCCTGGAGCGGAATCCCGAGCCAGAGTCGGGAACGGGGTTTCCGCTTAAGGAGTAGCCACTAACATCACTATCCATATATGGACAGTGACATCAGCGCTTCCCTCTAGGATTGGAATCCCCACTCATGATACTGAGCATGATACTGTGTGGGCTGAACCGCCGCATCGGATGTCCCTCTTTGTAAAACTAGAAAGTTGGGAGGTATGCCTATCTATACTTTTATTCAGCTTGATGTGCTGTGTACAACCTTCTTTCCTCCCTGCTGGCAGATGATGTCAGCCCAGAGCAGTGTGCAGTCCAATCGGTGTCAGAAGCATCAGCACAGCCAGCTATGTACAGGCTCTACAGCACCAAAATTGTAGGACATTTTTAATAAATAATTTTTTAGAAAGATGCTTAATTTTACATTTAGAAAGCAAATGAAAAATAAAATAAAAAAATAGTGCTAACGTGTCTATAGCCCAAAAGGCTATAACAATAATCTACTGTAGAGTACAAGCATTTAGTTAGGGGTATCACTTAATAATATCTATTATCCCCTTAAGAATCAAGACAATTTTGGTCTTTAAAATGACTTGTCACCTCTCCTGATACGTCTGGTTTAGTAAATACCTGTACTTGTATTCCCCATGAAATAACATTTCTGGAACATCTTTTCAATATACCTCTACTTTGTGACGTCCCTCTAATGTTCCTCTTGGAAATGTATGAATAAATTAACAACTAGACGTTATATTTATTTAACACAGTGGACCAACACCAGCAGATGACAAGGCTCCCCAAACCATCACTGACTGTGGAAACTTCACACTGGACCGCAAGCAATTTGGATTGAGAGTCTCTCGGACCTTGATTTTCAAATGAAATGCAAAATTTACTTTCATATGAAAATAGGACTTTGGATCACTAAGCAACAGTGTTGAGCCACTGTGTTATATCAAGTCCAGAGTCAAGGCAGCCGTCTACCAAGAATTTTTAGAGCATTTCATGCTTCCCTCTGCTGACAAGCTTTAGGGCATGGCCAGACGTGGCGGATTTCCTCCGCAACTGTCCGCATCAATGCCGCACAGAATCTGCATTGCAGATTCTGTGGCGGATCTGCCCAAAATGTGCAGTAAATTGATGCGGATTAGCTGCTGCGTACTACGGTAAAAGTGCTTCCCTTCTCTCTATCAGTGCAGGATAGAGAGAAGGGACAGCACTTTCCCTAGTGAAAGTAAACGAATTTCATACTTACCGGCCGTTGTCTTGGTGACGCGTCCCTCTTTCGGCACCCAGCCCGACCTCCCTGGATGACGCGGCAGTCCATGTGACCGCTGCAGCCTGTGATTGGCTGCAGCCGTCACTTAGACTGAAACGTCATCCTGGGAAGCCGGACTGGAGACAGAAGCAGGGAGTTCTCGGTAAGTATGAACTTCTATTTTTTTTACAGGTTGCTGTATATTGGGATCGGTAGTCACTGTCCAGGGTGCAGAAACAGTTACTGCCGATCGCTTAACTCTTTCAGCACCCTGGACAGTGACTATTTACTGACGTCTCCTAGCAACGCTCCCGTAATTACGGGAGCCCCATTGTCTTCCTCAGTCTGGCTGTAGACCTAGAAATACATAGGTCCAGCCAGAATGAAGAAATGTCATGTCAAAAAAGCAAGACGCATCCGCAGCACACATAACATGTGCATGACAGCTGCGGACTTCATTGCGGAATTTAGAATCTCCATTGAAGTCAATGGAGAACTTCCGCAATGAGTCCGCAACCAGTCCGCCACTGGTCCGCAACATCCATTGTATGCTGCGGACACCAAATTCCGCACCGCAGCCTATGCTCCGCAGCGGAATTTTCAGCCTCGTCTAAACGAAGCCTACTAAAAAGAAGTGGAAGGCAATGGAGAAACGGCTCCGCTGCGGATTAACGCTGCGGAGTGTCCGCAGCGGAATTCAAGAGCAATTCCGCCACGTGTGGCTTTGCCCTTATGGAGATGCTGATTTCATTTTCCAGCAGGACTTGGCACCTGCCCACACTGCCAAATGTACCAATACGTTGTTTAATAACCACAGTATCACTGTGCTTGATTGGCCAGCAAACTCGCCTGACCTAAACCCCATAGAGAATCTATAGGAAATTGTCAAGAGGAAGATGAGACACCAGACCCAACAATACAGACACTATCAAAGCAACCTGGGCTTCCATAACCCCTCAGCAGTGCCACAGGCTGATCGCCTCCATGCCGCGCTGCATTGATAACACCTCAGCAGTGCCACAGGCTGATCGCCCCCATGCCACGCCACATTCATGCAGTAATTCATGCAAAATAAGCCTCGACCAAGTATTGAGTGCATATACCGGACATACTTTTCAGTAGGCCTACATTTTGGTATTAAAAATCACTTTTATATAATATTCAAATTTTCCGAGACACTCAATTTTTCGTTTTCATTAACTGTTACCATAATCATCAACATTAAAAGGAAACAATGCTGGAAATAGATCACTCTGTGTGTAATGAATCTATATAATATAAGAGTTTCACTTTTTGAATTGAATTACTGAAATAAATTAACTATTTGATGATATTCTAATTCATTGAGGAGGACTAGTATATATACTGTATAAAAAGTTAAATCAGTGTATTTTGTGCAACTTTATAATTAGTTTTTATAAAAAATTATTTGGACTTTTTGGGATACATCTGCTCTGTATTCTCTATACAGAGCAGCTGTATCGTGCACTAAATCCTGTTCCCGTCAGGTCCACGGTACTGACAGCTTCAGTGAAAGCAGGTCCTGCATGTCTCCAACACGAAAATACAATGCAGCTGTATCTCTAAAAAGTAAAAATAATTTTGAATAAAAACTAATTATAAAGTTGCACCAATCACACTGACTGACATTTTAGTAAAATAAAAATGCCTTTCAAAGGTTTACATAGCCTTTAACAATTTTTTTTTTCATATGAATGTAGCCCCCCTGCATCCAGACTAAATAGTTGCTGCACCACTTCTTTTCTCAGAGCGCTGGTAGAGATTCTGCCAAATCCAAAGTAGCTGCTTAAAGTCAGTAATGAGTCACTTGGCTCCATTCCATATACAATAAGTTAACTGACAGCTGGACGACTTGATGGTTCTTAAGATCAGTTTTGGTATAATGGTTCTTTGCATCTGCACTAAAGTTGCTCCATCGAGACAATAATCTGATAAATGTGCCCAGATGGCTCTTAAACCATTGCTGAATCAGTGTCCCTTACTGCTAAGGTCACTATAATTGGTGTATCTATGCAGCTAAAACAACTTTCTAAGCAGTGGTGGCATTTTCCTGCGCTCCTTGAGATAAGTGCCTGGGTAATGTGGGCAGACATAGTCTAATAGATTCAAAAAATATTAAGTGTCACTATTTTGCTGTTATCTTACTTATTTTCTTAGCGATTTGTTTTCCAGGAGCCGCTGGATCCTAAGTGCTTTCTATTACTCATACAAAATGTAGCTACATCCCTGAAATAAGTAGCTTTATCTTTTTTTGTCCCAGTCCAGCAGATTATTAATTCGTAGCCGTTGTGTCAATGGGCTCAATAGTAGTATTGCCTATTTAGTCTTCCAAAGACATTTTGTGCCGGTCCAATTATGGGCACGTCGAAAAGCAGTTAAACCACTCTAAATTTCCGTGCATTAGGGCAGGCTGACATTTAAGCTTAATTCAGATAAATAATACACCAGTCGCCAGCGGAGCTTTTATTTACCAATAATTTGTGTATTCATTCTTACCAAACACGAGAAATAAAACAGAATTTATTACTTGAGTGTAGATTTTCTTTGTATGTAACAGAAAACTTGAAGGTACATTGTTAGATCTTCCCTGACTCGTGGATTTAACACATCAGCTCATATTCTTATTTGCTTGAGTATAATATTTTTACACGTTTTTGTATTTTTTAAAAGGATATTACGGTTTTAACAAATAAAGGTTATTCTTTTCCCAATATACTTTCTGCCTCAATTTCTCAAGACTTTCAAGATCGCAGCTTGCCATCATTCAATAGGAACCTTCATTCAGTGGGAAAAAGATTATCCTGGTCATGTGATGGGCACACAGGTGCTTGGTTTGTTACAAGACAGACTGATAACTGTAACGGGCCGTACACCCACTGGCGTAGCTATAGGGGTCGCAGCGGTCGCAATTGCGACCGGGCCCCGAAGCCAGGGGGCCCACAGCCCCCCGCACCACATCAATAAAAAGTTACTATAGTAACTCGGGCCGCGGGCCCCTGTTACTATAGCAACAGACTTTACTTACCTTCCTGGTTCCGGATCGCAGCGGAGGTCCTGACGTCAAACGCTGTGCGCAGCGCATGACGTCACAGCGCTATGCGCCGTGCACAGCATCGAGACGACAGAACTACCGCCACAGCTGAAGAGGAAGGTAAGATTAGCCTTGACTGGCGGGGTCCGACTCCCGGGACCCGCCAATCAGCTGTTTTGAAGGGGCCGCAGCACTCGTACGAGAGCTGCTCTCCTTCATTCCGGTCACACTGTGAATCGGTGTCGGCGATTCACAGTGTGAGCGAGTAGTGAAATGAAGGGGAAGCAGCTCTCGTACGAGTGCTGCGGCCCCTTCAAAACAGCTGATTTGCTGGTCCCGGGAGACACATCAGCTATTGATGGCCTATCCTGTGGATAGGCTATCAATGTTTAGGGACTGCACAACCCCTAAGCCTACGATGTAGCAGGCTTAGGGGGCCCATGAGACAGGATCACAGATTGTGTGATCCTGTCTGCTGTGCCCTGTATCTAAGCCAATCACATGGTTGGCTTAGATACATGGCCCATGCGTGATCCTGTCTGCTGGGCCCTGTATCTAAGCCAATCACATGGTAGGCTTAGATACATGGCCCATGCGTGATCCTGTCTGCTGGGCCCTGTATATAATCCAATCACATGGTAGGCTTAGATACATGGCCCATGTGTGATCCTGTCTGCTGGGCCCTGTATCTAAGCCAATCACATGGTAGGCTTAGATACATGGTCCATGCGTGATCCTGTCTGATGGGCCCTGTATATAAGCCTACCACACTGTAGGTTTAGATACAGGGCCCCAGCAGACAGTAATCTTATACTGTATAAGATTACTGTCTGCTGGACCCTGTATCTAAGCCTACGTTGTGGTAGGCTTAGATACAGGGTCCCACAGACAGTATCACACATGGGCCCTGTATCTAAGCCTAACACATGTGTGTTTTCTTACAGGTTCGGTCGTTGGACTACGGCGGATTCCAGGACTACTTCGATGACGGCTTTTTTTTTTATTATCAATAAAATGGTTAATGAGGGTTGTGTGGGTTTTTTTTTTATTTCAATAAAATATTTTTTCTATGTCTTTGTGTTTTTTTCTAAACTATATTACTACCGCCTTAGTAATGGCCGCCGGCTGATTGACACTATCCATTGCTAAGGCCGGGCTTAGTGTTAGCCGGTGCAGAGGCTAACACTAACCCCCTTTATTACCCTGGTACCCACCGCCACCAGGGGTGCTGGGAAGAGCCGGGTACCATCCAGTACCTGGCCATCTGTAGTGATGGTCAGCCACTGGGGTGGCCGCAGGATGGTATTATCAGGAGGGGAAAGGCCAGATACAGGCTGCTGCTTTATTGTATCTGGCTGGTTATGAAAAATGGGGGGGACCCCACGTCATTTTAAAAAAACAAAAAAAAAAATAATTGGAAAGAACGATGTGGGGTTCCCCCCAATTTTCATAACCAGCCAGATACAACAGCAGCAGCAGGCAGCATTACCAGGGTGGGAAGGGCCACTGTTTTTGGCCTTCCCCAGCCTAATACTACCAGCCTGCGGCCGCCCCGGTGCTTAACCGTCACTGCAGATGGTCGGGTACTGGTTCGTACCCGGCTCTTCCCAGTACCCCTGGTGGCGGTGGGTACCGGGGTAATAATGGGGGTTAGTGTTGGCCTCTGCACCGGCTAACATTAAGCCCCTCCTTAGTAATGGAGGTTGTCAATCAGCCGGCGGCCATTACTGAGGCGGTGATAATAAAGTTTAAAGTTTAAAAAGATACAAGCACATAGAAAAAATATTTTATTGAAATAAAAAAACACAACCCTCATTAACCATTTTATTGAGAATAAAAAAACGCCGTCATTGAAGTCCTCGAATCCGAAGTCCAACAACCGAACCTGTAAAAAAACACAAACACACAAAAATAATCAGTAACACATAAAGAAGCAAAATTATTATTCTTACCTTTCCTGGGTCCAGCGCTGGAGCCGCAATGTCAGCGAGCTGAGCCCTGTATCTAATCCAATCATGTGTGATACTGTCTGCTGAGCCCTGTATCTAATCGTATCATGTGTGATACTTTCGGCTGGGCCCTATATCTAATCCTATCATGTGTGATACTGTCTGCTGGGCCCTATATCTAATCCAATCATGTGTGATACTGTCTGCTGAGCCGCTGTATCTAATCCTATCATGTGTGATACTGCCATCCGAGCCACAGTATCTAATCCAATCATGTGTGATACTGTCTGCTGAGCCACTGTATCTAATCCTATCATGTGTGATACTGTCTGCTGAGTCATTGTATCTAATCCTATCATGTGTGATACTGTCTGCTGGTCCCTGTATATAAGCCTATCATGTGTGATACTGTCTGCTGAGCCACTGTATCTAATCCTATCATGTGTGATACTGTCTGCTCAGCCACTGTATCTAATTCTATCATGTGTGATATTGTCTGCTCAGCCACTGTATCTAATCCTATCATGTGTGATACTGTCTGCTGAGCCAATGTATCTAATCCTAGCCATAGTTTATAGGGTCGAGGTGCTATAGATATGCTATGCTGTCTCCTATACACACATTTTTTTTTGGGCGGACACATATGTATTGGGGCTATTTCCCCTGACATTTTAAGCCCTGAGGGTATGTTCACACGGCAGCATCCGTTACGGCTGAAATTACGGTGCTGTTTTCAGGAGAAAACAGCACCGTAATTTCAGCCGTAAAGGCATGTGCAGGCGTTTTTCGCTGCGTCCATTACGGACGTAATTGGAGCTGTTTTTCCATGGAGTCCATGGAAAACGGCTCCATTTACGTCTGAAGAAGTGACAGGCACTTCTTTGACGCGGGCGTCTTTTTTACGCGCCGCCTTTTGACAGCGGTGCGTAAAAAAAATGACCGTCGGCACAGAACATCGTAAGACCCATTCAAATGAATGGGCAGATGTTTGCCAACGCTTTTGAGTCGCATTTTCGGACGTAATTCAATGCTAAAACGCACGAATTACGTCCGTAGATAGGGTGTGTGAACCCAGCCTTAGTGACGCCCCGGCTGCTAGTGCTGCATTGTTGGGTCACTTAGGAGACCCAGCGATGCAGCTGAAAGCTGCGGACCGTCGGCCATGAGAAGTTTGCAGGGGGGGGGGCCCAATAAGAACTTTTGCATCAGGGCCCATGAGCCTTTAGCTACGCCCCTGCGTACACCTGTGTGTCCGTCACATGACCAGGATGTATTTCTATCCACTGGAAATAAACAATAAAGGTTCCTGCAAGCAGAGATCTTGAAAACCTTTAAGAATTGATACAGAAAGTGTATTAGAAAATGTTATACCTTTCTATTATACAGGGTGGGCCATTTATATGGATACACCTAAATAAAATGGGAATGGTTGGTGATATTAACTTCCTGTCTGTGGCACATTAGTATATGGGATGGGGGAAACTTTTCAAGCTGGGTGTTGACCATGGCGGCCATTTTGAAGTCGGACATTTTGTATCCAACTTTAGTTTTTTCAATGAGAAGAGGGTCATGTGACACATCAAACTTATCGAGAATTTCACAAGAAAAACAATGGTGTGCTTGGTTTTAACGTTACTTTATTCTTTCATGAGTTATTTACAAGTTTCTGACCACTTATAAAATGTGTTCAAAGTGCTGCCCATTGTGTTGGATTGTCAATGCAACCCTCTTCTCCCACTCTTCACACACTGATAGCAACACCACAGAAGAAATGCTAGCACAAGCTTCCAGTATCCGTAGTTTCAGTTGCTGCACATATCGTATCTTCACAGCATAGACAATTGCCTTCAGATGACCCCAAAGATAAAAGTCTAAGGGGGTCAGATCGGGAGACCTAGGGGGCCATTCAACTGGCCCACGACGACCAATCCACTTTCCAGGAAACTGTTCATCTAGGAATGCTCAGACCTGACACCCATAATGACATAAATAACTCATGAAAGAATAAAGTAACGTTAAAACCAAGCACACCATTGTTTTTCTTGTGAAATTCTTGATAAGTTTGATGTGTCACATGACCCTCTTCCCATTGAAAAAAAGTTGGAAACAAAATGGCCGACTTCAAAATGGCCGCCAGGGTCAACACCCAGCTTGAAAAGTTTCCCCCCTCCCATATACTAATGTGCCACAAACAGGAAGTTAATATCACCAACCATTCCCATTTTATTTAGGTGTATCCATATAAATGGCCCACCCTGTACAATGAATAATATTTAATTGCTGTAATACCCCTTTAACCTCTTTAGTTCTTGCTGTTTACAAGTTATGAGAATTTTTATTGAAGAAGTTATTGTCTGTTGAATTCAGCTTTACTTTTTAGGATTAAGAATCCAGATTTTTATCTTCTGTATATTCAGAGAACTTGTCAAATTCCATTTTGGATAAGCCCATTGTTTTGAATGGCAAAACTACTCTTCAGAAGGCTGCTTTGTGTTCTACTTCTTTTGGTTATATTATTTGAATGTTCTTCACTGCATGAGAGGTTTGATAACAGGTTGCCTACAATTGTGTATTATCTGCTGAAGACTTGTGGTATACTTAAAAGGATATTCCTATCTAATAAAGTGATGACATCGCTAGGATATGCCATCCCTTAATAATCTTGGTGGTTAGACCTCAGGAAACCCCACTAATCCTTTAAATGAAGGGGCACGAGTGTTAATTTAGCGCTGCGTCCCCATTACTGTTTTTTTCCTGTACACCAATATCCTGGCCACACGCTGTTCAGTGAGCTGCAGCCAGCCTTATTCATGTGAGTGTGCCAATGTGCAGGAAAAACTTAGAAGGGGATGCAGTTCTAATTCGGCGTTGTGGCTCCTTCGTTCTTAGCTTGTAGATAGAGGAAGGATTAATATTTAAAATGTAGCCTTTAATAGTGTCCATATAAAATGGAATATCAATATAGTACAGTTATACTGTTGTGTTATTGGACATACACATTGATCTCTATTCACAGTGATGAATAGAGGGTTAAAGTTCCTTGTATATACAACAGGGTATGCTTGGATCATGCAAGTTTGCACAGTGGCATTATGTCTGTCCATCAAGCCTCACTCTCAACCCTCACTGTTGACAACACATCGGGCACCCGTCCTGAAAAGAACGACCCTGTTGTCTCCGGAACCTATCCCTAAGATTGTATTCTTATTCCCTAGCTGAAGCTCGTGCTCCTACGCGTTTCCCTAGTTACAGGCTGGTTCGTCAGGAAGATATTAAGCATAGTAGCGTAGTAGATCATTTGGCAGTGGCAGCGAGTGCTTCTGACCGCACTCCTTTTGTATGACAGATAGCTCCGCCCCTTCTGGGGCCTCGGTCATCGGACGTCCAATCAATCACGTGCACTGATGCGTCATCAGTCTCGCATTGTCATCGCGTCTTAGTTCCCTCCCCAGTGGGCCGGACTCTCGGTATGTATACAGGGATTCCTTCAGCTATATCCCTATTGACTTAATGCTTCCATAACAAAGTGTGCATATATGATTGATTATGGTGTTCATTAGGGTCAAACCACAATCCAAAAAAAGAGGCAGCACTCCAGTAGTATAGAAAAATCCAAAATTTATTCACCCAACATACAGGCAACATTTTACCTTCCCATTGAAGGCATTTTCAAGCCTTGTGGTTTGATCTTTGCTTGAGGTCTTTTGTCAAGATTCCTCTGAGGATAGCACCCACAACTTTATGCTACAGTGCAGCTCCTATATCTCGTTTGCTCCTGTGTTCATTAGGGGATATTTAAAAGGCTCCAATGCTCGAGCCATAGAACGGTTACATTGCAGCAGTGTTTCGTTTCACCACAATATGGAGCTAAATACGACATTAGAACATTAATTCAGCCATAATTTATTGTTTAAGTATCATCTGAGTGACCAACTCCTGACTACATAAAATAGCTAAGGATGGCAGATACATATTCTATTATAGGTGTCTGATTGTGCCATCAAAAAGATATCTATATCTGACTCCTCAGAATATGCTGTGGAAATGTATAGTACTGGTCATAAATATATGCGTATCATAGGAAGCAGGCATAATTGAGATTTTCATTCAAGCCCTCTGGGGCCACTGATCTCATTTTATGGATCCATCGACTTTCAACCTGTAACAGGTCCCTGTCCCAGTTTTCCCCTCTTGGACTAGGCTCAATGTGTTGTATGCCCTGGAATTTAAAAGCCCCAGGATTACCTCCATGTACTGCCCATATATTGAGGTATCTTTTTTTATTAAGGATATCATTGTAATTATTCCTTATCCTTCTTCTGAACTCACGTTTCATTTTGCCAATGTAATCCATTGGACAAGTACATTTAGCCATATAGACTCCTTTAGATAGACAATTGATAAACTCTCTGTTTTCATATTCCATGCCAGTTGTTGTACTCATGACGGTTTTTGATACTGTTATGAATTCATATGCTAGGCATTTTCCACATTTGAAGGTCCCTAGGGGTCTTCTACTAAGCCAGCTATCTTTTTGGGGGTATTGGTCTAAAATGACTCTGCACGAGTTTTATCATTCAAGCCTTTATTCCTTCTAAAAGTGATCTGAGGTCTTTCTCCTAGCGCTTCTTTCAAGTCATTATCCTCCATAATGATACCCCAATGTTTCTGGATAATTTCTATGACTTGTTTATGAGCCCCATCATAGGTCCCTATGATACGCTTATAAGTATTTTTAGCAGGTGTTTTTGCTTTTGGTATGAGTAGGTCTCTTATTTTGGTACTTATTGCATTCTTAAATGCTTCTCTGAGGATCTGATCAGGATAACCTCTCTGGCGAAATCTGTCTCTAATATCCGCTGCTTGTGTCGAAAAATATTTTGGTATTGGAACAGTTTCTCCTGAGACGGAGGTATTGTCCCTTAGGTATCCCTCTTTTCAGGGCATACAGGTGGGCACTCTCCCATCTCAGGAGACTGTTAGTGGCAGTGGACTTCCTGAAGACCTCTGTCTCAATTTTACCTCCTGTTCCACTTGATATCATAACATCCAAGAATGCCAGAGTATTGGGGTCACTCTCTGGGGTGAAGCTGAGACCAATTTGATTAGTATTTAGATCAGATACAAATGGATCAAATTCTATCTGAGTCCATATCCATAAAATTAATATGTCATCAATGAATTTCAGCCAAAGGCCTATTGACTCCTTCCATTTGGTATTGGCCTCTGAGAAAAACACATTTTCTTCCCACCAACCCAGGAGTAAGTTGGCATAGGAGGGGGCACAGGGGCTCCCCATAGCCGTACCCCTGAGTTGGTGGTAATAATGCCCACCAAATAGAAAAATTTGTTTTGTTAAGTTGAACTCAATGAGCTCAATCACAAAGGAATTATGTTCCCTTAGATAATTTCCCCTCGTTTTCAAGTATGTAGATATTGCTTTAAGTCCTATATTATGTTGGATTGAACAGTACAGTGCCTCCACATCAATTGATGTTTTTAGTGTCGTGGGGTCCCAGATGTTGGACCCCCCCTGATCATAAAGTGATGACATATCCTAGGGATATGCCATCACTTTATAAGATGGAAAAAAAAACTTTAACTTACATTAATACTTCAACCAAAACATAAGACATATATTAGTAAATCAGAAGTTAGAGCACCAGCAAAAGTTTGTTATTTTTGTCTGTTTTGCTTACCGTGATATTGTATTTTGTGTTTTGTTGTATTTTTTTCCAACATATGGCCAACGGTAAGTCCAGTCATATCGGTTGTCACCTTCTCAGTAAATTGTTACTTTGCTATTGATACAGTTGCACATCAGTTTCCAAGAAATAAAGTCAATGACATATAGCAACCTATATACAATAGAACAAAAACAGGTCCATATATCTGTAAGTAAATAAAACAATTACCAAATACTGGCTGCTGCTCTAATATATGGCCAATTCTACATTGGTGGAAATCCTCTTTAAAGGAAACCTGTCACCAGAATCTCACCTATTGAACTCTACTCACCCCTCGCTGGCTGCTGCTGTCAAAAGTTCATTGCCGTTATCCCCTCTCCTAAACTTCTCCTCTGACCATAAATAAGGGTCTGCAAACATTTCTCGCCTTTTATGGTAATAATCCAGCAGTCTCGTTTGTTCCTCTTCTTATGCCCGCCCACCGCCAAAAATTGGCCTGCCCTGAATGCCGAAATCTCATCTGAGATAGCGTGCATGCACCCGTCATGTATGGTAAAACGCCCTTCCTTGCTCCGTCCAGGCCTCAAATCTAGTTACTGTGCATGTGCCGCTATAGTGTCCGTTGTGTGCATGCACCAGAACAGGACATCGATGCGCAAGCGCAGGATTTTGTGTATGCTGGGGGGAGGAGAGAAGCTGTCAATCAAAAGTAAGGAGGCGGGGTAATCTGAAAGGCTTGAAGAACGAAGATATGACTCTTTTATGCTGCTTAGCATACAGCACGGCAACACAAAAAAACGGAATACTATGGATACAGAGCCGACTCAGAACATAAATATAGGTTACATAAAGATTTTTCACCTACTTCCACCAGGTATTGCTGGTTTAATAGGTGAAATAGTGGTGACAGGTTCCCTTTAAGCTCTTTCCTCAAAGTTGCACAATGTCCAAATAATGTATGTGAGTAAACCTAAAATATGAGATGGTATCTTCTCTTGCGTGCGGATTCCTATATACCACAGCTGGCGGCTCTTTAGCAGCTGTTAACATAGCTGTAAGGGTTAAAAGGGCAGACATAATGACATATTTAATGTTCTGCTTTTTTTAATATAGTATGTGCGAAAGACATCCCTAGGCTTCTCTCCAAAAGACTATAGGCGCTGTACTGGTTTCATCTACTTACTTAAAACTATATCACCCCTTTAATTGTCACTGTATAAGGAACATTTGTAGAAACACCATAGAGATCCATGTCATTCCCACAAATGTATTAAGTAAATGTACAGTATCTACATTGTTGACAGCTGCGAAGGAGTAGTCACTGTTTTTTTAAATTATCAAACAAGAGATTATTTATGATCTAAAAATGCATTAAAAAAATGCAGCATTGAAAATATCCTCTGCCATATGATATACAGGTTGTCTATAGATATTAGGTTCTGTTCAAACTAGCGCCATGGCTTCCATTTATAACGGAGGCATGACCATTGTGACGTGTATGTTTTCTGAAAGATCCAAACAGACACTGATTAAACCCATTCCCTTATAATGGGGTGTATTCCGTTTTGTAAGGGATTCTGGAATTTTTGATTGCAAGAATAGAGCTGCAGACTACGCTATTCTTGCAGTGAAAAAAAAAAAACGTCAAATTTTTTATGGAACTCCCAAACAGTAGTATGAACAAAACTTTAAATTGTTGGTACAGACTATTTTCTGAAAACAATTAAACTGTTCTTTACTCCATGTATCAAGGTCAACAAAAGGTAAAAATGTAGCTTACTTCAGGCACCACTCTGTTGGGGAAAGAGAAAAAAACTCAAATATAATAAATTGTGAATGAACAAATATTCTAAAAGAATAAAATGCTCAATAAAAATAATTTCTATTTGACAAGAGGAAATTGCACATCCTCAATCAGGATATGATATGAAATTGAGGAGATAACATTACTTAGTGACAGCATTACCTACTTTATTGTGCATTTTATAGCTGTCTTTATAGTATCAGGCCAGATCACTTGTTTTTCTCTGTTCCTGAATACTGTGACTCCGTGTAATTAATAATAGATTGTGTTTTATATTTACAGTGGGATGCTATCACAGAAATGGATGAATATAATCGGCCTATTCATACATACCAGGTATGTAACGTCATGGAGGCAAATCAAAACAACTGGCTTCGTACCAACTGGATCTCTCGGGATGCTGCACAAAAAGTGTTTGTCGAGATGAAATTTACACTCAGGGACTGTAACAGCATTCCTTGGGTAGTGGGCACCTGCAAGGAGACTTTTAACCTTTACTACATGGAATCTGATGAAGCACATGGTCAAAAGTTCAAGCCAAGTCAGTATAGTAAGATAGATACTATTGCTGCTGATGAAAGTTTTACACAAATGGATTTGGGTGATCGCATCCTTAAACTCAACACAGAAGTGCGAGAGGTGGGTCCCATTTCTAAAAAAGGGTTCTACCTTGCTTTCCAAGACATTGGAGCCTGCATTGCTTTAGTCTCTGTAAGAGTCTACTACAAAAAATGCCCCTATATGGTGCGCAACTTGGCAATGTTTCCTGACACCATTCCAAGAGTTGATTCATCTTCACTTGTCGAAGTAAGAGGGTCCTGTATTAAATATGCGGAAGAAAGGGACACTCCTAAATTGTATTGTGGAGCTGATGGTGACTGGCTGGTACCACTTGGACGTTGTGTCTGCAGTGTTGGCTACGAGGAGGTGGATGGAACCTGCCATGGTGAGTGAAGGTTAACTCAGTGAGAAGTTTATGGTAACATTTTACAAAGTAAAAGTTACTTTTATTTCTGTCTATTTTTGTTATTGTTGCATTATTATTATTTTAATTGTAATTTTGGATAAAAATGTAATCTCAAATTAAAAAGTACAGAGTAGAAATGATTTATTAAGTGCTAGTGGTGTGGTCAACAATGAATAGCAATGCACAAATGTGAGGTTATAGCTCTTTAAGGGTTCATTCACATAGTTCTTAAGGTTGTACGAGGGCACATAGAATGCCATATGATTCTGTACCATGCATCATTGGGTGCCATGTGTGCTGTATGTCTATGCTCCCCTAGAAAAGCTCTGTACATACGTTTGACTATTGGGCTTTCTACTGTCGGACTTATACATAATCCAACAGAAGAAAAACTCTGTAAGAAATCGGAGACATACGAAGACACCGGAAAGGCCCCATGCACATCTTTGGGAGCCATATTACGGCTCCATCTAAAATGCTCCTTGTAGCCACCCTCTGCTCTGGCTAATAGATGGGATTTTCTACTATTCAATCAGAATTCCTTTATAGGGTAATTGAAAATAGATTTTATAAAACAGACAACGCCTTTCAGTTGTATCACTTCTCTGCTAGTCTTCATTATTGCTATTTTAATGAGACCCTCGGTTTACTCTGTAAGCCACTAGTCAGGCTCTATTTTGTTGTTATATTATGTACTTTGGAAACTTCTTTTTTGTTTTTTAAGATATTGCTAACAGATGTTTTACTGGGAAAATGTATTTTGTTTATACTACATTTTCAGGTTTTAAAATCCTACCAGATGAATTCTCAATATAATACTTGAGCAAGCATGGTTATATGTTATGGTGTTACTGGTTCCTATGTTATAGTACAACATTATTCTAAGTCTAGGGTAAATTACATCTTATTTAGCCTAAACAATTCTATTGAGTGAGCAATTTTCTGAAATATGTAAATATTCAAGTACCATCCAAGGTGCCCACCAAGGAACCAAGGATTATTTCGTTTAGGCATCATGAATGACCCCCTATACGTCTATTGGAGCGTATTAAGTTTCCGAACTTATAAAAAGGTTATAAGGAGCCATAATACATTTGAGTTCATAAGGCCTGAAACCAACTGCACTGTGATGAAATGTTTTTTTTTTTATGGTTTGAGATACCAAAAAGCTAGAAAGAAAATGTATGGTTCTGCATAGTAACCTCATAGATCACCAAGTATCTTCTCATCTGGAAAGAGCGCATATGATTTATGCATGGCTGACAGCAAGCAGAGATTTTTATTTATATAAGAATGAAAAACCTCAAGCTTTTACATGGTAGGTCCCATATTATCCATAGAAATTATATTATCATTGATAAAAATGGTTTGGATGATTTTACTTTCTCAACTCACTAATTCAGACTTCATAATAATTCAAGTTAATTGGCATTTTTGTTAGATTTCTTATGATATTTTAATCATGTGAAGCGTTGCCAGATATTGGAAAAGTGTATTTGGAAAGGTGAAATGTATGTGACATTACTGTAAACATAGGTTATTCCATTTTATAGAACATTATCCCAAACATTCTGCTGTTTCCAGTGAACTTTTAAAAACTGGGTGTTTCTTTGCAATGTTTTGAGGGTTGAAAATGTCATAAAGTTGGGTGAAACTCAACCAAGTAATGGTAAAAATAATGAATTAACAAATATTTCTGCATTTCATTATAGTCACAACCATCTTGACAACTCCTGTCCGTATACAGCACATTTAACACCGGCGCCGGATAGACCACATTGACTTATAACGTGGTCTGTGAGCTTCCATTGTGGTTTCCATAATTTTGACTGTAGAATAATGCTGCATGTATCGTTATTCTTTCCGTAAAGTTAGACGGAATCTGCAACAGAGATTTCTTTAACAGAGCCTCTGACACAGATGTGAATAGAACCTGAAGCGGTTGTCTCAATAAGACAAATTATTTTCATGTGCTCTGTTAGGGCATATGGACGTCATAGAGGGTGGTAAGATTCGGTAACAAAGAGTGACTTGCTCCCGGGGAAACTAACCTCTCTAGGTATTAGATGGTCATCCGTTCATTTGAATGGCCGGCATGTAATACTAATACTACATTAACAAATGTATGGTCAGCTGCAACCCAGAAGCTGGACCTGCGTTGATCATCTGATTCTCCTGGCTGTTTTATTTGCAAAAGACTATAAATAACAGTTGACCTGATGAGGCAACGGCTTTAAAAAAAAAACGTATAAAATATACATTATACATTGCCCTGCTTTAAACGGTGGTAAATACAGCTAAATCTCTTCACCGATTCTCTATGGCTCTGCTGGGCTTATTTTAGCAGGTGCAGCTTGTCTTTGTGAATATATACCTCTACAGCTGTACTCTCTTTATATCTACTAGACGACAGCTGGATGTACCTGGCAGTTCTCCTAACTCTTCCCTAAACAGCAAAGGGACAAACAACGAAATGACTTTAGAAATAATTTTCCCTCTGCATCATAGCAAACAACTGTACCTGAATGAAAGGCGAAATGCGTTGCTGAATACGGCTAGGACATCACAAACCAAATGCTGGTGAATTGCTCCAAAGTAACGTTATTTTCTTACTAAAGTCTCCGAAAATAAGCTACTAGAAGGATGCCTGCTTCTTCATGCTGTGAATCTAATTATGACTGTCAGCAACGTATAAGGAATTTGTATGTGTATTGAAGCTTATAGTCATGCATTGTGCGTGACAGAAACTTTCTCTATGATTTTTCCTAAATAACTGCTCCCGCTGAGGTTGAACTCCAGGCCGGAGAAGTGGTCAGGATATTCTACTGTTAGTTTTATATTTTACTACCCACAGCGATGTAACCTCCTAAGCCTCTGCATTTCTATCCAGCTGTTGAAATAGCTGTAATAGTGCCAGCCGCCTTATTAAACAAGCCACCTTGAATTCCAAATGATTGTAATGCTGCCTCTTTTTCTCCAAAATTGCCAGCAAATGCAAAATACTAAGGGATATGAGAGTAATAAATCTAAAGAAATTTGCTGCATCGTTTTTTGTTTCTCCTCTAGATTACAATACCTGTGCCAAGATTAAAAGGAAAAAAAATAAAAAAATCTTGGCTATAGTTTGCACACCTCCTCTCCTATCGAGCATCATTCAGTGGTATTATACAACAGACAGCTGACCATTCTCTTTGTGAGCATTTTAAAGCCCACATATGGACCAAACAAAGGCGCGTGATAACAGGACTACTATGACAATTCTCTAAACTTGTCCAGGATCAATCTCTAGCCCACGTTTCCTGATCCTAGGTTATTATTACTGTGCTAACTGCGTTTTATGTTATGCAACATTATTCGTATTACAAAAAAAATCTGCATTACAATATAATAATGCAATAAATACAAAAGTACCATAGACAAAATACGTAAATTGATTATTAGAAAAGACATGAGCCATAGTTCCATCATGGCGGTGTTAAAAAATATGTAAATCTTTAGTAACATGTTGTAGCTGAGTTCAGGGCCACCATCAGAAATTTCTGGGCCCCACACAGCCAAGGAGTCTGGGGCCACCCTCACTATTGGGGCTGGCACAAAGTAAAGGGGTGGGAGGTAAGGCGGCAGTGAAAACTAAACTAGTATGGCCTCTTTGGAGGGGCAGGGCAGAGACAGCTGGTGGGTATCAGGGTAAGGTGGAGAGACTAAGTGACAGAGCTCAGTGGGGGAAGGAGGAGGGGATTTCTGGGAGAACAGATTGTGGCACGGGTGGCGACACCGGGCATGAGGGCGCCCCTGCCGCCCATCGGAACGGGCCCCCCCAATGGCTGGCGGCGTATTATAGCAGAGCAGGGAGGAGCGAAATCCCATGTGGCCGGTGATTTCGCTCCTGGAGCGCTCCGCTTGATGTCTCTGTCCATATATGGAGAGTGACATCAGGGGAAAATCCTGAAGGGGAATCCCCGTCCGCAGCGGTGCCGACTCTGTGACCAGGGATTCCACTCCAGGAGAAGCCCTTAACATCACTGTCCATAAATGGACACAGATGACAGGGGCTTCTCCTGGAGTGGAATCCCTGGGAACAGCGTCAGCAGCGCTCTGGATGGGGATTATGCTTCAGGAGTTGCCCATGATGTCACTGTCCATATATGGACAGAGACATCAAGCGGAGCGCTCCAGGAGCAGAATCCCCGGCCACAGGGGGATTCCGCTCCTTCAGGGAGCTACAGTGCCGCTATCTACAGCAAGGGGAGTGTTCTCTACAAGGGGACTGTGTGGCACTACCTGCAAGGGGGCTCTGTGGCACTACCTACCATGGGGCAGTGTGGCACAGCGGGTCCTGTGTCCCTGTTCATAATTAAGATTTGATCGATAACAGGTGGATCCTGACACGCCGACCCTCGTCTGTCCCCTGGACCTGACGGATACAGGTCTCAGCGCACGATACAGCTGCTCTGTATACAGGATACAAAGCAGCTGTATCTCCAAAAGTAAAAATATTTTTTAATAAAAAGTGTTTACACAGTTTCATAACACACACTAATAAACTTTTTATATAAAAAAAAAAAGCCGCTGTGGAGGAGGCGGGACGGGCACTATGTGAATAGTGGGCCCATATGATTTTACTTTGATCCAAAGAACGGGCCCCGGCTCCATGATGTGACCTGTTCCTTTCACCAAAGTGAAATCATAAGGGCCCGTGAGCAAATTAATTCCTGTAGTGGAACACAGGCCCCCATTTTTTTCAAACTTATGACAGGGCCCCTGACAGCAGTACCGCCAGTACTGCCCTGATGGCGTCCATGGCTGAGCTTGCTGTCATTCGCTCAACTCACGATTATGAAATTTTAGTGTTGAGACTTAAAGAGGCTCTGTCACCAGATTTTGCAACCCCTATCTGCTATTGCAGCAGATAGGCGCTGCAATGTAGATTACAGTAACGTTTTTATTTTTAAAAAACGAGCATTTTTGGCCAAGTTATGACCATTTTTGTAATTATGCAAATGAGGCTTGCAAAAGTCCAAGTGGGTGTGTTTAAAAGTACAAGTCCAAGTGGGCGTGTATTAGGTGCGTACATCGGGGCGTTTTTAATACTTTTACTAGCTGGGCGCTGTGAAGAGAAGTAACATCCTCTTCTCTTCAGAACGCCCAGCTTGTGACAGTGCAGATCTGTGACGTCACTCACAGGTCCTGCATCGTGACGGCCACATCGGCAGCAGAGGCTACAGTTGATTCTGCAGCAGCATCAGCGTTTGCAGGTAAGATCGACTTACCTGCAAACGCTGATGCTGCTGCAGAATCAGCTGTAGCCTCTGGTGCCGATGTGGCCGTCACGATGCAGGACCTGTGAGTGACGTCACAGATCTGCACTGTCACAAGCTGGGCGTTCTGAAGAGAAGAGGATGTTACTTCTCATCAGAGCGCCCAGCTAGTAAAAGTATTAAAAACGCCCCGATGTACGCACATAATACACACCCACTTGGACTTGTACTTTTAAACACACCCACTTGGACTTTTGCAAGCCTCATTTGCATAACTACAAAAATGGTCATAACTTGGCCAAAAATGCTCGTTTTTTTAAAATAAAAACGTTACTGTAATCTACATTGCAGCGCCTATCTGCTGCAATAGCAGATAGGGGTTGCAAAATCTGGTGACAGAGCCTCTTTAAATAGAACCTGTCACTTGGTCATATAAGATTAACTGGTTTACTGCCCTAAATAGTGCTATCTCCCTGATTCCAGCGCTGTTTTGTTTTTTTCCTGGATCACCCCCCCCCCCCATTCCAGAGGTATGGACCACTGGTGGGTTGGCTCCCTCTTTGCTAATTTGCTGTAGTTAGCCAACAGGGCGTGAACTACCCTCCATCTGCCTCGCGCTAATTGGTCATCATCAGAGGCAGGGAAGCTAGCTCCACCCATTGGATAACTACAGAAAATTAGCCTATAGGGAGTCAACACAACAGTGGGCCATATCTCTGGAAAAAAAAAATAGCGTCAGGTAAATAAACCAGTTCAACTTATATGACCTAGTGACGGGTCCTCTTTAAGGCTCATGCACACTACCATGTTACAAATTATGCATTGGGGCCCAGGAGCTTCAAGTTACGCCCCTCTGGTTCTTCTCATGCTCTTCTGTCAGGTAGTTAAAAATGTTGTTCAGTTTCTTAGTTATATCTGTTACTGGGAAAGCTGGGTGACATATGGCAGACAGAAGTTAGCACACCAAATGTTTGTTTTTTTAGGCTCCTGAATGGCAGATCTGCCTACATGCTGTCAAAATCTGTAGGACCTTAGTGGTCACCATATTGGTTGTCATTTAACTCTCCCCAAAACAGATAAAACTAAGAATAGCTGAATACATTTTTTTTTGCAACTCAACAGAGGACGACAACTCAAAGACTTATATATTATTTACTGGTGAATTTTTATTTTCTGGGAAAATGTTCTTGAAAATAGGATGTTGAAATAGTAATCATTAAATACTTTGGCTTTTATAACAGAATCTGATTGCAATATTACATGCAGAGTTCTTACATGGAGTCCACAGTTCCTGTTAGGTGTTTGCTCCCTCTGTCGGTATTACATTTTCAGAAGCCTGAGTCTCCTCCACAATAGAGAGATAATGGACTAGGTCACCTTAGGGGATTTAAAGAATTGAGTGTTAACTAAGTTTGACACTTTCTGTGTTTGTTTGCAAGCCTCCAGCTCAAGTCAGTTATTTTTAAAGGGGTATCTAGTTTTGTTAGATTTTAGGAGTAGGTGTATAAGATTTTTGGCAACAATATTTTTAATTCTCTTCTTAAAGAAAATGTTGCCAATGAATGAGCCATTAGATTTTTTTATGTGGGCCAAATACTAGCAGCCAATATGATTATTTAACTTATTAGGCTGTATTCACATATCTTTAATTGAAGCCACAATGCTGTGCTGGTTGCTTCATACGATGAATTTTAAGGGCGCCAGACAGACAGACCCCCTTTAACATGCAATGGGGTCTGTTGGGTGTTCCGTTATGGTTTCTGACATTTTGACAGTGTCTTGACGGAGTCTCCAACACAAATGCGAACTAAGCCTTAAACAGTACCTACCTACATTTGTGTGTCATATACAGTACTGTGCAAAAGTTTTAGGCAGTTGTAGAAAATGCGGCAAAGTAACAATGCTTTCAAAAATAGAAGTGTTAATAGTTTTTTTTTATCAATTTGCAAAATACAAAGTGAATGAACAGAAGAGAAATCTAAATCAAATCAATACTTGGTGTGACTACCCTATGCCTTCAAAACAGCATACATTTTTCTAGGTACAGATGTAGCCATCTTTATCTTGCCTTATATCACGTTAAATACACAGTGGCAAGAAACCGTAACGTAACTTTTTTTAATGACTTTTCAATGGCTTTTGTTGTGTGATATCACGCTGCAGCAAGTTATCAGAGTCAAGATAAACTTGGCTACATCCGTACACTTGCACAAAGTTACGGATTTTGTCGTTATTTTAGTCAGATGTATGATTAACCAACTATACCAAACAGGTGATAATGATCATAATTTTCATATGTAGGTTGAGACAGTCATTAACTGTAAGAGAAACAGCTGTGTAGGTGGCTTAAAACTGGATGAGGAACAGCCAAACTCTGCTACAAAGGTGAGGTTATGGAAGGCAGTTTCATGTCACAGGTCCACCATGGCAATACTGAGCACAGCAACAAGACACAAGATAGTTATACTGCATCAGCAAGGTCTCTCCCAGGCAAAGATTTCAAAGCAGACTGGGGGTTAAAGATCTGCTGTTTAAGCTCTTTTGAAAAATCACAAATTAACAGGCAATGTTGAGGACCGTAGATGCAGTGGTCGTCTAAGGAAACTTAGTGCAGCAGATCAAAGAGACATTATGCTTACTTCCCTGTGAAATCAAAAGATGTCCAGCAGTGCCATCAGCTCAGAACTGGAGGAAACCAGTGGGACCCAGGTACACCCATCTACTGTTTGGAGAAGCCTGGCCAGAAGTGGTCTTCATGGAAGAATTGCAGCCAAAATGCCTTACATTCGATGTGGAAATGAGGTCAAGTAACTCAACTATACAAGAAAACATAGGAACTGGGGGGGGGAGGGGGCAGAAAAATGGCAGCAGGTGCTATAGACTGATGAGTCAAAATGGGAAATATTTGTCTGTAACAGAAGGCAGTTTGTTCGTCGAAGGGCTGGAGAGCGGTACAATAATGAGTTTCTGGAGGAACAGTGAAGCATGGCGGAGGTTCCTTGCAAGTTTGGGGCTGCATTTCAGCAAATGGAGGTGGGGATTTGGTCAGGATTGATGGTGTCCTCAATGCTGAGAAATACAGGCAGATACTTATCCATCATGCAATACCATCAGGGAGGCGTCTGATTAACTCCAAATATATCTGCAGCAGAACAACCACCCCAAACATACAGCCAATGTTATTAAGAACTGTCTGCAGCGTAAAGAAGAACAAGGAGCCCTGGAAGTAAATGATATGGCTTCCACAGAGCCCTCATCGAAACATCATCGAGTCTGCCTGGGATTAGATGAAGAGACAGAACGATTTGAGGAAGACTACATCCACAGAAGATCTGTGGTTAGTTCTCCAAGATGTTTGGAACAACCTCCCTGCCGAGTTCCTTCAAAAACTGTGTGCAAGTGTATCTAGAAGAATTGATGCTCTTTTAAAGGCAAACGGTGGTCACACCAAATATTGATTTTATTTTTTTTCTTCTTTCTTCTGTAGTGTTCAGGCTCCATGAGAGGCAGATTACCATCTGTGATTAAATGGGAGGTTAAAGATCTTAGTGGAAATCCCTTTTGCCAGAAAAGACAGGAGCTCAGGGAATTGGTTGATCTATTTTGAGAAATTTCTATAAATGAATTGGGTATTTATTGGGTATATGGGGTGGGGGTCGGGGGACTATATAGGGTTTAATTATTTTTATTGATACGGAATTACTATGAGTGTATCTGTGATTTTGTTGTACTGAATTTACTAATTTGCAATAGAAAAAAGGAAAAACATATTGATTTGATTTCTCTTCTGACATTCACGTTGCATTGTGTTAATTGATTAAAAAAAGACTAATAACACTTCTATTTTTTTAAAGCATTCTTACTTTGCAGCAGTTTTCCACAACTGCCAAAAACTTTTGCACAATACTGTATGTGGCTCTGATCAACTCCTTAAAGGGGTTGTCCAGTTTAGGAAAACAGCCAACTCATTTCAAGGGAAACTGTGTATTACTTAATTTAACCTGATGTGTTGTTGTAGGGAAACTGAACACTTGTGGCAGGCTACCCCACAGATTACAGTTCATCACTGGAGGTCCCAGCAGTGGGGAAACCTAGGATCAGATTATCCTCAGGCATGAACCACCTATAAGTTCAATGGAAGCCATAGGAATCTACATGCAGTCTAGCAATGTCTGTGGATTGCCAGGTTTCTAATATTTACAGAAGGGGTGCACGAGGCATCGATGCAGAACACTGATTCTAAAATAGAGCACCAATCCCTATAGAAATACATTAGAGCTTTGATCGGGAGACATTGTGGCAACTTAGGTAACTTTGTAAATATCTTCCATTACTTACCTTGCAAGGTGCAGCTTGTTATATATGACAGAGACATTTGAGACGTTTTCATCAGTAGGTGTCATGAGACCAAAATTGTCCCCAAGGTTCAGCTCTCAATGGCTTCTCTCAGCCATACTGGGGTGAGTTGAAAACTGCCTAAAGACTTGAATTAAAAAATGCCGCATTTTTGCAGTAATTTTGGTAAAGGCAAAATTTTTTGGGCTGCAATTTTGCTATAATAAGCTGGAAAAAACCCCATAAAATCTGCTCATGTGAACGCACCATAACCAATTAGGAAATTTCTCTGTATCAGCATATTAATTTGGGCTTCCCCTCTGAAGGTTCTGTACCCTTACAAGTGATTTTTTTCTGAATTTCTATGACTTTCCAATAATCCAGAATGTCTGACAATCCATTCTATTGATGTACTGCATGTCTCTACATGTTTCTTTAGCTGCAGATTGGTATGACTGATGTAGGTATTTGTAGGTTTGTATGTCTGTGTATCTTCTAGATGCTTCCAGGACATTTGTTGCCATTTGTCGACTGATAATTAATTGATTTCAAGCAGAAGTACCGCCAGGAATGAAAATTATTGATGTAAGCGTTCCTGACAGATCTTCCTATGTAACTGACATAAGTGTTCATGCATGGAGAGGCTAAATACGAGCTCTGCCGGTAGTATATAAACCATGGAGTTACAGATGTATTTCTCATGTATTTAGACATTAAACAGCTCAGTGCACGGGTCATTTATAAGTCTCTAGCCATTAAGTATGTATTTTATACATTATATTTTGAAGGGCTTGAGGGATATTACAGTTTCAGAAGAAAAAAATATTTCTTGTATAAATTGTACAATTTTCCAATATATTTTTTTGTATCAATTTCTCACACTTGTGCTTGAAATCAATTAATTATCAGCCAACAAATGGCAGCAATGTGAAACATCTAGAACATACACACGTACAGCTTGAAATAACTGTATATGTCACACCAATCTGCCGCTCAAAAATAAATTGTAAAGTACATCAATAGAATGGATTATCAGACATTCTGAATGATTGAAAATTGCATAGAAATGTATAAAAAAATCATTTGTAAGGGAAGAGAACCCTCAGACGTCAAGCCCAAATTAATAGGCTGATACAGAGGAATTTCCTAATTTTTTATCTATCCTATGTGGGTGTTTACATAAACAAGTTTGAGTGTGTTTTGTTTTGTTTTTTGCTTTTTTGTTTTTGTTTTTGATGCTTGATTGTAGCAAAACTACTGCAGCATTTTTACCGAAACTACGCCGTTTTTGCAAAATCTCTGCTTGAGGTCATTCAGTAGAAGCCTTCATTGTTCACTTCAAGAGGCTATAAATCCATTCTGATCATGAGATAAACATACTGGTTCATGGCGCGTTACAGTAAGGATAAGTCCACACATGGTGGACTTTTTCCACTGCAGATTTTGCAGCAGATTTATGCTGCAGATTGCTGTGGATTTCACCCTATGCATTGCATAGAAAATTTCTGTCGTGAAAATCCAAAAGAAACGCACAACAGAATTGACATGCTGTGGATTTGAAATTTCGTAGCATTCCGTAAATTCTATGCTGATTTTTGTTACTACTTGTGACTTTTTCAAAACTTCCTCTGCATGCATTGTCCTGTACTCCATCGAAAATCCACGACAAATCTGTGTTGTGTGAATTCACGTTTTCAGTTGCTCTAGTGGTTATAAGCTGCCAGTGTGATCCCAGCAGTAGTCATGGATGTCACTACTAGTTGTATCAATATGAAGGAGCAGTAAAAAGTGCCTGTGGTGACACCTATAACTAGATGATGTCACTCACCAGCGTCTGCACTCCATTCTGTAACGGTTGTCTTGCACCACCGGGGTCCTGAGTTTGAATCTGGCTAAGGACAGCATCTACATGGAGTTTGTATGTTCTCCAGGGGTTTGCATACGTTTCCTCCGAGTACTCTGGTTTCCTCCCACATTCCAGAAATCATAAAATCATAGTGATAAGTTATTTGGCTTCCACAAAAAAAAATTGGCCCAACTATGTACATATGTGATAGGGAAATTAGATTCTGATCTCCATTGCCGACAGAGACTGATATGATGGCGATCTCTGTGCAGAATATGTTATAAGAAAGGAAAACTGCAGCACACGTGTATTGAAGGTATCAAAAAGGCACAGGAAGTTTTATTCCACCATCGCAGCATGCACGTGTGCTGCAGTTTTCCTTTCTTTGATGTCTGTTTGGAGTCGATGGGCTACAACTCCCATACTGCGTGCACCGGATGCATGAAGCATTGGTAGAATTACCCTCCATGAATGTTGGAATTGTGATGTGCTGCTGTTCTCTCTTTCTTCTACTATATAAGCGACCAGAAATATTTAAGTTTTTTTTTTTTAACCCCCATCAATGTTATGTTAATATTATGAGGGGCCCAGACAGTCTGGTTCATTACCACTGAAGTGACATTTCAAATGGTTTCCTGCATGTTTTAATGCTGATTCCACTCAAACAAGAAATTGTGACCATTGGATAATTCCACCTTAATGGTCCAATGTCTAATTTATTTTGGTGTATATGCAAAAACATCTTTATGTAACAGCAAGAAACATCTTGTAAGAAAATGGAAATATAATTTATCTGAATAGATCACATTAATTTCAACATATTTCTTTCTAAATAGAAAAAAGTAATATATGATTTAGGATGAGTATGTCAGAATTCATGCCCAGTGTTCTTGGATTAGGAGGCCTGATGACAATAAGCACATTGGATACTGGCACAGCACCCAGTCTGGCATTGCATTGGCTATAGCCCTCAAGCATTTTCAGCTCATTAAACTGTTGCAAAATACTTCAATGCCTAAAAGAAGAATCCTCTTTTTCTTCGTGCTCTAATTATAAATTTTGTAATGATTCAAAATGCTTGATAACATGTATCATTTATCCTCTTTGTTCCAAAGAAAACTGTGTACATGATTTCCCATAAGACCCGTCCAAAATTTCATACTGTGAATCATAAGGCTACAAGGGAGAATGGAATATAAAGACAAGACAGCAAAAAGTTAACTCAAATAACATGACAAAACAATTTGGGGACCTCTTACATTTAGGAACATTTCGCAGGTGAGTAATTCAGGGAAAGGGGGTCACTGTTTGGACTACTGGGTGAGAAAGAAGGGCGTCACTACTGTGACTACGAGGAGATACTACTTTTACTACTGGAGGAAGGGGGGAAGACACTGCTGTGACTATTGGAGAATAAGGTAGAAAACTATTGTGACAATTGGATGTAGAACGGGAGGCACTGCTATGACTACTAATGGGTTTAGTGTTCGCACAAGGTCACACTGGCCCACAAGAGTAAAAAAAGGACCCAGGCTCTGTTTAATAAGGGATCCCAAATTTGCAGATAAAGACAACCTAATTTGGAATTTACTTTAGAGCTAATCACTTTCAATGATTTCGATGAAATCAGCAGTGGACATAAACAAGCCCTCAGAATCATTTCCTCTAGTGGGCCCAAAGAACCCCAGTCCGAAACTATCTGTGCTGTACTACTGATAAATGGGAAAGCTGTTTTTGATGTGTGACGTGCTCGCTGTAAAGACTTCATTTTTCAGAATACAAATTAAGAGAACAAACTTTGTAAAGACTCTTGAACAGGCAAGGAATGCTTATAGATGTGAGCTCAACAGCCCGTAGAATTGTGAATTCAGCTGTGAATGAGAGTGAGCTATACATTATGCTGTGTAGTGAAGATCACTTTAAAATAAGTAAAGCAAAGTATTTGCCAAGTTCATATATTTATATACAAATTTGTTCATCCTAACTTTTTCTTGAATTGTGCTAAATTATATAATTTGTCATCATAGCAATTCAATACAATCGCTCGCCACCCAATAAGCACGTTTACGTTAATTGTATACATACTTTTTTTTAACATGGGAGTCTCCCATAGACGTTAAAGACTGTTTACATTTAGCAAAAAAAAAACTGGATGGCTGTGACGCATACGTTTTTGGCTGATGGATGACATTCGTCAGAATTATGTTTTCTTTTACATGTTTGTTTAACATCTCGCGTCATACATCTTGGGTTACATCGGATTTAGAGAGAATGTAAGGGAACATCTGTATGCTGGGTATTAGAAATGAGAAAGGGAGCCATGCTGGGGACTAGGAATGAGAAGGGCAGCCATGCTGGAGACTAGGAATAAGATGAGAGCCATGCTGGCGACTAGGAATGAGAGGAAAGCCATGCTGGGGACCAAGAATAAGAGGCCTGGTTATTTGTGTGCTGTACATGTTTGCTGACTGCATTACACACTTTTACAAGCTTTCTATGCATTTTTTTCTTATTTTTTTAAGAACACCACCCACGATAAAATACCTTTTTTCTCTGCAGTTTTGGGAGGTTGGCTAAAAGAGGTTTCACTGTACGTTCAAAAAGTGAACTTACTCTCTAAATTCATTTCAAATGAAGGTGATAAGGTTTTTAAAGGTTTTTATCTTTAATTGCATCTAATAATGCATTCACTGACTGTAATGTGAATGTATATTTTCATTAAATACTGTTTCATGGGTGCTCACTTGTTACCCTTGTAATATTATTTTGTTAAAGACTCAAATTATAAGTTTTCCAAATTCCTATCTTCATCTGAAGCACATTTGTATCTATTTCCATGCATTTAAGTGCTACTTTTCTTATTATTGCCCTTTGCCTAAGTTACTTTTTATTCTTCTACTTATCCAAGTGTGAGAATATAAATCTAAACATGATTTTATTTTCAGTAGATTATAGTTACTTTGATTATATTGATTTATTAAATATTATAATACTGGATACTATGTCTATGATTCTAAGTAGAAAACTGTTCGGCACTTGTAGCACATTTCTAGGCACATTGATTACCTGAAACTTGGAATGTGTCCACCCCTGCCTATATGTAACAGATTTATTACTACTATTGTAAAGTTAGGCAGGATGAAATGAAATAGACAGTTGGAACCTGTGCCAAATTTATCATAATTTTGCATTCAGATTACGTTTTGCGCAAGTCGATAGACATTTTAGACACATTTCTCTTTTTTACACCAATTCTTGACTGGCGTACTTTACACAAATATTGTGCACAAAAAAAATTAATGACCCACACCATTAATGAATTTGATAGAATATATGTGGCGTATGTGTCCACATTTGGTACAAGTTTTGGCAGAATTCTGGTGTATTTTCCTTAATAAATCCCCGCACATTATTAATTTAATGTTTATACTGTACAATGACATTCAATGGTGTAGGGACAAAAGTATTTTACACATATAAAACCAGGTTCCTGCACCTGAAAGCCCTACAGGCCATTTATTTCATTTTTTTTTTAGATAATGACTACCCACTTGTAACCATTTTTTTTACTATTATTATTTATATACCACCATCATATTTGTTGGCACTTCACATAGTAGAACATTTACAGCTAATATATTAAAAGACGCACATATATACAAAAAATATATAGTATACAAACATAATATAGCAAGACAAATATAATCTGAGAATCAGAGAGAGTGAATGTCCAGTGAGGATTTCTACATAGGTGTGTGTTTCGTCACAGTAGGTGATTGAGGTCGGGTGTAGAGGACAAGTGATGAATATAGCTACATTTTCACGTCCGAGGTGCGGGACGCGTTATCACGTATCCCCCATAGACTAGAGTCTATGGAGGAATGCGTGAAGCGCAAAAAAAGTAGGACATGTTCTATTTTTTCACGGACCCTTCACACGCTCCAGTAGAACAACGGTCATGTGAACGGCTCCATTGAAATACATGAGTCCGCGTGATGGCTTATTTTAACGGCCGTCACACGGACATGACCCACGCTTGTCTGAATGAGCCCTTAGTGTACTTGCACACATCACATCATTTTGCTGCGGCAGTAATTTAATGCTAGATGTTACACTGTAGTGCAATCGAAAATCGTTGGGTTTTCATGTTGCGTCGCAACATTTTGCAGTGTGTTCAAGTACTCACAATGATCAAAAAAGAGTTTTCTAGATTAAAGACCGCGAAGGTGAAAAAAAAAGGTCAAGTGTATGACCATACTTTTTCATAGAAGCTGCAGATCTGGAAAGATGAGGCTACAGAAAGAAGTTTAGTGACCGTATTCTATAAATATAAAAAATATCTGAATTGATGCTTGAAAATTCATCTGCAATACCCTACTTGAAAAATGATATGAGGTGAGAACTATTTTCCGAAGCACGGTGCCAAATAGGTAGTTAGTTGAATAGAGGATTGTTAATCAATAAAATAAACATGCTGCTAATATATGTCCTCTCTGTGCAGCAACACCCATAAGACGAGAGTGATAACCCACCATTAACCTCAAATTAGCCCACCGCCCCCGCCTCATGTATAATCTGTGAGAGTGATGTCTCCAGCCACGAATGCTCGGATTAGTGCTAATGGACGGATAAGATCTTTCTCTCTCTTTATACAAAGGTTTTATTTAAATTAGGGATTTGGAAGTTACCCATTTGCATAAATATTTTCCTTATTCAATAAAAAGTTGACATTAATGACGTAAGTTGACATTATAATACCGTTTCTGTATATTGCTTGTAATGGTATATATACATCATTCAGACGCTATTACTTAAAGCCGTTGCAGGAATGTGCCGCTGCCTCTGGAAAATAAAGCTAACCTTGTCTGGATAAAGTGATAACCTCATTTTTGTGAAATGAAAGCTGTAGAGAGATACATTATCTGTTTCCTGTAACCGCGTATCTTCAAGATGGAGTCAGCGGTAAAACCCATTACACACTCCACATTAGCTTCATGCATCTCTTACCTGCAATTGATAATATTCTAGCTAGAAATGGCTATTTTTGAAATGTATTTCTAAATGTATTTTAAAAATGCTAAATTTAGTGTTTCCTTTAAATGGAAAAGCTGAATTTATTAAATTTGAAATCGGCTCCATGCAACTCATGCAAATGTCTATTCTCACTGACATATTTGCTTTTCTGCTACTACCTTGAAATGGTTTTGTTAGCTAAAAAATACTGCGTTCTTCCTAAAGGAAAAATAGTCCATAGAATAAATATGGTTTGTAACATTGCTGAAATCCCTGTAGAAACTGGTACAACAGGGAATTACAAATCTGATTAAATTTGAATATGATTCAAAGATTTAACCCGTTTAATTGGGAATATGTGATATATGGAGCAGCGATTCCTAAAATGGTCTATGGTTCCACCAAGGAGTCTCAAGGATCCCTGAGCACCATATTGCCTCTTGTTTTAGTTATTACCATGATTCACAAACCCGCTGTTCGACTATGAAATTATTCTGTTCCTATACCTAAATACAGTGTTGTCAAAATGTATTTTCTCCATTCCAGATGTCCCCTATAAATATAAGTGAAATGGGTTATGACGTCACCTGTCACCTTTCCTGACATATCTATTTTAGTAAATACTTGTATTTCCATAACATAACACTTGTTGAACAAATTTTCTTAAAACCCTGCATTGTGCCATTCCTCTGTTATTCCTCCTAGAAATGAATGAATAAATTGACAACTTGGTGTTACCATCCTCCTTGTCAAAGGGGTGTGCCCTCTTTAAACAAAACGCCACATGTATTAATTTTTTACTTCATTAATTCATTAATTAAATTGAAGTTCGTTAGAATAGGAATAATGTGTTTGTTATTATTTTTACATATTGTAGCTATTCAGTTTTTAGTTTTAAAAGCTTCCCTGGGTGTGGCCATTTTAGAGACATACGCTTCCTTCCTGCATTGTCTAAATAGTTGGGGAGCTGCTTTATGGCAGCTGCCAAAATTGGGAATTAATTGAGGGAGAAATATCATATTTTATTACAGTCTCCAGGAAGTAATGGAGTACAGCAACGTTCCGCAGAGAAGAGAGTAAGGGTATGTTCACATGCAGTGTTTTCAGACGTAATTCGGGTGTTTTACGCCTCTAATTACACCTAAAAAAAATGGCACCATTACGCCTCCAAACATCTGCCCATTGCTTTCAATGGGTTTTACGATGTTCTGTTCCCACGAGCCTTTATTTTATGTGTCGCTGTCAAAATACGGCGCGTAAAATGACGGCTCGTCAAAAGAAGTACAGGACACTTCTTGGAACGTTATTGGAGGCGTTTTTCATTGACTCCATTGAAAAACAGCTCCAAAAACAGCCGTAAAACATGCAGCGAAAAACGCTAGTTGCTACAGAAACGTCTGAAAATCAGGAGCTGTTTTCACTTGAAAGCAGCTCCGTATTTTCAGACGTATTATGCTACTGCATGTGAACATACCCTAATAGGGGAGATGTATACAAAGCCTTTTCTGTGTATTTAGTGTATATTGTTACTATCCTGCCTTATTTAGGCTTCCAGTAATATAGTACAGTTGTCATTAAATCCGCCATTCTCTCCTCACCCTGCCCTAGTCTACACAGCAAAGCTGACAAGTGAGCTCCAGAAAATAGGAAATGTCAGCCTATTGTGTGTGCTCCGGTGGCCAGTGTGAAAACTGGAATATAAATTTTTTTATAAACACACCACTAAATATGTTAAAAAGAATAAGTTATAATAAAAACCTAATTTAAATAATATGTCGTTTTCTGATGATACATTCCCTTTTAATATGTTGTGAATGTCACTAATGAGCGACCTCCTGTGGCAGACACTTCGGATTATCATTTTGTGTTCACACTGAGGGTATGTGCACACACAAAATCAAAGACATCTGAAAATACGGGGCTGTTTTGAAGTGAAAACAGTCCCTAATTTTCAGGTGTTTTTTAATCAAACTCGCGTTTTTCGAAGCGTTTTTGACGGGCGTTTTTGGAGCTATTTTTCTATACAGCCAATGAAAAACAGCTCCAAAAACATCCCAAGACGTGACATGCACTTCTTTTTTGCGGGCATCTTTTTACGTGCCGTTTTTGGAAAACAAGGCATAGAAAAATGCCCCGTCAGGACAGAGCGCCGTATTTCCCATTGAAATGGGCAGTTGTTTGGAGGCGTTCTACTTCCGATTTTTCAGCCGTTTTTCGAGACGTTCACTTGAGAGAATTTCCCATAAAATGTATTGTGATTTTGGACACACTGACAAAAAGCTTCATCCAACACTGGCATTGCCACAAGTGGTTGAGTGGTTAATACTGTGATGCAGTGTATGGAACTGGAGATTAAAAAAAAAATTATAAAATGGAAGATAAAAAGAAATCTGATTATTATTAAACATGTAATTATCATTAGTAAGCAGGGCTTTATCCATAACTACGTGTCTATGGGGGCCTCTTGGAATATCCTATATAGTATATATTCTGTATTAATATTACTTGTTATCTACACATTTAAATATCAAATATTCCCTTCTCTGCACCAGTGGTAAAACTTCATGTCTATAATGCTGGATAAGACTTATAAATAAATATATACTTGTACATTTGTGATCTACCCATAAGCCTGTGGTTCGGCAGTATTAAATGTGTTCATAAAATGATATACGGTTTTATGTAGTAGTGGTTAAAATTCATGATCCAAGAACATGACAAGATCGTTCAATGAAGAGTTCCTAAAGCTGCAGCAGAGGCAGCACGTGAGTCTAAAAATTATTAAAGTAGTAAAGTGTGGGGTATAGTACATGAATCACCTAACTACGTGATCATATTGTAATAAAATGTATGAAAAGTATATCACCTCTATAAATACCAGGTACGAAGTCTAATAAATATTCCATTTTATATTATTATGTAATATGCATCAATGAATAATGTTTCCATTGACTTGGCTGTAACTATTGTAACATTTAAATAAACCTCACAATGTGATGTCGGAACCTGATGATTATACAGAGATGAGCGGCGGTATGTAGACACTTCTTATCTCTTTCTGTAGAAGAAGTCACAAATCATTTTTGTAGAAAGTTCCTGCTCCTGTGTCAACCACTGATTGACTGACAGCGAAGTCGACTGCGCTAGTGACCAATGGAAACCTTTGGCAACGTTTCCATCACCATTGATATCAATGGTGAGGGAAACGGAAGCTTAGGTTTCCATTTGCCTTTCCGTTGAGGGGTTCACCCGACGGAAACCACCAACGGAACCCCTCAGCGGAAAGGAACGGTGATGTGAACACAGCCTTATATGCACTTTGACTTGAACCAACAGTTTTCTTTACACTGGAGTAATTTCTATTTATCTAAATGTCGAAACCATGTATAACAAATGACCAGTGTTTAGCCTTTACACTGGGTTACAATATTCATTTATCACGATTGGCTAAGAAGAATTGAAATAATATACACAATAATGTTTGTATAATATGCACTCCAATTGTAGATACAAATTATAATATAGTCTCTATTATTATTCAAATATATGCTCTATCTGTCTGGTAGTATAATGTGTATCAGGGTAGGAACACACACGGCGTAAACACTGCGGATTTTCTGCAATTGATTAATTGATTACAGTCGCAGCAGTGTGGGTGAGATTTCAACAAATCTCGTCCCCCCCAATGCGAGAAAATGCTGCCAAAAAAACGCACATAAATTGACCTGCGGTGCGGTTTCCTCAACCGCAGCATGTCAATTAATGCTGCGGAATCGCAGCTCTTCTGTTGCAGGTTTTCCCATTGAAATCAATGGGGTGCTTAAATCCGCAACAAAGTGGTGTGTGTTGCGATATTTGCAGTAGAATCACAGTGATTCCGCCGGAATAATCGCAAGTAAGAAAAATAATAATAAGGTTATACTTACCCAGAGTTCCCTGCTTCTTCTCCAGTCCCGCCTCCCTGGATGACGTAGCAGACCATGTGAGCACTGCAGCCAATCACAGGTTGCAGCAGTCACATGTCCGGCAACGTCATCCAGAGAGGCCGGAGGGTCAGAGGAGGGAGGGGGTAAGTATGTGCAATAATTGACACAGCGGAATTTACGCCCAAAAAACGCACCACAGCATTCGGACAGCATTCCCTGCGGTGTTCAGGGCGGATACGCTCTGCAGCTTGACGCAGTGTATCCGCCCTGAATAAGTTGTGTGTGTTTCTACCCTAAGGGCATGTTCCCACACACAGGATACGCTGCAGATTTTCTGCAACAGAAAATCTGCAGCAGTATTTCTAGAAAAACGCTGGTAAATCTGTCACAGAAATCCACACCAAATAATACTTATGTCCTGCTCATACTGCTGCGCAAACACTGCGTTTTTTCCGCAGTGGTTTTAGTGTTAAACATTGGTTATAGCAAAGTATATGTGCACCTGCAGATGTCCAGCCGTTTTTACTGCATTTCAGCTGCTGTAAAAACCGCAACAACATAAGGGCGGATTTACATGAACGTGTAATACGTCCGCGCAACGCGCGTGCTTTTTACGCGCGTCGCACGGACCTATGTTAGTCTATGGGGCCGTGCAGACAACGTGAGTCCGCTGCGTAAAACTTACGACATGTCCGATATTTGTGCGTTTTTCGCGCATCATGCACCCATTGAAGTCAATGGGTTCGTGAAAATCACACGCACCACACGGAAGCACTTCCGTGGGACGCACGTGATTCGCGCAACAGCAGTAAAAAGTATGAATGAAAATAGAAAAGCACCACGCGCTTTTCTGTTTACAAACATACAAACAGAGAGTCATAATGATGGTGGCTGCATGAAAATCACGCAGCCGCGCATCATATGGGGGTGACACATGGAGCTGTTAAGTGCCTTTTGCGCGCGCAAAACGCAGCGTTTTTTGCGCGCGCAAAACGCACACGCTTGTGTAAATCCACCCTGAGGGCATGACCACACGTGGCGGATTTCCTCCGCAACTGTCCGCATCAATGCCGCACAGAATCTGCGTTGCAGATTCTGCTGCGGATCTGCACAAAATGTGCAGTAAATTGATGCGGACTAGCTGCTGCGGACTGCGGTAAAAGTGCTTCCCTTCTCCCTATCAGTGCAGGATAGAGAGAAGGGACAGCACTTTCCCTTGTGAAAGTCAAAGAAATTCATACTTACCGGCCGTTGTCTTGGTGACGCGTCCCTCCTTCGGCATCCAGCCCGACCTCCCTGGATGACGCGGCAGTCCATGTGACCGCTGCAGCCTGTTATTGGCCTGTGATTGGCTGCAGCCGTCACTTAGACCGAAACGTCATCCTGGGAGGCCGGACTGGAGACAGAAGCAGGGAGTTCTCGGTAAGTATGAACTTCTATTTTTTTGACAGGTTGCTGTATATTGGGATCGGTAGTCACTGTCCAGGGTGCAGAAACAGTTACTGCCGATCGCTTAACTCTTTCAGCACCCTGGACAGTGACTATTTACTGACGTCTCCTAGCAACGTTCCCGTCATTACGGGAGCCCCATTGACTTCCTCAGTCTGGCTGTAGACCTAGAAATACATAGGTCCAGCCAGAATGAAGAAATGTCAAGTTAAAAAAGCAAAACGCATCCGCAGCACACATAACATGTGCATGACAGCTGCGGACTTCATTGCGGAAATTAGAATCTCCATTGAAGTCAATGGAGAAATTCCGCCATGAGTCCGCAACCAGTCCGCCACTGCTCCGCAACAGACAGAGCATGCTGCGGACACCAAATTCCGCTCCGCAGCCTATGCTCCGCAGCGGAATTTTACGCATCGTCTAAACGAACACTGCTAAATTAAAGTGGAAGTCAATGGAGAAACGGCTCCGCTGCGGATTAACGCTGCGGAGTGTCCGCAGCGGAATTTAAGTGAAATTCCGCCACGTGTGAACCCAGCCTAAATCTGTTGCAGAATTTTTGCTCCCCATTGAAATCTAGGGGCCAAACACAGAGCATCTCCGCACAGAACACGCATCATAAATTGACATACTGCGGAATTCAAAAACGCAGCGCAGAACACTTTCCGCACGACTTTTGTGCGTTTTTTTCTGCAGCGTGGGCATGAGATTTTCTAAATCTCATTCACTTTGCTGCTTTTGTAAATGCTGCGGAATTTCCACACACAATTCCGTTGCAGAAACTCTGCAGCATTTACGCTACGTGGGAACCTGGCCTAAGGGTGGATTCACACACAGCAGATTTTGCTGAAGAAATGTCAGCGATTAAAAATCATCTACATAGAACTTGCAGAAATCCATGCACCTACTGCAGAACCAACCGCATTCAGATGAATCAAACTGATTTTTAATCGCAGACATTTCTGCAACAAAATTTGCCGTGTGTGAATCCACCATTATATCAGCCTGCTATAGATCCGTGTATGGCAACCACATATGTCAGTGTCTCACTTCAGAAGCCTTGTCATGTAGCAAGTATTAGGTTAAAGGCTATGTACACTGTTGGAAGGATTTTATTTTGTTATTGATTTTACATCAGTGTGTTATGTGTTTCTAAGCAATTTTCAAAATGACTTTTTTATTATCTTTTTTACTTTTTAAGACACAGTTTCTATGTATCCTGAATACATATGTGATGGATTGTTCTCTCTCAGACGTTTCCGTCAGTTCATCTGAACTGACGGCTCGGCTGAGAGTAGGTCCTGCGTGTCCTTGACACACAGGATCCAGCTAATATCAATCACATCTAAGTTCATCATTTAAAATGTGATCACTATTAGCTGGATTTATTTTATATTTTTTTCATTCCAAAAAGCCTTTAAATAAAGAAAACCTTGAGTATAAAATATATCGAACTTGAAAACTTGATTTTAAAATGTACAACCTTATAATCCTGGAACTGAAGTAGGACATTATACTATATCAGCTACAGTGTCCTAGGACACAGGGTAATACAGGGCATAAATAGTGCTTCATAAGTGAAGGTAAAACAGTATATTCCATTACAGCAGAGGAAAATGGGATGTGCACCAAGTCTGATGCTTATACAGCTGTGAGACTGTCAATGACTGGTCAATACTGCGGTAATTACCATCCCATATCACTGCGTAGAAGCAAGAGAAACCCAAAATGTCACATCACATCACATCATGCAAATAGGGAAATAATGAACTCACGACCAGGCAAATGAGCCTCAGATCACATGAGTATTTAGAATTATCACTCAAGTTTTACTAATCGTAAATCAGCTTTAGACAGTTTTTTTGTTCTCTGATTTTGTACATATAAAGAACATAGGGATTGAAAGTCGTTTTTTTTTTGGTGAGTTTACTGCACTGCAACACTGAAGAAAGTGAAGGGTTAATTTGCGGCACAACTAGTCTCCAGCGAGTAGCATTTTTTAGGAAATATTTCTGGCATGGTTTCAATCACGTGTAAAACTGCAATGCAATCTGTAAATGAGATTTGTTACATGGCAGCCCTGTAGGTGAGAGAGAGACTTCTGCTGTTTTATGTTTCTATAATAAGATTTTTCTTATAATTCTCAGTTTCTGCAGTTCTCTATTATCTTTTGCTTGCTTGAACATGCCCTTAAAGGCTATGTGCACCTTTACAACTATTTTATTGATTTATTCTAATCTATCTAAAATCAATATGGAGCAATAGTTGCTATAAAATATATTTTACCGTTTTGTGTACACAGCTCCTATGAAGAATTATGTGTTCCATGGTTTGAAACTACAAACAAACCCTCTGTTCAATCTGATCCTGCAGTCATGTATTACTCTTGTTAACCTACCCCTGAGTGCTGTAGAGTCATCTGAGGTCAGAGCAGATAAGGTTAATATTATTCACATGAAACAAGTTATAAAAAACTTGGGGAGACTTCTGAGCTTGGGAGACTTGCCAGAAATCCCAGCATATACAGCATGGTCAGTGTGATAGGGAGCAGGGGAGGTTTGTTTTCAAGAGTAGTCTCACTCGAAACCTTCCTGGAACCATATTATTTTTTGCCATCAATAAAGATATACTTTCTTAGACCTTATTCACATGAAGTTATTTTTCATCACTGTGCTTCAGTTTTAACAGCAGACAGCACACTGACCTATACAAGTCAATTGGGCTACTCACACATTCGTGTTTTTTTCAACGGAAAATGTGTCTGTTGCTTGAAACTCACAGCATGTCCTATTCATGTCCGTCTTTGCAGACCAGACTCGCCAATTCAAGTCTATAAATGCGTGAAAAACGGACCGCACGCGGGCGACATCTGTGTTTTGTCCGTTTGCGCAGATCCTTTGCTAAGCAAAGCATAAAAAAATGTGAAACCAAGAAGTGCTTGCAAATGAAAAAAGGATGATATACAGATGTATAAAACGGACACACGGACACAACACAGTCATACGGATGAAAAAGGTTCAAATTGGACACACTTGTGTGAATAAGGCCTTAAGTGCAATATAAGTCTGGAATGCTGTTGATCTTTGATGCTATTGAATTTTAATTACTGTAGATCCTTAGACAGTAGGGATCCGAACCACTCAGTATTTACCTATCGCACCAAGGGCGAATGCGACCATTGCATTTTTGAAATGGAGAGAGGATATTCAAGCAGGCAGGCTAGAAGGAGATAGAGCATGCTTGACTTGGAATGCCCACTATGCCCTGTTCAAATCACGTTTCTGCCCTCCGTTTAGCGTGTGCCAAGAAAGCTCCCGACGTTAAGGGCTTCATTAGCCTGGTGAAGGCAAAGAGTGTCCGATTTGGTTAGTATATAAGTATATACCGGTACATTTTTTCACATCTGCGTTCGGGTTTTCTATTGTTCTGCTCCGCCATAGGAATCTGTGACAGAGGCCCCTTACGGAGCCGCCGACACAAATGTGTACAGAACCTAATGTTATTCCTAGAACTTGAGTTATTTGTGTCGAATCTAAATCTGTTGAGTAAAGTCAGATGTTATTTATACAATACAGCTAGTTTTTGAATAAGAAAAGCAAATGATCAATTGAATGAAATAAATCTCAAGGCCTTATGTTCCCTGAGCTGTCTTTACAATCTAGTTTTTTCTTTGGGTTAGGCTTCCTTCACACACACACACTGTGTGTCACGTCTTTTGAGGTAAAAAAAAAAAACGCATCTAAAAATACTAAAATTTTTTAGTAAAATGGTACATAGAATTCTTATGGCATTTGTTTGTGATGTTTTTGTGTGTTATACTACCCGTGTTTTTTATGTGGGGGTTTTCATATTGCAAATCATGTGATTGAAAAATCATCTAATGCCCAATCATCTAACAAGCCCCTATAAAAACCACAATGTTAGTTTTTCGTTTTGTATTTCTGCATTGACTAACATCTGGCCGCAGCAGATTTTTTGCGCAAAAAATACTGCAATAAATGTGGTGTTTTTTCTAAAAGTTCTGCGTGTGAAGCCACCCTTACATAGTATACTATTTAGTCAAGTGTAGCACAATTTATTATTATTTTTTTATTGTCCTTTATCCCTTGATAATTATCAGATAGTGTCACGAAAAGGTTTCCCATCGATAGCTCCTCCTGAAACCAAGCAGTAGCCTGAAAGTATTTCGTTTTTCCCTGGTGTGTCTTATTTTTCTCGTATTTCAAATATATTGAACTGAATGGCTGCTTGTCTCCTGTCTGCCACTGTGCCAGTCTCTTGTGCCTGGCTGTCGTTTGATGCAACACTGCACTTCTTTACTCGGAGACGGACAACTATACAGAGGAGAACAGAGCAGAGCGCTCAGTATTGGGCGGCTTGTATGCCGAGAACATTTGGAAGTGACAGTGGATTTGAAAGACAGTTAATCCCTGATTTTCTACTGTTCAGTGAAGCAGGAAAAAAAAGTCACCAGATCACACTGGTAGTACATATACATAAAGCACCACAGCAGGTAAGACAGGCCTAAGGGATACAAAGCAAACTTTTCTTGAATAGCATTAAGTTCCACAATTTGTCATGATACTAATTTAATACAATCCAGTAAAAAAAAACTCATATATTAAACATATAGTTTTTTTACCCTAGGATTCTATGGCCAACGGAGGCATCTGTAACAGCCATCCAGTAAAAAAAAATGTGTACGCTAAACGTATACTTTTTTAACATAGGAGTCTATGGGCGGCGGGGGTCTGATGGATGACATCAGTGGTATACATTTTTTTTTAATACATTTGTTTAACATCTCGCGCCATACATCTCGGGATATGTTGGGTTTAGAGATAAATTTATAGAGGACACATCTGTATATTACCAAAACCTTAAAAGCACAGACAAATATCCCAACATATAACTGATTCACAGCCAGTAACACAGACAATATCCATTTAAGGGCTCATTCAGTCGAGCATATATGTAGTCCGTGTGACGGCCGTCACACGGACTCATGTATTTCAACGGAGAATGTAAAGGGTCCGTGAAAATATAGGACACGTCCTATTTTACTGCGTGTCACACATCCCTCCATAGACTCTAGTCTGTGGGGGATCCGTGACAACGCGCCCCACACTGGTGCACCTCGGACGTGAAAAGCTGCAGTTTTTCACGTTCGAGGTTAGCCCGAGATTAGCCCCAGGTTAGCTACGCTATGCGCATCTTAATGTAGCCTAAGATTAATCCCCCCCCATCTCCCATGAGTTGTGCTCTGGTTTGAAATCTTTTAGGGCATGGCCCCACGTGGCGGTTTTCCTCCGCAACTGTCCGCATCAATGCCGCACAGAATCTGCGTTCCAGATTCTGTGGCGGATCTGCCCAAAATGTGCAGTAAATTGATGCGGACTAGCTGCTGCGTATTGCGGTGAAAGTACTTCCCTTCTCTCTATCAGTGCAGGATAGAGAGAAGGGACAACACTTTCCCTAGTGAAAGTAAACGAATTTCATACTTACCGGTCGTTGTCTTGGTGACGCTTCCCTCTTTCGGCATCCAGCCCGACCTCCCTGGATGACGCGGCAGTCCATGTGACCGCTGCAGCCTGTGATTGGCTGCAGCCGTCACTTAGACTGAAACGTCATCCTGGGAAGCCGTACTGGAGAAAGAAGCTGGGCGTTCTCGGTAAGTATGAACTTCTATTTTTTTGACAGGTTGCTGTATATTGGGATCGGTAGTCACTGTCCAGGGTGCTGAAACAGTTACTGCCGATCGCTTAACTCTTTCAGCACCCTGGACAGTGACTATTTACTGACGTCGCCCATTGACTTCCTCAGTCTGGCTGTAGACCTAGAAATACATAGGTCCAGCCAGAATTAAGAAATGTCATGTTAAAAATGCAATACGCATCCGCAGAACACATAACATGTGCATGACATCTGCGGACTTCATTGCGGAATTTAGAATCTCCATTGAAGTCAATGGAGAACTTCCACAATGAGTCCGCAACCAGTCCGCCACTAGTCCGCAACATCCATTGTATGCTGCGGACACCAAATTCCGCACCGCAGCCTATGCTCCGCAGCGGAATTTTCAGCCTCGTCTAAACGAAGCCTACCAAAAAGAAGTGGAAGGCAATGGAGAAACGGGTCCGCTGCGGATTAAGGCTGCGGAGTGTCCGCAGCGGAATTCAAGAGCAATTCCGCCACGTGTGGCTTTGCCCTTACTCTTTTATTTTGCTATTTTTTAGTTGTATTCCTGGTAACAGAAACTTGTTGATAGCTACTGATAGCAACTATTAGGGTATGTTCACACGGCCTATTTACAGACGTAATTCGGGCGTTTTAACCCCCGAATTACGTCCGAAATTACGGCTTGAAAGCGTTGACAAACATCTGCCCATTGAAAGCAATGGGCTGACGTTTGTCTGTTCACACGAGGCGTATATTTACGCGTCGCCGTCAAAAGACTTCGCGTAAATAGACGCCCGCGCCAAAAAAGTGTCATGTCACTTCTTCAGACGTAAATGGAGCCGTTTTCCATGGACTCCATGGAAAACCAGCTCCAGTTACGTCCGTAATGGACGTGACGTTCAAGCGCCTGCACATGCCGTTACGGCTGAAATGACGGGGCTGATTTCTCCTGAAAACAGCCCCGTAATTTCAGCCGTTACGGACGCTGCCGTGTGAACATACCCTTAGGGTATGTTCACACGCTTAACAAAAAACGTCTGAAAATACGGAGCTAATTTCAGAGAAAACAGCCTCTGATTTTCAGGCGTTTTTGAAGCTGAAAATGAAATTTGGAGCTTCTTTTGAGGCTTCTTTTCAGAGTCAATGAAAAACGGCTCCAATTACGTCCCAAGAAGTGTCCTGCACTTCTTTTGACGAGGCTGTATTTTTACGTGCCGTCTTTTGACAGCGACGCGTAAAATGACAGGTCGTCGGCACAGTACATTGTAAAGCCCATTGATAGTAATGGGCAGATGTTTGCCGACGTATTGGAGCCGTTTTTTCAGACGTAATTCGAGGCGTAAAACGCCTCCATTACGTCTGAAAATAGGTCGTGTGAACCCAGCCTAAGGCTGGGTTCACACGACCTATTTTCAGGCGTAAACGAGGCGTATTATGCCTCGGTTTACGCCTGAAAATACGGCTCCAATACGTCGGCAAACATCTGCCCATTCATTTGAATGGGTTTGCCGAGGTACTGTGCCAATGACCTGTCATCTTACGTGACGCTGTCAAAAGACGACGCGTAAAATGACTGCCTCGCAGGACACTTCTTGGGACGTAATTGGAGCCGTTTTTCATTGAATCCAATGAAGAACAGCTCCAAATTACGGCCGTCAAAGACGCCTCGCAAAATGCGAGTACGAGCAATTACGGCTGAAATGACGGAGCTGTTTTCTCCTGAAAACAGCTCCATAATTTCAGCCGTAATGGTCGTTATTGTGTGCACATACCCTAACAGTCACCCTGAATGGCATATAAGTTTGCTTTGTTATACAAAGTATTATCCTCGCTTGTCTGCTCTCCTTGTCCTCTGCCTGAATGGCAGTCTTTTAGCATTCTCTTCATATCTTAATGAATAGATTTTAATAAAGAGCTATCTGGTCCACCCCTATACTCCCTTAGATAACAATTGCTCAGTCAGTGTAGCCTTTTTTTAAGCCCTTCCCGTCGCAGCTACTATTGGACTAAATCACAGAGCTCCATTTTTAAAATCTGACGTGTCACTTTATGTGGTAATAACTTTGGAATGCTTTCACCAATCCAAGTGATTCTGAGATTGTTTTCTCGTGAAAAATGGTACTTTATGTTAGGGGTAAAATTTGGTTGATAAATTAATTGCTTATTTGTGAGAAACGCCAAAATTGAGAGAAAAATTGCAAACATTTGAATTACTCTAAATTTAAATGTATCCACTTGTAAGACAGATAGTAATACCACACAAAATAGTTACTTGCTAACATTTCCCATATGTCTACTTTATGTTGGCATAGTTTTTTGAACATCCTTTTATTTTTTTAGGACATTACAAGGCTTATATAAGTTTAGCAGCAATTTATCACATTTTCAAGAAAATTTTAAAAGCCTATTTTTATAGAGTCCAGTTCAGTTCTGAAGTAACTTTGAGGGGCCTATATTTTGGGAAACCCCCATAAATCACACCCTCAAAGTATTCAAAACAACATTTAGAAAGTTTCTTAACCCTTTAGGAGTTTCACAGGAATTAAAGCAAACTGGAGATGAAATTTACACTGTGTGTGAAGCAGCTTCATGCTGATAGGACAGCGTCAGAAGCTGTGAGGTGGCCCTACCTCAGGAGAATTGCTGCTATTCCCACCCGCTTGTCAAGAATAGCCTCATTTGCATATTTGGAAAAAAGCTCATAACTTTTAAAATATTAGATTTTTTGGGACACAATTTTCAGTAGCATTATCAGTGTGACAGTGCCTATTAGATTAGCTTGGATATTGGGCATTACTAGACTAGTGACAGATCATCTTTAACCTGAGGTCAAATAAAGGAGATACACACAGGTCCACAGGTCATGGGTAGTAAGCAAATAGCATAAGTATATCAGATTGTCATCACCATCTTCCCACACCGAAAAACAAACAGGGAAAAAACTATGTTCGAACAAAGGAAAAACCAAGAATCGGAGATATGTCGAATATCATTGATCATGGGCAGCACGGTGGCTCAGTGGTTGGCAGTGTTGTCTTGCAGCGCTGGAGTCCTAACTTGAAATACGACCAATGATAACATCTGTATGGACTTTGTATATTCCTCCTGTGTTTGTGTGAATTTCCTCCGAGTTCTCAAGTTTTTCACACTCCAAAGAAATAGTGGTAGGTTAATTGGCTTCCCATGAAATTGGCCATTTGTCACCTGGGAATGGGTGGTTTCTTCTTACCCCAATTCACAATTATTAGCAGCTTGGCAGCAGATATTAAATAAGTGGGTAGATTAGAACTGAATGGGTGAAATTGGTCCAATGGCCTACAAAGTAAATGAATTCTGGAGTGAAAACATGTTTTGTTAGAAAACACTCCCACCAAATACCTGACATGGTAGAACATTTTTTTCTTCCTATAGACTAGAAAATTAAAAAAATAAAAACATAAATTAAATTAAAAAAATATCCAGTTCTCTTTTTAATTTCTGTTATTTTATTTGTGTCTTTGCTTTCCTCTGGGAGATTAAAAGTGTCTAATCTCCACATTGATTATAACCAGATTTCTGTTGACAATATGAATAATGTTTGTCCAGAATAGACTGTGTTTTGTTTGAGTCTTCAGACTTAATTATATTAATCTACCTCATACGTCCGTCTTACAGTGTAGTGCCCAAACTCTATCAAGAAATGGCATCAAAGGTAACTGATATTGGGATAATACTAATCTTATCATAGGTTTTATTTGACTTTTGCAGCTGCTGCCTGGCATTGAGTGCTGCTGCTTAGTTTGCTGTTCACCAGTATTTCCGTGTCCTTTTCCAGCTACATTTAAAGAGGCTCTGTCACCAGATTCTCAAATCCCTATCTCCTATTGCATGTGATCGGCGCTGCAATGTAGATAACAGTAACGTGTTGTTTTTTTTTAAAAAAACTTTCATTTTTGGCCAAGTTATGAGCTATTTTATATATATATGCAAAGGAGCTTTGAAATGGACAACTGGGCGTTTTTTTTTCCGTTATGTCCAACTGGGCGTGTATTGTGTTTTTAACTGGGCGTGTTTACGTGTATGACGCTGACCAATCAGTGACCAGTCAGCGTCATACACTCCTCTACATTCATTTACAAGCAGCACAGATGTGCAGCCAGATACACAAGTGTCCTGATAATAAATACACATGAAATCCAGCCTGGACGTCATGTGTACTCAGAATCCTGACACTTCTGACTCTTTTCTTTGAGATTGCAGCAAGCCACTCGTAATCTCGCAAGATTACGAGGTAAACGAGATTTCGTTTCTATTGCGAAGTGTCAGAAGTGTCAGAAGTGTCAGGATTCTCAATACACATGACGTCCAGGCTGGATGGTCATGTGTATTCATTATCAGGACACTAGATTAACGTTAATCAAGTGTCCTGATAATGAATACACATGACCATCCAGCCTGGACGTCATGTGTATTGAGAATCCTGACACTTCTCACTCTTTTCTCTGAGATTTCCAGCAAGAGAAACTAAATCTCGTTTACCTCGTAATCTAGCGAGATTACGAGTGGCTTGCTGCAATCTCACAGAAAAGATTCAGAAGTGTCAGGATTCTGAGTACACATGACGTCCAGGCTGGATGATCATGTGTATTCATTATCAGGACACTTGTGTATGTGGCTGCACATCGTTCTAGTAAGAACGCTGTGCTGCTTGTAAATGAATGTAGAGGAGTGTATGACGCTGGCTGGTCACGGATTGGTCAGCGTCATACACATAAACACGCCCAGTTAAAAACACAATACATGCCCAGTTGGACATAACGAAAAAAAAAACGTTCAGTTGTCCATTTCAAAGCTCATTTGCATATATATAAAATAGCTCATAACTTGGCCAAAAATGAACGTTTTTAATAAAAAAAAACGTTACTGTTACTTCTATCTACATTGCAGCGCTGATCACATGCAATAGGAGATAGGGATTTGAGAATCTGGTGTCAGATTAAGGGGGTTTTACACTGGACGATTATCAGGCAGACGAGCGTTCAAGGAACGTTGCCGATAATTGCCCAGTGTAAACAGGGCAGCGATCAGCAGATAGACGAGAAAACGCTGGATCATCTGCTGGTCGTATCGTTTTAAAAAAGTGAAAGATTATCGTTGTCGGCAGCAGATCTCTCTGTGTAAACAGGGAGACGCACTGCTGACATGATAATAATGTATGGGGACGAGCGATCGGAGTAACGACCGCTCGTCTCCATCCATAGCTCCATGTGACAGGAGCAAACGAGCGCCGATTAACAATGTCTCGTTGATCACCGCTCGCCAAAATACTGTATAACTTTGGGAGATGCTTCTTTTTGTGTTGCATATGTTAGGAGTAATGTAGGTCTTCACAAACATATAGTTCTAAAAGTGACGAGGAAAGAAAAAAAAAAGCTTTTCATGGCCGTGCTAAAGATTGTGACTTTATTTTCATTACTGTAAATCAGGAAAATGATACTTTCCAGAAGCAGCACATTCATCACAATAACAAATATAGAATCCCCACCGGGCTCAGATCCCCCCACCCCGGTGTCTGCCTGCTGGAGATGTCGATGTGAAAGCCTGTTCATTATACTGAAAGGCTATCTTTGATTTCCATAGCTTAGATCTATTGGATGTTGATGGAGGTTATCACTTTGCTGTTGGCAATTTACTTCACTGCTGTTATTATTGTATTCTATCAATGCAATTGAGAACCTGAGTCTTTTATTTAGCTGAATCATTTCCGACTTTATAAGAAATAATCTTATTATGAGAACAGAGGCTCCATGTGGGGTAGACACGTTCTTGCAGTGGTTTAAACGTTTTTTGATGGGTAATGTTTGTGTTAGGTCTCATGGTAGTTTTTGGTACGTCCGTACAGAAATTGCTTCAGACATGACGCTTATGGACGGTATCGTTTTACATTAAGTATTTTAATTTAACAATTCTAACTATTTTTAACAGCAAAATATCAGCATGATATTATCCTACTAAACTCATTGAAAAAAAAACCCTTAGGGTTCATGCACACATCTGTATTGTGGCTACGCAAAACTTCAGAGTTATACAAAGCCGTAAAACAGCACCCATAGACCTCTATGGGACTATATTGTACCACTGCATGCCTCCGATTTCATTCTGAATCCAACGAAAAATCATGGCACGATCCATCGCTATGCTGTGTACATGAAGCCTTCGAGGCTGTCTCTACTGAGCACCACTAATACTATTTGCTAGGATGGAACAGGCACTCCATATATTATTGACCACCAGGTAATCAGGTTTTATACAAATTACCAAGTAACCAGTTTAAGAATTACAAAGAAACAGAAGACATTATATCAAGTTAAGACTATATGTCTATATTGGTGTCAATGTAACAAAAAAAAATCTATGTGTATTTTTAATTAGATTTTGTGTAAATAAACCATAATTAGTACCAAAGGACACAAACAGTCTGTTCTTACTAACATGTAATTTTAAATAGAACCTTCACCTTGTAACACCATGTCATTTTTTAGGTCCAACCTCCTGTGCTGATGACATTTTTTATATATATTTATAGACGTTAATGCTTAATTTTTCTGATATAGCGTTCCAAATCCCCTGCATAGACATCAAGTTAAAGGCGACGTCCACAACCGGACAACTGATGACCTATCCACAAGAAGCAGATGGCTCCAACCACTGTCGGCCATTCTGCAGAACTGCAGCTCTGCTCCTATTCACTTGAATAGGGAACATCCATTTTTTTCCACTACTGAACATCGTTCAAAGCATCCAGTGCCCAGACGCAGCCGGAACAGCTGATCGGTGCGGGGTTCGGGTGTCAGACCCGCACCGATCATATTCTGATAACCTATGCGGTGGATAGGTCATAAGTTGTCCGGTCGTGGAAAACTCCTTTAAGTGAGAAAACTATTGCTGCCTGCAGCCTCCACTGGGGGAGCTTTTAAACTTTCTGCAACATATTTTATTATGGAGCTACAAAACAGTAAAAATGGCATGCAGAAAGCTCCCCCTAGTGTTGGTTACAGTCAGATAGGATGTCATCATTTAACTTTGTGTCCATAGAGATGATTTGGACAGTATCCAAAACATGTAGCTCCGATCTTTATAAAGATAGTTTAATACATTTAAATATATATACTATTAATATATAATAGTAAGATAAAACCAAATATAATAGTGTTTAAAGGGAGAAATAAGCTTAGAGGAATGTTTACAGTAGTTGAAAAAACATTTCTAGGCTTTACATAAAATATATTATACAATGTTAAATATTACCTATAAAATATTTCCAATAACTAAGGCCCCATGCACACGAACGTATTTTTGCGGCCGCAATTCATTTCAATGGGCCCATACACACAACCGTGGTTTCTACAGTCCGTGCATTGCCTGGGAGACTGGACCGCAAAAAGATAGGACATGTCTTATTCCACCGCATTTTGCGGTCCAGGCTCGTTTAAATGAATGCACACGGCAATGTGTACGGCCCGGGTTACACTCCGCGGCCATCCGAGCCACAAATCACGGCCCATGCACTCCACCACGGTCATGAGCATGAGACCTTACATGGTGCGCTGTTAAGAAGAAACAAGTCTGAGCAACACAAGTCTGTGACAAGCAAATACATTTTGCAGAGATTCATCCGCCGCAAACCCGAAAAGTTTTGGAATTCGGCAAATCCGCATTATTTGGCAAATTCATACCGAATTCGATTTTGTTTACAATTAATTAACTCATTTCTAATACTTAGTATTAGATAACAATTTTTTTTCAATTAATTTTTTATCAAAAGACTAAAGATGCATAAATGGAATATAAAATACAATATGGCATATCTAACACAATTCTAACTTGTCTAACAATTACCAGTGGGGTAATTCCCGCTTAAAAAAGGCAAGTTGAGAAATGAGACCAGTAAGTTTGATGTGTATTTTTGGTCATGAATGTTAAAGTACAATTTAATACATGCTACATTCACACATGGCAATCAGGATGCACAATATAAGTAAAGTATACCACTGCAGTATACCTGTACAATGAAGTATTTGTCATATTATTTTCACATTCCTTCCGTCCGGCCTCCTGTATTTTTATCATCTTGATTTTTATATTTCACTCTGCTTTCTCTTCCACTTAGCTATGCCATCAATACCACGATGACTCGAAACAGCATCACATATGCACAGGGATGTAACTATACCGTTCGGGGGCCCATGCTGCACTTTTGAATGCTGCTCCCTCATCAAGCTTTCCCCCCAGATGAGACATAAATTTAAAAAAAAAGCATATACTTACAATCCCTGGCTTTTCTTCAGGGCCCCACATCCCTGGCTTTTTGTCTTTTTTTTCAGGGCCCATACCAAATCCCCATAGACTGCAACTTCAGGCCCTGATGCCATGGACATAGAAGGTCCTGACAACGGGCAGTACGCAGCACACAACCTTCTGACGCTGGACATTCTCTGCTGCGTCGTATACAATGGTTTGCCGCTGGATGTTCTGTGCTGCCTCACATACAATGTTGTAACGCTGCTTGGTGTCAGGATCTTCTATGCACCAAGGCACAGTGCCGATACCTGATGTGGCAGCGGTGAGAATGCAGGGCTGTTCCCCTAAACCTCGCAACCCCTTTGACTGCAATCATTAGGGCGCTGCATGGGCAGTTAGAGCCAGTACCATCTCTGCATGCTGGGAAACCAGTGCCATTATCCTCCCCTCAATATTCTATTAAATAGGCTTTTGCCATGTAAATGCTTGTGTTGTGGCTTCCTTCCTTTTGATTGAAAAAAATAGAGCTGCATATAATACTATTTTTTCAGTCAAATGTGACAAAATCTGCGACAGAGCCTCTGACACAGATCTCTACGAAAAGGAGACTGAGCTGTGATCTTCTTCATTATAACAGTGTGACAGGAGCCTGGCTTATCATTAGCATTAACTGTGACAGGAGTTCCAAATGTGGAACAATTCATGCGATTTCATCATACAGGAAGTTCTGGTGCCTGTATGAGTGACACATAAATCCCCATCAGGGTCATAACTAGGAAAGACTGGGCCCCATAGCAAAGTTTTGACTGGCCCCACCAGGTGCCACATGCAGCCCCCCTTATAGATAGTGCCCCCTGTAGATACTGCCCCCCTGTAGATTGTGCCATACAGCCACCCTGTAGACAGTGTCACACCCCACTTGTAGCTGGCGCCCCACACCTCCCCCTGTAGATCTCACCATAAAGCCCCGCTGTATATAGTGCCACACAGCCCCCCTCCCTTGTATAAAGTATGAGACAGCCCCCTCCCTTGTATATAGTGCCACACAGGCCCCCTGTAGATTGCGCCACACACAGCCCCATGTAGATAGCACCACACATCCCTCCCCCTTGTAAATAGTGCCATACAGCCCCCCTAGTAGGGATGTCACGATACCAGAATTTAGACTTCGATACCGAAGTTTAGTATTGCAATTTCGATACCAATTCGATACTTTGCCAACAGTAATAAAAAAAAAACCAACTTCTTCCATTTTCTGGTGTGATGATGAATTTAACCTCCACGTGCCTCACATTAATAGTAATTAACCCCATCATGTTTCTCAGTCATAATGGGTTAATGTGTGAGGTACATGATGGGGTTAAATTCATCACACCTTGTGCCCCACAATAAGTGATAGAAAGCAGTTTTTGTTTTATTTTTTGACAGCGTACACATCATAAATGATGCAAAAAAATTGTTGTGCAGGTTATTACGGCCGCGCCAATACTGAATATGTGTATATTTTATGTATTGAAACTTATTTTAATGTTTATTGTAAAAAAGGCGTATGTGTATTTTTTTTATTTAACATTACTTTGTTTTTACTTTATTTTTTAAACTTTAATGTACTGGCATCTATCTATATACTGATAGTAATGCACTGGCATATATCTATATACTGATAGTAATGCACTGGCATATATCTATATACTGATAGTAATGCACTGGCATATATCTATATGCCAGTACATTAGCCTGTGTACTGATAGTACACAGGCAGTTGTTAGGACATAGCTAAGTATGCCCAAACAACAGGAAATATGGTAGGACAGCCCTGGGGTCCTTCAATGGACCCTGGGCTGTCTGCCCATATATGGTATGTCCCTCAATCGCGTCACAGGAATTTCCTGTGACGCAATCCAAGGGGCATCCCCCCTTCTCCTTTTCCCCTGAATGCTGCAGTCCGCTGTGATCGCACCATTCACCGGAATACATGCGGTGATGAGAGATTTCTCTGATCTCCGCCATTATGGAGCGGGACTGCGGCTGTGTAATACAGTCATTGCCCCGCTCCTGACAGGAAGTGCGCGCGCGATCAGCATGAAGTGATGTGGCCAGCGCTGCACTAATGAGCGGCGGTTCAGGCACTGAAGACAGAACATGGGGGTGTTTTGCAGTGCGCCCGCCATGTTCTGTCTTCAGTGCCGCCGCTCATTGGTGCAGCGCTGGCCGCATCGCATCATCCTGACCGCATTACACAGCCGCAGCCCCGCTCTCATACATTCATGTGTTACAAGACTGAGCTGTGCGCTGAGTATCGAAATACATGAAATAATGGTATCGAACCGTTTGGGGATGCAGAGTATCGAAACCGTATCGAAGTTTTGATGCATCATGCATCCCTACCCCCTAGCAGATAGTGCCACACAGCCCGCTCCTTAGTAGTGCTGCACAGCCCCACTCGTATATAGTGCCACACAGCCCCCTTTTTATATAGTGCCACCCTGCTCCCCACTTGTATATCGTGCCACCCTGCTCCCACTGTATAAAATGCCACCCTGCTCCCCTTGTATATAGTGCCACCCTGCTCCCCCCTTGTATATAATGCCACCCTGCCCCCCTTGTATATAATGCCACCCTGCTCCCCCTTGTATATAATGCCACCCTTCTCCCACCCCCTTGTATATAGTGCCAGCCTGCTCTACCCTGTATATTGCAAACAGACCCTCCAAAAAAGAAATATATTGTATTTACATTACCCCGTTCCTGCGACAAACGGAGCTCTTCACATCCTCCGTGGGCGGGACGCATGCGCAGACCAGTGTGATGCAGTGACGTCATCACGCCGGCCAGCGCATGGAGTCTTCCCAGCGCCTTATAGGCTGCAGGCCTAATGTGGCCTGCAGCTTATAGTATTCATTTGTATCTGTATCCTAAGGACGCAAATACAAATGAATGTGGCTATCACTAGCGATGCCACCGGGCATGAGGGGGCCCGTGCTGCCCAGCCCTTAAATCTTAGGGGCCGGGCAGCGCGGGCCTTGTAGTGGCTTTGCTACCACTGTAGCAGCCATAACGGCTGCTAGCGGCGCTACCGGGCATGGGGGGGGCGTGTCGGTGGGTGGCACGGGCCCCCTCATGCTGCGGGCCCCGTAGCAACCGCTACGGGTGCTACAGCGGTAGTTACGCCCCTCATCCCCATAGACTCAAGTAGAAAAAGGGTATGACAAAGCCTGGTTCAGACTGTAGCTATGCAGCACCCCAAGTGTGATATATAGTGATGGAAGCAGCAAGAAAAAGAACAAGTAAAAGACTATTTTTTTTTTTAATTGAATATATGGCAAACTTTAGTTTGGTAGGAGTTTTCCTTTAAAGCAACCCTCCAGTCTTAGAACAAAACTATACATATGATGATGTATATGAAGTAATATCATCTGATGCCCTTCAGTTATGCCCACCTGCCGTGGATTCACCGTTTTAGGATCCCTTCTGTGTTGTCTCAAAATTGCCACAGCGCTTCTCAGATTGAGTCTAAGACACTCCTTCTGTTCACAGATTGGACAGAACTGCTCACGTGATCTGCTCTGGCATATCTGTGAACAGTGGGAGTGTCTCAGTCTCATAGTCTGAGAAGCACTGAAGCCATTTTAGGACAGCACAGAGGGGACCCTAAAACAGCGGATCCACGGCAGGTGGGCACAACTGGAGGGCACCAGGTATTATTACTCCATATACACCATCATATTCAAAATGTTGTCAGGGAAACGGAGGGTTTCTTTATGGACCTTCATGTGTTTTTATTATTAGGGTGTTATAACACAGAGCTGTTTCACATCTGCGAAAATGTTATAAATTATACATTTGGTCTCTAAAATGAAAAACTTGCTCTCGATGCGCTGACAAAATGTCCAGGTGAATTATTTTGTTTACTCTAGATGTACAATGGCCAAAAAGGTGACTTTTCCGATTCAGTCTTTCCACACTTCAATAATTTCCAGACTTTTGAAACTTTCCAACCAGCATTGAGTAATCCATCTGTATTCTACACCTGCATTTTTTTTTTTTTATTAAATAGACTGACAACTTTTAACAACCTCCTTGTGCTGCTCCTGGCCTTGTTCCCATGAAACATAATAAATTATGTTTTTTTCATGCCCCTATTCTATGTACAGTATGTTTTAACTAATGTAATTAAAATCATAGTGAAATCTGTACCTGGCCAGGAAAGTGTTCACATGAATATGTTATAGGGTGTTATCTTTTTAACACAATACATTTTCTTCAGACATTAACGCCTAATGCACACAACCCTGTGTGTGCTGGTTGGGTCCCGTCAGTGATCTGTGGAAAGATAGGACATGTTTTTGGAGAATCGGTTTTTACTGACCCGATTCGCCCGCTAAAGTGACTGGGTTTGTGAAAACTATCGGGTGCCACTCGGATGCCTTGAAAAACGGCCCCCGAGTGGCACTTGGTCATGACTCATGAGCGACTGCACTAAACTATAGTGCTTATAATAAGTATTTACATCATTTGGATCTATTCATCATATATTGCATAACAAATTTAAAGCTGTACTTACATACATGTATATCTATATATGCAAAAAATGGTGCCTTTGGTTAACCCTTTAATGGACAGGCCATTTTTCATTTCTCCCTCTTCTCCTTCTAAGGCCTCATGCACACGACCGTGGTGTTTTTTTGGTCCGCAAATTCCAGGACCGTGTTCCGTGAAATGTCCTCCGCAGTTCATCCGTATGTAATCCGCAGTTCATCCGTATGAAATCCGCAAAATGCGGATTAAAAAAAAAAGCCTACGTAAAACAGGATGACGACAGAACTCATTCCCGGTCGTCACCTAGCAACACTTCCGCAAATTCGCAAACTGCGGTTGACACACGGAGGTGTACCCGCATTTTCCACGGGCCCATTGACTTCTATGGGCATGTCCGCATCGAATTTGCGGGCCATAATAAGACATGTCCTGAGTTTGTGCGACACGGATTTGCGGACATGCGGGGACCCGTGAAAACATGGATAGTGTGTATGGGCCCATAGAAATGAATGGGTCCTCAATTCTCCCGTGGATTTTCGGGGGAATTGCGGACGCAAAAACACGTTCGTGTGCATGGGGCCTAAGAGCCATAACTTTCTTATTTTTCAATGGACATAACCTTATGAGGGTTTTTTTGTTTTGTTTTTAATACCACTATTTATTGTACCATATATAATGTGATGGGAATCTTTGGAAAATTATTTTGTAAGATGGAATAGAAAAGAAACAGCAATTCACTATTGTTTTTGGGTTTTGTTTTTACGATGTTCACCCTGCGGTAACAAAAAGACATGTAAACTTTATTCTGTGGGTCAATACGAATATGGCGATACCAAAATTATATAGTTATTTTTACGTTTTACTGCTTTTACTAAATTAAAAAATTTTGTTAAAAAAAAGAAAATTGTTTTGTGTCGCCATATTCTGAGATCCAGACCTTTTTTATTCCTCTCAATGGAGCGGTGGGGCGAGCTGTCATTTTTATTGGGAGGGGGACAATGGGCTGTCAGATTTCCTATACATGTAGTTTACATAAATATGATCCGGTATTTTAGTAGCAGCATGATATATCACTGCTCTGTCTTGTATTAAACCTTTTCGAAGATATTTCTTCGTATGCTAGTATTCTTTTGGTTTGATACTTAATCTGAACTTGCTCCAACTCAGCTATGTTGTTCATATACTTAGAGGCTATAATGAGAACCAAGGGGTCGTGGGGCACTGATAGAGAATGAGAGATAAAACATTGATTTCTGTGCAAGCATTGCATTAGGAAAAAAAATGGTGAATGTGATGCAATGTCGTTTTCTCAGTTTTACAAGTTGTACAAAGGGCCACAACATCGACAAAAACTGTTCTGGATAAAGTGTTTAACTGGTACAGCTGCCATCTTTACTAAATTTCAACTAAAAGTACGAGGCTGTCTCTGGTCGGGCTCCCAGGATGAAAAAAAAATGGGTGGCTCCAATATCAATAATTGAAGGTGACTTAAGGTTTATCGGGTTTCTTGGATTGAAGTTCATCAAATTATATGTCCCCCTCCTTGGACAATCTCAAGTGTGGATGTCAGATGTTTCTTGCAGAACATACTACTGTCTGTAATAATAATACATTTAACTCCCATGAAATAAAGGAATGGGGGGGAGGTTTCTCATCCTTGATGAAGAGACATTGCAGATACTTTCCAGGTTCTGTTACGGACAGTGAAGACATCATGACCGGTCTATGCACAGTATAATGAATAATTAATTACATATAGGAGACTTGAAAGTGACTCAATGATGGTTCTAGTGGCAATTTATTGGATGTGCCACATCTCAGGGTATGTCTCCTCTAACACACCTAATAAAAGTAGTTATTCACGGGAGCACAGCATAAAGTAAGTAAATAGATGAAGACAAGGACTATCAGGAAGAGAAACGTCCAGAAGCTTTATTAAGGAATTGTATTTTGAGTCCAGCCACTACTAAAAGAAGAAGAACTTCTACCACCGTGTTTGATAAATGTAATTAAAAGTAACAATCACTGAAGCTCCTCTCCATTTATATACTATAATTTAAAGGTAGATGTTAAAGCACCGTCTAATATGTAGTATCCCTATAACTGTCACGGGTATTCAGATGTATGAGATCTACCGTAAAAATGTATATAGATAGTTGTCTGTGGAGGCAAAATGACTGGCAACTGATATACTAATCGACATGATGGGATGAGTACAATAGAGCCAGAATGGTCCAAGTTCTAGAAAGTTTACTTAAAGTGAATCTGTCACCAAGACAGACCACTTTAGGTAAATCAGTATCCTATCAATGCTACAATAGGATGGCTCCGCTCCACTCCAAAACTCCTTTGACCATTCAACAGCACCAGGAAGGCTCATATGATACATTTCAACACCCCCATTACTCCTTAAGATCTTTCTGAACCCTCTCTTAGCTTCTATAAGTGCTCAATTATGTGATGGAGCAGTTCACATACTCTTATGTAATTTTCCCGCCTTAACCAGATCTTCAGCCATATTGGTTGATACTCTTGCAGTATTCTTAGCCACTTAGAAAGTTTGTTGTCAGTTGCTGGGCACCTACTGCAAAAAAAATCAAAAAAAAAAATCAATACAGTGGCAGATTCAGTGGCACCTTTTGTATAAATGGCAACCACAAGTGAAATGAAAAATGCCCATTGTTGCTGTTGACTGACCTTGCCTTTGCTCGTTGTTTGCTGAGTTTTTTTGGCCACTTGATCCATGGCTGCTTCTCATGCTCTGTCCGTCTGTTCTCTGTTGCCATCTGCTGGTCCAGGCTCGGGTATGTACATCCACTTAGCTTTTACAGCATACCTAACTTTTCAGAATACTATTCAGAATAAGCTGTCATATGTGTGTACATGAGGAATAACACTATTTGTAGCCATTATATGACTTGTATCCTGCATTTTTTTTTAGCAGTTTTCCCCTCTGCAGGCTCTCTCTCTAATTCTCAGTTGTCTGATGTGTTCAATACACTGCACACATAAAGATAATAGAGAAGGATTCTCCTGTTCTATCTATCACATGCATAGAAGCTGCAGCAGCATGCAGGAGATTATACAGCAGTAATGAGCAGTGTAGCTGAGAATCCAGCACTCGGGTCAGACAGTAACACTTACCAGGAAGCTGCAGCACATCTCTGTCTTTCTGACTCTGCTCCTGCTCCCGCTCCCCACCTCATAAACTTCTATAGGCATTGTGTCTCTGTCTCTTTCTCTCTCTGCTCCCTCTCCCCTGTCCATAGACTTTTATTGGCAGGCAGTGAAGACACACACCTCCATCTTCTGCATCTCCTGTGTAACTAGGGACAAAATTTGCTTGACAACAGGGGGTGGACAGAAGGTTATACGTTACCTAGTGGCAGTAACGTCACACATCATTTGCACGAATAAAACTAAATTTTAACAGTAAGTAAATTATAAGTTGATATATATCAGGTATGCTATTAGATTACCATAAGTTGTTTGAAAAATGTCCAGTACCCAAGTTTTCTAGTTTCCTCACCTGTGGCTTTGTATTCTGCCTCAGCTCAATATGTAGCTGTATGCAGCGTTCTGTAATCTGCCTTGGTTTATGCATTGGCTTATCTTAAATTGTGACCCACATTTTTCTGAAGACACTTCTGCTTCTCTGCTCCAGATTCTGGCCTGTTATCTAACTTTTAATAGTATTCGGGCCTACCCTGAGTTGTTTGCTATGCACTACATGGAGACCATGTCTAGATTCTGTACCTCGCCAGTGTAGTCAGCTGTTGCTATAGGGGAGAACCCTGCAGCAATATTTATGTCTTAGTGAGGGGGTAAAAGCTAAAAACAAGGGTTCCCTTAGACTCCACAGCCTACTTCAACCCTAAATCTTATAGCGACCCTGAGGATCCACTAACCTGTCCATGACAGCCCTTCCCTAAATGTTGTCTGTCATATACAAAATCCATTTAGATTATTTGTAGATGTGGATAAATCCCAACTACAATTTGAATAAAGCAGCCAAATTAGCAATAGATTATGTATCATTTATATGTTGTATATAATCAATTTCTTTATGTCTCTTTATTTCTTCTTATGACTGGTGTATCTATTTATTCTGCCTTATCTACTACTTTAACATATCAACCATTGGCTAAGAAACTGTACGACAAATCGTTATTTGATGTTCCCAGGGCAGTAATGCAGATTTGTGGAAGAATGACAGGTCCACTTTAAATCCAAACCCCATTTGTTTGGGAATCGTAAGTCTTGTTTCATCATAGCAGCCGGAGGCTCAGAAAGCTGCAGGATACCAGCTTGACCACTGTGCTGAGCATATTGCTGATGTCTCCATGAATTTTATTGCTCAGTTCAATTCACAAGATTCTCTTTCTAAACGATGCGGCTTGTACTGTAGATTACATTACATTTCTTTGAAAGCCACTCATAGTAGCAATGAGGAAGCCACTATGCCATAACTAAGGAAACGAGCAGGGGAATAAGACATTTTTACAATCCAGGGGTTGTATTTATTCAGGTAGATCTGATCAAAACAGTTATTGAGAAATCATAGATTATAGAATCAAATGTCATGTTTGAAGGGAAGCATTGAGCTAAATTCCCAAAAATGTTCATGTTACATACTGATGCTATAAAGCAGTATCATTTATATGAAGGTAACATTACGCTGTGACCTTGCTCCAGAAATGTTGACCCTGACAGTAAAGTGAATATGATATATCAAGAACAAGTAGGCCATGTCATGTATAGTATTATAAAATTAAAAGGATTTGCCGGTTAGCGCTTAATATTGAATTGTTTTTATCTTTAAATAAAATCTTATATTAATCAAAGGGAATCTGAGTAAATACATGACCTGATTTTTTACTTACTTCTGCATTTAGGCAAAAAGGTTGTATCGGATAAAGAAAAGAAAAAAACAGACCCTTTTGTCTAATATTCTATAACCCCTTTAGCATTATTATTTAAGTTATGCAACACTAATTAACGCATGTGAAAAATAGAACTTTTTCAAATTAAATGTTTCCCCATGAATAACATGTATCACTTACCAATAGGTTAGGTTAAAAAAAAAATTGTTTGGTAAGGCAACCACATGCTTGGACACCCTCAAAATGATTCCGGAGTGATCATTGAACATACATCCAGCCTTCTTCATACAAGTCTATTGGAGATACAGAAACAGCTGATAGGTGGATAGGTAGGGGGTAAATGTTATTTGTGGAAACTCCTTTAATGTGTCACCTTTAGCAGCAATAATTTCAATAATAATTTGACATTAGTCTTTGTGTTGAGGAATTTGAGTCCACTCTTCATTGCATGGCACATTTGTAGCTGTCCATGGATAAACCTGTTTCACATCCAGCATTAAAAGGAAGAAAAAGTTGAGATAAATACAGTATATCAGTCTACAAAAAGTTATAAGGCCTTTTCTAAAGCTGGCCATACACTTTGGAAAGCTGTCGGACGGCAGCTATTCCCCCCGACTCCCCCATACACATGCACGCTCATTTCGGTCTGTGTTCTCAATAGGGTGAAGGAAGGAAGTTGCTGCCAGATACATCTGGCAGCGGCTTATCTCCTTACAAAGGGATCGGGCATGTTAAAATCCAACAGCTGAATCCTTCTATCCCCTGGCATCTCCTGTCGGCGAAGAGTCGGGGCCCTGCCATACTCATTAGCTGGTCGGCCAGTTTATCCATTTAACACATCCATTACTCATGGGTTATAATGGCATCCATTTAACAAACACATCATAAAAGGCTACAAAAGCCCATGATGTATATGGTAAATAGATGCCTGTGCCTGGTGATATACAGTGGCATTGGTCTCCCATAAGCTACCATGTTAAAAAAGTTTATACATTTATTGTATACATCTTTTAATCGATGCCCCTGGATAGAATTGCGTAGTCTACTATGCTATTCTATCCACAAAAAAATAATGGTATGCCCACCTTTTTGTCCTCCGTCGGTATAATGGAAACCTATGGGTACGTTTGTGTTGCATTACATCATGGTCATTCAAGAATTATTTTTGTGGCTCTACCCTCTGGCTCATACAGGTGGGTTCCAAGTGGGGGCACCCCCTCTATGACATCCATATGACCAAGTAGGACATACAGAAAGGAGTTGTCAAAACCCCTTCAATAAATGTAGATAACTAAACAGATCTGTGTTGTACTTTTCTCATCTTTTTATTTGTATACTTATTTTTCAGCCAATGTGAGGTTTGGAAATGTAACTTAAATTTACAAATAGCAATAAAAAGTACTTTAGTTTGAGGCGACTTTAATACTGCAGGTATGTTATTTGCATATGTATTATGGATCATATGGTCCCATGGAGCGGAACAGAGCTATATCCTGTCATATTACAGCGAAGATTCATGTGTACAGGAAAAGAAACAGGTTGTATATTGTTCCCTCTAGATACACAATGCAGATGTTGCCAAATCATTGTTTTTATAGTATGGAAAGAAGTTCCTTGTTCACTTATCATTAGGAGCTGTAATTATTGATTCTGCGCTGAGTATTCATTACGACTGAAGTCAAGAGGTGTTTGGAGAATATTGTTTTGCAGGACGTGCCTTTCCTGTATTGAACTTCCTTACCTTTATTGCAAAACATTTTTATATTGCAGTTTGTCAAGTCTCCACAAAATAGTATTTGGGAATAAAATAGAAGGCACATAATGAGTATTACAGTGTAATATACTGACAGGAACACTAGTTAGGAGCCCAAATTTTGTTATATTTACTTTATCTGAGCAGTGGAACGCAAACCATCTCCTTCTGTGAGGAGACATTGAATGAATTCTTCTTTATGTGGTAACTGACAAGAAGTTCAGAACAATGTTTATCCCCGTGATCACGGCTGTATCTCAAATAATAGGCACATCGGCTGCTTCCGTACTTCCTGAAGAGTGGCAGTGTGTATGGAGTGGTAGTGGGCATGCTCAGTAACTAAGACTATGGCCTATGTTTGACGTATGTTTCGGGAAAAGCTCCCGATGTATATGCTAAAATGGAAGCTGTGACGGATGCCTAACATTGGCAGTCCTCACCCATATGCTTTAATCGTATACGTCAAGAATTCCCATGACCATTTTCATGATGTATCCATTAAACGGATACCATTATAGTTTATGAATGGCGGATGCCACTGTTAGTCATCCGTTTAGTGCAGCTGCCACCCATAGGATATTATGGCATTGATTTAACAAATACATATTGAAAAGCTCATGACGTTTAATGAATGTATGTGACATGTCATACAGTTGCATCTGTAACCCATAGGCTACCATATTAACTTATACGTTTTTTTACTGGACTCCGTGGGATAGAATAACATAGTCTAGTACGCTATTCCATATCTTGTTTTGGGGTATACTGGCATATACCAGTGAGACGGAGGCCAAAAGGACACTCTTTTGGCCTCCATCTGGCAATAGAGCCCTATGGACACTTTAAGCCTGTACGTTGGAAGCTTTCTCAATGCGCACGCTAAACAAAAAACGTGATGTAAACAGGTCCTTCCCATGCGAATGTGCTGGTGAGCAGGGACAGATGACTGTTGTCCCCCATCCTAACTCTCCGAAGTGGTCCTAGTAGTCAGACCCTGCCCGGAGAGATTCCTTCTATCATTAATATACTGTTAGTGGCATTGGCATATATAGAAGCGAGTAGTCCCCATAGGATAGATCCAAATGGGCCCCTAATTATGGTATCTCGTTTTCTCAACCAGAACAGTAGGACCTGGTGTTTATTCCCCCTCTATACCTTTTCCATCACCCATGGACTAATTCCCCACAATCTGGGGTGTTTTGGTCAGCTTCTCTCCATTCTGTAGCAAAGCGGATGAGACCAACTTGGGCTGGGTTCTCTCTATCCAAGGTCTACATAGTAGCTGCTTGGTATGCCTGTAAAGTATGTACGCCCATGTTCAAGGATTTTTTTATTTTTTTATTTTAGCATGGTTTGTAATGGTATTAACGTAATGTTATGACAATTATAGTTGCTTTTGTATCTGACTGGTATATTCACATTGATACTAATAGTTCTCAGAGCATTAGGAAAAGAGATATATGAAAAAAAGTTCTAGTTGATAATGCTCCCCAGCTGCAGAAGCGTTCAAGAGACAGATATTACTTGACATTAGACTGCTAGTAGTGGAAAGGATTTAATTTGTGTATGACACTGGGAACTCTATGTGCTACATTACAGTACATTGGTGTAAAGGAAGCGTAAGAAAAAGTGTCTAACATGGGTAGCAAGATTCGCCAAATTTATCATACAGCCTGCACCACTGTGATATATTTGGAGCAGTTTCTGCCTGTCTGGTCTACTTTTATCCTGTCTAAGGCCCCATGCACACGACCGTGCTCGCAATCACGGCCCGCGATTGCGAGCACGGCCGGCCGCTGACTGACAGCCGCATTTTCGGGTTGTGCTCACATACAAAGTATGGGAACATGGCCCGTAAAATGCGAAAGAACGGACATGTTCCATAATTCCCAGAACATTTCCACAGCACGGATGTTAGGGATCTGCCAGGTACTTCATCTAGGTATACTCCAGGGATTAATCAATCCACACCTGAGGCCAGACCTGTTCGACTGACACCATCTCCCACCAACCAGGGTGGCAGGCTCAGGAGTGGGAGAGCCTATCGCGGCCTGGTCTGTCGGAGTTAGCTCCGCCCCCTGTCCTTTATTACCTGCCCTGTTCTCTCCCTCAGTGCTTGTAATTCTTTTGGATTCCTGGCCCCACTGCTGCTTGCTCCAGCCTGCTTCTGCCTTGCTGCAGTTCTGCTTGACCTGCTTTGCTTTGCCCCTGGCTTGCTTCTGTCTCCGTGCCCGCTCGGGTGTACTCACTTCGTCCTGGTCCTGACTGTTCGTTCGCCGCTCCGTTTCCTCGTGGCGTTCCGTGGCTACTGCCCCTTCCCTTGCGTGTTCCCTGTTTGTTTTCCTGTGCACTTAGACAGCGTAGGGACCGCCGCCCAGTTGTACCTCGTCGCCTAGGGCGGGTCGTTGCAAGTAGGCAGGGACAGGGCGGTGGGTAGATTAGGGCTCACTTTCCCTTCACCTCCTTCCTGCCATTACATAATTACAAGCCGTTACCTAGTCTACCATTTCTCCTACGCTGACGCTATCATGGACCCCCTTGAGACCCTGACCCAGCAGATGCAGGGCCTCTCCCTACAGGTCCAGGCCCTGGCCCAAAGGGTCAATCAGGGTGACGCTGCTTTAGTAGTACTCCTCACCTCACCTCTAGAACCCGACCTCAAGTTACCTGACCGGTTCTCAGGGGACTGTAAGACGTTTCTCTCCTTCCGGGAGAGTTGCAGACTGTATTTCCGCCTAAAGCCCCACTCCTCAGGTTCCGAGAACCAGCGGGTGGGTATCATCATATCCCGACTCCATGAAGGGCCCCAAGAGTGGGCCTTCTCCTTGGCTCCTGACGCCCCTGAACTTTCCTCTGTTGATCGTTTTTTCTCTGCCCTCGGACTCATTTACGACGAGACTGACAGGACTGCTTTAGCCGAGAGTCAGCTGGTGACCTTACGTCAGGGTAGGAGACCGGTTGAGGAATACTGTTCTGACTTTAGGAAGTGGTGCGTAGCTTCTCAGTGGAACGATCCGGCCCTAAGGTGCCAGTTTAGGTTAGGATTATCTGACGCCATGAAGGATCTACTGGTTAGCTACCCCTCGTCTGACTCCCTTGACCAGGTTATGGCCCTAGCAGTACGACTTGACCGACGTCTCAGGGAACGTCAGCTAGAACGCTTCAGTGTGCTCCCCTCTGACTTTTCTGCGATCCCCCCCGAGGTCCCGTCTCCTCGCCCCTCCACGGAGGACTCGGAGGTACCTATGCAACTCAGGGCCTCCATGTCCCCTCGGCAACGTAGGGAGTTTCGCAGAATGAATGGTCTCTGCTTCTACTGTGGGGACGACAAGCATCTACTGAACACCTGTCCCAGGCGCAACAATAAGAAGCCGGAAAACTTCCGCGCCTAAGTGATCATCGGGGAGGTCACTTGGGCGCACAGGTATTTCCCGTTAATGTGAAACGCAATAAAATTTTGCTTCCCTTTCAGGTCTCGTTTGCTGGCCGGTCTGCCACGGGCAGTGCTTTCGTGGATTCTGGCTCATCTGCTAATATCATGTCTGTGGAATTTGCTATGTCTCTAAAGATGCCTTGTATTGATTTACCTTATCCTATCCCTGTAGTAGGAATCGACTCAACTCCCCTTGCTAATGGTTATTTTACTCAGCATACTCCTGTTTTTGAACTCCTGGTTGGCTCCATGCATTTGGAGCAGTGCTCTGTACTGGTGATGCAGGGATTATCGTCTGATCTGGTTTTAGGCCTTCCCTGGTTGCAGTTGCATAATCCCACGTTTGATTGGAATACTGGGGATCTCACCAAATGGGGTAATGAATGTCTTATGTCATGTCTTTCTGTTAACTCTATTTCTCCCCGGGAGGAGGTAAACACGCTTCCTGAGTTTGTTCAGGACTTCGCCGATGTGTTTTCTAAGGAGGCCTCCGAGGTGTTGCCCCCCCATAGAGATTACGATTGCGCTATCGATTTGGTGCCTGGTGCCAAGCTTCCTAAGGGTAGGATATTTAATCTTTCATGTCCTGAACGTGAAGCTATGAGGGTGTATATCCAAGAATGCCTGGCCAAGGGTTTCATTCGCCCCTCGACTTCTCCTGTAGGTGCTGGCTTCTTCTTCGTGGGGAACAAGGATGGTGGTCTTAGGCCGTGCATTGATTATCGTAACCTGAATAAGGTCACCGTAAGGAACCAGTACCCACTTCCTTTGATTCCGGATCTTTTTAATCAGGTTCAGGGAGCCCAATGGTTTTCTAAGTTCGATCTACGGGGGGCATATAACCTTATCCGCATCAAAGAGGGGGATGAGTGGAAAACTGCGTTCAACAAACCCGAGGGTCATTTCGAATACCTGGTCATGCCCTTTGGGTTGTGTAATGCCCCTGCTGTCTTCCAGAATTTTATTAATGAAATCCTGAGAGAGTACCTGGGTAATTTTCTTGTTGTGTACCTTGATGACATACTGGTGTTTTCCAAGGACTGGTCCTCCCACGTGGAGCATGTCAGGAAGGTGCTCCAGGTCCTTCGGGAGAATAATCTGTTTGCTAAGACTGAAAAATGTGTCTTTGGGGTACAGGAGATACCATTTTTAGGGCAAATCCTCACTCCTCATGAATTCCGCATGGACCCTGCCAAGGTTCAGGCTGTGGCGGAATGGGTCCAACCTGCCTCCCTTAAGGCGTTATAGTGTTTTTTAGGGTTCGCCAACTATTACAGGAGATTTATTGCCAACTTCTCGGTCGTCGCTAAGCCTCTTACGGACCTTACCCGCAAGGGTGCTGATGTCCTCCATTGGCCCCCTGAGGCCGTCCAGGCCTTTGAGACTCTCAAGAAGTGCTTTATCTCGGCCCCCGTGCTGATTCAGCCCAACCAAGAGGAGCCATTTATTGTGGAGGTTGACGCTTCCGAGGTGGGAGTGGGGGCCGTCTTGTCCCAGGGTACCAGCTCCCTCACCCATCTCCGCCCCTGTGCTTACTTCTCTAGGAAGTTTTCGCCCACGGAGAGTAACTATGATATTGGCAACCGCGAACTTCTAGCCATTAAATGGGCTTTTGAGGAGTGGCGGCACTTCCTGGAGGGGGCCAGACACCAGGTAACGGTCCTTACGGATCACAAGAATCTGGTTTTCCTAGAATCGGCCCGGAGGCTTAATCCTAGACAAGCTCGGTGGGCACTATTCTTTACCAGATTTAATTTCTTGGTTACCTATAGGGCTGGGTCCAAGAATATTAAGGCTGATGCTCTGTCACGTAGTTTCATGGCCAATCCTCCTTCCGAGAAGGATCCTGCTTGTATTTTACCCCCTGGTATAATCGACTCTGCCACGGATTCTGATTTAGCTTCTGATATCGCGGCTGATCAGGGTGCAGCTCCCGGGAACGTCCCTGGGGACAAACTGTTTGTTCCCCTGCAATACCGGCTGAGGGTACTCAGGGAAAACCATGACTCCGCTCTATCTGGTCATCCTGGCATCTTGGGCACCAAACACCTCATTACCAGAAACTATTGGTGGCCTGGGTTGCCTAAAGACGTTAGGGCTTACGTCGCCGCTTGTGAGGTTTGCGCTAGGTCCAAAACCCCTAGGTCCCGACCTGCGGGCCTACTACGTTCCTTGCCCATTCCCCAGAGACCTTGGACCCATATCTCCATGGATTTTATCACCGATTTGCCTCCATCTCAGGGCAAGTCGGTGGTGTGGGTGGTAGTCGACCGCTTCAGCAAGATGTGCCACTTTGTGCCCCTTAAGAAGCTACCTAACGCCAAGACGTTAGCTTCTTTGTTTGTGAAACACATCCTGCGTCTCCATGGGGCCCCAGTCAATATCGTTTCTGACAGAGGGGTACAATTTGTTTCCTTATTTTGGAGAGCTTTTTGTAAAAAGTTGGAGATTGATCTGTCCTTCTCCTCCGCCTTCCATCCCGAAACTAATGGCCAAACGGAAAGGACCAACCAATCCCTGGAACAATATTTAAGGTGTTTCATCTCTGACTGTCAATTCGATTGGGTCTCATTCCTTCCCCTTGCTGAATTTTCCCTGAATAACCGGGTCAGTAACTCGTCAGGGGTCTCCCCGTTTTTCTGTAATTTCGGGTTTAACCCAAGGTTTTCCTCCGTCTCCCCTGGTTGTTCCAATAATCCTGAGGTAGAGGATGTTCATCGGGAACTGTGCACTGTCTGGGCCCAGGTTCAGAAGAACCTAGAGGCGTCCCAGAGCGCACAAAAGATTCAGGCGGATAGTAGACGTTCTGCTAACCCCCGGTTTGTCGTCGGGGATTTGGTCTGGTTGTCGTCCAGGAACTTGCGCCTTAAGGTCCCGTCCAGGAAGTTTGCTCCCCGATTTATTGGACCTTATAAGATCATTGAAGTCCTCAACCCTGTATCCTTCCGTCTGGAGCTCCCCCCATCCTTTTGCATACAAGACGTCTTCCATGCCTCCCTCCTTAAACGCTGCTCCCCGTCCTGGTCCCCCTCGAGGATACCTCCTGTTCCCGTTCTCACCCCTGAGGGGGTGGAATTCGAGGTGGCCAAGATTATGGACAGTAGGATGGTCCAGGGCTCCCTCCAGTACCTGGTCCATTGGAGAGGATACGGGCCGGAGGAGAGGACTTGGGTACCTGCCCGTGATGTTCACGCTGGGGTATTGATCAGGAGGTTCCACCTTCTCTTCCCCACTAAACCGGGTCCCCTTAGTAAGGGTCCGGTGGCCCCTCATAAAAGGGGGAGTACTGTTAGGGATCTGCCAGGTACTTCATCTAGGTATACTCCTGGGATTAATCAATCCACACCTGAGGCCAGACCTGTTCGACTGACACCATCTCCCACCAACCAGGGTGGCAGGCTCAGGAGTGGGAGAGCCTATCGCGGCCTGGTCTGTCGGAGTTAGCTCCGCCCCCTGTCCTTTATTACCTGCCCTGTTCTCTCCCTCAGTGCTTGTAATTCTTTTGGATTCCTGGCCCCACTGCTGCTTGCTCCAGCCTGCTTCTGCCTTGCTGCAGTTCTGCTTGACCTGCTTTGCTTTGCCCCTGGCTTGCTTCTGTCTCCGTGCCCGCTCGGGTGTACTCACTTCGTCCTGGTCCTGACTGTTCGTTCGCCGCTCCGTTTCCTCGTGGCGTTCCGTGGCTACTGCCCCTTCCCTTGCGTGTTCCCTGTTTGTTTTCCTGTGCACTTAGACAGCGTAGGGACCGCCGCCCAGTTGTACCTCGTCGCCTAGGGCGGGTCGTTGCAAGTAGGCAGGGACAGGGCGGTGGGTAGATTAGGGCTCACTTTCCCTTCACCTCCTTCCTGCCATTACAACGGACACCCTTCCGTAGTGCTACGGAAAGGTGTCAGTGTTCAATGAAAGTGAATGGCTCCATTTTTGCGGACCGCAATTGCGGTCCGCAAAAACGGAGGTTTTTTACGGTCGTGTGCATGGGGTCTAACTTGAAGGGGATTATCTGGATTTTGAAAATTTGGGAATAATGGCTGCAAATGAGAAAAATAAGGAAAAAAAGCAGTGCTTACCCATGCTTTCTGCCGGCGATCCAGCACTGACGATCCGACGGCACTCCCGCTGCAGCTAAGCGGAGGGCTCACCGGAGCTCAGTGGGGCTGAATCAAATTTCTGGCATGTTGCCAGTAATAGAAGACATGGCCGCTGAGCCGACGGAGTATCAGCACTGGATCGCTAGGGGAAAAGAGACGAAAGTACAGGTTTTTTTGCTTATATTTCTCAATGCTGATATTACCCCAAAATTTTGAAAACCTGGTATACCCCTTATATTTTATGTACTCCTTTAGATTTTTTATTTTTTTTTAAATCAATGTGTTTTTGGATTTTAAGCCCTTTCTTAATTTGCTCCAACCAATTTCGTTTTACTTTTTACGATACAACTTCTATGTATTCTGTAAACATAGACGCTTTATCATTCTCTTTAAGCTGATTCCGTCAGTTTAGCAGAACTGGTGGCTTGGCTGAGAGCAGGTCCTGTGTGTCTCCGATACACACAATCCACCTAATATCAATCACATTTAAGTTCAGCAACTTAGATGTAATCGATAAAAGTTGGATCATGCGTGTTAAAGACACACAGAATCCGTTCTGAGCTGAACTGACGGAATCGACTGAGTGACAATAATAAATCATCTATGTATACAGAATACATAGAAGCTGTATCGTAAAAAGTAAAAAAAAAATAATAAAAGTTAATTAAAAAAGCGCTTAAATTCCCAAAATCTATTGATTTAATAATAACAATAATAATAATAATAATAATAATAATAATAATAATAATAATAAAAAATAATAATAAAAAACATTCAAACTTTTCCATAGCCTTTAAGGACAGTATTAATAAATCTCCCCCATTGTGTTTGATCAGAGTTTCTCTCATTTATCTCTTGCGAGCTGAATCTGTTTAAATAGTTGTGGGCACCTTTATGCCATGGGCCCTACGGTCACCATGTTATTGTTGTGTCTGCAGTGACTGCCTGTCCTCCACTTCTTGCTTGGATATTGTTAATTTATGTTTGACATTACTGGGTATTTCTCATGTGGAGTTTCTATTTTCCATTTTCCATTCCCTGTAAAATTTTATCTTCAACATGACTACATGTTTTATCATTTGAGCAAATTGAAATTACAGCTATTACTTGGTAAATGCATTTTCATGTCGTTTTGTCGCCGTTATTGGCCTGACTCTGATCACAGAACAAACAGAACAAATTGAAATTAACTGATCAGTGGAATACTCTGGTGCTTCCTATACAAAGCGTATTATCCGGAAGTCTTGGAGAGAGCCATGTATGACATTTTTATATGTCTATGTGGAAGGGTCATTATATGGAAATATAGTACAAGCCATGCAGTATAAGTTATAGACGGCACTGACTTATCGAGATGAAGTTTATTTTCTGAACCTGTTTAGAGAAGCAGTAAACCTAGCAATGAATGATAAACAACCATCTTGTAGAAATATTGCAGAGAACACCGGTTCGTTACCGGCTGTTCTCCTAAATTTTCGGCTTTTACACGGCTTATAGGGGCAGGATGAAGCGAAGGGGTGGAGCTAAGCAATCTTTTTCTCCTAGTGGCAGACAGAGCAGTGGAGAAGGCTCCTTCTGCATCCAGTTGTTTTACAGCAGGTCTCAGGATTGTGAAGATGACTATGGAGAAATGACTAATCTCTTGGCACACACATAGAAGATTCTTTTTTTTTTTTTTTAATTGTTTTTATTAACATTTTCCAATAAGGGGTACAAAAAGTAAAAAGGGGAGGATGGGGGCTGAGAAATATACAAGACATCGAGAAAGATCAAATAATGGGATAAAACAATAAATTAAAAAGGAGAAAAAAATAAATAAAAAAATATTAAATAAAATAAAAGAGAAGTAAACAAAAATAGAGGGGGGGGAGGGGAACAAAAACATAACAGTCATAACCGTTACTATTAAGCTCATTATATCCATAATTCCAATAAGTCAGGTGAGGGGATCTACATATTAGGCAAATGCAGGCTCTCCCCTCCTCATCGGGTTTTCAACCCCAGTGTGACGATAGCATGGGCATGGAACCAGCCAAATACCCTGTGCCAGTCCCACTGATATGTTATCCAAAAGCTTTCTCCGAGAAGCGAGATCGCCAATAAGCAGATCAGAGGCGTGACCCCCGCAGGCATCATAAGAATCCGAATCCCCGACAACTCATCAACTCGTAGTGAACACATGTTTACAATATAGGTGCGTTCCCCATAAGTAGCTGTTCGTTAAACCATATAGTGGAGTCAAAGCAGTGTTTTATTTTCATTTGCACGTTCCGCGGGAGGAGTGAGATAAAGGATTCCCAAGTATTGAAAAATTGCTTGACCTTTTGCTCTTTATGGAGAGAAGCCTCCATCCAATCCATCTTCATCAGATAGGAGAGTTTGTCAAGAAACATTTTGAGCGGCGGGGCCTGATCATGAAGCCAGGTTTGTAGGATAGCCTTTACCCCCGCTGCCGCCACGTAGTGCAATAGTCTGTGCGCCCCGGGGGAACAGTGGTGTGTATCAGGGTCCAGGTACCCAAAGATGGCCCATAACGCTGTGTTAGGAACAAAGTTTGTGAGGTGTTCAGAGGTGAATAATTGTATTCTGGACCAGAAAGTTTGGATATTTGGGCAGGACCATAGACAGTGATAGAGGTTAGCCTCAGGTGTGTGGCATTTGAAGCAATGCGAGATGGGATAGACGCCTATTTTGTGCCCTATATGCGGTGTTAGGTATGACCTATGGGAGACTTTCAATCTCATCTCCAGGAAACGTGCCGAAGGGAGAAATTTATGTGCCTGCGTCAAGGCCGCTAAAATGGTTGTGTAGGTGAGCGTGTGGTCATCTGTTTGTCATTTGGTTAGGGGGGTTTGGGTTTGAGAATAATCTAAGGGAATGTGGATAAATTGATAATTACGAGTGATTTGACCCCTGAGATAGTTTTGTTTTGAAAAATGATGTCGCAGGCATGGGTTCCATTCTTGGTCAGGTAGCGGTGGTAGTATCTTTGTTAAGTAGCTTTTGACTTGCATATAGCTAAAGAGATCAATCTGGTGATTCGGAAACTTAGAACATAACTCCGTAAAGGAAAATATCCTACGCCCTTCTATGTTCACAAATTGTCCCACAGAAGTGAGCCCCAGCCTGTACCATCTGTGGAAGACGGCAGCAGGGTTACCATTCTGAAAGTCAGGGTTACATACCAAGGGCATATGAAGAGATAGCAGAGGAGAAAGATGAAAGAGAGATCTTATCTTCTGCCATGCCTTCCATGTAGTAAATAGTAAGGGGTTGGCCCTTGTTTCCCTCGTCAGGCTCCCATAAGGAAGATGCGAGAGTCCTGATAAAGCGTTCCCCATGAACAATGCCGAGTCTAGAGGTGAGGAGGTGTATACGGAGGTGTTGTGGATCCAGTCAGAAATATACCGATATAAAGCTGCTAGATTGTAGTGCTTAATATTGGGGAAATTAATACCCCCATTACCCCTGGGCTGCTGCAGGATGATATAGGCTATTCTGGATCTTTTCCCACCCCAGATAAATGTTCTATAGAGATAGTTGATTCTGCGCTCGTCTTTGGGTGTGAGGTAAATTTGGAGAGTGTGGAAGAGGTACAGGAGGCGTGGGAATTCTGTCATTTTGAGTAGATTAGCCCTGCCCAGATAAGAGAGTATAAAGTGTTTCCAGGAGAGGAGCGTCTTCTCCAGTTCCGTTATATAGTGCGATATGTTGGTGCTATAAAGCGCGGACGGGCGTTTCGTGATTCGAACTCCTAGATATGTGAGGGCCTGAGAGTTCCATTTAAATGGGAATTTCCGTGACCACAGGGGTGCGGAGGGGCCTTTCAGTAACATCGCTTCTGTCTTATCTAGGTTCAGAGTGTAACCGGACAGTCGTCCCACCCCCTCCAATTCACTCAAAAGAGGGTCTAGAACCTGTTTGGGGTTAGATACTGCTATCAAAATATCGTCAGCAAAAGCGGCCACTTTTATTTCTATATTACGTAGTTTAATGCCCTGAAAAGTAGGTGTCTGGGAAAGATGACGCAAGAGGGGGTCTAAGGCGAGATTAAAAAGGAGGGGGGATAGGGGACAACCCTGCTTGGTGCCCCTAAAAATATCTATCGGAGCCGTGTTATGCCCATTGACCATCACACTAGTTGCACACCCTACATGAAGAGATTGCAGGAATTGAGTAACAGTTGATCCAAGGCTCGTTCGCTCCATTACCTCATCGAGAAAAGGCCACGCGACAGTGTCGAAGGCCTTCTCAGCGTCAAGGCTCTTCAGCTGTTAACTGGTTGATCCTGCTCCTGCGCCATGACTGTGGCTGCAACAGCTGATCTTATATTCTTGATACTAGTCCTGCCTTGTGTGAAACCCATTTGAGCTTCGCCTAAAAGGTCGGGGAGAACAACCTGGAGTCTGTCAGCCAATATCCTTGCCAGTAATTTATAATCTTGATTGAGTAGTGAAATTGGCCGATAAGATTGGGCCAGAGACGGGTCCTTATTTGGTTTTGGTAAGAGAACTTTGCGGGACTACGTGAATCGGTCAATGGGCATTTGGCGTATAAAGGCGTCGTTAAATAAATTAGTGAGAGTGGGGATTATTTGGGGGGCCAGTATTTTATAATATTCCGCCGGGAATCCGTCCGGACCCGGTGTTTTGCCATTGGAGGTCAGAGAGATGGCCCGTCGCACTTCCTCCTCCTGTATGTCCGAATTCAGCAAAGATTGCTGATCTTCAGATATGGAGGGCAAATTTATGGTGTCCAGAAAGGTATTGATATCTGGGAGGGATGCTGGGGCCGCTCTATAAAGATCTTCGTAATAGTCAGAGAAAACCTGCGCTATATCAGAAGCGTCGGTGACAAGGGAGCCGGTGGTAGGGTGCCGCAGGAATAAAATGGGCTTGAATGCACGTCTTTGCTTAGTGAGTGTGGCGAGTAATTTTCCAGTTCTATTTCCCCATCTATAAAATTTATTGTCTGTGTTTTTTACCTGCCAATGGGATTCATCGTGGACAAATGTGTCTAGTAGATGCCTAGCCGTCTGATAAACAGTTTGACTATACGCAGAAGAATCTGCTGCATATGTGCGCTGAGCGGTCAGTAAAGCCTTATGTAAGGCGTCAAAGCGCTCCCTTCTCGTTTTCCGCCTACGGGACAGATAGCTGATGACATGACCTCTCATTACAGCCTTAGAAGTCGCCCACAACAAGGGGGAGTCATCCGTATGAGAGATGTTGCGTCCAAGAATTGACTCCAATATGTTTGGAGATACTGTTTAAAGTCATCAGAATCTGCCATGTACGCAGGAAATCTCCATATTCTAGTTCTCACATTGGATGGGGATAAGGATAATGACATTGTAATTGGAGCATGGTCTGATATGGTGATTGGATGTATACATGATGAGTAATGCGCCTCAAACAGGGGGGAGGATATCAGAAAGTAGTCAATACGGGAGAATGTTTTATGGGTTACAGAATGACACGTGTATTCTCTCGCCCCAGAATCCATCACCCTCCAGGGATCGCACACATTGAGGGAGTCAATGAGAAGAGTGAGGGAGGTGGTCGCTACCTGGGACTGAGGTGTAGAAGGGGACCTGTCTAGTGTGGGGCATTGTACAAGATTGAAGTCGCCTCCAATTATTAAGCGACAGTCGGGAAAGCTCATTATGATTTGGAGAACCTCTGGGTAAAACGTGTGTTGGTCATGATTAGGGGCATAAATGTTCACCAGTAAATATGCTATCCCGGCTATTAAGACCTGTAGTATTAGGTACCTGCCCTGAGGGTCCGCTATGGAGTTCTCTACAGTGTATTGAATGTCCCTTCTGAAAAGTGTCGTGACCCCCCGCGAAGAGGAAGAATGTGAGGCAGAAAGGCAATCCGCTAGCCATGGGGCTTTCAAGTTGCTTTGCGTGCCTGATCTCCAGTGAGTCTCCTGAAGAAAAATAATGTCAGGGGAGAGTCTTTTGAGATGATTAAGCACTTTTTTCCTCTTCAGGGGCGTGTTCAGTCCTGCTACATTCCAGGAAAGGAATTTAATATGAGGGTGGGTACTAAAAGTGTCAGGGTGTAGTGTGTTTTGGGTACTCATCCTGTGTCGAGGTGGTAGATTCGGTAGTGAAAGCCAGATGCTGCACCCCACGGTCCCAGCTAGCCGCGAGTACAGCCCCTTCCCACTGATGCCATTACAAGCGGGAGTCACGCCTCCCATCACCTGAAAAAGGAGAAAATACATGAGCGAGCATAAGTAACACAAAAAAGGCATAGAAACTACAAAACTTATAGCGGCATTAACAAGTAACTGGTGTTCTGCTATGAACACAACTGCCGCAGGTTGCGCTTTAATTCGCCAAGGTAAGCACATGTCCATTGGTAGGAGGGCTAACTTTTCCTCTCAGAAGGTCTTCATTATCCTTCATCCCGCACTTCCAGATGGAGGCCTCTGCGGGCCAGGATCGGATCTTCAAACATCAGCGTACGGTCCCCCATTTGCACTTTCAGCTTGGCCGGGAAGAGGAGTTGAAATCGGGTGTTCTGTTCATGCAACAGGCGGCAAATTGGAGCGAAGGCTTTTCTCTTCTGGGCGACCGTCGCCGAGTAATCTTGGAAAATCAGGATTTTGGAGTCATTCACGGGGAGGTTCCCCTGCTGCCTGTATGCTCTCAAGACTCTTTCTTTTATCGCCCAGTGTAGGTACTTGGCGATTACTGGACGTGGCCTATTGTCTCCCGCATTCCCCCGGGTTCTGGGCGGTCCCAGCCTATGCACTTTCTCAATCATGAGGGGGTCACGTCCCAGGTCAATGTTGAGGGCTGTGGGTATATCTTTGGTGATGTAGTCCAGTAGCTGGTCGTTTGTCACGCTTTCAGGGATGCCCACGAAGCGCAAATTGCTGCGCCGATCCCTATTTTCTAGGTCATCCAATTTATCTCTTAGGGCTTGGGATGTGGCTTGACTTTACCTTAAGGCGACCTCCATTGTGGCGATAGAATCTTCCGCTGTATTAAACCGTGTTTCCATATCTGCTATTTTTTGTGAATTTGAAGTGATTTGCGCCAACGCAGAATTTACGGACGTGTGTAAGATATCCAGCCGCTTGTCGAAGAGAGGAAGCAGAAGTTTGGAGACCTCCTGTGCCACTAAGGTCGCCTGAAGTGAGTCAGTTTCCGAGTCATGCGAAGGACTGTTCTGTGGGGTTAGTCTGGGTGGCGTGACGTCGTCATCAGGAAGAAGTTCTGGGGTGAACTGATTTTGAGAGCTGGAACCTCTATTGGAAGAAGATCTGGGAGTCTGTTTATCCCCCTTCATATGGGTTTTGAATTTCTGCATTTTGGAGGACGTCCGGGCGTCCGGGAGGCACAGGAGCGGGCAGGTTGATCTCTCAAAGATTTCGTCAAATATTTGTCCATGTCACGCTCCCCTATGAGGGGGGTAGCACGAGAGGTTTTACAGACAATGAACAGGCAGCAGAGGCAAATAGAAGGAAAGTAGCCCACAGCACGTTACATCATTACAGATCCATCAGCATGTGCAGGGGTTTGGAGGGATCTTTATAACAAAACATGGTGTGTTCAGCAAACAATGTCCCATGCAAACGATGAAGTGAACCAAGGCGGGTCAAAGGGGAAGTTTCTGAGGCGCAATAAATCCTCGATTCTTCCTACAATGTTGACGTAGTGCACACAGTTAGGACAGTCGCGCTGAGTAGTCCCTGGCTGGGGGTTACACCGGGGTTTCTCCCCCCATGCAATGTGTATACAAGTCCCTGGGCAGTAAGAATGGACATCAGGCCCAGCAGTGCCACCCGCGAGATCGTGCCCGGGTGTTTTCACGTGGGTATTGCCCCACACAAGATATTGGTCTGGGTCACAACTTGGCTATTTGGGGGTCCTCACCTGGGGTCTGCCCCACTTATCCTCCCTTTCCCAGCACTTCTTTTCCTATCAGGCTGCAGTTGCCTTTATCCGCCACAAGATGGCAGCAGAGTCGTGGCTTTTCAAGATGGCGGCCGGGGCGTGGCTTCTCGCGAGGTTTTCCTCGCACAAGATGGCGGCCGGGATCTTTCCCTGCCAGACCAGCAATGCCCCTCGGGGTACAATAATGGATAATCGGGGGGTCACAGAGCAGTCCACAGGGAAGACCTCCCTCCCCCTTATGATCTCTTCCTCCCCTCTTCTTACCGGCCGCATGATGTGGATGCCATTCAGCCACGGTCCGGCCGAGCCTCGCCTCCTCCAAGATGGCCGCCGGAAAGATTTTCTGCAGGAGACCCAGGTAGGATGATTTGTGCCAGTTATAATGCTACTTTTGATGGCGGGTCACCCCGATCCACTGTCTCCCCTAGCAGGGGGGATCCCCAATCCAGGGCTCTTCTCCCGCCGGGCTTTTATCTTCTGCCGCGTGACGGGGCCAGGGACGCCCGCGCTTCTTTCGGCGTTCCACCGCCCACGGCTCCGGGGCGATTCAAATCGGAGTCTCTCTGGGGTCTCTCCGAGCCCCCCGTGTCAGGGGAATTGCCTGCAACGTCCCCCGAGGCAGGATGGCCAGGATACAGCCCGGATGGTCTCAGGGCGCAGAGGAGCTCCCTCTAAAAGCGGCCATCCACGATGCCCCGCCCCCGGAACCTTCCAGAAGATTCTTTTATATATTTCTAGTTTTAATTGCAATATGAGACTAAATAAGATCAAAGAAGAGGAGGTGAAGGGAGGAATTGCTTGTATTGTGTTTTTATTTTTGTTTCTAGATTAAGATACCTAATGCCTCATGCCTACAATAATAATGCACACAAACATATTGCACACAGTATTGTGGTCAATACTATCCTATATTAAGTATCATATTGCACCATTTTACATATAGAAGTACTAAAAACAATACTTCTAGGGAGAATAGTTTCTAAGATACAGCAGCTTAAATAGTATGCTGAGTTTTTCTTTTTTTTTTTAATCAAGACTACTCTATTCTTACAATGGAGCACAAAGTCGCATAGTTTTTAGGGCATGCTGTAGTTTTATTCTGACCCAGCATATGGTGCCCAGTATGGCTATGCCATCAATGTCTGATCATGTTCCAATCATTACATTACCGTGGACCCTACGGGTGCTAACCGCTGGACTGCCAAAGCTACAGACCATGGCCCCTACTTACTGGCACAGTGCTGCTTCCGAACAGGTACTCTGTCTAATATTGCAACAAAGCCATATTAAAGGGAATAGTGCTGTGTTGGAGCTCATCATTGGTTAGACACCATTGACATCATTGTTTTATTACAGGAGCTGCTGGATTTTTCATATAGTTGTAAAAACGAATTCCAGTACAACATGTATTTTTGGTACATAAGTGGCAATAGTTCTGTTCATCATGACTTCTAAACCTTCTGGTTCATGAATATAATCTTAAAGGGAATGTGTTGCCAGCAAATCATGTTTTTTTTTGGTTTTTTTTAATTAAACAGTTAGTGTATAGGTGATTAAACATTGTTCTAATTTTTTATTTTTTTTTCACGAGTCAGGAAATATTATAAATTGGATTACATAGTTACATAGTTACATAGTTAGTACGGCTGAAAAAAGACACATGTCCATCAAGTTCAACCAAGGGAAGGGAAAAGGGAAGGAAAAATTTCTACACATAGGAGCTAATATTTTTTTGTTCTAGGAAATTATCTAACCCTTTTTTAAAGCCATCTACTGTCCCTGCTGTGACCAGCTCCTGCGGTAGGCTATTCCATAAATTCACAGTTCTCACTGTAAAGAAGCCTTGTCGCCTCTGCAGCTTGAACCTTTTTTTCTCCAGACGGAGGGAGTGCCCCCTTGTTTTTTGAGGGGGTTTTACAAGGAACAGGATTTCACCATATTTTTTGTATGTGCCATTAATATATTTATATAAGTTAATCATGTCCCCCCTTAGTCGTCTTTTTTCAAGGCTAAATAGGTTTAATTCTTTCAATCTTTCCTCATAACTTAAATTCTCCATGCCCCTTATTAGCTTCGTTGCTCTTCTTTGTATTTTTTCCAACTCCAGGGCATCCTTTCTATGAACTGGAGCCCAGAACTGAACTGCATATTCTAGATGAGGCCTCACTAATGCTTTGTAAAGTGGCATTATTACATCCCTGTCCCGCGAGTCCATGCCTCTTTTAATACACGACAATATCCTGCTGGCCTTTGAAGCAGCTGATTGACACTGCATGCTGTTATTGAGTTTATGATTTACAAGTACACCCAGATCCTTCTCAACAAGTGAATCCGCCAGTGTAGCGCCCCCTAGGACATATGATGCATGCAGGTTGTTGGTACCAAGATGCATAACTTTACATTTATCTACATTAAACTTCATTTGCCAAGTGGACGCCCAAACACTTAGTTTGTTTAAATCTGCCTGTAATTCATGAACATCTTCCATAGTCTGAACTATATTACATAGCTTGGTGTCATCTGCAAAAATAGAAATAGTGCTATTAATCCCTTCCTCTATATCATTAATAAATAAGTTGAATAATAGTGGTCCCAGCACTGAACCCTGGGGTACACCACTTATAACCGGGGACCATTCAGAGAAGGAATCATTGACCACAACCCTCTGGATACGGTCCTTGAGCCAATTCTCAATCCAATTACAAACTATATTTTCTAAACCTATAGTCCTTAATTTACCCATTAGGCGTCTATGGGGGACAGTGTCAAATGCCTTTGCAAAGTCCAAAAACACTAAATCCACAGCGGCCCCTCTGTCTAGACTTCTGCTCACCTCTTCATAAAAACAGATTAGGTTAGTTTGACAACTTCTGTCCTTAGTAAAACCGTGCTGGCTGTCACTTATAATGCTATTTATTGTCACATAATCCTGTATATAGTCCCTCAATAGCCCCTCAAACATTTTCCCCACGATGGATGTTAAGCTTACTGGTCTATAATTACCCGGGGAAGACCTAGAGCCCTTTTTGAAAATAGGCACCACATTTGCCCTGCGCCAGTCCCTTGGCACTATACCTGTCACTAGAGATTCTCTGAATATTATGAAAAGGGGGACAGAAATAACTGAACTAAGCTCTTTAAGAATTCTAGGGTGTAACCCATCTGGTCCCGGAGCCTTGTGCACATTTATTTTATTTAATTTAGCTTGGACCATCTCTACATTCATCCAATTCAGTATATCAACTGATATATTAACAGCACTGGCACCGGCTACATCAGCTGCTCTTTCTTCTGTTGTATATACAGAGCTAAAGAACCCATTTAGTAACTCTGCCTTCTCTTGATCCCCTGTGATCAACTCCCCATTACCATTATCTAGGGGTCCTACATGTTCAGACCTTGGCTTTTTTGCATTTATATGCTTGAAGAATTTTTTAGGATTTGTTTTACTATCCTTGGCCACCTGCCTTTCATTTTGTATTTTTGCTAATTTTATTACATTTTTACAGATTTTATTAAGCTCTTTATATTTTACAAAGGCTACAGCTGTACCCTCAGATTTGTATTTTTTAAATGCCCTTTTTTTGTCATGTATTGCCCCTTTCACAGAAGGTGTAAGCCATGTGGGGTTTAATTTGAGTCGTTTATACTTATTACCTGTAGGAATAAATTTTGCACTATAATAACTCAAAGTAGATTTGAAAATCTCCCATTTATCATTTGTTCCATTATTTGACATTAGTTCTTCCCAGTCTATATCCTGAATTGCAGCCCTCATCCTGGGGAAATTGGCTTTCTTAAAATTAAATGTTTTTGCCCTCCCAGCCTGCGTTTGTTTTTTACAGTATAGGTAAAATGTAACTATATTGTGATCACTGTTACCGAGGTTTTCACGAACATTGACATTCCCAACAAGATCTGCATTATTAGAAATGACCAGATCCAACAGAGCTTCACCTCTAGTCGGGTCTTCCACAAACTGGCCCATAAAATTTTCCTGCAACAGGTTGAGGAAATGTCTCCCCTTTGCAGTTGAAGCCGAACCATGACACCAATTAATATCCCGGAAATTAAAATCTCCCATTATCACTACAGTACCCGCCTGTGCAGCCCGCTCCATCTGTTTATATATCTGACCTTCCATCTCCTCAGTTATATTGGGGGGTCTATAGATTACACCAAAAGTAATTTTTTCAGTGTTTACCTCCCTTTCTAGTTCCACCCACAAGGTTTCAACCTCCTCACAGTATTCACCCACTATTGTCTCTTTCACACTCGCCTTCATATCACTTCTCACATACAGACATACACCACCACCTTTCCTATTTGTCCTGTCTTTACGAAAAAGTGTAAAACCCTGTAGATTTACAGCCCAGTCATGTGAAGAGTCCAGCCATGTTTCAGCAACACCAACTATATCTATATTTTCTTCCAGTATCAAGGCCTCCAGCTCCCCCATTTTGCTTGCTAGACTTCTGGCATTTGTGAACATACACTTTAACTTGCCTGTCAGTTTTTCACTTTTATTATCAGAAATGTGATTTGACATTAATCGGTCCTTTTTATTTACACTGATGTTTTGTAACGAAAGGATCTCCTTATCTTGTTGTCTAGTCCTCTCCCCACATTCTGTTTCTCCCCCCACCAATATAGTCTGACCCCTCTCTAACCTGGCTACCCCTTTTTTTTCTACATTGACCTCCCTCCTCAGCCCTAGTTTAAATACTCCGCCACCCCAGCTAGAATTCTCTCCCCCAGCACAGCGGACCCCCTTCCATTTAGGTGCAAATCATCTGCAGAATACAGTTTGTACCCCAATGAAAAGTCAGCCCAGTGCTCTAGGAACCCAAATCCTTCTCCTCTACACCAAGACTTCAGCCATGCATTTAACTCCCTAAGCTCCCGCTGTCTTTCCTGTGATGCGCATGGCACAGGCAGTATTCCTGAGAATACAACCTTGGAGGTCCTTCCCTTCAGCTTGTAGCCTAGTTCTTTAAAATTATTCTTAAGGCTCCTCCACCTACCATTTATTCTGTCGTTGGTACCGACATGGACCACGACAGCTGGATCATCACCAGCCCCTCCCAGCAATTTGTCCACCCGTTCCACCACATGCCGAACCCTGGCACCAGGGAGACAGCAAACCATTCGGTTGAGGCGGTCTTGGCGACAAATTATTCTATCCGTCTTCCTGATTATAGAATCCCCTACAACTATCAATTGTCTTGGCTTGCCTGCATTACCATCCCGCCGACTACTAGCTGGGCTGTTCTCCCGGCTGTTAGGGAGATCAGTATCCACTAGGGCTGCCTTTTCTGAGACTGACACCCTCGCATCATCACCCAACCTGGCAATTTTGCTTGGAATGCCAGAAACCGGATCGGCCTTCCTTGTATTTGACCCCTTTCTACTGCCCCTAACTACATTAACCCAGCTACTTACCTGATCCTGCTCACCCATGTCTTCACCCTCCAGTTCTAACCCACTAACTGCATGCTCTGTGAGCAGCAAGCTCCGCTCAAAATTGTCTATCCTCCTCAGTGTTGCATTCTGCTCCTCCAGATCTCTAATACGAGCTTCCAGGTGAACAACATGCTCACATCTGCCACAGAGATATTCACCCTGGAACCCCGGCTCCAGTCGTGTATACATATGACAAACTGTGCACTGAAGAAAACCTCCAATCTTGCTATCCATTATCCAAGTTACACCAAAACAGCGAACAATTGTCAAAGAAAAAGAAGAGTACTTACTGGGGCTTCAACTCCTCTTTTCAACTCCGGTTTTAGAACTCCACTTAGTTCACAAGCCACTTAAACCACCAAGCTCAGAAAGAGCAAGCTCAAAATGAGGTCTGATGACTAATTTATACCACCTGTGTCCAGTTAACCCCTTCCCCCTCGTCAACTGCTCAGCTGGAACGAATCTGCAAGGGAAAAAAAAAAAAAAAAAATGTACAAATTTTTTTTTTAAATTGTGTGAGTTTTTGCTATCTTCTATTTGCTGGCAATCAAAACAGATTCACAAACACAGAAATACAGCAACACAATACAGAAGTACAGCAATACAATCCGGTTTTAGAACTCCACTTAGTTCACAAGCCACTTAAACCACCAAGCTCAGAAAGAGCAAATTTATAATATTTCCCAGCACTGGTCACTAGATGGAGCAATTCCCAAAATTGCAGCATTGCATGTGGTAAAGCAACCACATTGCTTTATGCTACAAAATTGGGTAAAAATCCCTCGCTCTAGTGAGCTCTCAGAATCCCCCCCTCCTTTATCCTGGCTAGTGCCGGGAGAAACGAGGGGTTTGAACGGTCTAACCTCCTACACTGTGTGTCGCCATTTTTTGAACTAACACACAGTGTAGAAGGTTAACATACAGTAGTAAACACACTGAAACACGAACATACATAGAAATAACTTACCTGCTCCAGTCGCCGCCGCTACCTTCGGTCCATCCGCTCCGTCTGCTGCCGCTGCTCCATGTGCACAAGTCCGGAAGCCGCGACCGGAAGTAGTAATCTTACTGTCCGGCCGCGACTTCCGGTCCACAGGAAAATGGCGCCGGACGGTGCGCATTTCAAATTGAACTGTGTGGGAGCGGCGCATGCGCCGTTCCCACACAGCGGCGTACACGAAAGTGGATGGAACGGGACCCGTTCGCAGTCCCTATGGGACTGGAGCTGCCGTATTCCATGTCTGTATGTGTCGTTAATCGACACATACAGAAAAGGAAAAAAAAATGGCAGCCCCCATAGGGAAGAAAAAGTGTAAAAATAAAAATAAGTAACACACAAACACACAAATTAATCCAAACGTTTTTAATAAAGCACTAACATCTTTAACATATTAAAAATTTTTTTGGGGTGACACTGTTCCTTTAAACTATAATGGTAGAGAGAAGAAAACACTTTAGCTGGGTTCAGACAGACAGATATGTGCCTATAACAAGCGCCAATCGCCAATTATTACACGTTGAGCGGCATTTGATTAAAGTCCCTTTACACGAGCCAATGTAAACTGTATGGGGACGAACAACTGTTAATACGATCATTTCTTCCCCATAGAGTGCTGCCGACAATGATGATTTTTAGGGCAGTATAAAAGATTAAATCAGCTGACGAACAAGTGTTTGCTCGTTCGTCGGCTGATCGGAAATAAGGGTACGTACAAGTTGCTCGCTTGCCCAATCGTTGGCCCACGTAAATGGGCCTTAGGGCATTGTAGAAGAAGAAAATGAGCAGTTGGTCAGTAACTTAACAAAACAATGTCGATGTATTAGCCATTTAGGGTCTGCGGAAAGCCGGCATCCACTGTAAGCACTGTAATAGCTAATGTTAGTAGCCATCACCTTTAGAAATCTAGCATTTATTAGACCAGTATAATATAATGGTTTAAAATAATAATGGAATTTTGCATATACAAGGACAGCTCAGGGACATATATTTCACAATATTATTTCCTATATTTTAGGGGGTAAATGTTCTATAAGTTTTGTGGGATGAAATAATGAAATAATTAAAGCTACTGCATATAATAGTTGTTTCAAAAATCGATTTAATTATCCAATAAAACATGTGTACTGCTCGCTTCTGAGCACCATTACAATTTATAATTTTACTTCCACTTAATTCGGCCATTTATTTTCCGCTTCCTTCTTCATTTCATCCTTAGCAGCTTTTTGGTATTCTGAAATTTTAAAGCCATGGCTTTATTGATTCCTGTTATTTGTTTCTGCGCTGAACACGTCTGTAATAGATTGCAGGGCAATCAGCCATGAGTCATTTAAATTTCTTCTGAAACTTTATTAATGGCTCTCCGTTTTATTCCATAATTTTGACATAATTTTATTGGGTTCTAAATCAGTCTTTCTCCTACTACATTATGCATTTCTAGAAAATACACCTCTGCCTGTGTCCATGTATCAGGTGGTAGCAGTTCCAAGAGTCTCCTTTAATCTAAGAGCCTGAAAACCAATTTAAATTCACACAACCCATCTAACCATATGCTGTTTTTATTTATCATGTGAATAAAACTGATCCAACTAATACATTTTTTAAATTAAATATTCAATTTATACAGAAAACTGGCTGAGAACGTACATCAATCCATTGTCACAATGCACCGGCACCTTAGAAATGTTTGTGGTTTGTCTTTTCAAAGGAAATACTTTATTCTGATGTGTATCTGTGGTCAAAATTTTCCACCTCATCTTAGTGAATCTCATCTGAGAATGAGAAGGCGGACACACGGGAGATTCTTCTTTTATTTTTCACAGTAGCATAGTTTTCTTTAGAAAATGTCACTTGTGTTTGTAATTCAGTATGCTTCTCCCTTCTTAGCTGTGAAAAATTACAACTTCGCTATAAAAATGTATACAAATTATAGATATCCCATATCAAAGAAGGACCCTTTATCATGTACTTATATTACCCACAGCTTAAAGCGACTGTCTGATCCCACGACAAAATTATAAATGTGATTGGTTATATGGAGTAATATTACCTGTTGCCCCCTATGCCGTGGATTCACCGATTTAGGGTCCCCTCTGTGTCGTCTCAAAATGCCCACAGCACTTCTCAGACTGAGTCTAAGTCACTCTCTCTGTTCACGGATCGGATAGAACTGCTCACATGAGGAGCTCTGGCCAATCCGAGAACAGTGGCAGTGTCTCAGACTCGTAGTCTAAAAAGCGCTGCAACCATTTTGGGACAGCACAGAGGGGACAATAAAACGGCGGATCCACGGCATAGGAGACAACTGGAGGGCATCAGGTCTTATTACTCTGTATACACCATCGTATTTAAAATGTTGTCCCAGAACCAGAGGATCACTTTAATATAGATGAATAAAGAAACCTTTTGATGTTAGTTGAGACTTGGCTCGGCATATGTTTCTGTTTCGGCTCTGCTAATGTGCGAATGTCCATGATCAAAAGGCATCTCAGGAACCAAAAAGACTGTCCTTACATCCAGTGCTAGCATCCTTTCATAGTGGTCATCTTAGAGAGTCCCAGTCCCAGAGATTGACTGTTTGCTAGAAATGACATTCCTGACAACCCCATATAAAGTGTAAGAGCTGTTAGGCAATTTTATCCCGGGAAACGAATCTAAAGTCAAAGCTGAACTGAAGAGAAGGGGAAACCCTACTTTGCAGCAGTGAAATAATACCATTCCCTATTTATAAATCTAATTTGTGGACATTTTATATGTTACCCAAGTTGAAGAATAAACATCGGTATTGTCATCTTCCAAACTTGGTAAACCAACATCAACGAGGTTCTTTACCTATATATTATTTTTAAAGGCTATGTACACCGTTGAAATGTTTATGTTTTTTTGCTTGTTTTTTTGTTTGGTGCAATTTCAAATATACTTTTTATTAAAAAATATTTTTACTTTTTGAAATTCAGCTGCTTTGTATCCTGTGTACAGAGCAGCTGTATCTAGCACTGAAACCTGAATCCATCAGGTCCGCGGGACTGACGGGTACAGTGACAGCGGGTCCTGTGTGTCGAGGTGCTATCGATCACATCTAAGTTTGTAACTTCGATATGATCGATTACAGGTGGATTGTGCGTGTCAGAGACACGCAGGTACCGCTGTCACTGAACCCGTCAGACAGTTTCAGTTCTTTGCGCTAGATACACATGCTTTGCATACAGAGTACAAAGCAGCTGTATCTTAAAATGTAAGAATTATTTTTAATAAAAAGTAGTTTAAAAGTTGCACCAATCACACGCATCCAAATAATAAATTGATATAGAAAAGGGAAATGTGATATTTAGCAAAAATTCTGTATGTTATTGTTTACACCGACGTACAATGTATCACAATCCTTCTATTAAAATATTTCATCGGATTGTAATAAAATTCTGTAAGATTGTATACATCTGTATGTTGTTTTGACAGCATCAACATGTCAGACATGGAAATCTAAGTTTCTTCCACTAAACACCAGACGTTAACAATAGATAAGTACAATTATTATTATTATTATTATTATTGTTATTATTATTGTTATTATTATTGTTATTATTATTATTGTTGTTATTATTATTATTATTATTATTATTATTATTATTATTGTTATTATTATTGTTATTATTATTGTTATTATTATTATTGTTGTTATTATTATTATTATTATTATTATTGTGCTTCCACAGTATAACAGTGCAAACACAAATTTAAAAAAAATAGATGGATATATATTGTAGATACAAATGTTTTTTCCCCGTATGTTTGAGTCCTTATTCCTCTTGCTCTAGTGCTCTCCTCTCACCTCTGGGTCTAAAATATTCCAACACATCATGCAAAATGAAGAGATTCTCAGTGACATTATTGTCTGGCTAAGTGTTTGCAAAATCATTTGTTTATCCCAGAAAACCTATGTTTATGTAAGAAGTAAGTAAAGTGAATGGCCTCTCTTCACCTCTATTTGAGCCACGATGGATATTTATGCATCCAGTCCATTGCTTTCTATTGCCTCTTCCTGCATTTCTCTTGATAAGTACTTGACAAAAGAAACTTCCATGAGGTCTGTTCACATTGATTTTCTTGTGCAAGTGAAGGTAAGACAAGCGCACAATCTGATTGCAGCAGCAGTTGCTAACAATGGTCTATTATTTATAGAGAACTGTCCTCGGTACCACACAGACACAAATTACAGCGTTCCCCTGTGAAAAGGAATTTCCGTTCTTCTTCTAAATTTACTGTGATGCGCTTGACAACATACTCGGCGCTATTATACGAATATTACATGATGAATACGAAATCCTGACAATTCCTTTAACTTCTGGGTTATTAATAGGTGGCATTATATCGTTATTGCGGTGATGTCTCTGAAATGGGATTCCCTTTCCTGTAAGGACCATTTCTTTTTGTGTGTATGTCTACATACTAAAATATGTATGGGGTTTCCTATATGCGTGATTTTACCCTGATTTATTTATAAAATTAAATTATTTTTTTTAAAGGGTGTCACCCACTTTTTGATGATTTTGTATTTATGATTTTGGTGAAAAGCTCGGGGCGTTAAAAAAACAAATCTGCTTTGCGTTCTTTGATTTTTATTTACATTAAATAGTTATATGAACACTCAAAGGGTAACAAAATGAAAGCCCAAATATTTGTCGATATATAAGATAAATGTAGATGTGCAGACCCAAGGCGGTATTTATTTATTTCCCGTTGCTTCAATAGCGCAACATATTCTGTCCCAATGAATAGTTTCCTTTAACTCATTACAAATAACTGTTTATTATTTTAGAAATTATGAGCTTTTTTCTAAATATGTAAATGAGCCTTTATTAGACAAGTGGGAGGTAACAGCAGCGATACTCCTGAGGTGGAGCCTCCTCACAGCCTCTGGCGCTGTCCTATCAGCATGAAGCTGCTTCACACAGTGTGAGAGACTGAGGCTGGAGGGAAGGGGGATCACTTCAAATAGCCATATCTCGGGCTGTGGATCACCTAGAACAGTGCTTCTATGATTCTAATCTTTCATATGACACCAGGATCGCAGTTCTAGCTGTGACAACCGGAGATATCGCCAGTTGAAAACCCAGTTGGGAATGGAAGCTGTATACTATAAGATCACACTGTGTTGCTGGGAGGGAAGGGGGAGAAGCTGTATGCTGATTGGACAGCGTTATACAGAAAACATTACACCGCCCGGAGTGAAAAGAAAGAGTCACCTCCTATTTTGAAAAAGTTTTTAGAAAAACAACAAATGACACTGTAGTTATCAGCAGCAAAGCGCCTATTAGATTAGTTAGGAGATAGGGAATTAATAAACTGGTGACAGAGCCTCTTGAAGTCATTACATATACTTACAAGTAAAGAGATTTGTTGAAACAGCTTCATGGATAATTTTGTTATCATTCACATCAGTTATTTTCCCCAATGGGGCTCCCAATTTAATTCCTTATCTCACACAGACACATAAGGGGCCAATTTCATAGCAAGTCAATAACCACTCAGGTGTACCCATTGAAGACCCGCGCAGACATGTGGAGAACATACAAACGCCATGCATATGTTGCCCTTGGTCAATTTATTACTCTCCGTGCTTAGCACCCTATCACTGAGGGTAATAAAGGGTAATAAAGTACCCATGAATTTTCACTTGATCTACGGGGTGCTACCTATTTCTTTGCTGTGTATATACGGGACAAGTGTCTGCTCCCAAGGGTCTGCAGCCAAAACCCACCTGTGCTGCTGGATTTTGGAATATATATATATATATATATATATATACACATATATATATATATATATATATATATATATATATATATATATATATATATATATATATATATATATATATATGCACTCAATTCATCTTATGGTAAGCATTGCGGTTTCTCTTCCACAAATGACTGAACAATGGGGCTGACATCATTCTTCAAGACTCCCCATGATCACCAGAGATCCATGTTTGCAGGTTTTTACAGCTGTAGTGAGCAGTTCAATGCCAGAATACAGGCTTCCCTAAACAGGATTCTACTGATGGCACCTGCAGTGCAGTGATAGAGAATTGTATTTCTCTATGGAGCAAAAATTACCATAATGCAATTCCCAATTAGGTACTCAAAATTGGATATTTACTTTAAGGTGAATCTCCTCCTTTTATCATCATGTCGCTTAAGATCTAAAATTCTGTGCTTAATCATTTCATAATTTATCTTTATAGTGGTCTAAGCTCTGTTTTTCTGATGCAAAGCTCCAAATCCCCTGCATAGACAGAGATTTAAAAGATAATATTTAGTGTTGCTCGTAGTCACCACTAGAGGGAGCTTAAGAACTCACGGCATATTTAGTTCAATGTGCAAGCAGTATGTAGTAAGCTCCTTAGCTCCCTCTAGTGGAGGCTGCAAGGAGCCGGCATCGTGATATTTCTTAAATCTACAGTATGTCTATGCAGGGGATTTGGAGCTCTGCATCAGAAAAATAGAGCTCCGACTAATATAAAGATATATTAAGAGATTAATCAGCACAGAATTGTTTTTCCTATTTAGATTACAAAACAAAACGGTTTTCAAGGATGGACATTTACTTAAATTCAATGATGTCAACTGGCACAATCTCAGCTACCCAGCATTGGCTGGAGTAAAATGTTAACATTATCCATTGTTAACATTACCATGTGATGTCTTCAAATACTTTATATGGTAAGAGAAGCGGTCTGAAGTGATTGAAAGCAGAATATAAAATATATAGGATCACGTTCAAAGTGTGAAGTTTCTGACTAGAGAGAATTTATACCTTTACATAACAATTTTTGGCAATTTTGCTTTGGGCATTTCAGCTGCCTCTGGGTGTACATGAATATTTGAAGTGTTTTTATCATCCAGCATAATGTTGTAGAAGTGATTGAAAGATAAAGCAAAACAAACTAACAGGTCGTAGCACATATATAGCACTGAGGTTTTATATCCCTTAAAATTTCTATACTTGGATGTGCTCAAATTGTCTTCTTGGGAATCAATTTTGATGGTTTGCCGATTTCTGACAGATCCGACAGTTAACTGCTGGAAATTTGAATGTGAGCAATTCTAATATTTACAGGGATAAGTACCAAAAATGTAGTCCCTGAAGTTACTCTTAGGTCCATGAAGATGTAGAACCAGCTGAAGCTGGCCCAATTTTCCTTCACGTTTCCACAAGCATTGCACACAAGAGAAAGGACGCGGTTGGATCCAACTTTTTGCTAGGAGCCAACCATCACCCTCAATTTCTGTCATTAATAACCTGCAGAATAATTGCCATTCATGCATTTCTGTAATATATTCTATTTCCATCTTCTGTATTTTATGGAGAGAACATGCACATACTTGTTAAAGCAGAACTCCAGACTCCCCCCTTATTGAGGATCCTTTGGCTCAGTATATTTGTGGAAACTACCTAATTATTCTGTCTTCTTTTTCTCATCAGTGGTTTGTATTTCATAATCGTTATAGACTTGCTGTAATGGAAATCATCTCAATTTACACTGACTTCCTGTTCTTGTTTTTATACACAGCAGCCAAACTGAGCACACAGACCTGCAGTGTAAAGCATCAAGGATATATAGATCAACATCCTGAGATACTAATGAGACATGAGTTGTGTTTATGACTACTTCAAATAACCATGCAGCTAAGCTATAGTGACTGATCATAGGTGTTCACTTTCGAAGAACCATAATAAGTCAAAATTTCTAAATATATCTTTGTTGTCAGAGATAAGTTTTTCTGCTGTAGAAATCCAGTTCCCCTGAAAAGACATAAAGGTAAATTATACAATTCTTGCTGCCTGCAGCCACCACTAGGGGGGATTAGAAACTTACTTATAATAAAAACTCAACAAAAAGATAGTATACAATAAGCTTCTAAGCTCCCCCTAGTGGTGGCTGCAGGCAGCTGGAATTTTGTCATTTAGCTCTATATCTATGTGTACTAGAACAGAATTTTGTACCTAAAAACAACGTGATATTAAAACGTGGACATTCACTTTAAGCTTGCATCCATAATAGTGATGCAACACACCGCTAAACAATATATACAGTAAGTTAGTTCATTTTTTTATAATTCTAGAAAAAAATACTATACAATTTTCAAGTAGAAATAGAAACTTAGAGACTATTACATGGTCAACTGTTCTATTGAGAAAAAATAATTATCTATTGGAAAATACCTATTGAATTTAAAGAAAACCCTTCGGATATATTTTCCATATGAAAATACAGCATAATGTAACGCTACTTATGGAATACGAATTACGCTTATATATCACGCTTATTTTATTTGACATAGATTCTATGTAAGCTACAAAGCCAATACACCTCACATTGGAAGGTGAACTTGGAAAGCAAACTATTTTGTCTTCACTATTCCAGAGATTCGGCTGCTAACGGTGGAATAAATTATGCAAAGTAAGTATCATACCTAACATTAAACATCTGAAGGAGTCAAGGGCTGCTCTTGAAATGCATGTCTTTAAAAGACTGTTACTTCAAAGTCAGCATGATCAAAGTCTACAAAAAATCTCTAAGGACACCCAAATATATGCAGAGAGGGAGTTTCTCCAGTGCTAACAATGAGTGTTTAGTTATTTGCTGTGTGGTTGTTATATAATAATTTATTATTACGCATTGGATATGTCTTCATTTAGCTGTGACTGTTTGGTTGCTCCGCTGAACGTTACATATTTTACAGAACGTCTCATGCAATTTGGGGGGTAAAGAAAAAAAAACTGCTAAAAGAGTTTTCATTAAATAATTCATGGCAAGGCAATGTGGCGACCACAGAGGGAATGAAATTAAATAGATTTGTAACTGTCCAATCAGACAGATGCTTACTTCGCTGTTGAACTTTTTTATACTAATTTTGAGATTACGTGATTAAAGTCGTATATTATGTAATCTTAAAGTGCCGGCTAAGGCTCAATCTCTCTAAAACAATTACGGCATGGCATTTAATTCTTCAGGAGCCACTGCAGTGCTGACAGCCGCATCACAAAGGCTACAAGACTGTGCTTTGTTCTTTATAGATAAGTATTTATATTCCATCATGAAACGGCTTGTAGCAGCAGACATGAATGATACGTGCTTTGTGTGAAGAAATGTTTAATTGTAGCAGGATTAGACAGGCGATGGTGCCTGCACCCTGATAAAATGTTTAGTGAGGTTGTTAGGATCATGATACCATTGTGTCACCCACTGTCCTTCAATGTTTTCCGTCTTTGTTCAAAAAGGGCTATTTACCTAATTTATCAGGCAAATAAAGCCGCCGCTTTGAATGAGGACTGCAAATGTGGACTCCATGTTCTGCCTTCATAGAAGTCTCATGAAAGTTTTACAATAGTATAAAAGCAAAAATAACTAATAACTGAAGTCTCTTATAAAAACTGCAGCTCGCCCCCACAGAAAATAAGCCTTCACACCGCTCAATCGACAAAAAAAAAGTTATGGCTCTCAGAATATGGCAACATAAAGCAAATAATTTTTTAACAAATTGTTTTTTCTTAGTAAAAGTGGTAAAACACAAAAAAACTATATAAATGTGGTATCGCTGTAATTTCAACAACCCATAAAAGAAAGTTAACGTGTCATTTTTACCAGACGATGAATGCCATAAAAACAAAAACTCAAAAAATTCCGGAATTGCTGTTTTTTTGCCCATTTCACCCCAAAAATATTTTTTTTTTACAGTTCCCCAGTAAATTATATGGTACCTTAAAAAACTACAACTCATCCCACAAAAAACAAGCCCTCATACGGCTACATCGAGGGAAAAATAAAAAAGTTACGGCTTTTGGAAGGTAGGGAGAAAAAATGAAAATGAAAATATAAAAATTGGCTAGTAATTAAGGGGTTAACGCCTTAACGCTATGTGACGTACTAGTCCGTCACAGGCGATGTCCTGCTAACGCAAACTGACGGACTATTACGTCACAGCATTAACAGGGTACTGTGTTGGCAGACGCATCTGCAGACACAGTTTTAAAGCTGTGATAGCTTAACGCTATCACTGCTTCAAGGCCAGGACTGGAGCTGGTGTCCGATCCTGCCGATTAACCCCTTAGTTGCAGCGCTCAAAAGCGAGCGCTGCATCTATGGTGTTTACAAGCAGACCAGAAGCCTCACAATGGCCTCCCGTCTGCCAAGTACGGATGCCTGTTAGGTCACGCCCAGAGGCGGGACCTAAAAGGCGTCGGACCGCAGTAACAAGATGGCGCAGGCTCAGGAGCTGAGCCTGCAACATCAGCCGCCGGTGTCAGCTGTATGTTACAGCTGACACCGTGCTGTAACTGCAGGGAATGGAGCTAGCTCTGATCCTTGCCATTAACTTCTTAGAAGCGATCGCTGCATCTTAGAAGTTTTTTAGCGATCGACATCGACACAATGTTATCGTGATGATGCCAGTCGTTGCTATGGCAACCGGATGCTTAATAATGGCTTCCTGGTCTGCCACGTACGACAGCCTATTAGGCCCCGCCCATTTGGACCTAATAGGCTTGCTGTCAGTGAATGACTGACAGCTCTAATGCATTGCAATACGTGGGTAGTGCAATGCATTAGAGTAAAGATCAGTTTATAAAAACAAACACTGCCTTTTTTCCTATAATAAGTCTTTTAATATTGGAAAAAAAATGAAAACGTTAAAAAAAGTACACATAGTTGGTATCACCGTGTCCGTAACGACCCAGTCTATAAAACTATAATATTATTTTTCCCGCACGGTGAACACCGCAAAAACAACAAAGCAAGAACTGCCATATTCACTATTGTTTCACCACCCCTCACAAAACATGGAATAAAAAGTGATTAGTGAAAGTCGCATGTACCCCAAAATAGTACCAATAAAAACTACAACCAAACTACAACCCGTCCCGCAATAAACAAGCCCCTACATAGCTTTTTTGACTGAAAAATAAAAAAGTTCTGGCTCTCAGAATATGACGACACAAAATGTGCAGAGTGTCTAAAAGCGGATAAGATCGGGCACCATTTATCAGTGCGACACTGGCCACATATCTCTTAAATATTATTTATTTACCGCATTTTCTACCCTCTTATTATGCCCTGATGTACCCCTCACAGCTTACATGTACCCCCACATTATAAACTGAAATACCAGTAAAACTTCAAACAAAATGGCACTCCCTACCTTCTGAACCCTGCAGCGTGCCCAAACAGCAGTTTACGTCCACATATATGGCATCGCCATGCCCGCGGGAACCAGCTTAGCAGTTTACAAGGTGTCTGTGTCTTCAGTGGCACAAACTGGGCACAACATATTGTGCACTAAAATGACATATCAGCGGAAACTTGCAATTTTCACTTTGCACCATCCCCTTCCCGTTGTAAACAACTTTCAGATTTTCATTTTCATTTTTTCCTCCCCACATTCCAAAAGCCATAGTGTCTTTATTTTTCTGTCAATATAGTCCTATGAGGGCTTGATTATTGCGGGACAAGATGTAGTTTTTCTTCGCACCATTTATTGTGTAGTAGTATCATTTAAGTGATATAAGGGCTTATTTTTAGTTGGATAAGTTGTAGTTTCTAATTATACCATTTTGGGATACATGCAACGTTTTGATCACTTTTTATTCTATTTTTGTGGGAGATGAGGTGACCAAAAAATAGTGATTCTGGCGGGTTTTTTTTGGGCGTACACCGTGCGGGTTAAATAATGATATATTGTAATAGTTCTGACTTTTACGGATGCGGCGATACCAATTATGCTTATTTATTATTTTTTTACTATGCTCTAGGGGGAAAATGGGAAAAGGGGGGTTTCTTGAACTTTTCATTTATTAGTTTTTTTTTACACAAAAGGCAGGGCTTAATAGGAGTACAAAGATTGCAGACCTGGGGGCATTCATTAGGCCCCCAGGCAGCCATAGCAACCATTGCCACCCCGCAATTGCATTGCGGGGGGGGGGCGTGATGAGCTGCTAGAGGGGGTCGCCCCCCTCTTTCTAATGATTTAAATGCTGTGGTCGCTATTGACTATTAACTATTAGGGAGCGGGTTCACTCTGTGAGCCCGTTCCATACGTCTCCTACCCGGCTATGACGTATGGTAGGCAAACACCTGTGGGGAAAAATGCTAACTACACCCCTTAAAATGCCTTAAGGGGTGCAGTTTCCAAAATATGGGTCACTACTTGGGGTTTGTTTTACTATTTGACCTCGGAGTCCTGCAATTGTGGGCCAATGCTGTGAAAATCACCAAAATGGACCTCAAATGCATATGTCGCTCTTCACTTCTGAGCTCTGTCATATTTCCAGGTAAATGTTAAATGCCTTGAGGGGTGTAGTTTCCAAAATGGGGTCACTTCTTGGAGGCTTCCACTGTACTCTGGTACCTTAGGGTTTTGCAAATGCAACATGGCACCCAAAAACCAATCCAGCAAAATCTGCATGCCAAATAGCGCTCCTGCCTTTCTGAGCCCTGCAGTGTGTCCAAACAGCAGTTTATGACCACATATGGGGTATTGTCGTACTCTGGAGAAATTGCTTTACAAATGTTGGGGTGCTTTTTCTACTTTATCCCTTGTGAAAATCGAAAAATTCAACTTTTTAGTGGAAAAAATGTTGAGATTCATTTTTACGGCCTAATTCCAATAATATCTGCAAAAGACCAATGGGGTCTAAATGCTCACTATTCCCCTAGATAGATTCCTTAAGGGGTGTAGTTTCCCAAATGGGGTCACTTTTGGGGGTTCCTACTGTTTTGGTCCAGCAAAACACTTTGCAAATGTGACATGGCACCCGAAAACCATTCCAGCTAATTTGAGCTCCAAATGGTGATCCTTCCCTATTGACCCCTGCCGTGTGTCCAAACAGCAGTTTATGTTCACTTATAGGGTATTGCCGTAATCGGGAGATATTGATTTTCAAATGTTGGGGTGCTTTTTCTCCTTTATGCCTTGTAAAAATTGACAATTTTTACGTTTTATTGGAAAAAATGTTAGATTTTCATTTTCGCGGCTTCATTCCACTAAATTCAGCAAAAAAAACGTGGGGTCAAAATGCCCACTATACCCCTTGATAGATTCCTTGAGGGGTGTAGTTTGCCAAATGGTGTCTATTTGGGGGTGTTTCCACTGTTTTGGCCCCACAAGACCTCTTCAAACCTGACATGGTGCCTAAAATATATTCTAATAAAAATAAGGCCCCAATATCCTCTAGGTGCTCCTTTGCTTCTGAGGACTGTGTTTCAGCAAATTAGCACACTAGGGCCACATGTCAGATATTTCTAAAAACGGAAGAATCTGGGCAATAAATATTGAGTTGCATTTCTCTGGTAAAACCTTCTGTGTTGCAGTAAAAAAAGGATTAAAAAATAATTTCTGCAAAAAAAAAAATTTGTACATTTCATCCCTACATTGCTGTAATTCTTGTGAAACGCCTAAAGGGTTAATAGACTTTCTAAATGCTATTTTCAATACTTTGGGGGGTTCCGTTTTTAAAATGGGGTGATGTATGGGGGTTTGCAACTCCACTTCACAACTGAACTCGTCCCTGTAAAAATAACCTTTTGAAATTTTCTTGAAAGCAGATACATTTAAATTTAGAAAAATGCAAATTTTTGCAGTTTTTTTGCTACATTTCTGTGTTTTTCACAATAAAATACTGGATGTATTGAAAATTTTTTGCCACTAACTTAAAGTATAATGTGTCACGAGAAAACAATCTCAGAATAGGTAAAAGCATTCCAAAGTTATTACCATATAAAGTGACACATGTCAGATTTGAAAAATGGGGCTGCGTCCTGGACGTGCCAACTAGTCCATGTCCTTAAGGGGTTAAGATTGGTGTTAGATGTACTAACAACCCTTACACGTTTTGAGACCGTTAAAGGCTCAAAACTAAGGGCCAAACTGTCTTGAAACGCGCCAGTGTTGTTAGTATAACTGACATAAATTTTGTTCCCCCAATATGTTATGGGCTTTCAGTAATCCCGATAATAACCTCTGTTTGCACATACACCACATATTAGAAAACTTAAAATTCCGAACAAAAAAACCTGATCTTTTCATAGACAATTACACTGCTGAACCAACAAGTCGTCCTAATCTGGAATCATTGGGATCCCAGTCTTTGCATTGGATGTCACTTTAAAGCCATTTATTTGTACATTTACCATATTTTTTGCATATTTTTTGTAAAATTATCCAATTTAAAAGAATTATCTCATCACAGACAACCCCTTTAATATAGTAGCCGCTGCCACGATGAACTGATGGGATCTGTCTCCCAAAATCCTAGGCAAAGAGCTGTTCTTGCAAGGGAAATTGCAGGGGCCTGATCATTTCTCTTGCTGTGGCCACTGCATGGTCGGATACATAGAGGGATCAAATCCGCTAGAGTGAGAGCCTCTGCTTGTTATAGGGGTATTCTCATCTCAGACATTTATGGCATATCCATGGAATATTCTATAAATGTCTAAAAGATGCAGGTCCAAGCTCTGGGACCGCACCTATGTCGAAAATGCGGGTCCCATTCAATCTGCATTCAGGGGGAGAATTAATGGAGATCTTGCTGCGGCTCACTCCATTCACATCTATGGCGGGTGAAGCAGGATAGGGGATGGGGGATCCTTCTCTCACCATAGGTGCGGGTCTAGAGCTGGATATGAAATACATGTCTAAGTAGGGAATATTGTATTGTAATGTAAATTACTGTGGATCTGTTGTGCAGAATCTGCACCGCAAATCCGCCAAATCTGACCTCCCCCTAATGGAGGAAAATAGCTCAGTAGCGAAATGGTTAAGCAGCTTTGTTTATATATATTGCGTTCTGTTTTACCATAGTCATTGTTCTTCTTTTTAATATAATTTGCCGCTGATCTCCCCCACTTTCTACCATGCAGGAGGTGTTTTATTTAATTTCCGTGGTAACAGGATTAAATACTGTTAGTGAGAGAGCGCGGTTCAGACAAACCATTTATAACACAACAATGCAGGAACCGTGAACTTTCCAGCAGGTTATCAATACTGCGCTTTTTCTATGCTCTGTTATTTACAGAGTGTGAAGCTAAATAAACAGTAACCACAGTAGGGGTTTCTATTAGTTGTTTCCCGATAAAGGTTTTCAATTTAAAGTTGCCATAAATTCCAATTTCATTCTGCGTTATTTTTTTGTGTTGCACAAGAAATGCATTAAAGCAAAATTGTATTTTCCTGCTGAAAAGTAAGACATAGTATAAAAGTATAGAAATATTTCCATAAAATGGAAAATAAGGCGTTCATACAGAGAAATAGGTATCTGTGGAGCTTCATTAACAAATACATACGAGGAGAGGAATATTGTATGTCCTTGTGTCACGATACCAAGAGTCAGGATTTCTACTACAAATTGGTTGGTATATGCCTGGGGCACTAGGGGTATAGATGCCATCAAGTACTTTTCCACTCAGTCACAGACTGAACATGGCCAACTTTCATTCCCAACACTAGAGTATATGGACCATGCTGTAATAACTTGGACACTTCATGTATGATATATATGTGTATATATATTTTTATTTTTAGATATTTGCAGCTGGTAACCTTTATCTGCACTAGTTTATATTGTAATATGTAATGTAGCAGAGCCTATTGTGATGCATTATCTGCATTGAGTTTGTATGTTTTCCCTGGGTTTCCTCCACGCTCCAGTGACATACAGATAAAGAATTTAGCTTGTGAGTTCCACAGTAAATGGTAACAACTTCTGTACCGTACTTTGGAAGATGTTGTTGTTATATACAGTAACAGAAATAAACCACAAATTAAACCACAAATAAACCAAATCAGTTCAGTGCATTTATGACAAACTCATCTTTGTTACATATTTAATAAACTAGTTTAGTACGGCTTCTCTTGGATGGTATGTACCTTGCAACCAATGTTTTACTGTTCGATTGCAACTAAAATACAAAATAATTTGGCAGCAACATTTCTGTATTCAATATTACTGTGCTATGATGACTTGTACGTTATCCCTGTACTGTAACATCATTGTTTAAATTAATCTGCTGTGATATTACTTTGTGCATTATCCTTGTACTGTGACATCACTGTTTGCATAATTTCTATACTATGACATCACTGATAATTCATATGTTGTAACTTCAATTATTCAAGTAGAATATCCTTGTCCTATAACATCAGTGTGTGAATTATCTCTATGATGTGACATCCCTCTGTACATTATTGCTGTACTGTGACATCACTGTGTGCATTATAACTGTGCTGTGACACCATTTTGGATAATTCCTGTGCTGTTACTTAAGTAAATAGATTATCCTTTTGCTGTGACATCACTGTTAACTATCCCAATGCTGGGACATCATTGTACACACTAGTCCTGTACTGTGACATCACTGTGTCTATTATATTTGTTCTGTGACATCATTTTGTATAATTCCTGTGCTGCTACTTCAGTAAGTGGATTATCCTTTTGCTGTGACATCACTGTGTGTATTCTATTTGTTCTGTGACATCATTTTGTATAATTCCTGTGCTGTTACTTCAGTAAGTAGATTTTCCTTTTGCTGTGACATCACTGTTAACTATCTCAATGCTGGGGCATCATTGTACACACTAGTCCTGTACTGTGACATCACTGTGCATTTGGTTCATGTACTATAACTTGATTTAGTTAAATATCCCGATACTGTGACATTATTGGGTGTATTATCTCTATTCTGGGACATCATTGTGTGAATTTTCTCTGTACTGTGACATCACTGTTCTCATGATGCCTGTGCTGTAGAAAAAATAATCATGAGCTTTTCATGTTCTGAACTCACATCTGAAGGGGTAATGATGAAGTTGGGCCCCATTCCATGTTTTGCTATAGGGAAATACGTTTACTTGTCAGGCCCCTACTAAATTTGCAACGTGGGCCAAAATAATTAGCAGCAAGTGGGTGATCTAAATGGTTAGTGGCAATAGGGATAGTTATTTAACAGGACATATGATCTGGCTATTTCCTCTGATCACATAGATGACTAGCCATTTGTATAACATTAGCACACCTCCCAACCTTCCCAGTTTTCGTGGAACTGTACAACGAAATGGACCTAAAACGGTGCAGAGTGGCTGTTTCTGGGGTTTAATGGGTGTCATGGTGGGAGGACTTTATGTCTCGCACATGGGGATTTAAATGTTGGGAGGTATGTCTGCACAGGAACACTTATTTTGGGGTGCTTTATATTATTTGTAACCTATCACATAGGCCAATCCATTACATACATAAACTTGCAGCATTAATATAACGCTACATGTCCTGTCAAGGTATTATTGCTTTGATTTTAGGCTACTGATCTGATGTTAACTATTGCAGCTCTGAATAAGACAATGTCTTGTAGTATATCATTGTGTAGTCCATACAAAGGCATGTTTATGACTCTTCCCATACTTCATATCTTCTCTTCTTGTTATAGCTTTAGGATTATCATTTACAAAAATGAATAATAAATATAACCTATACAATACATTACATTTTATGGCTCCATCTGCTGTTCACTTCCTGCTGTGACTTACACTAAATTAATTTTACAGATGTCCTTCAAAAGAACATAGTGACAGACGAAAAGCGCATGATGCATCAAGAGAGTTGTATATTGTTGCAGCAAGAGGCTTATATCTTTTGTGGGAAGATGTATTAAAGTGATAACAACAGTAACAGTGAATAGTGTCGCAAACCTGGTTTAATTTAATGGACATATAGATGTAGCAGAGCTGAATTGAGACATTTGTCATGATATCATTATTTGTTATCTCTGTTTTTATAGCTCTGCGGATAAATCTATAGCATTATCTAGCATATCTTATCTTCAGCTCTGCTATATCTGTAACTCTATATATTCATCTGCTCTTAGCAATTAAAAAACACAGATAAAACATTGGGATATCACTGCAAATTAGTCCAAATTACAAACTCATCTTTGCTACAGCTGAAAAAATGGAATAGACCTGCAAGTATGACAGGTAAACCTTGGTTATTTTTAACTGTGTGAAATATTAGAATGAGAAACAGAAAGGGTTAAATGAGAAATTTAGCGTCATTTTGTTAATGTCCATGTTAAAAGTTCTGCTAGTAGTCCGACTCCTTCTTTCATAGTCACTACAGTCTATTGACATTTTTGCAAGTCACTTATTCTTACTGATTTATACAGGACAATACCTTGAAAAAGGGGAGGGTAAAAACCCAAAACAACAATCTTCCAATTAAGGGCAGATTCACACGAACGTTGCGTTTTTGCGCGCGCAAACAACGCAGCGTTTTGCGAGCGCAAAAACCATTTGACAGCTGCGTGTGTCATGCGTGTCTGATGCGCGGCTGCGTGATTTTCGCGCAGCCGGCATCATAGAGATGAGGCTTGTCAACGCCCGTCACTGTCCAAGGTGCTGAAAGAGCTAAATCTTTCAGCACCCTCGACAGTGAATGCCGAACACAACAGCGAAAAACCTGTAAAAAACAAAGATAAAGTTCCTACTTACCGAGAACTTCCCGGCCGTTGCCTTGGTGACGCGTCCTTGGTGACGAGTCCTTGGTGACGCGCCTCTCTTGACATCGGGCCCCACCTCCCTGGATGACGCAGCAGTCCAAGTGACCGCTGCAGCCTGTGATTGGCTGCAGCCTGTGCTTGGCCTGTGATTGGCTGGAGCTGTCACTTGAACTGAAGTGTCATCCCGGGAGGTCGGACTGCAGGAAGGAGACAGGAGTAATCGGTAAGTTAGAACTTCGGGTTTTTTTACAGGTTAATGTATTTTGGGATCGCAAGTCACTGTCCATGGTGCTGAAACAGTTTAACTCTTTCAGCACCATGGACAGTGACTATCTCCTGACGTCGCGTACCGATAATTTTTTTGCCGGGATCGGCCAAAACGAGTTTGGCCGAACCCGGTGAAGTTCGGTACGCTTGTCCGGCTTCGCTCATCGCAAAGACACTCCGTTTGGATGTTCGGAAACAAAAGCACGTGGTGCTTTTCAGTTTTCATTCATCCTTTTCACTGCTGTTGCGCGAATCACGCTCGTCCCACGGAAGTGCTTCCGTGTGGTGCGCGTGATTTTCACGCACCCATTGACTTCAATGGGTGCGTGATGCGCGAAATACGCAGAGTTATTGAACCTGTCGCGCTTTTTGCGCAGCAGACAAACGCTGCGCAAAAAGCACGGACTGTCTGTACTGCCCCATAGACTTGTATTGGTCCATGCGTGCCGCGTGAAAACCACGCGGCCCGCACGGACCGAATACACGCTCGTGTGAATCCCCCCTAAGGATAAGTTCACACAGAGTTTTTTTTACATGTCTTTTGATGCGGAAGCGGCGTCGGAAAACGCGCCAAAAAACGGCCGAAAATGACTCCCATTGATTTCCATTGGGAGTCAGAGGCATTTTTTTCCTGCGAGCGGAAAAACCCTCTCGCGGGAAAAAGAAGCGACATGCCCTAACTTTGGGCGTTTACGTCTCTCACCTTCCATTGACATCAAGGGGAGGCAGAGAAAGCGTATTTCGTGGCTCTATGGCCGCGGGTGAAAAACGCCACGAAAAACAGCGTGCAGGCAGAGCAAAATCAGCCTCAAAATTCCAAACTGAATTTTAAGGCAGATTTTCTGCCTGATAAAAGCTCAGTGTGAACCCAGCCTTAATCTCCAAAGGCAGTAACTTTGTCTCCCACACGTTCTGTTCGCTAATTAGGCATGAGAACAATAGATTGGAGCAAAGGGGCAGGGTTTAGGCAGCTTTTTGTGAGTCTGGGAGGCAGCTTGCTGCAGTAAAAACCTTCCCCCATTACTCTACAGTGGAGACCAAGCAAGGTTAGGCTATGTTCACACGGAGTATTTTGTAGGAGGAATATCTGCCTCAAAATTCAGTTTGGAAGTTTGAGGCAGATTTTCCTCTCCCTGCACGCCGATTTTCACGGCAATTTTCACGGCGTTTTTCGCCCGCGGCCATTGAGCGCCACGGGCATAAAACACCGCAAAATACGCTTTCTCTGCCTCCCATTGAAGTCAATGAGAGGTCAGAGGCGGAAACGCCCGAAGATAGGGCATGTCGCTTCTTTTTCCCGCGAGGCAGTTTTACTGCTCGCGGGAAAAAGACGCCGACGCCTCCCATTGAAATCAATGGGAGGCGTTTTCGGGACGTTTTTGCCGAGTTTTGCGACGCGGTTTCCGCGTCAAAAAACTCGGCAAAATACTCCGTGTGAACATAGCCTTAAGTCCTACTGAATTTTGAAGCCACAAAATCAGAACTGATGATATCCAATGGGAAATCACTAATTATAACCGACGACCTATAAACTTATAAGCAATGATGTGAGAACTCAGTGGACAGTATTAATATATAGCGATTACAGCAATTGAACTAATTCTATACTGTCGGCCTTAGAGTATCAGTGGTAGAACTTTCTAATTCATTTATAAAGGTATATTTTGTACACTTCCCCAAAACGGATGACTAATTAAATTAGGCTTCGTTCACATCTGTGTCGGCTACACTATTCATTCTATCAAGACAACGGAACCCTTACACAACGGTGACAAACGGAAATCATTGCAACGGACCCGTCACCATTGAAATCAATGGTGATGCAAATGGAAACCTATGGTTTCTGTTTGTTTCAGTTTGGTTTCCATTAATGGACTAAGCCCATGAACGGAGCCCCGACGTAGATGTGAATGAGGCCAAAGAACTAATAGAAAATCTAAATTAGGCCACACATTTATTTTTAAGTATCTTGATATTATGGTGATTTAAAAAAATTTATTATTATTATTTATTAATATTAAGAATTAATGTAGGGAACTCTATATAACTCTTTTATTTGTTTATTTGAAATAATGTCAGCATCTATCTATCTATCTATCTATCTATCTATCTATCTATCTATCTATCTATCTATCTATCTATCTATCTCTCTCTCTCTCTCTCTCTCTCTCTCTCTATCTATCTATCTATCTATCTATCTATATCTATCTATTTTTGTTTTTTTACTTTCTTTCATTTCCTTCTTTCTTTCTTTCTTTCTTTCTTTCTTTCTTTCTTATATAAATAAGCAGAACAGAGGGTTCTCTGTACCGATTGTTGTATTTGAAAGTTAATTTGGAACATGTAATCACAATTTTGCACTTGGTTTACTTCTTATATGTGGGAGATTTCAAGAGAAGGATTTAAATGCCATGGCCAATTATAGTCTTTCCAGTCTTCCATTTGTAAATTCTTAAACAACCCATCTCTGATCGATTCTAATTGATTTTACCTGTCTGCGGTGATCCAGCTGTGAGATTTTCCCCTAGAGCTGTCACTTGGATGAAAAAAATATGTAATTCTAATCGGCTGTGTCAAGCCTCATAGTGACAATATTATAGTTTGTTTTCAGCTAATGTTAGAGGATTAATGTAATTGCACATCACCATAGACAGGTCACCATCAAAGATACTAAGTTGTAGGTCAGCTTGTACTGGTTTCAAGGGTTTGACACATTTTACCACTTGGAAAACATAAATATTTTTAAAGTATAAATTGGCCTTTTCACCCTCTTTATTTTTAATATTTTTAAATATGACTGATATAAAAAGCTATAGAAAATGACTGCCAGATATAAATCAGTACACATAATTTTAACACCTGAAATATACTGATTCTGTTTCTGAGATCAGCAGATAGAAAATGTTTTTTTCTTAAATACTTTTTTTTTTCTTAAATTGATAACAAGGTGAAAACGCCTCACAGTTACAGTTAAAGGGGTTGTCCATTTTGGACAGCACCTTTTTTTTATGGGGCAGGGTTTTCTGATGATAAGCTGATCACGATATGTCCTGCTTGGATGCCCTGTGATCAGCTGTAAATTACATTCTTCTGCAGCGCCACCGCAGGAGAAATGAAGTATTGCACAGTTCTCATTGAATTCAAAGCACTGTTCATGCATTGCATGGACATGATGGGTCCTCCAGAATGATAGATCCTTCTTGCAACAGCTCTCCACCCTCTATTAACTTGGAATTCCCGAATATGCTATTTAAACATGAGTTGCCCCAACTCTACAACTTCTTCTGGCTCCAGCACACCCATTTCTGAGATAAGAAGGAAGTCTTTAGGTAACCTGCTCTATGTCTTGCTATCCTATTGGCTTTCTTTTCTTCTCTCATAGCATGCACAGAAAACTGTGTAATGACCAGGTACTTGTACATGAAAGAACACTGCACTGAAAAACTTCTGTCACCCAATATCTTAGTTCAGATGGCTTAGCAAGTGTAAGGTCCACGGCCACGGACCGTCTGGATTAATCACCCCCCGACGGCCGCAGCCATGGATCTGTGAGTGCTGGCCCGCATCTCCTTCCCAGGAGACGCCAGCGCTCACTTCCGCTCTGTTCTGCTGTGTCCCGTAGGGTGCGTGTGCACGCTCGTCACGGGCCTTAAAGGGCCAGTGCACGCACATGAAAATAATCATTAATTAACCCATGATCACCCTGGACTATAAAAAGGGCTCTGACCTTTCACTCATTGCCTGAGCATTGTTGTGTCTACCTGAGTTAGTCTTGCAAATGGTCCCTTAGTGTTATCCTGTTCCCAGTGTTCATGTACCTGCTACCTGTATCCCGTGCATCCGTTGTTCCTGTTCCTTATAAAGTTAGAGTTGTGTTGTGCCATCGGTCACGCCTGCTGTGTTACACCACGCCTGTTGTCTGCTGCCAAGGTTCCATCTGAGACAAGTAGTTACTACTATCTGAACTGCTACAGGTACCCTTGTGCTTGGACTATATAGACATTGACTTGGTACAATGTTTGGCCAGCTGCTATCCCGCTATGGCGGTACACTCCAGTGGGTCCACATACCCACAGATCGTGACAGCAAGCAGTTGAGTTCCTGTCTGGGTAACAACCATTTTATCATCGCCTGTACTGAAGTGGTAACAGGCAGTGCTAGACTCTTTTATGGGGCCCACTAGAGGACTTTTCTCTGAGCACCCATCTTCCAGCTATCCCTTTTTCGCTATGTGACAAAATATCTATGTCATCAATAAGGACTAACAGATTATTTATAAAATAACCCTAAATGTGATACAACCCAGCAACAAGTAACCCTCTCCACTGTTAGTTTCAGATGGTTATGTCCTATGTTGGACTTCGTGGCCCTGTTTTGACTGGACCTTAATGATGTGTTAGAATCTGGGACCACTGGTATAATGACAGGGATAGGGAAACATACAAGTGAGCCCTAATCTACCCGCCACTCAGTCCCTGCCTACTTGCAACGACCCGCCCTAGGCGACGGGGTACAACTGGGCGACAGTCCCTATGCTCAATAAGTGCACGACAGACAAACAGACAAGGGTACACAGAGCTAGGGGGAGAAAGGGGCAGTTGCCCACGGCAACACCGTGAGCAACAAGAGAAGTAAACAAGCCGAGTCAAACCAGGAGTGTACGCGGTACCAAACGCAGAGCAGAAGAGTAGTCAGCAAGCCGGGGTCAATATGAAGCAAGGACAATAGTACAAGACGCTGCAGCAGGGCCAGGAAACCAAACGAAAAGAATCACAAGCAAAGGAGGAACAGGAAAGGCAGGTATAAATAGACAGAGGGCGGGAGCTAGCTCTGTCTGGCCAGGCTGTGATAGGTTCTCCCACTCCTAAGCCTGCCACCCTGAGTGGTGGAAGACGGAGTCAGTCTCACAGACACAGAAGCAGGTGCAGACTGATTATCTATGGGCGATAACCCCGAAGCTGTGCCTGGCAGATCCTTTACAGTACCCCCCCTTTTATGTGGGGCCACCGGACCCTTTCTAAGTGGACCTGGTTTACTGGGGAAACGAAGGTGAAACCTCCTGACCAATATCCCAGCGTGAACATCCCAAGCGGGTACCCAAGTCCTCTCCTCAGGACCGTATCCTCTCCAATGGACCAGGTACTGGAGGGAGCCTTGGACCATCCTGCTGTCCACAATCTTGGCCACCTCGAATTCTGCCCCCTCAGGGGTGAGAACAGGGACCGGAGGTTTCCTCGAGGGAGCCAAGGACGGGGAGCAGCGTTTAAGGAGGGAGGCATGGAACACGTCGTGTACTCGAAAAGATGGGGGCAACTCCAGTCGGAAGGAGACAGGATTGAGGACTTCAATGACCTTGTACGGCCCTATAAACCGGGGAGCAAACTTCTTGGAGGGGATCTTAAGGCACAAATTTTTAGACGATAGCCACACCAGATCCCCGACCATAAACAAGGGGTTAGCAGAACGTTTTCTATCTGCCTGAGTCTTTTGTATGCTCTGGGACGCCTCTAGGTTCTTCTGAACCTTAGCCCAGACTGTGCACAGGTCTCGATGAACGACCTCTACCTCGGGATTGTTGGAACTACCAGGTGAAATGGAAGAGAACCGTGGATTAAACCCAAAAATACAGAAAAAGGGGGAGACCCCTGACGAGTTACTGACCCGGTTATTAAGGGAAAATTCGGCGAGGGGAATGAATGAGACCCAATCATATTGACAGTCAGAGATAAAACACCTTAAATATTGTTCTAGAGACTGATTAGTCCTCTCAGTTTGGCCATTAGTTTCAGGATGGAAGGCAGAGGAGAAGGACAGATCAATCTCCAACTTTTTACAGAAGGCTCTCCAAAACAATGAAACAAATTGTACCCCTCTATCAGAAACAATATTGACAGGGACCCCATGGAGACGCAGGATGTGTTTCACAAACAAGGTAGCTAACGTCTTAGCATTGGGTAGTTTCTTGAGGGGCACAAAGTGGCACATCTTACTGAAGCGGTCTACTACAACCCACACCACCGACTTGCCTTGAGATGGTGGGGCAATTGGGGGTTATAAAATCCATGGAGATATGGGTCCTAGGTCTCTGGGGAATGGGCAAAGAACATAGTAAGCCCGCTGGTCGGGACCTGGGAGTCTTGGACCTAGCACAAACTTCACAAGCGTCGACGTAGGCCTTAACGTCTTTGGGCAACCCAGGCCACCAATAGTTTCTGGCAATGAGGTGCTTGGTACCCAGGATGCCTGGATGGCCAGATAGTGCAGAGTCATAATTTTCCCTAAGTACCCTTAGCCGGAATTGCAGGGGAACAAACAGCTTGTTCTCAGGAAGGCTCCCGGGAGCTGAACCTTGATCAGCCGCAATTTCAGAGACCAAATCAGAATCAATAGAGGAAATGATTATACCTGGAGGCAAAACACATGCAGGATCTTCCTCCAAAGGAGGGCTGGCCATGAAGCTACGCGACAGTTCATCAGCCTTAATATTTTTAGACCCAGCCCTACCCTTAGGGAGCTTAGCTCCTGGTACCAAATCAATTGCGCAATCGTATTCTCTATGGGGAGAAATAGAATTAACAGAAAAACATGACGTCATGCATTCATTACCCCATTTGGTAAGATCCCCAGTATTCCAGTCAAACGTGGGATTATGCAACTGCAACCAGGGAAGGCCTAAAACCAAATCGGACGATAATCCCTGCCTCACCAGTACAGAGCACTGCTCCAAATGCATGGGGCCAACAAGGAGTTCAAAAACAGGGGTATGCTGAGTAAAATAACCATTAGCAAGAGGAGTGGAGTCGATACCCACTACCGGGACAGGTTTAGGCAAATCAATCAATGGCATAGCTAGAGACATAGCAAATTCCACAGACATAATATTAGCAGAAGACCCTGAATCCACGAAGGGACTGCCGGCAGCAGACCTACCACCAAAAGAGACCTGAAAGGGAAGCAAGATTTTATTACGTTTCATATTTACGGGAAATACCTGTGCGCCCAAGTGACCTCCCCGATGATCACTTAGGCGCAGAAGTTCTCTGGCTGCATTCTTACGCTTAGGACAGTTGCTTGTCATCCCCACAATAGAAGCAGAGGCCATTCTTCCTGCGGAAATCTCTACGTTGTTGGGGGGACACGGAGGCCCCGAGTTGCATAGGTACCTCCAAGTCTTCCGGGGAGGAACGAAGCAACGGAACCTCGGGAGGCATCATGGGGGAGTCAGAGGGGAAAACACATAAACGTTCACGTTGTCGTTCCCTGAGACGTCGGTCAAGTCGTACCGCTAAAGCCATAACCTGGTCTAGGGAGTCAGAAGAGGGATAGCTAACTAGCAGGTCTTTCAGGGCGTTCGACAGACCCAACCTAAACTGGCACCTTAAGGCAGGGTCATTCCACCGAGAAGCTACGCACCACTTCCTAAAGTCAGAGCAATACTCCTCAACAGGTCTCTTACCCTGACGTAAGGTCACCAGCTGACTCTCGGCAAAAGCAATCTTGTCAGTCTCGTCATAGATTAGTCCGAGAGCAGAAAAGAAAAGATCAACGGAGGAAAGTTCAAGGGCGTCAGGAGCCAAGGAGAAGGCTCATTCTTGGGGCCCTTCCTGGAGCCAGGACATAATTATACCCACCCGCTGGCTCTCAGAACGAGAGGAGTGGCGCTTTAAGCGAAAATAGAGCCTACAACTCTCCCGAAAGGAGAGAAAAGTCTTCCGGTCCCCTGAGAACTGGTCAGGCAACTTGAGGTGGGGTTTAAGAGGTGAGGTGAGGGGCACTACCATGGTAGCATCAGGCTGGTTGACCCTCTAAGCCAGGGCCTGGACCTGTAGGGAGAGACCCTGCATTTGCTGAGCCAGGGTCTCAAGGGGGTCCATAGTAGTGTGAGGGACCAGGGTAGAGTAGGTATATGGGCTTGTGATTATATAATGACAGGGATAGGGAAACAGACAAGTGAGCCCTAATCTACCCGCCACTCAGTCCCTGCCTACTTGCAACGACCCGCCCTAGGCGACGGGGTACAACTGGGCGACAGTCCCTATGCTCAATAAGTGCACGACAGACAAACAGACAAGGGTACACAGAGCTAGGGGGAGAAAGGGGCAGTTGCCCACGGCAACACCGTGAGCAACAAGAGAAGTAAACAAGCCGAGTCAAACCAGGAGTGTACGCGGTACCAAACGCAGAGCAGAAGAGTAGTCAGCAAGCCGGGGTCAATATGAAGCAAGGACAATAGTACAAGACGCTGCAGCAGGGCCAGGAAACCAAACGAAAAGAATCACAAGCAAAGGAGGAACAGGAAAGGCAGGTATAAATAGACAGAGGGCGGGAGCTAGCTCTGTCTGGCCAGGCTGTGATAGGTTCTCCCACTCCTAAGCCTGCCACCCTGAGTGGTGGAAGACGGAGTCAGTCTCACAGACACAGAAGCAGGTGCAGACTGATTATCTATGGGCGTTAACCCCGAAGCTGTGCCTGGCAGATCCTTTACAACTGGTGGATCCTTTGGTCTTCTTGTGTGTCAGTTCACCCTGTTCACAGATAGTTGTATCTGTTACACAATAGACTTGAGACTGTTATACAAGAGAGCTGTTTATGTTACACAGGCTTGTATAGTTCACTCCTAGTCAGCTATATCAAAGCCTTAAAAAGGCAAGACACCAGGCAAAAGCTACAGACTGAGATTAAGACTGAGGTTTAATTTTCTATGCCACCTAGAAATTTCTGCAGGGGCATAAAAACCCCAGAATGTCAATAAAGAATTTACAAAGAGACACCAGAGTGGGAGCAATATACTTTCCCAATATAAGAGCCAACAATATTGCTTGTTTTGCAAGATATGTCATAGAATGGTTGAATGAAAATTATACATTTGTAGATATTACCAACATTTTTGAGGCTATCTTTTGCACCAGCCATCTGGAGAGGATCTCCCTGGGGCTGGGCCCTCCATTCTACTGAGAGATTCTAAGGCAGTATGAAGATTGCTGAGAATAAGCTTTAATCTATCATACAGTGTATCGGGGCTCCTGAGTATAGGGCAATATCTACAACTCAGAGGATATCGAAATAATATAGGTTGGACAAAGAGGTGGGCACAAAAGGGCATTTGAAGAATCTCTGATCTGATTGAAACTGGCCAAAAAATTTAAAACGTTTGCCCAAGTTAAGGAGTGAATCAACCTCGAATATGGCTATTTTTTGCAATACATGCAAATAGATCATATAATGAAAAAGGAGGGAGATCTGAAAAGGCTTACGGGATTTAACCAAAAATAAATTAATATATGATGAGGCATGCAAGGTAGCCCATCAATTGAGTTTATTAGGTGGAGACTGATAATAAAGGAAGACACTAGATGTTTGGTGAATATATAAAAAAAAATGGCAGAGAGATCTCTGGGAGGTGGAAGTTGAGGAACGATTGCTAAAAGGATGGGCACAAACAAGCAGGGTTACGACATCTGAAAAATTAAAGGAAATGCAATGGAAGATGGGAGCCAGACTTTGTATGAAAACTATATTTTTAATTACAAACAACAGTGTCTGAAATGTGGTAAAGCTAATGCAGGGGTGATACACTGTCTGTGGTCTTGGCTGGTACACTGTCTGTGGTCTTGGCTGGTACACAGTCTGTGTTCATACCCGGCAATTAGGAGATTATAAATCTCAGCAGAAAATGATGAGATATGTATTAAACAACGATATAAGATTGGATGAGTGGCTGTGCCTGTTTTATTTTGCCCCAGGAGAAACGGATCGTCATTTGTCGGATTTGGTGCACTTAATGCTACTCTCGGTTAAAAAAAATATTTTTGCAAAATGGGTATCCCCATATATACCATCTATGGCTCAGGTTGGGAGGTACTGGAAAGAACTATTATATTTGCAGTTGCTAGATATAAAAAAAAGAACACAATCCAGCAGGATAGATTAAAAAAAAATGGTACCCAATAATGTCAAGAACATCTAACATGGAGCTTCAGGAGATCTGTGGAATTTTGTGATTAAATGAAAGGTGGGCAAACAGGTAACGGAGAGGGGAGGAAGGTTCATGGGTAAATAGTATTAGACATACCTTTTCGTTAAAAAATATATGCACATATGATTCCACCTGCGAGTGGACTATGTTTTATATACTGTAGATGGAAAATGTAATAAATTATTTATAATAAAAAAAAAGACTGAGGTTTAACCCTTTCAGGACCAGACTAATTTTCGTTTTTATGCTTTTGTATTTTCCTCCCCGCCTTTAAAAGGTCATAACTTTTTTATTTCTTCGTTGACACAGACATATGAGGGCTTAATTTTTACGAGACAAGTTGTAATTTCTAATGGTACTATTTAATATTATGTGTGATGTACTGGGAAGCTTGAAATAAATTCAGAATGGTGTGGAATTGGAAAAAAAACAGCAGTTCCGCCATTTTCTTATAGGTTTAATTTTTACGTTGTTCACTTTACAGTAAAAATGACACATTACCTTTATTCTGCCTGTCGGTACGATCACCATGATACCAAATTTATATCGTTTTTAAAAAGTTTGAATGAAACCAAAAAATTTTTGCATCGCTATATTGTGGAAAGATGTTGTTTTTATTAATACCATTTCAGGGAAATGTCTGGCATTTCAATCACTTTTTATTCCATTTTTTTTGGGGAGTTGAAGTTGCAAAAAAAAGTGATTTGGCCATTTTGACCTTTTTTCCCGCTGCGACGTTCACCGTATTGGATAAATATTTTTATAGTTTGGGCATTTTGGGACATGGGGATAACTCATACGTTTATGTTATTATTGTTTATTTATTTTTATATGTGATCTAGGGAAAGGGGGGTGATTTGAATGTTTTTTATAATTCTTGAAAAAAATGTATTACATTTATTTAGCCCCCCTAGGGGTCTTGAACCTACGATCATTAGATTGCTTATGCCATAGACTGCAATATCACAGTATTGCAGTGTATGGCAAAATCAGTGCAATCATCCTATAGCAAGGCTGGGAGCGACCACAAGGCTTCGAGCTGCTAGAGGAATACACCGGCTCCCGCGATCTCGCGGCACGGGAGCCGGTGACCGGCCTTGAAGTGAAACGGGCAGTAAAAACCCCGGTAGTCACATGTAACATCGGCATCTGAGGGATTAATTGCTTGTGATCAGAAATTTTTCTGATCGCAAGCTTTGCCGCTGCCACTATGGCGTCTGCTCTGCTTCTGAGTGGGCGCCATATTTAAATACCATTTCCCGACATAAATCGCTAGTGGATCGACCGGAAAGGGTTAAAGGGGTTATACCATGAATCATTTTCGAATCTAAAGTCCTAAAATGCTGTTAATAGCAGTTTCAAATAATTTTCAGTATTTATAGCATAAAAAAACCTTGGTGCCAGAGGCGTAGCTATAGGAGTCACAGCTGCTTCCGGGCCCCTAAGCCTGGGCAGGCGCGATGTAGTGACGTCATCGCGCCTGTCTGCGCCGAGTTACTCACAGTGCAGAGAGGGAGAAGGATCCCCTCCACCCGTCGTGGGAACGGGGATAGGTAAGTAATTATGTTATCATTTTTCTATTAGGTACATACATATGAGGGCATTATACTGGGTATGGGGGGGACTCATATGGTAGCTGCTGAGGGGCAATATACTGGGTATGGGACGACTAAGGGGGGCATTATACTGTATTGGGGATCTATACTGTATGGAACAGCTATGGGGAGCATTATACTGTGTGTCAGCTATAGGGGGCATTATACTGTGTGGGGCATTATACTGTATGTGGCAGCTATGGTGGGCATTATACTGTATGGGGGGCATTATACTGTATGTGGCAGCTATGGGGGGCATTATATTGTAAGTGGCAGCTATGGAGGGCGTTATACTGGATGGGGGCATTATAAAGTATGGGGCAGCTATGGGGGGCATTATACTGTATGGGGGCATTATATTGTATGGGGCAGCTATGGGGGCATTATCCTGTATGGGTCAGCTATGGGGGGCATTATACTGTATGGGGGCATTATACTATATGGGTCAGCTATGGGGGGCATCATACTGTATGGGGCATTATAGTGTATGGGGCAGCTATGGTGGGCATTATATGGTATGGGGGCATTATACTGTATGGGGCATTATACTGTATGGGGCAGCTACGGGGGGCATTATACTGTATGGGGCAGCTATGGGGGCATTATACTGTATGGGGGCATTATACTGTAATGAGGCAGCTATTGGGGGGCATTATAGTATATGGGGGCAGCTATGGGTGGCAATATACTGTGGGGGCAGTTATAGGGGCATTATACTGTGGGGCAGCTATGGGGGGCATTAGACTGGAGTTGGCAGCTATGGGGGCATTATACTGTGGTGGTCAGCTGGGGGCATTACACTGTGTGGGGGACAGCTATGTGGGGGCATTATACTGTTTGGGCGGCAGCTATGGGGGGCATTATACTTATACTGTGTGGGTGCAGCTATGGGGGGCTTTATACTGTGTGGTGGCATTATACTGTGGGGGCAGCTATGGGGGGCATTATACTGTGGGGGCATTCATGGGGTCTGTCGGGCAATGCAGCTGAGTATAGGCATGTGCAGGGGTCTGGTGGTGTTGGGGAGAGATAGGGGGCCCGAGCTGAATTCTTGCACCATGAGCCTTTAGCTACGCCCCTGCTTGGGGCTGCTGGTAATTTGTGCTGCTGCGGGAGGGGCACTGACCAGAATCAGTCCCCTTCCCCCGCTGGCAGCATACAATATATTTCATTTATATTTCCCTGTAGAAGGAGTCTCCTCATCTATACTTCCATGCTACTGCAGAGGCTTTGCTCCTTCCCTGACAAGCAGGGCAAAAAGCTATTGCTATTGGCTTCTCTGCAGTGAACAGAAGATCACTATGCAGAGAGCTGACTGTGGGGAGAGTGACTGAGCATGAAGGTCCACCAGTACTCAGCTCACTAGTTGGACGTGCACATTGCCATACACTTCAAACACCAGGTGGTGCAATACTATGTAAGTAAATGTCATAACACTTCACTGGTTATTTTTTTTTAATAGCATGTAAATAGAAAACTGTTTATTTTTTTTTATGATCTATACAGTAAATATGATATTTAATGGTGGGACAACCCTTTTAAGTACTACAGCAATAATAGTTATGGTCTGACAGATTAGACAAATTTCAGTCAGATCAATTGTCCATATATGTAGAAAAATTTCGATTCATATTGTTCTAATTGTTTTTATTTGTGGGATAAACTTTACATTGGTAAACCCATCTTTACTTACTGTATGATGTATTTAATTACTAAGGAGACTTTGGGAGACATTGTGTAACTAATGGAGACTGCCTATTCCTAATTTTGCAATATATACTATGTTATAATTGAGTCCTTGAGCACTGGAGACCACAAGAGAAATGGAGGTTAATTTAAATACTGCATGTCTTATCCCTAAGGCTGCTCTACAGATTGGAGAAATGGGATATACGCACTGTGTGTGGATATGTTCATCTTTAAGACAAATAATATTATCTCACACAATGAGTTATCCGCCTTGACACAAAAGTACCACCTGTCCTTTTGACTTTACAAAGTTTTTGTCAAAGGAAAATAACTATATGCCCTTAGAGAAGCCATGGAGAACAAAAATCCTATAAAGCACAGCATGTGTTAGTCCTGCTGAGATACTAGAGAACGTCTTATGATAACAGATAATCGTTAACAGATTCCTTAATGTTATGATGAGCTAGGAATTCATAATCACAGACTTACGTTTCAATTAATCCACTCAGCAGTTACGAGAGTCAGGATATGATTGGTTACAGAAATATAATTATACCTATGTTCTGCAATACAATTAGAACATTTGAAATGCGCTCAGAAGTACTGTAATGCCTGTTTCCTCGGATTAATAACGGTATTTTGTTGTGACTTGATATCAGTCGGCATTTAACTGCCTTCTTTCTATGGAAAACAATGCCCTTTGTCACGGGCATATAAATATTGGTGACTGTCATGGAGCCAACACAGAATGGTGTTGACCGTCTGGGATGCCAATGGATTTGGCATAGGGCTAAATTGGGGAGAGGAGTCTAACGGGTTTCTAGGTATTTAACCTTTAACCTTCGTTTGGAGATGTTGACTTGGCCACTAGAATTTCTAGGTCTCTACCCCCAGAGTAGTCTTCGATGGTAAAGGCCCAACATGGACAGGCGAGGTACACTAAAAAAAGAACAGTTACAAGGTCCAAACTAAGGCATAGGTCAGGGCAGGCGGCAGACGTTCACTCATGATTAGCAGAGCCAAAAATCAGGTCAGGCGGTAGACGGTCGTCACAGTGAAAAGACAAAAGGTCGGAGCAGGCGGTAGACAGGGATGGTCAAGTTAAGGCAGGGTCAGTAACAGATTATCCAACAAATACACAGAAGCGCATTACTAGCAAAATAGACTAAGAACCTAATTGTTCAGGCAAAGAGCAATGGGGGAGGGTACCTTGAGTACACAGGAAAGCTAGTTGAATTGGTGTGCACTTACCTTCTAAGAAAGGGAAAGTCAGTTCGTGCTGGCCGGTGGAGGAACCGAAGGAGAGCGGCGAGGGAGGCCGCAGCACCATGGACCAGATCAGAGGCGCAGCATTACCTATAAACCAGAAGACGATGGAGAGCGATGAGTATATATATGACGCAGCACAATTGTTTGATAACAATGAGTTGCCAATTGCCTTTAACTCCTTAATGACCACCAATACGCCTTTTCACCAATACGCCTTTTCACGGCGGTTACTAAGGGGCCTTGGGCTAGGACGCAGCCTTTTCACGGCAGCCTAATCTAAGTCCTGCATGGGTGTTCCGTGCAGGCTTGTGCGGGTGCTTGGCTGTCTGATGACAGCTGGGCTCCTGGTCCAATGGTAGAGATCAAAGTTTACTTCTTAATTACTGTGGTCAAAAGTAATTTACAGAGAGAGGGAGCTCCCTCTGACACCAATTGCCGGCCCGCAAATGCAATCACGGGCCGCCGATGTATTGCCATGGCAGCCGGGAGACTCCGGGCCTGGCCTGGCTATATGCCTATTAGGCCGTGCCAGACGCACGACCTAATAGATTGCCTGTCAGTTTTGCACTGACAGGCAATAATGCTTTGGTATACTAAGTAAACCAAAGCATTAGATCTGCAATCAGAATATCGCTTAGTGAAGTCCCCTAGTGGGACTGAAAAAATAAGTAATAAATGTTAAATAAAAATTATTAATAAAAATTACAGTTAAAAAATAAATAAAACAATTTTTTCCATTAAAATGTGGTTTTATTTAGTAAAAGTGTAAAAAAGAAACAAAAGTACACATATATGGTATTGCCGTGACCGTAATGACCCAAACAATAAAGTTAAATTGTAATTTAAGCCGCAAGGTGAACACCGTAAAAAAAAACACAAAAAAACGATGGCGAACTTGCTATTATTTTCCAGTTCCCCCCAAAAAAGTAGTAATAAAAGATAATCAATAAGTCCCATGTACCCTAAAAAAGGACCAATGAAAACTACACCTCACGCAAAAAACAAGCCCTCATATCACTACAATAATGGAAAAATAAAAAAGTTATGGCTATGGAAAGCGACGATGCAATAATTTTAGTTCAAAAGTGTTTTTACTTTGCAAGAACAATGGCGGAATTGCTGTTCTCTGTTCTCTTCTGCCCAAAAAAATAATAAAATGTAATAAAAAATTATATGTACCCCAAAATGGTGCCATTAAAAAATACAAGCAATCCCGCATACAGTTATGTGGAGGGAAAAATGAAAAAGTTATAACTCTTTAAATGCGACGATGGAAAATTGAAAAAAATTGCTTGGTCATTAAGGCCTAATATGGGCTGGTCACTAAGTGCATTTGACTAATATTTGTAAAAAACTGTCATACCTTGATTAAAGACAACAAGGCCTATGACTCATATTAAACTTTTCAAAGGATGGGAATGTATAGGAGAACAAGAACAGGCCTCTTCCTTCTAGGGCTGAAAGCCCCTTTTGTTTTTTAAACTATGTGTGTCCTGAGGTCCATAGTGATTGTGGTGTTAACAAGGGGCAAGGGGAAAGGTTCTCTTTCTGCTCACTAAGGACTCCCCTATTAAACAGCGAGCCAACGCACCTAAGTAAAACTCCCTAAAAGTAATATTTCAAAGTACAAGAAACACAACTTTAATAAAAATATTCTTTATTAAATACATTTCACAAATCTGTAAATATACCATACATACTTGGTATCTCTATTAGAGCCAGTTCACCCTAGTCCAGATAACAAATCTGCGTCCTGTGTCCAGCATCTCCGACGTCATCAGCCGCTCGTACATCGGAGGGAAGTGGAGGGGGTGGTGGCGTGTCTAAGACTTCCAAAGAAGCTCTCCATAGGGAAGTCTGAGACTGCGGTAGCCACTATGGAGAGTGAAGAATGGGGTACCGGAATGCAGGAACGGAGGTCAGATTATTCAGGAACGGGGCAGCAGGTAGGTTAATTATACGTTACATTTTTTATTTGTAATGGATGGTTGCTATATACTATTTGTGCATTATTTAAATGCCATAGCATATCTGATTATTGCTGTTGACTATGTACATACTTTTTTTGGAGAGTCTACAAATCCTTCAATGCCACTTCCAGCAAGTTTACAAACCATGTTAAGAAAGAACCCATCTTTTCAAGCTGGTTCATAACAATGTGTTTTATAGACTCTGATAACCAATGGAGCACATACAGTATATCTAAGGAAGGTTACACAATGCTAGAGAGGTGTAACAGATAGATAGATAGATAGATAGATAGATAGATAGATAGATAGATAGATAGATAGATAGATAGATAGATAGATAGATAGATAGATCGATAGATAGAGTGTAAGTGCAGTAGCAGAATGTTTTATTTTGCAGCTAACCATTAAAAAATAATGGATTTACAATTAGAGCATGGAAATGAAATGCTATATGCCAGAGCTACCTAGTCACTGTAGATAATGAGGTGCAAATCACATGCGCATAATTGGTTCATACTGACGTAAATGTAATCATCGCAAAAGATGAAATAAATCTAATAGTTTAGCGTGTTTGCTGTGGTTGAAAATAGAAGCTACTGGGGACGTACTTAGGAAATAATAAATGTAGGAAATATATAAGAAATATAAAAAATGTCTGACATATTCTTTAATAGTACTCATTTATTGTTCTATTATATATTTGCCCCCTTAAAGGACAAAGCTCTGTCTTCACCCACCCTAGACCCATTCTTTATGTATAGTACATTTGAGTATTCCGCAACATATGAACACTCTTGGTCTTTGAACATTATTTTACAGTTTACAGCGCAAATAGAATGGATCCACATAACAATTTGGGTAAATACATTGCTTTTCTAATCTTGTACTGGTCCTGAATTACAATTTGTTATATAGCTCACAGCTGCATTCATATTTCTGCAGGCTTCAGAGCTGACATTTTACAACTTTCCTTGTTGGCGCACAAGGAGCTGTAATCTGGGAATTATAGAGATATATCTGTTGACATGCTTTTTGACTGTTTCCAATAGAAAGCAGCAGAATTTTGATTGCTGCTCTGGACTACAATACACTAGCGTGTACATTTTTTGAATAAAAATACCAATACAATGACCAGAAATCAGGTAACACATTGTAAGTTGTTGTTTTATATCACATAAGTGTTCTATTCAACAAACATTATAATTATTGTAGGATATATTTCCCTGAACATAGGATAAAGCTCATCCCGCTAGATGTCAATAGGGTTATGATCTGTAGATTTTGTCACTTGGTGAAATATTCATCAAAAAATTACTGACTACAGGTGGTGAAATGGTGTTGTAAAATAGACACTGTGTAATGCCTTGTTCACACAGTGCAGATTTGCTGAAGATTTTGCATGTATATTTTAAGTCAAAACCAGTAGCGGAACCTAAACAAAAAAATATATATAAAGGAAGGCTCATCTGTTGAATCCAATTCTAGTTTTGTCTTAAAAAATGCATTCAGAATATGCAGCAAATCTTCACTGTGTGAGCAAGGTCTTACATTTTCTCTGTTTACCAGTTTCAGCTCTGGCTTCTTCTTTGCCTTTAAGGTCTACTTACTAGAGATGTCTTTTGACTGTTGTAGACGCCACTAAGGATCGATTTTGACGCACAGTGTGAATAGATCCTAATATTCATGTCTACTATTTAGGGAATAAGTCAAACCCTAATCTCTATCTCCAACTGTAGTCTCTGATGTACTTGTGCATATTGACCATTAACTTTTTTTTCCTATCCTGTTAGGTTCAGTTTGTCATCTTCTTCTGTAAAAAAATTTTGGCACCTTTATATGAAGTCTTAGGTTTCTTGGCAATCTGATGAATGGAATAGCCAAAGGCTGATGTGTTTCTCTAATACATTAAATGGGTTATGTGGGGAGCGAAAATTATTAGCATTGTACTCACTGAAGTATGTGAGTACAATCGTTAATATACATTGCGGTCCCCTGTCACGCTGATTATGAGATTTTAATAGATTTTTATAGCGCTGGCGGAGGACCGGAAGTCTAGTTGCGCAGTCTTCCTTCATGACGACATGACTTTTCGTCACGTGACCAGCCCTGCTGTAATCTATGTACAAGCAGTAACTACTGCTTGTACATAGAGTACGGAGGGGCCGGTCACATGACGGAGAGTTGTGCCGTCATCAAGGAAGACTGCGCAACTAGACTTCCGGTCCTCCGCCAGCGCTATAAAAATCTATTAAAATCTCATAATCAACATGACGGGGGACCAGAATGTATATTAGTGAGCGTACTCACATACTACAGTGAGTAAATATAATAATACTAATAATTTTTGCTCTCTACATAACCCCTTTAATACTATACGACAGATTCCCTCTGTAGTCTTTCACATTCAGACTTTGGGCTGTAGTCCATTAACTATTTACAGAGCATTTCATGAAGTCCTGCATGCATATTATCAGATCATTTCAGATTCTAAAGAATAATTTCTTCTCTGTGAAGATCAGATGTTAGCATGCCTTCTTCTAAACCAACCATCTTCTTTCTTCTCCATGTAAAACCATTGGCCATCTTTCTGCCAGCAATCTAGATGGCTAAAGCGATGGTAGTGTTATCAATACATATTCTCCAGCACTTCAGCAGGTTGCTGGGTCACAAGATCTCTAGCATTGTTACCCATTCCTCTTGGGCCTGTTGCTAGGCAATAGTCTGAACAGTTTTAAAAATTACATAGCAACTAAGGTAAAAAATGAAAACTAGAACTTTTTGATTGAAATTTGCAATGTAGGACAAGCTCATGTCATTTTTGGTTTCCAGTAGTCAGGATAAAGGTAATATATTAACTATTTTCAAGGGCTCAGCTAGAGAAGGCAGGCAAGGCATGTGCCCTTGGTGCTTGGTGTTTGGTTTGGGGGTGGGGGCACCAACAATCCACTCTGACTTGCCAAGGGTATTTAGATATAAGCCTAGGACAATGAACTGAAAACCAATCTACAACTCTGCGGTGGAGAAATCGTCTAGACATTTTGGTCTGATCCACTTTTGCTTTTTTATTAAATAAACAAAATAAACTAATTTCAGCGCTAACAATTGTTCTGTACACACGGTGTCCTGAACATTCCCAAAATACAGAGACAATGTGGCAGGTATCAAGATAATGGGATAAAGCTTTCATGGATTGTAAAATTATTGGCTTTGCTTCATTCAGTCAATAATAATGTAATATAAAGTGTAAAAATAAATGGTCTGTGTGCCGTACAGTTTAATAGATGTGTCTGTGTTCTTCTAATGAGAACCTTTCTCTTGTAGCCTTTAACTTGTTATATTGCTGAGGATTTTCGCAACGTCTGCACTGGTCACTAAGGCCAGATTCACACGAACGAGTCCAAACTCGGATGTGAAAAACGTCAGTTTTTCACGTCTGCGTTGCCCCCCGTGCGGGTCCCGTTTTCGAAGATCCCCATAGACTTTTGTCTATCGACAGGGGCGTAGCTATAGGCTCATGTGCCCTAGTGCAAGAATTCAGCTTGGGCCCCCCCGGTCGCGCCTATGGCCAGCCGCCTTGCCCAACAGCCCCCCCCAGTATACTTCCCCCATAGCCACCCCCACACAGTATAATGCCCCCCGTAGCTGCCCCATACAGTATAATGCTCACCGTAGCTGTCCCCATACAGTATAATGCTCCCTGTAACTGTCCCCATACAGTATAATGTTCCCCGTAGCTGCCCCCCACACACACAGTATAATGCCTCCATACAGTATAATGCCCCCCATAGCAGACCCCATACAGTATAATGCCCCTCAGAAATTCCCCCATACAGTATAATGCCCCCATAGCAGCTCCATACAGTATAATGCCCCATAGCAGCCCCATACAGTATAATGCCCCCATAGCAGCCCCATACAGTATAATGCCCCTCATAGCTGCCCCCACACAGTATAATGCCCCCATAAAGTATGATGCCCCCATAGCGGCTCCTACAGTATAATGCCTCCATAGCTGCCCCATACAGTATAATGCCCCCATAAATGCCCTCATACAGTATAATGCCCCCATAGCAGCCCCATACAGTATAATGCCCCTCATAGCTGCCCCCACACACTATAATGCCCTCCTTAGCTGCCCCACACAGTATAATGCCCCCTTTAGCTGCCCCCCACAGTTTAAAGCCCCCATAGCTGTCTCCATACAGTGTAATGCCCCCATAGCTGCCACCGTATCAGCCCCCCGACAGTATAATGCCCCTCATAGCTGCCACCATATCAGCCCCCCCATACAGTAATGCCCCTCATAGCTGCCCCCATATCAGCCCCCCTCCTTATACAGTATAATTCCTCCATATGTGCATAATAGAAAAATAATAACGTTTCTTACCTATCCCCGTTCCCACGACGGGTGGAAGAGGAGATTCTTCTCCTCCTTTGCCCTGTGTTATGAGTGACTCGGCGCAGAGAGGCGCGATGACGTCACTAAATCGCGCCTGTCTGCGCCGAGCCGTCTGTGACGGCCGTTGTTTTAACACGGACATATTCTACATTCATGTGAATAAGCCCTAATCCTGATATTAACATAAAAGGAAATTGTCTCTCAATATCAGATGTTTGCTGGCTTGTCGTGATGAACCTAACAGCAGATAACCATGTGTTTAATCTTTCCAATTTCTACCACTATTGCAGTTGGCAACTCCAACTCCCCTCCAATTAATAACATTGGGTTCTATTTATTGCAACTGCTTGGATTTCTGCTTTGTTCAGGAGTTGACATTAAGGCTCTGTTCACATCTGCGCAGTGGCTTTCGTCCATAACATAAGTCACTGCGCTGTGACAGATCCATCGTATGTTCCCATTTCAACACTGCCCAACAGACCTTATTGATTTATAATGGGGTACTTCTGGGTTCTCTCATGGTTTCTAGCATTTTGTTGGCAAGAATAGCGCTCTGACTGGAGCCTCTATTAAAAAAGTAGACATAGCCTTAAAGGAGTATTCCTAAAATCATAAACATCTATCTAGGTGATAATTTTCTGATCGCTGGGAGTCCCACCACTTGGACCCTCATCGATTGTGAGATCGGGGGTCCTAAACCCCCACATTCTTCTCACTGCACTCCCCGCAGTAAGGAGGAGCTTGAATAGAGCTGTGATTGAGCATGTGCCTACCATTCCATTCACTGTCTATGTGAATGACAGAAATAGTCGAAATAGCGCTGTAATCTACGGTTTCCGTCATACCCATAGACTTTGAATGGAGCAGCGGCGGACATGCTCCACTGTCACTCCATTCAATGTCCTCTTTACTGCGGTTGAGCAGTGAGGAGGATTAAGGGCAGTGGCGTAACTACGGGGCCCGCGGCATGAGGGGGCCCGTGTCGCCCGCCGGCACGGGCCCCCACCATGGCCGGAGGCTCCGCTAGCAGCCGCTATGGCTGCTACAGCGGGACGCCACTGAACACTACGGCAGAGCAGGGAGGTATCTCCCCGCTCTGCCATTAAACAAAAGACATGTATCCCCTATCCACAGGATAGGGGATACATGTGTGATCGCTGGCAGCGATAGGGAGAACGGGGGACTGAAAATCCCCTGAAGTTCTCCATCACAAACCTCGGACTTCCGGGGTCTGTGTCGGCAGCGCCGTAGAAATGAATGGAGCGCCGGTCGCGCTTATGCGCATGCGTGACCAGCGCTCCATTCATTTCTACAGAGCTGCCGACACAGACGCCGGAAGTCAGAGGTTAGTCATGGAGAACTTCAGTGGACTTTCAGTCCCCCGTTCTCCCTATCAATGCCAGCGATCACACATGTATCCCCTATCCTGTGGATAGGGGATGCATGTTATTTGTAGGACACACTATATGTCGCATTTTTTTTGGGGGGGGGGGCTGTATGGCGTTCCCTGCAGGGGGGGGGGCGCTGTATGGCGTTCCCTGCAGGGGGGGCGCTGTATGGCGTTCCCTGCACGGGGGGCGCTGTATGGCGTTCCCTGCATGGGGGGGCGCTGTATGGCGTTCCCTGCAGGGGGGGCGCTGTATGGCGTTCCCTACAGGGGGGGTGCGCTGTATGGCGTTCCCTGCAGGGGGGGGGGGCGCTGTATGGCGTTCCCTGCAGGGGGGGGCGCTGTATGGCGTTCCCTGCAGGGGGGGGCGCTGTATGGCGTTCCCTGCAGGGGGGGGCGCTGTATTGCGTTCACTGCAGGGGTGGGCGCTGTATGGCGTTCCCTGCAGGGGGGGGGGGACGCGCTGCATGGCGTTCCCTACAGGGGAGGCGCTGTATGGCGTTCCCTGCAGGGGGAGGCGCTGTATGGCGTTCCCTGCAGGGGGAGGCGCTGTATGGCGTTCCCTACAGGGGGAGCTGTATGGCGTTCTCTACAGGGGGGGGCTGTATGGCGTTCCCTACAGGGGGGGGCTGTATGGTTGTTCCCTACAGGGGGGGCTGTATGGCGTTCTCTACAGGGGGGGCTGTATGGCGTTCTCTACAGTGGGGGCTGTATGGCGTTAGCGCCGTACAGCCCCTTCTGTAGATAACGCCATACAGTCCCCCTGTAGATAACGCCATACAGTCCCCCTGTAGATAACGCCACACAGCCCCCCCTGTAGATAACGCCACACGTCCCCCTCTGTAGATAACGCCACACGGCTCCCCCTGTAGATAACGCCACATGGCCCCCCCTGTAGATAACGCCACACGGTCCCCCCTGTAGATAACGCCACACGGCCCCCCCTGTAGATAACGCCACACAGTCCCCCCTGTAGATAACGCCACACAGTCCCCCCTGTAGATAACGCCACACAGTCCCCCCTGTAGATAACGCCACACAGTCACCCCTGTATATAACACCACACAGTCCCCCCGGTAGATAACGCCATACAGTCCCCCTCTGTAGATAACGCTATACAGTCTACAGGGGGGGCTGTATGGCGTTATCTACAGGGGGGCGCTGTATGGCGTTATCTATAGGGGGGCTGTAAAAAAGGCACTATCTACAAGGGGGGGGGGTTGTGTGATACCCGGGGAGGGGGGGGGCCCAGTCAAAAGTTTGCTATGGGGCCCAGTCTTTCCTAGTTACGCCCCTGATTTAGGGGTTTAGACCCCCAGCGATCACAAAATTATGACCTATCCTGTGGACAGGTGATAATTTAATATTTGGGCAATACCCCTTTAAAGGGTTTGGCAATTTTATTTTTTTTTAAAAGCAGAAAAGGCCACACACTGTTACCGTGATGATAAAATTATGTTTTTTTTTTTTAAATCTCCCATCTATCTATCTATCTATTTATCTATCTATCTATCTATCTATCTATCTGTCTGTCTGTCTGTCTGTCTGTCTGTCTGTCTGTCTGTCTGTCTGTCTGTCTGTCTGTCTATCTATCTATCTATCTATCTATCTATCTATCTATCTATCTATCTATCTATCTATCTATCTATCTATCATCATCATCTATCCATATTTTATTAGACAATATGCAAAAATGATAATTTTCTCCAAAGCATCAGACAGTCCTGTGTTGAGCAAACAGGGTGGCAAGTGACATCACACGTCAGATCCTATGTAATCACAATCTGCATGCTTCAGACATCTTCATAATTTCTCTCGTGATGTTGTTGATCGGTTCATTCTGTGTAGATTCCATTTTCATGAACTGTTACACTACAGTATATTACATATTTTAGCAGAATATCTAGACCAGTGCTATAAAATGATCATGTACATTTCTACTTTCACTAGTAACATAAGGCCACGTTCAGACATGGCGGAATTGCTGTTGAATTCCACTGTGGATAGTCCGCAGTGGAATTCTGCAGCAGACGTTTTTTACATTTGTTTCTATACTTTTTTAGGAAACTCAGTTCAGATGTTGCGGAAAATAACTGTGCGGAAATTAGGCTGCGGTTCAGAATTTTCCCTCTGCAGCATGCACATTACATTGCGGAGAAGCAGCGGAATTTCACTGCGGATTCCAGCCTTTGCAATGCAAAAAAACCTGAAATCTGTTGCAAGTCCGCTGTGTTATCTGCAATTTCTGAATTAGCTGTCAAATGTGCAAATGTTGGTGCAGATTCGCTGCGTAATTGCCAACCAACATTTGCATCGGAAAAATTCTGCCACATGTGAACGTGGCCTAAGGTTGCTCTAGCTACTAGAGCAGGGGTGTCAAACTCATTTTCACCGAGGGCCACATCAGCCTTATGGTTGCCTTCAAAGGGCTGATTGTAATTTTAAGACTGAATAAATGTAACAATTCGCTTAACTGTTAAGGATTTATGCACGGCCAAGACATGATCTCGATGTGGGAGTAAACCAGGTTTTCCAACTTCCACTTCAGTAATTTCTGGACAACTGAGCTAAAAATCATGGACAGACCAAAATTTTTACGGACACATTACAATATCATTGCCTGTGCAGTGTGCAGTGTTCTAGGAGTGACTCGCCAATCACAGCTCCTCTTGTAGCTTTCACACGCTAACTTAGGTGATGTTTTCTCTGATTAGAGTTATTCACTTTCCCTTTTTTTCTTCATCCGGCCTAGACCACTGTGACGATTTATTCCAGCCACGATTTGTCTCTGCAAAATTTGACACACAGACATTTTGGTTTCTTGCTTTTCCAGCATCCCCCCACCTATACCCCATCCTCTAAACAAACTCGTAATCCACAGTGACCCGGATGGTAATAATGATCCCTCAGAGCTCAACACAATAAAAGTGCTCTATCCGTAACTGTGCCCCCACACAGTAATAATGCCCCAGTTGAGCCCCCTGTAGATAGCACCACACACACAGCCCTGTGTAGACAGTGCCACACACAGCCCTCTGTAGATAACCCAACACACACATCCCCTTGTAGATAGCCCAACACACACAGCCCCCTGTAGATAGCGCTACACACCCCCTTCTGTAGATAGTGCCACACAGCCCCCCTTGTACAGAGTGCCATACAGCACCCCTTATACAGTGCCACAAAGTCCCCGCAAAGACCTCTAAACATATAAAACATACACAGTGACGTACATAGAAGAGAGGCGTCCCCATAGCAAAGATCAAACTTGTTTCCTCATTATGGTGCTGTGTTTGCCACCCAGGGCTTGGTGTTCTTTATTCTCCTCAGGGCAGTTTCTTACTCCCTTATTTGTTAAAAATGCAGTTCCTCTGCAGAGGGGGTCTTGTACAGATTCTTGCCACCCAATAGTAAAGTGGATGGGACTATCTCTCTAAGGACTCCGTAGTAGCTGTGTGGTCTTCCTCTATGGTATGTACACAGTTGAACATACATATAGTTTCTTGTATGCAATGAATAACGCGTTTTGTTTTTTTCGCAGTGACTTTCAATGGTTAAAAGGGTTTTCTGGCGGCCCAAACATAAAAATAAATCAACCAAATTACTTTTTAAGACTTTTATTATTTGCTTTCTTTTATTTCCAGGCCGAAAACATTATTTTCGGGTTACTAACTAAACCCCCGATTTCTCTGCATACACAGTCTTCTACTTCCGCTTATTGGGTGGGATTTAGTTTTTCAGTGTTTGCTGCAAAACTACAAATCCCAGGAAATCCCCTAGCAGGTCTGGAGCATGCACATTGAGATCAGGCGGGCCGGCACATGGGCTGTGATGTTCTCTAGCCGAGAGAGCCGGGACTAAGAAGAGGGCTGGTATAGAAATGGAGCAGAAAGGATCACGTGCCTGATAACGTACCAACACAAAACAGGAGGAGAAGCATACCCGCTATTACTTGGGGCTGTGTCGGCGCATCATCACAAGGGAGAAAACCACTTGCCTGGGTCTTTGATTAGCAATTCAGGATAGAATTGAAAATGACAGTATATTAGTAAGCGAGCTGTTTTCCTATAATATTATTAATGGTTAACATTTTTTTCCCCCGCATAACCCCTTTAAGTAGTAGGGAGTTAAAAGTTACAATTCATCATAATCTTAACTATTTGTTTCAAATTCCTTTTTATGTGTATTTGGGGAGAAGGCAACCCAGTCCTTCTGTAGATAGGATATCAAAGAGTCAATCTTCATTCATTCCATTAGCGGTAATGAATGGGATTGCTATGCTGTGATGAGAGATGTATTACTTTCTCTTGACCAGTTTATAGTAATATAAAAGGACAGTACATTAATAATCATTTGTCCTCATGTAACACACAGTACGTCTGCAGACCCAGTACGGGAAGAATGTCGATTCTCGGAAGATGCAGATAAAAGTACTTTGCTAGTAGACCAACTCAATTACATAAGAGAAAAACATTAATCCCATATTATCAAGTCTGCACATTGGCTCTTGACCTTTACACCACAACATTACTATGTTTTCTATCTTCAAATAAAGTCAGATCAAACATTTTGGATTATTCTTTACTATTAGACAGTGACTGACTCACGAACCATGAACTTCCATGTTCACCATTAATTCAGACCTGCAGGGTCAATAGTCCTCAGTTACTCATGTTAGCAAAATGCTGGAACCCATTATTTTTCTTCTACATATCAGGGTACAATGCGAGTAGAAATTTAGTGAACCTAGTTTGAATTTAATTTTTTCCCTTCTAAACTTTGGTGCGTTTAACTGTGTGTTTTATCATCCAAAAAATTATGTACATCTACAGCTGCCTAAGGAGGGACTGGGATCTTTTTTTAATAATAGTACTTTAAACATGCAGATTGTCTATTGTCATTATCCATAAAAAAATAAATTAAAAATATTCACTACCTAGTGTCTATTTCCAGTGTACAGGCAATTATAGGTTTACATAATGGCATAGCTAAAGGGGTTCACAAGTCGCAGTCATAAGCAGTCCCCTACTGCTTGAAGGCCCTGTGGGAGTAGCCTGGGTTTGGGAGAGCTAAGGGGGTTTTACACTGGGCAATTATCGGGCAAACAATCGTTCATAGAACGTTCGTTGATGATAATTACCCTGTGTAAACAGGGCAGCGATCAGCAGATGAACGAGCAAACGCTTTTTCATCTTCTGGTCGTATCGTTTTAAAAAAAAGAAAATATTATTGTTGTCGGCAGCAGATCTCCCTGTGTAAACAGATAGACGCGCTGCCGACATGCTAATAATGTATGGGGATGAGCAATCGGAGTAACGACCGCTCGTCCTCATACATAGCTCCTTGTGACAGGAGCAGACAAGCGCCGATCAACGATGTCTCGTTGATCGGCGCTCGCTGCACTGGCCAAATTTGGCCGATATAATAGGGGCTGTACTCTAAGAATCCAGAACATGATAACGATGCATCGGAGATGTAGCGTCCATCGCCACGGGCCGTCGGGTTTACTCACCTCCTGACGCCCTCAGCCATGGATCCGTGAGCGCTGGTCCCCATCTCCTTCCTAGGAGACACCAGCGCTCACTTCTGCTCCGTTCTGCTGTGTGCCGTAGGGTGCGCGCGCACGTTCGTGCTCGCTCTTAAAGGGCCAGCGCGCGCACCTGTAAAAACAATCATCATCAACCACATGATTTCCTGGTCTATAAAAAGGCCCCAGCCCTTCTGATCCTTGCCTGAGCTTTGTTAGTATTCCCAAGTCTGACTTGCAAATGGTTCCTTAGTGTTTCCCGTTCCAGTTGTTACCCGTGCCCTGTTACCTGTTCCTGTATCCTGTGCTGTGTTCTTGTTCCTGTGCCTACTAGTTGGAGTCGTGTCTACTACACCTGCTGTTGCCTTGCCACGTCCTGTGTCATCTGCCTCGTCCAGAGGGATTCGCCACGTCTGGCGCAACCTGCGGCACCTACTGTGTTCTGCAACGTCCTGTGTCATCTGCCACGTCCAGAGGGATTCGCCATGTCTGGCGCAACCTGCGTCCCCTGTTGTCATCCACCACATCTGGCGTTACCTGCTGCACCCATCTCCATCTGTGCTAGAGCTGCGGCCATTATTTGGACTATCCAGGTACCCTTGTGTGGGACTTTGTATTTCTGGGGTTCCTGTTGTATGGCCAGCTGCCTCCCCGCTACGGCGGTGCGGCCTAGTGGGTCAACCAACCCACAAACCGTCACAGGAGAGATCACACAAACATGGAAGTTCATCAGTATCGCACATGTGGCATTATCTCAAAAGATTTAGGCCATGTGATGTTTATTTATACACAAAAAGCCAATACAAGTTTAAAAACCAATAGCATTCATATATGATTTAGTTCCAGCTCAGTTATAGAAGTAGCTTAAAGAGGCTCTGTCACCACATTTTAAGTGCCCTATCTCCTATATAAGGGGATCGGCGCTATAATGTAGGTGACAGTAATGCTTTTTATTTAGAAAAACAATCTATTTTAAACCACTTTATGAGCGATTTTTAGCTTTATGCTAATGAGTTTCTTAATGCCCAAGTGGGCGTGTTTTTACGTTAGACCAAGTGGGCGTTGTACAGAGGAGTGTATGACGCTGACCAATCAGCGTCATGCACTTCTCTCCATTCATTTACACTGCACTAGCGATATAGTTATATCGTTATGTGCAGCTACATACACAAACACTAACATTACTGCAGTGTCCTGATAATGAATATACATCACTACCAGCCTGGACGTGATGTTTATTCAGAATCCTGACACTTCTAAATCTTTTCTGTGAGATTCCAGCAAGGCAAGCGTAATCTCGCGAGATTACGATGTAACCTGTCATTTCAAACGAGATTACGCTTGCCTTGCTGGAATCTCACAGAAAAGATTCAGAAGTGGTCAGGATTCTGAATAAACATCACGTCCAGGCTGGTAGTGATGTATATTCATTATCAGGACACTACAGTAATGTTATAGTGTGTGTATGTAACTGCACATAACGATATAACTATATCGCTAGTGCAGTGTAAATGAATGGAGAGAGGTGTATGACGCTGATTGGTCACTGATTGGTCAGCGTCATACACTCCTCTGTACAACACCCACTTGGTCTAAAATAAAACACGCTCACTTGGGCATTAAGAACTTCATTAGCATAAATCTAAAAATCGCTCATAAAGTGGTTTAAAATAGATAATTTTTCTAAATAAAAAGCATTACTGTCACCTACATTATAGCGTCAATCTTCTTATATAGGAGATAGGGCACTTATAATGTGGTGACAGAGCCTCTTTAACCAATCACATTAAAGGTCACGTCATTGTATATAAATATATTACTTACATAAAAAAAACTACGGAAGCCTCAGGAAATATATGGCCTCAGGAAATGCTCTTCAGCCCCCTGCATTAGAATTAAAGTTCCAGCTTCATTAATTTTGCACCTGTAATAATTGTTTTGGGAAAGTGGCATTAGATAAGACTCTTAGTCTCAATTAAAACATGAAGACCTTATCTTGTGGCCATTAAAAACTTCAATCTGTTATAATTCTTCAAAACAATTGTTCACTGAGACTTTTGAAGGCCTAACACATGTTTTCACATACTTATTAACGCTTTATACTATGGATTATTTTACTGAATGATATACTAAAAACAACAATGAGTAATTACTCTCATACCTCACAGGCTCTAGGTGCTACATAAGGAACAGTGATGTAATCATATAACGTATTTTTCGGACTATAAGAATAAATCTTGTTAAAAAGTCCCAGCTTCTTATAGACGGCAGTCAAGGGACCCAGCAGCATCGGGCCCCCTGAACACTTCTTACGTAACCCCTTCTCGACCCATCATGTTCCGGCATATCATGGAGCGGGGTGGGGATGATATTTGGACTGGGCTCACTCACTGAGCCCACTCCATACAGTGCAGGTGTCCACTGTGTTTTACAGCTGACACGCTGCTCTAACAGCCAGGAACAGTGATGGCGCTGTTCCTGGCCGTTTAACTAGTTAAATGTAACGGTCAATAGCGACTGCGGCATTTATAGGGGTCTTCCCATAAATGTCAAACAGATGCAGGTCCCACCTCTGGGACACGCACCTATCTGTAGAACGGGGCCCCTAAACTCCGTTCTAGCTTACTCGCTCAGTTGTCTCCCGGCCACTTCCTGGTTAGGTGGTCGGGAGTTACGGAAACAGCCGACTGCTTGCTGAGCTACGCTGTTTCAATAACTCCCATAGAAGTGAATGGGAGTTACGTTAACAGCGTAGCACCGCAAGCTATTCTGTTTTCAGAATTTGGTGAAACAGAACAATTATTTTTTTTTAACAAATAGTTTTTCCTTTGTAAAAGTAGTAAAAGATGAAATTTTTTCATATTTTCTGTTGTCTAAAACCTGGGTGCGTCTTATAGTCAGGTGTGTCTTATAGTCCGAAAAATACGGTATGTAAAGTCATCTCTTACCAGGGCCCCAGAACTTTATTCTGCACCTCTTGTTTAAGAGACCTATGCTGTTGTGCTTATGGAAACCCTATATGTTTAAATGTTATTAGCAATTTTTTTCTTGTTATGTAGGGTACATTTGTGTAGTTAAATATATATGAGAGATGATAGATGATAGATGATAGATAGATAGATAGATAGATAGATAGATAGATAGATAGATAGATAGATAGATAGATAGATAGATAGATAGATAGATAGATAGATAGATAGATAGATAGATAGATAGATAGATGATAGATAGATAGATATGAGATAGATAGATAGATAGATAGATAGATAGATAGATAGATATGAGATAGATAGATAGATAGATAGATAGATAGATAGATAGATAGATAGATAGATAGATAGATAGATAGATAGATAGATAGATGATAGGTAGATAAGAGATGGGTAGATAGATAGATAGATAGATAGATAGATAGATAGATAGATAGATAGATAGATAGATAGATAGATAGATAGATAGATAGATAGATAGATAGATAGATAGATAGATAGATAGATAGATAATAGATAGATAGATAGATAGATAGATAGATAGATAGATAGATAGATAGATAGATTAATAGATAGATAGATAGATAGATAGATAGATAGATGATAGGTAGATAAGAGATGGGTAGATAGATAGATTTCCTGAATATATAATCTGTTCACACAATGTATTCAGATTCTTCTACTTTAACAGTCCAAGCTGTTGAGTTCAGAGTCCTGGAGTCTTAAGAAACTGGAATGGGATTCAGCTCTTTGTATTGCAGTAATTTTATTATTCCTTTTTATGCCTAACCTCAATTAAACATTTCTAAATGTCAATCTCCGGTTTAGTTCCCCATTGCACAATTACCCATAAACTAATCCTTGTCCACATATCGTTACGGATTACTGCAGCCGAGTTGCCACTTTCTGCTTTATGCTTCACACTTTTGCTACAAAGGCCTTGTTGATTTAAGTAAAGGATCCTGGTAGATCATAATAATTGTAAGATAGCAGAGAAAGTTTAAGTAAGTATACGTGCTGCCTACAAATTACATCCCCTTACGCTACGAGAACCATCCATCTTTCTGTTCAATTTATCTGGCCAAGTAACTTTGCTTAGTACAAACTTCAGTCTTCCCATTACTGCTAATAAAGAAATCTGAATTCTTCAATGTGACCTTCAACTCCATCCCTTCAAATCCTAAAACTTAATTTTCAATTCAAATGGCAAACAAATTATCCTGAAAACCTGACAGTACATATTATGAGATCCTTAACAAACTTCTGGAAATGGAACTACCAAAAAACTAATCAGACCATTAAAGAAAAGTTGTAAAAATGTGGATTAAGTGTTCATAGTTCTATTTGGCTTGAGTCAATACAACTTGAATTAAACCTTTTTGTAGCTCATGTTATATAGAGTTTGACCAATGACAGAGCTGTATATTTCTGGTGCCATGCTGTGAAAATGTATTTGCCACATTCCAGGTGTCCTCTGTTATTTCATATTTTCCACACTGAATTTTTTCTGTCCTTCAATTGTAACATTAGACATGAATAAACTCAACAGAGTTTTTAAATTATCCCTTAACCCCTTAATGACCAGCCTATTTTGGACCTTAATGACCAAGCTATTTTTTAAGTTTTTCAATCGTCGCATTCCAAGAGCTATAACCTTTTTATTTTTGCGTCGACATAGCTGTATAAGGTCTTGTTTTTTGCGGGACAAGTTGTATTTTTTAATAGCACCATTTTTAGGTACATATTATTTATTGATTAACTTTCATTAACTTTTTTTTGGGGGGGGAACAGAAAAAAATCTGAAATTTTGCCACTCTTTTTTGCGTCCTAAATCTACGCCGTTTACCGTGTGGTATAAATAACACAATATCTTTATTCAGCGGGTTGTTACGATTGCAACGATACCAAATTTGTATAGTTTTTGTATGTTTTACTACTTTTACACAGTAAAAACGCTTTTTTTTCTAAATTATTTGTTTTTGTGTCTCCATATTTGAAGAGCCGTAACATTTTTATTTTTTCGCCGATGCGGTTGTATGAGGGCTTTTTTTTTTGCGGGACGACTTGTAGTTTTTATTGGTACCATTTTGGAGTAGATGCGACTTTTTGATCACTTTTTAATCACATTTTTTTTAAGTCAGGATTCACAGAAAACAGCAATTTTTCTGTCTTTTTCTATTTAATTTTTTACAGCGTTCACCGTGCGGGTCAAATAATGTAATAGATTTATAGTCGGGGTCGTTACGGACGCGGTGATACCAAATATGTGTAACTTTTTTACTTTATTTTGGTTTTTTAATAGTAAAGCAGTTTGTAAGGGGAAAAAGTGGGTTTTTCATTTTTTTTTTCACATTTTTTTTAAATTAACTTTATTAAACTTTTTTACTAGTCCCACTAGGGGACTATAATATGCGATTCTGCGATCGCTATTATAATACACTGCAATACTTCTGTATTGCAGTGTATTATGCCTGTCTGTTTAAAACGGACAGGCATCTGCTAGGTCATGCCTCCGGCATGATCTAGCAGGCATTCGCTCCAGGCAGACATCGGGACCTTTATTAGGCCCCCGGCTGCCATTAGAGACACTGACACTCGGCGATCTTATCGCCGGGTGTCGGTGGGAGAGAGAGGGAGCTCCCTCCCTCTCTCCAAAACCACTCAGATGCGGTGCTCGCTATTGAGCACCGCATCTGAGGGGTTAAACGGGTGAGATCGATACTAATATCGATCTCACCCGGCAGAGCAGGGACGCCCCCAGCCCTCAGCTGCCTCTGGCAGCTAAGAGCAGGGAGATTTGACAGCTCCCGGCTCTGTTTACTTATTCCGATGCCGCGACGTAAAAAGTCTATGGCATCGGAATAAGGCCCGTTAGTGACCGACGTAGAAACACGATGGGCCGGTCACTAACGGGTTAATTTATTTAAAGAACAAAACTATCCAATATCATTAATGTAAAAAAGTAATTGCACCTTATCTTAACAACTTTAACAACACAGATTGCAACTAATAAGAAGCCAGGTTCTATAAGACCCAGAAAAGTATTAAACTGAATTACATATATCACCCGTATGACCCCATTTTTCCATAAATTGTACTCAGGTCTTTGTCCTCTGCTGGCCTCATTTCTTTGGTGGAGATCTCATCGTCGTCTAGCTGGGTCAGGATTAAACAGTTGAGTGTCGTGTCAAAGAATTCAGCAAAAATGTGGTATAAAAAACTGCCAAGGTCAAAATGGAGTTATATAAAGTCAAAATGCAGTATAAGGGGGCACAAACTAATAGACAAAGTCAAACTATCCAAGGTCAGGCGGTCACAAAAATTTGTGTAGTCAAACACGAAGTGAACAATATGTCGGCATAAACAGGATAACAGCAAGGTACAAGGTATTAACCACTCTCTCCGGCACCATACCAGATAATAGAGTGGCGGTGGCCATGACGTCGCTGGAATTACTGGTTTTCTTGATGCTTTTCAGTGATTATTTCCAGAACTGCTTCTGTTGAAAAAAAATGTGTATTTTATCTGATGCCAGAGCCGTGATGCAAAATCTATACTTGGAACCCCAAAACTTCAAGTGCTATTCAAATAACTGCTGTTGTCTTATGTGGCAGAGAGGTCGTTGCACCCCCTTAGGCATTAAACTCGACGATTAGAAGCAACACATGTGAACATGTTTAGTGTAGATATGTTTTTTTTTAAATCTTATTTACTATTATTGAACATTTGACTGTAAAATGTGAACCTACACATGATATTTTCCCATGTGAAATCCCATAGAAATGCTTTCTGCAGTCAAACCTGCCTTGTATCACAAATCCAAGTAGAACAGAACATATCAAATGTGTTAACAGCTAATCCTATTGCCAAATTTAAATGAAATCCTTAGAAAATATTTTTTCAAAGTCGTGTAGGTTTTTTCTGTATAAAATTGAGAGCATTGTAATCAATTGTATTTCTACGAGAATAATCCTTAACAATTATCTAGCAGCTTTATGAATGGTGTGTAATCATAGAGAAATGCCATTGTTCATTCCATTAAGCGTGGTTAATTGTTTCAAGGAGAACTGCAATTATCTTAACAGAAAGCCCACTCAGTCCCACTAGAAGAAATGCAGGGTCATCCTTTCTGGCTCCATGGTACTCAGGAGATCCTTATCTCTGATTAAAAATATTACAGGCAGGTTAAATTCCAAGGATGTGTGTAACAATGCTGTATAATGATACATTACTGTCTAGCAAGCGCTTCCACAGTCAGTTTTGGCGTCTCTATCAGAGACTATATTCTCAGGAACACCATGTAGTCTCACTATGTGTTGGATAATCAACCTAGACAGAGTCAATGAGTTAGGTGTTTTGATTCGAGGAATTAGATTACACTATTTGGAAAATCGGTCCCCTACCCAAATGACTGTCTTGACCTCAGAGGCCGGGAGATCCCCTGTAAAATCCATGTACAAGTTTGTCCAGGAACGAATCGGTACGGGAAGGGGCAGGAGTTTCCCAGCAGGCCGAGAGAGGCAATTTGGCTCGCGCAACCACTCTGCAGGCAAGTACATAAGCCCTCACATCCTGCATGTAAGAGGAACACCAGTAGTTTCAGGACACCGAACGTCCAGCATTAACAATGCCTGGATGTCCTGCCAGAACAGAATTGTCCACCTCTTCCAGAACTCTGAGCCTGAGTTGAGGTGCACGAGTCGGTTCCCAGAAGGCAGTCCCTCAGGAACTGAGGATTGTGCAGCTCTGTTCTATCCCACCAGGTCTAAGGAGACTCCAGAAATGACAATACCTGGATAAGTATTGGTTCGGGAACAGAATTGCTTATCTGTATTGGATTAAAGCATCAGGACAGTACGTCAGCCTTTACGTTCTTAGACCCAGGTCAGAAAGGTACCACAAAATTGATTCGGGCAATAAACAGGACCCTTTCTAGCTTGCCTGTGTTTCAACCTCTTAGCCGATTATAAAGGCATGAGATTCTTATTGTCTGTAATAACAGTGACACAATGAGTGTCCCCCTCGAGGAAGTGTCGCCACTCCTCGAACACCCATTTAGTTGCCAACAATTTTTGATTGCCAATATCGTATTTGGCTTCTGCAGACAAAAAGTTACGAGGGAAGAAGGCACAAGGCCCTAAGTTAGTGTGAGTTGACAGACCTTGAAATAAGATAACTTCGGAACCCCCATATCTCAACTATGAAGGGCTGTTGGAGATCCGGATGGACCAGGGCAGTAGCTGTAATGAAGCGTCTTTTCAGGGATTCAAATCCAGAACAGCTTCTGTGCTCCAATTACATACATCAGCCCCATTGTTAGTAAGATCTGTCAGTGGCTTTGCCAGTTTAGAAAACCCCACCAATACATTTTCAATAGTAATTGGCAAAGCGCAAAATGTTAGTCAGAGCTTTAAGGGTTTTCGGCTGCATCCAGTCGACAAAGGCCTGTGCCTTGGCAGGATTCAAGACAATTCACCCCCTGAGCCTCAAACATATACTTTTCTTGTTTGGCCAATAGAAAGTTTTCCCTTATTTTATTTTTTTATTCAATAGAGCACAGACATGAGAGACATAAGAATCCTGGTCTGGAGAGAAAATGAGTATGTTATCTAAGTAAACAACTATAAACTGGCCTAGAAAATCCATTAAAATATATTTTACAAATCCCCTAAAATACATCTGGAGCATTACAAATACCGAAAGACATCACCAGGTATTCGTAATGTCCCTCTTAGGCTTTTATTGCTGTCTTCCATTCATCCCAAGATCTTATCCTGATCAAGTTATAATCTCCCGGGGCTTAAGTTTGGTAGAAATCCTGGCCCTATGAAGTTGAGAAAAGAAGACATGTATCACTGGCTAACCAGAATGAATGAAATAACTGGCATAGGGCAGCAGCTCGACAGGAAAAAAGTAGAGCACAGATGTAACTGATTGGCTCTCAAGCCACGCCCCACCTGCCTTTTTGCTCAATGCAAGAGTTGGAACAGATTAATCAGCCACAGCTCTCAGGCCACGTCTCCTCCGACCTTTACTTGGCTTCTGGTGCAGAAACAAGTGAAGTTCTGCGGGTGACGGTAGAGGGCAGGCTGGCATGAATTTAGGTGATGATGATTTTGCTAGCATTCAAATAGAAGCAGTTCAGTAGTGTTAGCAGTATAGAGCTTTGAACAACCCATAAACAGGCCAAGAAGTATATTATCTACAGCAGGTTTTCCCAATTAGTACCTAGTGAGCCACATGTGGTTTTCTGACCCTCTGCATCTGGCACTATAGCTATTGGCAGCAGTAGTACACCAATGGAATAAAACAGCATTATCAAAACTTGCAAATACGGTCAGAACCATTTCAATGACAGTTGGCATAGGGTAGAGAATGTAGAGTATCACTGGCCTTCGGCTCCTGTGTCAGGATCTTTTGCCAGCTATGAACACTACAGTCAATGCTGCTATATTAAAATTATTAAGCTTAAAACGGCGCGAAACCTCAGGTCCAGTGGTCTCCAACCTGTGGCTCTACAGCTGTTGTGAAACTATAACTTTATAGTTGTAGCATTTTGGGAACTGTAGTTTCATGAAAGGAGAAGATCTTCAGGTTGAAGTCCACTGCTCTAGTCTATAGGGTTCTTCTAGACTGGTCATTAGAAGTAGTAACATGAAGTGAGGTCACGGTCTGACAGAAGTTTTGGAAAGATACCAGGAGAGAGAGGAGGAAAAATAGGCTCCGTAGAAAACTGGAGGTAGGTGACTTACTGTAGGAATTAGATTGCTGGAAATCCAAAGCTACATTTTCAGCTTCCAGTTAAGTGCTCCTTTGGGCAAAAATCATAAGAGCAGCAGAAGCAGCAGCATTGTCACATATTCTTCAGCCTTAGAGCATGTTTACACAACTTATTTTCAGCCGTTTTTCAAGCCGTAAACGCCCCGAAAAAATGGCTGAAAATACAGAGGCTAAACGCTTCCCAACATCTGCCCATTGATTTCAACGGGAAAACAGCGTTTCGTTCCGACGGGGCATTTTTTTATGCGCCCATTTGAAAAAAACGGCACGTACAAACTAGTGCATGTCACTTCTTGAGACGTTTTTGGAGCCGTTTTCCATTTTGTCAATAGAAAAACAGCTCTAAAAACGACTCCCTAGAAAACAGCTCCGTATTTTACAGCCGTTTTTACTTTAGCGTGTGAACATAGCCTTAGTCTCTGCAATAAACATAAGGATTGCCTGCAAGGCTAACTCGTCTGCTCTGTATATTGGCTCTATATGCGGCCATGATACCCCTGCATTAACAGCTCATGATTTAAGCCACCAAAAAATTTCTGGTAACTAGTGACGGTTGGTGGAAGAACATACTATTATTATTCACTGCAGGTGGAGATTCTGTAGAAGGGGTTTTATTAAAAGTGAATTATATAGTTGGTAGAAATCTACATTAAAGCGGATCTGTCACTACTTTATGCTGCCTGACAGCATAAAGAAGTGACAAGCACAATGATTTTAGCGTGCTTTCACTTATTTACTAATGTCAAGTAGTTTATAAGTATTTAGATTTTCCACTTTTTACAAGCGACAAGAGTCTAAATATATTCATATATTCATTCTGCCCTGCCTTACCCCGCCCTTCAGATGTTGATGGACACTTTTCTCCCTATGCACAGTAATAGGAAGCAAAGTGTCAATCAGCAGCTGGATGGCGGGGGGCGGTGGGGGCAGCATGAATATATGAATATAGTTAGACTTATCGGCTGCATCGCTGGCCGCTTGTCATAAGTAGAGCATCTAAACACACGTAAACTACATTACTACTAAATAAGTGATAGCACGCTAAAATCAGCATGCCTGACACTTTGTTATGCTGCCCCCAGAGTCCAGCTGACATGGATAAGTTGGCTTTAGAGTGATAGGAAATTCGATTGTGAGTCCCGGAGGAGACAGGGATTGATGTAAGTGAATACATACTATGTCAATATTGCAGAATATGTCAGAGCCATAAGACTGCAGGGAGCTCTGTAAAGGACCATCAAACCTCTCAGTTTGGAAGGCCCACCCTAATAACAACTAGAAAAAAAATCACAAACATCTCAAATTTATTTTTGGCTATTAGCCTCTTTTATTTCTTATTAAAGGGTTTTCTGGGCTCACATTTTTTTCTGATAGTTTCTTATGTAATATAATAAAACCATACTGACCTCTAAATCCCTCACCTCTCTTGAGCCTGTCCATAGTGATCACATTTCAGAACAGTACGTCATCCATGTAATGTAAACTGAGGCTGATGTCAGGTTACGGGGCTGGCGGGTCTAGAGCGGTGGGGGTTTTAAGAGGTAAGTATGGGTTTACTTATTCTATAACCTAAGCAACTGACAGAAAAAAATGTCCCCACCTCCGATAATCTCAAATTGGGCCTCCTACAGGCTCCCCTGTCAACTATTGAACTACCTATCCCCTGCAGTCATGTAGCACTGAACTTATACAGTGTGATGGCCACAAAAATATTGAGAAACATAAAGATAAAATAAACTATTAAAAGTCCTAATCAAAAAGATCCTTACATTTCCTAGTCATAATGCATCTTCAGTGCCTGTTAATATATATATATATATATATATATATATATATATATATATAATGCAAGAATCACAATGATTCACCATGACCTATACCGCACAGGGAACAATTAGTTGTCTTGCATCAATCAATCAGATTTCTTTTCCAGTGGCCGACTGCCGAAGGGTAACAAATCCATACACAGAGTTAGAATATCATTTTATTTTAGAGGCGGATGTATAACTACAATACAGTCTACAGTTATTCTTCTCCATTCAGTGTGGTGGCTATGAAATGTTGAAATGCAAATGAGCATCAGTAATTTCGCAATCAACTGCAATAACAGTACATTTGAACTGAATTCTTCCGAGTATAATACCCCTGTAAGTAGAGTTTATTGAAACTCGGAATTCCCTGTAGCTATCAAATTGTATAATTCATGCAATGTCTAGGAAATGATGAGCTTTATTCTCGTTCATGCTGACAATCCTATTATCCTATTTCTATTGTATAATAAAAACATTGGTCTACATGGTACATGTCATATAATACAAAAGTAAAGCTGGCTTGGGTATGTAGAAACATAAATAACTATAAATACTTAGCATCGGGACATTATGCATTTTTTCACTTTAAGATCATAGCCGCACAATTACATAATAGCAATGATGTGACCTCAAGGGGCCATTATCAAGCCATAGTTTATGTCTACTAGTAATGCATAGAAGACTTCTCATATGTGTCTTGTGTCATTTTACAGTAATTTTAGAGTGTTTTTATCTCATCATCATCTAGCTAAGAGGTTTTTGGGGGTATGTTTTACATTGACCCTAAGGGTAAGTTCACACGTAGCGTAAATACTGCGATTTTCAGCAACAGAATTTGTTGCGGAAAATCCGCAGCATAATACAGTAGCAGATTTGAACAAATCTCATCCACACGCTGCTTAAATGCTGGGCAGAAAAAGCACTCAGAAATTGACCTGTGGATATGTTTTTTTAAATCCGCAGCATGTCAATTGTATTTGCGTAATCACTGCTTATTTGTTGTGCATTTTGCCCATTGAATTCAATGGGGAGGTAAGACACACAACAAATAGCAGATGTTAAGTTTTATGTTGCTGAAAAGCAGCGATTCTGCCGCAAAAAAAATGCAACTCACAAAAACCAAAATCTTATACTTACCCAGAATTCTCCAGGTCGGCCTCCTGGGATGACGTTTCATCCCACGTCCCACGTGACCGGTTTAATCAATACGTTTTTTGGCCATAATTCCCTGTCGCGACCAGGGCGGATACGCTGCGTGCTTTTACGCAGTGTATCTGGCCTGTGTTAACATACCCTAAAGGAAAAAATGCAATTTACAAACACATGTAAAAACATATAAAAGGAATATTTCCTAGTAGCGTTTCTTTAAAAGAGAAAAAAGGGCTCAAATCACACCACGTTTTGGCTTCATGTTTAGTGACTACGCTGAGAAATTCTCCCAACTTACTGTAAATGTCTGTATGCCGAAAAAGTATCATTGAGCATTATATGGCGGTTTGTTTCGATACTGAAGGACTGTATTGTGTGGACCTAATATGGATGTATTATTTAGCATTGTATGGTAGTATTAAAAATAGAGTAAAAAGTCCTTGAACACTGCAGACACAAGACTGTGGAGCATTGTACCAGTGCTCTGAATCTAGTCCCATCTTACCCAGATTCATCTAACAATCTGCCCCAAATTTAGTGTCCGGCGCTCTCTTAACCCTGTCTGAGGACTTTGTGAACCCTGGAGTGTTCGTTTTTGCCTCTGGGCGAACCGAGCCCGTCTGCGGTTTCTGCGGCCTAGTGCTCGGCAGAATCCCTGGCCTTTCCTGACGGCCGAAGTTCCCAGTATTGCCACCGCTCCTATATGGTATTTGCCTCCAGTGGCGGATTAAGTAAACCATGGGCCCTGGGCTGTTCCACAAGCTTGGGCCCCCTTCTCCACCACCGCCCTGCCACGTCATGTCTATATTAAACACCACCTTTCTGTGTGAGCATTGACAAATGAGTGCTACGATTCCCCTTGTCAAAGGGCTGTGTCCCTACACACTGACAGTCTCCAACCATCGCTGACAGTATCACACTGTGTAGGGACACTTCCTCCTGACAAGGGGAATGGTAACATGCATTTGTCTATTAGTCCTGGGTACACAAAGACTTTATGTGGAATACAAGGATTTCCGATAACAGACATGTCAGGAGAGGTGACAGATCTATAAATGCAATGACTCACAGGTGATGTCTTCACTGATGGGTCGTTCTCTTTTCTTCTCCATCTGACACAGACCGCTATGGTGACTTCTCCTGATGACTGCAGAGTTTCCTGATGATACATCTTTTCCCCTTGATTCTGTAGCCATTTTCAGCATCTATAGCAACATAAAAATTCAGAAATAAACACCATAAATTGTCTTATACCCCAGACCCCTAAGCAAATTAAGACCCAGGCCCATACATTAACTCAAACCAATAAATTCAGTCCCCAAGAGGTAACTAAACTTTTAAAAAACATTTGGCGTGTCATAGTGAGAGTGATATGTCAGAAGTTTTGATTGATGGGGGTCCCAGCATTGAGACCACCACCGATCACTAAAACAAAGCAGCGGGAGTGCCCGGGTGAGCGCTGTTTCACTTAATTTCTGACTGTCTTTTCTCGGCGCGGTGTACGGACTCATAGACTTTCTGTTGTGCCCATACACCGCATGCTCGGCTATCAGAGGAAAGACGATCAGAAACAAAGTGGTAAAGCACTCACCTGAGCGCTTCTGCCACTTTGTTTCAGCGATTGGTGGGGTCTCAGTGCCCGGACCCCCACCAATTAGAACATTTGACATGTCACTATGACATGTAATTTTTTAAAAAATTTTCGTTAGTTACCCTTTAAGCAGTCAGACACCCCTCCCCAGTGCATTTGACTGACTGCTGAGTGCCCTATGGGAGGGTCTAAGTGTCTGACACTTAGGGCGGATTTACATGAGCGTGTGCGCTTTGCGCACGCAAAAAATGTGGCGTTTTGCGCGCGCAAAAGGCACTTAACAGCTCCGTGTGTCATCACCATATGATGCGCGGCTGCGTTCCTTTCGCGCAGCCGCCATCATTATGACACTCTGTTTGTATGTTTGTAGCACGTGGTGCTTTTCTGTTTGCAATCATAGTTATACTGCTGTTGAGCAAATCACGCACATCCCACGGAGGTGCCTCCGTGTGGCATGCGTGATTTTCACGCACCCATTAACTTCAATGGGTGCGTGATGCGCAAAAAACGCAGAAATATAGGACATGTCGTCAGTTTTACACAGCGGACTCACGCTGCGCAAAAATCACTGACAGTCTGCACTGCCCCATATACTTGCATAGGTCCGTGCGACGCGCGTGAAAAGCACGCGCGTTGCACGGACGTATTACACGTTCGTGTAAATCCACCCTTATGGCTCTTTGGGGGGGCAGGAGTTATTCCCCTATAGAACCCTGAACAGTCAATCAAACGCTCTGACCCCCCCCCCCCCTGCAGTGTAATAACTACTGAGGGCTCCATGGGGGAGATTATACTGCAGGGGGGGGGGGGGTTCTGAGCATCTGACTATGGGTGGGAAATTATTTTGCACACAAAAAATGTTACATTAAACACCCTATATACAATTCACACTAACACCAAACACTATATATTCAAACCACACACACTATATAGACTTACATTATAGACACTATAAACACAGCACACACTATATACACAGCACACACTATATAGACTTACATTATGACACACACACACACACAAACACACACTACATAGACTTACATTATAGACACTATATACACAGCACACACTATATAGACTTACATTATGACACACACACACACACACACACACACACACACTACATAGACTTACATTATAGACACTATATACACAGCACACACTATATAGACTTACATTATGACACACACACACACACAAACACACACTACATAGACTTACATTATAGACACTATATACACAGCACACACTATATAGACTTACATTAACACACACACACACACACACACACACACACACACACTTACTTACCAGCCTCTTCCTCTGCGGTGCTTGTCTCTGGCAGCCTCCAGGACCTTAATCATGTGACTGTGACGTCACCACAGGTCCTTCACCCTCTAGTTTCAGTTTTGCCGTTATCAGGCAGCTGCTGGAGGTTTAGACAGGAGGGAGAGTGCACAGCAGCACAGAGGAGCAGACTGTCAGGGAGACTCCAGCACCTGCCCATCACAATCTCTGACAGTCTGCTCTCTACAGCTGATGTGCTGTGCCCCTGTTCCCTGGCCGCAATTGACTCCCCCTGCACATTCCCCCCGCCGCAGCAGCAGCCCTGGAGAGTTTTGGTTCACTTGTGTGCGGTGTGGGAAGCTATGGGCCCCCTGCAAGCCTTGGGCCCCGGGCGACCGCCCGAAACGCCCATATGGGGATCCGCTACTGTTTGCCTCAGTATAACCACCCTCAGCTCCCGATAGCCTCAACTACCTTGGCACACACCTCAAGCTGATCTAGGTGCCATTACAGCTGCATGAAAAGATTTGGACATAGATGTCGGCCATTTTGTTGGGTACGGTGATACAGACTTTCTTTCTACCCTCTGAATAAAAGATTAGCTCTGAATGCTACTATAAAATAACTGCCATACTCAGGCAAAGGGCCTGGGGGTGAATTTTTGCCAGGACTAGTTTTGAAACTTTCTTAAGCCTCACCCCCCTCCCAGCCAACACTTAATATACGCATACAGAGCCTTGCTCTAATTCTTCAGAACTGTTGTGGTCCATATTTGTGTTCACCACCTTGTATACCATAAGTCTCCAGAGCATTGCTCTAATTTTTCTGGATATTGGTGCTGTTCCAACAACTGCTCCCACACTCACTTTTGACATAAAGAGAGAGGTGTATTTTGAAAATGGTGCTAATTATCTACTAACATGTGAACTTTGTTCATAATCACCTTGTAGTAGACTTCTACAAAGCACATATACTATAAAAATGGTCAAAACGCACAAAGACCGTACTAAGGACACCCCAAGCCATTCAAAATCTGCACTTGGACATGAGGACATTGATAAATATATGAGAAAGGCAAACACATCTTCAATCAAACCAGATGAAAAAATATCTGGAGAGAAGCATAAAAACTTTCCCACTGCAGATATGGAAGACTCTGATGTAGACAGAGAATCTGAACGAGACGACCAAACAATGTCCGAGGACTTGCCGGTCTCAAGAGCATTTATGAAAGATATATTAGCAGAAACCCTTACTCCACTTATTCAAGATGTTAGGGATTAAACAAGATTTAAAATACGTGGACGCCTGTGTGGAAGCTCTTGAATCAAACCAAGCCGCGATCATTGAATACAATACAGTAGTGGCACACAATTTGGAACCATTCTCAAGCTCACATTAACCTGTTATACTCATTCATAGAATGTCTTAAAGGGAATGTGTTGCCAGAAAAACATGTTTTTTTTTTTTTTAATTAAACATTTAGTGTGTAGGTGATTAAACATTGTTCAAATTTTTTTTATTTTTTTCACGAGTCAGGAGATATTATAAATTAGATTCTAATTTATAATATTTCCCATTGCTGGTCACTAGATGGAGCTATTCCCAAAATTGCAGCATTGCAAAATTGGGTAAAAAGCCCTCGCTCTAGTGAGCTCTCAGCATCCCCCCTCCTCCTTTATCCTGGCTAGTGCCGGGATAAACGAGGGGTTTGAACGGTCTAACCTCCTACACTGTGTGTCGCCATTTTTTGAGCTAACACACAGTGTAGTAGGTTTACATACAGTAGTAAACGTACACAAACACGAACATACATTGAAATCTATTACCTGCTCCTGCCGCCGCGGCTCCCTCCGGCCCGTCCGCTCCGTCTGCTGCCGCTGGTCCAAGTGCACAAGTCCGGAAGCCGCGACCGGAAGTAGTAATCTTACTGTCCGGCCGCGACTTCCGGTCCACAGGAAAATGGCGCCGGACGGCGCCAATTTCAAATTGGACTGTGTGGGAGTGGCGCATGCGCAGTTCCCACACAGACGGCGTACACAGAAGTGGATGGGACGGGACCCGTTCGCAGTCCCTATGGGACTGTGGCTGCCGTATTCCATGTCTGTATGTGTCGTTAATCGACACATACAGAAATGGAACAAAAAATGGCAGCCCCCATAGGGAAGAAAAAGTGTAAAAATAAGAAAAAGTAAAACACAAACACACAAATATAAACGTTTTTAATAAAGCACTAACATCTTTAACATATTAAAAAAAAAATTGTGATGACACTGTTCCTTTAAGGGCTTTCCTGAGTCGGTAGCCCCTGATGTTTTACTATCTACGGTATCTGAGTTCTTCACTTCCATGCTGGACTCGGACATTTCAGATGACATCACTTTAGATGGAGCTCACAGAGCTTTTAAGCCTCATGAACCACCCAGAGATGTAAATTGCCAACTTGCGAACTTCCAAACTAAAGAAAAACTTCTCAAAATAGCACAATCTTTATCTACACGACTTTATAAAGGTGCAGGTATCTCAATCTTCCAAAATATTTTTTCAATGACACTTAAAGGGGTTTTCCCATCAGGGACATTTATGTCATAAATGGCAGATAGATGCGGGTCCCACCTCTGGGACCCACACCTATCTCTAGAATGGGGCCCAGTAAATCCTGTTCTAGCTCTCTGTGTTGCAGCTGAAACGTTTGATTTGCGACCATGAAGAGGAAACAGCGTAAGTCGTTGAGCTATGCTGTTTCTGTAACTCCCATAGTAGTGAATGGCAGTTACGGAAGCAGCGAGACATGTGAGCTACCCTGTTTCTGTAACTACCTTTCAGTTCTATGGGACTAACGGAAACAGCGTAGCTCAGCGAGCTACGCTGTTTTCTTCTACTTGGTTGGAAATCACACGCTTCCGCCACAACACAGAGAGGTAGAACGGGGTTTAGGGGCCCTGTTCTAGAGATAGGTGCGGGTCTCTGATGTGGGACCCCCACCAATTTAACATTTGTGACATAGCCTGTGAATATGTCATAAATGTCCCTGATAGGAAAACCCCTTTAAAAAGAGACGCAGTCTCAAATCTCTTCTTGACATACTAAGAGGAAGGAAAATAATTTACCGCTGGATACATCCATTTGGACTCCTGATCTATTTTCTGTCCGGACGCATAGCCATCAGAGCTTTAGCTGATCTTCAAGTTACGTATGATCAGTTTGACATTGACCCCCTAGATATACCAGATTGGAAACATGCACAAGGTGTTGCATCGCTTCCTCCACTTCCAGCCGCTACCTTCTGAGAACGTGTGAGTGCCTCTAAACCACAGAAACAACGTAAGTGAATTGGCAAATTGACTCCGAGGAAGATTTAAGTGGATCCTAACTGAAAAAGGAATGTGATTCCTTACTGACTCTCCTTTATTCTAAGGTTGCAATGTTTGTTTCTCTTTGATGTACCCCTCCCCCGGGTGAGATGATACGATTTAGAGCTTTATGTAATTCTTTATCATTGCTGTTTTCTATATTAGTAAGGTTACTTATTTTTTGTGTATCAAAATTTGACCCACAACTCTACATGAGTCTACTCTACCCCGTTTTATCTAAGAGACACTCCTATCGACTAAAATGGGAGTTTTATCTTTGTTAAAGGTAACATTGGCTTACAAATTTTTACAATAGTTAATGTTTATGCTCCTATCACTAGTCTAGTTTCTTGGTTATTACAGGTTCTGACTACATTTCAGGATTTTGCTGAAGGTTTTGTAAAACTGGGAGGAGATATAATTGCCATGCTCAATCCTGACATAGACTCCTCTTCCCATTGCTCAGCCCTGTCATATAATGCTTTAACCCCTTAAGGACGCAGCCTAGTTTGGGCCTTAAGGAGAATTAAATCTATATTTGCATCATTGGGTCTCACTGACATTTGGAGATCGATGCACCCCACTACAAAAGATTTCTCTTATTTTTCTATAGCTCTCGTTTGGATTATATTTTTGTACCACAACACCTTCGACAATATTGTGTTAAATCCAGTATATGTAATATCTTACTTTCAGACCACGCTCCAGTTTTTTTAGAATTTACAACTGTTGGCCTTCCAAGACCAATACTTACTAGGTGTCTAAATGAAACATTATTAAGTAATGATAAACAAAAAAACCATATAGCTGATAAGATTTCTGAATATTTTCACTTAAATTCGAACCCAGACATTCTCTGGGAAGCACACAAATCGGTTATACGAGGACATTTCATGGCGTTTGAAACCCATGTCAAAAAACATAGACATGCACTTATAGTTTGATCTACAAGATAAAACTGAGTCCCTAGAACTGAAACACAAAACAACCCTGACTCCAGAACTCCTAGTTCAACTGGAACACACTAGAACTGAGTTGAAGAACCTCTTAAATATCCAATCAGCGAGATATATTTGTCGGCCCAATATAAATATTATGTGCACAGGGATAAAGCGTCAAAATTTATGATGTCTCAACTTAAAAAATGGAAATCTCTTACCTTTATACATTCTGTTAAATCTACGTCTGGCCAAATGGTACGTACTATTGCCAAAATAGCTGCCCAATTTAGCCACTATTATACACAATTGTACAACCTTAAAGGGTCAACTTCTCCTCAGGAACAAGACATTCGTTTTTATTGTTACAGTTAAAACCCTATTCCAGACTCTTAGGCAGGAGGATAAAATGTAAGGTATTAATACTGACACAACCCAACACTAACTTGCGGCATTCGCTGACGACCTTCTGATATTCATCCCTAACCCACCAATAGCATTCCCATTTATAAACAATATTCTAGACCGCGTCAGTTATTTGTCTAATTTTAAAATAAATCTTTCGAAATCCCAAGTGCTAAATATCAACTTAGATCTACAAACTTCTCATTCTTTGGCATCAACCACTCCATAACAATGGTCCTCAGACTATATGACATTTCTGGGAGTAATCATTACTCTCTTTCCTTGTATAATGCTAATTATAGGAACCTTCCTCAAAAAATAAAACATTTATTGGACTCATGGGACATGCCTTTCACATCACGGTTCGGACGTAGATCCCTAGTAAAATAGTGCTTTGGCTATAGTGATTCCCAAAATATTGTACTATTTCCGGACACTGCAGATTTCACTCCCACGCTTTTTCTTTCTTTCTTCAACTGAGAAAGATCCTCTCAGCCTTTCTTTGGAAAAAACATAGACCAAGTCTAACTCATGGAGTGCTGGTACTTCCCATGAAACAAGGTGGTATAGGCATGCCTGATTTTGAACTCTATTACAAAGCAGTACAAGGAGTGAGTTTTCCGGAGTGACTGAGAATGCCTTTAGATCGCCTAGATTTAGAAATTGAAAACTTCATGTCAAATGTCCCCTTAAGATCCCAACTATTTATGGACAATGCCTTTTTGAAACAAAACACATCTGCTCAAAATGTATTAACTAAGGCCACCCTCCACACTTGGCATAACTCTGATATCCGTGAAATTCTGGCTCCTTCTCCATCTCCATTGCTACAGGTAAGAGACATCTTGATAAATTCACAAACAGATTTTAGAGCCACCTTGACAAACTATGGTAAAAACATATCTGTTTCCTATTACAGATCTTTGCGCAGACAATTTTTTTCCCTCTACTACCTCAGCTCCTTACGGATCCCCATCTGACTACTTTAACTTATATTGAATTACACTTTCTCTGGAAATCTATTACGTCGTTACCCCAGAAATAATCTATATTTAGAAATCACACAGAATTTGAAAAACTTGTTCTACTAATTAAAGAACTACAGAGGAAATTTCCATTCTATATAATCTTTTGGTATTTAATCCTAAATCACCAGACCTCTTATATCTTGTAACATGGGAAAAAGACCTCCAAATAAAATTTACAAATGAGGAAAAAAGGCTTCTGAAGACTTTGACTCCCAGAGTTCCCACACTGTGTCAAGACACAAGAAAATGATTACAAACTGATTAGAGGTGATCCTCATTATTGGCCTTCTTCACCTCCAGTACCTGGGTGTCGGGAAAAGTAAGTTGGATACCATGAAATGTTAAAAAAAAAACGTTCTTACAAAAGCAGCATTATTTCCCATTATTTATATAGCACCCTCATATTCTGCAGTGCTATATCCACACCATTCCCTGTCCCTGTGGGGCTCACAGTCCTGCACACACTAGGGACAATAGGGTAATGGGAAGGTAAATTGAACTACTGGTCTATTTTTGAGCGTGGGAAGAATTCCATACAAATTTGGGAAGAACCTAAAAACTCTAAGCAGATTTAGTTAACTTGGTCGAATTCGAACTCAGGATTTCAAGGAACCAGTGCAACACATGTTGCCACGTAGCTGTGCCAGCTTGTTCTGCCACTTACAATACTCTTTAAATCTCTGAGAGATAATAAGTGTTATTTCGTAGATAATGAACATCATTAGTCGCAACAAAATATACCGCTTTCATCATATCGAGCTTATTTTATAATTAGCAGCCTAGCTTAATATAAGTGTGACAAGGGACTGCTTTGAAACTGTTTTGCAGGAAAAGTTATTGTTACACCTTTGTCTTTATCTGAGCATCTTGAATTTCCTCTAACAAATTGGGAGCCTCGTTTGGGTAATGATTCATTAATAAGCACACTTTCTAAATATCTGCTGAATGTGATAGGGTTGCCTATTATTAATGTATGATTTGCACGTTTTCTCTTGTTTACAATTTTTTTTATATATGTATTGTTTTTTGGTTTTTTTTTCCTTTTTAAATCCATCATGATAGATTTTTCTTGGTTTCAAGAGCAGCAATTAATGGTTCACGTTTGATTTTAAAGAAGGAGTTCTAGAACATGTTCTTGGAACTTCTATGGAAAGTCAATAGGAGTCGATGGGGGGAAAAGTGCAACTTGCTGTGACTAAAACCGATCTACTGTATAGGCCAAGCTGCGGTAATTAAAAACAATGCAGTTATTAACCGCAACGTGTGAATAGTATTTACTAAAATCTTATTCATTTTAATTATAACTTTGATCATTGTTGTTTTTTTATGTGGTAAACTGACAAAACTGAGCGTGTGAATACAGGCTTACCGGCTCGCTTAAAGCCTACTTCAGTTTGATACACATTTGAGGAAATTTACTAAGCAAAATATGCCAGACTTCTTACTTAAATTAAGCCCAAGAAATTGGCCTACATGGCATGCACCAATTGTATTATATGTTTTAGAAATTTTTTACACCTTCCTTTTGAAAAGTGTCTTGAAAAATGGGCATAGCTATGCAGAGTCATAAAAAGTGCCACAATTATTAACGATGTGCGCAATATTTTGGGCACAAAATACTGGTGTAAAGGTAGAGAAAAGAGTGATGGCATAAGGTAGAGAAAAGTGTCTAACATATCTAAGGAGTTACAGCAAATTTATGATAAAGCATGCATAATAGTGTTAAATTTGGTGCAGTTTCTGCTGGTCTTGTCTAGTATTTTCCTGTCTAAATTTAGGACAGAATTAATAAATCTGCCTCAATGTCTTTTCCATTCTTCTTGCCCCTCTCTTGCCAGGCTAATAATGAATACTTACACTGAATGGGGTCTTATCTTTAATCAAAATGTAATTTTAAACAAGGACATCCATATAACACAGGTATTGAATAACTTCTGCATTTAGTTAACGGATAAAAAACCCAAACACTCATATTGCCCATGTGCAAAAGTGACTGATTACTTAACCTAATAACCTAATACCTTAAACAGTAATACCTGTGACTAAAGACCTTCTATAGTCAGGGGCAAACGCAGGATTTTTAAAGAATGGTTTCTAAATGCATACTTTTATTTTCACCATGCTCCCGCTGCCCACTGGTTTTTACACTACGAATACTGGTCTGCACTTATTCACCAGGCTAGCCCTTTATATTACAAGCTCTAAAATAAAAAGGCTAGGCTAGTGGATATATCCTGACCACTACTCGTAGCGTAAACAACAGCGTAGATAGTGCCGCACACAGTGCCCACTGTAGATAGTGCTACAGTGCCCATGTAGATAGTGCCCCATGTAAACATGTAGATAGTGCTACAGTGTCCGCTCTAGATAGTGTCACACACTGCCCCCTGTAGATAGTGCCACACACTGCCCCCTGTAGATAGTGCCACATACTGCCCCCTGTAGACAGTGACACAATGCCCCCTGTAGATAATGTCTTAGTGCTCCATGTAAATAGGGCCACAGTGCCACATACAGTTCCCCTTTAGATAGTGCCACACACTGCCCCCTGTAGATTTTGCCACTGAGCCCATGTAGATAGTGCCACAGACTGCTCCATGTAGATAGTGCCACATTGCCCATGTAGATAGTGCCAAATTGCTCATGTAGATAGTACCACAGTGCCTCCTGTAGATAGTGCCACATGCCACTAAGCACACTCACATTAGAACTTTTTAGCAGACACAAACATATTTAAGAGATCAGCTCCTGCTATTTGGGAAATTTCAAAGAAATCTAGATAGATATGGAGAGCCCAATATATATAATTTAAATTTAGTCAAGTCCATTCTTCATATCTTTTTATGAATCTCATAAGCTCCCTTAAGTGCAGATATTTTTGGATGTATATATTGTTTTCTCCTTATTGCATTATTCCACATTCTGTGTATGTTAGGGATCTGCCAGGTACTTCATCTAGCTATACTCCTGGGATTAATCAATCCACACCTGAGGCCAGACCTGTTCGACTGACACCATCTCCCACCAACCAGGGTGGCAGGCTCAGGAGTGGGAGAGCCTATCGCGGCCTGGTCTCTCGGAGTTAGCTCCGCCCCCTGCCCTTTATTACCTGCCCTGTGCTCTCCCTCAGTGCTTGTAATTCTTTTGGATTCCTGGCCCCACTGCTGCTTGCTCCAGCCTGCTTCTGCCGTGCTTCTGCCTTGCTGCAGTTCTGCTTGACCTGCTTTGCTTGCCCTGGCTTGCTTCTGTCTCCGTGCCCGCTCGGGTGTACTCACTTCGTCCTGGTCCTGACTGTTCGTTCGCCGCCCCGTTTCCTCGTGGCGTTCCGTGGCTACTGCCCCTTCCCTTGCGTGTTCCCTGTTTGTCTTCCTGTGCACTTAGCCAGCGTAGGGACCGCCGCCCAGTTGTACCTCGTCGCCTAGGGCGGGTCGTTGCAAGTAGGCAGGGACAGGGCGGTGGGTAGATTAGGGCTCACTTTCCCTTCACCTCCTTCCTGCCATTACATAATTACAAGCCCTTACCTAGTCTACCATTTCTCCTACGCTGACGCTATCATGGACCCCCTTGAGACCCTGACCCAGCAGATGCAGGGCCTCTCCCTACAGGTCCAGGCCCTGGCCCAAAGGGTCAATCAGGGTGACGCTGCTTTAGTAGTACCCCTCACCTCACCTCTAGAACCCGACCTCAAGTTACCTGACCGGTTTTCAGGGGACCGTAAGACGTTTCTCTCCTTCCGGGAGAGTTGCAGACTGTATTTCCGCCTAAAGCCCCACTCCTCAGGTTCCGAGAACCAGCGGGTGGGTATCATCATATCCCGACTCCAGGAAGGGCCCCAAGAGTGGGCCTTCTCCTTGGCTCCTGACGCCCCTGAACTTTCCTCTGTGGATCGTTTTTTCTCTGCCCTCGGACTCATTTACGACGAGACTGACAGGACTGCTTTAGCCGAGAGTCAGCTGGTGACCTTACGTCAGGGTAGGAGACCGGTTGAGGAATACTGTTCTGATTTTAGGAAGTGGTGCGTAGCTTCTCAGTGGAACGATCCGGCCCTAAGGTGCCAGTTTAGGTTAGGATTATCTGACGCCCTGAAGGATCTGCTGGTTAGCTACCCCTCGCCTGACTCCCTTGACCAGGTTATGGCCCTAGCAGTACGACTTGACCGACGTCTCAGGGAACGTCAGCTAGAACGCTTCAGTGTGCTCCCCTCTGACTTTTCTGCGATTCCCCCCGAGGTCCCGTCTCCTCGCCCCTCCACGGAGGACTCGGAGGTACCTATGCAACTCGGGGCCTCCATGTCCCCTCGACAACGTAGGGAGTTTCGCAGAATGAATGGTCTCTGCTTCTACTGTGGGGACGACAAGCATCTACTGAACACCTGTCCCAGGCGCAAGAATAAGAAGCCGGAAAACTTCCGCGCCTAAGTGATCATCGGGGAGGTCACTTGGGCGCACAGGTATTTCCCGTTAATGTGAAACGCAATAAAATTTTGCTTCCCTTTCAGGTCTCGTTTGCTGGCCGGTCTGCCACGGGCAGTGCTTTCGTGGATTCTGGCTCATCTGCTAATATCATGTCTGTGGAATTTGCTATGTCTCTAAAGATGCCTTGTATTGATTTACCTTATCCTATCCCTGTAGTAGGAATCGACTCAACCCCCCTTGCTAATGGTTATTTTACTCAGCATACTCCTGTTTTTGAAGTCCTGGTTGGCTCCATGCATTTGGAGCAGTGCTCTGTACTGGTGATGCAGGGATTATCGTCTGATCTGGTTTTAGGCCTTCCCTGGTTGCAGTTGCATAATCCCACATTTGATTGGAATACTGGGGATCTCACCAAATGGGGTAATGAATGTCTTATGTCATGTCTTTCTGTTAACTCTATTTCTCCCCGGGAGGAGGTAAACACGCTTCCTGAGTTTGTTCAGGACTTCGCCGATGTGTTTTCTAAGGAGGCCTCCGAGGTGTTGCCCCCCCATAGAGATTACGATTGCGCTATCGATTTGGTGCCTGGTGCCAAGCTTCCTAAGGGTAGGATATTTAATCTTTCATGTCCTGAACGTGAAGCGATGAGGGTGTATATCCAAGAATGCCTGGCCAAGGGTTTCATTCGCCCCTCGACTTCTCCTGTAGGTGCTGGCTTCTTCTTCGTGGGGAAGAAGGATGGTGGTCTTAGGCCGTGCATTGATTATCGTAACCTGAATAAGGTCACCGTAAGGAACCAGTACCCACTTCCTTTGATTCCGGATCTTTTTAATCAGGTTCAGGGAGCCCAATGGTTTTCTAAGTTCGATCTACGGGGGGCATATAACCTTATCCGCATCAAAGAGGGGGATGAGTGGAAAACTGCGTTCAACACACCCGAGGGTCATTTCGAATACCTGGTCATGCCCTTTGGGTTGTGTAATGCCCCTGCTGTCTTCCAGAATTTTATTAATGAAATCCTGAGAGAGTACCTGGGTAATTTTCTTGTTGTGTACCTTGATGACATACTGGTGTTTTCCAAGGACTGGTCCTCCCACGTGGAGCATGTCAGGAAGGTGCTCCAGGTCCTTCGGGAGAATAATCTGTTTGCTAAGACTGAAAAATGTGTCTTTGGGGTACAGGAGATACCATTTTTAGGGCAAATCCTCACTCCTCATGAATTCCGCATGGACCCTGCCAAGGTTCAAGCTGTGGCGGAATGGGTCCAACCTGCCTCCCTTAAGGCGTTACAGTGTTTTTTAGGGTTCGCCAACTATTACAGGAGATTTATTGCCAACTTCTCGGTCGTCGCTAAGCCTCTTACGGACCTTACCCGCAAGGGTGCCGATGTCCTCCATTGGCCCCCTGAGGCCGTCCAGGCCTTTGAGACTCTCAAGAAGTGCTTTATCTCGGCCCCCGTGCTGATTCAGCCCAACCAAGAGGAGCCATTTATTGTGGAGGTTGACGCTTCCGAGGTGGGAGTGGGGGCCGTCTTGTCCCAGGGTACCAGCTCCCTCACCCATCTCCGCCCCTGTGCTTACTTCTCTAGGAAGTTTTCGCCCACGGAGAGTAACTATGATATTGGCAACCGCGAACTTCTAGCCATTAAATGGGCTTTTGAGGAGTGGCGGCACTTCCTGGAGGGGGCCAGACACCAGGTAACGGTCCTTACGGATCACAAGAATCTGGTTTTCCTAGAATCGGCCCGGAGGCTTAATCCTAGACAAGCTCGGTGGGCACTATTCTTTACCAGATTTAATTTCTTGGTTACCTATAGGGCTGGGTCCAAGAATATTAAGGCTGACGCTCTGTCACGTAGTTTCATGTCCAATCCTCCTTTCGAGAAGGATCCCGCTTGTATTTTACCCCCTGGTATAATCGTCTCTGCCACGGATTCTGATTTAGCTTCTGATATCGCGGCTGATCAGGGTGCAGCTCCCGGGAACGTCCCTGGGGACAAACTGTTTGTTCCCCTGCAATACCGGCTGAGGGTACTCAGGGAAAACCATGACTCCGCTCTATCTGGTCATCCTGGCATCTTGGGCACCAAACACCTCATTACCAGAAACTACTGGTGGCCTGGGTTGCCTAAAGATGTTAGGGCTTACGTCGCCGCTTGTGAGGTTTGCGCTAGGTCCAAAACCCCTAGGTCCCGACCTGCGGGCCTACTACGTTCCTTGCCCATTCCCCAGAGACCTTGGACCCATATCTCCATGGATTTTATCACCGATTTGCCTCCTTCTCAGGGCAAGTCGGTGGTGTGGGTGGTAGTCGACCGCTTCAGCAAGATGTGCCACTTTGTGCCCCTTAAGAAGCTACCTAACGCCAAGACGTTAGCTTCTTTGTTTGTGAAACACATCCTGCGTCTCCATGGGGCCCCAGTCAATATCGTTTCTGACAGAGGGGTACAATTTGTTTCCTTATTTTGGAGAGCTTTTTGTAAAAAGTTGGAGATTGATCTGTCCTTCTCCTCCGCCTTCCATCCCGAAACTAATGGCCAAACGGAAAGGACCAACCTATCCCTGGAACAATATTTAAGGTGTTTCATCTCTGACTGTCAATTCGATTGGGTCTCATTCCTTCCCCTTGCTGAATTTTCCCTGAATAACCGGGTCAGTAACTCGTCAGGGGTCTCCCCATTTTTCTGTAATTTCGGGTTTAACCCAAGGTTCTCCTCCGTCTCCCCTGGTTGTTCCAATAATCCTGAGGTAGAGGAGGTTCATCGGGAACTGTGCACTGTCTGGGCCCAGGTTCAGAAGAACCTAGAGGCGTCCCAGAGCGCACAAAAGATTCAGGCGGATAGTAGACGTTCTGCTAACCCCCGGTTTGTCGTCGGGGATTTGGTCTGGTTGTCGTCCAGGAACTTGCGCCTTAAGGTCCCGTCCAGGAAGTTTGCTCCCCGATTTATTGGACCTTATAAGATCATTGAAGTCCTCAACCCTGTATCCTTCCGTCTGGAGCTCCCCCCATCCTTTCGCATACATGACGTCTTCCATGCCTCCCTCCTTAAACGCTGCTCCCCGTCCTGGTCCCCCTCGAGGATACCTCCTGTTCCCGTTCTCACCCCTGAGGGGGTGGAATTCGAGGTGGCCAAGATTATGGACAGTAGGATGGTCCAGGGCTCCCTCCAGTACCTGGTCCATTGGAGAGGATACGGGCCGGAGGAGAGGACTTGGGTACCTGCCCGTGATGTTCACGCTGGGGTATTGATCAGGAGGTTCCACCTCCTCTTCCCCACTAAACCGGGTCCCCTTAGTAAGGGTCCGGTGGCCCCTCATAAAAGGGGGAGTACTGTTAGGGATCTGCCAGGTACTTCATCTAGCTATACTCCTGGGATTAATCAATCCACACCTGAGGCCAGACCTGTTCGACTGACACCATCTCCCACCAACCAGGGTGGCAGGCTCAGGAGTGGGAGAGCCTATCGCGGCCTGGTCTCTCGGAGTTAGCTCCGCCCCCTGCCCTTTATTACCTGCCCTGTGCTCTCCCTCAGTGCTTGTAATTCTTTTGGATTCCTGGCCCCACTGCTGCTTGCTCCAGCCTGCTTCTGCCGTGCTTCTGCCTTGCTGCAGTTCTGCTTGACCTGCTTTGCTTGCCCTGGCTTGCTTCTGTCTCCGTGCCCGCTCGGGTGTACTCACTTCGTCCTGGTCCTGACTGTTCGTTCGCCGCCCCGTTTCCTCGTGGCGTTCCGTGGCTACTGCCCCTTCCCTTGCGTGTTCCCTGTTTGTCTTCCTGTGCACTTAGCCAGCGTAGGGACCGCCGCCCAGTTGTACCTCGTCGCCTAGGGCGGGTCGTTGCAAGTAGGCAGGGACAGGGCGGTGGGTAGATTAGGGCTCACTTTCCCTTCACCTCCTTCCTGCCATTACAGTGTAATAATAATTTTAGCCTGAACAGAAGATCAATGAATATTATACAAGAGGAGAATTACCATCTATACGGAAGATATTACATTTAAATAATTTGGAATTCACCCAATTGTATCCTGTGGTTTTCTGATCCGCTAGGCTGCATATTATATTCCTACACACAAAGGGTTGCTATTATGTAACAACGAATTCATGGTTTTGAGTGATAAAACCTGTAGGCTGGCTTTGTGTAATCCCAGCCGCTGAACGCAACAGCGTATTGCGCTATGAGTCCCATTGGTAAGTTGCATTACAAAACCTTCTTTTACAAAACTTTGCATAGTGGTATAGATAAAATAATAAGATGCAACTTTTGGAAGGGCTGAATATATTAAAGAAAGATGCATCACTCTCAGACAAACTGCCTGTGTTCTTTCATCCCAGTTAGAACAAGTATATCAAGATTAATTCCTCCATTCCTATGTAACAGCTTGTGTTTATGGGAGCCGTTGTTAAAACATATTGTTTATCGTGAAAACAAGAGATGTCCATTAAGAAAAATGCTAATGAAATATTAATGAGAACGTCTTGAATGTGAGAAATCAATGACTTCTCGGTATACTTTTTGATGTACTCTCATTTAAGAGAAATCTACTTTCTGGAAAGGTTATAGGAGTGCACACATTTCCTGCCTAGCAATAAATAATTAGAGAACAAATTGACCCATGAATATTTATCAAGTAGCTGGAATCTGTTAATTAAAGGCCATGTTTGGTTTTATCCATACCTCGGAGCTATGTATGGATTCATCTTTTAAAATCTTCTCAGGTTGGCATACTTTTCAAGAAGGAAAATGGAAACACTCAGCTTTAAACTTGTTAGCTTCAATTGTAGAATGTTTTATTCTTGTAATAACTTAGTATAAGATTTAGGGAAAGCTATACAAGACATACTTTGAGGGCCCAGGTGATCAGGCAGCATTTGCGTTCCCAGTTAAGACCACATCTTGAATATGGTATTCAGTTTTTTAAGCTCCACATTGTAAAAAGGGTATAGTATAGCTGAAGACGGTTCAAAGGCGGGCATTATTAAATGGGATGGGAGATCTGTGTTATTTTAAAAGGCAAGAGAAATCGGGCTTGTTCAGCTTGGTGGTGATCTTATTAACAAGTATAAATGTGTGTGTGGCAAATACAAAGTATTGGCACATGATTTATTCTTTCTAGAGTCTATATAAAGGACCAGGGGACATTCATTACATGTTGAAGAAAGACGTTTTAGACATCAACATAGGAAAGTTTTCTCTACAGTTAGAGTAGTCAAACTATGGAATGCCTTACCCCAAGAGGAGAGCGAGAGATCACAGTCTTGTCCTTGTCTGTCAAGAGCTGAAGAGAGGAGAGCGTGTGTGCGAGCACGCGCAGCTCGGAGCTCTGCGCGCGCTCGCTCTCACTCACACTTCAGCGAGAGATCTCGAGAGATCACACAGTCTTGTCCTTGTCTGCCGAGAGCTGAAATGAGTGACAGCGCACGTGCGCACACACGCTCTCCACTCTCCAGCTCTTGCTGTGGCACTGTCCATAGTTGATTGGACGATGTCACAGCCATAGTAACACGCCCCCTTGCCATTACACACCCCATTGACAGTTCAGTCAATGCAGTCGACTGCGCTATTGATTCCGTCGGAAAATTGGAAACCTGCCGGAACGATGACAAACGGAGACCATTAACAGTGTTTCCGTCACCATTGATATCAATGGTGATGCAAACGGAAGCTGTGGTTTCCGTTTGACTTTCCATTGTGGGGTTCCACGACGGAAACCTCCGATGGAACCCCGGAACGGAAAGCGAACGGTGATGTGAACAGGCCCTTAGATATGTTTTAGATATGTTTTTAATCTTCTCTTAAAAGAATGTATTCCCTATAATCTAAGATAGGGTAAAGATTACATCATCTGTCATTCCAAACTGATGAGTAGCAGGATTCATATATATACTAGGAAGAAAGTCATGATCTTATATGGAAGTATTTTTGGGTGTATGCCCATATGTACTTGGCATCATCTTATTGGTTAATGTGTGTTAAGTGAAAGCATGAACCTATAAATAAAGGCTCCGTCCACAGCCATTTTAGATTTTCTGTACATCAAACCATTGTACAGTATGTGCAATCTCTCCCAATCGGTCATTTTTGTAAATATGAATGAATCCTGGACAAATTCTGTTATGGCGAAAAGGAACTCAAGAGTACATTACTATTATTCTCTTTATTATGTAGCAATCCAATAAAAAGTTTGCTGGGCTCATAGAAGTCCGAATTCCCTACCATTGTCTTGTGAATCTGTCAACACAATGACCATAACTTTAAATATCTCTTGGGAAGGGAGTGAGATTAATATTAAGTATATATTACAAAACTGCCTTTTATGCTTTCTAATATATACAGTATATATATATGTTCTTCAAGAGTTAACATGTTTAGTACCATATCATACTTCTGTTTCCTTGTTACCTGCCACCTGTCCCAGTTCAACCCATGAAATTATACCTTCCAATACTGAATTAGGATCGAGCTAAACCCTGCCCTCCACCCCAGTTTGCCACACCTGGAACATGAATATTTTATATAAAAAAAAATGTAACGACTTTTACTGAACTTTTGTAATGTGACAACCACAGAAACTATGATATGGGCTATTAAGCAATGTATAACTTCTTCATTGTGTAAGTAGTAGAATTTTCCTTAAACTTATCTCACGATTTATAGAAGAAGGAGAAGACAGACATACAGTGGCAAAACCAAAAGTGGTTCCCAGCCCTTCAGTAACACAGGGGTCCCCGGCACTCTAATATGGCTCTTGATAGTGGTAAGGACGTTCTCTTGGTAGAGTACTCCTTTTCTTTCAAGTATCTTTTCTTATTAATTTAAAAAAAAATTGCATATACTGTTTTAACAACAATACATATAACATCTTTAACATATTTAGATTAAATTATACAGTCTATGTGAACCAAAAATTACACTTTTCGTACTCAAAGATAATCTCATATAGAATAGTAATACAAAGAGTCTAACAAGACAATGCAAAAAAACAATACTATGAAAAATATGTTGGAGAAACAATCTAATCCATAGCAGATTGTACTAAACATAAAATGGTAACAGATGTCCTTCTAAACCAGAGTTATCACTATGGAAACGATGCTCCAGGAACATGAATATTTTGACAGGACCATGGATGCTACTTGTCCCATCACTTTTTTTTAATTGGGAATTCAGATGAATAAGGACAGTTGAGCAGCATCAGAAAATGGTGCAAATGGACAAGTGGTTATATGTTCTACTGATGTTTTGTTTTAGAATATCAATATCTTGCTGCAGTGTGAAGCTTCTCCAAAGTCAGGGTTCCAGTATTTAATTATTGTCAACAATTCTGGGTGACAATCCCAGAGATAGAGCTTCCTCTGTAGAGATCTTTTAACTTTTATTGAATCCGCCCTAGTATGCACCACCAATAGTAAACTATGTATATCAAGGGAAAGGGTACAGAAAGGAGTAGAGGGCAGAAAATTAGTTTTTTTTTTTTGCTTTTTTAATATAAAAGTTTAAACTGCCCTCTACTTCTTTCCACTGGAGGTGTAGCTATAGGGGTCGCAGCGGTCGTAATTGCGACCAGGCCCCGTAGCCAGGGGGCCTGCAGCCAAGCCGCACTATGTCTGTTAAAAGTTACTATAGTAACTAGGGCTTATGTAATAAACCACATGGGCCCCTGTTACTATAGTGACAGTATACTTACCCTCCTCATTCCCAACGCAGCGGAGGTCCCAATGTCTTTGACGTCATGGCGTCAGGACCTCCACTGCGCCCAGAGCCGACGAAGAGTGGGGTAAGTATAAAGTTACTGTCTGGGGGCACTGTATCTAAGCCTACCATGTGGTAGGCTTAGATACAGGGCCCATCAGATAGGATCACACATGGTGTGATCCTTCTGCTGGTCCCTGTATCTAAGCCTACCTTGAGGCAGGCTTAGATACAGGGTCCAACAGACAGTATCACACATGGGCCCTGTTTCTAAGGCTACCATATGGTAGGCTTAGATACAGGGCCCAAGCAGATGCGATCACACATGAGCTCTGTATCTAAGCCTACCACATGGTAGGCTTAGATGCATGGCCCATGTGTGATCCTGTCTGATGTGTCTTGTATCTAAGCCTACCACATGATAAGCTTAGATACAGGACCCCAGCAGAAAGTAACCTTATACTGTATAAGATTACTGTCTGCTGGGCCCTGTATCTAAGCCTACCAAATGGTAGGCTTATATACATGGCCCATGTGTGATTCTGTTTGATGGGCCCTGTATCTAAGCCTACCACACGGTCGGCTTAGATACATGGTCCATGTATGATCCTGTCTGATGGTCACATAGTAGGCTTAGATACAGGGCCCCAGCAGACAGTAAGTTATACTGTATAAGATTACTGTCTGCTCCGGCCCTGTGTCTAAGCCTACCATGTGGAGAGGCTTGGATACATGTTGCATGTGTGATACTGTCTGATGAGACCTGTATCTAAGTCTACCACATGTTAGGCTTAGATACAAGGTCCCAGCAGGCAGTAATCTTATATTGTATAAGATTACTGTCTGCTGGGGCCCTGTAGCTAAGCCTACCATATGGTACGATTAGAAACAGGGCCCAACAGACAGGATCACACATGGTGTGATGCTGTCTGCTGGGCCCTGTATCTAAGCCTACCACATGTGTTAAAGTGTTTTTTTTTTGTGTTTGTGCTTTTTTAACAGGTTCGGTTGTTGGACTACATCAGATTCGAGGACTACTTTGATGACGGCTTTTTTTATTTTTAATAAGAGGGTTGTGTGGTGGTTTTTTATTTTTAATAAAAATTTTTCTCTATGTCTGTATTTTTTTTAAACTTTATTACTACTGCTTTAGTAATGGTTGCTGGCTAATTTACAGCATCCATTACTAAGGCGGGGCTTAGTGTTACCCAGTGAAGAGGCTAACTCTGACCCCCATTGTTACCCCGGTACCCACCACCACCAGGGGTACTGGGAAGAGCCAGGTGCGATCTAGTACTCAACCATCTGTAGTGACGGATGTACACTGGGGCGGCCGCAGGCTGATACTATCAGGCTGGGAAAACCCAAAAACAGTGGCTTTTCCCACCCCGGTAATGCTAGGCTGTGGCTGCTTTATTGTATCTGGCTGGTTCTAAAAAATCGGGTGGGGTCCCGACGTCATTTAAGTAAAAATAATAATAAGAAATTTTTTTGTTGGGGTCCCCTCATTTGACATAACAGCCAGATACAACATAGCAGCAGCAGGCTAACATTACCAGGGTGGGAATGTCCAAGGTTTCTGGCCTCTCCCAGTCTAATAATACCAGCCAGTGACAGCCCCAGTAGCCTGCCACCACTACAGATTGTCGGGTACTGAATCATAGACAGCTCTTCCCAAAACCCTGGTGGCAGTGGGTACCAGGGTAGTAATGGGGGTTAGTGCTAGCCTTTTCACCCTCTAACAAAATGCCTCGCCTTAGTAATGGACACTGACATTCAGCCAGCGGCAATTACTAAGGCAGTAGTAACAAAGTTGAAAAAAATAGACATAGACACAATCCTCGTTAACCATTTTTATTGAAAATTTTACAAAAAAGCGGTCATCAAAGTAGTCCTCTAATCTGACGTAGTCCAACAACCGAACCTGTAGAAAAACTCAAACACACAAAAAAAAATTGTAACATAAAAAAGCAAAGCAATTCTTATACTTACCTTTCCTGGGTCCAGCGCAATGTCAGTGGGCTGGACCCTATATCTAATCCTATCATGTGTGATACTGTCTGCTGAGCCACTGTATCTAATCCTATCCATAGATATAGGCTCGTACTGCTATTGATATGCTGTCTCCCCTGATGTTTTAAGACCTTAGTGACGCCCCTGGATGCTAGTACTGCAAAGTTGGGTCACTTAGGAGACCCAGCAATGCAGCTGAAAGCTGTGGGCCATCAGTCATGAGAAGAGGGCGGGGGACCCAACAAGGGTCCATGAGACATTAGCTACATCACTGCACCCAGGCCCACCCAGGCTACAACCGCTGCCTCCATCTCGATGGTGACCTAGCAATGTAATGTGATGCCAACGTGTCACTTCGTAATACAAGTTTATTAAAAAGCTAGGTGGGAGTCTTCAGGGCCCAGCACACTTTTAAAATATGTTTACTGTGTGCTGTGCTTGCTTGGAAGTAGTGAAAGCCGGCAAGGGGAGCCAATTCATTCTGCTCTCGACAGCAAGATATTGTGGACTGCTCAAGTGGTAAGTGATAACCAGAACCAATATATGTATGTATGTATGTATGTATGTATGTATGTATGTATGTGTGTGTGTATGTGTGTGTGTGTGTGTGTGTGTGTGTGTGTGTGTGTGTGTGTATATATACATATATATATATATATATATATATATATATATATATATAGTCACACAATGTATATGAGAAGGGGTAGGTGAGAAGGGGTAGGTGAGAGGTGGTTGATGTTGTTCTTTATGATTAAAGGGAATCTGTTACAAGATTTATGCTTCTCTATCTCAGGGCAGCATATTGACAGAAAACCTTATTTCAGGGGTCTGTCACTTGTCTATATGGTGTAGTTTTCATAAAATTACTGTTTACCAGTTGTAGCGCAAGCTGAGCGCAGCATGTTCCCCCTACTGCTGATTGACAGCTTTCTCGCTATTAGGCCTCATTTACACGAGCGTGTGCGTTTTGCGCACGCAAAAAAACGCAGCGTTTTGCGTGCGCAAAAGGCACTTGACAGCTCCGTGTGTCATCAGTGTATGATGCGCGGCTGCGTGATTTTCGCGCAGCCGCCATCATAGAGATGAGGCTAGTCGACGTCAGTCACTGTCCAGGGTGCTGAAAGAGTTAACTGATCGGCAGTAACTCTTTCAGCACCCTCGACAGTGAATTCCGATCAACATATCGAGTAACCTGTTTAAAAAAAAAGAGGTTCGTACTTACCGAGAACTTCCCGGCCGTTGCCTTGGTGACGCGTCCTTGGTGACGCGTCCTTGGTGACGCGCCTCTCTTGACATCTGGCCCCACCTCCCTGGATGACGCGGCAGTCCATGTGACCGCTGCAGCCTGTGCTTGGCTTGTGATTGGCTGCAGCTGTCACTTGGACTGAATTGTCATCCCGGGAGGTCAGACTGGAGGAAGAAGCCGGGAGTTATCGTTAAGTTCAGAACTTTTTTTTTTTTTTACACGTTCACGTATATTGGGATCGGAAGTCACTGTCTAGGGTGCTGAAACAGTTTAACTCTTTCAGCACCCTGGACAGTGACTGTCTCCTGCCGGGTTCGGTCAAAACGAGTTCGGCCGAACCCGGTGAAGTTCGGTTCGGTCATCTCTAAGACACTCCGTTCGGATATTTGTAAACAGAAAAGCACATGGTGCTTTTCTGTTTACATTCAGTTTGACAGCTCTTGCGCGAATCACGCAGTTCGCACGGAAGTGCTTCCGTGCGACCTTCGTGGTTTTCACGCACCCATTGACTTCAATGGGTGCGTGATGCGCGAAAAATGCAGGATTATAGAACATGTCGTGAGTTTTACGCAACGCACTCGGGCTGCGCAAAATTCACGCATTGTCTGCACTGCCCCATAGAGTAATATAGGTGCGTACGACACGCGTGAAAAGCACGCGCGTCGCACGCGCGTATATTACGCTCGTGTAAATGAGGCCTTAGTGTACCTAGAGAAAAAAGGTGTCAATCAGCGGCAGTGGGTGGGATTATCCCGCATATAATGAATATGGAGAACTCCAGAATTAGCGCGTGCACATCATTAGGAGGACTCATGGCTCGACTCGCGTTGAATCTCATAAACTCTGGTTTTATGAAAACTACACCATATTGACAAGTGACACATCAATGAAATCAGGGTTCCCAGCACTACTATCCTAGGGCAGCATAAACCTGGTTCCAGATCCCATTTAAATTAGGTTCAATAGGGCTGGAACTGTAAAAATATGCATAATTGTATTTGTGTTTATTGTAAATACTGTGCCGTACCCAAACCTCCAGTGCCCTTACTTAGTATGGCGGTGATTGACTGCCACAATCACGTGACATGAACACATCACGTCATTGTTTAAGCAAGGTAAACAGAGATGACTGGGGACAGGCGGGTACTGGCGGTGCGGGAATGGCACAAAATTACTAAGATAAGTACATTACAATTTGATCTATTTTCAACCTAAAGTCCTATTAAACTAATTTTAATATCTCAGAAAACCCCATTGACAACCTTTACCAGTCGTCACTGCTTACTATGGTTCCTGCTGACCATTCTGCTTACCTCCCTCCCTTTGGTATAAATGGTATACCCTCAGGGATCCTGACCAATCTCACTGTATAGGGCCCCGAAATTTCAGATAGCGGCCCTGACCAGGCCTTTTAGACTAGGTCATCTGGACGATGTTCTATCAAACCTAAAGAAGCGTTTGAATTTGTGCCCACGAAAAGTGCCAAGTAGGGATTTCGATGAAGTAACCCCCGCTAGATCACCTAATTCAAGCTGCACATAAAGTTAGATCCCATACTGAAAACATTTGGCCACTCCTGATCTAAGCTCTTGGATTCTAAAGTATATTTCCCAATGCTTTTATTTATAGTTTGCTTGATACAGTTTGATACAGAATGTTGCTATAGGTGTTCTTAAGCTTTACACCATGGGAATTGGGTAAATCTCTCTTCCAATAATACGATCATGTTACCGTGTATTCATAGGACTGCCTTTCAGCAGTATACCAATACAGGATTTAGAGTTATTGCTTATCGGAGCCCAGAGGACTAAAATAATAAAACAGTGAATGAGCAGTCACGGGGTTCAAGTGTGTGTTATTTTTTCTTGAGAGTTCAGGATTTATTTAGGTATCAACTTTTCAATGAGTGAAGTGTACGTGTGTGTATAAATATATATATATATATATATATATATATATATATATATATATATATATATACACAGTACTGTGCAAACGTTTTAGGCAGATGTGGAAAAATGCTGCAAAGTAAGAATGCTTCAAAAGTAGAAGTGTTAATAATAGTTTTTTATATACATTAACAAAATAAGAAGTGAATGAACAGGAGAAATCTAAATTAGAACAATATTTGGTGTGTCCAACCTTTGCCTTCAAAACAGCATCAATTCTTCTAGATACACTTGCACAAAGTCATGGATTTTGTAGGATTATATTCATGTGTATGATTAACCAATTATACAAAACAGGTGATAATGATCGTCATTTTCATATGTAGGTTGAAACGCAGTCAGTACCTGTAACAGAAACAGCTGTGTAAGAGGCTTAAAACTGGGTGAGGAACAGCCAAACTCTGCTACAAAGGTGAGGTTGTGGAAGACAGTTTCATGTCACAGGTCCATCATAAAAAGACTGAGCACAGCAAGAAGTCACAAGGTAGTTATGCTGCATCAACAAGGTCTCTCCCAGATAAAGATTTCAAAGCCGACTGTGGCTTCAAAATGTGCTGTCAAGCTCTTTTGAAGAAGCCCAAAGAAACGGGCAACGTTGAGGACCGTAGACTCAGTGGTCTTCCAAAGAAACTTAGTGAAGCAGATCAAAGTCACATCATGCCTTCTTCCCTTCGAAATCGTAAGATGTCCAACAGTGTCATTAACTCAGAACTGGCAAAAACCATTGGAACTCAGGTACCACCATCTACTGTTCGGAGACATCTGGCTAGAAGTGGTCTTCATGGTAGAATTGCGGACAAAAAGCCATACGTTTGACGAGGAAACTAGGTCCAAGTGACTCAACTATGCATGAAAACATAGTAACTGGAGTGCAGAAAAATGGCAGCAGGTGCTCTGGACTGATGAGTCAAAATTTTTAATATTGGGGTATAACAGAAGGCAGTTTGTTCGCCGAAGGCCTGGAGAGCGGTACAATAATATGTGTCTGCAGGCAACATAGTTGGGGATTTGATCAGGAGTAATGGTGTCCTTAATGCTGAGAAATACAAGCAGATACTTATCCATCATGCAATATCATCAGGGAGGCGTCTGATTGCCTCCAAATTTATTCTGCAGCAGGACAACGACCCCACACCTACAGCCAATGTCATTAAGAACCATCTTTAACGTGAAGAAAAACAAGGAACCCTGGAAGTGATGATATGGCCCCCACAGAGCCCTGATCTCAACATCATCAAGCCTGTCTGGTATTACATGAAGAGACAGAAGGATTTGACGAAGCCTACCTCCAAAGAAGATCTGTGGTTAGTTCTCCAAGATGTTTGGAACAAACTCCCTGCTGAGTTCCTTCAAAAACTGTGTGCAAGTGTACCTGGAAGAATTGATGCTGCTTTGAAGGCAAAGAGTGGTCACACCAAATATTTATTTTTAATTTAGATCTCTCTTCAGTTCATTCACTTTGCATTTTGTAAATTGATTTAAAAAAAACACTATTAACATTTCTATTTTTGAAAGCATTCTAACTGTGCAGCATTTTTCTACAACTGTCTAAAACTCTTGCACAGTAATGCGTGTGTGTGTGTGTGTGTGTGTGTGTACATATATATATATATATATATATATATATAAAAAAAAATTGATGAGTTCTAAATAAAATATATATAAAATATTTTTTTTTTATCATGAAGAATTACTCGCAAATTATTGATTTCGGGAATGATCCATCACATTGTGATAAAACATATGACCATTCTGCATTTATATGACATAGCAGCTGATATTAAATTTATTGCATCCATTAAAGATCTTTGGTAGAATAAAATAAACTGTAAAGCAGAACAATAAAGCAGGTTTTATGATGCAGTCATTTTTTTCAAGTGAATTTGTTTTTAATTAAATATGATCAATGAGGTATAGGAATTTAGTTTTAAAATGTGCTTCAAAATTATTAAGTATGCAACAGATAATATTTATTAAGCATACTTGTGATTATTAGCACAACATGTTTCCAGTGCTATAATCTATAACAAACTGACCAGAAATGGACATAATTTATTAACTCTTCATTTTTTTAAATGCTCAAAATATTATTTTGCTTATGTTCAAGAAAACGTAAAGCAAACTTCCAGTGTTGGACTTGAAAAACTGTTAGGATATGTACTTATGTTTGTAAATTCAAGTTCCTAATGTAGAATTAAAAACTGAAATTATATATGCTATTCACTAGCTTCATGTACCTGCCGGCTGTGCACTTCATTAATTTCAATGTGGGGAAGAGTAGGGGAGGACTTGAATTACTGCAGCCCTTTACTTCCTCCCTGCTAATATCAGATGGAGGATGAAGAAACAGATGTAGCAAAACTAAGTTTCTTAATTTAGTGAAGCTGAGTTTGCAATTTATGGTTATCTAAGAGAATACAGCATCTACAATATGGCCTCTTGATACTTAATTTTACGACCAAAATAAAAATATATTTTTATTAAAATGTCTTCTTAAGGTTTCTTGTGCATTAATTCTGCTTTTATTCATGTAGAAGTTTTATCTGGAAGTACATGATATAGGCACAAAATATCTACTACTATTCTTTTAGACTATTATATAGGTGTAATTGTCACGTAGTAAACAAACCCTGCTGTTCCTCAGCCATTTATGAAACTTTGCCTGAATTACAAGTAGATTGGCCTTCCAGACTATGTTTAATGAGATGATTTGTAATACACACAATATTTTGTTCCAATATGTGCTTTCTAATGCTAGACCAGTGAGTATTGCTGATAGGTGCAATTCTCAAAACACTAAATATTGCTCAAGTCACTCGATAAGCAATAAATGAACTGGGATGAATAAAATGACATCTAATTGTACTGAATGCTAGAAAAATATGCAAGAAGAACAAAAATATACATAGGTCATGCAATAGCGAGTTGAAATACAAAAATAACAATCCAAAACATATATACTGTACTGTGTTATACCTAGTGCAGTTCCTGCACTTCGAGATATAAATTCAGTCATTTAGCCATGGGGGTGCAGCGGTAGTAGTTGCATCGTGGCTCTATTTCCTGAGGGGGTTCAAAGATAATTCGTAAGATACAATATCATTATAAATGGCACGTGGTAGATGGGGCCATGTTTTTGCATTGGAGACCAGGTACAAGTTACTCCTCTAAATTCAGAGAACACCAACGAGAGAATACTTGTGTCATGCACCGCCCCCACAGGTCCTGCAACAGACATTACGCAATGTATTATTTTTCCCCAGATTGTCCCTTTAAAGAAACTTCAAGTCTATAGAAGTATATAGTCACAAAAAAAAGTAGATGATTGTACTATGACATTGCATCATCCTTTCAAGTTATACTGTTGAAATGTCATGCAATCTAGTTGCCAAGTGGTTGTCCAGCATACTTCCCAACCGTCCTGGATCCGGCGGGACAGTCCCAGTTTCTCACCGCCGTCCCGGGCGGTCTGCAAATGTCCCGCTGGGCGCTGCATCAGAACAGCTGATCGCTGCTGACTGCAGCAGTGATCAGAAGAAGGCAGGAGTCTTGCGGCGGTGTTCTCACTGGGATCGATGCCGGCCGATGAGTGGACCAGTCCACTCACCTGACCTGTCACTTGACCAGTCATCTGACCTCACCGGTCAGGTGACTGGACTGGTTCACTCCCGGGCCGGCATCGACACCAGTGAGAACGCCGCTGCAAGACTCCTGCCTTCTTCTGACGGTGAGTGATGGGGCTATTCACATGACCGTTTTCTTGATGGCCCGGGAAACCTGGCCGTCAAAAAATGGGACATGCCCTATTTTCGGCCGTTTACCCGGCTGCCCGGCTCCCATAGAAGTCTATGGGGCCGGGTAATACACGGCCATCACCGGATGTGTCCCGAGTGACAGCCATATCTTCCGTCGCTCGCGCTCTCTCTCCTCCTCACAGTGCAGAGTTCATGTGAGGAGGAGGAGGAGGGTCTTTTTTTTTTGCTTCCTGTAGGAGTCGGAATCCCCAATCCCCGGCCGGGGATTGGGGATTCCGATACAGGAGAAGAGAGTGACTACACTGTCCATATATGGACACAGCGACGTCACTCACTTCTGAAGCGGAATCCCCGACTCTGTGGCTGGGGATTCCGCTACAGAAGAAGTGAGTCACCACACTGTCTATATATGGACATAGTGACGTCACTCACTTCTGCAGTGGAATCCCCAACCCTGTGGCCGGGGATTCCATTCCAGGAGAAGTCAGTGACTACACTGTCCATATATGGACATTGAAGTCAGTGACTTCTCCTGGAAAGGGGGGGGGGGGTGCAACCTACAAGGGGCTGTGTGGCATTACCTACAGGCGGCTGGGTGGCATTACCTGCAGGGGGCTGGGTGGCATTACCTACAGGGGGCTGGGTGGCATTACCTATAGGGGGCTGGGTGGCATTACCTACAGGGTGCTTTGTGGCATTACCTACCAGGGGGGCTGGGTGGCATTACCTACCAGGGCAGCTGTTGCATTATGTACAGAGGGCTGTGTGTGGCAACAAATTTAAATGAAATTCATCCGATTTTAAAACGGACAGGGAAAAAAACGGATGCAAAACGGGTCAAAATCGGTCGTTAAAAATGGCAACACGGCCCGGAACAGCTATGTACAGGGGGGCTGTGTGTGGCGCTATCTACAGGGGGCTGTGTGTGGCGCTATCTCCAGGGGGCTGTATCTGACGCTATCTACAGTGGGCTGTGTGTGGAGCTATCTACAGGAGGGCTGTGTCTGGCACTATCTACAGAGGGATTGTGTCTGGCGCTATCTACAGGGGGGCTGTGTGTGGAGCTATCTACAGGGGGGCTGTGTGTGGAGCTATCTACAGGGGGGCTGTGTGTGGAGCTATCTACAGGGGGGCTGTGTGTGGAGCTATTTACAGGGGGCTGTGTGTGGAGCTATCTACAGGGGGCTGTGTGTGGAGCTATCTACAGGGGGGCTGTGTGTGGAGCAATCTACAGGGGGCTGTGTGTGGCACTATCTACAGGGGGCTGTATCTGACGCTATGTACAGGGGGGCTGTATCTGGTGCTATGTACAGGGGGGCTGTGTCTGGTGCTATCTACAGGGGGGCTGTGTCTGGTGCTATCTACAGGGGGGCTGTGTATGGCACTATCTACAGGGGGCTGTATCTGACGCTATGTACAGGGGGGGCTGTGTGTGCAGCTATGTACAGGGGGCTGTGTGTGGCGCTATCTACAGGGGACTGTGTGTGGCGCTATCTCCAGGGGCTGTATCTGACGCTATCTACAGGGGGCTGTGTGTGGTGCTATCTACAGGAGGGCTGTGTCTGGCGCTATCTACAGGAGGGTTGTGTCTGGCACTATCTACATGGGGGCTGTGTGTGGTGCTATCTACAGGGGGGCTGTGTGTGGTGCTATCTACAGGGGGGCTGTGTGTGGAGCTATCTACAGGGGGGCTGTGTGTGGAGCTATCTACAGGGGGGCTGTGTGTGGAGCTATCTACAGGGGGCTGTGTGTGTAGCTATCTACAGGGGGCTGTGTCTGGCGCTATGTACAGGGGGGCTGTGTGTGGAGCAATCTACAGGGGGGCTCTGGTGGATGATTTTTCCATTGACCGGTAGCAGAGTTACACAACTGGATACTCGGATCCTGTCGCGTGAATAAAGCCTACCTCTACCGCTCTCCACTCTGGCGGCAATGTGGCACCTACAGGGGGACTGTTTGTGGTGCTATCTACAGGGGTGCTGTGTGTGGCGCTATCTACAGGAGGCTGTGTGTGGCGCTATGTACAGTTGGCTGTGTGTGGTGCTATGTACAGGGGGCTGTGTGTGGAGCTATCTACAGGGGGCTGTGTGTGGCACTATCTACAGGGGGCTGTATCTGACGCTATGTACAGGGGGCTGTATCTGGCGCTATGTACAAGGGGGCTGTGTCTGGCACTATCTACAGGGGGGTTTTGTGTGGAGCTATCTACAGGGGGGCTGTGTGTGGAGCTATCTACAGGGGGGCTGTGTGTGGAGCTATCTACAGGGGGGCTGTGTGTGGAGCTATCTACAGGGGGGCTGTGTCTGGCACTATGGACAGGGGGGCTGTGTTTGGAGCAATCTACAGGGGCGCTCTGGTGGATGATTTTTCCATTGACCGGTAGCAGAGTTACACAACTGGAAAAAAAAATCCCCATCATATAACTCTGCTACCTGTCAATTGAAAAGTCATCAACCACAGGGTCTCCCTCTTGACTTTCATTGTTCTCAGCCTTTTGGTTTGTCCTGCAGCTGCTGCCGCCGTGATGAGCAAATGTTATACCCAAGATAGGAAAAGTAACATAAAGACGATATAACTGGATCCATAATATCTGTGATATCCAGATAGTCTAGAGATCCGCAGTGAGAATGTGCGCTTGTTATTTGCAGAAGGATCTGACTGTGATTTGGTGTGTTTATGCGGAATATTAGGCGTGGTTAGGGGGTGTGGCTTAAAATGTCCCTCTTTTCCGAATTTAAAAGTTGGGAGGTATGTGTCCAGGGTTAGAAAAACATTAATTCTTTCTTCCAAAAACATTTCCACATATGCCCACTGGTTATGTGGGTATTGCAGCTCAGCCTCATTCTCTGTAATGCAGACGAGGTGCAAAACCTGACACAACCCATGGACAGATGTCATTCTGTAGCATCGTTCCCATCACCCATAGCCTCCATCTTTGTAAATTGACATAAATTACAAGTTTAATCATAACAGTGGTAGTATGAAGGTGTGACATTTATTTGTTCTAAAACTGGAATGGTATTAGAAGGTTTCCCATTAGATGATCTTTTGTGCACCTCTCATAAGGATCACATTTTCGCTGCATTAAAGGGTAATTCCCGACGTAGACATTTATGGTTTATCTATATATCGCACCTATATTGAGGATGGAGGTCACAATGCTTGGTTGTCCCCGTAACTCCCATAGAACAGAATGGATAGAGATGCACATGGCTCTCTCCCCACTTAGTCCCATCTGAAGTTGGCAACCAACGGCCGTCTCGCATGGCTAAACAGGGGTTGGGGGACTCCCGACCTCGATATAGGTAGGGGTACCGGAGCTGGGACCTTCATCCGTCAGACATGTATGTCACGTATGCCATAAATGTCTAGGTTGGAAAGAACCCTTTCAATTAAATGCAGTTTTTATGGAGCCTCCAGATCTTGGACATTTCATTTACTTTACAAAGTAAATTCTTTGTGGCTGTTTTGTTGCATTGGATATATGGAAATCAAAGATAAGGCAAAAAAAACAAATGTTATAATAAGGATAAGGCAAGTTTTCTATTTCTTTATTACTACAGAGGCAACACCCGGACCCTGTGCAGTTCTACACAACTGACCTTAGATCACTATAGTCCTGTTTAGAACACAATGCTAATTGATGAAAGACACAAAATTCTATCAGCATAAATCATAAAACTTTTATGTTAAATAATCTGGAATAACAAAGTGCCGAAATGTTTTTGACTGGTGCGTCGTATCTTTGCCCTGTAGCCATAAATGTATTTTTCTAGCTTTCCATTGTCTGTTATACCTATGCAGCCATATGCTTTTGCTCTCTTTTTACCTACTGCTGCTGTACGCATGTACAGTATGTGCATGGGCTTTAATGATTTATACGGAAAGATCACAGTCTTCCTGAGCTGGCCAGTAATCTTCTACACCTTCCACCTTCTGGCTTTGGACACAACATGCTTTATTCCGCATGCTATTTTTCTAATTATTGATTCCATTAAACTATACCCCGAGAGTAAAACTATACTTAAATTTCCATATAGGTATGCAAGCATTTCTTTGCAAATACTTTAAGATGATGAAGTGATGTCTTTCATCAAAGACAAACACAGGATATTAGTCTCTATTAAGCTAAAATAACAAGGTCTTTCATCATACAGCTGACGCTCACGTACAGCTATTAGGTGCTATGGCCATTTAACACCAAGTCAATGAAACGTCTCAACTCCAATTTAATAAGGTCGAGAGATAGGCAGCTTCATTTGCATTATAGTCCTGCATCAAGCCCTGCCACAAGGGGCAAAAACATAGAGACTGCAATAATGAAAGCTCAAATTAGATGTGTATCATGCTGTTTTTGTATTCTGAAACGTATCCACTAATACAACAGATAGCTTTTAAATAGAATATGATATAGGATATACAGTCAGGCATTGTTTGACTTTTATTTAATACATTGTATTTAACCAGATTTAATAACAGTATTTCTAAGATCTCAAGGATGACGCATCTCATTTGTTTAACATGGGAAGGTGTCTAAGTGATGATTTAATACTTAAGCAATTATTCTATTGAATTGCTACAACCTTTTATCAATAAAGGGTCTATTAAAATAGAAAATGCGGTGGATTACAATTTCATGGCTGCGTCAATATGAAACTGTAATCTGTATGAATATCAGAATATATGCTTTATTTAAAGAGTAACTAAACGTGTCAGAAGGTTTGATTTGTGGGGGTCCAAGCACTGAGACCCCCACCAATCGCTAAAATGAAGCGACAGAAGCACTCGTGTGAGCGCTTCTTCACACACAATCGATGTAGCGGTGTACGGGCTAAATAGAAAGTACACCACTACATAGATTTCCGGAAAAAGACGAACGCGCTTCTGCCGCTTCATTTTAGTGATTAGTGGGGGTCTCGGCGCTCGGACCCCTAATGATCAAAACTTCTGACATGTCACTATGACATGTCAGAAGTTTGTTGAACGTTTATTTACCCAATAATTGATTGTATATGTTCCTTGTGCTGCTGTATGATGGTTCTTTATATGCTGTATTTCGGACGTATTCTCCTCTAAAAGCAGTGGTTCTAGGGGAAAAAAATTCTGTAATACAGCATAAACCCTTAAAAAGAATCGCACCCTCCACTTACAAAAAGAAAAAAACATTTTTAAGTAAGATGCTCAAGAACATATACCAGTATATGGCACTAAATCATATACCTTTTATGTGATGAGCTATAAAAGTTACAAATCACTAACGTTGCCCTTAGACAGCAAATAACTATTAACCACTCCCAGTGGATTTCAATTCCTGTGGACAGCGCCCAGAGCTGCCCCGTACAGACTAAGGCCTCATGCACATGACAGGAGCCATGGGCACGGCCATGATTTTCGGGTCGGCCGGCAGCGGACTGTCAGCCACGAGCCGCCCGCAAGTCGCGGGCCATGCACATGACCACGCCATAATTTTCAATGAGCCCAGACCGCAGAACACGGCCGTAATAAGACATGTCCTTTCTTTCTGCGGTGCGGGCTCCCGGGCCATGCACGGACGGTAAAACTACGATCGTGTGCATGGCCCCATAGAAAGGAATGGGGCCGCAATTCTCCCATGGATTTTCGGGTAAATTGTGGCCGCAAAAGCACGTTCGTGTGCATGAGGCCTAATGGTCTTGGCTCCTTTAGGCTCCCTTTAACATCTTCCATTCTCCTTTCCATACTAAATAGTCTACTTTTGGTGGACATGATCTTTTCCCAACATAAATACTTTGTTATTTCACCTTCCCACACACATCCATGGTACATGGATCTTATAATCTTTAGGGACCAGTGGACTCTATATTACATATTAGGAAAGTAAGAAAGTAAAAAAAAAAAAAAAAGACTAAATGGGGCAGTACTTCATATTCCTGCCTGAAATCTGTCATTGCTGGATAAATGTGCCACCAGTAGAATGCATTGCAAAGGGTCCTCTTACACGGGCCGACGTGTGTCGTGTAAATGAGCGCCGATCAACGATACAGCTCGATGACCGGCGCTCATTTGCTCCTTTCACAAGGAGCTATGTATGGGGATGAGTGCTAATTATACGATCGCTCGTCCCCGTATATTTTTATCATTTCAGCAGAATGTCTCCCTGTTTACATGGATAGATGTACTGCCGACAATGATAATATTTTAGGCTGCATAAATGATGCAATCAGCCGGTGAACGACCGTTCTGTTTGCTTGATAATTGGCCGGTGTAGAAGGGTCTTTACTCTAAAGGAAATGCTGTGGGGAATGGGAGATCTAGGAAAATTGCAAGAAATGTGTTTAGAGTCCCAGTAATTTTGAACAATACAATGCTGAACTTGAAAAGATGAACCATAGCAAGTCATCAACTTCATTCTATGTTCCTTAAACAGAAGGAGCACCAGTTAAATTCAGTCTTCTACATCTCTTTAGAAACCGACACATGTGCATCTCCCTGGGTTGTAGAAAAGAACATTTACTTAAGCTTGTAAACAGCAGGAATTTGTCCTTTTAAAAGCAGAAAAAGAAATCTAAAGTCACTTGATTATGGATGACTCAAGTAAACTTTTTATAAAAACTTTACAAATCAACCTCCAGTTTGAAGATTTATATGCAGAGTATAAGGTTCATGGTTTTCTATTATTTATAACCACTGATTTGCTTTCTGTTCAGGGAAAGACATTCAATGGTAGTTAGACAAGAAAATCTATAGAAATACTGAGTGAAAAAGTGACAAACCCATTGTTATAAACTAAACCGCAGACTGCAGATTACTTGGTCTATTATCAGTAACACTAAAAAGTCAGTTTGTGGACCAAATGTTGTATCTACAGGTCATTAGATAAGACACGCTCTGTCCTCAACATATGAGCATCAAAGTGGCTAAGTAAAGGGGGTTTTACACTGGGTGATTATCGGGAAGACGAGCGTTCATAGAACAGGGCAGCGATCAGCAGATGAACGAGCAAACACTCGATCACCTGCTGATCATATCGTTTAAAAAAAAGTTAAATACTAGCGTTGTCGGCAGCACATCTCCTTGGAGGAACGACCGCTTGTCTCCATCCATATCTCCATGTGACAGGAGCAAACGAGCGCCGATCAACGATGTCTCGTTAATCGGTGCTCGTTGCACCGGCCAATTATCGGCCGATGTAAAAGGGCCTTAAGTCCAAGTCTGACCCTTGATGTCCCTGACTACGCATAATTTGATGAAAACCTCATCCTGAATTTATTTTCTTGTCTCTTTTATGTGCGTCACTTTCCTGTAAACATTTAACGTATAGATATGGAGAGGACAAATTTTCACCATCTCTTCCGTTGGCTGCTTGGCATTATATTGTACATTTGGTCTCTATAAGAACATAATTTTATGCAAAATACAAAGGAAATGCAGCACTCCATCATATTATAAGAAACCAAAAGTTCTTATACACCAAACATTTGAAAGGTCCATACATAACACATGTTTGGTGAATAAAACCGTTGTCTTTTTAAACTATGATTAAGTGCTATGGTTCCTGCATATTTTGGATGTTCGAAGGTTCATTTAGGCTATGGACATATACTGCGGGAACCTGTTTTCTAGATGTTTATCTTTGGACTGCTTGTAGGCAATACTAGTGGACTAATACCACTGCTCTCTGTTGCTTATTACACTGGTTACCTCTTTCTTGTAGAATTCAATTCAAAACAGTCTACCAAGCTCTCCTCAATGCTGCACTGTCATACATCTCAGTTGTCATCTCCATCTACAAACCCACTGGTGTTCTTCACTCAGCCAATGACCTGTGACTGCCATCCCCCCTTATTACATCCTCTCATTCCTAACTGCAGGACTTCTCCCATGCTGCACCCATTCTGTGGAACTAAAGGCCCTTTTACACGTGCCAATTATCGGGCCATAAACCGCTCGTTCCCGATAATTGTCCTGTGTAAACAGGGCATCGATCAGCCGGTGAACGAGCAAACTCGTTCATTGGCTGGTTGCATCGTTTTAAATGCATAAACTTCTATCGTTGTCGGCAGCACATCTCCCTGTGTAAAAAGGGAGACGTGCCGCTGACATGATAGAAATGTATGGGGATGAGAGATCGGAGTAACAAGCGTTCGTCCCCGTACTAGCTGTCTCGTTGATCGGCTCTTGTTTACACGGCCCACGTCGGGCTGTGTAATACTACCTTTACTGCCCTGGGCCATCAGACTTGCTCTTAACATTGTTTTAAGCATGCCTTGAACAGGAATTACTTCAACGAGGCCTATGCCACATAACTATATTTCATGCACCCTATACAACCTAAACTCTTCACAAATAACACTTTACTCTGTTCTCAACTAACTACCCTTGTCGCATAACTCTGCACTTGTTATACATGTTGACTCTACTGGCCCCTTACTGGCTGGATGACTAGTTCATGCAGTTTTTTTTATATACCGCTTCGCCAACACACGGAGCTGGTCCGCTGGACAAAACTAACACCGTGTAACTAAGGCGTCTTTATTCCAAGATAAACAAGCCCGACTTTTCTAGCCTATGGAACTGGTTACAATATGACCGGTTACAGTTTGTTATGCGACAACTCCATTGGAAATACTCGTGCCGCTTCTTATTATACTATTTTAGATAAAGAACATCAAGCCTTTTATAGCATGCTTTCATATAATAAATATATCATGTGATTGTGTCTCTGCTGTCTCACCCCGGCGAGAGACTGGGATGAGTACCTTACAGCCAAGTGGCTCAGCACTTCCAGGAAACTATGACATTCCCAGCCCTTGTATTGTAATATGTTTATAGGATTTTTTGCTTGAACATAACTTGCCCACCCATTATTCTAGTTATACGATGGACATATCACAGTTACAAGTGTGTGGCCATGTACTATGACGTGCTTGATCCATTCTACCTAATTTCTCCTGACACCTTTGTAGGTATGTATGCATGTCTTAATTTAAAGAGAGACAGATTAGTTATTTAGAGAGCGTTTTGCCTGTTTTAAGGGGAGCAGGCTCATAGTATATTTAATTTTCGTGTATAAACTACTATGTAGAGGGAAGATATATTGCTCTCATTTTAGAGAACAGTGTTTCTGTTAATGCCCAGTTTTTTTTTAAACTTTTTTCATGTATATAATGCAAATTAACGTATAAAAAAATGTGGGCTAATTTGAGGAGTCTTCTACTAATAAGTCAATGTCAATCCTCCTGGGCCCCCTAATTTATTTTCCACATCGTTCAATTAAAAAAATATATATATATAAACCTGCCTGATACTCCTCACTCCAAAGCTGGAATCTGGAAATCACCATTGTCAAGGGAAGGGGAAAGTGTCGGACAGCATTGCATACTACAGGCCGTCCTGTATAATAGATGACTATTATGGTCTCCACAGAAGCATGGAGATTCAGAGAGCTCACCTCTTGTTCCTCAGCTTATTGCTCGGCAGCTGCCTGTACTCAGTAATGTAACTATAGGGGGTGCTGCGCCTGCAGTCGCACCTGCACCCTGAAACCCAAAAGGTCCCTTTGCACCATATGAAGAGACCAGTATTATAAATAGCGGGGGGCCCTCTTATAAATTTTGCATTGGGGCCCAGCACCTTCAAGTTATCATTTTGCTTGGACTCAATTGGGCCCTGCCTTACTAGTGCAATGCCTGCACAGATTATTCATTATGGAGTCTGAAGCTCTAGTAAATAATTCTAATAAGGAATTACGATTTTCACCTAAAGAATTTCCCTTTAACATAATGCACTATATCCACAATTGGCAATAAGGGCTCATACACATTGTCACAGAGTCTGCACGGTAGTGCATGGAATCTGTATGGCTTCTTTAGTATGGAGTCTAGTATGGAGCCTCTGTGTACTGCCGTACAAAATCCCTCCTTACAGCCGAAGTCCGATACAGCATGCCACAATTTATTTTTTGGGTAGATTCATTTGGAATCCAACAGAAATAAAAACTCCATATAAAGTTGGAGACATAAAGAGGTACAGCACATGCACCTCTATGGAAGCCTTATTGTGGCTCCTTAATATGACCATGTGCATGATCCCTAATTATGCATTTCGTGCTTTAATTAATATTACCCTTTTTATCTTTTTTTATTTCCATGTTATTCAGCTGGCAGTTGACATCTTAATGACTACTTAGGAAGAAGCATATTCCGCATGTTTTTAATCGCTGCCATTAAACCATTTGCCTTTAGTGTTTACAATTGCATGTGTGCAGATTCATTTCTCTATATTCAGTAATGAATGATTCTGGTAAGAACTTGTCAGTTGTAATGTCATCTTCATCTGAACATTATACTTTACTTGCTGTCAAAGTTCGCATACACCTTGGTTTTACTAAAACATACAAATATACAGCCCAGGAGTGTATACCCTCATACTTCTCTCTGCCGCTCCATGTATATCGTGTTTAGGGCTGTATTGTATGATCAGGGTTGCAAAATTAATTTATAGGCTCCTCTATTATCCTTATTCACTACTAGTCATCTACTAATCTATTACTGCTGCTTAACAGATTTTGTGGTATAGGTCTCCTCATATGTGGCAGAGGGACTATATTGGCTCCCTCAGTCTCCAAGGCCCTGGTGTGACTGCAACCTCTACTCATGAGGATAGAATTAAACTGGGTTTAACATATAATGTCAGGATACAATTCTGACTTTTTTTTTTTCATCATCTTTTGTCCTATTTATCTTTTTTCTGTTGAAGTAGGGTATAGTTTCAGTATTCGCAGCTTTGTAGTGTAATCCGCAGAGAGAAGGATATTATAATACTACACAGGGATTTGCGAAGCTGGAGGTTTAATGTGGATAAATGTAAGGTCGTGCACTTGGGCCAAGGAAACAAATTCTACAACTATGTACTAAATAGTAAAACACTGGGTAATATTGCTACTGAAAAAGGGGCTATTGGGGATATTGATGGACATTAAATTTACCTTGAGTTACTGGTGCCAGGCAGCTGCTGCCAAGGCAAATAAAATCATGGGATGGATCAAATGAGGCATAGATGCTTATAACAAGGACATAGTTTTGCCTCCATACAAATCACTAGTCAGGCCACATATGGAATATTGTGTACAGTTTTGTGCACCTGTGTATAAGAAGGACATGGCTGAACTAGGACGGGTGCAAAGAAGGGTGACAAAGGTAATTAAGGGAATGGGTGGATGGCAGTACCAAGAAAGGTTATCAAACTTGGGGCTATTCCGTTTAGAAAAAAGACGGCTTAGGGGCAATCTAATTACAATGTACAAATGTATAAATGGATGGACAGTATAGAGATCTTTCTAATGATCTCTTTACACCTAGGCTTGTAACAATGACAAGGGTGCACCCTCTATGTCTAGAGGAAAAAGGGATTTACCATTATCACAGATGGGGATTCTTTACTGTAAAAGCAGTGAAACTATAAAACTCTAACACAGGATGTTGTGATAGTTGATTCATTCAGCAAGTTCAAGAAGAGACTTGATGCTTTTCTTGAAAAATCTAATATTACAGGTTATGAGTACTAGATTCTGGAGATGGCACGTTGATCCAGGGATTTATTCTGATTGCCATCTTTGGAGTCGGACAGGAATTATTTCCCTAATATGGAAATTGGCATTAACCTCATGGGGGCTTTGCCTTCCTTTGGATCAACAATGTAGGATTATAGGTTGGACTTGATGGACCTCAATCTTTATTCAACCTTATCAGCTATGTATCTATGTTATTGTACCCTTATAAGATAATGTGAAAAAACAATTACGTCAAGTTTCATGTAGTCACACTCACAAGATTCATATACAGTACTGGATTCACATATATTCACATCATTCACGGATAAAGCTATGTTCAAACTGTTTGCAGTGCACATTCGGCATCTACGTTTAACATATCCATAGACTTCTGTGAGCTCTTTATATGTGAAAATAATGTCCTTATGACATACATTCTGGTGGTATGTATAGGCATTCCTTTACTTGTATTATTTTTAACTGTATTGGAAAGCGTAGACGAATACACTTTCCAATAAAAGGGCATTCTGTGTGGCATGCTTCTTTTGCAATAGGATTTTTTGTCAGACATAAGTAACTGTATGGCATACATTTGCATACATCCAGCAAATACTTCCGGAATATGTATATGTTGGGATATTTTCCTTACATATTCCACAAACATAGTATGAACAGTGCAATGAGATTTTTTTTTTTTAGAGTACACAAAGGGCTAGTTCACAGATCACACCAGGTTAAATTGAAAAATTCAAATTTTGGACTTTAATGTATTAGTAAAAATATTATATCGTTCATTGCTTTTAGAACAAATGTACCCTTGCCTTATAATGTTTTTTTGTCTTCGCTTGGATCAGCAAGGGTAAAAAAAAAAAAAAAAATTCCCCAAACCCCTACCTTTGTTAAACTTGATGAACATGTGTAAAGCCAGCGGTCGCTGACCTCCGGCATCCCCCACTTACCGGCAGCCGCGACTGCAGGACTCTGAAACTTTGCCGGCATCTCCATCCCCAGAGATGCCGGCGCGCATTGCTCTCTCCTCTGGCTGGTGCCCGTATGGCGCGCACCAGGAATATCACCCCAAACCAATCCCAGCACACCCGGCTCTTTAAAACTTACTCTGCCCACTTCCTCATTGCCTGAGCAATGTTGCGTCTAACCCTGTGTTAGTCTGCAAAGGTTCCATAGCGTTATCTTGTATCCGTGTCCGGTGTCCGTGTCAAGTCCAGTGTTCGTGACGACTTCAGTATCTGTGTCCGGTGTCCGTGTCAAATCCAGTGTCCGTGATGACTTCAGTTTCCGTATCCTGTATGCGAGCCAAGTCCAGTGTCCGTGATAACTACAGTTTCCGCGTACTGTATCCGAGACGAATCCGATTGCCAGCACAAGCCAGCTTCCAATAAACCAGCACAAGCCAGCTATCCAGGTACTCTCATCCTAGTAACTGTTATTGACATTTGTTTGGCCTGCTGCTACTCCGTTATGGTAGAATTGCACCGAGGGTCCACATTACCCATAGCCGTGACAACATGATAGACATATCTCAATTTGTCCAAGCAGACAATGTAAGTCATTTCCCCCTGGGCTCATTGCTGCCCCCTGTTTAGTTAACCTCACATTACATCGTTTTAATGGCTCTGGGTCAATAAATTCTGTGACATAGATTATGTGTTGCTGAAATCCTTAACCAATACCATGACCCTGGTCAATAAGAAATACACAGAGCAGTGCGTAACTACCGCCGTAGCAGCAGTAGCAGCTGCTACGGGGCCCGCGGCATGAGGGGGCCCGTGTCACCTGCCGGCACGGGCCCTCATCATGGCCGGAGGCTCCGCTAGCAGCCGCTATGGCTGCTACAGCGCGACGCCACTGAACACTACGGCAGAGCAGGGAGGTATCTCCCTGCTCTGCCATTAAACAAGACATGTATCCCCTATCCACAGGATAGGGGATAAATGTGTGATCGCTGGCAGCGATAAGGAGAACGGGGGACTGAAAGTCCCCTGAAGTTCTCCATCACAAACCTCGGACTTCCGGGGTCTGTGTCGGCAGCTCCGGAGAAATGAATGGAGCGCCGGTCCCGCTTGTGCGCATGCGTGACCAGCGCTCCTTTCATTTTTAGTGAGCTGCGCAGACGCCGCAAGTCAGAGGTTAGTCATGGAGAACTTCAGGGGGACTTTCAGTCCCCCGTTCTCCCTATCGCTACCAGCGATCACACATGTCTCCCCTATCCTGTGGATAGGGGATACATGTCTTTTATTAGGACACACTGTAGGTCGCATTTTTTTGGGAGGGGGGACGCTGTATGGCGTTCCCTACAGGGGGGGAGCTGTATGCCGTTCCCTACAGGGGGACGGATGCTGTATGGCGTTCCCTACAGGGGGGACGACGCTGTATGGCGTTCCCTACAGGTGGGGAGGCTGTATGGCGTTCCCTACAGGGGGGGGGGCTGTATGGCGTTCCCTACAGGGGGGGCTGTATGGCGTTCCCTACAGGGGGGGGCTGTATGGTGTTCCCTACAGGGGGGGCTGTATGGCGTTCCCTACAGACCCCCCTGTAGGGAACGCCATACAGACTCCCTGTAGGTAACGCCATACAGTCCCCCCTGTAGATAGCGCCATACAGTCCCCCTGTAGATAACGCCATACAGCCCCCCTGTAGATAGCGCCACACAGCCCCCCTGTAGATAGCGCCATACAGCCCCCCCTGTAGGGAAAGCCATACAGTCCCCCCTGTAGGGAACGCCATACAGTCCCCCCCTATAGGGAACGCCATACAGTCCCCCCCCTGTAGGGAACGCCATACAGTCCCCCCCTGTAGGGAACGCCATACAGCCCCCCGTAGATAATGCCATACAGCCCCCTCTGTAGATAGCGCCATACAGCCCCCTCTGTAGATATCTACAAAGGGGGCTGTATGGCGTTATTTACAGGGGGGCTGTATGGCGTTATCAAAAGGCGGGGTTTGTAAAAAAGCCACTATCTACAAGGGGGGGGTTGTGTGACACCCGGGGGAGGGGGGGCCCCAGTCAAAAGTTTGCTATGGGGCCCAGTCTTTCCTAGTTACGCCCCTGATACAGAGGTACATTATGACCCTATATACGCGCTATATGAGCGCAGTTTTAGGGACCCATACCCAATGTGAATGAGTTTTAAAAATGACAGATCAGTGAACAGCAGCTTGTTGATGGTTGCCAGTTAGCAAGAAAAGAGTAAAAACCAACAGAAAAAAAAGTTAAAGTCACCACATTAGGTAATACAGACATATAGCAAAGATGCTGGATTTTACATCTGTTGACCGTATAGCCAATGTTAATCTCAGGTGGTACCTCACTGTAAGGGTCAGTTCACATGTAGTGTAAATACTATGGATTTTCTGCAACGGTTTTCGTTGCAGAAAACCCGCAACATAATAAACTAGCAGCAAAGTGGTTGAGATTTGAACAAAAAACGCTCAGAAATTGACCTGCGGTGTGTTTTTTTTAAAATTCGCAGCATGTCAATTGTATTTGCATAATTGCAGCTTATTTGTTGCAGGATTTCCCCATTGAACTGCATGAGGAGGTAAAACCTGTAAGAAATAGCAGATTTTGCAGTTTTTTTGCATCGTAATCGCTACAAGTCCGCCGCCAAAAACGCAACTCAGAAATAGGAAAAAATATTATGCTTACCCAGAAGTCTGTGTTTCTTCGTCCAGGCCGGCCTCCTGGAATGACGTTTCATCCCATGTGACCGCTGCAGCCAATTCATTTAGAGACCGGTCGGGGTCCGACTTCTGGGATCTCCGCTGAACAGCCGACTGAAGGACCACAGCGAATGCTGCATTTTTTTTCCCCAGTTTACAGGCACAGCGCCGAACACATCAGAGTGAATGGAACTGAGCGTCAATCTCAGGCATGGCCACTACTGATGTGTATGACATTGTGCCTGGCTAAGACTGAAGAGACTGCGGCAATGAACACTACAGTTCCTTTAGTCAGCTGATTGGCAGAGGTGTCGGGAGTCGGGCCCGATCTGATATTGATGGCCTATCCTAAGAATAGGCCATCAATAAAAAAAATGTCCGGACAACTCCTTTAAGCTTCTAACGCAACAGGCTGTTAAGTCAGCACTTGCATGATGTCACTAACCTAGCAAATGCATATTGGGTTAATGCACAAAATATTCTCTTAATGAAATGAACAACTATTTTTATTTATCGCTGGAATATAAAATAACCTCATTGGCAATCTAGCACATTTTTTAAGCTATAGCTGTGTCCAACTATGAATGTCAAATACATCAATTAATATCTTGGTTATGTAAAGCATCAGTTTATATCTCCAAGACGCTGCATTTATCATAAATATTGAAAAATATTTTCCTATAGTTTAGACCCTTTTATTATGTATATAATGTACTATAAGCCATCAATCGCATCCAAGGTCTTCATTAGAAATATTTTCACTGCTTTTTCTATGATGAAAAAACATAGTTTACAAGCAGGATTGCTGTTCTTGTCAGGAGAGTGTGTGTAGGCGGCGAGAGTGTTATGTTACCGCTCAAAATACTCGGCTTAATTGCACTTAATCAGACATCTACAAGCCCCTAAAGTGGATCAATTTAGGTAGCTATATGTTATAAAAGTCCTTGTACTATTTACTTTACACCGTGATCAAATTGTATGTAATAACTACATAAAAAATAAATAAATAAAATAAAGAATATCAGGTATAACTTCTAGGGAAGGGCCAGAGTACATTGGTGTTAATTCAAAAAGTCTAAATCATGTACACTATAATGCTAGTAACATAAAAAATACTATCAAGTGATCGAGGGACAGTTGATAAAAGAGGTATTCTGGTTTAAACAAATATAGGTTATTATTTTTGCAATAAAAAAGTTATAGTCTTCAAGATCTCTGCTTGTAGTCATTCTATAGCCATCCACCAGTTTGACCATCACATCGCTTTTTCCCTGGGATTGTTCTAATTCAAACATACAGATATATTAAGATTTTGCTTTCTATTGATAGAACATGAATTCATAGGATGGATTTGTATTTTTAGATTCCATTGTTTTCTATGCATAGAATACAGATCCTTTATTACATGGTTCCTTCATTCCATTTCTGTATATAATATAAAATGTTTAACTCATCTCTATTGGCCAATGTTTAACGCTTTCAATTGTCATGATGAAAATTCTTAAGATCTGCTGCAAGGAAGACAAATGTCTATGAACATCTTGTTTGGACAATTCTAAAGTTACCACAAACTATCAGAAAATATATTTTAATTATTTAAAGAGGATTTCCATCCAAAAGCAAATTAACCATATATTGATAAGTCAGAAGTAAAAACAGTAGCAGTAATTCGTTTTTTTTTACTTACATTTTTTGCAAAAGTTACAACAGAAAGTGCAGCCATATTGGTTTTCATTTTTCAGAAACTAATGGTAAAATGTTATTCTATCGGCATGTTCAATCATTGAGAGAGTTTTACCATAAGCTGCTGAGAACCTAATTGACAACCAACATGGCTGCATTTCCTATTTTTAGTGGTACAAATAATATGTTAACTGTATTCTATGGGTCGTTACTATTGCAGCAATACCAAATATATATTTAAAATGGCTTTTTTGGGTGTCATTTTTTTTATTACATTTTATTAAACTTTAACTTTTATTTTTAGTTCCAATAGGAAACTTGAAGCCGTAATGGTTTTAACTTTGTGTGCTGAGACTTACATATATATATATATATATATATATGTTGTAATTGTTTCTGGGATTAGTTTCAGAAGATCTGAAGCGCAGACTGCAGCTTTACAAGGGAAATGCTGCAGAGTCTAGTACCAAAAATACATCTATCTTACATGTGATTTTTTTTAATTTAGGCAGAGATATATTGTCGGAATCTGTGTGTATGGGAGTTTTGGCTTTACTGCAGTCCAAAATAACCAACTATACAGAATGCAGGATTTGCAGCATATAAAGAAAAAAAAACACCATGCCCGTCTGAGCACTACCTAAACAGCAGGTTTCCTCACTTATGGTAACCCATGAGAACTATGTTCCTTTGTTCAGGCTTTTCACACTATCAGAGGCGTAGCTAGGGGTTTAACACAGTGGGAGCGAAACAAATCTGACTGGGCCCCATTCACAGTATAATGACCCCTTAGTGGCCCCCACATAGTATAATGCACCTATAGCTGCTCCCACATGATAATGCCCCTATGGTTGCCTCCACACAGAATAATGCTAAGTTTTTCAGAGAAACCCAACTTTCCTGGATTCCTTATCTCATCCATCTTCTGCAGCCATGTAAAAAATGCACCCTATCCACCGATTGGAAATTAACCCGATTGGAAATTTAATGTAGAATGTAATTAGTAGGAAAACAACAGTTAAAGACAAAAAAAGGGACACACATAGAAAAAAAACTAATATTCAAAACCACCTTAACCATGTCAGTTAGTTACTTAGTTGGGAAATCTTCAGCCTAAATTACGACCTTCACAACGCCTTCCCATGGAGTGAACCAAGTCTTTTAAGTTCTTCTGGTGTTATAATGTGAAATGAAAATTGTATTATTGCTTCCATTATGTGTTTTATTCCTTAGTTGCATCTGACTAAGGGTATGTTCACACGACCTCTTTTCAGACGTAATGGAGGCGTTTTACACCTCGATTTATGCCTGAAAAGACGGCTCCAATACGTCAGCAAACATCTGCCCATTGCTTGCAATTGGTCTTATGATGTTCTGTGCAGACGAGCTGTCATGTTACGTGTCGCTGTCAAAATACGGCGCGTAAAATGACGGCTCGTCAAAAGAAGTGCAGGACACTTCTTGGGACGTTTTTGGAGCCGTTTTCTCATAGACTTGAAAACAGCTCCAAAAACTGACGTAAAAAACGCCGCAAAATACGCGGGTTGCTCGAAAAACTTCTGAAAATCAAGGGCTGTTTTCCCTTGAAAACAGCTCCGTATTTTCAGAAGTTTTTTGTTAAGCGTGTGAACACACCCTAAGGAGACAGAACTGACTAAGGAGACATTCACATACAGATGTAGCCATCTTTATCTTGACCTTTATCGCATTAACCCCTTTCCGACATTTGACATATGGCATATGTCATAGCCCGGTAGGGGAAGTATAGAACAGGCTCACGGAGTGAACCAGCTCCATACGATGAGGGTGTCGGCTGTATGTTACAGACGACACTTCACAGTAATGAGCGGGATCGCGCTCGAGAGTGATCCCGCTCGTTTAACTCGTTAAATGCCAAGGTCAATAGTGACCGCGGCACTTAAATCGTTAGAAAGTTGGGGCAACCCCCTGTAGCAGCTCATTGCACCCTCCGCAGGCTCCCAGGTCTGCCATCTTTGTGCTCCTACTAAGCCCTGCCTCTAGCAGGGCTTAATAGTTGCCTGTCAGAAAGACGATATACTGCAATACAATAGTTTTGCAGTATATCGTGCAAGCGATCCAACGATCGCTGGTTGAAGTCCCCTTGGGGGACTAATAAAAAAAAGTAAAAATTTGTAAAATAACTTATTTTTTTGTGTAAAAAAAATGTTAAAAAAATTAAAAGTTCAAAAAAAACCTCTTTTCCAATTTTCCCCCTAGAGCATATTAAAAAAATAAATAACTAAACATAATTGGTATCGCCGCGTCCGTAAAAGTCTCAATTATTACAATATATCATTATTTAACCCGCATGGTGTACGCCATAAAACAAAAAAAATAGTAAACGCCGGAATCGCTATTTTTTGGTCACGTCATCTCCCATAGCTTGTCCCGCAAAAAATAAGCCCTTATACAACTTAATAGATGGAAAAATAAAAAAGTTATGGCTCTCAGAATTTGGCGACACTAAATAAATTTTATTTTTTACACTTAGTTTTTTACTTGTAAAAGTAGTAAAAATATAGAAAAAACTATATATATTTAGTATCACCATAATTGTATTGACCCGCAGAATAAAGTTTACATTGTTGTTTTAATTGTACAGTGAATTCCGTAAAAACGAAGCGCAAAAAACAATGTCGGAATCGCTGTTTTTTTCATTTTCTACCCCACAAATAATTGTTTTCCCGTTTCCTAGTACATTATATGGCACAATAAATGGCGCTACGAAAAACTACAACTCGTCCTGCAAAAATCAAGCCCTCATAGGACTAGAAAAATAAAGAAGTTTTGGAAGGTGGGGAGGAAAAAACTAAAATTAAAATCTGAAAGTTGTTTACGACGGGAAGGGGTTAAATACAGTGTCAAGAAACTTTTACTTGACTTTTTTAATTGCTTTTCAATGGTTTTTGTTATGTGATATCACGGTGCAACAGGTTATCAGAGTCAAGATAAAGAGGGCTACATCCATATGTCCGTTGTCCCTGTCAGTTTCCCTACGGCATGTTGCAGAAAAGCCGGAGGGAAATTGATGCTAGAACGGATCTCATATTTTTCTATGGGATCTGTTCTGGCACATGTGACATAAGTTGTGCCGCCGTACGGCGCTGGACCTGTGCAGGATCCGGATCCAAAAATGTTACCTGCAGCGTTTTTTTGTCCGGCTCCCTGGGAGGCCCGGCACCGTATCCTATCTTAAAGAACTGTCGCATCCACCTTCTAGCAGCACCCAGTGTGGGAGAATAAACAACAAGATTATGGCGTGGTGTGGGATGGGTAGGAGATGCGGGATGGGATTGGATAGCTGTAAAGGCGTCAAAAACTAGCTCCTCCCTGAAGTTAGGGCTAGCGTTTGGCGCCTTTGCATACACGACTCTGCTCCCTCTTCCACGATAACCGAAGCTGATCAGACAGTTTTTTTATCGCTTTGTTTTAGTGAAATATGCAATGTTAAATACTTCTGTGTCAAAAAAGACAAAAGTATAGTAAGTATGATACCTTTATTGGCTAACCATAAGGGCATGGCCAGACGTGGTGTATTTCTGCAGACACTGTCCGCATCAATGCCACACACAATCTGCGTTGCAGATTCTGTTGCGGCTTTGCCTAAAATGTGCAGTAAATTGCTGCGGATTAGCCGTTGCGTATTCAGATGAAGAGTACATCCTGCTGTCTTTTAAAACATTTCATCTAAGTCTGGCTGTAGACCTCGAAACACAGAGGTCCAGCCAGAACACCTCCGCAAAAGCCAGTGTATGCTGCGGACACCAAATTCCGCACCGCAGCCTGTGGTCCGCAGTGGAGTTTTCCGCCACGTGTGCACGAACCTAACTAAAAAGGTGTGGAAACCAATGGAGAAAATGTCCGCTGCGGATTTCCGCAGCGGACTGGCCGCAGCAGAATTCCAGAGCAATTCCGCAACATCTGGCCATGTCCTAAAAGTTCTATATGCAGCTTTCAGAGCACAAAGGCCCCTTCGTCAGGCAAGTTAACAAATGAATGACTTAGAAAAAAGCACAACATTTAAGATGTTACACAAAGACAATTAGTACATCAGGTGATATATCATTAAGATAACCCAAGGCAATATTTAGTGAAATATAAAGGCTTCATTATGTTGGAAAAGATCACGTGCAGAAGGCTTCACTTTGAGCTTGATTATTTAATTTATGTATTTTTTGGCATTTACATGCCCATTAATCACACAGATTCTGCCCACACCTTTTGCTGTCATACATCCCCAGATCATAACACTAACTGGGTGCGTCATGCAATCCGGATAAAAAATCCTCGCCAGTTCTTCTCCGTACGTACTTTATGCCATCACTACTAAATAGGGAGATTCACTCCAGATGATTCTGTCCCATTGTTCCTCTGTCCAGTTAACATGGGGTTTAGCCCACTTTAACCCCTTAGTGACCACTAATACGCCTTTTAACGTGATTCACTACTGGGCTTTAGGCTAGGCTGACGCCTTTTCACGTCAGCCTAGTCTAAGTCCTGCACGGGTCTCCCGTGCAGGCAGGAGCCGGGGCTCTGCTGTCTGATGACAGCTGAGCTCCTGCTCCAACGCCCGCGATCGAAGTTTACTTCGATCGCGGCCGTTTAACCCGTTAAATGCCGCCGTCAATAGTGACCGCGGCATTTAACTTTGTTTACAGAGGGAGTGCGCTCCCTCTCTCACCCATCGGCGGCCCGCGAATGCAATCGCGGGTCTCCGATGGGGTGTCATGGCAGCCGGGGGACTGATAAAAGCCCCCAGGTCTGCCCTGGACATATGCCTGTTAGGACGCGCCGGAGGCACGTCCTAACAGATTGCCTGTCAGATTTACACTGACAGGCAATAATGCTCTGGTATACGAAGTATACCAGAGCATTATAGCAGCGATCGGAATATCGCACAGTAAAGTCCCCTAGTGGGACTAATAAAATCAGTCATCAAAGTGAAATAAAGATTATTAATACAAAGTACAGTAAAAAAAAAAAATCCATTTTTTTCCAGTAAAAGTGTAAAAAAAAAAAAAAAAAAAAAAGTACACATATATGGTATCACCGCGACCGTAATGACTCCATTAATAAAGTTAATATGTAATTTAAACCGCAAAGTGAACACCGTAAAAAAAAAAACGCCCAAAACTATGGCGAAATTGACATTTTTTTCCATTGCCCCCCAAAAAAGTCATAATAAAAATGAATCAATAAGTCCCATGTACCCCAAAACAGTACCATTCAAAACTACGTCTTGTCCCGCAGAAAACAAGCCCAAAAAATCACTACATTGATGGAAAAATAAAAAAATTACGGCTCTTGGAAAGCGACGATGCAAAAACAAATAATTTTAGTTCAAAAGTGTTTTTATTGTGCAAAAGTCGTAAAACATAAAAAAACCTCTACATATGTGGTATCGCCGTAATCGTACCGACCCATAGAATAAAGGTCACATGTTAATTACGTCGCACAGTGAACGGCGTTAATTTAAAAACGCATAGAACAATGGCGGAATTTCAGTTTTTTTTTATAATCCCCCCCAAAAAGGTTAATAAAAGTTAATATAAAAATTATATGTAAAAACGTTATAGCTCTTTGAATGCGACTATAGAAAAACGAATAAAATAGCTTGGTCATTAAGGCCTAAAATGGGCTGGTCACTAAGGGGTTAATCTTTTCAATCTTTGAGCGATAAAAATTGATTTTTTTGTGGATTTCTAGCATTTAGACCAAATTCTTTCAGTCTGTGCTGAACAGTCTTTGCACAACTTCAAACTACATTGAGACAGTTCACTTTGTATAGACACACCTGATTTTCTTCTGTTATCTAGACACAGTCTTTTAATTCTTTTATCACCACCTGTTGTTATGCACCTTTTCCTGCCTTTACCAGTCTGATTTTGTAGTGTCTTCTTATACCTCCTCAAAAGTTTGGAAAAAATTCATATATTTGAAGAAAATTTAATTAACTACATTCTACATAAAATTATCCTTCCAATGATATATAATTTTATGGTATTACAACAAAAAAAAACTGGTGTTATGGGCCATCGAAAGTCAAGAATGCAATTTTTTTTAAAAATTTCCACAATTTTGACTACTACTGTACATACATATAGAAAAGCACTTGCTACATGACACATTTAATTTCAGGAGCTTTAAACTTTCTCTGCTCCAAGTCCCAATGATTCATTATAGGAAAACAGATGAATATTATTCAGCAGTAAAATATGTAAAATTTCTCTGGTGCTATTTGCTTTGGCTCCTTACCTGTTAAATACAGCCCGAAGGGAAAACCTTAATTTACGGAAATTTGATACATTGTAGGCTTGATACAACATATAGCAAAGGACAGTAAAGATTGTTCAGTCTCATGACTTCGTATTATATTGCGTTAATGAGAAGCTTTTATATGCACAGATGCTTAATGCATTGGATAATGCGGCTTATCATGCAAATGGGGATTCACTACCTTAATATAAATTCAGTCAATTTGTACAATTTCTAAGCTTCTCTACAATGTCAATAGGTGACTTAAATATTCAAAGATTCTGTAGTTTAATGTGAACATTAATATGTAATTTATTGCTGTTTTTGTACAAATATCTGGGATTATATATATATAGTCGACTACGCTATTGACTCCGCCAAAAAAACGGAAACCTTACAGAACAGAGACCAACGGAAACCATTAGCAATGGAAGCGTTACCATTGAGATCAATGGTAATGCAAATAGAAATCTACGATTTCTGTTTGGTTCCCGTTCATGGGTTCCACTGACGAAAAAGTCTGACAGAACCCATGAACAGAACCCCGACACAGATGTGAACAAAGCCTAACTTTGCAAATAATAAAAGTAAAAAAATAAAAATACACTGTAGTTATCAGCATCATAGCGCCTATTTGATTAGTTTGGAGATAGGGAATTAATAAACTAGTGATAGATCCTCTTTAATAGTGTGTGATGACATTAAAATGTAAGAACCACTCTGTTGATTTATTTTTATTCACTGCCCTAGAAGTACTTACCTTAGATGAAAAATATTGAAATTCACTTTTTAATTTCCTCCCCATTCTGGTAGTTTTTTCACCTGTTCTTGTCTTTTCCATTAAGTCTTCAGATCAAACGGTGGCTGTTTGCAGCTTTGCAGTGTGCTATAATCCGGGGTCACCATATCGCTTCTTATATAGGCACAACAGAATAGCGCACAGATGCGTTGTGACGATGTGAAGCGAATTCTGCCACCAACAATGGAAACCATAATTCAAGGGCATGATATTGGCTATATTGAAAAATAAAGTCGGTCAAGAGTAGATCATCATGTAAGGGGCTAGGGAGGAAGGGCACCAAGATACCTATGACATTTCTGTAGGTGTTAGGGCGGATTCACACAAGCGTGTGCGTTTTGCGCACGCAAAAAACGTTGCGTTATGCATGTGCAAAAGGCACTTAACAGCTCTGTGTGTCAGCCCCGTATGATGCGCGGCTGCCATCATTATCACACTCCGTTTGGAAGTTTGTAAACAGAAAAGCATTTTCATTCATCCTTTTCAGTGCTGTTGCGCGATTCACGCTTGTCCCACGGAAGTGCTTTCGTGTGACGAGTGGTTTTCACGCACCCATTGACTTCAATGGGTTCGTGATGCGCGAACAGCGCACAAATATAGAACAGGTCATGAGTTTTTCGCAGCGGACTCACGCTGCGTAAAAATCACGCACCTGTCTGCACGGCCCCATAGACTATTATAGGTGTGTGCGATTTGCGTGAAAATCACGCGCGCTGCACGGACGTATAACACGCTCGTGTAAATAAGCCCTTACAGGTATCTGAGATGAGAGAGAGGGATGATAGATGATAGATAGGTAGTCTGTGTGAGTAAGTAATTAAACCAGGCACTCGCTGAGATGCACATGTGGCCCTAGGTGTCAGGACAAGTGAGCTCCTGTGTGTCTGAGTGAGTGCCTAGTCTGAGTGTCTAGAGGAATATAATAGATCTGAGTAGAGGGTGGTTGGATGAAGTACCTCCAGGCTCTTAGTGGGTGGCTAGGGGATAGAGGGAGCACAAGGCTATAGGTGGATGTATTGGTGAGAGAGTGAAGATTTTACATGCTTGACCTATTTCCTATGGGGCTCCTATAGTTTACATTAAACTTGCTTTCGATACAATTCTTAATACAATAGGAAAGATTTGGTAACTCAGTCTAATATTTAGTGTAAGCTTAGACCAAGCAGTCAGAAGATGCACCAAATTTATCACAATGAGGCACGCTGTATGAAAAATTTTGCACATCTTGCTAGACTTTTCTCTTCCACATACAACTTCTTTTCTCTCTGCACAGCCCCTATTGGACAAATCATCAGCAGATTTGGCTTCTAGTACCATCTCTACGCTAAAGGCACCCAATTATATACCTCATCCAGGGGCGTAACTAGGAAAGACTGGGCCCCATAGCAAACTTTTGACTGGGGTCCCCCCTCCGCTGGGTGTCACACAACCCCCCCTTGTAGACAACGCCATACAGCCCCCCTGTAGATAACGCCATACAGCCCCCTGTAGATAACGCCATACAGCCCCCCTGTAGATAACGCCATACAGCCCCCCTGTAGGTAACGCCATACAGCCCCCCTGTAGGTAACGCTATACAGCCCCCCCTGTAGGTAACGCTATACAGCCCCCCCTGTAGGTAATGCTATACAGCCCCCTGTAGGTAACACTATACAGCCCCCCTCTGTAGGTAATGCTATACAGCCCCCTGTAGGTAACGCTATACAGCCCACACTGTAGGTAACGCTATACAGCCCACCCTGTAGGTAACGCTATACAGCCCCCCCTGTAGGTAACGCTATACAGCCCCCCTGTAGGTAACGCTATACAGCCCCACCTGTAGGTAATGCTATACAGCCCCCCCTGTAGGTAACGCTATACAGCCCCCTGTAGGTAACGCTATACATCTCCCCCTGTAGGTAACGCCATGCAGACCCCAGAAGTCAGAGGTTTGTGATGGAGAACGTCAGGGGACTTTCAGTCCCCCGTTCTCCTTATCACTGCCAGCGATCACACATGTATCACCCTATCCTGTGGATACATGTATTTTGTTTAATGACAGAGCGGGGAGATACCTCCCTGCTCTGCCGTAGTGTTCAGTGGCGTCGTGCTGTAGCAGCCATAGCGGCTGCTAGCGGAGCCTCCGGCCATGGTGGGGCCCTCATACCGCGGGCCCCGTAGCAGCCGCTATGGCTGCTAAGGCGGTAGTTACGCCACTGACCTCATCCCATGACATCACTCCCGCTCAAATACAAAAGACCAGTGATTGTCTGTCCGCTGTCTCTAACATCATGTCCTCTATTTATCTGAAACTAAATCTTTCTAAACCTGAGCTCCTTGTGTTCCCACCATCTACTAACCTCCCTAAACCTGATGTCTCCATCTCAGTGTGTGGCACTGCCATAACTTCTAGGCAGTACGCCCGCTTTCTTGGGATTATTTTTGACTCAGATCTTTCCTCAGATTCAATCACTTACACGCTCCTGTCACCTCAAAAACATCTCCAGAATTCGCCTTTTCTTACTGTGGAAACAGCCAAAACTCTCCTTGTCGCTCTGATTCACTCTTGTCTTGACTACTGTAACTCATTACTAGTCGGTCTTCCCCCTCACTAAACTCTCCCCTCTCCAATCTATCTTTAATGCAGTAGCCAGGCTAATGTTTCTGACCAACCGCTACACCAATGCCTCTACCCTGTGCCAGTCACTGCTTTGGTTGCCCATACATTAAATTCAAACTTATTACTCTCCCCCACAAAGCTCTCCACAGTGTTGCACCTCCTTACATCTCCTCCCAAATCCTTGTCCACCACCCTACCCGTGCTCTACGTTTTGCCCACAACCTTAGATTAATCCGAACCTCCTACTCCCGTCTCCAAGATTTCTCTCGTGCTGCACCAGTCCTCTGGAATGCGTTACCCCAGACAATCAGATTAATTCCCAACATTAACAGTTTTAAGCGTGCCCTAAAAACACATATTTTTACACAGGCCTATAACATTCCCTAATCTGATTCTTTTCTTTGTCTCCCTTTTACATTAGTCATGAGGACTTGACCCCCACATTCAGCAGTATCCCCCACACTCCTTGCACCCTAATGCACTTCATGTTTGTCATACACAGATACCGGCTGGTGACCGGCTCATGCAGCTTTATGTGTACCACCCCATTTGTATAAAAGATGGCTGGACCATCGTACTGAACAAGCACGTTTAACATTTTGTGTCTCCCTTATTTCCTCATAGATTGTAAGCTCTTGCGAGCAGGTTCCTCACTCCTCTTGTTTGAATTGTTAATTTGTTTTTTCATGATCTAATGTCTAATATTGTCGGTACATGTTCCCTCTGAATTGTAAATTGCTGCGGAATATGTTGGTGCCATAGAAATAAAAATTATTATTACTGAAATATTATGAGTGAGGTAGCAAGATTTGCCTCCTTCAACACCACCAAAATAATGAGTCAAAGACATTGCTATCTAGGAATAGATTTGTGTGAGTTCATAAATAAATCCCATGGGCACCTGCTGAGAACTTGTAATTGAAGCTGTGATGCATTTCATTTTATAGATTTTGAAAGTTTTTTTTATATCTACCTTAAAATGAATAATATCTGAAGGAGGCAATTAAACAAAATTCCAGCATCTGTCAAATTACAGTAAATGTTTAATTTCTGTGTAAAAAATTTATAAACTTGGCCTTTGAGTTTATTAAAAATTGGAAATTAATTAAGAAAGAAAGATCTTTTGTTCTTTTCGCTTGTTCTCCTCTGGTAGCAAATTAGTGCTTGGCAAGGAGAAAGAGACTAAGGTGTCCACTAAATAGTCTAATGGTTAGCCGGTATTGTACTTATACAAAAGTGTGGATATCATGGGTTAAAGATACACAACAGTAACAACAATTCACTAAAGTAAAAAAAACTAAAAGGGATTGTCTTCATAAGACATCAGCTGATGGCTGTAGAACCGACTCCTAGAACCAGGGTTCTGGCCGAATAATGGGCCACAAGAGTAAAACAGAAAATAACCCCTGGAGCTGACTTTGGAGCCAATAGTCACTACGGTCTGTTTCTTATGAGTTGATTCACAAATAACATTATATTTTATTTGGGGTCCTGTGTGTGCAATGATGACAACAAAGAAAGAGAATTCCACAGCACTGGACCACAAGTGGGTGCACGCCTCAACAGGACCTGGTCCACGGTCCTCAATACTAGGCAATCAAAAATAGACAAAGAGGCAGCACTTCCAAAAATGACAGCTTTAATCACCCGTGCGACATTTTGGTTCAACAGCGCCTTTCTCAAGCATGCTTAAGAAAGGTTACTGTTGGACTGAAACGTTGCACGGGTGATTAAAGCTGTCATTTTTGGAAGTGCTGCCTCTTTGTCTATTTTTGAACAACGTTTACAATTCCATTGAAAGTGGACGTGGACATGTTCAGTATAGCTCAGGGGCGGAGCTAAAGGCTCATGGGCCCTGGTGCAAAAGTTTTTCTTGGCCCCCCTCCCAAATTCTTCCCATGGCCGACGGCCCGCAGCCTTCAGCTACATCGCTGGGTCTCCTAAGTGACCCAACGATGCAGCCCTTGCAGCCAGGGGCGTCACTAAAGTCTTAAAACGTCAGAAGCAATAGCCCCATGACACAATTTTTAGAGACTGGACAACAGACAGCAGACAGTAAGAGTATACTTACCCTCCTCTTTGGCTATGGCCGCAACAGAGGTCATGACTCCATCCAGCGTCTTGACATCATCCGCGGAGCACAGCTTTGTGATGTCATGATGCGAAGAGTCGTCAGAACCTCTGCCTCACTCCGGAATGAGGAGGGTAAGTTTACTGTCAGTTACTATAGTAACAGGGGCCTGTGTAGTTTATTACATAGGCCCCAGTTACTAAACTCACTTTTTATAGATGTGATGTGGGGGGGCAGGCCGCTGACCCCTATACTTACGCCACTGGTATAGATAAAAGGTTAACCTTTAAAAGCATTTCCTCTGGTGGGCCCAAGGAACCCCAGTTCGACCCTTCGTGGAAAACCCAGCGATCAGATGATATTGCCAGGAGAAGTTTTGTCCGGCCAACATTGTAATCTTGCATGGTGCCTGTTTAAATGAATAGGTGACCAGAGTAAGCACACTCTTATTTAGTGGCTCTGTGCTTTAGTAGTTTGTCTTCGTAGGATAACACCTTTAAATTTGTGGACAGTGCACACCTGTCACAGAGGCAGACCTTACTACAGAAACCGCAACAGAACATAGAGGTTAAAAATGGAAGCCATAGCACAGGTGAGAACAGAGTCTAACATGCCAAAACTGCTGTTTGGGTAGGCTTTATGCCACTGCAGCTCCCTTTTGCCTTTCCAGGATCTTTTTGGCAGTTGTGTATTTATTAAGGAAAGAAAAGCAAGGAAAAAGCTAAAGAGAAAAATCAATACAATTCTCCACCGTCATAGTTCAGGGACCACGTACCTATGAGTTCTGCAGGAACAAGTATTTCTAAAGCAGTTTCCCAGTTTGGTACCACAGATTTAAGCTTCCTGAACTCCTGTGAGTACTAGTATTGAGGTTGCTATTTGGATTAAGTGTAGGCAATTCTACATTTTCAGGTTTGGTTAATATGGAATCTTTTGCTTTACTGTAATATACATAAAGAGAACCCCCTGATGTGATTTACAACTGGAGTTTGGTGTTATTAAATGTATACTTTTTACTAAACATGAAGAATTAGTAAATCATTTGTAATGCCCTCCGCTTTCCACTCTGTACTTACCTGCTGCTGATGCCGATGCTCCGTTCTGGGTCCTAGTGTATGCTTACACCGGCTCTCACTTTCTTAAAGGGCCAGCACATGCCACATTTTTCCTTTCAGCCTTTTCCCTCCCTCTTTACCACTGCACCTAAGTGACAAAGTGGGTTCAGACCACCCTCTGCTGACCCTGTGACAGATGATCTCACAGACCCTGTGACATCATTGTTTTAGCAGTTTTGTCTTCTGAGAAAATACAGTGAAATATATGTACAAAAACAAAAATAATTTCACACAGTATGCCGTAACTATTTCCCAGAGATTGCTAATTGGTGAATCATCTCATTTATGTCATAATCTCTCTTGCATTCGCTTTGTACCACAGTTGCTTAGTCAGTGAATTGCTTATATTTATGGTGGAATGGTGAACAAATTTATCAATCCGATAACTCAAAATGAATTGGAGATGACACTACCCAAACTCACTATACAATTAAGAGGCTACAAACACACAAAAAATATCCATCCAGAAAATAAATCAGGCTTCTATAAAAATACGAATTCACAGTGCTCAAAAAAGGGTCAAATGCTCACAGCACTTTACATTCTAATGCTGAGCTTTATGAACTTGTAAGGCCATCTCCATATGGAAGCCGTATTGTAGACTTCCCTGCGTTGTTCTGATGGGATATATAAACACAGCCCTAAACCTCCGACATGCAACATTTTAGTCTTAAACCTCAACCAAAATGTCTGTGTAGAACACATAGGTGACATCTGACTGTCATTTGCTAAATTATATATGAAGTCTAAGATAATACAAATCTAGCTGTATATGGTTTCTACCTGTAACTTGGGGACTAGGGCTGTGGAATAGAAGTAGTTTCTTTTTTTTATTTAGCCCTCCTGACATGTCTGTTTTAGCAAATACTTGTTTTCCCCATAGAATCATAATTCTGGTGCATCTTTTCTTAGAATTCTGCGTTGTGCCGTTCCTCTGTTATTCCTCCTTGAAATTTATGATTAAATTGACAACTGGCTGTTACCATTCCTCTTTTCAAAGGGGTGTGTCCCTACACAATTTGAGACTGTTAGCACTGATTGGTAACACCCAATTATCAATTTATTTATAAAATTGTAGGAGGAATAGTACAACCCAGAGTTCTAAGAAAAGATGCTCTACAATCATTATTTAATGAGGAATACAAATATTTACTAAATCAGACATGTCTGGAGAGCTGATAGATCCTCTTAAAGGGCATGGCTAACTGACATGCAATGATTAGCACTGTTGTTTTGCAGCAGCGGGGTCTTGGTTTTGTATCTGACCAAAGATAAAATCAATGGAGTTTATATGTTTTGAAATTGCCCTTTCATTTTTACAGCATTGATACATTAAAACAACTAGAGTTGCCCTTTATCGCTTTAATCATCATATTGCCCTGAGTACTATCGGAGTCATATATTTCATTCATCATGGACAGTAAAACACCATGCTACTGTATATTGTAGATAAGAACTTGGCAATGAAAGATTGTTTAATTAATTGAATTTAATCCAAACTGTTACAATGTTATGGCTACACTTTTGCAAAAAAGGAAAAAAATCTACAGATGTAGCCAAGATTATCTTGACTCTGATAACTTTTTGCAGGTTGATATCACACAACAAAAGCCATTGAAAAAGTAAAGTTAAAGTTTCTTGACACTGTGCAATTAATGTGTTAAAAGTCAAGATAAAGATGGCAACATCTGTACATGAATTGCTATTAATAAATTGCTCTTTTGTTCTAATGGGGCATAAAGCCAAACATGCTTCTTTTCTATTTCCCCAAAGATTGGGAAAGGTAAAAATAAAGTTTGACTAATTTAAAATAAGGACCTGACTGTTAAAAAGCTTCAGATTCCGTATGTGGAATAAAAAAGGTGTTTTTTTTGGTACATTACACCCTATAATTTTTAGCAACATAACTGGAGCTGTCAACCCATCATAGTTGCCAGCTACCAGCTGAGCTGTGGGCACCCACTGTGCGGCTGCCTGAGAAGGAAGCATTTTTCCTCATCATAATACAGACACAAGATCAGATTTTGTCTTACAGAGAAAAAAAAAACGTTAGTGTCAAATCAAAATATGAACCTTCTTAAAAATCTGCCTACAAGTTGAGTGATTTATGTTTCTTAAAGGAAGATGCTAGAGATTCACAATTATTAGTAGTTTGTTGCATTATATTTACCTAATACAAAGTAGCAGTATGACGCATAGCTGGTAGAAGAACAGCAGGGACTGGATGAATGATGTGTATTTAAGATACTACATCAGGACATATAGAGTATGAAGCGCTCAGCAGTGAAGTGGTGGCAGTTCTATGGAAGATCCAACCTGTGGGTAATATCTCTTCTTTTTGAAGTAATAAGAATAATATTCCCATGAAAGATCTTTGATTATGTCTAATAAATGCAATTATATTTCTAATAAATAGATTTCCAACAGTCATCAATAATTGTTTTGTCATCTCAAAAATGATTGTTATGCAAATCGGCTCAATTCACTGCAAGCAGCAGCCATCTTTCTCTCTGGAAGTATTGGCAGCATGTGTCAGTACCCTTATTTTTTCTGAACTCACATGCTGCATAAGGGGGTCATAGTAAAGTGAAGCCCCATGATTACTTGGAGTTCTGCATGTTTCATCCACAAGGTTTGGCTAGAGTTGCTATGCAAAAGCCCAAACATATTCAGACCACTTTGAGCTAAATAAATCATCAACAGCATATATCTCTTTCCAGTCCTGATAGTTTTCTACAATGTATTAGTGCAGGCAAAATATATCAGTCCAGAGTGTTTAGCACACAGAGTATTGCCTAGACTGTGTCGTGGAAGTCAATGGCTCAAAATATATTAGACTGAAATTTAGATGAGTGTTTCAACAGACACTCACGCCAGGAACTTTATCCAGCATCCTAATCAGAAGATTTCATACCGATATATCGAGAGAGGAGAAATAACACACAGACGCTGCTGGTATATATACTCCTCAAAATACTCCTCTGAGGTTTTATTGCCAAACTCAATTACAATAATATCATTCAAAATGGGTGTAGGCTTGAGGATAACCAATCAGAGGCAATGTGACAATAACTCTTATTTAGCCAATATCATACAATAAGAATATTTCAAATGCATTATTATAATTCTTCATTAGAATGCTGACATCAGGTAACACCTGGAGACGAGCATACAATCGTGTGGTGTTAAATGTTCTTTCCCATGAGGGAATTTTTTACGATAATGACAAATAGTTGGACTTTATGCCTGGGCATTCAGCCAACCCGCTATCCATGGATGCATAAAGACCACAAGATGAACACATAGAGATAACACATTTCTTTGAAGAATAAATATCTTCGTAATTCGGCATCCTGTTTGATAATTCACAATATAATTTAATACAGAGAATATAAGTAAATGGACCATCCTTCACAAACCCCCCTTCTTCTCATATTAAATTACAGAAGTTATATATTATGATTATAAACCTCAAACAATATATCAATAGGGCCACAACTAATAATATAATGCTATCACCAATCTCAGGTTTGGGTATAGGGTCCCACCAGTGCATTGACAAGTCCTGTACATTTTCATCCTCTTCTGTTCTTCACTGACTGTCGCCCTTAGGGTAACCCACACAATTGTGGAGTCAGACTGTACGGTGGTGTCCAGTGGGGGATTTGTTATTACCCTCCTTCTGGTCACTTACTTATTAAAACACTTGGATGCTGCTGACGGGTTCACTCAGGTTTTTGGTCTTTGCTTTATTTTGACCTTTGCTTTACTTTGACCTTTGCTGATGTCATCAGGACTTTGTTTGGTCCTTCTCATCTGTCAGACACCGTCTCTTTTAGTATACATCAACGGGCTGTACGCCTCACCTCATGCTGTGAGCCTGGGGTGAGAACCCACGTAGACGGAGTAGTGGAGTTTTATTGCGACTACTACAAACCCTCCACATCTGTCCTCTTCCTCCGGCAAGTTGCCTGTCTGCATGGCTGCTTAGAATTGTGACACTGCCGTCAGTACATGACAAACGCGTTGTATTGGCTTAGGCTGCACGTGCCGTATCTCAGTGATGGAGTTCATCATGTTAAAAGTCTTTTAGTTCATGTTTACTGGCACTTGCTGGGGACCCAACCTTTGTCAATTGTTAAAATAAATGCTAATCTGGTGATAACATTTACATAATATAAAAATTGTTCTAAGTACATTAAATAACAATGTCAGGCCCTTAAACTAAATCAAACAAACACCTTTACATAAGAAAACATTCTCTGTCCCAATGGACAGGGCACCTAGAAAATGTGTAGTTACTGGGTACATTTTATTTGCACTTGGTGTTACACTTTTCAATAGGATTTGTACCTTGTTCTGAACTGATTACCTGTAACAACTTCTACCCACAGAAATATTACGTGTCTCAAACCAATTTTTTGGTACTCTGATTTGTACTGCCTGGGATGGCCTCTCAAGGTCTCTTCTCTTTGTGGGAGGTGGGTATGAAAAAGTTGGCACCGGTGTGCCAGGACTGTTCTGTAGGCAAGTCAAACAGCTCTAACATAATTTAGCAGCAACAGCTGCAAAAACCTGGGACATAACAATTAGATCTTACCAAATCGATCCTTGCAGTCTTGGGGGCATATGTGAGGTCACATACTATCAATGAAAGGGCCATCAAGAGTGCCTTGGGTTCTACCGGTTTACCTTCCTTTATCCATCCACATTCTGTTAGAATCAGGTTTTCACGCCTTTCGCTCCCAGTTGGACACTTCCTGTGGAGAACAATCTTTTTCATCGCATAATCATTAATTGATCTTAATCAGATAATTCAGTTGAAGAAAAACATTCACAAATAACATCTTTACATTAAACGTTCACATTGAGCAGTAACTAGAAGTGACACATGCAAACTGATTTGTCTTTTTTTATATATACTGCACAAAATTTTCTGCTCTTAAATTTTCCTTTCACAACAAAACATTTTTTTCAAATGGGAATATTCCGCTGCTGTACTTTTTATCTGACACATGCCTCCAATAGTCCAATGCTAAGGCACGCTGATCTAGAACTTTACATTAAACTTAACCTCAATATATATTCACACAACACTTCTTGAATATCATTATTAAACAAACTAACTTTGGAATAACATCTGGAGAACTTTCGACATCTTATCATTGTACAAACACCAGTGGGGAAGATACAGGCCAGGCTTCAGGCCACCCTGAGAACAGGTCTACACATATGATCACATCTTCATACACACACCTACCTTGGGTAGTTGTATGTTCTGCAGTCGCTGAAACGGGTAATCTAGCCGGCGTGCACTTTTCATAGGTGCCTTTGATGTTTTACCTATGTCATGCCGTGCACACTTCATGCAGGCTGCTACTAACCTAGTGGCGGCATTATTGAATCCAGGGACAAGCCAATTTTATGTTACCTGGCTTCACATACTCTTGTTGTCAGGTCTGTCATCTCATGCTCCCCCAATTGGCTTACCCGATGATCCAACAATGGTCCTACTACCAATGGGCCCATAATTGTAGGCGATGCCAAAAACGTACCTAGAGTCAGTGTAAATGTCGGGCGTCTTACCTTTTGCCAGGTTACAAGCCTGAGCGAGCACCTCTAGCTCTGCTCCTTGAGATGAACAAGAAGGTGAGAGTGGTTTCCGGATAATTTACCTTGTGCCTCATATCCTGTCTTGTACATACTGTATATGATGAAGTATCTCTACATTACAAATTTACATAACACCTACTAAGATAGTTGGGATAATACATGCATATAGCAACTCAAGTGAACTGGGTGATATACGAATATGAATACCTATACAAGAAATCACACATCGAAAAATAGACAATATTTTATTGAAAGACAAAACCGTTAAAAATAAGTACATTGGCAATAACATTACCCATAGAAAAAGGATCCCCACATAGGTCGGGTCCCACAGCCTCTATAGTAAAGTGCAAATAGTGCATGCAAAGACTGGTCCATAAGTAATATTTAAAAAAAACAGACAGCAGAAAGGTAAAATTAAGGAGGCATACAGACCAGAACTATGGGGGGGGGGGGGGGATCAACCCCAACACATGATTTGCACGTAGCTTCTTCCGGGGGGTATAGCCCGGGGGTATTTTTTAGATAGGAATGGTTCATGTGTGATTTCTTATATAGGTGTTCATTACAAATTTACATTGGAAACCCATGTCGCATATAGATAGACTATTTCAAAAGGGTTGGGTTTTATTTTTCCACATGCATCTGATAATCCAGAACACTTGTAAATCCCACCCCTATCAGGTCCTGTAAATACCTGATTAATACAAAAACAAACAAATTATTTTTCTAAAATCTGGCATAAAATTAACAGTTTTCAGACAATTTTCACCTCCTTCCCATTTAAATCTGTAAAGACTCAACTGTGAGTGACGTCACCTCGGGCTTCTTGGGCAGATTTGCTGGAGTGGGATGGTCTCTTACACAATACCTCATATTGGGTGGAGACTAAAGCACAGCATAACCAGTGCCATATTTACCGTTCTAGAAGGATCTGGAATCATCTACACTGAAAACTCAAAATCTGGGTTACTCTCTTACACATTTAATCTAGATTACTCATTGGGATCTCATACACATTATGTAGACCTCCTAGAACCAAATTCATTCATTCAAAACAAAATACAAAACAAAACAAAATTGTACCTGATCAGTCTCATCATGATCAGTCTCATCATGATCAGTCTCATCACTACTCCCCCTTTTTGGACTCTGCGGAAGTAATGTAGCAGGGTTCAAAACGACATATCTCAACATAATAAGGTTGGGCACTCTGTCTGGGGGCACTAGTTTAACCCCTTGTAATACGCAATAGCCTGGAACAAAAATTACTCTCTCCTGACAAAACTACATTTTATCTTTTAGATACCTTGTAATCATTTACTTTGGTACTATAGCACTTGCCTGCATGTGTAAAATCAAAAAGGATAATTGTAGTTATTTATCCAATAAAACAGAAAATAATATATCTGCTAATATTAATTACTGCAAATCAATAAACTATATGTAAGAATAGGGAACTGTAGGGATACATACATTTTCAAGACCCCGTGTCTCACAATATCTGTATTTTAATTCATTTGAATTAACTTCAAAACATTTCAACATTAATCTTATCATATCATAACACATGAATATGTAACTTAACGTTTATCTTTTTGCAGACAAACTCAGCCGGCTGTAATATTTTTCTCACTCGGTGTACTTACGGACAACAGCGCTTGTGCAGAGATAAGAAACATTCCTTTGCACAGAGGAGAGGAACTGATTTTAACCCCATTCACAAAACACTAAAAGTTTTACACAGTACTGGCTTTAAAAATAAGAGCATACAATATAGATCTGCTATTTTGTGGCTACTAGTTTCAAACTTCACACATGTTACATTACACACATGTCTCACACATCACACAAATGTCACATCACACCCGTTCACATTACACTCCCTCCGTTCTGACCCACATTAGTTACCGCAATTTACCTGGATGCTCTGTTTTCTTCACTCTTCCTATCAAAATTTACACCTGTATTCAAACTGTTCTTTCTCACATCAACTTACTTGTAACCACTTGTAATCACTTACTTTATCATTTTAACTTATGCCTAGATAACAGAGTTTAACTCTTGGCCATCCACCATCCCTTATTCAACTTTCCACAAACCATTCAGTTATTTTGCCTTCACATTCTTCCAACGTCACAAGATCCAACTCCCATCGCTCTTTAACATTCGTTACAATTGTAAATAATGATGGCCGGGACCCATGCCCCAAGGCTGTCCCATATTTTTTTTTTCACTTTCTCCTGACCCCATGGTCAGAGAGCAGTAGGGTGATCTCTGGTAAATCCCCCACCACCAGGCAAACTGGCCACGTCTGCCGACAGATATCTCAGACCAGTCTATCTCCTAGACTGTCTTACCAATGCGATATCAAAATACTCCAGACATTCTAGCAGTAGGGTATCCTTTCCTCTGATCCCTCACTGTTTTAAACATCAAGAACCGACAAAATGCTGCCAATCAACAATTGCAAGAGCAAATTCTTCAACACAATCAACATTTGTGAACCTCCATTGAATCAAGCAGGAGATGGTCACATTAATTTCAAACATCTACAAACCCCTCACTGCCGGGCTATAGCATTTGTTTCATACAGCCTGTGATGTATTTTGGTGATAATTTCTTTAGGGTCCCTGGGTGTGAGCCAATACCAATGTCTTTCACTGTAATTTGTGTAGGTAGTTATATTACTATGACACAGATGGCAATTGGGGTAAGTGTCAGGGTCATTCATTGAATCCAAGATGTTATTTTACAACGATATTCAAGACGGGGGTCTGATGTTATACTATTACAGACTGCCTGACTTTGGATGTTATACTACAGGGTGGGCCATTTATATGGATACACCTAAATAAAATGGGAATGGTTGGTGATATTAACTTCCTGTTTGTGGCACATTAGTATATGGGAGGGGGGAAACTTTTCAAGCTGGGTGTTGACCATGTCGGCCATTTTGAAGTCTGCCATTTTGTATCCAACTTTAGTTTTTTCAATGGGAAGAGGGTCATGTGACACATCAAACTTATCGAGAATTTCACAAGAAAAGCAATGGTGTTCTTGGTTTTAACGTTACTTTATTCTTTCATGAGTTATTTACAAGCTTCTCTTTGTTTACAGCCATTGACATGTCGCAGAGGTTAACACGTGTGGCGCGGATAAAAATTGTGTTGATGTCTGGTGAACGCAGTACCCGGGTCATTGCAGCAGATTTCAATGCTTGCCAAGTTTCGTGAAACTGGTTCAGTGTTGGATTTGCCCAAATGTGGACGCATGAAAACTGTCACTAATGAAGAAACATCAGTGGCTGTCCTAACTTCATTCAGCAAGAGCCCACAGCGTAGCACTCGCCGCATGTCACTGGAGAGTGGCATCAGTCGAACCACCCTTCGGCGGATATTAGCTACTCACAAATGGCACCCTTACAAACTCCAGTTGCTGCAGCATCTCAACGAGGATGACCCAGATCGGCGCACTGAATTTGCAGAATGGGCAAAACAAAAATTGGAACAGGACCCTCAGTTTACACAGAACATTTTGTTCAGTGATGAGGCAAACTTTTATGTGAATGGTGAAGTTAACAAACAAAACCACCGCTATTGGTCTGACACTAACCCACATTGGATAGATCCCTCCAATACTGTTGGAACACAAAAATAGATGGTATGTTGTGGTATATGGGGTACAAAGATAGTGGGGCCAATCTTCATCAATTGAAACCTCAAGGCCACGGGATATCTGAAGCTGGCACGTTCCCTGAGTTTTTCCAGCAAGATGGTGCACCACCACATTATGGGTGTCAGGTCCGAGCATTCCTAGATAAACAGTTTCCTGGAAAGTGTATTGGTCGTTGTGGGCCAGTTGAATGGCCCCCTAGGTCTCCCGATCTGACCCCCTTAGACTTTTATCTTTGGGGTCATCTGAAGGCAATTGTCTATGCTGTGAAGATACGAGATGTGCAGCAACTGAAACTACGAATACTGGAAGCCTGTGCTAGCATTTCTTCTGCGGTGTTCCTATCAGTGTGTGAAGAGTGGGAGAAGAGGGTTGCATTGACAATCCAACACAATGGGCAGCACTTTGAACACATTTTATAAGTGGTCAGAAACTTGTAAATAACTCATGAAAGAATAAAGTAACATTACAACCAAGCACACCATTGTATTTCTTGTGAAATTCTCGATAAGTTTGATGTGTCACATGACCCTCTTCCCATTGAAAAAACTAAAGTTGGATACAAAATGGCCGACTTCAAAATGGCCACCATGGTCAACACCCATCTTGAAAAGTTTCCCCCCTCCCATATACTAATGTGCCACAAACAGGAAGTTAATATCACCAACCATTCCCATTTTATTTAGGTGTATCCATATAAATGGCCCACCCTGTACATCAAAAGTCCATGCCGGATTATCAAATGCATGCTAGAAATCAGTCTGTACTGATTCCCACCTTATGCCAGTCTGACAATGCATACAACTAGTGTTTTTTTAAGGACCCTTACACACAGTATTACAAGCAGGCAATGTGTGCTAAAAGTGTATCAATGATTATTCAAAACAACATTCTAAATTTTCCCTATTGCACTGGATTCTCCATTATCAGGACTTAACCATTGAAGCCCTTGTGGTACTACAGGATATTACTCACAAATATCCAACTTTTCTGTCACCTACAGACAGTCAGTACCTTCCAGCTATTATCTCCAAGCATACGGGTAACAGGATAATATTAATCCTTAACGATTTTACACAACAACTGAATAACGAATAACACACTACAACAGAGCAGCACAAGTTTTTTTTTATCACTGTCCAAGCTACAATCCTTTAATTTCAAAAACTTCACATGTGAGTTACAACTTCTCTCAACCATGCGCTACGTCACCGCATTCAAAAGGGGGAGGTCAAACACATTTTTTTCTGGTTATCAATATAATGCCGGCAAAAATTCTCTCACGTCTTTCATATCAGCAACTCAAGATCACGTACACACCTTTCATCACATAAAATGTTTCAACATACCTTTTTGGATCCATCCTTTCATACAATTACTGTATAAAGTGCCCCGTCCAGAAGATGTGACGTCATGACAGCTAAATTCCAAGGCTTGCGCAATACATATGGGAATGGTGGGGTAAGAATAAGCTCCTTACCTACCATGTTTTTTTAAATTCACAGATGTGAAGCCAGACCTCTCCAGCGATAGCTATCAGACGTGCAATCTCCCGGGTTGTTTTAGCACCATTCATTTCGTGGAAGTCAATGGCTCAAAATATATTAGACTAAAATTTAGACGAGTGTTTCAACAGACACTCATGCCAGGAACTTTATCCAGCATCCTAATCAGGAGATTTCATACCGATATATATCGAGAGAGGAGAAATAACACACAGACGCTGGTAGTATGCTCAAAATACTCCTCTGAGAGTTTATTGCCAAACTCAATTACAATAGTATCATTCAAAAGGGGTGTAGGCCTGAGGTTAACCAATCAGAGGCAATGTGACAATAACTCTTATCCAGGCAATAGTATACAATAAGAATATTTCAAATGCATTATTATAATTCTTCATTAAAATGTTGACATCAGGTAACAACTGGAGACAAGCATATAATAGTGTGGTGTTAAATGTTCTTTACCATGAGGGAGTTTGTTGCAATAATGACAAATAGTTACACTTTAAGTCTGGGCGTTCAGCCAACCCGCTAGCCATGGATGCATGAAGACCACATGATGAACACATAGAGATAACACATTTCTTTGAGACTTGAGCAGAACTATGTAGAGGAAAGGTCATTAAAATAATGGAGAATAAATATCTTCGGAATTCGGCATCCTGCTTGATACTTCACAATATAATTTAATACAGAGAATATAAGCAAATGGACCATCCTTCACAACTGGATACACTTATATCCACCTCCCTACTGAAAGCAGATATGTAATAGTTTTCAACCTCTAAATATAAGCAATAATGTTTTTCTTTCACTGGCAGAAAATGGAGATCTTGAAAATGTTGGGTTATCTTCGCATCTGCGTTGGAGCATTCTGTTGTCCTGCTCCGTCAGAGGAGCAGAACAAGGGAATGCCGGACGCAACGGTTCTGTTGCAACACGGACACCACAGGCGGCCGGCAGAACCGATAGACCTTAATGGGTTCCGTCGGATTTCCGTAATAGATTCTGTCGGATTTAGTCTTCTCTGCCGGATCTGCGACGGAGGCCCCTAATGGAGCCTCCAATGCAAATGTGAACAAGCCCTTTGAAAGTTGCATTTTATTTACTTAAAACTTGTAAATCTCTTTAAAGGAGTTGTTTCCTAAAGACAAGCCCTCCCTCTATGAGCCAGAACAGACTCGGCCCATCCATGCATTATATGGTTGGTCATACAATTAAATGTCTGGCAAGTAATGCTATATTTACTGTGCAGCAGTTGCTGTTGAAGAAGGGTAATGGGGAGACATGACTTCCCCTGACAATAGCAGCTGATTGCCCAGGGTAAGAAAATCCGTAACCGCAGCTTCAGACAGTTTATATGGAATGGGGACAGGTAAGTGTGGCACTAACTACAGGGGGGGGGTGCAACTACAACGGGCTGTGTGGTGTTTTCTACAGGGGGGGGCTGTGTGGTGTTTTCTACAGGGGGGCTGTGTGGCGATTTCTGCAGGGGGGTTGTGTGGCTCTTTCTACAAGGGGGTGGTGCTATCTACAGGTGGGGCTGTTTGGCGCTATCTACAAGGGGGTGTGTGTGGCACTATTTACAGGGGGGCTGTATGGCACTATCTGCAGGGGCTGTGTGGCGCTATCTATAGGGGGGTGTGGCAGTATTTACAGGACGGGCTGTGTGTGATGCTATTTACAGGGGGTGTACGTGGTGCTATCTATAGGGGGGTTGTGTGGCGCTATCTACAGGGGGGCTGTGTGTGATACTATATACAGGGGGTGTGTGGGGCACTATCTACAGGGGGCAGTGTAGCACTATTTACAGGTGGTCTGTGTGGCGCTATCTATAAGTTGGGCTGTGTGTGATGCTTTCTACAGGGGGGGTGTGGCACTTTCTACAGGGGTTGTGTGTGGCGCTATCTATAGGGGCCGCTGTGTGATGCTATCTACAGGGTGTGTGTGTGTGTGTGTGGCGCTATCTACAGGGTGTGTGTGTGTGGCGCTGTCTACAGAGGGGGGGTGTAGCGCTATTTACAGGGGGCGTGTGTGGCACTATCTACAGGGCTACGTGTGACGCTATATACAGGGGCTATGTGTGACGCTATCTACAGGGACTGTGAGTGGCACTATCTACAGGGGCTGTGTGTGCCACTATTTACAGAGGGCTATATGGCACTATCTACAGGGGCTGTGTGGCACAATCTATAGGGGGTGTGGCACTATTTACAGGACGGGCTGTGTGTGATTCTATCTACAGGGGGTGTGTGTGGTGCTATCTATAGGGGGGTTGTGTGGCGCTATCTACAGGGGGCTGTGTGTGATGCTATCTACAGGGGGTGTGTGGGGCACTATCTACGGGGGGCTGTGTGGCACTATCTACAGGGGGTCTGTGTGGCGCTATCTATAAGGGGGGGCTGTGTGTGATGCTTTCTACAGGGGGTGTGGCACTATCTATAGGGGAGGTGGCACTATTTACAGGACAGGCTGTGTGTGATTCTATCTACAGGGAGTGTGTGTGGTGATATCTATAGGGGGTTGTGTGGCGTTATCTACAGGGGGCTGTGTGTGATGCTATCTACAGGGGGTGTGTGGGGCACTATCTACAGGGGGCTGTGTGGCACTATCTACAGGGGGTCTGTGTTGCGCTATCTATAAGGGGGGCTGTGTGCGATGCTTTCTACAGGGGGTGTGGCACTTTCTTCAGGAAGTGTGTGTGTATCTATAGGGGCCGCTGTGTGTGACGCTATCTACAGGGTGTGTGTGGCGCTATCTACAGGGTGTGTGTGTGTGGCGCTATCTACAGAGGGGGGGTGTGGTGCTATTTACAGGGTGTGTGTGTGGCACTATCTACAGGGCTATGTGTGACGCTATATATAGGGGCTATGGGTGACGCTATCTACAGGGGCTGTGTGTGGCACTATCTACAGTGGGCTGTGTGTGTGGCAATATCCACAGGGGCTGTGTGTGGCATTATCTACAGGAGGCACTGTCAATATGGTGCTTTCATTTACAATGTTTGACACAACTATATTCAAGGGTACAGTGTTTGGTATGATTTTATTCAGGGGCGCAGTGTATGGTACTATTATATTTAGGGGCACAGTGTGTGGCACCATGAGAATTTTATCTTCATTTATAGGTGTGGAAATATTGGAAAAGTGAGGAGCCAAAGACATCTGAGCGTCAAATTCTGCAGAAATGGGTCGTGGCCGGGAGAAGGCGTCATGAAGTCTGGACCGGATGAAGACGAAAAGAGGAAAAAAGCTACTAGACTCTAAGAAGAAGACACCTGTGAGTCACTGCATTTATAGAGAGTCTGTCACCTCTCCTGACATGTTTATTATAGGAAATCCACGTATTTCACAAAAAGTCTTTGTGCAGTCCAGGACTCATAAACAAATAGCTGTTACCATTCCCCTTGTCAGTAGGATGTGTCCCTGCACAGTGTGATACTGTCAGTATGTATGGACACAGCCCTTTGACAAGGGGAATGGTAACACCCATTTGTCAATGCTTGCACAAAAAGGTCGTGTTAACAATAGTTATGGTGCGGCAAGGCGGCGATGGAGAAGGGAGCCCAAGTTTGGGTAACAGCCCAGGACCTATGGTCTACTTAATCCGCCACTACTGGTATTCTATCTTCCATCTCTTAGGGTAGGGCAATTCACAACGTGGCTACTCTAACTGTAAGGACTCCTTTCCTATACTGATATTTGAATTGCCTTTTCTTCACATGTAATTTATGCTGCTGTACAGAGTTCGTAAACACAGATTTGCCGTCTATATGAACCATAAATGCAATATCCTAATATTTTACCTATATTAGAGTTCAAATTAAATGATTTGCCTTCTATAAGTTGCTATATATTTTGAATGTCAGCAATGTCTTGAAAGTGTTTCATCATTGCATTCTTATTTTCCACCTTCTTCCATATGTGTTCTCCATCTCGTGTGTAATATCTCTCTCCTATTACATTGTAATTTTGTCTCCATTAACGCCTATTTCTGATTCCGGTCTGACCTCGTGCACCTCTCGCTATAAAGACATATTGCCTCTCACAGTGCAGAATATTTACATTTTTATTGCGAAAGGAGCCCGAAATTGTCGAGTTTGACGCACAGTTATTTATGCCCAGACCTGTACTACATGTCAAGTGAATATTTTCTGCCATAATCCTATGGATTTCAGGATTTGCCATGATTTCTTATGGAGGATTTGAGACATCCTTCACTGTGATTTGCAATTTGTCATGTGCCATCAGTTTACGAGACCAGCACCTGCATCAATATTTTTTTAAGTTTAAGTTTAATCTTGTTCATTTATTTTTTTTATGTGATTGGGTACATATATTTATTTTAGGAAGGGATTTAATACATTAAATTTTTTTATCACGTGATGGTCAGCTACAGTATGGGTGGCATACCTTGTAATATAAAGTTTATTCCTATTTTCACAAAGGTCATCCTAAGAAATTAATATGAGACGAATAAATCTGTATATCCGCGCTAGCGTACAATAAACTTCAGCTGACACTTTTTTGGTAGAGAATTTTCTCATAGTCTTCTTCTATTACAGATGTAGCCGTCTTTACCTTGACTTTTAACGCATTAAATAAACAATGGCTAGATCTCTTATCTTGACTTTTTCAATGACTTTTCAATGACTTTTCAATGGCCTTTGTTGTGTGAAATCACACTGCAGCAAGTTATCAGAATCAAGTTAAAGATGGCTACATCTGTATATTTATTCCCTTTAAACGGCCGAAAAATGGGAAGCTGAACGCTTCCAAACATCTGCCCATTGATTGCAATGGGAAATACGGCGTTCTGTTCCGATGGGCCGTTTTGGAAAACGGCTGCATAAAAAAAACGACCGCGAAAAAGAAGTGCAGGACACTTCTTGGGACATTTTTGGAGCTGTTTTTCATAGACTCTATTGAAAAAAGCTCCAGAAACGGCCCTAAAAAAACGCAGCGAAAATCCTGAGTGGCTTAAAAAACATCTGAAAATCAGGAGCTGTTTTCCCTTGAAAACAGCTCTGTATTGTCAGACGTTTTTGAGCTTGCGTTTGAACATACCCTTAGATTCTCCATAAATGCCTAGTTCAGTGGTCTCCAACCTCTCATGCAATTACAACTCTCAGCATGACTTGACATGCTAACCGACACTTTTCAATGTGGACCAGTGGCAGCTATTTTTGGTAAATAAGCAGATAGAAAAGCAGCAAAGTCTTAATAAATATGGTTCCAGCCTAAAAACTGGCACAGGAAATATGCTACATTTTCACTATGAATTGTGTTGAATAACAAACTTCTGTTCTTTTGTAGCGTCAAACTATTTTATTACACTTTATTATATTTGCGTTTTATTTAATGATTAATTTTATTGAAGTTGCCAGCATACTACTGTTTTCTTTTATTACAATTATTTATACTATTAAAGGGAACCTATCAGCTGTTTTGAGGCCTCACAACTGCTGAGAGGGTAATATAGGGGAGGCGGAAGGCACTTTAAACTTATCTTGTTTTCCTCTGCCATGCAAGTTGCATGACCGAGAAACCAACATTTGATTCCCACAGTGCGGCGGTCGCAAGTGCCAGGGCTTTAGAAGCCAATCAGGAGACCGCTAGAGCCATCACTGAGAGAAGAGGGGCTTGCAGCTTGCAATGCAGGAGCACTTGCACATCAAGCCCCGCCTCGGTGGCACTTGCGATCAGCCTGGGGTAATTAAACATGCAACTTTCATGACTAAGAAAAAAGGTACGTTTAAAATACCCTTCTCCTCCCCTATGTCATGCTGTCAGCAGTTTTGAGACCTTAAAATTGCTGTACTGTGCCCACTACAACAGTTACCAGTGTATCTAACTGCAGTAGAAATTTATGGAAAATGACAAAATACATTGTTGCAGAAACAAAGTTTCTTGTTACTGCTGTTTGTGCAGTCTGTTCATGGATTTTCACAAAACCATTCAGATATGTAGGACAGATTTTTCAGAAGTTTCTGCAATAAATCTGCCCTTTGTGAACATAGAATGAGCCTGCCTTAAGCTGTTTTATTAGGGTAAGGCCAGACATGGCAGATAATGTCGGATGTTACAGCAAATCCACGGCAAATCTGCAAAAAAAAAACCAGAAAAATGTCCATGTGTTACATGCAGATTTCATTGCAGTTTTATAAATCCCATATACTAGTTCTGTACTATAAATTGCTGCAGATTTGCAGTGCGGAGTCTGCATTGTGAATCCACAGCAAATCCCCCACGTCTGGCCTTAGGCCTCATGCACACGACCGTAGCCATGTGCACGTCCATGATTTCCGGGTCGGCCGGCCAAGGAGTGACAGCCGCGAGCCGCCCGCAATTTGCGGGCTGTGCACATGGCCGCGGCCATTATTTTCAATTTTCAAGCCGCAATAAGGCTTGCCCGTTCTTTCTGCGGTCCGGGGCCATGCACGGACCGTGAAAACCACGGTCGTGTGCATGGCCCCATAGGAATGAATGGGGCAGAAATTCTCTCGTGGATTTTCGGGGGAATTGCGGCCGCAAAAGCACGTTCGGTGTGCATGGGGCCTTACTCTTAATCATCAGTTGTGTCAGTACAAACCTTACCTGCAGTATATCAGGGTGTCTGCTTTTTCCATTTTTGATAAAAGTGTCCCCCAACAGTAAACTGCTGCAGGGACCCCTAGCGATCAGCTGCAATTTGCTGGGGAACCCACCTCTACTTAGATTGCTCTACTGGTTTAGACCTTTAAGCTAAAGTTCTAGATTGCATAACTAACAATCTGCTAATGTAATGTTATTTTCTTTATTCCTCCCTATAAGTGGAAGTTATAGGAAAATTATTATATTACCCCACAAATCCCTGCAGGGCCCATCCTGAGAATACAATGGGTGCTGTTTTCTGCAGCCTGTGGTCAGAGAGATTGAGATTCTCTTGAGTATTGAATGGTTCCCTCCTGCTTGTAAATGGAGCAGTTCCAATCGTGACATTATATTATGGATTTGTAATTCCGTAATATAGCCACTACAGGGCCTCCAAACCGGAGCTTTACTTCAATATGGATACCGGATGCATTCCTGAGGTTAAAATCTGGAAATCTTTTTTTACAGTCAGAATGTAATATTATAGACATTTTTATGTATGGCCAATTAAGCTATAGACCATAATATACAGGTAATTAAATTAACATTAGTGCTGGGGAGGAACTGAGGAATTATTGGCAGTAAAAGCAATTTACAGAACTGCTATTGATTTAAGCTGTTGAGTTGCTGACTCAATGAAGAGACTAATGGTGAAGTGCTGGGATTTCTAAAGGATTACTCTCTTTAGAAACTGCCCTTTGCTTGTAAAATGCAATTTGTATCATTGAAATAATACAGTGGAATGTGTAACACATTCAGGGATTATCCTTAAAACCGTGTAATCCTTAGGGGGGATTCATGATTGTCTTCGAGTAGAAGATATTAATGTGAGAGCTGCTCTTTATTCCTTTCTTACTTGTAGGATTTCCTAATGGAATCAATGTTGGATCTTATAGCTACATTAACACAAGGTATACACTTGGGTGGTTGTTAAGAGAAGGATAATGAGACTTTTACGGAAGACAAAAATTGTTGCTCTCAGATCATCTTATTTATAAATAGACATTGTATAAATGTGATTGCATTTGCTATTATGATCAGTGGTGTAGCGATAGGGTGGAAGAAAGTTGAGGCGGAAAGAAGGAGGGGCAGGGATGCAATGAAAACTTCCTAATGCAAATGAATGTGATCATGCTGAATGTAATCATATGGATCTCAATATACAAATGCACAGTACGACTTGGGAGCCTATAGGTAGAGAATACTTGTCGTTTTAGACTCCATCCATTAAGAAGGCCACACCTCAAGTCATGTTTGGCTTCAAAATGTTTGTCTGCTTTTTAAAAAATTTCAGAACATGGTGGTGGTTTTTGATGACATCTATGTAGCATGCTGTGTATCCTACCTCTTGTCCCTCCCGCAGCATGCTTATGCAACATATGCATACACATAGGGGGAATTGGATGTACGCTATTATCATGGCATTAAAAAGTCGCAAATTATGGCGCATGCCACATTTGTACAATAATTTGGATCTTTTTGCCATTTTACGTCGCCTCTGCCACTTTTAAAACTAAGCGGGAAAGGCTTAGCATAAGTGGGTCGGCCATGTTCTTTAACAATTTTTCAATGACCCATTATCTCAAAAATAGCCTAATATCAAAAGTTATTAGCATCAAATAGCAATAAATCACATCATAGAGTGGAGGATGAGGGCTCAAGTGTTAAGAACCAGACAAACGCTTTGTGGAGCAATATATGAAATGTTAAATACTTTTGTGTCAAAAAAGACAAAAGTATAATAGGTATGATACCTTTATTGGCTAACCAATGGTTAGCCAATAAAGGTATCATACCTATTATACTTTTGTCTTTTTTGACACAAAAGTATTTAACATTTCATATTGTCTCTGGCTAAGGCCTCATGCACACGACCGTATTTTTTCCCACCCGTAAATACTGGCGTAAATACGGGTCCGGTGTCACACGTATTCGACCCGTTTTGCACCAGTATTTACGAACCCGTGCCCGTAAATATGGGTCCGGTGTCACCCGTATTCCACCCGTATTTACGGGCACGTTTTTGGCGGCAAAATAGCACTGCACTAATCGGCAGCCCCTTCTCTCTATCAGTGCAGGATAGAGAGAAGGGACAGCCCTTTCTGTAATAAAAGTTAAAGAAATTCATACTTACCCGGCCGTTGTCTTGGTGACGCGTCCCTCTCTTCACATCCAGCCCGACATCCCTGGATGACGCGGCAGTCCATGTGACCGCTGCAGCCTGTGATTGACCTGTGATTGGCTGCAGAGGTCACATAACCTGAAACGTCATCCAGGACGTCAGGCCGGATGTCGAGAGGGACGCGTCTCCAAGGCAACGGGCGGGAGACTGCACTGGAGGAAGCAGGAAGTTCTCGGTAAGTATGAACGTCTTTTATTTTTATTTTTTACAGGTTTATACTGATCGGTAGTCACTGTCCAGGGTGCTGAAAGAGTTACTGCCAATCAGTTAACTCTTTCAGCTCCCTGGACAGTGACTATTTACTGACGTCGCTTAGCAACGCTGCCGTAATGACGGGTGCACACATGTAGCCACCCGTCATTACGAGAGCTCCATAGACTTCTATGGACTGTCCGTGCCGTTATTACGGCCTGAAATAGGACATGTTCTATCTTTTTCAACGGCACGGGCACCTTCCCGTGAGAGAACGGGAAGGCACCCGTCGCCAATAGAAGTCTATGAGCCCGTTATTACGGGTCGTAATTACGACCCGTAATAACGGGAGTTTTTACGGTCGTGTGCATGAGGCCTAACACGGTACTACACTATTTTTTACTGTACTTCGTGGAGCAATATATGAAATTTATTAATGCAGATCTATTGATATCATATTCTTGGGATATACCATCAATGTTAAAATTCACATATACCGCATGCATTGCCATCCTCACACAGGGGCACATATGTACAGATGTAGCCGTCTTTATCTTGACTTTTAACGCATAAAATACACGTTGGCAATATCCCTTATCTTGGCTTTTTCAATGACTTTTCAATGGCTTTTGTTGTGTGATCTCACGCTGCAGCAAATTATCAGAGTCAAGATAAAGATGGCTACATCCGTACAGTAGATCAATTGTGTCATAAGGAATTGCGGCAAATGTATACATTTTATTGCTACATAATATATTTGGTGCAGCTCTTAACATACTAAACACACTTATGTTCCGTTATACATGTACACTAGTATTTTTGGGCCAAAAATTGACACACTCTTTTGAGGCTTCTTTTTTTTTCTATTATACATTTCGCAAAACAATATTCTATATATTAGACCTTATTGATGATATGTCCTGTGTGTATAATGATAATAACAAATATTAAAATGCAATTAAAAGTGGAGTTGAACATGTTCTGTATAGCTGGAGGGAGCCCTCAGGATTTATTCCTCTGGTTATTTCCCAGTACTATGCTGAATTATGTGCCTTACTTTGATTGCCTTTATATGTTAGTATTTTTTTTGTTCTCGCTGTTGCCACGAGCTGTCAGAATTGCCAGGGTTCTTTGGTTTTGTCAGCATGCAATGGGTTTTATTAGTCTTGAATGATTTCTGTTACTTAAATATTCTACTGAACTATAATTCCATTATTAAACAAGCATTCATATACTTTAATGCCTCTGTACAGAATAATAAAGTTAGGCTTTATTACTAGTCCTGTATGTCATGAAAAATACAAGTAAACCGGATAGGGCTATGTAAATACAATTCAAAATTTAGTTCTGAGATCAGAATTATAATTTTAATAACTACTTACTGTCAGTCTAGGAAAACAGACATAATGACGTTCTGCCTGCGAGGATTTACAATCTAATTGTGCAGTCTGAGGTGTGGGGAGATGAAGTGACTTGCCTGCAGTCAGAGGGAGCTTAGACACAGCATCTATGCAGGAATCCTCGCTGTCACAGTAGAATGACAGATGATTTAAATAGTGAAGGCAAAGGAAAATCGTTGACTGGTTTGTCTTGTTTTTTGTTGCAGAGTGTCGGCCTGGATTCTACAAGGCGTTTGCTGGAAATATCAAGTGTTCCAAATGTCCTCCACATAGCTTCACATACGTAGAGGCCACAACGGTCTGCCAGTGTGAAAAAGGCTACTTCAGAGCAGAAAAAGACCCACCAGCCATGGCATGCACAAGTAAGTTGATATTATATATGGGATATCCGCAACCATTATTTTTATTGCTCCAATAGATTTTAAATAAAAATTAAAGGTTATGGACACCTTTGACATGAAAAAAGTTAATTTTACATATGTTAGAGGTTACCTGGTTAAAAAAAAATGTTGCACTAAGTTTCAAGCTGCAATCTCAATTCCTTCATTCTTTTTTAGATATGCAGTTTACAATCTACTGCTACTTTCATTATTTTCTCATGTGGGCATGCCCCTCACATTATAGTATTACATGCTGGATGTGAGGTCTGTGTGTCCAGGATTCTGCTGGCTTCACTAGCTCTCATGTATTTGTACAGCTTTATCCTCTTACTTCTTCCCCCTTTTATAAGAGGGATTTCTTCTCCTTTTTGCTGACACTGACACTAATGCTGAGTAGTGTGTGATTTCCTCTCCCTCCACCTGCCGAGTCTGAGTCTGGGTGTTAGACACCCTGTGTGTTCTCTGAAGCCTGCCCCTACAGACCGATATGTGTGTGCTTTCTGGCATGTACAACCACCCACCCACTTTTCGACTGATATCTTTAACAGTGAGAGAAGGGAGAGCCACCACAGCCAGTAGCATTGTGCTATTGGATCTATGTCAGAATCAGCAGGACAACCAGCTTTGTACAGGAGTTGCAAAAAAAACAAAATGGTAGGAAATTTTTCATGAAGACTATAAAGTTGCTTAATTTTGCATTTAGGAAGCAAATGAACAATACAAATAAATGCAATGTTAAAGTGTTTTTAGTAGTCTTTAAGGTAACTTTGCAAATAGTGTTTATTAAAAATGTTGGTTTGTGTCTGCAGCTCCTATGCAGACCTATATGTCTCCATGGTAACAGACTATAAACAAACACTTGTAGTCTGATCTTGCAGCCATACACATTTCCATCTGTTCCTGACTTCTTGCTAATCTACCAAATGTATGTTATAAAGAAGTAGAGGACAGATGTTAATGAATTTCGTTGACTTACAGTATGGTGGGACATAAAGGCTTCCATCAAATTTCTGTGTAGCTGGATCCAGAATATGTTTTAATATGTTTTAAGGTAGAGCAGCATAATTAAAGTGTATCTCTATTGAGACCTTAAAAAAAAAACTCTTTTATTCACCTCAGTGTGTAAATTCAAGTCACCGGATTTTAGGTCATTAAACTGACGTCATGATGCTGTGAAGCTTGCAAATATCTTTGTAGACATGCCCCTGTTGAAATTGGCCAATTCAGGATTATGTATAAAAAGAAGTTATAAATAAGAGTGTGCAATATGTTAATAGCTTACCCAAAACCATGTGGGCGTTGCTGAAGGGATGAGAAGTAGAGATGAGTGAATTTCCCAAATTTCTTCTGATTCTTTCAAATTGGCTGTCCAATTTGATTTGGTCCCAATTAATTTGCTGCGAATCACAAGTGCCCCCATTGCTCCGTCTGACTCTCTGACTCCAAGTTGGATACAGTCCTAAAAAGACATGAGAGCCAAACAGGGCAATCGGGGCACTTGCGATTCCGTCCCTAAAGTATTTTCCTCTTGTGGTCTCCTGTAGCGATGTGTCCCTGCCAGCCTCCTGAGATTATGTTGTTTTGTCCCATGTGATTGCTTCTGTGACACGTCCCTGGTGGTCTCCTAAGATGGCTGCAGTGGTCACATAGGACAAAAACAACATCATCTTAGGAGGCCGCCAGGGTCACGTTAAGAAAGAAACCAGTTGAGTATGTTTTTTGTTTTTTTTGTCTGGCCATTGCCCCATATACCCCTGAGCACGCCGCATCTACGGCGAACCGTGTCGGGGGGCATCGTATGCTTTTTTAATTTCATGTTGCTGATCAGCTCAGTATACGTACGGGATGTGATCTGCAGAAGCATCCAGGGAAAAGTATTACCACAGGTCAAGCAGTGAATGCACTGTTTTTTTGTACCGCCTATAACAGGGTCTCACTGAATCAACACTGAGTTATAGGCAATCAATTTTAAAATTTGTCTGTATCTAAAAACAAATGATAAAACTTATGTTTTATTAACGGGATATAAAGCTATACTCTCTAAGTAGATTGGCAAAAGGTTATTTAGTTGCCATTTGACAAATTGTTAGTATTATTAATTATAAATATACCTGCCCCCTACCGGGCTTTTCAAATTCTTGTTTTGTTTTTCTAATCTCCTCTCCTCCCTCTTCCTTTTTGTAATCTTTAAAATTCATGCGTCACGATATCGGCAAACCCAAAGCATTTTAATTTTTTTTTAAAAGTTGGACCAAAGTCGGTTCATTTAGAAATGATTCGTTCAACTCTAATAAGGAGTCACCGTATCCTGGCTATTATCATGTTCATTCTGCCTTGATTGTCATCCCGCTCACCAGAGCTAGTGAAGACTTCACACGCCCAGCGAAACGTCATTCAAGGCAAAATGGGTGTGATAAAAGCCTGGACACGGATCCAGCTAATATTGATTCATCAACTTTGATGTGATCGATATTAGCTGGATCCTGTGCGTTAGAGACACTCAGGACCCTCTCTCAGCGGAGCCATCAGTTCGGCTGAACTGACGGATTTGGCTGAGAGGGAATGATACAGATCCTATGTATACAGGATACATAGAAGCTGTATTTTAAAAACAATTTTTTTTAAAAATAAAAGTCAATTAGAAAAGTGCTTAAAACCAACACATTTGATTTTTTTTAAAATTTTAAAAAATCCTTTCAAAAGGTAAATAGCATTTAAGGAGGTAAAATGGTTGTCTGAAGTTAGAAAAATGTGGCTCCTTTATTCCACAAACTGTGCCACACTTGTCCATAGACCTTTTTAAAAACCTTAAAAGGCATCTTTGTCAACTCCATTGTCAATATAACCACAGGATTTACATTCAGGAGTTGACATCAGCAATTTCAGATTTCAGAGCCCAACAGAGTTAGGCCAGAGTTACACACAATTTTTTTGCAGTTTTTTGCCAAACACAGGAGTGGGAAAAAAATGCATCATTCCTTTACTTCCTTTTATGTCCACTTCTGGCTTTGGCTAAAAAAAAACAAAACCAAAAACTGATTTAAAACTGCATCAAAATTGTGTGTGACCCTAGCCTTACATGGTCCGCTTTATGTCTCGGCTTCATGTCTCCTTGTGAAAGTAGAAAACAAGCGCCGATCGACAAGGCTCGTTTATCAGCGCTTGTTTTCACGGCTCCAAGAGAAGGAGTTAGCTGTAGGTGGCTGATCGACAGTCTATCAGTCCATCTTCAACTGCCATGGCTTTCTTGTGGAAGCCAGAAAATGCCAACAGCAAATAAGTGCTTAGCCCAATGTTTCTACCCCTCACTCTAGCTATCTATTGTAGTTTCAGTGGCCTGCCCTCTTAGTGGCATATGTTGGCATATGTTGACTTTACCTATGTGGCTGCTTCTCCTGATGGCGAGCTAGCAGGCCTCCTATTTTACTGGCACCCGACAGCATTACTTCCTTTACTACCATCATGGTGGCCCTGAGGAAAGCTGCATGACAGCCTCCGGTTTAAACCCCAAGGTGAGGAAAAGCAGATATAGCTGACAAATGGTTGAATATCATTTTTAACAACTTGACAGAAGACTCAAGAACTTATATGTGCAGATTTCTATTTTATTTTTGGTTCACATTTTCTTTAAGGTGTAAAGTTTTGTTCTTCTGAGGCAATCTGGCACAGACTAAAATCAATAGATTATTTTAATTTCAAATACCTTGAGCTCAATAAAGTTCCAAAAACATTTGCATATACCGTAATTTTGAGCATGTTTGATTCTAATGCTGACTGTATTCGTATTATTGTAAGTCTTACATTTCTTTAGCGTAGCTGATAAAAGAATGATAAACGTGAATCTAAGAACGACACTGTGTTATGTGGAAGCTTCAAAGTCAAATAGAAAACCTGTTATCTAATTGACTACGGTATGGATATTAGATGATTGATGAAGCTCTGTAAGATCTAATACTACAAAGAATACAATGCTGAAGAAATCACAGGAGGCTTTGTGGAAAAGCGTCTACACATGGGTTAGAGGTACCAGGCTATTCCTCTGTGGATCGTCATCTGTGCATAATTTATAAATGATAACAAAGTAATCAGGCCATATTCCTAAACAGCCCAGTGACACTTATATAGTTAAATCTGAGGATTATAATTAATTGTCCCTCTTTGTTCCAAGTTCTAAATCTTACTAAATGATTCACTGGTTGTCATTACAGCTTAATATTTGCATGAAATCACAGTTTAGCCAGCATAATTTAATGGCAATTAAAAAGCTATTTAATCGTCATGCAAATTGGCATAAGGGTCCTTCAGTAAAGAGGGTGGATTTTTTTCAGTATTGTAGTTAAGTGTCTTTTTTTTCTTGCAGGGCCCATAGTGTAATTGATAATATTCTGGTTATTCAAAGAACTTGATTTTTTTGCAATAATTAGTGCATAGGAAGAAAAACAAGGAATGGAATAACTTGTCCTACGAGGTTTTAATTGCAACAAGTCATTATTTATATTGAATTTTAAAAAAAATTAGAAATTATTGTTAACTATTTCCAAAGCAGAAATTGGAGGTGAACAAGTATTTTCTTCTACCTATAAAATAAATAGTTGATGCTACCAACCAGATTTTAAAATGTCCAAAGAGGGAAGCAGGCTAAGGGCTTGTCTATACGTAACGGATTTGCTGCATAAAATGTCCGCAGCATGTACGCATCTACTAGCAGACAATCCACTGCAGAAAATCCGCACCATTACATGAGTTTTTACTGCAGACAATAGTGCCGATTTTTGGTGCGTTTTTTTGGTGCGTTTTTTTCATGAGCTGAGTGATGGTGATATTTCTTCTTCATGTGATGTCATTTCCACCCCCTGTAAGAAATTCAGCAGCGTTTCTGTAGCAAATTACTAAGTACATTAGAAAAATGTAAGAAATCAGTCCACTGTCCGCAGAAATAATTGACATGCTGCGGAACTAAAATTACGCACAGCTGGTAAATTTCTGGATTTAATTTTTCCGCAGCGTGTGGATGACATTTGTTAAATCATACCCACTTTGATGCTACTGTATTCCACTGCGTATTTTCCGTCCGCAATCCTGAACGGAAAATACGCAGCAATTCCGTTACGTGTAGACAAGTCCTAAGGTACCACAACGACTTTTGTTTGCAGAGATTTCCTTGTATTCTCCATGAAATAAGAATTCTGAAACATATTTTCTTAGAACTCTGCATTGTGCCGTTCCTCTGTTATTTCTCATATACATATTTTTTTTTATTTTTATAAATTCTCTTTTATTAAATGTTTTGACATACAATGAAAAATAAGAACTGACAACCAATGTAATAAAAATCTCACAATACAGTGAAGTTACACAAATCAGATAACAGTATACATATCGTCTGAGAGCATATGGGAGAAATCCCCAACACATCAGCATAAGAATAAAATAATAATCAAGTTCAAAGACGTGCTAAATATGGAGTGGAAACTTGCCACCAGGACCCCCTCCAAATTATCTCATCTAAACATAGTTATCCAGATAATATAATACACCGAAAGAAGATCAAATAATAATGACCTAATGAAATAATGAAATAAAATGAAATAAAATGAAATAAAATAAAAGCATAAACACAGAATAAGAAACACATCCTCCCAGGTGGTGGGGAAGTATTGAGTATAAGCAATTTGTGACGCCCCATAACACATCCAAAATCATAAGGAAAATAAAATCAAAATAGTTACCTATCCCTTGAGTATTATATACTAAACATAGGAAGGTCCTCATTAAATATGAATACCACTAACTATTCCCCTAGGAAGAAACTACAATCTCCCTACCGCCACAACTAGGTAATTGCTCTAGATATTGTTTCCAAGGTTGCCATACCTTAACAAAGCTATCCCTTGTGAAAGGGTTCCAGCCTACCAACTCCTCCAGTCTATAAAGTTGACGCATTTTAGAACACCATAACTCTATCGTAGGTGGGTCCGCTTTCCTCCAGTACAAAGGAATGAAAAGTTTTGCAGTGGATATCATGAAAGTAATCAAGTTCTTGTTTGAGGGCACAAAATCTTTCTTTGGTAGCCACAACAATATCAGTTCCGGAGACAGCAGGATATTACTGTCTGTAAGGGTATGTGCACACACACTAATTACGTCCGTAATTGACGGACGTATTTCGGCCGCAAGTCCCGGACCGAACACAGTGCAAGGAGCCGGGCTCCTAGCATCATACTTATATACGATGCTAGGAGTCCCTGCCTCGCTGCAGGACAACTGTCCCGTACTGAAACCATGATTACAGTACGGGACAGTTGTCCTGCAGCGAGGCAGGGACTCCTAGCATCGTACATAAGTATGATGCTAGGAGCCCGGCTCCCTGCACTGAGTTCGGTCCGGGACTTGCGGCCGAAATACGTCCGTCAATTACGGACGTAATTAGTGTGTGTGCACATACCCTAATACTGCCAATAGCCCTTTCCACCTGCTTCCAGAAATTCTTAACTTTAGGGAAAAACCACCATATGTGAGAAAGCGTCCCCGTCATCTCCAACAGACATCCGTACCAGCAAGATGTATTTTATAAAGATAAGCGGGTGTACGATTCCACCTCGTAACTAATTTATACGAGTTTTCCTGGTACCTCACACATTTAGAGAACCCAATCGAATGAGATAGTACAAAATCAATCTCTTTTTGCGATAGAGTAATACCTAACTCACATTCCAACTCTCTAATGAAGTATGGTCTAGATGGAGCCTGTTGTAGGAGGAGACCTGACTGTATCTTAGACAGAGATCTAGATGGATGATTGGGTAGAAGAGAATAATTTTCTAGCCACGTGGGATCAGGGTACGAGACTGGTCTAGCAGACAGAAATTTACGGCATACTGAGTTAAAATGGAATCTATGTAGAAAAGATACATTAACAATAGAAGGAGTTGGAGAACTTTCCCGAAGTTGGGCCATAAGAGCATCTAGATCAGGTGAATCTGGAGAAACGATTATCTCAGCCACCTTATAAGTTTTAAGTACCTGCCATATCGAAGAACAAACATTTTGCGCATTATTAACAAAATGCGGAAATACAGCCAATGGAGCCAGTGAAGAGAGACCTCCACTGGACATGGCCAGAGCACCCGATCTCTGACATACCTTAAGCATCCCTCGAGTTAGAACGCTAATCAAAACCTTCTTCGAAGGTAACGGTAATTTCACCCATAGCAAGTGAGATAAATCCTCTGAGAGGAGCGCTCTTTCCATGTCCAAATAAAGAGCCTCTAAAGACATATTGGCTAATTGTGACCAACGAGATAATTGGACCGCTTCATAATATGTCCTTAAGTCAGGTAATGCCATCCCACCTTGCGTTTTTTTAAATGTAAGGAGCCGATAAGCCAATCGGGAATGTTTCCCATTCCATAAGAATTTAATGAAAATACTTTTAAAACTATTGAAAAAACTAGATGGAAGCTCAATAGGAAGACTCTGCATCGTGTAAAGGATCTGCGGGAGCACATCAGTAGCAAGTAAATTCTTTTGTCCTATCCATGAGACATAAGGGATTTTTAATTAGGAAAGAAATGTATTGGATTTCGACACAAGAGGCTTAAAATAAAGTGAAAAAAGTTGGGACATATCAGCTAAAATCATTATTCCCAAATATTTAATAGCATTTGAAGGCCACCTAAAAGGAGAAATAAATTTCAAAGCTGAAAGCTGAGCAACAGGTAAATTAACACCTAGAGCCTCTGATTTATCATAGTTTATTTTGAAATTAGAAATCTTTCCAAAATTATTAAAGACATCTATTATCAATGGAAAAGCTACAAGAGGATTCGTGACCATCAATAACAGATCCGCAAAGGCTGCCAATTTATGAGTACGATTCCCCATCCGTAGACCTCCAATATCATCGGTCTGTCGAAGTATCGCAAGGTAGTGTCTCCATCACCATACAAAATAGAGATGGAGACAGAGGGCAACCTTGGCGGGTCCCATTTGTTATAGAAAAGTAGTCTGACAAAGAGCCATTCACTTGAATTCTAGTGGACGGGGAAGCATACAAAGAAAATATGGCATTCATAAACAGAGGAGGAAAGTTAAATTTAAGTAAGGTAGCTCTCATGTACTCCCAACAGACCCTATCGAAAGCTTTCTCTGCATCCGTACTGAGAAGGACCATAGAGGGCCCCCGGCGCCCCACTTTACAAATAGCATGCAAAACCCTACTAACATTGTGCCTACCCTCCCGTCCCTTCACAAATCCCACCTGCTCCTCATTTATTATTTTAGGCAATAAGGGTTGAATGCGAAGAGACAACATTTTTGCCCACCACTTCACATCACAGTTCAAGAGCGAAATAGGCCAGTAACTCCCGCAACATTCTGGGTCCTTCCCTTCCATAGGAAGAATAGTTATAAAAGCTTCCATTGCTTGCTTAGGGAAGGAAGAACCCTCAAGTAAAGAATTACATACCTCCACAAACTTCGGTATCAATTGCTGACTACATTTTTTATAAAATGAGATAGGGAGACCATCAGGACCCGGGCTCTTCCCAGACGGAATTGAATGCAATACTTTCTCTACTTCCTCTTTAGTGTTAGGCGCCAAGAGCACTCCACAATCCAACTCAGAAAGGCCAGGTACCGTAATAGAATCCAAGAATCTATCCATTTTCTCTCTCTTCTCATGAGGTAGCAACACAGGCCCTTCCACTGAGCCACCCAAATTGTATAGGGAGGAATAAAAGGATTGAAAAGCTTTAGCTATAAGCGGAGTAGCAGTCACTCGTACCCCTTTTTCATCTTTAATAGCCTCTATAAATGTTTTGGATTGTTTTTGTCTAATCAGCCGGGTCATCAATTTAGAGCCTTTATCTCCATGAAGGTACATGTGACTACGGGCAGCCAAAAAAGCTTTAGCCGCTTTAACATTCAAATGATCCTTAAGTTCCTGTCTTAACTTACAAAGCTCACGATAATCCTCAACCAAGCTAGAATTTTTATGCGAAATTTCCAATTGAGATATTTTTTGAAGCAAGTCAAGGATTTGGCCATTCCTTTGTTTCCCCCTCATGAAAGCTTTTTGCGTCTCCCAGAGAATGGGCCTAGAGATTTGTGGAGTATCATTAAATCTAAAGAATTCTTCTAGTTTAAGGGCAAGAGCATGACTATGCTCCCTATTTGCAATACTGGTATAATTCAATCCCCAGGTCCATTCCCGTCGGGGCAAATTAAACAATTCTAAGGAAAGAGAGATCGGAGCATGGTCCGAGACTGTAATATTACCTATGTCAGAATGAAGCAATGAAGGAATAAGGATCATAGGAATAAATATGTAGTCAGTCCTATGATAGGTTCCATGAGGAGGAGAATAAAAAGTATAATCTTTCAGTGAAGGATTCCTAATTCCATGAATCTACAATCCCCAATTGTGACAGAAGAAGTTTAAGTTGACGCATAGCAGAAGTAGACACAGGAGTAGTAGAGGAAGTAGAATCTAAAGGGAGATCCATGAAAACATTAAGGTCTCCCCCAAAAACAAGATACCCTTCACTAAAGGTTTTAAGGGAATAAAGAGTTTTACGCAACCATGACAGTTGTCCAACATTAAGTGCATATACAGTTGCTAACGTAAACTTAATGTTGGAGATGTGGCCCTTCAAGAATACGTATCTTCCCATGGGGTCAAGCAAAGAAGCATCCACTTTAAAGGGTGTGTCCTTATGAATGGCAATAGAGACCCCCCTTGACCTAGAGGAATAAGTACTATGGAACCATTGGGTATATGGTTGTTTAGACAGATTTGGAAGATGTGTAGGACGGAAATGGGTTTCCTGCAGCATTAATATATCAGGAGTAGTAAACTTTAATGAATTAAATATACGAGATCTCTTTTGGGGAGAATTCAACCCCTTCACGTTGAAGAAGCATATGCGTAATCTACCCATGGGAATTTATATAAAGGACCATCAGGACAGCAAGGGAGTATACAAAAAACCACCACCTGAGAGACAAAACAAAATAGACAATAAAACACATAATAACAAAAAATAATAATAAATTATATCAAAGTGAAACCTCAATATCATCCCGAAAATAGGAGGTGCATCTGAGATGCTAAAAAGCAAAGCATCCAAAAAAGCATCCAAAAAAATCCCCTGCCATGTTATACAAAACATCGAACCGATTCTTCAAAACTCAAAATAATTAAACTGTATACTAATCTGTATACTAATACTTAACTTAATCACCTCAATGATATATAAGTGGATGGGGTGAAACATGTATAGAGGGTATTACAAACCATAGTATGATAATAAAGCACAAAGCAAAATCGACTGTCTAATGCATTGTCTGACACACACTAAAGACCTGGGAGGTTACATAAAGAAAGGATAACAGAACAAGAAAATTATCCACCATCCCACTTAATAGAAATCCTCACACATCCATTAATAAAACATTATCAAACCCTCCTCCAACCTACCAAGGTGAGTTTACATTCACGTACTGGGTTTAAATAAGGTTAAATCAAATGCCCCATCATATACAAGCAACAACAACAATATGTGAAGAAGCCAAGAAATAAACCACTCAAAGACATCCAAAGACATCAATCAAGTGTCCTCAGCCAAACGCGTCTTCTTGCCTCTCGGAGACTTGGGCTTGGATGAAGAATGCCAAGGTTCCTGCAAAGGTGGCAATGATAGATCCAACGACACCGGCATCCATGACGGAATCTTCATAGGATCAATCCCTAGCTTGCTCCAGGCGTTATCCAGATCCCCAGGAGTGCGAATGGTGATTTGTCGACCATCTTTCATGGTAGCGAGACCAAAGGGGTAAAGCCATCGGACAGGTAACTTCTTAGCCCTTAGAGCTTCTGTAACCGGCTTCAGAATACGGTGTTTGGCCAAAGTGCTCGCCGCCAGGTCTTGGAAAAGTAAGATCTTAGTCCCTTCATACAAAACTTCCTGAGCATCTCTCGCTGCCCGTAAAATGGCCGCCGTGTGGACATAGCTAAGAATCCCACAAATGACGTCACGTGGTGGTTCACCGACACCAGGTCTGGGTCGAAGGGCTCGGTGTACCCTTTCCACAGTTATAGATATAGCTAGCTCAGCCCCCAACAACGAGCCAAAAATAGCATCCACAGCAGCAGGTAAGGCATCATGATCGACCGACTCCGGAATTCTTCTTAACCGGACATTCCTCCGTCTACTGCGATTTTCAAATGAATTTGATGAGCAGAAAACTCTTTATGAACAGAAGCACCATATTTTGAAGTAGTAATGTGAGCTTCTTCCAGCGCCATTACTCTGTGGCCAATATGATGCATGTCAGATTTAATATCTGATGAATCTTTCATCACTGGCATGAGTGCCTGCAATAATGTTTTCTTCAAATAAGCCCTGGATATCGGTACAGAGTCATCATCTCCAGCCGAATCAGAAGGCGCACAAGAACTGTCTAATTCCTCCGCCTGTTCACAGTGCGAGGACGCCGGCGCCATCTTAGATCTACCCTCCGAAGAAGAAGGCAGCTTTTTCCCAAAGTATTTATCCATGTCGGACGACTGTTTATGGGATCTGGGGGTACATGCAAGGTCCTTAGTCTTGTCCCATCCAGTCTTTACCATGTTAGCGAAATAGTGAGGCAATGACCCGAAGAATCAGTGGATGTAGTGTGGAGTGCCGGGATTACACGTCCATCACCAAGAGTGGCAAGCTCCGCCCCTCATATACATTTTTCACTAAATTGACAACTGAGTGTTACCACTGCCCTGGTCAAAGGGGCGTGTCCCTACACAGTGTCACTGAGTCAGCACTGATTGGACATTGTCATTCTGCGTAGGAACACACCCCCAACTGGTAACACCCAGTTGTCAATTTATACATATGTTTCTAGGAGGAATAATAGAGGAACGGCCCAATGTAGAGTTCTAAGAAAAGATGTTCCAGAATTGTTATTTCAAGAGGAATATAATTAGTTACTAAAACAGACATGGCAGAAGGGGTGACAGGTTCTCTTTAACAACCTATAAGATACTTATTAGCGTGGTGACACTTTATTAGTAGTAACACTTGCTTTCTGGGAGAAAACCATTTAAGACCAAGTGGTCGCGTGATGTTCTATTCCATTTGCAACACAATACACTGTCCCCCACCTCAACACAGGCTTGTGTTACATCCCTCCCACTCAGGCAACTGGAAGCATGAGTAGATGATGCTGCTTTAAACAAGAGGGAAATGTGCAGTAATAAAAAAATATATCTGTATATTGACAGGGGGCATCTTTGGGGAAGATGTTATTTAGAAAGCAAAAAGGCTAGAGGGTCTCATTTCAATTTATCCTATGTTGTTCCCAGCTCTATGTATTATTATTTATGGAATCATAAGTCTGAAAATAGTGCAGGGTACCTGGGAAATTCATAATGCCTTGTAATTGTCCTGAGTTCCCATTAGCAAGTAATAGAGTGCAAGTTTTCAGTGTGTAGTTTACATATTAGTGACAAGCTATAGACCAGGGGTAAAAGTCTTGACTTTCTCAGCTGTCAGATATTTATGGCATATCCTGTAGATATGGGAATACTCCTTTATGCATTCAAAGTTTTATTGCGGCCTCTTGAAGTAGCACAATCTGCCAATCCGGCCCTCAGACTAAAAAAGGCTGTGCACCCCTGCTATAGACTATAAAATTTATTTTGCCAAATTCACTGCTGGCTCAAAAGCCAATAGTGAATTTTAAATTTTCGACTTTTCGAGCTATTACAAATTGGTCTGCCTTTTTGAGTAATTTGTAATAGCTATTACAGAGCATCTCTCTAACTGTATGATTCAATACATGGACAGTCCATTAAAGGGGTTGTCTCATGAAGATAACCCTTGTCCAAATGCTTTATTAGGGCATATGGACATAATAAAGGGTTGTTACCCGTCGGTTTCCCCCTCTATGAACCAGAACCAAGAGAGATCCTCTGCAAGAGCGGCTACCACTCTAGAGGACTATGTATTAAATAGATAGTCATTCATCTGAATGGCCACCATGTAATAATACATTTCCAGATGGTTGTAATGTCTGGCTAGCCGTGGCTATCTGGGGATGCCTAAAATGAACGGCTTCAATCTGAAAGGGGTTGTCTCCGGAGAGACAATCTTTAATTTAAATAGGCTCCATTTAAAGGGGTTTTTCAGCCAGTAAAAGTCGATGGCCTATCCTCAGTATAGGCTATCAATAGCTGATGGGTCAGGGTCTGACTCACAGGACCCCTGACGATCAGCTGTTTTGAAAGGGGGGCGCTGCTTCCCCTTAATTTCTACTTGCTCACTGTGAATCTTCGACACACATTTAGCGGTGATTCACAGTACTGCAGCCTTCTTCTCCCATTGAAGTTCATGTCTACTGGTGGTGGCGAACAGTAGAATTGAACACTTGCTTCCAAATTTCCCCAGAAATAACAGCTCATTGCTGGGAGTCCGAGCAGCAGGACACCCTGTGATCAGCTTATTCTTGGCATAAAAGATATGCAAAGTGAACAATCCCTTTAATCACTATTACTATCATTACTAATAATAAAAAGACATTAGGAAGATGCGGTTTATACAACATTTTATGCGTATCAGGACCAGCTGATGAGACATCTTCTGTTGTAGTAAGAGATTTATAATCCTGTTTTAGAACATTACAATAGTTTTCTATATTCTTGTAGCTGAAACAACCCTGCTATTAGATTCTTGATGAAAACTCCCAGTTCTAGTGGCCATGGCCTGTCAGACAGAGTTAGATAATCGATGTTTTGTGCACAAGAAAAAAGACAGCGTAATATAAACATCTGGAAATATCATTATATAGGTTTCATCTACAGAAGAGCAAATATTTTGACATTTCTGTTGGACAAAGTAAGGTGTTAGCTGCCAAGAAACAAATATTGCAGTCAGGAATTCAATTTGTATGTCCTTTTTCCATCATGAGCTGAATAAACAAGTACACAATGTTTTAGGAAGAAATCCTTTATGCTTTTTTATATATATTTCTACTGCATGAACAGGTTTCTTAAAGATTACAGTAGTATACCTACATGAAGAACACCACGAAAGAAGTTCCCCCGATACATTTATTGTAGTCACAAATCTGACTTATAACATAATAAATTATGGGGAAAGACGCATGGTAATAACGGTGAACCCGCTGATTAGTAACAAAAACCTATAGTTCAGAGTCTGACACACCAAAATAACTTTAAAATAGAAATTTTATTGAATACATCTAAAAAATGCCACAAAAGTTAAAACAGAGATGATATCCACAGTACAGAAAGACAACCAGATTGATTGTATATAATAATTCCAGATATATGGGTAAAGGGCAACACTGTTCAAATACAGGAATACATCCACAATGGGTTACAATTGTGTAAAGTAATATACATATTCTGATACATTTACCAGCAAAATAGGCTATTCAGCAAACAGGGCAAATCTCCCACGTATGTATCTCTCTCACATCTTTAAAGTATAAATTAAGTAAACATCAATGAATGAGTGTACACAAGTATAAATACCCCTGAATAAAGCCAGATGCAAAAATCAGTAGAAAAAAACAGTAGAAATACTAGTACCATGCACAAGTAAAATACATGGCTCTATTTAAACAGACACATAAAATAGGAGCAGGGCAATAGCTGTAATGTCCGCCCCATTTGCAGACACTCAAACACCCATTACGTAGAATGTGATAGAAAGAAACTTTTTGCTGGAACACAGGTATATGCTGGAAGCGGAGTTCATACCCATAGTAACAGGTCACCGTCTCTGGTGTCAACCCTGGTGTCAACGGTGACCTGTTACTATGGGTATGAACTCCGCTTCCAGCATATACCTGTGTTCCAGCAAAAAGTTTCTTTCTATCACATTCTACCTAATGGGTGTTTGAGTGTCTGCAAATGGGGCGGACATTACAGCTATTGCCCTGCTCCTATTTCATGTGTCTGTTTAAATAGAGCCATGTATTTTACTTGTGCATGGTACTAGTATTTCTACTGTTTTTTTCTACTGATTTTTGCATCTGGCTTTATTCAGGGGTATTTATACTTGTGTACACTCATTCATTGATGTTTACTTAATTTATACTTTAAAGATGTGAGAGAGATACATACGTGGGAGATTTGCCCTGTTTGCTGAATAGCCTATTTTGCTGGTTAATGTATCAGAATATGTATATTACTTTACACAATTGTAACCCATTGTGGATGTATTCCTGTATTTGAACAGTGTTGCCCTTTACCCATATATCTGGAATTATTATATACAATCAATCTGGTTGTCTTTCTGTACTGTGGATATCATCTCTGTTTTAACTTTTGTGGCATTTTTTAGATGTATTCAATAAAATTTCTATTTTAAAGTTATTTTGGTGTGTCAGACTCTGAACTATAGGTTTTTGTTCTTAAAGATTACATTTACCTTCACCATCGTTTTACAGTTTACATATGGATGAGACCTACATAAAAATGTGTGTAACTTTGTATATACATCACATTACTTCTCTCCTATTGGTCCCGAGTCACAGCCTGTGTTTGGTTCAGTTCAGATTGTGACGTGGATACCGCGCTAAAAAATTACCGAAATCGCCCCCCATTGATCTCAATGGGAGGCAGAGGCATATTTTCATCCCGAGCGGCTTTTGGCCAGTTGCGTGAAAGGAAAGCGGCATGTTTTTCTTACTGTGGTTTCCGTCTTTGACCTCCCACTGAAATCAGTAGTAGGCAGAAAAAAACTGCAGCGTTCATTTCAGAGTGTTCGTCATGGCATTTTTTGCCCGTGGTTCTTGCATTAGATTCAATGGCCGCAGGCAAATAAAGCAGCAAAACACATTCCTGAAGAATTTCTGAGGCAGATTTTTTCTGCCTGCTAAAAAGTGTGAACAAGGCCTTATAGTCCAGAGCTGCATTCCGAATTCTTTTGCTGGCAATTAGAATCAGTTTAGAGAGTCTTCACCTGTGTTACACCTAACAGCTTAACTGAGCCCATATAATGCAATATTCTCTGCTGCATTACATCCTGAAAGAAAGCATTTTTTCTACATGAGATTACTGTACAGTGACTGGTGTAAAGAGGGGTTACGCACTTTGGGCCATTCCTTTTGGTTAGAAGGGTCCTCTGCCTATAGGCTGATCACAGGATGTCCTGGTGATGTTCAGCTTTCAGATGTAATGTATGGGGAAAACCGGCGGCATCACCACCGCAGGGGAAATTAAGCATTACACAGTGAGCATTGCAACCATACAATGCATGGACATGCTTAGTCCTCCGGTGCAATAGAGGGTCTTTGTAACTACTCTGGATAATGGTAGACCTCCACCAAGTACCTTTCAGAATTCGCAATACAGCTTTGGACTGCGAGAAATGCTGTATTTTTGGATCAGTACAAGATAAACTCAATTCATGTATTGGTTAGATAAGTATTTAAAAAATAAAAATAAAAAAGTCCTAGTATCTAGTACATTTTAAATGTTTGCTATTTCCTTATTAGAAATATGTTTTTACTCTAAGGTGTTATTAATTTTGCTACATAATTATTCTAGATAAAGGCTTAAGCTGGCATTTGGTGTACTGCATAATTACTTAATCAACACATTTAATTTAGCGTTCCTCTAAATTGCTAATTATTAGATTATATTTAATTAATGAAATAATTTTATCTCACACATCTGATTTGCACTTGATAAACAACAATAAAATGTGCTGCTTCATTTCACAATATGTCATTAGATATAGTAGCTAACAGTTGAAGTGCAGTTGAAGTGTATCTTTGCCTAAATGATAAAAATCATACAGTGAAGGAAATAAGTATTTGATCCCTTGCTGATTTTGTTAGTTTGCCCACTGTTAAAGACATGAACAGTCTAGAATTTTTAGGCTAGGTTAATTTTACCAGTGAGAGATAGATTATATTTAAAAAAAAACTGAAAATCACATTGTCAAAATTATATATATTTATTTGCATTGTGCACAGAGAAATAAGTATTTGATCCCTTTGGCAAACAAAACTTAATACTTGGTGGCAAAAACCTTGTTGGCAAGCACAGCAGTCAGACGTTTTTTTGTAGTTGATGATGAGGTTTGTACACATGTTAGATGGAATTTTGGCCCACTCCTCTTTGCAGATCATCTGTAAATCATTAAGATTTCGAGGCTGTCGCTTGGCAACTCGGCTCTTCAGCTCCCTCCATAAGTTTTAGATGGGATTAAGGTCTGGAGACTGGCTAGGCCACTCCATGACCTTAATGTGCTTCTTTTTGAGCCACTCCTTTGTTGCCTTGGCTGTATGTTTCGGGTCATTGTCGTGCTGGAAGACCCAGCCACGAGCCATTTTTAATGTCCTGGTGGAGGGAAGGAGGTTGTCACTCAGGATTTGACGGTACATGGCTCCATCCATTCTACCATTGATGCGGTGAAATAGTCCTGTGCCCTTAGCAGAGAAACACCCCCAAAACATAATGTTTCCCCCTCTATGCTTGACAGTGGGGACGGTGTTCTTTGGGTCATAGGCAGCATTTCTCTTCCTCCAAACACGGCGAGTTGAGTTAATGCCAAAGAGCTCAATTTTAGTCTCATCTGACCACAGCACCTTCTCCCAATCACTCTCGGAATCATCCAGATGTTCATTTGCAAACTTCAGACGGGCCTGTACATGTGCCTTCATGAGCAGGGGGACCTTGCGGGCACTGCAGGATTTTAATCCATTACGGCGTAATGTGTTACCAATGGTTTTCTTGGTGACTGTGGTCCCAGCTGCCTTGAGATCATTAACAAGTTCCCCCCAAGTAGTTTTCGGCTGAGCTCTCACCTTCCTCAGGATCATGGATACCCCACGAGGTGAGATTTTGCATGGAGCCCCAGATCCATGTCGATTGACAGTCATTTTGTATGTCTTCTATTTTCTTACTATTGCACCAACAGTTGTCTCCTTCTCACCCAGCATCTTACTTATGGTTTTGTAGCCCATTCCAGCCTTGTGCAGGTCTATGATCTTGTCCCTGACATCCTTAGAAAGCACTTTGGTCTTGCCCATGTTGTAGAGGTTAGCGTCAGACTGATTCATTGAGTCTGTGGACAGGAGTCTTTTATACAGGTGACCATGTAAGACAGGTGTCTTTAATGCAGGCACCAAGTTGATTTGGAGCGTGTAACTGGTCTGGAGGAGGCTGAACTCTTAATGGTTGGTAGGGGATCAAATACTTATTTCTCTGTGCACAATGCAAATAAATATATATAATTTTGACTATGTGACTTTCTTTTTTTTTATATATATAATCTATCTCTCACTGGTAAAATTAACATAACCTAAAAATTCTAGACTGCTCATGACTTTGACAGTGGGCAAACTTACAAAATCAGCAAGGGATCAAATACTTATTTCCTTCACTGTATGTAAGATAGATGTTCCTTTGGTACTAGTCTCTGCAGCATTTCACTTGTAAAGCTGTAGTCTGTGCTTCAGAGCTGCTGTTCTATAATTAATCCGAAAAACAATTACAACTATACACAGATATTTTTGTGTCAAAGAGCTGTCTTTGGTCACCCAGTCACCCACCTGCACACAAGCTTACACAGACACTTCACACTTCCCTTGTCTTTCTTTTTTGTTCTCTCTCTCTCTCTCTTTGTTTCTCTTTCTCTCGCTCTCTTTGTTTCTCTTTCTCGTTTTCTCTTTCTCTCATCTTTAAATCCTGAGTCATAATAAGTGGAGACTTCAAAATTTCTCCTAAATCGACACCCTAAATGTGGCCATATATCTTCAAATACTTCTCTTCTCTTCTTTCTTGCTTGCTTTCTTTCTTTCTTTCTTTCTTTCTTTCTTTCTTTTTCTTTCTTTTTCTCTCTCTCTCATCTTTAAATCCTGAGTCATAAGAAGTGGAGACTTCATAATTTCTCCTAAATCGACACCCTAAAGGTGGCCAATCTATGTTCAATAACTGCTATTCCTCCCAATCTCCCCATACACATACACACTCGGTTTCGCTGAGTGTGCAAGTATTCTCAATAGGGAGAGGGGAATAAGTCTACATTTAGACCCTGGGCAGTCTGAAGGTCTGATGAAGGTCTCTTTTGACCGAAAACATTTACCTCTCTTTATTCTGACTTCCCAGCAAAAACACTGCATGATCAATTAATAAATGTACGAATTTTTAATCTAATGGGGGTGCAGAGTATTTTTATACATTGTTCAATAGTAAAGCATGGACCCATGACTTGAGGCTCCTGCTCCTCCTCTGATTCTGACCCATGTCCGTGCCCTTGTATTTATTTCTCTCTTTGTAAATGGTCTGTCCTGGTCTGGTCTGTGGTGGTTTTTAGCTTTAGAGGACCTGAGCAATAAAAGACCTGCACCATTATGTACTTCAATACTACCTGAAGTTGTAGTGCTTCTCCTGCAGGACTCTGTTGGATAAAGTTCACCACATCGGTCTCCACCAGAGTAGGCAGTTACGCCATGGACACCTTTGTAATTATACACTGGTCTAATATCTTTTAATTGTTGCTATGCTATTCATTAGGGAGTCTGATGGGTTTGACCAGTCCGGGACAATATCATTCATATATTTTATGTAGCTTTAGCTTTATGCTAGTGGTCATCATACTGGAAAATAAATCAAACTCCCAACAGTAAAACAATCTTAGGCTTCGTTCACATCTGCGCTAGGGCTCCGTTCTGACGTTCCGTCTGAGCTTTCCGTCGGAACGAAGCCCAAACAGACACAAATGGAAAACATAGGTTTCCGTTTCCATCACCATTGATTTCAATTGTGACGGATCCAGTGCCAATGGTTTCTGTTTGTCTCCGTTGTACAATTGTTCCGTCGTTTTGATGGAATGAATAGTGTAGTCGACTACGGTATTGATTCTGTCAAAACTATGGAACCCTTGCACAACGGAGACAAATGGAAACCATTGACACTGGATCTGTCACCATTGAAATCAATGGTGATGGAAACGGAAAACTATGGTTTCCGTTTGTGTCTGTCAGGATTCCGTTACGACGGAAAGCTCAGACGGAACGGAGCCCTAGCGCAGATGTGAACGAAGCCTTAGGGACGTTAATACTTTTTATAGCCACTGTATATAGGACTTTGAAAATTGGCAACAGGAGAGGATTTTATCCATAAAGTATTTGAGCAGCACTGAAAGAATTTCCGTACACCTGCCTTATACATGCCTGAACCAAACGTTACTCTCAAGCATTGGGGAGCTGATACTTTTCTTTTCGTTTTCACAGCACTAAAAGAAGCATTTCTGTTTACAGCGAGCTGTGTCACGAATATCCTCCTTGCAGAATAGCAACACTTTTTTTATTGCAGTTTACTGTAAAGAAAGAAGCACCATTTGCACAGGACCTTTGATGTCCTCTCTCTGTAGCATTGGATTTATTTAGTGTTGCTTGCCTTGGCTAGCTTTCAGTTGCAAAATAGATGAGATGTTAAAAAAGAGACATGAATTTTTAACACATTTTAAATTAAATCATTAGATTTCTCGAGCTAAATGCAATTTCATAGGGGTCTGAAGTAAGTGCTCTTGGCAGTGCTTGCGATGTCCCAGTAGGGGGCTGATTACTAACTAAGACTTGATTATTGGAGGAATGATTGCTTCATATACTACAACTGGGAAATCAAAGTATGTGCCCAAAATAAAAGAGCTTGAAGGTGGGATGTCACCCAGATTGTATTCATTTGTTATATTCTCTATTGTTTATTTTTGGCTTTCAGAACCACCTTCAGCTCCAAGAAATGTCAATTTTAACTTGAATGAAACTGCTCTGTGTCTAGAGTGGAGTCCGCCGTTTGACACCGGAGGCAGGAAGGACCTCATCTACAATGTTATTTGCAAGAAATGCGGATCAGATCCCAACCAATGTGAACTTTGTGGAGGAGGAATTCGCTTTGTACCTCGACATTCGGGATTGGTTAACTCCTCCGTCACGATCCTGGACTTTTTATCTCATGTCAACTACACTTTCGATATTGAGGTAGTCAACGGGGTCTCGGAACTCAGCTTATCTCCCAGACAATATAGTTCAATCACCATCACCACAGATCAAGAAGGTAGGTTTGAATTTATTTATTTTTAAAAAAAAGTTATTTTGAATATGAGATGTCAGGGGAAATGGGAACTAAAGTGAAATACACATTGCTTTTTATTGAAAACAATTTTGAGTACTTTCCAAGAGCTTTTCAAGAGCTGAGGATAGTAAAAAAAAAATCTTTGGGTAAAAAAAAAAATCTCAAATTGTCTTCCATCGCTTTTTTAATTTTAGTTTGTACTAGAGTTAGTGGAATTTATTTACTGTGTTTGAAATTAACAGCAAATCAATAGGATTCACATCTTAGAGAATCAGTGACAAAGAGAATTTTGAAATATTTGTCAGTCTGTAGAAGATGAAAGAATTGATTTGTCAAATTCACGTTTTATGGTAATTTTAGATGAACCAAGTCCTGTAGAACCAAAGGAGAAGAAAACTTTTTTTTTTTATATATACTTTGTGCCAGATTTGTAGTACACCAAATGGTCACAACCCCCACTGCCCATGTAAACGTAACAGTGGAACTTAAAGGTGTTATCCTACATACCCTTTTACTTCTTAAACTAACGGAATCCAATGTGTAATGGTAAAGAAACATGTTAATAAATATATTGTATTGAAATTAGCCTTTTTTTTTTACAATTATTTATTTCCAATTGTATTCTCGGGTCTGTAGCTAACTGGTGTGTGGGCAGCAGCACCGCCCTATCTGACCATCAACGAGCCTTCTTTAACAATAAATCTCCTCGCTGCTGTTCTTTTATTTCCGCTCCCAGAAGCCGCAGTTTGGCACATTAGTCTCACTTCACTTCATAATAATTTGTCCCTGACAAGACTATCAAAATGCACCCATGCGGGTTCTTCTGTGCTTATGAAAAGAAGAAAATGCCACTGCTCAAGCTCGACTTCTTCCATGAAAGAGAAGACACTGAGGATTATGTGATAGCCTGCTCACTAGCAGGGATCCCTAGACTCCACTGAGGATGAGGGGAATGAGCAGAAACACGGTGCATGCGTGTTCGCCATTCCATTGCGAGGAAGGTGAACGCACCATCAGGGGCTGAGAAGGGACGCAAGGGGGCGCTATTGTAAGGCAGGAAGTACTATAGCTCCGCAGAGAACTCCACAGGGTTTTAATTCAAAAGATGCTTAGAATGAAGTGTTTTATCTGACCATTAATAACAGAAGCCACGATGTAGTGCCAGATCCATTGTTTGACGGATACAACCAGCGCCCATAGGGCCCTATACATGGAGCGCTATTCTTTCCTTTAAATTTCATGGAATTTGCGAAGGAGCTTCCAAAGCAAATATGAATGGAGTCAAAGCTGGCTATACATTAGTGATTTTAGATGATAAAGCGATGAACGACTAGTCTTTTTTTTTTTGTTATGAACGACATTGCCATTCTTTACAGCAACAAAACGCAGATATCTCTCTGCAAAGGTCTGTGCATAGGTAGCACAAGAAAATATTAATAAGGTGACAACTATAGTGGCGCATGCATATTGTTGACTATCTCTTACTCATTGTGGCAATTGCTACACCCAAGCAGTGACCAAAAATATCTAATGTGTTGGATTGTGTTTTTGTCAGCAAAAGATGGTCTAAGTTTGTCATTTTAGATGAATAAAATCAGCAGTGTATGGCCAGCTTTAGGATTAGGTATTTTTTATCCATAGAAAATACATTTTCAATAAAAAGACAGTTGGCGGCACCAGAATATGTGTTTTTTGTCTTTCCACAATTTCAAAACTGGCCTCATTTGAGTATACTGCGCTTAAGAGTTCTTTAACCAAGCAATAGAAAGAAGGAGAAACCTATCATTAGAGATCAAAAAAATGTTGTCATATAAAAAGTCAATTTTCAAATTCCCAATGAATTGATTTATTTAATCGTAAACTCTGTTTTCTAATTTCAGGTAACATATAGATCATGAATACAGGCTAATAAACATTCAATGTGGCTCTAATGGGCTCTGATAGAGCTGGGCCGTATTATTGTGTCAGAGCCTGGGTCCAACAGTTAAGGCCATATTACTGTATGTTCACACGCATACTAAAAAACATCTGAAAATACGGAGCTGTTTTCAAGGGAAAACAGCTCCTGATTTTCAGAAGTTTTTTTAACAACTCGCGTTTTTCACTGCATTTTTTACAGCCGTTTTCGTAGCTCATTTTCTATACAGTCAATGAAAAATGGCTCCAAAAACGGCTCAAGTAGTGACACACACTTCTTTTTCCCGGGCGTGTTTTTACGCGGCCATTTTTAAAAACGGTCGCGTAAAAAAAGGGCCTGTCAGATAAGAACGCCATTTTTCCCATTGAAATCAATGGGCAGATGTTTGGAGGCGTTCTGCTTCCGATTTTTCACCCATTTACGGCACGTAAAACAGCCGAAAATAAGCCGTGTGAACATACCCTTCCATTGGCCAATGATCAGGCAAACGAGGGATAATATAAACGCTCGTTCCCGATCATTCTCCTGTGTAATCAGGGCAACGATAAGTCCACGTAAGAGCAAACGCTCATTCATCGGCTGATCTGCTCTTTTACGCAGAATTAAAAATCATCATTGTTGGCACCACATCTCCCTGTGTAATCAAGGAGATGCGCTACCGATATGATGAAAAAGAAAATGTATTGGGACGAGTGATCGTTGTAACGTTCGCTTGCCCCTATACATAAGCAATCATTGCTGTGTGTGAAAGGAGCAAACGAGCGCCGATCAACAAGCTGTCTCGTCGGGCCATGTAATAGGACCCTTAATCCCAATACTGAACATCACCCATACACATTAAGATATAAAGCAGGAATCTATAGGGTAATGTGACTGTCTACTTCTTAATATTATTGAGACATGTAAGGCCATCTTTAGTGTATATATCTGTTGCTTCGTCAGATTTATATCTAATTAGAATACCAGATTTCTATTTAGGATATACAGAAGAAGTCACCCCTGACCAGATAGCTGCATTTAGAGAGGACCTGTGAGCTGGAGCGTTGCCACTTTGCACAAATGAAGCCAATTATCAAAGAAGGGATGGTGAAATTACAATAAAGGGAAAGAGAATATAGAAACAGATAAGAAAAGGAAAACCATCTAAAATAATATATGCAAAAATGGTCTTCTCTAATAGACCATTACCTTCTGACCATTGCCCCTGACCCCTGTAGTTACGGGCCCCTGGTCTGTCACATGCATCATATTTTCCATTAAATCGTACATACATACATACATATATATATATGAGGTATCTAATAAAATAGTACAAGCAGAAGATCTATTCAGTCTGCACCTGTTGGGAAAGTGAAGTTAGACCAGTAGGCAATATGTTTAGTATACTTATATGATTCTAACTTGTCCAAAACTTGGCAACCTTGAACATAATGCATGTGCCCAATACATTCCTATTTTATTCACGTCTTACCATTGAACATGCATAGAATTTCTTTAGCAGTTTCTGCAATTGCAGTACCTGGAGCTCCTATATTATTTAATATTCACTTTATGATGACTGTAAATTTATGGCCCGTGTCCAGTGTTCTCTATTGGTATAATTCTTATTTGCATGACATAAGAAGCGGTCACATCAGAGAATATGTTTTCTATGCGGCTAATAACTGGATTTGTGTAGAAAGTGTATGCCCCTATATAGTATATCATTGTGTAATAGATATCAGTATGTATGCCATAAGCGGCACCTGTGATCTGTAAATGCTATTACCCACTAGGTTATTATTGAAACACTCTAACTTATAAAGGCAGTGATTCAGAAAAAACATTATTTATATTGGAGAAATGCTTGTTATGCAAATCACTGATATAATAAAGTGTCTTCATGTCTGAGAGATGGAACTATCTGCAAAAAGCGACAGCAAGCAACAAGATCAAGAGCACAACTAAATATTTAGAGTTTGACTTCAAACTTAAATATGTCTATGTATCCAAAGATGTAGCAGAGCTGAGTTGTTATTTAACATTTATTTTGTTATCTTGGAAAAATAAACCATTGAAACACGGTGTGCGCATTACGGGATACGTCAGAAGAATACAATTGGATAGCAATAACTAAAAAAATTAAGTAATGTAATATATCCATATCCAAACATAAGCCAAACAGGGTCATCTCGAACCTGATATTTTTATTTTATTTTTTTGCTGCTATGCTATTTAATGCAATAAAAAATAATGAAACAATATCAGAAAAAATTGCACAAAATTGACTCCCTCTTTAATCTGTGTAAGGGCGGGTTCACACGTGGCGGAATTTCACTTAAATTCCGCTGCGGACACTCCGCAGCGTTAATCCGCAGCGGAGCCGTTTCTCCATTGACTTTCACTTTAATTTAGCAGTGTTCGTTTAGACGCTGCGTACAATTCCGCTGCGGAGCATAGGCTGCGGAGCGGAATTTGGTGTCCGCAGCATGCTCTGTCTGTTGCGGAGCAGTGGCGAACTGGTTGCGGACTCATTGCGGAAGTTCTCCATTCACTTCAATGGAGAATCGAAATTCCGCAATGAAGTCCGCAGATGTTATGTGTGGTGCGGAGCGTATTGGTTTTACTACCATGACATTTCTTCATTCTGGCTGGACCTATGTATTTCTAGGTCTACAGCCAGACTGAGGAAGTCAATGGGGCTCCCGTAATGACGGGAGCGTTGCTAGGAGACGTCTGTAAATAGTCACTGTCCAGGGTGCTGAAAGAGTTAAGCGATCGGCAGTAACTGTTTCTGCACCCGGGACAGTGACTACCGATCTCAATATACATGTATCTGTAAAAAAACATATAAGTTCATACTTACCGAGAACTCCCTGCGTCTGTCTCCAGTCCGGCCTCCCAGGATGACGTTTCAGTGTAAGTGACGGCTGCAGCCAATCACAGGCCAAGCACAGGCTGCAGCGGTCACATGGACTGGCGCGTCATCCAGGGAGGTCGGGCTGGATGCCGAAAGAGGGACGCGTCACCAAGACAACGGCCGGTAAGTATGAAAATCGTTTACTTTCACTAGGGAAAGTGCTGTCCCTTCTCTCTATCCTGCACTGATAGGGAGAAGGGAAGCACTTTTCCCGCAGTCCGCAGCAGCTAGTCCGCATCAATGTACTGCACATTTTGTGCAGATCCGCAGCAGAATCTGCAACGCAGATTCTGTGCGGCATTGATGCGGACAGTTGCAGAGGAATTCCGCCACGTCTGGCCGTGCCCTTAGAAACTCAGTCGCAGATTCCGTAAAATTCAATGGAAAACTCGGTGTCACCCAGAAGACCCCATTGTAAGTCAAAGGAGTCCGTAGGGAGCTAGTCGTATCTGTCATGCAACGGATCCGGCTATGTGTAATAGTTTCCATTATAAACGAAAACTTGATGCAAGTGTGAACAGAGCCTTACAGTGTACTTCGGTCTTCCTGAGTGTTTTTTTGCTGCAGAAAATGTTTCAGAAATGAGCTTACTACACAAATAGATAACCCAAACTGAAAAAGGGAAGAAAACATCTCGGCCAGATGCTTTTTCAATAATAATGAATATGTTGACTTTACTTTTCACAAAATAAAGTTCATATTGTGAATTCAGTGTGTTAGGCCGGACTTGAGAGGACTGTACAGCCACATAGATCAGAACGGGTTATCAAGTGATGTATAGACCTCTGCCAGCTATTTTCTGAAGAGTTTTTAAATTTGTTAGAACGCTGTTTATACAATCACATCTACTTCTATCTCTATGGAGGATGATGATAACTTGTCAAGGTCTCACCTCTCCCGAAGAGGCAAGAAACCTGACCAAAGGTGCTGACATAATGTATGGATACAGAATAACATTACCTCTGTTGGGATGATTGAGTAGCTCATAATAAAACTCTTTGTACTAAATATATTCTCTGCTTATGATATAAAACAATATTCTGATACCTCTTTGTAAGAGTTGACTCTTCCATATTGTACAGTATTTTTATAATGGTGACCTTTCCTAAATGGGTTATCTGATCAGCTGATCGCTGCGGGTCCCGCTACTCGAAGCTCCTGCTGGCCATATATTTCAGCCACTGCAGGGCTGGATCCAGCATGGATGGGCTGGGTCTACCAGAGCCACTCTTGCTTATTAGTTCCCCACTATGACTCATAGAGGGGGTTCCAAAGCAGCCCCTCCTACCTCTGACATCCATATGCTTTTTAAGAATGCATGGGGGTATAAACAAATGACAACATATGCCATCCATCACCCATCCATCACTCTTAGGGTATGTTCACACGTACACGTCCGATACGCCTGAATTTACAGAGTTGTTTTTAGGCGAAAACAGCTCCTGAATTTCAGACGTAATGGCATGTGCAGCCGTTTTTCGTAGCGTCCATTACGGACGTAATTGGAGCTGTTTTTCTATGGAGTCAATGGAAAACGGCTCCAATTACTTCCCAAGAAGTGACATGCAGTTCTTTGACGTGGGCGTCTTTTTTACGCGCCGTCTTTTGACAGCAGCGCGTAAAAAAAATGACCGTCTGCACAGAACATCGTAAAACCCATTCAACTGCATGGGCAGTTGTTTGCCGACGCTTTCAAGCAGTATTTTCGTAAAACGCCTGAATTACGTCCGTAAATAGTGCGTGTGAACATACCCTTAGACTCATATGATAAAAAAAGCATACATTTATTGTATACATTTCCTTACCGGATGTCTCTGATGGAAGCTGAGAATTTTATCATTTTACACGATGGATGTGTGAAGTGTGAAAAGAACCAGGGGATTCACAGCTCTTTATCCAAAAAAACAGACCTCCCCAACTAATATTTATTAAATAAATTAAAATTATAGGTGCACTTTCCTGCCTAAGTCCACCACTAACCCCTGCACCGTCCTAAACAATATAATATAGAATATATTATAATACATATAAAAGTGTTATCTACAGTGATATTAGATGTTAACCCATAACCACCATATATAATGTAAAGTAATACAGATTTTTCACCTTAGACCACTAGACATATTAGGTTCTCACTGCTAAACGACTCCCCAGGAATATAATAGGATTACTATCACTAACCTCGAAACCATCCCATGTAAAAGTGGATGATGTCATTTATGTAGAAAGTTAGAAAAATCTGTATACTCAAGGGCATTTTGTTGTCTCTATTGTGGGCACAAACGCACTTGGAAAACCCTCATTAAAAATTCTGCGTTTGCCCCTGACCCCTGTTGTTACGGACCCCTGGTCTGTCACATGCATCATATTTTCCATTAAATCATACATATATATATAGTACAAATTGAAGATCTATTCAGTCTGCACCTGTTCGGAAAGTGAACTTAGATCAACTGAAGTCCACATTTTCAATAACAATTCAGATCCATATGGTTTTCCGTACCTGCCTCAGGGGATACGCTCAAATTTTCTGTTGTTGTAAATGAAGGTTTGTCTCTGCACCAGTGCAACTTAGCTAGGTACATTGGAAATGCAATAACATGAAGGCAGTCACACCAGTAATCATTTCTTTGCTGTTTTTGGCATTTGTCGCCAGCTCTAAGCTCAGTTTCTAGTACACTTTAGCAATTTCGCAGCTGACTATCAGAATGTTATATACAGTTAACCATTTCAGTCACTGAACCATTAGACACCAGGCAGCTGGCACTGCCAGTGGAGTATCTCGAAAGGCTAGCTTTTCTATTATTAGTTAAACAGTAAATGAGATATATGTCAAGCATGCATAAAACTCCTATTAATATACAGTATCTCTAGTTGGAAAATTGCTTCCTAAAAATAATCTTGCAAATTAAAAAATTCAGCTGTTTTTTTTTTCCCATTCTCATGGATATTTTTATATTTCTTGTGCAGAAATACATATTTTTGCAGAAATTACATTGAATGTATTTATAACTTTGTTTCTTTCTTATTTATATTACCAGGCTAAGTTCCCTTTAGACTAGGTCACCTGGACGATGTTCTATCAAACCTAAAGAAGGGTTTGAATTTGTGCCCACAAAAAGTGCCAAGTAGGGAATTAGATATAGTGACCGCCGCTACCTTGACTCTACAGAGGAAGGATTCTTGTTTCAAAGAAATCAGGGCTGCAGGGAAGTGTACTCTCTCTATAGGGGTTTGAGCTCCAAATCTCCTACGTTTACTTCTTTTAACACAGCCATAGCATTGAATGATAACATTCTGGATACCTGCAGCCACTATTAGGCCTTATTCACACTAATGTGTTATACGTCCGTGCTACGCGCGTGATTTTCACGCGCGTCGCATGGACTTATATTAGTGAATGGGGCCGTTCAGACTGTCAGTGAATTTCACGCAGCCTATGTGCGCAGCACGCACACACTGAAGTCAATTGGTGCGTGCAAATGGCGCACGGCACACGGAAGCACTTTCGGGTGCGGCGCGTGATGCGCGCTACAGTAGTAAAATAAATGAATGAAGACAGAAAAGCACTATGTGCCGGCTGCGATTTATTATTGAGTTCTGTCCATATGCTGTAAGCTCCGCCTAGTGGTGGCTGCAGACAGACAGTATTTTATTCTTTAACTCTGTGGTTGTGTAAGGGGAAGCAGGTGTAACCCCTATAAATATATTATTAAAGTGTAGCTAAACGTTCGACAAACTTATGACATGTCTATGAGCCCGTACACCGATACATTTATTTCCGGAAAAAGCCGAACAGAAACGAAGCAGCGGAGCGCTCACACGAACGCTTCACCTGCTTCGTTCTAGAGATTGGTGAGGGGCTCAGTGCTCGGACCCCCACCAATTCAAACTTCTGAATTTTGTCGAACATTTAGCTACAATTTTATTCTTTAACTCTGTGGTTGTGTAAAGGGAAGCAGGTATAACCTCTATAAATATATTATATTAAGTTAATAAGCACAGAATTTTAGACCTAAAATGAAGTGATTTTGAAATTTGATGGTAGACGGTAAGAGGTTCCACATGCACTGTTCCGACTGTGGGCTCTAGAAAATCAAAGTAAACCCCTGGATAACCACAATCATTTTATTTATAGTCTAGCTGCCAAAGTCCCGTGCAGCTAGAACTTAAATCTATTAAATCTATTTCTAACAAAGCTAGAACAATCCCTGTATCTTACATGTATCCAGAGATCTCCCCATTAATTTCTCCAATTGCTCTGCTAGATTTTATTTAGGCTGGCAGCTCAGGGGGCGTGTCCTTTCTGCTGCAGCTCCTCCCCCATCTGCCATATCTTGTATAGGCAGATAGTCTTATTTCACTGCCTCAGCCTCCTATTTAGGAGAAGCTTTGAAAATGGCTTCATTACATGCATTTTTATACAGGGAGAGCCCAGCCCTATACAACTGAAGAAGAGGGAGAGCCTGCAGCTTACACACACACACACACACACACACACACACACAGTTCTGGCTCTCCTGTGTGTTTCTTACTGTGTGAGTCTCCATCCAGACTACAAGCTGTGTTTCCAAATAAAATCTTCTCTACGTCTTTACTGACAAGCAGAGAGGGCATTTTCTATTGACTGGTGGCAGCTAGAGAGTGGAACTGAGCATGTACATCCCCATTCAGCTCAGTAACAGGATATGCATATTACTATACAAACTGAACATTAGGGGGCACCATTATGATGAAGTAAATGCAATATCTCGCTACTGGAGTATTTTTGGAACATAAGTTAAATTACAAAACTAATTAATTTTTAATGCTGAATTATATTACAATAACATTTAATACTGGGACAACCCCTTTAAATATATGTGGTCATTTTACTGGTAGATCATGTTAAATAGCTCTCTGCACTATGTCAGCCAGATCAGTTTACATCCCTGTTAAAAAAAAATGCTAAACACAGTTCTCAAAGTAAGCAATGTGTTTAGCACTGGGAGTCGAATGCAGACTATTCCTTCCTGCATACTGCCCTTTGGTGTGCATAGGATGTGGTCTGTGTCTTCTCCTATTTACGTAAATCCCCTTTAACTCTTCCCCTCAACCTACCGCCACCATCAGGTACAATCCTCTGTGACATGGACAAATTTCATATGGACATCATGGACCCATATAATAATGCATCCATATCACAGGTAATAATTTGTATAGGTTTGATATAACATATATTCTAGCACTTGTTTTTGTCTTCCTACAGACCGCTGTTACGCAGTTTGCATCCGTTTGCAGATTGCAGATATCACATGAGGTTCCGCTATATAAAATGTAAAAAATACTGGGTCTGTTTTTGTGGCACATTAAAGCCCCATCTGTGCGACAAAAATAGAAAAAATATATATTTGGCCATATTTGAAGTCTGACTTCCATGTGATATCATAAGAGAACCTCAATTGCAAAGCTTTACAGTGTTACTATATTCTGGGTCCGTCCACCTTACTTTTATGTGATATAGCGAGCAGTGAAAAAAATTTTACCTACAGATAGTATTGTATATTTTCAGAAATTATTAAAAGATTTTATACCACCCCAGGGAAAACTTTTCCAGGCTTTGTAAGGTTGCTTGGTTTGACCATCACAGGAGGTGCTCATACAAAGTGAAATAGTGCACACATCTGGTCTCATATTGTCTGCTGTTTCCAATTTAACCCCCTCAGCTGCCAATGATCCCTCAAAATCAAGGTGCTGACTGTCAGACAGGTTGAAAAGTGAGGTATGAAGAAGAAATGTATTGCTAAATCAGGAATTTATGCTGTCAGTCAAAATGAAGCGCGAGGATCTAGTCAGATTCAACCAGTACAACTCATTGAGTACATTGAGATCTCTCGTTTCGACGTCTTATTCTAACTATAAATATAAGAAAGAATCATTTTTATTACTTATTATATTATGTCGTTTTTAGCCTGACTTCTTTTTCTGAAATGTATATGTTAGTTTGACTGGTAAATAGCTTACAAGAAGAGTTAACTTTAAAGGTGTAAGCTCATGGACCATTTATTTCTAGTACTTTTCCAATTTAGCAAGCCTTCCATTTGCAATAGCTACAAATTAAATCAGTGTTTTCAACATTTCTAAGGTTCCCAGGTTGAGTTCTGCTGAAAACTGGTAGCGAGAGCATTAAAAACACTCTGGTTATACTGAAATGACATGGATTCCTGCTGGGAAGCTTTTCACATTACTGTTTTTTTACTTCCCAAGAGCTGTGGCTGGCACTTACTGTAACATACTCCACGCAGCACGCTTCATTGATGAGTATTATATGCAAAGAAAAAGCGGAATACAAAGCCATATATATATATATATATATATATATATATATATATATATATATATATATATATATATATATATATCAAAATATAACAAATTTTCTTAATCACAAAAATATCACAAACAGTTAAAAAGGTACATAATGAATACTCTATAGTATTACATGGTGTAAAAGAAAAACAGACTATCCATATAGTTGTAGCAGTAAAGTAATGCACTGAAATCCTTACAATGGGGTTATATGGGAAGGGTGGTATATCATCCTATAGTGGCTGACCCCTCATAAAAAAGGCCATCAAGTTATGGACACAATAGTCCTGGAAAGAGTTAGGGAAAGCCTGAATGTCAAAGAGATACACGGAACCTTACCAATGTCAGTGATATGGAAGCCGTGTTTAGAACCCCAACACGCGTTTCACGATGTGTGCTTCCTCAGGGGGTACATAGTGTCTTGTTGCAGTCATGGCCTTAAATAGGACAAGACCCAGGTGTATTTTGCTGTTATTCTGCGCCTATGAGATCGTGGCGCATGTCCGCCGACGCAACCGGAAGTGTGGCATGCCCCACTTCCGGCCTCCAGCGCCGTAGCGCACATCTAGGTTCCTCATGCGTACCAGGAATGCCGGACATGCGCAGTGCAGGAACGGGGCAGTCGACACCCCCGGTCGCGTACGGTTGGAGTGCGCACCTCATTGGACAGCTGGGATGGAGAAAATCAAAGGTAACATAATACTGATGCACCACCACTTTGTAGCCAGTCCCGCCCATTCCAAATATTCACAGAAACCAGCCCAAAAAATGCCTGGTAATAGCCTTCTATATTTTTGGAAAAGTATGTATTTACTTACATAGAAATGTGCAAATGAAAAACATTCAAAAAGAGGGAAGGGAGAATATGTCCCCCGAATAGTGCATATATATGAGCCAAATAAATGGTTAAAAAGAAGTGACGGATTATGTATGTGAACATCACATTGCCATGCAGGTTATAATAAACCTCTTAAGGTGAATACATTTACAGTGATTATTGAGATTGCATTCTTTTAAAACAAGAAAAAAAATAATGTGTAAAATGTAATAAGAATATAAATCTGGGTGTTCTTACACATCAAATATATATCCCATGACAAAATAATGTGCAAAAGAGATCATAAAAAAAATCTCATCAGAAAAAGCATGTGACATAAAACCAGTCTCATTGAAGAAAAGGGAAGGAAGAAGATAACAAAGATATCAATATTAACTCTACGTCAAGGGGCAATAGATTTGCTGAAATCTTTTGAGTCACAATTTTTTTGTGTTCAAGGACAACTTTTATCTCCAGATACAGGGCACTGCCATGGGGGCGGCGTGTGCGCCATCTTATGCAAACCTGTTTCTCGGATTTTTTGAGAGACAGGTTTTTCATGTCACAGACCTTGTGCAGAGCTGGTTACACTACATAGATGATGTTCTCTTTGTGTGGCAAGGATCTGAATCTTGAGTTAACGAGTTTCATGCAGCAATTAAATATGAATCAGTTTAATGTTAGGCTGACACACACTTTTCATATACATAACATTGAATTTTTGAATATACAAATTTTCACTGATCAGTGTGGATTTCTTCAAACAGATGTTTTCCGTAAATCAACACCTGTCAATTCACTGCTGCATGCCTCGTCCTCTCACACATATTCCACAGTTAAAGCCATCCCGGTTGGTCAGTTCCTCAGGGTGAGGCAGATTTGCTCTACTGCTAGTCTTTTTTAACAGCAATCTGAGGACCTAGGTTTGAAAATAGAGGGTACAGTAGAAGGACAATTAAATCAGGGTAAAATAGGGCCAAAAAACACCACGCAGTGATTTAATGTGAAGTAAAGTCCATCGAACAGGAGAAACTAGTGTATGGTTTATAACAACGTATAATAGCCAATGGGAGAGGATGAGGACAATCTTAGGGCAACACTGGTCTGTTTTAAGATCTGAACCAGCCTTGGCTCTCTGTTTGACTGAGAGGCCCATGATGATGGCCAAGAGAAGCAGGAATCTCAGAGGCCTTTTGGTCAAAAGCACTACATACCGAAAAACATGAATCCCTTTGGATCACGGGGACCGAGAGTAGGTTGTTACCCATGTGGTGATTGCATAGCATGCCCTAACATCAGCAGAGTGACAGATTTTGTGTCAGTGGATGGTAAAGATCCTTTGAAATCAGAGACTATATCTACTGCAGCACCACACATGTAATCTACTACGCGGTATGTGGGTGTCCAAAGGTCAATATAGGCCCATCATCCAGAGAACTGAGGCTACGCACTAGAGAACATGTGCGGGATATTGCCGGAGCTAGTGCTATAAACGATCTTATACAGTTGAAAGCTCTGCCAAGGCACTTTAAACTATACCATTGTTGTAACCCCAAATCCTTTAAGGTTCATGGAATCGACCGTATACATTGCGGCATTAGGGGGGGCAATTTGAAGTAGGTCCTGGCACAAAGAGAGTGCAAGTGGATTGTCAAACTGGGCTCAATGACCCCATTTGGACTCAATGAAAAAGTCAGCTTTGCTCCATTTCTTTAAAGAAATGTAATCTCTACCATTAGCATGATTTTAATTTATTCTTTTATATCTTGTACTACATATTTTTATTAGGTATCTGATGTACCACTTCTCCTCAGTCTAATTGCCTCCAAATAGGAAATAGAAGATCTAGACCCAGATGACCTCTATAATAAGGAATGAGAAGATTTCGGCAAATCTATTGCCCCTTGACGTAGAGTTAATATTGATATCTTTGTTATCTTCTTCCTTCCCTTTTCTTCAATGAGACTGGTTTTATGTCACATGTTTTTTCTGATGAGATTTTTTTATGATCTCTTTTGCACATTATTTTGTCATGGGATATATATTTTATGAGTAAGAACACCCAGATTTATATTCCTATTACATTTCACACATAATTTTTTTTCTTGTTTTAAAAGAATGTGATCTCAATAATCACTCTAAACATATTCACATTAAGAGGTTTATTGTAACCTGCACGGCACTGTGATGTTCACATACATAATCCGTCACTTCCTTTTAACCATTTAATTGGCTCATATATACGCACTATTCGGGGGACATATTCTCTCTTCCCTTCTTTTGAATGTTCTTCATTTACACATTTCTATGTAAGTAAACACATACTTTTCCAAAAATATAGAAGGCTATTACCAGGCATTTCTTTGGCTGGTTCCTGTGAATATTTGGAATCGGCGGGACTAGCTACGTCAGTGGTGCATCAGTATTATGTTACCTTTGATCTTCTCCATCCCAGCTGTCCAATGAGGTAAGCACTCTACTCGTACGCGACAGGGGGTGTCGTCTGCCCCGTTCCCCCCTCCTTTAGCGCACTGTGCATGTCCGGCATTCCTGGTACACGTCAGGAACCCGGATGTGCGCTACGGCGCTGGAGGCCAGAAGTGGGGCATGCCACACATCCAGTTGCGTCGGCAGACATGCGCCTCGATCTAATAGGCACAGACTAACAACAAATACACCTGGGTCTTGTCCTATTTAAGGCCATGAGTGCAACAGGACACTATGTACCCCCTGAGGAAGCACACATCGCGAAACGCGTGTTGGGGTTCTAAACACGGCTTCCATATCACTGACATGGGTAAGGTTCCTTGTATCTTTTTGAAATTCAGGCTTTCCCTAACTCTTCCCAGGACTATTGTGTCCATAACTTGATGGGCTTTCCATCCATTATGTACCTTTTTAAATGTTTGTCATATTTTTGTGATTAATAAAATTTGTTATATTTTTATATATATGGCTTTGTACTCCGCTTTTTCTCTGCATATAATTCAATTATGGAGTTGTCTTTGCACTAAGAGAGGGAGGGTGTCTCTTTGGGACATTGTCTAGCCCGATACTATAATGTATTAGGAGTTTATACAATTATTAAATTCATTGATGAGTATGTAAAAGAAACAGTGGTTTTAGAAGATTTCCCATTATATTATGTTCAGACATGTCAGTAGGGTCAATCCCAGAGCCCTGGATGGCAATGGGTTGATAGTGGAGAACTTGTAGGTCTCCATAACACCATTCTATGTTATTCTGGACAGTGATAATGGTCCCAGGTCTCAGACCACAACTGATGTAACTCTTCTATCATGCCTAATTGGCATAATGGCAAAACAGGTAAATAATGGAAAAATGGGTAAAAATTATTCCTTTGCTGATCTCCAATTTTTTGGTCATACTATTTTAGTAGATTTTTCAGTAAAGAAAATATATTTCACTATGCATCCAACAAATTTATTATGCTGTTACACATGTGCCTTTAACTCCTAGGTGCACCAGGACGCAACTGTACGTCCTGGAGTGAAGTTATTTCGCGCACCAGGACGTACAGTTGCTGAGTGGTTCCTGGTGCACACTGTCGGTGATAGTGTGCACTGGGAACGGGGAGGTCAACTGTCTCCGACAGCTGACACTCCAAATTTGCCTGCAAGAAGTCCATCGCCGCTGATTTCAACAATTAAGGGTTTTGTAGAAGATCGGCAGCCCCCACGATGCAATCGCGGAGGTTGCTGATTGTTGGCATGGCAACCAGAGGCCAGACAATGGCCTCTGGGTCTGTCATGTATGGAAGCCTATGAGGACCAGCCTCCGTCTCATGGTGAATAAAAAACATTGTCAAAATTGCTTGTTTTTGGTCACCTCGCTTGACAAAAAATGGAATAAGAAGTGATAAAAAAAATTGTATGTACCCCAAAATTGTACATACAAACATGTAAATAAGCCCTCACACAGCTCCAGTGGAGAAAAAATTCAAAAGTTCTCGCTGTCAGACTATGGCAACACAGAATGTGCAGCGTGTTCCAAAAGCATATAAGGTTCGGCACCATTTATCTGTGCGACACTAGCCCCACATCTGCAGATTATTATTTACTTACAGCATTATTACACCCTCTTATTATGCCCTGATGTACTCCGCACAGATTACATATGCCCCCACATTATAAACTGAAATACCAGTAAAACGCCAAAGAGAACAACTACCAAGCAAAATCTGCGCTCCAAAAGCCAAATCGCGCTCCCTCCCTTCTGAGCCCCACAGTGTGCCCAAACAGCAGTTTACGTCCACAAAAACTGCAGCTTGTCCTGCAAAAGTATAAGCCCTCGTACCGCTCAATCGACCAAAAAAGAAAAAAGTTATGGCTTTCAGAATGTGGTGAAACAATCCAATTAATTTTTTTAACAAATATTTTTTTCTTTGTAAAAGTAGTAAAATATTAAAAAAACTGTATAAATTTGGTATCACCGTAATCGTATTGAGATGCAGAATAGAGTTAAAGAGGCTCTGTCACCAGATTTTGCAACCCCTATCTCCTATTGCAGCAGATCGGCGCTGCAATGGAGATAAGAGTAAAGTTTTTTTTTTTTTTAAACGAGCATTTTTGGGCAAGTTATGGCCATTTTTATATTTATGTAAATGAGGCTTTCTAAAGTACAACTGGGCATGTTTACAATAAAAGTACAACGGGGCGTGTATTATGTGTGTTACATCTGGGCGTTTTTACTTCTTTTACTAGCTGGGCGTTCTGACGAGAAGTATCATCCACTTCTCTTCAGAACGCCCATCTTCTGGCAGTGCAGACACAGCGTGTTCTCGAGAGATCACGCTGTGTCGTCACTCACTTCCTGCCCCAGGTCCTGCATCGTGTCGGCCACATCGGCACCAGAGGCTACAGTTGATTCTGCAGCATCAGCGTTTGCAGGTAAGTAGCTACATCGACTTACCTGCAAACGCCGATTCTGCTGCAGAATCAACTGTAGCCTCTGGTGCCGATGTGTCCTCACTCGTCCGACACGATGCAGGACCTGGGGCAGGAAGTGAGTGACGACACAGCGTGATCTCTCGAGAACACGCTGTGTCTCTGCACTGCCAGAAGCTGGGCGTTAACGAACAGAAGTGGATGATGCTGATTCGTCAGCATCATACACTCCCATTCCCATTGCCCAGCTAGTAAAAGAATTAAAAATGCCCCGATGTACGCACATAATACACGCCCAGTTGGACTTTTACTTTAAACACGCCCAGTTGGACTTTAGCAAGCCTCATTTGCATAAATACAAAAATGGTCATAACTTGGCCAAAAATGCTCGTTTTTTAAAAATAAAAATGTTACTCTTATCTACATTGCAGCGCCGATCTGCTGCAATAGCAGATAGGGGTTGCAAAATCTGGTGACAGAGCCTCTTTAAGTTATTTTTTCACATGGTGAAAGCCGTAAAAACTCAAAAAACAAAGGAGGAATCGCAGTTTTTTTCCAATTTCAGCCCGCAAAGATTTTTTTTTTTAGTTTCCCAGTACATTATGTGGAGTTAAATGGTGTCAATAGAACCTAAAACTCCTCCTGCAAAAAAATAGACCCTCACGCCACTCTATTGATGGGAAAAAGAAAAAAAGTTATGGCTCTTGGAAAGCGGGGAATGAAAAATGAAAATGAAAAAGCAAAAAATGGATCAGTCATGAATGGGTTAATTAATTTCTAATTGATAAAAAAAAAAAACATTTATGGGGTATTGCCGTAATAAGGAGAAATTGATTTTCAAATGTTGGGGGGATTTTTCTCCTTTATTCGTTGTAAAAATAAAAAAAATTCTACGTTTTTTTCAGAAAAAAAGTAGATTTTAATTTTTACAGACTAATTCCAATACATTTTACAAGAAAAATGTGGGGTCAAAATGCTAACTATACCCCTACATATATTTCTTGAGGGGTGTTGTTTCCAAAATGGGGTCACTTTTGAGGGATTTCCACTGTTTTGGCACCACAAGACCTCTTCAAACCTGACATGGTGCCTAAAATATATTCTAAAAAAAAAAAAAAGGAGGTCCCAAAATTCACTAGGTGCTCCTTTGCTTCTGAGGCTTATGTTTCAGTCCATCAGGACACTAGGGCCACATATGGGATATTTCTAAAAACTGCAGAATCTGGGCAATAAATATTGTGTTGTGTTTCTCTGGTAAAACCTTCTGTGTTACAGAAAAAAATGGATTACAAATTAATTTCGGCAAACAAAATGAAATTTGTAAATTTCACCTCTACATTGCTTTAATTCCTGTGAAACGCCTAAAGGGTTAAGAAACTTTCTGAATGCTGTTTTGAATACTTTGAGGGTGCAGTTTTTAAAATGGGGTGATTTATGGGGACTTTCTAATATATAAGGCCCTCAAAGCCACTTCATAACAGAACTGGTCCCTTAAAAATAAAAAGACGTTCAAAAAATAATGCAAACATAAAGTAGACATATGGGAAATATTAACCAGTAACTTTTTAGTGTAGTATTACTATCTGTTTTACAGACAGATACATTTAAATTAATAAAAATTCTAATTTTTGCAAATTGTCTCAGAATTTTGGTGTTTTCACAAATAAATATTGAATAAATCGACCAGATTTTTTCACTAACATAAAGTACAATATGTCGCGAGAAAACATTCTCAGAATCGCTTGGATAGGTAAAAGAATTCCAAAGTTATTACCATTTAAAGTAAAACATGTCAGATTTGAAAATATCGGCTGTGCCACAAGGCCAAAACAGGCTGTGTCGTCAAGGGGTTAAACTCTATATTAGGATTTGCACCAGTAAATTCCTATCCCAGTTTCCTTTTATTATATGTTTGCCCTAATATATTTTTGATTAAAGGATATCTCATCCAAATTTAAGAATTAATTTTGACTACAGGTCAGTGTAATAAAATTAAAATACTGTATGATGCTTACTAGTAACTTTAACAAACCAAATGGTCTTATTCTTTATGGACTCTTGCATTATAGAGAATTGTCACTCTTGAGCAGTTTGTTTTATGTATATAGGTCCACATTCTGCACAAATTAATTTAATTATATATTTTTATGCTTAAATCCCTGCATAGACATAGTTAAAAATGTTAACAATTTTGACTACCTGCAGCCACCCCTAGAGGGAGCTTTGCTGATTACTACATACTGGTTATGCATTAAACTCAATCGTTACACAGTATGCATCTCCCCTTAGTGGTGGCAGCAGGCCACCAGAGTTTTATCTTTTGACTCTATGTCTATGCAGGGGATTTAGAGCTCTGTATCAGAAAATGCAGCTCCAACCACTTTATAAGATATCAATTAATATATAAAATATAAAAAATGAATCAACACAGAATATTAGACCTAAAAATTTGTCTGGTGTTAATAGGTGGATATTCACTTTAAACATTTGGTATGGTTGAAATGAAGCAGACAAGTTTTCATATCCTTGCTTTGAAAGCTGCCCATCCTTCGTATCACCCAATGACCCTTTAAACCATGCCATGGATTTTTTTTCACCTCCACAAACTCTACCTACAACTATTTTACAGCAATATCCAGTCATTTCCAGGATGTTCAGTTTATGCATGCTGTTTAAAGAGAGTGGGCCACCAGGACAATAGACCCCTAATAAAGCTAAATTCTAAAACTACATAGTTGATAAAACACAGCTCCATAAAGTCCAACCAATAATTCTGCCGTGTTAATCCAGAGGAAGGCAAAACCCCCATGAGGTTGATGCCAATTGCCTAATTAGGGAATAAATTCCTCCCCGGCTCCAAATGGAAATCAGAATAAATCCCCGGATCAACGTCCCATCTCCATAATCTAGTACTCATAACTTGTAATATTATATTTTTCAAGAAAGGCATCAAGGCCCTTCTTGAACTTGTTTAAAGAATCAACCATCACAACATCTTGTGTCAGAGAGTTTCATAGTTTCACTGCTTTCACAGTAAAGAATCCACATCTGTGATGATGGTGAAACCTCCTTTTCTCTAGATGTAGAGGGTGCACCCTTATCCTTGTTGCAGGCCTAGGTGTAAAAAGATAATTAGAAAAATCTCTGTACTTTCCAATTATATGTTTGTACATTGTATTTAGATTGCTCCTAAGCCGTCTTTTTTCTAAACTGAATATTCCCAAGTTTGACAACCCTTCTTGGTACTGCAATCCAACCATTCCCTTAATTACCTTAGTTGCCCTTCTTTGCACTTCTTTGAACTTCTTTGTTCTAGTTCAGCCATGTTCTTCTTATACACAAATGATCAAAATTGTACACAATAGTCCATGTGTGGTCTGACTAGTGATTTGTATGAAGGCAAAACGATGTTGTTGTCATGAGCATCTGTTCCTCTTTTTTTATGCATCCCATGATTTTATTTGCCTTGGGAGCAGCTGCCTGGCACTGGTTGCTAAAGGTAAATGTACTGTCCACCAATATACCCAAGTCTTTTGTCAGTAGCAGTTTTACCCAGTGTTTTACTATTTAATGTATAACTGTAAAATCTGTTTCCTCGGCCCAAGTGCATAACCTAATATTTATCGACATCAAACTTCATTTGCCATTTCTCTGCCGAAACCTCCCGCTTCCTCAAGTCCCTCTGTAGTATTATGTTATCCTCTTCTGTGTTGATTACTTTACATAGCTTAGTATCACGTGCAAGTACTGAAATTATACTCTGTAAACCCTCTACAAGATCATTAATAAACATATTAAAAAGAAGAGGGCCCAATACTGACCCATGTGGAACCCCACTGGTAACTGTGACCCACTCTGGAAATCTACCATTAATAACCACACTCCGTTTTCTATCACTGAGCTAGTTGTTAACCCAACAATTGCCATGTTACCTTTTCATAGCCAGGACTAAGAATGAACCATTTTCTTGATGTGCTTTTCCATCCTGCTGTCAAATGAACCTTGCAAGCAGAATAGGTCATGGGGAATAGATTTCTAGAGTAAATGTTGCCAGAGTTCAGCAATTATGTCCTTGCAAACCTTTAAGAGCTTTTAATTGAAGACGGTTATAGAAGTCTGTTCTGTTTTGTGCACTTCAGTCAGTGATAAATTGAAGTACGGAAATCAAACACATTTCAATTAGCTGGAGCCTTTGCCACCTCTGTTGTCAGGACCCATATTGATTTCTCCACCATTGCTTTAGTATGAGATTACATGTTTTTTTTTCTTTAATTGTTGAAGTGCTAATGTCCAGCAAAGCAAAGTACAGCAGTCACTTTGTAATTAGAACCGGTGACATAAACCTTAATTGAGTGACTCTCAAAATAGAATTATCCCAAGGTGATCATGAGGGTTATTTAAGAACCAGTATCAGGTATCCAGGCAGTAAATGTAGTGTTTATCATATGTAAAGGAGAATGATGTGTATTCTGCATGGCGACCATTAAATTAAATGCATAATCAGAAAATGACATATTATTTAAATAAGGTTTTAGTCATTACATAATTTTAAAAAAATCTATATATTTTTATTATGTGATTTTCTATCACATCACTGGCCACCAGAACAGTCACAATAGACTGACGTTTCCTGTTTTATGCTTGTCAGCTTTGCTGTATAGACTGGGACAGAATGAGCAGAATGCACAATGATCTGTATTGTGAATGCTGGCCATTAAAGGGAATGCATCATCAGAAAATGACAAATTATTTAAATTAGATTTTTTATTATAAAAATATTCTAGAACAGAATGAGCAGCATGAATGATCGCATTATCATTAGTGAGCAGGGGATTTAAAGTGTCTGCTTTGGACCATCGCTACTTGTTAGAAGGATCCCTGAACAATATAGTGATGACAAAGTGTCTCCTAGCTGTAACGTGTGTGAAAATCTGGCAGTAAGTTTCCAATCTCTCCACAGCGTGACCACAGGGGAAATAAAGCATTACACAATGCTTCTTAAAAATAATGGGCCGCTTATGTAATGCAGGACAGCTCCTCCAGAGGAAAAAAACACTCTTTGTAGCCGCTCCCCATTCTGGCCAAGGAGATAATGATCCTGAACAGAGGAATCCCTTTTTTGTACTGATGAAGGCCTGGATAAGGCAGTATAGCAACACTATATACACAGATAATGCATTGTCACTGTCTCTGGGGAAGGGGCTGTATCCATCACTGCTTGGAGACCGCATTAGTCTATGACATTTCTTTGTCAATTAACTTCCATTTGCTGCAGCTGCCATAAAGCACTCACCCTGCTGTACTGCTCATAAAGACAATACAAGAAGTAAGTGTGTTTCTCCAATAGTGCCGCGCCCATGAAAGTAAGTAAAAAAATGTATTAATATCTACAACATTTGAAAAAAAACAGACAAATTATTGCTCTTCTACCTAGGCTCTGTTCATATCATATCATAAGTCCTAAGTTTGGATCCCAGGGAATACGCCAAACGTGCTGTATCCATAGTCCTGTATCCACAGTCTGGTATGCGTAGGCATAGCTTGTTTTTGGAGGTATGGACACCACACTAGACTACACTTTTCCATACAATGGTATATCTCACCGTATACGTTTTTTTTTACAATAGGGTCCAACCAACCACATATCCCACTGTATGCCTATACAGTAAGTTACATTACAGCTTTGCCTCGGAGGCAAATAATAGGAAAACTTTCTGATATACAGTATACCTCCGACATGTGGCACGGACGTGATATGAATAGAGCCTTACATCTAATTAATGAAAAGAACACTAATTATATAAGACATTCTCTTTAACATATGGTTAAAAAATAGAAGGTATGTTATACCATGTTGCTACTTTCATTCCCTGTAAAAGATCAAAGGAGTTTTTGGGTCGAATACAGTACAGGAAATCATTAATCACAGTTCAGTCATTTAGAAACAAATTGTGTCTGTCGTGTCATGACTTCCAAATAAACTTTAGGGACCATGTGAAGGACAAGCTAAATTACAAACCAATTCTGCTGATGCTGGCTCCAGTGTTTTACACGTTTTTCATAGACAGTGTATTTCCTTTAGATACTTTGTAGGTTTTCGTCTGATAGGTGCACACTAGGCCGGATTCACCGCAATGCCGGGATTGGGATTAATAATGAAAACTGAAGATATTTATTTGATATTGGTGAATGTAAGGTGGAAAAAGGATAACATACTACTAGCAGTACATGAAAGGTTTTTACTTCTGTTACAGTTTATTTGTACATGCAAACTGTCAACAAGCTGGTGTTAATGGATCTGATATTCTAATTAGTACATGGAGTTTTTTCTTTGGCGGTGTCCTGATATTCATGGGACATGAGTCAGATTGGTTTATTGACACTTTAATAGTTTCTGTAGCCATGCTTATTAGCACATAAATACTTGATGCAGTGTTATGTATTCATGTGTTAGGCCTCATGCACACTTCAGTGAAATGCTTCAGTGTGCTATCTGTTTTTTTTTAACAGATAGCACACTGACCCATTCATTTCTATAGGGCCATGCAGACTTCCGTTTTTTTTAACGGAACCGTGTGGCCATTCCGGCCAAATATAGAACAGGTCCTATTCCTGTCAGTTTTTGACGGAACAGTCCCGGCCATTCCATTCATTTGGTCCGTTGAATCAACCACTGCACACGGAAGCCATCTATGTGCGGTCCGTGTTTCACAGATCCGTCATTAGAAGCCGTACGACGGGCAACAGATGTGTGCATGAAGCCTTAATCAGACTATTTGGATGTTCCTATGTTAATGAGCACAAAAAGTTCATGTGTAAATAAGAAAGTTCCATGCATTTACAGAATTTATAACAATAATAATAATAACAGTAATAATCATAATGCCATAAGATCTACCATCATCATCTAGCCTACTTGTTGACAGTTTCCAGATTCTATAAAAACAAACGAAAAAAAATTATAATATAGATACCGTTTAGTGGGTACAAAGGAATTAAGGGTTTTTTCACTAAAGTAAGTAATGATATTTCTAGGATATGCCCTCACTTACCAATTGATGGGGGTCCAACTGCATGGACCCACACGATCCTTAGAATGGAGAGGCCATAACGCTAGTTAAGCGCTTCAGCTTCATCACTAATTTTCCGTGCACATCCGCGTTCCTGGCCACTGACTGAGCAAGAAAATATGATAACTCCATTCAAGTAAAAGTAAGTGATGTGCCAACTCTTACTTAAAGAGGACCTTTCACCTGCCCATACATGTGCAGCTGAGTGCAGCATGTAATTGGGAGAGCTGCACAAACCCTGGGGCAATTTACATTTTTTTTCTACCTTCCTCCGTTATTTAGATATTGGTGCCATTATATTTGACACCCAATATTTAAAAAAACGCCTGAACTGTCAATGGGGCGTGTACTGGGAAGGGGGCGTGTTACTATGGCGGTGACACTGTCCAATCAGATATGGATAGTGTTACAGCAAGAGCGAGGATAGAGTAGAGAGTGTGCGCAAGCGCGCGCGCACGCTCCCATTCTTCAGCTTTCAAGATCAGTCTTCTGACGAACTGGCAAGGGGGCGTGTCACCGCTACGGATAGTGTAAGAGCTGTGGAGAGGGGAGAGCGCATGCGCGCTCTCATCTCTTGAGCTCTTGCGCGAGATCAGTCTTGTACTTTGTCTGCCGAACTGGCAGGGGGGCGTGTCACTGCTATGGACAGTGTAAGCACTCCCCAGCTCTTACACTGTCCGTAGCAGTTACACGCCCCCTTGCTAGTTCGGCATGCGCGCTCTCATCTTCACAGCTCTTATACTGTCCGTAGCAGTGACACGCCCCCTTGCCAGTTCAGCAGAAGATTGATCTTGAAAGTTGAATAGTGAGAGCGTGCATGCGCTCGCGCACACTCTCTCCTCTATCCTCGCTCTTGCTGTAACACTGTCCATATCTGATTGGACAGTGTCACAGCCATAGTAACACGCCCCCTTGCTAGTACACGCCCCATTGGCAGTTCAGGGGGTTATTTAAATATTGGGCACCAAATATAACGGCACCGATATCTAAATAACGGAGGAAGGTAGAAAAAACATGTAAAGTGCCCCAGGGTTTGTGCAGCCCTACCTATTACATGCTGCACATGTATGGGGAGGTGAAAGGTTCTCTTTAAGTGGGAAAACCCCTTTAATGCAATTGTACCCACTAAATAGCCCCCTGACATGCCAACCCGGGGTCGGAATAATTCAACCTGGAGACTGGATTGCAGGGAAGTATATCAGTATATTGAATTCCCCTCCTGAGTTGCTGAATGGCTGGGAGGACATACAGAACATAGAAATATATTACAGCTCCATGAAATATTGAATGATATCGCTGTATTACAAGATATGTTCCCTAGCTGAGTTATCACATATCTCCTTGCTAATAAGCATAAATGTTATAAAGGAAGGGTTAAAACCTATACCTTGTAGGTGTATGGTAGAAGAGGGGTTTATAACTGGTAGTCTAGTGAATATCACCTCCCCAGGCTCCAGCGATGTGTCCTGCTGTGTCAGGAAGCGGAATACAATCTGCACATAATATTCAGCTTCCCATCACATTCTGCTTCCCTTCCCTTCCGTCAATGAACAGCCTCACAGTTCTCTCTATGATCTTTATCCTGATCCTTGAGGAAACGGGGTCTGGCTTCGGCCAGGATCACATACACAGTTTTGATGCAGTTTTTGGCTCAGTTTTTTTTTAGTCAAAGCCAGAGGTGGATCCAAAAGGAGGGAAAGTTCTAAACAAAAGACAGATGCATCTTCTTTTATTTGTGTCCACTGATCTAAAAACTGCCACAAAAACGGTCTCAAAACTGTGTGTGTGATCCTGGCCTTAAGCAATTTTTTTAAATGTATTTATTTGAAACCACAAACTAGACTACGTAGATAAGATTGTTTGGCCTTATTCTATGAGCCAATTTTTTACTGGAACAAATAGTGACATGCTTCAATGCAGGTCGTATTATGGAAGCAATCCTTCTCCTTCTCGGTGTAAAGACAGCATGCGGTGGCACTTGTAGTAAATAAAGGTCCATAACTTGTACCCATAACGCTGCTTAAGAGTCAGTGCACACAGAATCACCATTTGCATAAGGTTTAATGGTTCTACAAAGTTAAGAGTACTATAGTAGCTATCCCTCCATTTGTTCATCTCGAGCTAACTGAAAAAGATGAGTGAATATTTCATAGAACTTTTTCATGGATCATTATTGACCCACTGAAGTAGTCGTAGTTTAACCAATAAATAAAATCTATATTACAAGTCAGCGGATTTCACACAAGGGTCAGAATGAAGGAGGGCGGTAAATTGTGCGGTGCTGTTTTTTTCATTCTGTGTTCATTTGGTCCTAATAGCAAATAGCTTACACATAAAAAAGCGCAGGATCACCATTAAGAAATAGGTCATCCTTTACATGGATACACACATTTCGAATGTAGAGTAGTCCTTTAGTATTATCCCTAATTTTCTAAATAATTAGTACTTTTATGGGGTTCATTATACTTGTTTTACTTTTCTACAACGAGATATAGAAGTGTAATTCTCATGGTTCAACACTTGGCATTGTGCTCATCTACCTAGTTAGGGCCAGGATCACACACACAATTTTGATGCAGTTTTTATGATAGTTTTTTACTTGTTTTTTTGAGCCAAACACAGAAGTGGACACAAGAGAAAGATGTATCAGTCTTTTCTTTATATCTTTCCTTCACTTTGGATCCATATCTGACTTAAGCTTAAAAAAACTGCACCAAAAACTGCATTAAATCTGTGTGTGTGATCCTGGCCTAACACAGATTTGATGCAGCTTTTGCAAGCCTTTTCTAGGCAAATCCAATAGTGGAGCATAAAGGCCCTTTTACACATAACAATGATCTTTGTGAGCGATCGTTCATACAAATGCTCGTTCCCGATCTTTGCCCTGCGTAAACAGGGCAAAAATCAGCCAATGAAGGAGCAAAAAATTTATCGCTAGTCGGCAGCACATCTCCCTGTGTAAACAGGAAAATGTGCTACCTGCATGATCGAAATGTATGGGCACGAGCGATCATAGTAACGAGTTGGAATGCCCTGGAGTTGGAAAAAATGCAAAGAAGAGCAACTAAACTAATAAGCGGCATGGAGAATCTAAGTTATGAGGAAAGATTAAAATAATTAAACATATTTAGCCTTGAAAAGAAACGACTAGGGGGGACATGATTAACTTCTATAAATATATGAATGCCACATACAAAAAATATGGTGAAATCCTGTTCCATGTAAAACCCCCTCAAAAAACAGGGGGGCACTCCCTCCGTCTGGAGAAAAAAAGGTTGAACCTGCAGAGGCGACAAGCCTTCTTTACTGTGAGAACTGTGAATCTATGGAATAGTCACCGCAGGAGCCGGTCACAGCAGGGACAGGAGATGGCTTTACAAAAGGCTCAGATCATTTCCTAGAACGAAAAAATATTAGCTCCTATGTCAATGTATAGAATTTTTGTTTCATCCCCTCTCTTTTTTCCATCCCTTGGTTGAACTTGATGGACATGTGTCTTTTTTCAACCGTACGAACTATGTAACTATGTAACTATGTCCTCATACTAAACGATCATTGCTCCGTTTGAAGGGAGCAAACAAGTGCTGATCGACAAGCTGTATTGTTGATCCGAACTCGTTTTCAAGGCGGTAAGAACGGGCTCATTCACCTGATCATTGGCCTGGGTAAAAGGACCTTAAGACCACATACACACCAGCTTATGTATTTCAGTTCGTAGTACTGTGCGCAAAATGAAACCAGATTGTAGCCCACATAATTCTATCTGAGGTTCCATTTCATGAATCAAGATTTTCCATAGAAACACTGAAATCCGTGATCCCAGAGGAGAACTGAATCCGATATACAGAGGACTCTGTAAAGGATTTGGCAGACACAGCTTCTGTGACCACGCCCATGGGCAATCAGTCTGCACCTGCTCCTATGTCTGTGAGACTGACTCCATCTTCCACCACTCAGGATGGCAGGCTTAGGAGTGGGAGAGCCTATCACAGCCTGGCCAGACGGAGCTAGCTCCCGCCCACTGTCTATTTATACCTGCCTTTCCTGTTCCTCCTTTGCCTGTGATTCTTCTATGCTTGTTTCCTAGCTTGCTGCTGCTTGTACTACTCATCCTCTGCTTGTTATAGACCTTGGCTTTCTGACCACTCTCCTACTCAGCGTTTTTGTACCTCGTTCACTCCAGGTTTGACTCGGCTCGTTCACTACTCTTGTTGCTCACGGTGTTCCGTGGACAGCTGCCCCGTTTCCCTAGCTTCTGTGTACCCTTGTCTGTTTGTCTGTCTTGCACTTACTGAGCGTAGGGACCGTCGCCCAGTTGTACCCCGTCTAGGTCGGGCCTAGGTCGGGTCGTTGCAAGTAGGCAGGGACTGAGTGGCGGGTAGATTAGGGCTCACCTGTCTGTCTCCCTACCCCGTCATTACAGACTCCACATAAAAATATATTTTGATATGCATGACCCTATTGAAATGGATTAGCTCCCCTAGTTGGGATCCGTGTGATATGGACCCAAATAGACTTGTGTGCAGTGTATAAAATTAGGAGACAGTATAAAAAGTAAGAGAAATCACTCTTTAAAGCAGTGCACTTTATCTCTGGTATGATATTATTTACTGTATATAGAAAAAATATGTGGTTATAACCAAACCATACCTAACAAACCCAAAATTGCAATATAATATAGCACGGTGCCATTCCTGATAAAGATAATAGAAAAAAAGAAAAAAGAAAAATGATCCAGAAATATAACTAGGCACTCTTGGGTTAAATAAAATTTAACATAGTATTTTATTTTTGAATCCAGATAATACCGGCCACATTTAATTTATACATGAATACAAAATTTACAATTTAAAAAGAGAAATCTCCTGGCCAGGAAAGAAAACATACAATAGAACCTTCAAAACATAGGTGATATTGCCTGATGGATATATATCAAACTATATATGTATAAACAATTTTGAAAGATTTCAAAAAATGAAAAACCGCTGGGTTGTGTTCACACTTGCGGTTTTCAAACATATATATTATTTTTATCACAAAATGGCCAGAGTTCCTATTTGGAGTAGCTGGTAATGAAATTTTTAAAGAAATTCACTTTATATGTAAGTAACATGACTTTACTCTCAAGATAGGAAAATAGCCTCATGAATTAAAGGAATGTGGTTAACAGCGTGCTTTTTTTCCTTCTCATTAATGAATCCTCAGATCCAAATCAGATTTTATGGTGATAGGAAGTCTTTTCACAGACCTTTGGGTCAATGTGTAGCTCTCATGATATTAGGCTTTAAGGCAAGACATCAACTTTTATAGGTTTTTTACCTTTACCTTCGACATCCAGCAAGTGCCGGGAAACCATGCAGGGAAGCGGTCAGCTCTGAGGTGGAAAATAGCAAATCTCCACAGAAGGAAAGTTCACTTTGTGTGGCCACACATAAATTTCAAAGCCTTCAAATCTCCACCCGACAATGCAGGATCGCACCCCGGTATATCAGCTGGATAAGGGCACTCCGAGAGGAACAGACCCAATGGAACAGGATCGCACACCGGCAACCAGATAAATAAAACTTCCAGAGTATGTCTCCTTCCACGTGTGATCTTCAACACTGGACAGGTATTCTCAGGGCAGGGTTTGGACGTCACTACCCGCCCCGTTAATTAGAACAGCTGACGCGTTTCATCCCTGAACGGGATTTCTTCAGAGCAGTTTGACAGGTACTGCCAAACACACCATATTTATAGTGTCCCAAATTCATTCATTGGTTCAATGATAAAAAACATAATGTTTGAAAGATATTATAGAATAATATATCTAGATCTTTCATGAGATGCCATAATGCTATCCATCTCTCAATTTTGATAACCGACATAGACATTTTTATATTCAAACATGCAATTCCTATATCCATTAAATCACATCCATAAGTATATTCGGTATTTTCAAAGAAAGGGCAATCAGTGGTGTGTCTATACTTTATCAAGATAAGACCAATAACTGAATTTTACATAGGAGTACAATTGCTACCTGAACTCAAATATGAATTCTTCCGTAAATACGGTTGACTACTAATATCCAGACCCTATGTTGGATTTCTGAAGGAACAAATTTTTCTTCAATAACGGATCCTTTATTAGACCTTTTAAATAAAAGACGCCGAAGTCTGATCGATTTATTAATTTTTTAATTCCCTATACATATACATATACGATTTGAAATTCTTATAATACTTCAGGGGAAGCAGGGAGAGAGGACCATCACCTGTTAAGGTATTAGGACCCGGGTCCCCACCACCCCCGAATCAATTTGATTTTAATACAATAAAGATTAGTTTGATAATTTTACTACTAAATTTCATAAAATTATGTATATATGTATAAGACTATGGCACATGGCACATGGTAGAAGCTGTCGAGGGATCCCAAAGGGGGCAGGAAGAGGGATCCAGTGTCCATAGAACAATGGATCCCTAATTCCCACCACCCACGGGGACCAAAACCGCAACTCTCCTCACTACATAGGATTGCAAGAGATGGATATAATCTTCATTTATTTTATAATATTTATCCAATTAATTAATCATTTCATATTGGAAAAAAAAAAAAAATTGTTCATACTCATTCCACTAAAAGTAGATTTTGGAGGGTGTTTTCCCTTCCTGTTTTGTTTGTATACCTTTAGAAGGAAAAATATTTTCTTTTTGAACTTGAGAGGTAATCAGTGGTGTGTCATTAGTATGGCCTATTGCTTGGACTTAGAGGTGGATGCACGGATTGCTGCACTTTTGAATTGTGAAATGAATAAAAGTGCAGAGGACATCAGAGGAGACATATATGGTTTATTTAAAAATCATCGGAGACTAATTTTGAGTCATTTAAGACGCAAGTGGGATATCCAGAGCTTAGAGGCATATAGGCTGTCCAAAATTATCCCAAGAGGTTTACGTAGACGTACAACACCAGCATCACATTTCAAAAGTGAAGTATTTTTGGAAAAATGGGATGAGGAGTGCTTGAGACACTCAAGGAATTTGATGGATTTATTGATAGAAGAGGAGAAAAATATGCTTAGTCTGCTTAATGTGGAAATTGAGGAGAGTGTTAAAAAATTAGATATATTTTGCAAGGATCCGGAATTTGAAAAACTAAATGTTAGTCTCAAAAAAGAGGTAGAAATGGAACTTCGTGAAATATCAATACGGAAAAGGAGAAAATTCCAAAGGGATACTTTTGATTTTGAGCAGAAACAAATTTTCTCCTTTACAAAAAATAGAGAAAAACAAAACAAAAGTAGATTACGGGTGAGAAGGAATACTTTTATGTCAACAGATGGGGAAACTACAAGTGACCCATCTAGTGACAATGAGATGGGGAAACACATCAGAGTTGAGGAATCACAATCTAAGTTCTCTTTTTTAGGGGACCGAAACAGAGGGAAATTCGGAGAGGAAAGAATAGTAGAGAAAAAAGGAGGACCCAATACAAGACAACGCAGGGGAAGATAGAAAATAATATGAATAATATAATTAATTTAACCGATTTCCCCTTATCAACACACCATATATCCTTATTGAATCGTGGATTGGGTTTTTCACCAGTTATCCCTGGAAAGGAATTTGAGATATGTAAAGACCTTCACCTCTTTCTCAGAAAGATTCTTTTAAGACTCTGGCATGGGGAAAAAAATGAGAGGAATAGTCAAAACGAGAATGTGTCATCACAGTCACAGAGAGAAACAATGGAATTTGGAATGATCCCGAATTTGGAAATGTCGGATCTGAATACTTTAGTGGATTTAAATGAGTTATGGAGGGAAGGTAACACATTGGAGAATACAGATAATTTTGAAGAGTATCTTACTGATATTATCCCAGAGTATACGGGCTTGCGGAAAAAAAGCAGTACCATGCCAAGTATACACTCTAACAGGTACACACATGCATTTTTGGAGGCCATGCTAAGGGATATTAGTGTCATCGACTGGTCCTCATTTCTGTGTGAGGACAACCTAACTGAAAGGGAACGAAAAGCCCTAAAGGAATTGCAAAATATTGAAAATATTGTAATCAAGCCCAGTGACAAGGGTGGAAATGTTGTCCTCCTCAGAGAGGAGGACTATGTCGGTGAGATTAGAAGACAATTGGAGACGGATACATATTCTCTTTTGAAGGATAACCCACTGGACAATATAGTGGGAACTCTAAATAGAAAATTGACTTTTGCATTGGATGAGGGCCTAATCAATAAAAATGAGTTCCAATATTTGGAGGTAAAAGAACCCCGTATGCCCACTATATATGTGCTTCCCAAGGTGCATAAAAATAGGAATACACCTCCGGGTAGACCTATTATTTCGGGGTGTGATGGTCCAACAGATCACCTTGGGAAATACATAGATGAAAAATTGAAACCCTTTGTCCGTACACTTCCATCCTTTGTATTGGATACAGGGGATCTTCTAAACAAAATTGACAATTTGACTCTTGAGGAAGATTTCATCCTGGTAGGATTGGATGTGGAGTCATTGTATACTTCCATCCCACATGATGTTGGTCTTAAAGCGGCCGCGCATTTTCTGGAGAGGAGAGGAGGAGACTGGGCTCACCAAAATGAATTTATTATTGAAATGTTGGAATTCGTTTTGAATTATAACTGCTTTTCTTTTGATGGCAAATTTTATCGTCAGATTCGTGGAACTGCCATGGGATCCTCTTGTGCACCATCATATGCCTGCTTACATTTGGGCTGGTGGGAAGAATTTATAGTATACCCACATCCCCTCTTCAGAAAATGCGCCTCTGTTTGGCTTAGATATATGGATGATGTTCTCTTATGTTGGAAGGGACCATTGGATTTGCTAGAAAGCTTCATCGGAGATTTAAATTCCAATAAATTGAATATTCTTCTGACCTTCACTTATAGTGAAGATCACATTAGCTTTTTAGATCTTAATATTCATAGGGAGGGAAATAGATTAAAAACGACCACATATCGGAAACCAACATCAGGTAATACCCTTTTGGCAGCAAGTAGCCATCACTTTCCCTCTCAAATTAAGGGGATCCCGATAAGCGAATTTCTTCGAATTCGTCGTAACTGTACTGATTTCAGGGACTTCAAAAGCGAAGCACACGATCTATCCTCTCGCTTTGAAGATAGGGGATACTCCAAAAAAATTATCAAGAAAGGATACAATAGGGCATCTAGGCAGAATAGAGAGGAAATTCTCAAAAGAGGTAAAAAAGATAACAGTGATAATAGAGTCAGATTCATTTCGAGGTATGGTTCCCATTGGAACATACTTCGGAATTTGATGATTAAAAACTGGCCACATTTAACTTTGGACAAAAGAATCAACTCAATAGTGGGGAATGTACCGAGTATGGTTCCCAGAAAGGCCCCCACGCTGAGGAATATGTTGGTGAGTTCTGAGTTCAAGAGAAGGACCCCAGACAATGAGAAATGGCTACAGAAACGTCCAAAAGGAATGTTCATGTGTGGCTCTTGTAGATGTTGCAAGTATGTGTTAAAATCAGATACCTTTCTTGACAGTGAACATAAAAGGGAATTCAAAGTCTATAATTTTATTAATTGCCGCTCAACCATGGTCGTTTACTCTATTATCTGCCCATGTGGGAAACAATACATTGGGAAAACGAAACGAGAATTACATATTCGTATTAGCGAACACATTCGGGACATTACCAAGGGTGAAATGACAAATCCTTTAGCTGCACACTTCAAAACGTATCATGCCCAATCACCAACTGGCTTAAAATTCATGGGGATTTATCAATTATTTCAAGACAGAAGGGGAGGTGATCTCAACCGAACACTCCTCCAGAAAGAAACTATGTGGATTTACACACTGGGAACCTTGAATCCTAGGGGACTAAATAATGAAATAAAATTTAATATGTTCCTTTGAATAGATGGGAGCCAAGAGGCTGTTTTGTCTCCTAGCATTGTATTCCCTTCTCATCTCTCGGTATTTTGGAGTTACCTAGTATTAGATAAAAACAATACTTTATGGATGAGTGTTGGATCAAAAAATGGGACCCTAATTATTTCATCCTTGGAGAAAGACTTAGTAAAATTGAGTGTGAAATTTTTGGATCAGATAATTCTTTTTCCCTTGGAAGCCTAGTGTGTGTCTTTGGTCTGGATATCCCATTTCTTATACATTGGTAATCTACTTTTAGTGGAATGAGTATGAACAATTTTATTTTTTTTTTCCAATATGAAATGATTAATTAATTGGATAAATATTATAAAATAAATGAAGATTATATCCATCTCTTGCAATCCTATGTAGTGAGGAGAGTTGCGGTTTTGGTCCCCGTGGGTGGTGGGAATTAGGGATCCATTGTTCTATGGACACTGGATCCCTCTTCCTGCCCCCTTTGGGATCCCTCGACAGCTTCTACCATGTGCCATAGTCTTATACATATATACATAATTTTATGAAATTTAGTAGTAAAATTATCAAACTAATCTTTATTGTATTAAAATCAAATTGATTCGGGGGTGGTGGGGACCCGGGTCCTAATACCTTAACAGGTGATGGTCCTCTCTCCCTGCTTCCCCTGAAGTATTATAAGAATTTCAAATCGTATATGTATAGGGAATTAAAAAATTAATAAATCGATCAGACTTCGGCGTCTTTTATTTAAAAGGTCTAATAAAGGATCCGTTATTGAAGAAAAATTTGTTCCTTCAGAAATCCAACATAGGGTCTGGATATTAGTAGTCAACCGTATTTACGGAAGAATTCATATTTGAGTTCAGGTAGCAATTGTACTCCTATGTAAAATTCAGTTATTGGTCTTATCTTGATAAAGTATAGACACACCACTGATTGCCCTTTCTTTGAAAATACCGAATATACTTATGGATGTGATTTAATGGATATAGGAATTGCATGTTTGAATATAAAAATGTCTATGTCGGTTATCAAAATTGAGAGATGGATAGCATTATGGCATCTCATGAAAGATCTAGATATATTATTCTATAATATCTTTCAAACATTATGTTTTTTATCATTGAACCAATGAATGAATTTGGGACACTATAAATATGGTGTGTTTGGCCGTACCTGTCAAACTGCTCTGAAGAAATCCCGTTCAGGGATGAAACGCGTCAGCTGTTCTAATTAACGGGGCGGGTAGTGACGTCCAAACCCTGCCCTGAGAATACCTGTCCAGTGTTGAAGATCACACGTGGAAGGAGACATACTCTGGAAGTTTTATTTATCTGGTTGCCGGTGTGCGATCCTGTTCCATTGGGTCTGTTCCTCTCGGAGTGCCCTTATCCAGCTGATATACCGGGGTGCGATCCTGCATTGTCGGGTGGAGATTTGAAGGCTTTGAAATTTATGTGTGGCCACACAAAGTGAACTTTCCTTCTGTGGAGATTTGCTATTTTCCACCTCAGAGCTGACCGCTTCCCTGCATGGTTTCCCGGCACTTGCTGGATGTCGAAGGTAAAGGTAAAAAACCTATAAAAGTTGATGTCTTGCCTTAAAGCCTAATATCATGAGAGCTACACATTGACCCAAAGGTCTGTGAAAAGACTTCCTATCACCATAAAATCTGATTTGGATCTGAGGATTCATTAATGAGAAGGAAAAAAAGCACGCTGTTAACCACATTCCTTTAATTCATGAGGCTATTTTCCTATCTTGAGAGTAAAGTCATGTTACTTACATATAAAGTGAATTTCTTTAAAAATTTCATTACCAGCTACTCCAAATAGGAACTCTGGCCATTTTGTGATAAAAATAATATATATGTTTGAAAACCGCAAGTGTGAACACAACCCAGCGGTTTTTCATTTTTTGAAATCTTTCAAAATTGTTTATACATATATAGTTTGATATATATCCATCAGGCAATATCACCTATGTTTTGAAGGTTCTATTGTATGTTTTCTTTCCTGGCCAGGAGATTTCTCTTTTTAAATTGTAAATTTTGTATTCATGTATAAATTAAATGTGGCCGGTATTATCTGGATTCAAAAATAAAATACTATGTTAAATTTTATTTAACCCAAGAGTGCCTAGTTATATTTCTGGATCATTTTTCTTTTTTCTTTTTTTCTATGATATTATTTACATGTGACTATTAAGTATAATTAGAAAAGCCATCCTAAAACACAGTATAATACTTGTAGCAGAAAGGTTTTGGCCAGGTATGACTTGATGTTTCTAATGAGAGATTTGTATAGTTCTTTTGAGAATTATTTTGCTGTGCCCACACTTTGAAGTCTATTAACACGTACTACAATACAGAGCAATATGCCAAATTGGTGGTCCATCAACACTGAATAGTTTATTTGAAGTACATGAATATTCAAGTTGACCTCCCAGAGGCAAAATAATTATGTCAATGCATAAGAAAAGGATACATAACCCAAGTGGGCACTAGCTATGGAAATGTTCTTGATAGCTGATGAGACAGAAAAAAAATTAAAATAGGTTGTGTATTCATTAACGCATTGTGCAAAGCAATTGACTTATACTAAGGCTGGATTCACACTAGCATGTTCGGTCCGTAAAGGACGGAATGTATTTCAGCCGCAAGTCCCGGACCGAACAAACACTGCAGGGAGCCGGGCTCCTAGCATCATAGTTATGTACGACGCTAGGAGTCCCTTACGGACCGAACAAACTGGTGTGAATCCAGCCTTAGGGTTGGACTGGCCCACCGGGGTACTAGAAGATCCTCTGGTGGCCCAGGTACTGATACATTGATAGGTTCCAAAGGTCCAGCAGAAGACATCTCCATTTGGATCTGACTTCGGAGCCAAACACTTGCTATTACGGTATATTTCTTATGGTCGTTTTTACAAATAAGCTATTATATCATATTGATGATATAACCTGTGTATGCAATGATAACAAAGTTTACTATGTTCTCATTTTCTCTGGCATGTCCAAGGAACCCCAGTCTGATATTCCTTATACTTTGGCATTAGTAAGTAATAGTGAAAACAATGTTAGCTGTGCCCTATTGGTCCTATCGGTCCTATGAGCCAACCAGTGCTTCCGAGATGATCTAGTGATGAGCAGCTTACAAAACTCCACTTATATGAATTTTGCAGTTCACTAGTTTAACCATTAGGCTAGGACTACACGGTGACTCTCACCGCGGCACAGGTGGCACTGCCAAAGATCGCTTTGTTGTCGCAGTGTTGCACTGGCTGCTCTCAAGACTGCAATTCAAGAGTTCAAAGAAATCTATCAAGTTTGGTTTTGTTGCAACTATCGTGTCACAATCACAGCAACTTGTGGATCACAACACCATCACATTCACTCTCATTACTGTGATGCAGTCAGGGCGACAATGCGATAACACAGCGATCTTTGCCCGTGCCACTTGTGTCGCGGTCAGAGTTGCCGTGTAGCCTTAAAGGAGTTGTCCAGGATTAGAAAAACATGGGTGCCTTTTTTTCCAGAAGTAGCGCCACACCTGTCCACAGGTTGTGTGTGCTATTGCAGCTCAGCCCCGTTAAAGCAAATGGACCCAAGCTGCAATACCACACACAACCAGTGGACAGATGTGGTGTTGTTTCTGGAAGTGAGCAGCCATGTTCTGGACAACCCATTTAATGGGCATATTATAGCCTTGTCTAAAATGCCTCTGCTGATGTCTATCTACCAGTAGATTACAGATGTAGAAAATGCCAAGTTCAAACTTGATACCTCCTTGGGGACATAGTGGTTCTTTATTATAAAGTTTCACAAACCAGTGGTTGATCCAGCTAGATGATAACACAACAATCATTCTTTTTACCAAAGATTACAATCACCATTTCCCATAGTTTACTTCTCACTGGTAAATATACAGATAATGGTTACATTCTATTTCTTGGTTCCCATACTATCATTAGTCCTCTGCTGGGAGAGGTTTATGCCGTTTTTACATTACCAGCCCTTATTTAATCAACCTTTATAACTATTCATCACCTAAAATGGAACTTTGCCAATTGTTATGTAACAATGTTTTAAAAATTGTGACAGTATGTATACTACATCTACCCATCGGGCTTTGACCTTGGTCTCCTGTATTCTATATTTAGGATCGGATGGCATTAAGTTAAGCTGTATTTATAGAGATAGTGGGAATATTCCTCCCTGCTGGTGAAGATGCAGCTAGTGAGCTGTATCAGGGTTAGAGAGCATCTCAGGTGTCAGACACAGTATTAAAGTGCCACAATAGATAATATACCATTCATCAGCTATATTGTAAGAAACTCCTTACACTGCAATTTTACAATGCAATAAGCTTTATAAATCTTTCTAAGTGCAGTTTAAATACTGTGTGATGTGATGTTTTACAGACAAGACTAGGTACTAGAAATATATGAGAGAATCACTAACCTTCAACATGGGACTCACAGCACGAGACGGTGTTAATTGCATTTCCGGTTAATACCTGGTATTGTGGCTCTGTGAGTCCCTAGGCTGTGTCAATGTCACGCATGCATCCTGCAGACTCTTCTCTGCCTTTTCGTATATCTTGGATGCCATATTAAACCAACGTAGGCTATGAAACGGCAATGAAACTAGTGTTACCTAAACGCAGGACTACAAGGTAAAACACATCATCAGTGGATGGTCATAAAAGAAGCTTTCTGGATGTTTTAGAGCCATTCACAGATAAAAGTATTTATTGTTGTGACATTGGTTCGATACAGACGGATGTTAGTTGTGGCTTCTATGAATAGATATCACATTTACAGTGACAAGGGAACTAACATGAACAATATAATACAAAAAGAAGCAATTTTGATAAAACTCTATGCACAATTTTTCAACACTGACGCAAACACCCGACCACCACCCGGTAATCTCTCAAATAGGGTATCTCCAGATTGTCCGGGCTACCTGGGTCTTTTCAAGAGATTCTGATTCGTGCTTTCTATTATTGTTTCTATTCATATTGTTGCTGTTCATCCTCGTCCTCTTTTCCCTTCATCTCTTCTGAGCATAATTGTGCTTTCCAATGGGTCTTCTCATAATTATTACATTGTATCAATATTTTCCTGATATAGAAAAATTGTCCCTTTTATGTGAAAAAGATCTCCTCTGTCACTGGCACTGGTTATTGCCTGGCACTGGTTACTAAATCGGAAGAGTCCCAAGTACATATGGGTCCCATAACATATTTGACACAATCATTTTAAGTATTCTCATGAAGCTAATAGATGCTTTTATGCAGAATTAATAATTCAATACTGAGTATTTAGTGGTATAGCTGTGTGGTATGGTAATAGAGGGATGATGCTCTTAATGGGCTTTTAACTCCAAAATGTAGTTATTTCCTATCTCCTTTTTAAATGGCCATTGCTATGTGGCTATGATACGTGGTATTGTGTGGTCCATTGGCCTGCAGTCCATTCATAAATGTGAACTGGCATCCATAGATATATCCTATAGACAAGGCTGTAAAAACACATTGGGAAAAGTGTATTAATGCATTTGCACAGGGGCGTAGCTATAGGAAGTGCAGAGGTAGCAGTCGCACCCGGGCGCTGTTGCTTGAGAGGGGCGAAGACCCCCTATGCCAAGGAGACACCAGTATTATAAATGGCACAGGGTAGATGGGGGGCGCTGTTACAGATTTTGTATTAGGGCCCAGGAGATTCAAGTTACACCTCTGCATTTGTACCCCAATTCTGGCGAGTCACAAATTATGGCACACACCACATTTGCACAATAATTTGTGACTTTTTTCCATTTTACACTTCTGTCGACACTTTTCAAAAGTGACAAAAAAAGGAGCAGGGTTTAGCGGGAGGGGATGAGGCCACCGTCAGTCCAACAAATTTACCATAATTTACACCAGAAATTTGCATCAATTATGGCGCAAATCTAGGCCTGCTCATAGTAGGTATAGATTTTAATTGATGGTTCACAGACAGCCAAAATGCACCAAATGTATTAAGAGACGTGTTATAATAATTTTGGCACATCTTACTCCAAGTTATTTTGATTTTATTTAGGAAAGGTCAGGCTAAGTATATCTCCCCCATTGCCTCCATAATTATCAATAGACACATGAGTAGGAGCTTCAAAATGGGGCAAAAAAATTTGGCCATTTACTTCCGTTGTTAGTTTATAAAAAGCAATTTCCGACCACATTGCTTAAAACTTGAGATCTCCATTAAATCATTACACGTGCACAGGAACATAAATTAATGGGTATTAGAATACAATGTGCATATTTTATCTTGAGCTCTGTTACCTGATTACTTTCATTAATCCATATTACCTCCTCTACTGCATAACAAATATCGCATTGTGGAGGAATGATCACAGCGAGACAATTTATGCAGAAAAATACGTCAAGGAATTCATCCATATTGTATCCCTTATGTAGTATAGCCAAGGTGTTTGAATCATGGGATCTATGTGCTTAAAAGGAAATGTTCTTAAAGGGAACCTGTCACCAGCATTTCACCTATTGAACTTTACTTCTCCCTCACTGGCCGCTGCTATAAAAAGTTAATTGCCGTTATCCCCGCTCCTAAACTTCTCTTCCGACTGTAAATATCGGTCTGCAAACGTTTTGCGCCTTTTATCGTAATTATGCGGTGTCCCTTTGTGCGCACACACCAAAAGAGGACATCAATGCACAAGCGCAGGATTTTGTGTGCTGGGGGAAGGCGAGGAGCTGTCAATCAAAAGTAAGGAGGCGAAGTAAACTCTGAAAGACTTGAGGAATGAAGATATGACTCTTTCCAAACGAAGATTTGACTCTTTTCTGCTCATTAGCATACGGTGTGAGAACTCTAAAAAACTGAATACTAAAGCTACAGAGCTGACTAAGAAGATAATTATAGGTTATATAGAAATGATTTTTCACCCACTACCACCAGGTATAGTCGGTTTAATAGGTGAAATGCTGGTGACAGGTTCCCTTTAAGATTCAGATGGGCTTATTTGTGAGAGAAAGTCCATGCTTTGTAAGCTTTCTACTCCTTTCCATCCGTTTCAGATTGTCATTTTCATGTATTAAAGCAATGATAATTTTAGACTATGTTTCACAAAGATAACATTTGCAATTAGTATTATAATGAATGCAGTTTTATGAATACATTTGGTAACAGTAGTAAAATTTGGCTGAATTATAAGATATCTGCCACATATTGGTACTTTGGCAAAGTTACCGCCCAATGAATAAAAAGTCACAATTTCTGTAATGTGTTAGTGGGCAAAAGCTTTGGTTGATTAAAACTTTTTTGTGGTCCAATACTGAAAACAGTTGCACTCAGTCAAAAATAGGTATTGCTGTGTGACAGTAGTGCAAGCTTTCCATTGGTTTTACCCAGGATGAGGGGTAAGTTGAGTAGGCAATCACTTGTGGCAGCATTGAGGAGGAATGGGGTTCACAATAATATTGCTGTAGGTAAGGGAAGCGCCTATTGGTAAAGCAACGGTGCCTGTCACATGGAAATAGACTTTAAAACTTCAAAAATGCCACTAAATAAAAAACACCACTAAAAACGTAAAATAAACCACCACAAAAACATTTGAAATGCATGGTGTGTATTAAATGTGTTTGAAATGCAGGAAAAAAAGGAGTGTAAAGGAGGCCACACAGATGGTAATTCAGAATCAGTGCAAGTACGGCAAGGCATTTGTTAAGTTAATCAACTTTTTATGTAAATTATATTTAAATGTCAACTGTACAAATATTGTGTAATCTAGTTTTCTGAATATGTTGTTTGTGCTTTTATTAACTATTTATTCCTGTAAAGTAAGAACAGATCTGCAGTATTGGAAAATGGTTTGGTAGGTGACTTTGGCTGATCATAGGACATAGGAGAATTGAGAAATGAGTGGTATGGCACAATGGAGAGTTTAGGAATGAGTGGTCTGGCACAATGGGAAGTTGGGTAAGGCGTGACCTGCCATGATGGATAGTTGGGGAACGAGTGTTATGACAGATAGGAAATTTGTGAAAATGGTGACCTAGTAGTATAGAAGAGGTAAGGAAAACAAAGTCGGGAAAAAAATTACTAGTGTATGACAGAAAACAAAAGGCAAAAAAAGTTGTTTATCACAATAATACAAACACCAAATTAGTCATTAGACTCTAAAAGTGGGAGGTAGGTTTGCTGCACCTCACAGATCAGTATTGACTAAAATTAGATTGACTTTAATTCTGTTTTTCTAACATGAAACATTATATTAACCGCAATGCATTACTTCCAGAATCCTACATTGTTGAATTTATGTTGATTTAAAGGCTTCATAACATTTTTATGTAAATTCATTCAATCCTTACATAGCATCGTTTTTAATTTAGTTAGTAATGCAAATAAAATTTACTAATAAAATTGCCGTACCTCAGAGAGCAGGTGCTGTCAAAACCATTTACTAATTATATCTATTATATACACTGAAGAAAAATCTCAATATTCTCAAATCTCTTAATACAGATTCAAATAGAAAAAAAAATCTTAAACAAAAATGAAATCCCTTTACACCAAATCAAGAAACTATTTACGGTGTGATGTTAGCATTCCTCATTGCAAATAATAATTATTTTTGTTAAAATGTCTCTTTTGTGGGAAAAGTAACATCATTTGCAATAATTATCTCAAATTCCAATATAGTCTATGGGGGAAATTTACCAACCATTCTACCCCAATTTTCTGGCTTTGAAAATTCGCAAAAGAGACCAAAAAATGCTATATTTGCGGTGCAAATTGCGACTTTTGTCCTTTTTACGCCAACCCTGTCACTTTTGGGAAAAGGGGTTGTGGCTTCCCCATAAGGGGGCAAGGACACAACGACCAGAAAACTGGCATAATTAAAGTGAAAATCTACGCCAGCTCCTAGCAAAGTAGAGGCCCATGCTGGGTTGTGTACTTTTTCTCCCCCCAACCTGATCAGACTACCCCAACCGCCCGCCCCATTTGACAATGAAATAAAAAAGATAAAAATGAATCCTTACCTCACTGCTCCTCTTCTCCCCTCTGGGTCTCCTGAAATTGTTGTGGCTCATACAACGTACTGACTACAGGCAGGGTCAGGATTTTGTATGTGTCGCAGCACTAATGACTTTGACCTGCTGTGAGCCGCGCGGCATGCTGAGGGAGCCTGAAGGGGAGATGAAGGGGAGATGAAGGGAAACACAGAGATGAGAAGATGAGAGTTGAGGTGAGTAAACTATTTTTTTATTTTACAGTATGTCCAATGTAAAGGGGGAAATGGATGGTGCAAAACTGTGATCTTTGCGCCACAACTGTGATGCATGGTCGGCGAAAGTTGCAACACATTGATTAACCCCTTAAGGATGCAGCCTAGTTTGGACCTTAAGGCTCAGAGCCCATTTTTCAAATCTGACATATTTCACTTTATGTGGTAATAACTTGGGAATTCTTAAACCTATCCAAGCGATTCTGAGATTGTTTTCTCGTGACACATTGGGATTTATGTTAGTGGTAAAATTTGGTCGATATATTCAGTGTTTATTTGTGACAAATTTCAAAATTTAGAGAAAATTTAGAAAAAAAGGGCATTTTTCGGAATTTAAATGCATCTGCTTGTAAAACAGACGGTTATACCACCCAAAATAGTTACTAGTTCACATTTCCTATATGTCTACTTTAGATTGGCATGGTTTTTTGAACATTCTTTTATTTTTCTTGGACGTTACAAGGCTTAGAGCATAAACCCCTATCAAACACCCCATTTTAGAAACTAGACCCCTCAAAGTATTCACAACAGCATTTAGAAAGTTTATTAACCCTTTAGGTGTTTCACAGGAATATAGAGCAAAGTAGAGGTGAAATTTACATATTTCTTTTTTTTGTCAGAAAATCCTTTTTATGCCATTTTTTTCTGTAAAACAGAAGGTTTTACCAGAGAAACGCAACTCAATACTTATTGCCCAGATTCTGCAGTTTTGAGAATTATCCCACATGTGGCCCTAGTGCTGTAATGGACTGAAGCACCGGCCTCCGAAGCAAAGTAGCACCTAGAGGATTATGAGGCACCATGTTCGGTTTAAAGAGGTCTTGTGGTGCCAAAACAGTGGAAACCCCCCAAAAGTGACCCTATTTTGGAAACTAGACCCCTTGAGGAATGCATTGTAGTTTTCATGGGGTGCATGCGGCTTTTTGATCAGTTTTTGTTCTATTTTTAAGAGTTGTGGTGACTAAAAAACAGCAATTCTACTATTGTTTTTTTATTATATTTTCTTTACAGCCTTCACCGTGCGCTATAAATGACATTCACATACGATTACAGCGATACCATACGTTTATAGTTTTTTTTATGTCTTATGGTGTTTGCACAATAAAATACTTTTTGTAAAAAATAATTTACTTTTTGTGTTGCCTTATTCTAAGAGTATTTAATAGGCACACTGATAAAGTATTCCGTTCCGTAGATTAACAATTTTTTACTGCCTGAAGATAGAACGATTAAAATTGAATTTATTAAATTGTTTCATTAAAATGAGCCATCTTAGCCCTAAATACAATGTGAACAGGCTCAGATAAGGTGGTCAGTAATGAGGAGAGGTGTGCTGATGTGATAGTATAGTTGCAAACACCAAACACCTCCTCACCCCTAACGATATATTCTACTAGCACACCTCACTGACTAACAGACAATCCATGGATTGTCTGTTAGTCAGTGAGATGTGCTAGTAGAATATATCGTTAGGGGTGAGGAGGTGTTTGGTGTTTGCAACTATACTATCACATCAGCACACCTCTCCTCATTACTGACCACCTTATCTGAGCTTATTCTAAGAGCCATAACTTTTTTATTTTTCCATCAGGAAAGCCGTGCGAGGACTTGTTTTTTACATAACGAACTGCAGTTTCGATCAACACCATTTTTAGGTACATGCGACTTTTTGATCTCTCTTTATTCCATTTTTTGGGAGGTGAAATGACCAAACAATTGTGATTCTGGTATGGTTTATTATTAATTTCTTTTATGGCGTTTATTGCGTGGGATAAATAATGAAATACTTTTGTAGTTCAGGTCGTTACGGACGCGGCAATACCGATTATGTATAGTTTATTTGTTTATTTATTTATTTTTATTAATAATAAAGGACTGATAAGGGAAAAAGGGGGATTTTTACTTTTATTACTTTCAAAACTTTTATTTTATTATTTTTACACAACTTTTTTGTACTTTTTTTTTTACTTTATTACTTTGTCCCACTAGGGGACTTGTGGGCAGTAGGCCCTGATAGCAATTCTCATACACTGCACTACATGCGTAGTGCAGTGTGTTAGAGCTGTCAGCTACTCACTGACAGCCGGCATAGTGGGTCCTGACTTTGACCCACTAAACATCCGTAAATGGCATAGCCGGACACCATTGTTACGTGTCCGGTTGCCATAGCAACCATCGCTGCCCGCTATCATGTAGCGGGCCGTCGATGGTGGTTAAACCCCTAAAAAGCCGCGATCACTATTGAACGTGGCTTTTAAGGGGTTAATCAGCGGGGACACAGCGATCGGTCCCTGCTATAGGAGCTGCGGCAACTGCTGTACGAGACAGCAGCTGTCACAGCTCCTGTATGTGTCGGGAAGTTGGCCGAAATAGCCGTTCCACCCGTGACATACTATCAAATCATGGAGCGTGAACGATACAGTTACCATGACCTAATAATACGTCCAGGAGCGGCAAGGGTTTAAGAAGCGTTTGCCTCTTAATAAATGTGTCGCAACTTACTTCAACTGAGTTTCAATTAAATACTCCTATCACAAAATACAGGCAGGATAACCAGTATAATGCAAAATACAACATCTTTATTACATACAAAATAAAATACAGAATATAAAATCGATCCCCATACGTAAATACTAAAAAACCTCCTATAGAAAGAAATGCATAGGTAAATACAGCAAAGTGCAAGTGCCTGAACAATAAATACAGCAGCCGTATATTGACAAGTGTCGAGTTAGGGAAAGCAATTAGACTAGACAGGCACAAAAAGGAGGACAGAATACAGACCAAAGGAGGGGGAGCCTGTTCCACAACACGTGTTTCACCGCCTGCTTCGTCCGGGGGTTGCATCGTGGGTTTGTCGTTCCATTTTATATTCTGTCATTTATTTTGTATCTAATAAAGATGTTGTATTTTGCATTATACTGGTCATCTTGCCTGTATTGTGTGGTAGGAGTATTTGATTTGTTATTCTGGTGGGATCATTTATTGGTGATTTGTGAGTCCTCTGTTGGAGGAATATCTTTCAATTAAGACTAACATATCAAACGCCAGTCTTAATAAATCCCCCCCTATGATCTTACATGTCTTACAAGGTGGGATATAGGCCAGTTTTTTAGGTATACTTGGTCATTCGGTGTGTCTTATGGGTTTTTATGAATGTCATATAGTTACATAGTTACATAGTTACATAGTTAGTACGGCTGAAAAAAGACACATGTCCATCAAGTTCAACCAAGGGAAGGGAAAAGGGAAGGAAAAATTTCTACACATAGGAGCTAATATTTTTTTGTTCTAGGAAATTATCTAACCCTTTTTTAAAGCCATCTACTGTCCCTGCTGTGACCAGCTCCTGCTGTAGGCTATTCCATAAATTCACAGTTCTCACTGTAAAGAAGCCTTGTCGCCTCTGCAGCTTGAACCTTTTTTTCTCCAGACGGAGGGAGTGCCCCCTTGTTTTTTGAGGGGGTTTTACAAGGAACAGGATTTCACCATATTTTTTGTATGTGCCATTAATATATTTATATAAGTTAATCATGTCCCCCCTTAGTCTTCTTTTTTCAAGGCTAAATAGGTTTAATTCTTTCAATCTTTCCTCATAACTTAAATTCTCCATGCCCCTTATTAGCTTCGTTGCTCTTCTTTGTATTTTTTCCAACTCCAGGGCATCCTTTCTATGAACTGGAGCCCAGAACTGAACTGCATATTCTAGATGAGGCCTCACTAATGCTTTGTAAAGTGGCATTATTACATCCCTGTCCCGCGAGTCCATGCCTCTTTTAATACACGACAATATCCTGCTGGCCTTTGAAGCAGCTGATTGACACTGCATGCTGTTATTGAGTTTATGATTTACAAGAACACCCAGATCCTTCTCAACAAGTGAATCCGCCAGTGTAGCTCCCCCTAGGACATATGATGCATGCAGGTTGTTGGTACCAAGATGCATAACTTTACATTTATCTACATTAAACTTCATTTGCCAAGTGGACGCCCAAACACTTAGTTTGTTTAAATCTGCCTGTAATTCATGAACATCTTCCATAGTCTGAACTATATTACATAGCTTGGTGTCATCTGCAAAAATAGAAATAGTGCTATTAATCCCTTCCTCTATATCATTAATAAATAAGTTGAATAATAGTGGTCCCAGCACTGAACCCTGGGGTACACCACTTATAACCGGGGACCATTCAGAGAAGGAATCATTGACCACAACCCTCTGGATACGGTCCTTGAGCCAATTCTCAATCCAATTACAAACTATATTTTCTAAACCTATAGTCCTTAATTTACCCATTAGGCGTCTATGGGGGACAGTGTCAAATGCCTTTGCAAAGTCCAAAAACACTAAATCCACAGCGGCCCCTCTGTCTAGACTTCTGCTCACCTCTTCATAAAAACAGATTAGGTTAGTTTGACAACTTCTGTCCTTAGTAAAACCGTGCTGGCTGTCACTTATAATGCTATTTATTGTCACATAATCCTGTATATAGTCCCTCAATAGCCCCTCAAACATTTTCCCCACGATGGATGTTAAGCTTACTGGTCTATAATTACCCGGGGAAGACCTAGAGCCCTTTTTGAAAATAGGCACCACATTTGCCCTGCGCCAGTCCCTTGGCACTATACCAGTCACTAGAGATTCTCTGAATATTATGAAAAGGGGGACAGAAATAACTGAACTAAGCTCTTTAAGAATTCTAGGGTGTAACCCATCTGGTCCCGGAGCCTTGTGCACATTTATTTTATTTAATTTAGCTTGGACCATCTCTACATTCATCAAATTCAGTATATCAACTGATATATTAACAGCACTGGCACCGGCTACATCAGCTGCTCTTTCTTCTGTTGTATATACAGAGCTAAAGAACCCATTTAGTAACTCTGCCTTCTCTTGATCCCCTGTGATCAACTCCCCATTACCATTATCTAGGGGTCCTACATGTTCAGACCTTGGCTTTTTTGCATTTATATGCTTGAAGAATTTTTTAGGATTTGTTTTACTATCCTTGGCCACCTGCCTTTCATTTTGTATTTTTGCTAATTTTATTACATTTTTACAGATTTTATTAAGCTCTTTATATTTTACAAAGGCTACAGCTGTACCCTCAGATTTGTATTTTTTAAATGCCCTTTTTTTGTCATGTATTGCCCCTTTCACAGAAGGTGTAAGCCATGTGGGGTTTAATTTGAGTCGTTTATACTTATTACCTGTAGGAATAAATTTTGCACTATAATAACTCAAAGTAGATTTGAAAATCTCCCATTTATCATTTGTTCCATTATTTGACATTAGTTCTTCCCAGTCTATATCCTGAATTGCAGCCCTCATCCTGGGGAAATTGGCTTTCTTAAAATTAAATGTTTTTGCCCTCCCAGCCTGCGTTTGTTTTTTACAGTATAGGTAAAATGTAACTATATTGTGATCACTGTTACCGAGGTTTTCACGAACATTGACATTCCCAACAAGATCTGCATTATTAGAAATGACCAGATCCAACAGAGCTTCACCTCTAGTCGGGTCTTCCACAAACTGGCCCATAAAATTTTCCTGCAACAGGTTGAGGAAATGTCTCCCCTTTGCAGTTGAAGCCGAACCATGACACCAATTAATATCCCGGAAATTAAAATCTCCCATTATCACTACAGTACCCGCCTGTGCAGCCCGCTCCATCTGTTTATATATCTGACCTTCCATCTCCTCAGTTATATTGGGGGGTCTATAGATTACACCAAAAGTAATTTTTTCTTTTTCAGTGTTTACCTCCCTTTCTAGTTCCACCCACAAGGTTTCAACCTCCTCACAGTCTTCACCCACTATTGTCTCTTTCACACTCGCCTTCATATCACTTCTCACATACAGACATACACCACCACCTTTCCTATTTGTCCTGTCTTTACGAAAAAGTGTAAAACCCTGTAGATTGATCTGACATTTAATTATTTCACACTCACTATATAAAGTTTGCTCTAGTCTTCCTGAGAATTGTGATTGATCATTTTAAATAAAGCAATTGTGTAGGAGGTAGGAATTACCTAGACTCGCTACACAAAAATAAGAAAAAAGATACTGTACACATAAATTAATATGGAGATTTTGTGAACATGGCCTTATTGCAGGAGCATTTAGTGCCAAGGATGGGATCAAAGTCTGTTATGGTCCTGGTTGACCAGGATAGCTTTCCTGATTCCATAGCATGGGATCTTATCCCTTCCTAGGCACTAAACATAAGACAACATGCAAAGAACTTCAGTCTACAAGGAAAAGAGAAAAAGAGGAAACATTTTTCCAATATAAACAATTGTGGAAAATACATAATGTGTCCAAATGTTTACATCTAAATGTAATTCTTGTTTCGTATATGTTAAAATAATTGCAGAAACCTCGAGTTCTCATACAAATGATTTCTCAATGATCCACAAATTTTGATAGGCCAACACTTTGCTAATCCATAGGAGCATAAGGTTAAAAAAATATATATAAATCCATCCAATTAATTAATAAATTAATTCAAACTACTGTCCTAAATCGTTGATCCAGAGAAAAGCAAAACAACTCCTTTAAGGTTGTTGTTAATTGCCTCATATTAGAGGGAAAATCTCCTTCCCAACTCCAAAATGTCAATCATAATAAATCCCATAATGAATTAGCCATCTCAAGCTATCAATGTCTGTAATATTAATATTACGTTTTCCAATAATGCCATCCAGTTCACTTCCAATGAATAAACTATCACAACACCCTGGTACTGAGAATTTCATAGTCTCACTGCTCTTACAGCAAAGAAGCCCCCTCTATACTGCTGCTGAAACAGTCTTTCCTCTGGATATAGTGGATGTCCTTTTATGATGTTTTAAAGACTGAATAAGAAAAGATCGTTAAACAGATATATTTGTACAAACAAATTAGATTGACCATAAACTATATTTTTCCAAACTAAATAACCCCCATGTCATTAATCTTTCTTTGTAATGCAATCCACCCATTTCCTTTATAACTTTAGTTGTCTGTGCACTTCTCCAGCTCTGATTTTTTTTCTCCAAAACACAGGTGCCCAAAACTGTATACCGTATTCCATGTCTGGTCTCACTAGTGAATTATATAAAGTTACAACTATGTTTTAATCAAGTATATCCAGGCCCCCATAATCTTATCTGCCTTGGTAGCATCTACCTGGCACTGGTTACTACATAAAGTTAAGTTTACTATCCACCCAATTCCTCTTAGTGTCTAATTAATAGCATTTTACTGCATACATAACCAAAATAATTTTCCATTCTTCTGTTATAATGCACATAGTGAGAAGAAATCAAAAGTAAAGCAAAAGTGCTGATTCTGCATGTTTTATACTAACTTCCAATATACTGTAGTTGTCTTTTCTAAGATATTCTGACAGGTTTCTTTGTGGATTGTTTAAAAAAATGCTCTGACAATCCTACATTGTCAGGTAGTGGCATATTTGTATAGTTAGGAACGTATGAAACAGTTTTAGGGCCCTTTTACACTGGCCAATTATCGGGCAAACTACCGTTCACAAAATGCTCTTTCCCGATCATTGTCCCTCGTAAACAGGGCAATGATCAGCCGATGAACGAGCAAACGCTCGTTCAACGGCTGATTTTAGGGTTATAAATGGCTTAAATATTATCGTTGTCGGCAACATATCTCCCCATGTAAACAAGCAGATGTGTTGCCGACAGGATAGAAATGTATGGGGATGTGTGATCGTAGTAACGAGTGATCGTCCCCATACTAGCTCCTTGTGAAAGGAGCAAATGAGCGCTGATTAACAAGCTGTATCGTTGATCGGCGCTTGTGTAAACCGCCCACGTCGGACCATGTAAAAGTACCTTTAGTTTGAGCATTAATAGTGTGGGTCTAGTCCAGTCACGTCTTGAGTAGAAGCCCATTATTAGTAAATAGGTAAACCGAATGACAAAGCATGAAAGCCCATTGATTTTAATGGTGTGATGGTTGAGCATATAAAACAAGAAAGATGTATAGATCCATCTACAGATTGACTGTCTGTACATTATGTACCTTAGTTAAAATTACAGCCTGTGTTTGCTTAGCATAATTGTTCATTCCTCTCTTCATAATACGACTCCATGTGAGAGCCATACATTCAGTGCCAAAACGGTGATCCAATCCCGTCAGAAGGACCTTTCCCAAATCCAAGTATAAATACAGCACATCAGGTGCAGTAAAAAAAAACTCACCTCTAAATACTCTGTGTACCAGACAGAAAATCATAACAGGTTCAAAACTATGGCACCCACATCAGTTTAAATCTCTGTGCTAGAGTAAAATAGTGCAGCACAGGCAGCCCGCGCCACCTGTATCTCCCTGTAGTACACACTGTGAAAGTTAGAAACCTATTGTATGTGAACTACTAATTATAGAATTTATTATGCTTTATGTTTTGCACTATGTTTTATCCACTTCATTCCTTTTGAGTTCCATATTTTAATGTTCAGCAGATAATGTAACTTGCTAGTATATTTTTGAGTTAATGTAAAGGTTTATTAGATTATGTGTCACTCACCGGTGTAAAACAAAGCATCTTTATTTCACTTCAACAACATAACACCTCTGGGGGTTTATGTAATTGGATTAGAATAATGATAGTTGATTTCACACAGATGAGTGCCGCATTTTCTATTCTACCTACACGTTGAATCTGTTAAACTGGACTATTTTCTGAGCACGACCGGTTTATAACGTGTCTTGCCCCTTTCCCTGGCGGTATTCTAAACACCGCTAGAGCAGTGCTGACCATATTCTTTTCTTTTATATATGTTAGTATATGTTGTGTTTGGTTGAGTGAATGGAGTACTCTTGACTGTTCTATCATGCAGATGACTGTGCCTAAAAGTCCAAGGAACCCACAATACTGTTTAAAATGCTCTTCTTCTTTTAGCCCATATGGTATTTTCCACTTTTTTTTTCTCTTCAAAATTGTACTTTTTGGACTGCAGTGTATATTCTGTTTTATAAAACATTTTATTCAGATCTACATAAAGTCTTCTAGAAAATCGAATTGGGTCCTTTTGCCTTCTACTAGTCTATGTAGGGGTGAACATACCATTGGTGCAACCTGTGCAGCTGCACAGGGGCCCGGTAGGTAAGAGGGCTCACTGTTACCTTAAAGCAACTGTCTTCTGTCTGTTAGAGTGCATGTAAATGCCTGAGATGATGAATTTTATGACTAACAATTACTGATGGATTCATAGAGAGACAAAACGGGGTGATCTATAATGAAATTTTGGTGAGTGAGGGGCCCATAAAATAATTTTGGACAGGATCCTCAGCTGTCTGTGTCGACCCCTGGGTCCATGGCACCCCATGTTTCAGTGCTGGGACAAGAGAACCTTATACTTTTTTCGCCTTCAGTCCCAATTTTTGTTGGAAAGAACATTGGATTGATTCTCTCTTTTGATTGATAACGTTGCATTGCATGAGGTGCGAAGAAGCTTTGGACAGGTTTATACCACCTATGGGGAAGGCTGATGGAGCCAACCGTTTTTCCATTGGCCCCTTCATCTGCAGGGTCTGTCTGTCTGTCTGTCTGGTGTGTGTATATGCTTTGACCTCTTTTTGACCAATCTCACTCCCTTAAATCTGAACAAGCAGAATGGAATCTACCATTGGGTTCCCTTTTCTACCTTGGGCTAAAATAGTGCCAAGCTTAAGAAGACATTTTTATTCTGACCTTCAACTTCTCACTGTTTTCTTCGACCCATCCCATATTTCCCTATTTAGAATTCTTAAAACTTTTATTTGCCTCCAGGTTTAATCTACAGTACAAAATACTCATAAAAAGTATATAGCTTTTCTAATATGTGTATGGTTTGAATCTTGTGAAGGTGACTTTCCAATGATGAATTATGTTACTAAAGCAGAAACTAAATGGGATGATGAATTTCTGCTTTAAGAACTCCAGTTGCAGAATGTCATAGAATGTGTATATATCTCTATCATGTCTCTGCAGATATTACAGCCACTGTCAGCTGTTTTAATACAATCATATGCCAGAAAGAACAATGGTTTTGTAACCGAATGTGACCTTATGGAACATGAGGCCTTGTAAATCACGTGTTCCTTATCTAAGACCCTTGTTTATTTTTTTTTATGTCCAGCACGGTTAAAGATACAAGAGGGCAGGATGGGGTATAGCAATTTATATTCTTTGGGTTTCACGCCTTGTTCTTTGATTTAACGCCAGTTACAATATCTGTAGCAATATATTACGGGCAGTGTGGCCTGGCCTTAGCAGCCAAAACTGTTGTGCACATGGTTTACAGTGTAAATATTCCCTTTGTGATTATAGGAAGAGTGAATTATTTATCACATTACAACAGGAAACCCAGACACTGCTTAAAATACAGTAATACATCATTATTACAGCACTGGAAGACATTCTGGAACAAATAAGGTGTACAAATTGACATATGAATAACACAAGATAGCCTTTTCAGTAAGGTGCCGGCTAAATGGAATGTTAATTTACTCTCATAAATATTCTTTATGAAAAAATTGCTTGATAATAACGTAGAGGAAACTAAAAACTCTTGTTCTGTCCCTGACAATATTATCCCCATTTACCTGTCTCCTTATACTTTTGTATTTCTTTGGCATTTATGTGCTTATTTCCCAGTCGGTTTTACTTTTAGAGCTGGTTCACTTCACCCATGCATTTGGGAAGGTTTAGCTGCCTAAAGGGGTTGTCCGAGATTTAATGACTTTATGTTAATGCTTGTAATTTATAAATGTAAATACATTTGTCATATACTTACCTTTTCCAAAGTGGCCCCGTTTCCAGATCTTGCCATGGGGTACTTGACGGGTGATGTCACTTTCTGCACTGGCTCTGGCCGCTTTGTTGATCTTGAATTCCTTGCCCGGTACACGAAACGTCACTTGTGACGTGCCGTGTATGGACTGTTCTGCTTCACAGCCCGTAATGCGCATGCGCTGTCACTGCTGTTCCCGCGGTCCCTGCTGTTCTCGAAATGACAGCAGGGGCCGCGCATGCGCGTTACAACAGAACAAGCCGATATACACCACGTCACAAGTGACGTGTCGTATACCCGGAAAATAATTCAAGACCAACAAAGCGGCCAGAGCCAGTGCAGAGAGTGACGTCACCCGTCAAGTACCCCATGGCAGGATCTGGAAACGGGGCCACTTAGGAAAATGTAAGTATATTACAAATGTATTTACATTTATAAATTACAAGCATTAACACAAAGTCATTAAATTTCGGACAACCCATTTAAGGCTGTAAAATGATCAGATCTGCTTATGTTTAATAAATGCTATGTAAACCTTTGCATCCTTTTCTTCTTTTCTTTTTATTAGAGGATTTTAAACAACTTTTTAATTTATTTGTTTTTAAAATATTTCAACTTTTTGAGATACAGCTACTATGTATTTTGGATACATTGAAGCTGTATCTTGCGCTCAGAGCCCAAACCATCAGGTTAGCGGGACAGACGGCTCTGGAGACAGCAGGTGCTGCGTGTCTCTGACACGCAGGATCCTGCTATTATCGATCACATCTAAATTCATGAACTTAGATGTGATCGATAACAGGTGGACCTTGCATGTCAGAGACACGCAGGACCCGCTGTCACCAAAGCCACCAGTCCTGACCTGACGGAATCGGCTCTGAGAGAAAAATACAGCTTCCTTGTATCCAGGATACATAGACGCTGTATCTCAAAAAGTAAACCTTTGTTATTTAATAAAAACAAATGAAATAGTTGTTTGAAATACAATAATATGCTGTTTTATTTAAAGAAAAAAAAAGGTGCAAAGATTTACACAGCCTTGAAAATAAATAAATATATATATATATATATATATATATATATATATATATATACATACATACATACATACACACTACCGTTCAAAAGTTTAGGGTCACTTAGAAATGTCCTTATTTTTGCAAGAAAAGCACAGTTTTTTTCAATGAAGATAACATTAAACTAATCAGAAATACACTCTATACATTGTTAATGTGCTAAATGACTATTCTAGCTACAAACGTCTGGTTTTTAATGCAATATCTACATAGGTGTATAGAGGCCCATTTCCAGCAACCATCACTCCAGTGTTCTAATGGTACATTGTATTTGCTAACTGTGTTAGAAGGCTAATGGATGATTAGAAAACACTTGAAAACCCTTGTGCAATTATGTTAGCACCGCTGTAAACAGTTTTGCTGTTTAGAGGAGCTATAAAACTGACCTTCCTTTGAGCTAGTTGAGAATCTGGAGCATTACATTTGTGGGTTCAATTAAACTCTCAAAATGGCTAGAAAAGGAGAGCTTTCATGTGAAACTCGACAGTCTATTCTTGTTCTTAGAAATAAAGGCTATTCCAATGCGAGAAATTGCCAAGAAACTGAAGATTTCCTACAACGGTGTGTACTACTCCCTTCAGAGGACAGCACAAACAGGCTCTAACCAGAGTAGAAAGAGAAGTGGGAGGCCCCGCTGTACAAGTGAGCAACAAGACAAGTACATTAGAGTCTCTAGTTTGAGAAATAGACGCCTCACAGGTCCTCAACTGGCAGCTTCATTAAATAGTACCCGCAAAACGCCAGTGTCAACGTCTACAGTGAAGAGGCGACTCCGGGATGCTGGCCTTCAGGGCAGAGTGGCAAAGAAAATGCCATATCTGAGACTGGCTAATAAAAAGAAACGTTTAATATGGGCAAAAGCACACAGACATTGGACAGAGGAAGATTGGAAAAAGGTGTTATGGACAGACGAATCGAAGTTTGAGGTGTTTGGATCACACAGAAGAACATTTGTGAGATGCAGAACAACTGAAAAGATGCTGGAAGAGTGCCTGACGCCATCTGTCAAGCATGGTGGAGGTAATGTGATGGTCTTGGGTTGCTTTGGTGCTGGTAAAGTGGGAGATTTGTACAAGGTAAAAGGGATTTTGAATAAGGAAGGCTATCACTCCATTTTGTAACGCCATGCCATACCCTGTGGACAGTGTTTTAACATGACCTAATAAACCCTATAACTTTTATACTGAGTGCTGGATATACCTTCATTATACACCTCTATTACTATGCATAAAAACATAGGAACGGGGGTGCAGAAAAATGGCAGCAGGTGCTCTGGACTGATGAGTCAAATTACAAATATTTGGCTGTAACAGAAGGTAGTTTATTCACCAAAGGACTGGATAGCGATACAATAATGAGTGTCTGCAGGCAACAGTGAAGCAATGTGGAGGGTCTTTGCAAGTTTGGGGCTTCATTTCAGCAAATGGAGTTGGAGATTTGGTCAGGATTAATGGTGTCCTCTAAGCTGAGAAATATAGGCAGATACTTATCCATCATGCAATACCCTCAGGGAGGCATCTGATTGGCTCCAAATTTATTCTGCAGCAGGACAACGACCCAAAACATACAGTCAATGTCATTAAGAACTACCTTCAGCATAAAGAAAGACAAGAAGCCCTGTAAATTATGATATGGCCCCCACAGAGTCCTGATCTCAACATCATCGAGTCTGTCTGGGTGAACATGAAGAGACAGAAGGATTTGAGGAAGCCTATAACCACAGAAAATCTGTGGTTAGTTCTCCAAGATGTTTGGGACAACCTCCCTTCCGAGGTTTTTCAAAAACTGTGTACAAGTGTACCTAGAAGAATTACACCAAATATTGATTTCTTTTAGATTTCTCTTCTGATCATTTACTTTGCATTTTGTTAATTGATAAAAAAAAAACTATTAAAACTTCTATTTTTGAAAGCATTCTCACCCTGCAGCATTGTTCCACAACTGCCTAAAACTTTAGCAAAGTACTGTATATATGTATATGTATATTTATAAATTATTTATATGCAACTATAATAAATAAATATATATATATATATATATATATATATATATATATATATAGATGTCATGGTTGTGGGGTATGTGGACCCACTAGCCCGCTCCGCCGTAGCGGAGTAGCAGCTGGTGAAACGGAAAGTCTATGACAGACATTAGGACGTGACTACCTTGATAGTTGGCTTGTGCCGGACTATCAAAAGAGGGCTTGTGCCAGACTATCGGAAGCAGGCTGGATAACCGGACTTGACTTGACACGGACACTGTACTTGAACACTGAAGTCATCACAGACACTTGACACAGACACTGGACACAGGACACTTGACTCGGTACGGATACAGGACACTTGATTCGGCACGGACACGGATACTTGACTTGGTACGGATACTGGACACTTGACTTGGTGTGCGTGCTGGCTCTTTAAGACCGGGGACAAGTGTGTGCGCGCACACCCTACAGGTTTCGGCCTGAGGTAAAAGCAGTGTGTGCCAGCATCTCAGGGTAAGGAGACACCGGCAAGGCTTCAAATTTCTGCGGTCGTGGCTGCTGGTGAGTGGGGATTGCAACTACGCTACTACATGGCCCGCACCGCCGAGCCTCTAACATCTATGGGCCGGGCAGCACAGGCTCTCTTATGCACGGTGGCGTCGCTAGAACCGGAGGGGGCTACGGTGCTAGCGACAGCCGCCCCCTGTTCCAGTAATTGTACCTGCGTCTATAGCACGCAGGTACAAATACAAGCATTAGCGCTGAATGGCCAGGCACATTCCGTGCCGGACCATTCATCGCATTACAATGACGCTGATTGGCGGGGCAAAATGACTTGCCCCACCAATCAGCGCCTTTCAACTACGCTAGCGGCGCAATGACGTAATTGTGCCGCTTCCGTGGTTGAAAGACGCTGACTGATGGGGCAAGTCATTCTGCCATGCCAATCAGCGCCTTGCAACGATGCACCGCTTGCGTCATTCAGCAGCAGCACACCTGCTCAAAAGAGAGCAGATCTGCATTGCCACCGGCCGGCGCGGGAACGGGATCAGTGTATGTGAGTGGCATTATTTACAGCGGAGGCTCGATCTACAGGGGGGTCTATATGTGGGGATGTGGAGCACTATATACAGGGGAAGCTTTATGTAGGGCACTATCTACAGGGGTGGGCTATATGTGGGACAGTATCTACAGGCGTGGGCTATATGTGGAGCTCTATCTATAGGGGGAGCTATTTGTAGGACACTATCTATAAGGGTGGGCTATATGTGGGACACTATATACAGTGGTGGGTTACCTGTGGGGCACTATGTACACGGGGGCTATATGTAGGACACTGTCTACAGGGGTGGGCTATATGTGAGGCACTATCTACAGATGTGTGCTATATGTGGAGCACTATCTATAGGAGAAGTATATATGTAGGGCAGCACGGTGGCTCAGTGTTTAGCACTATTGCCTTGCAGCTCTGGAGTCCATATGTGGGCACTATCTACAGAGGACTGCATGTAGGGCACTATCTACAGGGGCTTCTATGTACGGCACTATCTACAGAGGCTCTATGGGGGTCTCTATCTACAGGGGCAATTGAGGCACTATCTACAGGGGGCACGGTGTGTGTGTGTGTGTGTGTGTGTGTGTGTGTGTGTGTGTGTGTGTGTGTGGGATACAGTGTATGATACTATTATAATAAGGGACACAGTGTATGGCACTATTATATATAGAGGTGTTGAGAATTTTATCTTCGTTTATAGGTGCAGAAATGTTTTAAATGTGGGAAGCTGAAGACATCTGAGCGGAAAACGGCAGAAATGGGTCGTGGCTGGGAGAAATCCATCATAGAGGTCTGGACCGGAGGGAGAAGAAAAGAGAAAAAGAACTAGAATCTGAGACGTCACCGGTGAGTCACTTAATGTAAATGTTTATTCTGCCTCTAATCAGTACTGTAGTAACTGTATGATGGGCGGTTTGATTATGATATGATTTTTTTTTTGTGTGAAACAGCATCTCCTGGCATATCCTTACCAATGTTCGGGCCACCCTGGGAGCTGTAGTTTTACGCCGTACAAACTTATATGGCAGAGGTTGCACTAAATTAAGCTGTATTTGTTCTGGTGATGTATATATGTATTGAGCTTTGTTCTGGGGCTGTATATATGTACTGAGCTTTGTTCTGGGGCTGTATTTATGTACTGAGCTTGGTTCTGGACTTGTATTTATGTACTGAGCTTGGTTCAGTTGTTGTATTTGTGTACTAAGCTGTAGTTTTACGCCGTACAAACTTATATGGCAGGGGTTGCACTAAATTAAGCTGTATTTGTTCTGGTGTTGTATATATGTATGAGCTTTGTTCTGGTGCTGTATATATGTATGAGCTTTGTTCTGGTGCTGTATATATGTATGAGCTTGGTTCTGGTGTTGCATATATGTTTGAGCTTGGTTCTGGGGATGTATATATGTACTGAGCTTTGTTCTGGTGCTGTATTTATGTACTGAGCTTTGTTCTGGTGCTGTATTTATGTACTGAGGTTGATTCTGGTGCTGTATATATGTCAGAACTTTGTTCTAGAGCTGTATTTATGTACTGAGCTTGGTTGTGGTGTTGTATATATGTCAGAGCTTTGTTCTAGTGCTGTATTTATGTACTGAGCTTTGTTCTGGTGCTGTATATATATATTGAGCTTGGTTCTGGGGCTGTATATATGTACTGAGCTTTGTTCTGGGGCTGTATTTATGTACTGAGCTTGGTTCTGGACTTGTATTTATGTACTGAGCTTGGTTCAGTTGTTGTATTTGTGTACTAAGCTTGGTTCTGATGCTGTATCTAAGTACTGACCGTGGTTCTGGTGTTGTATATATGTATGAGCTTTGTTCTGGTGCTGTATATATGTTTGAGCTTTGTTCTGGTGCTGTATATATGTATGAGCTTGGTTCTGGTGTTGTATATATGTTTGAGCTTGGTTCTGGGGATGTATATATGTACTGAGCTTTGTTCTGGTGCTCTATTTATGTACTGAGCTTTGTTCTGGTGCTGTATTTATGTACTGAGGTTGATTCTGGTGCTGTATATATGTCAGAACTTTGTTCTAGAGCTGTATTTATGTACTGAGCTTGGTTGTGGTGTTGTATATATGTCAGAGCTTTGTTCTAGTGCTGTATTTATGTACTGAGCTTTGTTCTGGTGCTGTATATATGTATTGAGCTTTGTTCTGGTGCTTTATATATGTACTGAGCTTTGTTCTGGTGCTGTATATATGTATTGAGCTTGGTTCTGGAGCCGTATATGTCAGAACTTGGTTCTGGTATGTATATATGTACTGAGATTTGTTCTGGTGCTGTATATATGTAATGAGCTTTGTTCTGGTACTGTATATATGTAATGAGCTTTGTTCTGGTGCTGTATATATGTAGTGAGCTTTGTTTTGGAGCCGAATATGTCTGAGCCTGGTTCTGGAGCTGTAATTATATAGGATATATTTATAATAACAAAATTGCAGGGCAGATGGAATTGTTTTTAATTCTTTGTGTATTTAATGGGAAACAGTCCGGTAGTTTTAACCCCTTGAACCTCCACCATGCGGTAATACATGACCTGAAAATATTTTGAAATGTATGTTTTTTTCAGATGCAGCAAAATTTAGAAAATCAACTTTTAAAACAGCGCACATTATATGCTAAATACTCATTAAAGGGTCATGGGGTGGTGCCGCTATCCTGAAGAGTCACATAGTCCTGCCTCCAAACCCACCATTCCATGTTTAATTGATATCCCCCTGGCTGATACAACTTTCTCGGAAGCGCCATTGCGTACTACTTGGGAGGCTGTGTGGCACTATATACAAGTGGGGCTCTGTGGCACTATACACAAAGGGGAGCTGTGTGGCACTATATACAAGGGTCTGTGTGGCACTACTAAGGGGGGCTGTGTGGCACTATCTACTAGGGGGCTGTATGGCACTATTTGCAAGGGAAGGGCTGTAGCTCTATCTACAGGGGTCTGTGTGGCACTATTAAGGGGGGCTGTGTGGCACTTATATACAAGGGAGCGGGCTTTATGACACTATATACAGGAGGAGCTGTATGGCGCTATATACAGGGGGGCTGTATGGCATTATCTATAAGGGGAGGTGGCGCTATCTACAAGTGGGGTGTGACACTGTCTACAGGTGGAGCTGTATAGAGCTGTCTACAGGGGGCTGTATGGCACAATCTACAGGGGGCACTATCTATAAGGGGGGCTGTGTGTGACACCTAGGGGGGCCCAGTCAAGAGTTTGCTATGGGGCCAAGTCTTTCCCAGTTATGCCCCTGGATAGATAGATAGATAGATAGATAGATAGATAGATAGATAGATAGATAGATAGATAGATAGATAGATAGATAGATAGATAGATAGATAGATTTCCCAGTTTATAGGCTTTGGGAAGACGTGAGTTTTTAGTTTGTTTATTGGGTTTTCTTTCTTATAGTACATGTGGACCATCATTATTCTACAACTAGACCATGGCTTCTGTCGCATTCTGTACAGGAACCATTGAGCGATGCCACATTTCATAGAAATGCATAATGTGTAAATATAATGGACATTGTATGGAATGGAATGCAATGTATGAGTTGATGCCATTCTTTTTGTGATCCCACAGTATTGCAGCCAATTCATCTTAGATGTCAATAGGTAATATCATGCAACTTTTCCTTTGAGCTACTGTCTATAAGGACCTAATTGAAGTTGGAAGAATCAAATTAGACATTTTATGGCACAAGTAGTTGCCTAGCCCTAACATTAGTCTATCCTATTTTAACCCAGATATATTTTGGCCTTTTCCAATGTCTACCATAAAGGGTTTGTATCATCTTATTTAATGTACATGATTATGGTGGAAGCAATCTTGCCTAAGCTGCCGCTCTGAGCTGTAATTGGCAGTTCCAGAGATTTACTTTACCGAAGACATATGGACATTAACCGCAGTCAGAAAATGACTAATAACATTTTATGGGAGAGCGTTGTGGGCATGTTTTGTGACATGTGCGGAGGTCACTTTTCAGGGAGGGGAGTGTCCCTATCACCTATTGTCAATGGTGGATACTGTGTTATCTGCCTCCAACTTTATAATGGAGGCATTACCTTTCATTGTAATTCTGCCATTGCTGATAATGACGAGACTTCTAAAAAGTGATCACTACAGAACAGGAAGTGTCAATTGAGGGCTTAGGGTGTACATCTGTAACAGTGTATAGAGTCACAATAAAGACCAACAATTTGAGAGCTAGAACTAGTTCTGATAAATATTCTTCCCATGTAAGAAGTACCAGGTGTGAATTGTGTCTTCCTCTCGTAACTGTTCATCTTCAGTTGTTATTATCTTTCTATATTGGCTGGCTTCCCATTGGAGTTTCTGAATAATATTTTGTGCGCTCGCAATGTACAGCATCACATTGATTTTCACGGTGTGGGAAAAATATTTCATTTCAGATTTCTAGACATTAGGAAGATCTTGTACTTCACATTTCTGTTTCAAGAGATTTCTCTATAAATGTATTTGTATTTAATTTAGAATAAAAAAAATAACAACACATTCTAAGGTCATATTTTTTTAATCTCCAAACTCCAAGCTTGTAATACAATAGTCGGATTTTCCGATGTGCAATTCTGTTTGGGGAGGGGTTTATTTTTTTATTTTTATAGGGGGGAACTGTGTTTTGGTGTTAGATGTGCAGAAATGTCATCCCATAGGCACAAGCATAATATCAGGACTAATGGCCAAAATTTGTATGCAGACCATGTTACAAAACTAGAAAACTACACGTATAGCAACAAAGCCATCAAGCACAAAGCCATCATAGAAATGATATGTGTGATAATGTAAACTCTGTTGTTTATAAGAGTATTAGGATAGATAGATAGATAGATAGATAGATAGATAGATAGATAGATAGATAGATAGATAGATAGATAGATAGATAGATAGATAGATAGATAGATAGATAGATAGATAGATACACAGGACTTTGAAGTAACTACCAATATTCTTGATAATATTTAGTGTGGAGTACATTATACCTTATTTTGAAGAGGTATTGGGTGCTTCATGTCTATCACGGATTTAATCACATTATCCACCTCTTATGACACAGCTGGGGTGTGTATGGAGTTCCCCCATACAGCGCCAGCCAGTGTCCTCTACATACAGGGATAGCCACAGTGTATTACTACTGATAATGTGGCAGCAACAGTGTACCCCCATACATTAGCAGCCGCAATTTTATTCCTCAAACAATGTCAGCATGTGACCCTCATATAGTGCCATCTTGTGTGCCCCCATGCATTGACAGTGTGCATCTCTCATCCAGTGCCAGCCACACAGTCAATCAAATAAGATGTCAGCATAGTTGTCCGTTAAGGAGAGCAGAGAGGGAGAGGCTAGAGAGGAGCAGACAGTAAGCTCATCTGATGGATTGAGCACCAAATGGCATCCAGCAGCTTATATTGTAAGACATACAAGCTGCAGAAGACAAGTGGTCAAAAATTTTTAAGCAAAACCATTTATAAATATGTTTCATTTAGGAAAATGCATACAATTCAATAAAAAGGTGCCCGTAGCCTCTTAAGTACAAATTTGGGGCTATAAAGTAGAATATAATTAGAAAATCAACTAATATAAAGTTAGTATAGCAGTTGGTCCCACACCATCTAGTCAGTATGTCTTAAAAGTCTTTGGTGGGAATGCCTACTGGAGACATATTTCTCTGGTAGAAATGTACTGTATTGTATATGTCGTTGTACAAAATTTTATTTTTGTTTTTTTGCTGTTCTTTGGACTGTACTGTGTATCATATTGGAATATAGCCTGGGCCAGCTCCAGGTTTATGTGGGCCCTTGGGCGACACAGACTTAGTAGGTCCCTTTGCGTGGGAACTCATGGGGGCAGTAAAATGGCAGAAAACATCACTGTGCCCCCATATAGACATTAGGCCCTGTTTGTGCCCCATATAGAAGTTAGGCCCCCAGTTTGTACCCCCATAAATTTAGTGCCCTCTGTAAATGGTGCCACACAGCCCTCCCTCCCAGTTAGTGCCACACATCCTCGTCCTCCCAGATAGTGCCACACAGCACCCCTCCCTGGTAGTGCCACACAGCCCCCTCCTCCCTGGTAGTGCCACACAGCCCCCTCCTCCCTGGTAGTGCCACACAGCCCCCTCCTACCAGGTAGTGCCACACAGCCCCCATCCCAGGTAGTGCCACACAGCCCCCCTCCCTGGAAGTGCGACGCAGCCTCCTCCCTAGTAGTGTCACACAGCCCCATCCCTGCAGGTAGCACCTTTGTGGTTCCCTCTAGGAATGGAAATCCTAGCCAGAGCATTGCCGACGCTCTGGCTGGGGATTCCGCTTGAAGGGAGGCCCCTTACGTCACTGTCCATATATGGACAGTAATGTCTGGGGCTTCCCCAGAGCCGGAGTACCGGGCTGAGCTCTATTAGCTACTAGCACTCTGCCTGGGAGTCTGTAGCGTAGTAAATGGCAGAGCGGGGAGATAGCGGGTGCTAACGTGGCCACAGGATATTTGGGGGCCCTGACGGCGGGCAGCATGGGCCCCCTCATGCCGCAGGCCCTGTGGCAGCCACTATGGCTGCTACAACGGTAGTAACGATGCCTCCTGGACAGGGGCTCCCTCTAGAAGCAGAATCCCCGACAAGACTCTAGCCGCGGATTCCAATCCTGGAGGAGCCATGACGGCAGTGTCAGCAGCCGGTTGCCGAGTGGGCCCCCCAAGAGTAGTGGGCCTCGGCACTTGCCTGGGTTCGCTGGGTGCTGACGCTGGCCCTGATTACAGCAAACAGTATTATATAAAGTATATTGTAGCGTATACTGTATGTTATTTGCCTCTTTATTCATTCAATGTACCGATAACTTGATCTTTTTACACTTAATAAAAGGTATTTTAAGTGCAGAACATGAGTGGCATAGAACATTATTACATGTATACTTTTCTTGCACCATTATTATTAGTACTTCTACTGTGTTACTTTGGATCTATATGTTAAGGAACTGTCATAGCTGAAAAGGTTAAAATCCTTGACAATGCTATTTAACGTCTGTCTATAAACCTGCTGGAGATCTCTGGAAACATTGCCAAGCTCACCTGTCTACATTCTTCCATTGAATTTATATTAAGAAAACACAAAAGACTTTGAGCCGCCTCCTACCATTATTGTGAATTTTACAGAAGCTAAAAAAATAGACTCCGTCCAGTGAAATATCAACTTAGTGTAGCTGGAATGGTTTACCCTGCAGGGATGATATGCTGTGAAAATTAAATTAATGTGTATTTTTTTTGTACTTTGTTCTTTTTTAAGCCTACAAAAAGTATATATATATATATATATATATATATATATATATATATATTTTATTTTTTTATGGAATGATTTCCAAATGCATAATAGAAGTAAAAAGACTAAAGCTAAATATACTTAATTTCTGTGAAATAAATATGGGACACAGGGGGGAATTTATTAAAAGTTCAGCATCAGTTCTTTGCAGTAGAAAAGTTGCAAAGGCTTCAAAACTTGAAATCTGCACAAAAAAATGTGTATTTTGATGCACTTACCTCGATCACGGCACTTTATAAAAAGTGGGTGGGGTTTAGTGGAAGGGGCAAGGCCACCCTTTAGTATAATTGACAACAGAAATTGGTGTAAATTATAATGGAATTCTACGCCAGCTCGCAGTTGGCGTAGATCTCACTTTCTGGCGCACAGACAGCAGAAGATGTGACAAATTTATTAAGAGACGAGCGCCCTTTAATAAATTGGGTGCAACCCATTCCGGCTGGCTTCATTCTAAGACTGGCCTATGAAACGCCAATCTTAGTAAACCTGTGCCTATATGTTTATTAATAATTGTTGATTTCCGAGCAAAACGAATAATAATAATAATAATCAATATTGACCTACGTGCAGAGTTTTAACATCTTCGATAACTACACAGATTAGATTTTCTGTAAAAAAAAAAAAGTAGGTGTTAGAAATTTGTGCATTTTGATCTTATATCTTTTATTGATTCTGCTAAAGTATTAGCGGTCTTCTAGATGCCCCCTAGTTTTACTGATATTAGACAAAGGAAACTTTAGTGAAGAAAGTTATCCAACAACCATAGTTCCACATGGAAAAATAACTGCTACATAGAATTAATAATTAATAACCACTATCACCAATAATTGTAATAAAAAAAAAGCTTTCTTTAATGTAATATTAGTCTTTTACATCTGTTAAATATGCAAGTTAAAGTAGATCCCCTTAAAGAAAACAACCTCTTTAGTGCCACCTAGTGGAGGTAGCTTTCGTGTAATGCTCTGTTGAGATCTGCATTGGAGACTTAGTTAAAGAGGCTCTGTCACCAGATTTTGCAACCCCTATCTGCTATTGCAGCAGATAGGCGCTGCAATGTAGATTACAGTAACGTTTTTATTTTTAAAAAACGAGCATTTTTGGCCAAGTTATGACCATTTTCGTATTTATGCAAATGAGGCTTGCAAAAGTACAACTGGGCGTGTTGAAAAGTAAAAGTACAACTGGGCGTGTATTATGTGTGTTACATCGGGGTGTGTTTACATCTTTTACTAGCTGGGCTTTCAGCTGGGCTTTCAGCTTTCAGCCACTTCTCTTCAGAACGCCCAGCTTCTGGCAGTGCAGATCTGTGACGTCACTCACAGGTCCTGCATCGTGTCGGCACCAGAGGCTACAGTTGATTCTGCAGCAGCATCAGCGTTTGCAGGTAAGTAGCTACATCGACTTACCTGCAAACGCCGATGCTGCTGCAGAATCATCTGTAGCCTCTGGTGCCGATGTGTCCTCGCTCGTCTGACACGATGCAGGACCTGTGAGTGAGGTCACAGCGTGATCTCTCGAGAACACGCTGTGTCTGCACTGCCAGAAGCTGGGCGTTGTGAAGAGAAGTGGATGATACTTCTATACACAACGCCCAGCTTGTAAAAGTAGTAAACACGCCCAGATGTAACACACATAATACACGCCCAGTTGTACTTTTACTTTTCAACACACCCAGTTGTACTTTTGCAAGCCTCATTTGCATAAATACGAAAATGGCCATAACTTGGCCAAAAATGCTCGTTTTTTAAAAATAAAAACGTTACTGTAATCTACATTGCAGCGCCGATCTGCTGCAATAGCAGATAGGGGTTGCAAAATCTGGTGACAGAGCCTCTTTAAGGGCCTCCGTCACAGATCCGGCAGGGATTACCGGCATGCTGCGCTATTGTTTCCGGTAAAACCATGGACACCCAGACAGAAAGCCAATCTAACCCATTAAAGTCAATGGGTTCTGTCAGCCGGCGATGATGTCCGTGGTGCAACAGAACCGTCACTTCCGGTTTTCCTGTGTTCTGTTCCTCTCATGAAGCAAAACAACAGAAAGCCCCGAATATACCACTTCCTAGGTGGTTGGAGCAGGTAAAGAAAAGGAGTGTCCAATCGCCTCCTTCAACAAAGAAATAAATAAATAAATAGCTACTTTACCACTCCAACGACCATATATAATTCCACAAACAAGTCCTACATTCAGGGAAAGGCAAAAAGCAATGCTTGGCGCTCTCTTAGATGGCAGTCAGTTGGGCTCTGTAGTTCCACCATTTTTCCCAGCAGGCCTATAGTTTGTAAGGCATAGCTGACATAGGGTGGCACCACACCAACAGCGTAAATCAAGGACAATGTTTATAATACTCACAAGATGCAAATTACAAACAAGCATGTAGTTAAAAACATGATGCATGCCAAGTATCTGCCCAACCCTGGGTTTCGCCCTGTTGGTTTCTTCCGGGTTAAATTTCTTTGTGCCGAAGCCAGAAGTAGATCCAAAAGGAAGGAAAGATATACGGAAAAGACTGATGCATCCTCTTTCTACTGTGTTCCCTGCTGTATTTATCTAAACAACTAATCTCATAAACTACATCGAAGAGGCGTGTGTGATCCTGGTCTTTGGTCTGTTTACACAGAGTTTTTTGACAAGTTTTTTGATGCGGAAACCGCTCTGCAAAACTCGCCAAAAAGCGGCCAAAAATGCCTCCCATTGATTTCAATGGGAGGCGGGGGCGGTTTTCTCCCGTGAGTGGTAAAACCGGCTCGGGGGAGAAAGAAGGGACATGCCCTATCTTTGGGCGTTTACGCCTCTGACCTCCGATTGACATCAATGGGAGGCAGAGAAAGCGTATTTTGCAGCGTATTATGCCCGCAGCGCCTAATGGCCGCGGGCAAAAAAACGCCACGAAAATCGGCGTTCAGGCAGAGGAAAATTCTTGTTCAAACTTCCAAACGGAATTTTGAGGCAGATTTTCCGCCTGCAAAAAACTCTGTGTGAACCCAGCCTAAGGTTGCTTTCCCAAGTTCCATTTTGATGCAGTTTTTATGCAGTTTTTTAAGCCACAACCAGAAGTGGATTAAAAAAAAGATGAGAAGTAGAATCGTTCCTATATACTTACCCTCTCTTTACGATGCACACCTGGCATTGGCTTCTAAAATGGCATAAACAAACTGCATCAAAACCACCCTAAAACCATGATCACACACATGATTTTGATGCAGTTTTTGTGGCAGTTTTGGGCTCAGTTTTTTTTAGCCAAAGCCAGAGGTGGATTGAAACAGAAGAAAAGGTATAAAGAAAAGGTATAAAGAAAAGACTACTGCATCTCCTTACTTTTGTGTCCACTTCTGTGTTTGGCTCAAAAACTGAATCAAAAACTGCCACAAAAAGTGCATGATAGCTGTGTGTTTGATCCTGGCCTAAGGGTATGCTCCCACAGGCTGGATATGCAGCGGAAAAGTACGCAGCGTATCTGACCTTGAAACCGCAGGGAATTCCGGCCAAAAGTACACTACATTTTTCCGCTGCGGAAGACAGAGTATAAAAAAAGAAAATCAATACTTACCTCACTGGTGTTGCCATAACGGCACGTCCTTGATCCCCACCTCTGGTCTTTATGCAGCCTGGCCGCCTGTGATGACACTGCAGCCCATGTGCCTGCTACAGCCTGAGACTTACTTTTTTGTGACGGATTTGCAGCTTTTCCGCCGCAGTAGTCTCAACATTTACTATTTCTTTCAGCTTTTACCTCCCCAATGAACTCAATGGGGAAAAAACGCAACAAAAGTTCAACAAATCAGCAAATCTGCACCGCAGGTGAATTCATGTCAGTCTTTTCAGTGGACGTCAATGGACGTATACTATGGCCGCCCGAATTCGGCCTTATAGTAGTTTTCCTTTTATGCCCCTTTAGTTCTCCTTAGCTTTCTCAGCTTTTCGTTTCCAGTATATTAAACCATATGATGTTTACAACATAAAATATAGACTACGTTGCTGTTTTCTCCCCTTTTTGTAAAATATTCGATGATTAAAATAAATAAATTATTTCAGAATGTCCCAGCTTATTTTGCAGAAGTAGCTGAGTAAAGCAAAAAGTGCCTCATGACTAATTTAAGGGATTTAAGTAAAATTGTTTATAACATGGCCCATCACCATATACTTTTATGAGAATTTTTGGTCGCATAAGACTTTTTTGTTGGCTTCAGCTATTTTTCTCAGCTGGTTATCACAGCTAATCTCCTACAACATGAGATCTGTTTTCTGGCTTTGGCTCACATTGTTGAAACACTTGGGCTAAGTGCAAACATCCTACACTGTAATCGTCTCGCTTTCACCTGAACTGCTTATTGTAGAGTGTCTACATTACAAATCTATAAACTGCTTAGAGTATTAGTATCATTACTGTCTGTTTGGTAATAATTCACAACTGCTTTTCAATATAAAGTTTTATATATATATATATATATATATATATATATATATATATATATATATATATATATATATATATTATATATATATATATACATATATATATATATATATATACATATATATATATATATATATACATACACATATATATATATACATAACAAAAGAAGATTTGCGGCACTCCAATGAAGAAAATGGTGGTTTATTCAATCCCAATACAAAAGCGACGGTTCAATCCTACAATAGGATCTTTATAAAGCATAGTGACACATCTAGTATTGCAAACATATATAGGGCTGAGATCACTTTGCATAATTGATCTCATTAAAATACAAATAAAGTGCTTGGTGCCAAAATCGTTATCAACAAATAATTTAAGGTATCAATGAACATATAAACAGGATACATAAAGTGCTAATGTGCATCTACAATATTGTGAACAACAATACATAGTACAATAAACGTTAAAAACAAGTGATTAAGACATAATCATTTAAGCCTCAGCAGTGTTGGAATAAAGCATCACAGATCCGCTCACCAATCAGAACTTCAGGTCTTCGTTAGCATGTCAGGCCATTGAAATCCATAGCGATGTTCAGCTGTACACCACGTTGTAATCAAGAAGTAGTGCGACTGTGTAAAGAGTAAAAGCGGAAGTATACCGTTGCTAGGCAACAAGGCGCACAAGGCGCATGTTGACGACACAGTACGTTCCACTATCTAGATCATGTAAATGGTGGCGTCCTCAGTTGCCAAGCAACTGATATGAATCCGCCGCACATCATGGCTACAGTATCAGATGGCATTATAATATATTATTATACTATAATAACATAGCTATAACGAGTCAATAGGTCCAAAAAATGGAAAAAAACATATATATTATTGAGGGCTCCTGCTGATAAGTAACGGAGATATCTTAGGGAAAGAAAAAATAGCGATTAAGTATAACGGACTTTCGTCATTATAATAACAGATTATTGTTGTTGATCCACATGTGGGTATGTGGATCTCTGCTCACTGTTGCGTGTTCAGAACGATCGCACCCCCAGGGTTTCCAGAATCCACTGGCAACATCTTCATGTGCACAGGATATTCCGTCAACCTCTCACGTGTAACGGACCAATAGTGCCTCTTTTAGCAACATAGTATATAAATATAAATAGTACCACAATATCTCCCAGTTACTTATCGCCAAGGAAAGGAGACTAGAAATAAACACCGGGTAAAAAAAATTAGTTTATTAATATGTTTCTAGGACCGAAAACTCGTAATATAGCAATGTATAATGTCTGTTTAACAAATTCATTACTATTAGATATAAATATGAGAGATCCCGAAGTTCTGTTGGGAGTGGTGTTTGGATCTAAAAGAAATGCAAAAATATAAAAATTAGTGTTCATAGAAATAAACATAAAAATAAATAAATAATACCAATGTGTCATAAATTATCACAAAAAGGAGAACATTAGAGAACCTCAAAGATAAAGCGGAGAAATGAAAGCATCACATGGCAAGCCTATCTACGCTGAACTCTACATTGAGGCCAGATGGTCTCAATGTGTTCAATAAGAATATCCATCTCAGTTCTTTTTTATGTAAAGCCATATGTCTATCACCACCATATTGCAATGGCGGAATATGATCAAGGATCATGAATGTAAGATCCCTTTCACTGTGTCCATGCTCTGAGAAATGTTTGGCTACAGGCAAATCAAGTTTCTTTTTTCGAATTAAGAAACGGTGGTTATTTAAGCGAGTTTTAAAAGCACAAGTGGTCTCACCCACATATAAAAGGCCGCAGGGACACCATAGAAAATATATGACCCAGTCAGAGTCACAAGTAAATTTATGTCTGATGTTAAACTTTTGACCAGTTAGTGGATGTATGAAAGTGTTGCCCTTACACATTAATGAGCAGTTAACACATCTATGGCACGGGACATTCCCTGGTTTTAGAGGCTTAAGTAAGGATTGTGACCCTTTTCTGCATTGTGACACCCTAGTCTTAACCAATCTATCACGGAGGTTTTGTGAACGTCTATAAGACATTAGAGGATTATTTTTCAATTCCTCAATATGACCAAAACTATTGCTAATGATCCACCAGTGTCTATTCACAATCCTGGAAAGATCTCCACTAAGTTCATTGTAAGTTGAAATAAAAGGAATACGTTTTTTTGTTGTTTTTTTGTGTAGAGGATTTTGCAGACTGAACTAGACTATCTCTTGCAATATTACAAATCTTATTCTTATGAGATAACAGCAGTGATTTAGGATATCCTCTCTGTAAAAAATTATTGGTCATGATATTTAATGATTCGTCCAAGTCTTCCTGTTTATCAGTGTTAAGTTTAGCCCTAATCATTTGACTTTACGGTAAAGATTTGACCATATTTTTTGGGTGACAACTGTCAAATCTTAACAAAGTATTCTGGTCTGTTTCTTTCGTATACATTTTCGATTTTAGTGTTGTCAATCAGTACTGTAACATCCAAAAATTGGATGTTATCCATCGAATATGTCATAGTAAATTGGATATCCTCATCCATAGAATTAAGCAATTGGTGAAAGTCAATTAGTGCAGTAACAGTATCTGTCCAAATGAGGAAGATGTCGTCTATGTAACGCCACCACCTCAAAACATGTGAGAAGTGGTGGGATACATAGATCGACATCTCCTCCATGGTGTCCATAAAGATGTTGGCATAGGTCGGAGCCATGTTGGACCCCATGGCCGTACCTCTCAATTGTATGTAATAGCTGTCATTAAATGAAAAGTAATTTGAAGTCAAAATGAGCTCCACCAAAGACATAATGAACTCGCATGAGGCGGCATCATAATCTGAAGCCATCAATTTGCGTCTCACGGCATCAAGACCCTTGTTATGGCTAATTGACGTATAAAGAGAGGTTACATCAAAGGAGACCAAAAAAGATCCCTCCGGTAAAGTAATTGATCTTAATTTTTACAGAAAATCGGTAGTGTCTCTAATATAGGATTTAGAATTTAAAGCAAAACTCCTCAATACTTTATCTACAAAGATGGAAATATTACTCATTAATGAACCTCGACACAATAGGGCACCCTTTTTGGTGAACTTTTTCTTAATTTCTTTTAAATCAGTTTTTTGTGCCAAACTAAGCCCCTGTTTAAACAGAGTTTTTTGGCGCAGATTTTTGACGTGGAAACTGCGTCGGAATCAGCACCAAAAAACATCCGAAATCGCACCCTATTGATTTCAATGGGAGGCAGCTGCGTTTCTTTTCCCAGGCGGCTTTTAGCCGCTTGCAGGATAAGGAAGCGGCATGTCCTTTGTTGCTGCAGCTCCGCCTCTGACCTCCCATTAAAAACAACGGGAGGCAGAAAAAAACCTGCGGCGCTCGTTTCCAAGTGTTTTTGGTGGTCCTTTCATTAGCTTTAATGGCCACATGAAAAAAACGCAGGGATAACCGCTGCAAAAAAGCGCAGGCAGGTCAAAATCTGCCTCAAAATTCCTGAAGAAATTCTGAGGCAGATTTTTTCTGCCTGCAAAAAACTCTGTGTGAACAGGGCCAAAGAAGTGGACACAATAGAAAGGAGATGCATCAGTCTTTTCTTTAAACCTTTGGGCCGGGTTCCCACGGGTCGGATACGCTGTGTAAAAATCACGCAGTGTGTTCCGAACTGGAACCCGCAGTATATTCTCTCTGAAAAATCGCACGATATTGTGGTGCGTTATTCCAGATGGATTTTGCGGAAAGCAGCGGTAAAAACCGCTTATACTTACCTAGGCCGTTGATGTGGCAACGCATCCCTTCAGTGCAGTCCGGTCCGGTCTGCATAGATGATACTGCAACCCATGTGACCGCTGAAGCCTGTGATTGGCTGCAGTGGTCACATGGGATGCAACGTCATCCCAGGAGGCCGGACTGGAAGAAGAAACAGACTTCTGGGTAAGTGTGTTTTGGGTTTTTTTCCGCAGCGTGGACATGAGATTTTCTAAATCTCATCCACTTTGCTGCTACTGTAAATGCTGCAGAATTTCCACACAAAATTCCGTTGTGGAAATTCTGCAGCGTTTACGCTACGTGGGAACTTGGCCTTGCTTCCCTTTGGATCCACTTCTGGCTTTGGCTCATAAAACTGAGTCAAAAATGTACATAAAAACAGCATCAAAACTGTGTGTGGGATCCCGGCCTAAGGGGGGATTCACACGAACGTGTATTCGGTCCGTGCGGGCCGTGTGGTTTTCACGCGCCACGCAAAGACCAATACAAGTCTATGGGGCAGTACAGACAGTCCGTGCTTTTTGTGCAGCGTTTGTCTGCTGCGCAAAAAACGCGACAGGTTCAATATCTCCGCGTATTTCGCGCATCATGCACCCATTGAAGTCAATGGGTGCGTGAAAACCACGCAGGTCGCACGGAAGCACTTCCGTGCGAACCGACTGAAACAACGCACCAGCTGTCAAAAGGATGAATGTAAACAGAAAAGCACCACGTGCTTTTCTGTTTCCAAACATCCAAATGGAGTGTCTTTGAGATGAGCGAACCAGGACAATCGAACCGAACTTTTCCGGTACGCGACGTCAGGAGATAGTCACTGTCCAGGGTGCTGAAAGAGTTAAACTGTTTCAGCACCATGGACAGTGACTACCGATCCCAATAAACATGAACCTGTTAAAAACGAAGTTCTCACTTACCGATAACTCCCGGCTTCTTCCTCCAGTCTGACCTCCCGGGATGACAATTCAGTCCAAGTGACAGCTCCAGCCAATCACAGGCCAAGCACAGGCTGCAGCGGTCACATGGACTGCCGCGTCATCCAGGGAGGTGGGGCCCGATGTCAAGAGAGGCGCGTCACCAAGGACGCGTCACCAAGGACGCGTCACCAAGGCAACGGCTGGGAAGTTCTCGGTAAGTACGAACTTTTTCTTTTTTTTTAACAGGTTGCTGTATATTGTGTTCGGCATTCACTGTCGAGGGTGCTGAAAGAGTTAGGGTATGTGCACACACACTAATTACGTCCGTAATTGACGGACGTATTTCGGCCGCAAGTGCTGGACCGAACACAGTGCAGGGAGCCGGGCTCCTAGCATCATAGTTATGTACGATGCTAGGAGTCCCTGCCTCGCTGCAGGACAACTGTCCCATACTGTAATCATGTTTTCAGTACGGGACAGTTGTCCTGCAGCGAGGCAGGGACTCCTAGCATCGTACATAAGTATGATGCTAGGAGCCCGGCTCCCTGCACTGTGTTCGGTCCGGGACTTGCGGCCGAAATACGTCCGTCAATTACGGACGTAATTAGTGTGTGTGCACATACCCTTACTGCCGATCAGTTAGCTCTTTCAGCACCTTGGACAGTGACGGGCGTCGACTAGCCTCATCTCTATGATGGCGGCTGCGCGAAAATCGCGTTGTTTGCGCGCGCAAAAACGCAACGTCCGTCTGTATCTGCCCTAAGGCTGGAATCACGCACAGTGTTTTGATGCGTTTTTTTGTGGCATTTTTAAGGCCAGAAGCACACATATCATTTTGATCCAGTTTTATTTCAGTTTTTGGAGCCATACTCAGAAGTGGATCTAAAAGGAAGGAAAGATATAAAGAAAATACTGATGCATCTCCTTTCTTTTGTGTCCACTTCTGTGTTTGGCTTAAAAAAAACAGAGCCAAAAACTGCATCAAAACTGTGTGTGTGATCCTGGTCTAATGCGTTTTTTGGCAGCTTATTTTGATGCGTTTTTTTAGTGATGCCAGATGTTAGATTGAAGTCTATAGTAAAATCACGCAGTGTGTTCCGAACTGGAACCCGCAGTATATTCTCTCTGAAAAATCGCACGATATTGTGGTGCGTTATTCCAGATGGATTTTGCGGAAAGCAGCGGTAAAAACCGCTTATACTTACCTAGGCCGTTGATGTGGCAACGCATCCCTTCAGTGCAGTCCGGTCCGGTCTGCATAGATGATACTGCAACCCATGTGACCGCTGAAGCCTGTGATTGGCTGCAGTGGTCACATGGGATGCAACGTCATCCCAGGAGGCCGGACTGGAAGAAGAAACAGACTTCTGGGTAAGTGTGTTTTGGGTTTTTTTCCGCAGCGTGGACATGAGATTTTCTAAATCTCATCCACTTTGCTGCTACTGTAAATGCTGCAGAATTTCCACACAAAATTCCGTTGTGGAAATTCTGCAGCGTTTACGCTACGTGGGAACTTGGCCTTGCTTCCCTTTGGATCCACTTCTGGCTTTGGCTCATAAAACTGAGTCAAAAATTTACATAAAAACAGCATCAAAACTGTGTGTGGGATCCCGGCCTAAGGGGGGATTCACACGAACGTGTATTCGGTCCGTGCGGGCCGTGTGGTTTTCACGCGCCACGCAAAGACCAATACAAGTCTATGGGGCAGTACAGACAGTCCGTGCTTTTTGTGCAGCGTTTGTCTGCTGCGCAAAAAACGCGACAGGTTCAATATCTCCGCGTATTTCGCGCATCATGCACCCATTGAAGTCAATGGGTGCGTGAAAACCACGCAGGTCGCACGGAAGCACTTCCGTGCGAACCGACTGAAACAACGCACCAGCTGTCAAAAGGATGAATGTAAACAGAAAAGCACCACGTGCTTTTCTGTTTCCAAACATCCAAATGGAGTGTCTTTGAGATGAGCGAACCAGGACAATCGAACCGAACTTTTCCGGTACGCGACGTCAGGAGATAGTCACTGTCCAGGGTGCTGAAAGAGTTAAACTGTTTCAGCACCATGGACAGTGACTACCGATCCCAATAAACATGAACCTGTTAAAAACGAAGTTCTCACTTACCGATAACTCCCGGCTTCTTCCTCCAGTCTGACCTCCCGGGATGACAATTCAGTCCAAGTGACAGCTCCAGCCAATCACAGGCCAAGCACAGGCTGCAGCGGTCACATGGACTGCCGCGTCATCCAGGGAGGTGGGGCCCGATGTCAAGAGAGGCGCGTCACCAAGGACGCGTCACCAAGGCAACGGCTGGGAAGTTCTCGGTAAGTACGAACTTTTTCTTTTTTTTTAACAGGTTGCTGTATATTGTGTTCGGCATTCACTGTCGAGGGTGCTGAAAGAGTTAGGGTATGTGCACACACACTAATTACGTCCGTAATTGACGGACGTATTTCGGCCGCAAGTGCTGGACCGAACACAGTGCAGGGAGCCGGGCTCCTAGCATCATAGTTATGTACGATGCTAGGAGTCCCTGCCTCGCTGCAGGACAACTGTCCCATACTGTAATCATGTTTTCAGTACGGGACAGTTGTCCTGCAGCAAGGCAGGGACTCCTAGCATCGTACATAAGTATGATGCTAGGAGCCCGGCTCCCTGCACTGTGTTCGGTCCGGGACTTGCGGCCGAAATACGTCCGTCAATTACGGACGTAATTAGTGTGTGTGCACATACCCTTACTGCCGATCAGTTAGCTCTTTCAGCACCTTGGACAGTGACGGGCGTCGACTAGCCTCATCTCTATGATGGCGGCTGCGCGAAAATCGCGTTGTTTGCGCGCGCAAAAACGCAACGTCCGTCTGTATCTGCCCTAAGGCTGGAATCACGCACAGTGTTTTGATGCGTTTTTTTGTGGCATTTTTAAGGCCAGAAGCACACATATCATTTTGATCCAGTTTTATTTCAGTTTTTGGAGCCATACTCAGAAGTGGATCTAAAAGGAAGGAAAGATATAAAGAAAATACTGATGCATCTCCTTTCTTTTGTGTCCACTTCTGTGTTTGGCTTAAAAAAAACAGAGCCAAAAACTGCATCAAAACTGTGTGTGTGATCCTGGTCTAATGCGTTTTTTGGCAGCTTATTTTGATGCGTTTTTTTAGTGATGCCAGATGTTAGATTGAAGTCTATAGTAAAATATTAAATGCACTACATACAACTGCATTTTGGTTTGTGGAGTTTATGAGACAATTTTGTGGTCAGTGGTGTTTTTTTCCAAACTGCAGCATGTGTATGGCATTTTTTTTAAAAACGTTTTTTTTTCCCATAGGTTTCTCAATAGGACCTCAAAAATGGCCAAAAAAAAGCATGTACAAAATGACACCACATAAAATACGCCACTAAAAACGCCATAAAAAAAAAACGCATGTTACATTTTAATAACACTAGCATTTTTTGATGCAGTTTAAAATTTTCTGTGTGTGAATATCCAGCCTTAAGGAGCTGTCTCATAAAGAAACCCCTTTTCTAAAAACTGTCCGGGAATCAGCTAATCACTATGGTTCCGGCTTTGGGAACCCCCAGCATCAACAGTTATGGCCGGGTGGGAATTTTCGCTCAGTCATCCATTTCCACTGTAGTCACTCCAGGCACAGGGACCAGTACAGTAGATGTACAATGTGAGGACCCTGCCAAACAGCAGCAAAAATCTCAGCTTCCTGAAGTCCTGAGTTAGGCCCCATGCACACGGTTGCAATTTCGGTCCGTAATTGCGGATCAAAGTACAGACCCATTCATTTCTATTGGCCATGGACACCTTCCCGTATATTTACGGGAAGGTTTCTGGGCCGTAGAAATACCCCACAATAAATAGGACATGTCCCATTTTTTGTACTTTATAATGGGAGCCCGGCCCGCATATGTGGGTAAGTGTCAAGGACCGGGATTACGGCTATGGCCGTGTGCAGGGGGCCTTAGGCCGGTTTCCCACGTAGCGTAAATGCTGCGGAATTTAAGCAATGGAATTCTGTGCAGAAATTCCGCAGCATTTACAGTAGCAGCGAAGTGGATGAGATTTAGAAAATCTCATGCCCACGCTGTGGAAAAAACCCGCAGCGTAAACGTTAAAAAATTGTCAAATCTGCGTTTTTGTTGACATTCTGTTGCGGGTTTTCCCCATTGAATTCAATGGGGAATCAAAAAAAAACAAGAGAAAGCCAAGTGTTGCGACTTTTGCAGCATATTCACATTTATTATGCTGCAAAAATCGCATCTACGGGAAAAAAATCATACTTACCCAGAACGCCCTCCTCCTTTCTGCAGTCCGGCCTCCTGCAATGGCCTGCAACGTCATCCAGGGAGGCCGGAGCGGACGTCAGAGGAGAGAGGGGGTAAGTATAAACGGCTTTCTTCCTCAGCAAAAATTCCGTCCGAAAAATGGAGGGACGTGTCGCTATAACAACAACCTACGTAAGTATGAGCTTTTTTTTCCGCAGCGGAAATTCCATCCGAAAAAAACGCACCCCAATGTGGTGCGCTTTTCGGACGGAATGTACTGCGGGTTCCAGGTTGGATACGCTGCGTAGTTGTTACGCAGCATATCCGTCCTGTGGGAACCCGGCCTTAGACTTAATGGTAGCGGGGCATTTAGTTTAACTGAATATTTAGGATTCCAGTGGAGTGAGGCTTTAACAATGTTAAATGGTGCAGAAAATGTAAGTATGTTTATTAATTCTTTAGCTTTGTGACTTTCTCCAATTCACCTGGAGAATCTTGCATTTTACATACCACTGCTTTTCAATGCCTCCTTTTTTAGCAATGTGCGATGTACTTCTCCCACTTTGCAATCCTATCAGAACAGGTTTCTTTATTTTGCACTGGGGAACATTTCTGTACCCAGATTCTTTCTTAGACTGCATATGACCAGTGTTTAGTGCAGTCTAAACGACTTTTGTCAACTGCTGCTAAAATAGCGACTGCTTCATTAAGTTAATTTCTCCTCTATAAAAAAAAAAGGTCTTAATTATTTTTGTTCTCGTACAACATCAAAAGTCATTTTTGCGCTTCTCTGCACAAATGTCACCAGGTGAGAAATAACAGCCCATAGGACAAGATTTCCTCTTGGCTGCTTTCTGGTCAGATCTCTTTCACAGGCTGTTAGAATTTCCTGATCCATGCTAAGAACAGAATGAGTTTCACATAAGACTGGTGAGTCACAGATTGCCTCCCTGCGGAGAGATGGCCTTCTCACCCATCTTTTACTATCCAAACAAAGGCAATCTTGTCTTGCTCTCCTCTTACAGCATCAAGGTCCTGGTACGGTGAGGGAAGCCCAGACAAGAGAAAACAGAATTCCGCCAAAGAGTAAAGCTTTTCGGTGTTTGCAAAAAGCAAAAGAATAGACATATATTTCATGTGTAATGCTAATGATTGATTGCTACCAAGGTTTCTTCAATAACAAATGTTGCGTGGCTTTTTTTTTGCCATTCTCCTGGACCATGTTGCCCACTTGGAAACAGTTGGGGAATATGGGGTGAGAACTTGCTGCTAGATACATGACAGTATTTAGCACATTGTGTGCCTTATCTCTCTTAGGCACCTGACAGTTCACATACTGTGTGGTAAGTTGGTTTAGAGAAATCAGGAGAAGACGGCTGCATTAGGCTACATTCACACGAGCATGACAGATTTACACGCGTAAAAAAAGCGCGTAGATCTGTTCGTGTGCTTTGCGTTATGCACCAGTGTGCTTTGCGAGTGGCACGCGTTTTTCACGCACTCGCAAGCACTTCTTTTTTTTTAATGTAATTGATGCGTAAAACACGGACCCATTGATGTCAATGGGCAGCTAGGTGCATGAACACCAATATAGGACATGCAGTGAGTTTTACGCAATGGACTTTCGCTGTGTGAAAACTCATGCATGTGTGAATGACCCCATTGAAATCAATGGGGCCGTGTGCTGTGTGTTGTTTCAACGCACTGCGCACGGACGAGATTCACGTTCGTGTGAATGGGCCCTTACTGTTTGGAACTAGGAGGAAGCAGAGGCCATTTCTGTAACTGGGCCCCCACCTACCATGTTTATAATAGTGGTGTCTTCTTATGTGGAAAAGGGACCAGTATCGGGGTATGACTACTACCACTCAACCACCTACAGCTATGCCCCTGGGAGGAAGATTTCTGCAAGAGGTCTGAGAATTGGCCTACCAAGCCTCGTCTCGCCAACTCAGCACAGCACCATAGTCTTGTCATTGGCGGCATCCCTAGCATATTTCTAAACTAGTTTGGCCCAATGGGCAGTGAAAGATATATATTGGCCCTGTTCATAGTTACTGCTCCAGGTTTCGGTGAGTTGTGCACCTAGAAAGAGACTGTCCCTCATTGCCTGAATTGTGATGTAGAGAGCAGCCATGGCTTTGTTAGCGAAATATTGGTGTTTTGGCCTCTGTATGAGTAATAACGCCAGGGACAAATTATGTATTTCTCAGTGTAGTAGGCTCTACCTGTGTCATAGATGGAGTAAACCTTTCAATACAGAGGGTGAACAAATAAATAATAGTAATTATTTATCAGGCAGAGCTCTTGGACTATGTCACAGATGAAAATAAACACTGGAGCGTGGCAGGTACAGAGAAGCAAAATTATGCAAATTATTCATTTGGCAGTATCCCTTATCCATGTCCTAGATTTAAAAAAAAAAAATCGATGCTGTTTGTAAAAATCATAGAAATTAAACAAATTTATTTATTTGTCAGCGTTCTCTGCTTGTGTCACAGATGAAACACTGGAGTGCTGTATGGGGGGCAGGGAATGGTACATGGCTTGCTGAGAATATAGCTTTGTTGGTTCTTCTTCTTCCTACGTATGTCTTCTACAGAGTGCACATGGGGTGAAAATCCAGACTGGAAAGATAACAGATGCAAGCAAATTCTAGTGTCTGCTGTGGTACATTAGATTTGGCTGAGCTCTTTTCGAGTCCATTTCCAGACAAAAATGGCACCTGGATGGTGCTGCAGTGATTTATATAGGGGGGGGGGGTGAACGATATTTGATACAACATTCCTGATTGGCTGGTCAATTTCACAATTCACCACAGGCGAATGTGGAAATTTTTTGCTTACGCTTAACCTTGGTAGCAGCTGATTTTACAACAAATCTTGAACCCAGCAGAAATTTGGGCTCATTTCTACCAACAACTTCATCCAAATAGGCTTTTTCTGCAGACCTTATGGATGAAAAAACACCAGACTTATTAACTGTTATTTTTTTAAGCAAAGGAAGGGAATAACATGATGGGTTTAGTTATATACATTGTGAGAACCTTTTCCACTCTGGCAACTATCACTCCCTCAACCCCTAAATAACAAAGTAAATTTCATTTGTGTTTTTGTTGTGAAATATTGCTATGGTGATTAATGGCGGAGATATGACAGGGAAGAAGACATTAAGTTTCCTTTCACAACCATGTCTTTATCTTCTCAGCCATTCAGCATTAAGTCAGCGACCTTTTTCTTTGACACAATAAGGTCAGGGGTCGCCGCACTCCGGCGCTGGTAGTGGTGTAATTTGAAATATAAGAAATGTCACTCTATAAACTAAATGTCTTTTTTTTAAGTCGGCTGTAAATAAAGCAGTAAAAGAGAAAATGGCTGAGATGGGATATAAGCGCGCTCTCCATATATCACTCTTTTTATATGTTTTTCACTGGATAGTAGTGATAAAATACGAAATAAATATGGTGTCTAACTCAAAAAGGTAGCGCTCCCCAAAGAGATGTTTTTTGCCTTTAAATGTGTAGTATTCTGTAAAGCTCGACTCATTTTTGTTCAGCATTTTAAGCTCCAACAAAGAAATCCATCTTTCCCTGTTAAAAGCCATATTTTATGACAGGATTAGATAAAGACTTGGGCTATGTTGCGTAGCAAATGAATGTTCTCCCTGTGAGGGTTTGGAAATTTGTGCCATTACCTTCATATTTATTGCACTGTATGTTAACAGACACAATACTGACTGTTTATAATTGTTTTATTCTTCTTCATTTTTATATATTATATCTATTTTATATATATATATATACATACTGTGTGTATATATATATATATATATATATATATTTATTTTTTTATATATATATATCATTTTTATATATTTTTTCAATTCACAAAAAAAGGTTTTGTATTATACTTGTATTTTTATTAATATGCTTTTTCTTAATATTATCAAGTGCCATAGCTATAGGGGGTACAGATGTTGCAGTCACTCCTGGAACCTAATAGGTCCCCTTTGTCACGTAAGGGGACAGTAGTACTATAAATAGCCTAGACGTGTGATAGGATTTCATTGCCAACAATTCCATAATAATGCCGTACTGTTAGACACAGGCTATAATTCATTTCAAATCATTTTACATAATGGTTCGGGACTCAGGAGTTCCTATCTTCTCCGTTCAACAGCTATTTTCGGGAAAGTTAGGTAAGGCACACGACAGTAGTTTTATCCAAAATTACAGATCCGTAATTACGGATAATCTGTAGACCTATTGGTTTCTAAAGGCCCCGGACACCTTTCCTTTTATTTATGGATTTGTGTCTGTGCCGTAGAAATGATCCGCAATGTCATATTCTTGTCCACAATTGCAGCTCGCACTCGCCCATTGAAGCCTATGGGCGCATTCAAAACTGCGAATGGCTACGGATGTGCATCCGTAGGCGTCCATAATTGCAGGAGCGTTGCTATGCGACGGCAGGGGATTTCCCAAGATAATGGCGCCTGAATGATCATGTGACCTTTTCAAGGGGTTGGGACATGTTGGTGACATCATTTGTAGCCTCCCTATTTTTTGGAGGATCCGTAAATACGGATGAACTACGAACCATATTTGCGGACAGCGTGCCAGATATGCGGATGACTAGCGGGTGACTAGGGATCTATATTTGTGGACAGTAAAAAAAACACTACAGTCATGACTCAAATAAGTCGAGTCGCTTCTCCCCTTATGTAAATCTACCCTCCCAAAGCAGACACTGAAACAGAGTTGGATTTTAATGGCCACAGCAGCCGTTTATTATTTAAATAACAATAACTTTAAATACCATAATTTTTGAATCCCCAAAAAAGGGGATACATCATAACAACAAATAACCCACTGCGACCCTATCAGGGTCATAACATTATAAACCAACCAGAATGACAGGGGCAAGTCCTTGAAGCCACCGATACTTAATTTTGGCCATCTGCCCACAAATACCTTACCCCCAGCCGTAACCCGGCCCAGGAGCACCAAATTACCTTTTTGCAGATGACCACCATATATATATAAATATATATAACCCAGCTTTCAAAAGGGGTAACACCCTAACAAGCCGACAAATTGGGGGTGCATCCCGTGATGCATTCCCCCCCACCACTTTTTACGACCTACTTCAAGGACTCCCCCCCGCAGCTGCAATGACAAAATTTAACCTCCCCCAAAGACAAATGTCAATAAGCAAATAAACTTTGACGAGAAGAACCACCATCCGCAGCAACCTTTTGCCGCGGTCAACCGATCCACATCAGGGCGGGCGGGCGGGAACATGTTCCTGCTTCTGTGTCCTGGCGAAGAGAGGGAGAGCACAAACAGGAAACAGGTACATCCCCTTCAATCCCCACCCCTTCTCACTCAAGCCCTCCTGCTGTCCCCCCCCCTTTCCTCTCATAGGCCAGCCAACTCTGTGTCCCTCCCATCTATTTTAGTCATGGAGGCCTTCCCTTATTCCTTTTTCCTTCTTTCAGTACGGCCTCTTCTTGACTCAAATAAGTCGAGTCGCTTCTCCCCTTATGTAAATCTACCCTCCCAAAGCAGACACTGAAACAGAGTTGGATTTTAATGGCCACAGCAGCCGTTTATTATTTAAATAACAATAACTTTAAATACCATAATTTTTGAATCCCCAAAAAAGGGGATACATCATAACAACAAATAACCCACTGCGACCCTATCAGGGTCATAACATTATAAACCAACCAGAATGACAGGGGCAAGTCCTTGAAGCCACCGATACTTAATTTTGGCCATCTGCCCACAAATACCTTACCCCCAGCCGTAACCCGGCCCAGGAGCACCAAATTACCTTTTTGCAGATGACCACCATATATATATAAATATATATAACCCAGCTTTCAAAAGGGGTAACACCCTAAGAAGCCGACAAATTGGGGGTGCATCCCGTGATGCATTCCCCCCCACCACTTTTTACGACCTACTTCAAGGACTCCCCCCGCCAAAGCGAAACAGGCCTTGACCACCTCACGCCTGCGAGCTCCTCCACACTCCCACCGCTCGCTCAATTCCATCGGTCAAAGCCAGACTCCACATATCCATCCCCACCTCATTGAGGTGCACACCGTCCTCTCTCCAGTAGCTGCCTGTCCCAGCCTCCAGATCCCAGTGGCGCACCGCAACCCCACCATTACGCGTCACGAAGCTCGATATGGCCCTATTAGCCTTAATGCGAGCCTTGTTAATTTTTCCCACAGAACGGGCCATCCGCCAGTTCTTCCTAGGGACCATCTCAGACCACACCGTCACCAATTTAGGATAAGTTGCCCATAAGCAGAGCAAATCATGCTTGACGTCCCGTACCAACTCCCGGAAAGGGCGTATACCCAAATCGTTGCCTCCCACATGCAACACCAGTACCTCCGGCGCCCTGTCAAGCAGTACAAAATTGTGAAACTCGGGCAATACCCTGTTCCATGTCATTCCCCGTATACCCATCCACCTCACAACCGCCGCGTCCCGCGGAATCCTGAGCTGTCGACCGTCCGGCCGTACATCCGCGCGAAGGGCAGCCCAGTACACAAAAGAATGTCCCATAATCCACACCATGCATGAGTCACGGCCTGCAAAACAAATGAAGAACATACACGCACCACCTCTTGCTGCTGCGTACCATTAATACTCAGGCGGAAACGCACGCACCCGGAACATGCTATACATCAATATATCACAACATGTTCAAGCGCACATAAGAACGGAAACGCGCCGACTCCCAACGCCCTATCCGCTGCACGCCTGCATCATCTAAACCCCATCTCACCGCCTCCGTCGCTGCCCCTATACGGAAAGAATGAGACAAGTATTGCTCTGCCTGCACCCCGCTAGCCACCAGACACTTTCTGAAAACCGAAATAAACTGATACCGCGACAGAAACGAGCCATCCTCGTGCCGCAGCAACGGCCCGTCTGAGAGATCTAAACCCGCCAAGTACTCCTTGACACACAACACTGGACAAACCGGATTCTTTGGGACCGCCAGCAAAACCACTCGACGTCCTGCCCCTCCTTGGTCCGTTTTGGACCTTCGCAACACTATCTCCACCCTGTCTTCATACAAATCGACATTATCCTGCAACAAGCCCCCCGCTCTCACCGAACTGGGGGAAACCAATTCCCCTACCCGAAAAGCTCCAAAAAAAGCTAACGCAAAAGCCAACCGGAAAAGCTTGCTCTCATACTCTGAACGACACACCTGCCGCACCACCACCTCCAGGGAACACAACAATTGAAATGACACGGGACGCCTCTTATCCCTCACGACTACACCCCGTCTCAGCCCTTTCAATGCCTGGCCCACCAAAAACCGCTTCGTGATATCTGCCAACCCCCGTAACTTACAACCGAAAGCAATGGCCGCCACGAAGCGATTAACCTTAGCGACCGTGCAACCCCGGGCGAACGCATCCCCCAACCAAAACAGCAAGGCCACCATCCTATCATCATCCGAGCACACATCCCCCAAAGATCTCACCCACTCCTCCCATTGCCTCCATCCAGCCGCATACGACGACCACGTCGCACTGGCCAGTGAACGTTTAATCAATGCACCTGCCGCCTGGATACCAGCTCCCACAGATGACTGGGACAGTCCACCCCTGTTAACTCCGCGTCCGGGACCAGCTGCCGGAAACGATCCCACTGCGAGCGAGAAAGCGCGTCAGCAATACAATTCTCTACCCCGGGAACATGCACCGCCACCACCCATGCATTTAAACTCAAACAGGAAAGCACCAACTGACGCAACAAGCGAACCACTGGAGGGGACGACGCCGAAGTATTATTTATAGCCATCACCACCCCCAAATTGTCGCAATGAAAACGCACTTTTTTGTCCCGGAACCTGTCTCCCCAAATGGTGACCGCCACCACGATGGGAAACAGTTCGAGTAGGGCCAAGTTACGCGTCAGCCCCGCCTCCACCCATGCAACCGGCCATTTTTCCGCGCACCATTGACCTTTAAAGAACGCCCCGAACCCCACCGCCCCAGACGCGTCAGTGAACAATTCCAAATCGAAGCTATCTAACGCCCGGGACATCCAAAGAGAGCGCCCATTATACTGTGCCAGAAAATGGAGCCAGACCTGTAAATCTTCCCTGTGCTCTGCAGCCAGACGAATGAAATGATGGGGTTCCCGAACCCCCGCCGTCGCCGCTGCCAACCGCCGACAAAAAACCCTGCCCATCGGCATGATGCGGCAGGCAAAATTCAACTTCCCCAATAAGGACTGCAATTCACGTAGCGTAATTTTCCTAATCCGACACGCTCGCTCCACTACCAACCGCAAATCCCCCAACTTATCCTCCGGCAATCTGCACTCCATTGCTACGGAGTCGATAGTAATTCCCAAAAAACAAATGGTCGTCACCGGACCCTCAGTTTTTTCCACAGCCAAGGGTACACCGAACTCCCTTGACACCCAATTGACCGTCTCCAACAAATTTGCGCAAACCCCCGAACACGACGGGCCAACGCACAAGAAATCGTCGAGATAGTGAATAACTGATTCCACCCCCGCGACCTCCCTGACTACCCATTCCAAAAAAGAACTAAACACCTCAAAGTACGCGCACGACAACGAACAACCCATGGGAAGGCATCGATCAATGTAATAATCCCCTTCCCAATAACATCCCAACAACCTCTGGCTGTCCGGATGAACCGGCAACAAACGAAACGCCGCTTGAATATCAGTTTTTGCCATCAGAGCCCCTCTTCCGTAACCACGTACCAACGCTACCGCCGCATCAAACGACGTGTAGACCACGGAACAGATATCCTGGTCAATGCCATCGTTAACCGACGCCCCCTTCGGGAAGGACAAATGCTGAATAAGCCGGAATTTGTTACCTTCTCGTTTTGGAACCACCCCTAACGGTGACACCACCAAACCTGGAACTGGGATCGTGCTAAAGGGGCCCGCCATTCTGCCCAGATCAATCTCCTTCCGGATTTTTTCCGAGACTACCCCCGCATGCTGATATGCCGACTTAAGGTTGCGCTGCGTGAAAGGGACCTCATGCAAAGGGGGCGGAATAACGAAACCGTAACCAAAACCTAAACTAATCAACCGCGCCCCCTCCTTATTGGGGTACCTACTTAGAAAGGGGGCCATCTTTATGAGTTTCACCGGAGTCTCCCCCATAACCAGATGCACCGCTGGCTCCCCCTTGTCGTTTACCCTTCTTAAAACATTTAGACGCTCCATGTGACTGCCCGCTGCAATGTGAACACGCATGCTTGAATTTACACGTCGCTCCAAATTTGCACTGCCCCTCATTGAACTGCCAACACGTCCCAAATTTTGAACCTGAGCCCTGACTACCCCCGCCGGAAGTTCCTGCTGCATTCCCGCTCCTGGGAAAGGACTGCCCCTGCTTATAAAGTGCCGTCACTTTCAACCATAAGGCTATGTCCTTATGGTCCCACCGTATATTCGGCCGCACCGCTTTCCTCTGCCGAAACTGCTCATCGTAACGAAGCCAGGCCTGGCCCCCATAAACCCGATGTGCCTCCCCCACCGCATCCAAATAACAAAACAAGCCGGAACAATTATCTGGCGCCTTTTCCCCAATAACGCTCGCCAAAATTACAAAAGCCTGCATCCAATTGACGAACGTTTTTGGAATCAACCTGTACCGTCTCTTTTCCTCCTCATCCTTTTTTGTTTCATCCCGCTTCACCTTATCTAAATTAAACTTCTCCAGCGGAAGCAAGGAAAAAATCTCCACATACTCGTCCTTCCAAATCCTTTCCTTTACCTCCTGCTTTAAATGCGCCCCTAACGGGCCCTCATAACAAACATAAACCTCCCCGCGCGCACGATCATCAAGACGCACCCTATCAACCTCCTTTGGCGAGTCTGTTTGAACCGCCACTGCCACCGCTGCCCCGGCATTCAACCCCCCACCGTTTTGACGAACCGGAGCGCTTCCAACACTGCCCCCCCACACCGCGGCCGGCGCCACACCTGACGATTCTTGGGAAGGGGAACCACCTAGCCGCCCCACTAACACTTTTAAACATCCCACTAACTCCGCCAAACTATCCCCCGCACCCGCCTGTAGCGACGGGACCCCCGACTCCGCCGCGACGCCCACCGCCTCGACACCCTCTACACCGATACCCGACATCAATAAAGCTGGAAATGGTAACGTAGGTGTCAACTCACCAGGCTGCCCAGGGGCTGTGAACCCGTCAGCCGGACCCCCATGTCCACGTGGAGAGGCCCGCCGCTCACCGTCCTCCAATGCTCCGGACTCCCTCTGGCGCTGTCCGCATTGGCAATGTGTGCACGGGGAATTCCGATTTTCGTCTGAGTAAAGGGGGGGTGACATCGCATCATCCAATTGGCCGAGGTCCAGTTCATGCCTCATCCGTCCCGCTGAACCAGCTCCAAGCTGTTCCGTCCCTGGCACTCCAACCACCGACCTCATCCTGCGACCTCTGGTCGTTTCCACCTCGACCCTCTGGCTGGCACATCACCATGAGCCGACCCTCTGGCTGGCACATCACCATGCAGGGTCGCCGTTGCCCTTCCGCCACGTGCTGAAGAAGGAGAGGATGTGACCGGAAGTGAAGGCCGCGTCCTCCTCGCCGCTGCCGCCGGGCGCTGCCGCGTTTTGGGATTCCTCCCAGGACCAGACGAAAGAGCAGCGGCAGGCCGCCCTGGTGTCTGGCCTGCAGGGTCCACTGATGGGCTCCTCTTGCGCCGCCGCGCCCGCGGGATGTCTTCAGGACTCAGCCTTGCGGGCGGGCGCGAGCGCCTCGTGCTGCGCGTCACGCCGGGAGTGCCAGCCCTGGCCTGAGTCATGGGGGAAACGGGCTCTCCTCTTCTCCTGCCCGACCCCCTGGTACGCCGGTCCTGTACCTCGGCCTGCTCCAGCAGCCCTGCGACCACCGGCATGACAGAGCGCTCCCCGCTTGCTCCAGCCGACTCTGCTCGCTCCTGGACCGGAGCGCCCGATTGTCCCTGCAGCAGCGTCGCTACTCGTGCTCCGAGCCATCCAGGACCCTGAGAGGCTGCCGCGGCCCGCAACAGCTCCATAGCCTCCTCATCAGACGCAGCAGGGGTAGCAAACATGTTCCTGCTTCTGTGTCCTGGCGAAGAGAGGGAGAGCACAAACAGGAAACAGGTACATCCCCTTCAATCCCCACCCCTTCTCACTCAAGCCCTCCTGCTGTCCCCCCCCCTTTCCTCTCATAGGCCAGCCAACTCTGTGTCCCTCCCATCTATTTTAGTCATGGAGGCCTTCCCTTATTCCTTTTTCCTTCTTTCAGTACGGCCTCTTCTTGAGCATGAGGCCTAACAAGCTGGAAGTCTCAAGCAATGGGAGGCCTGGCAAAATTTTCCCCCAACTCTGCATAGTTAAAATTTACAAAAATACAAATGAAGTAGAGTTGAATTCAGAGCTGTAATTTCAGAAATATTTGAAAAAAGTTCATCTTTTTATGTTGCAGTTCCAATGTATAATGTGGTTCAGTAAAATAAAATGTACACACCGAAACATGACAGTCTGCCCTTGTGTCTGGATAAAATAATAATTTCTCCTGCCCAGATTTCTCTCAGATGCCCAAGTATAAAAAATTGTATATAAAATAGATAATATATGCAATAACTCATGACCAGTCTTTGTTGCTACTTGATCAAACAAGAGACATCCTCACATTTGCATTTGTCTCAAAAATATTGCCAATGACAGATGGTGAGCGGCTATTAACAGATAAAATTATTCAACTTTCTTTTGACGGTGGTCAGGCTTATGTCAGCCTAGCCAGGCTTTATTCAGAGCCAATGTTCATTAGCAGCAGTTCCATGCAGTACGTGCTTTATATACATTGATGCAAATCGTATCCTTGTATAATCAGAAGAGTATTAAAAGAGAAAAACGTCCTGATCAGATCTTTTATGCGGCCCAAAAAATGGTTGCTAGTTAGCGGCACATTTCTCTTTGTCCCCATACATTAATGATCATTGTTCCTTCTAAATGGAGCCAACAAGCGCCTTTCGATGAGCTGTATCGTCAATCGGCGCTCGTTTTTCCAGCTAGTATCGGGCCATGTAAAAGCATATTTAGAGACATGACACTTTTTCATTGACTTCATGACACAGTTGTGTTTTATGAGAAATAATATCTCCATACACTGCCCAATTTCTATAAACTAATGCCATAGAGTACTCAAATAATACTATTATACATTCCCCCTGTAAAATTGTGATGCATTAGCTTAAATAATACCACCATATAGTATTCATATAATTCTGCCATACAGTGCTTTATTATTGTAATATCAAAATATATTGCCAAAATAATGGCTCTGTATTCACTTCAAGTAATAACATCATACACTGCCTAAACAACAGTGCAGTATGTAAATATTTTAATGTCACCACTGCCCAAAGAATATCACTATACTCTTCATAAAACCACCATATATGTTACAAATTGTAGCGTCCATGGCCGCGGGCCATCCGGTTTACTTACCTCCGGACACCCGCAGCCATGGATCTGTGAGCGCTGGTCCCCATCTCCTTCCTAGGAGACACCAGCGCTCACTTCCGCTCCGGTCCGCTGTGTCCCGTAGGGTGCACGCTCACGCTCGTGCCCGCTCTTAAAGGGCCAGCGCGCGCACATGAAAACAATCATCATCATCAACTCACGGGATTTCCTGGACTATAAGAAGGCCTCTGCCCTTCTGATCCTTGCCTGAGCGTTGTTTTTCATATCTTAGTTTGTCTAAGCAAATGGTCTCCTAGTGTTTTCCAGTTCCAGTGTTCCCTGTTCCGGTATCCTGTATCCCGTGCTATCCTGGTCGAGTGCTGTGCTGAGCTGTAGTCGTGATGTGCTGTATCTACGCCTGTCCTGCTGCTCCACACCTGACATCTACCCGCTGCCTAGTCCCAGCCGAGCCTGTCTTGCTACTGTCCGAGCTGCCACAGGTACCTTATACGAAATGTGGACTGTGACCTGCACCCTGTTGGCCAGCTGCCATACCGCCAATGTGGTACGGCCCAGTGGGTCCATGAACCCAATGTGACACAAATCTTGTGCAAAGAATACCTCTATGCATTGTACTAATACAGCCATACATTGCATAAATAATATCGCTATACACTGGTAAAACAATATCACCATAAACTGTACAGATAATATCTACATACACCATTCAAATAATACTGCCATTAACCATGCAAATTATACCATCATACCCTGTACTAATAATACGATCATATCCAGTGTAAATAATACCACCATATATTGTATCATTAATAATGTCATACAATGTGCAAATAATACCACCAAAATACAGCACTCAAATAATATATTGCCGTGCAATTACCAAACATTTACGAATACACAATAACAAACATGCAACTATACATACCCTACAGTGATAGATAAGCCTGATGTCCAATTGAAGGATGGATTGATGGAGGGGATGTCCTGCCCTGGTGGATATTATGAAAACTGCTGCAGTGGTTGTGCCTTGTCACGCCTGTATATTAATAAGCTGGCACAGTGACATCAATCCCTATCCCGCTGGTCTGTAGAGGCACATTTTCCGCGAGGTACTAATAGTTATCATTATTTGCTTCACTGTCAGCTATAGATAGGACACCAAAAGTTAATGCTGAAATGTAGATCCTGTCTAAACTTTAACTTGTGGGCAAACTGGGTTACCTTGTACCACTCTGAGTCCTTGGGCAGCACTTGAATGCTAAGGCGGAATTCACACGACAGGGTTTCCTGGCCGGGTGTCGGCTGTTCATAAATCGGCAGTCACTCGGCTGCATTAGGAACAATAGACCCCTAATGGGGCTATTCACACGACCGATTTTTTGACGGGCCGGGAAAACCGTCCGTCACAAAATGGGACATGCCCTATTTTCGGCCGGGTACCCGGCCGCCCGGATCCCATAGAGGTCTATGGGGCCGGGTAATACACGGCCATCACCGGAATGTGTCCCGAGTGATGGCTGGGTCTACCGTCGCTCGCGCACTCTCTCCTCTTCCTCACAGCGCAGAGTGCACATTTGAGGAGGAGGAGTGTATCCCATTCAGAAGAAGCGCTGTATGCTGGATGGGGGTACTGCTGTAGCGAGGTCCCTGCTCTGCTATGTGCAGGGGTACTGTGTGGCAGGGCTGGGGTGTACAGCAGGTGGAAGGGGGCGCTGTGATGGCTCCCTTCCCAAATCTCCCTGGCCCGGCGAATCAGCCTCCTTTCCGCCCTGGCGCTTCTTCAGGCGTTGCTACAGCTATAGCAGCCATAGCAGCTGCTAGCGGCGACACCTACCATGGCCGATGGTGCCGCTAGCAGCTGCTGCGGCTGCTACTGCTGTACCTGCTCTATGTGCTAGCCCCACTTTAGCTCCCTGAAGGAGCGGAATCCCCGTGTGTTCGGGGATTCTGCTCCTGGACAGAGCGCTTGATGTCTCTGTCCATATATGGACAGTGACATCAGGGGAAACTCCTGAAGTGGAATCACCGGCCACATGGAGATTCCACTTCAGGAGTTGCCCCTGATGTCCCTATCCAGATATGGACAGAGACATCAAGCGCTCTGTCCAGGGGGACATACAAAAGAATGTTGAAATCTAATGAAGTAAAAGAATGAACATTATTAGTAATAATAAGTAATAATAAGGTTGACTGGCAATCATGTGACCTTACTGGGTGTGTTTATAGTGGGTTGACTCAAAAAAACAATTGACAAATGAAATTCACCCGATTAAAAAACGATCAGGGAAAAAAACGAATGCAAATCGGGTCCAAATCAGCCGGTAAAAACGGCAACACGGGCCGGAACGGAATCGGAATGGATGCAAACCGGATGCAAGCCGGCCGGGAAAATCGGCCAAAAACGTCCGATTTTCCCGGCCGACACTCGGACCCTGTGGTGTGAATGAGGCCTAAGTGGTTGTTCTTACCCGACTCACAAGGATTCAGCAATCTGAGATATGGGTTGCTGTTTGATGGGTACATCAAATTGAGGAGCCGCTTTAGCTGTCCAATTGCCTACAGAACTAAAATGGAAGGAAAACTGGGGTCACTAATGAATTTCTATCCTACCTAACGCAATGTTAAAGAGGCTCTGTCACCAGATTTTCAAACCCCTATCTCGTATTGCAGCAGATCGGCGCTGCAATGTAGATTACAGTAACGTTTTTTTTTTTTTTTAAAACGAGCATTTTTGGCCAAGTTATGACCATTTTTATATTTATGCAAATGAGCCTTTCTTAAGTACAACTGGGCGTGTTTAAAGTTAAGTCCAAGTGGGCGTGTATTGTGTGTGTACATCTGGGCGTTTTTACTTGTTTTACTAGCTGGGCGTTGTGAATAGAAGTGTATGATGCTGACGAATCAGCATCATCCACTTCTCTTCGTTAACAGCCAGCTTCTGGCAGTGCTCAGACACACAGCGTGTTCTCGAGAGATCACGCTGTGACGTCACTTCCTGCCCCAGGCCCTGCATCGTGTCAGACGAGCGAGGACACATCGGCACATAGTAGGTATGATACCTTTATTGGCTAACCATAAAAGTTCTATATGCAGCTTTCAGAGCGCAGAGGCTCCTTCTTCAGGCAGTTTACAAATGAATGTCTTCGAAAAAAGCAAAACATTTAGATGTTGCACAAAGAAAATTAGCACATGAGGTGATATATCATTAAGATAAGCCGGGGGAATAAAACTGAGGTTATAGGGGTGATGACTTAGGAGTTAAGGCATCTGGAGTCAGTCTGATGGGGGATGTGACATGTGTCATGTAGTGGCTCATAAATCCAGGTGTTAGATTGAGGCCTTGTGTCAATGACTGGAATTTTATCATCAGCCTAAATTCCCAAATTTTTCTCTGTCTGTTGTTTTTAAAATGACCCTTCAGTATTAGGACCTTTAAATCCCATGGGTGTATCCACCTCCTGTTTTATTGTATGTCTGTTAAGATTCATCCTGGTTTGTAGTTTTTGTATTGTTTCTCCAATGTAGATTCCTTTATTGATGCACCTTGTACACAGGATCATGTAAACTACATTGGTGGATGTACAGGAGAACGAGCCAGTGATTTTATAGTCCTGCTGCGTGTTTGGTATGTGGATGGTGTTTGATGACAAGATGTTGGTACAGGTCTTGCATTTTCTATTGTTGCAAGAAAAGGGGCCAGTCTCTGATGGTAATGAGAGGGACTTCTGACCAGGAGATTCCTTAGGTTTGGTGGCTGTTTGTATGCAAGGAGTGGTAAATCTGGGAATATTTCCTTCAGTTTATTGTCTTTGTTAAATACAGGTTGGAGATCAACAGCAATTTTCCTCAAGATGTTCATTTGTGGGTTGTATATGACCACTAGGGGCACCCTGCTGTTGTCTTCCTTCTTTTTGTACTCCAGAGTATTGGTCCTTGAGATTCTTGTTGCTCTGTAGATCTGATCATCTATAATCCTTGGATGGTATCCCTGTTGTAAGAATGTATTCCTCAGTGATAGCCGGTGTTGTTTTCTGTCTTCACAGTCTGAACAGATCTGTATGTAGCGCAGAGCCTGGCTGTAGATGATGGATTTCTTTATGTGTCTCCGATGAAAGCTGTTCCATCTCAGATATGCTGGACGGCCTGTAGGTTTATGGTAGATTGTTGTTTGTATGGTATTGTCTCTCATGTATATGGTCATGTCCAGGAAATGTATTTGAGATGTAGAGTAGTTGAGAGTGAGTTTGATGGTAGGATGGAACTTGTTGAAGTTTTTATGGAAAGAAAGCAGTTCATGTTCAGAGCCTGTCCAGATTATCAGCAGGTCATCAATGTACCGGAAATCTGCTAGAGGTTTAGTTGCGCAGGTTGATAAAAACTCCTCCCCTAGTTTGGCCATGAACAGGTTAGTATATTGTGGTGACATTTTGCTACCCATAGCGCTTCCCATACATTGCAGATATATATCTGTGTCAAATAAAAAATAATTGTGATGGAGTACAAACCTGATGAGTTGTAGGGCTGGCTCTGTCGCTAGATTGTTTTTTTGAAGAAAGTGTTGGCATGCGGCTATGCCATCCTCATGGGGGATGTTAGAATATAAAGATTCCACATCCATAGTTGCCAATATTGTTCCCTCTGGTAGTGGACCTAGGGCTGAGAGTTTGCAGAGGACGTCTGTGGTGTCCTGGACATAACTGGGTGTGCACCTCACCAAGGGCTTTAGAAGATTTTCCACCCAGACAGAAATATTCTCAGTTAGAGTCCCAACACCTGAAATGATTGGTCTCCCTGGATTGCCTTCTTTATGTATTTTAGGTAACATGTAGAATGTTCCCATTCTGGGATTGTCCGGTATAAGGTCCAGTAAACTGTCTGACACAACGTTGAAACTATTGATAATATGGACAAGTTCCTCTGTGTATTGTTTGTGTATCCTACCTAACAAAATAGTCTCTGCATGGTCAAAAAAATCTATTTTGACGCTTTGACCTTGAATTTTTACGTTTAGATGGACTTGTCCTATTTTGTATTTTATTATTGGTTGTATACAACATGTTATCCTTACTATTACCTACTGGAACTCGTATTATAAAGTTCACTAGAATCTGCCCAAACTTTAGACTTAGTGTAAGAATAATTCAAGTTACACGCTACATGGTAGATTGAGCAGGATATTAGTGTGAAACTTGAACTAATGCAAACTTGATAATTCCTATTTATTTAATCCTATTTAAATTTCATAGAAGCAATTTGGGAAATATTTTTAATTATTTTCATTAGAAGAAAATTTCATTTTCATCCCAACCATTCATGTCTCCTCATTCTGTCTACCGGTTTTAACTCAATTTTTTTTACTCTCAATTCCAATTGTGCTCTAAAATTATAATAGGCTCTTTATATCAATGCAGGGATTGCTGTGAAAATGAATGGCAAATAGAAATTCAATCAGCCCCTGAATGCCAGGGCCCATCAAGAAAAGATTTCTCGCACTATGCCAAAATTGTGCATTGCTGGCAGCTGATGCCAGCAGTAAGCATTGTGCAATGCAGGGGATCTCTGTCTAATCAATCCCACACAGATTTTTTTTAAGAGATATTATGCAGAGCATGAGGCACAATATGTAAGACAGACATTTCTATTCTACTACCTGTTTAAATTCTCCTGAATGTGCCAATATGTAAGAATAAATGCATTGTAAGGATTTGCAGCTGGTAACATGTAAAGGATACAGAACTCTGCAGAATTGTCTGTCCCAAAAAGCTAACATTCCAGATGAATATATTTTGCTATAAGAGGTGGTCGGAAAAAATAATGCCACATATGACCTAATAGTGTCTGGGAAGCTTGTTGGTCCATTATTTTTGTGCATCCTACTGGATTTGGTGGATACGTATATAGGAACATTAATGCGATAACCTGCTCAGACAATGATTGGTAGGGGCATACTATTATAGAGGCAACCAGGCAGCTACTTTGGGGCCCGGGTTGACTGCTTGCCTTATGTTAATGGGCGGCGAGAACCTGTGCACGGATCCCCCCTCTACAGGCCCTACAATATAAGCAAACAAGGGTGTAGGGAATTAACCCAAGAATCCTGGAAAGAAAGGTGCAGATAAGCACCAAGTGTATACAAATACAATACCACCGAAAAAGGGGCACAGACACAGAGTAATGTTCAATATAAAGCAACGTTGCTGAACAATATGAAATCTGCTGTGTTTGCGTCCCAGGTAATGACCAAGATAGCCTTGGTGCATCGATCAACAATAGATGAAACCAACAAAGAAAATGATCGACTGAAGCACAACAAATTAATAGCAAAAAATACAAAATTTTATTAACATGAAACAATAACAAAGGTTTAAAACTGGAACAGGGAATGAGTCACTCAATAAAAAGACATCGAAAACAATCATGCACTAGATGTAGATGTGACATAAATCTATACAAGCTTGTTTATTTGTTGATACAGCAAGAGAGGATAGTGTACGTGCCTATGCGGACCTGAGGCTAATGAAGCCTAATGAATGATGGCTAGAAGAAGGTCAACAAGGGATAAAATGCATGTACGTACTGCCTGGGTTGCCTCTATGAGAGTATATATGTGGCAATAATTATGTGCAGATACCTGATTACAGTGATTATCTGTATATGCATGATAGTCTAATATACGCCATAGTGTGTATTATAGGATAAGTGCTACAGGTAACATACAGCAATGTGCATAGACGCACAGAGAGGTACCAGGCCAATACCAGGCAAGAAAGTCAGTGATAGCTGTATAACATACCAGTGGACATGATGAGGATGTCTGGACCCGACGCGCGTTTCGGCAACTGCCTTCGTCCGGGGTTAGGGTCAAGATGCTAAAATCTACCTATATATGGAGCGTAGCTCAGGTGTTTGTAATACAAGAAGAGGAGGAGGCAGAATCAAGTGACGAAAAACGGCGTCTGGTGTGGGGTACCAAGATGGCGCTGCCCCACTTCCGGTCCGCGTCATCAGAGAGGATGTGGGGCGGCGCGGACTAACCACGCCCCCCACATATCCTACTCCGAGTCTAGACAGCGGTCGGAAGAGGCCAGGGCCACTCCCCCCTCGGACATAGACATCTGATCAGGATGTCATGAACACCAGCGCGCGATCCATCAGCGATATATGCCAGAAGGAAACAAGAAAAAGAACTTACGATACGAATGGTTTGCAGGGTGTTGTGTATAGTTGGAAATAAAAAGTAGCATAAAACGGCTTCCTATGGTGTGAATTATGTGATGTGTAACATGGAGAAGGAGGGGGGGGGGAGGAAGGAGGGTTTGGTTGTGATGTGAAGCAATAAATGAATGCACCACTGGCAATAGTGAGATGAAAAAAATATATGATGAAGAATGTGGATGTAGAAAGTTGAAAATGAAAATTTGTGAATGTATAAGATGATGAATATGAATGCTAATAAAATTGTGAATGGGATGACAGATGTGAAGTGTGATACTGGTGAATTGTACTGGGAATGTGATGAGACATAGAGAAAGCAAATAGATCCGGTTAATGTGTGTGTAAAAAAATATACAAGTGTAGTGGACACCCGATTATACTATAAAAATCAATACTAAGTAACACCTAAATGTTAAGTCTAGAAAAACCATAATATTGAAGCCACATGTATTAGTACAAAAATACAATACACACCAATGTCTATACATACAGTAAGCAATATATACATCACTTTAAGTTCTCTATGTTTGTAAGAACTGAACATATATAATTGTGCCTAATAGATGCTACTGGTAGCACTAAATAAATTGATAAGGAACACATACACAAAAACATAATATAGTAAAATACAGGAATAACGTATTGGGAATGAATCGTACAAAATAAAGGATCGAAATGATCCATACAAGATAGGAATAAATAGTGGATGAGTGATATGTGATACAAATAATACCATATCTATATAATGACCAATGCAGAGAATATATATAAAACGCAGTATAGTGTATCTTGTTTCCTCCTAGAAGTAGCGAAGAATGGACCGCAAGACACCTCCTCAGATGAACTCAATGGAAGAATATCATAATTCTGTATATCAGGAAAACACAACAAAAGAGGGTAGTTCGTTTTAAAAAAAATGACAACAGGGATGAGGAAACGATAAAAGCCAAGACCCACAAGGAGTCAATGGTTACAAAAACGAAACAAAGCTCAAAGATTCGTTTAATCCATGTGGAGACATTGTCCCAAGGGTCCAGATCCAACGAGACTCACATTGTGCGAGTTTTTGTTTAGTGGCCCCGCCTCTCGTACCGCATATAATATGATCAATCCCTCTCACCTTCAGCTTAGAGGGATCACATGCGTGGTGTGTTCTAAAATGTCGGGCCACAGGTTTCAACATCTCCAAAATTTCTGCCCCTGCTGCTCGCTTTATGTCAGCCATATGTTCACGTACCCGCACCTTCAGCTCTCTGGAAGTAAGACCAATGTAAATCTTCGGGCACGGACATACAGCATAATATATGACGGCTTTGGTAGTACATGTGATGGAATGAGTGATATTAAAAGTTTTATTGCCAGATACATCGGTGAAAGTAGTGACATCTTCTACATTAGGGCACGCTACGCATCTTCCGCAAGGCTTACATCCCCATCTTGGACCCTTGGTCCCGAATGGATATTTAGTTTTTATTGGGTCATAGAAACTTCTTACAAGATGATCTTTTAGATTTTTGGATCGTCTTGCAGTCACGGAGGGATATTTTGTGATGAATCTGTTTAGGGAGGGATCGGTCAGGAGAATCGGCCAGTATCTTTTAAGGATTTCCTTCATTTGAGGCCATCGGGAATGGTATCCTGTAATGAACCTGACCTGGTTCTGTTTCTCTGCCTTCTTTTTAGGGAAAAGCAGATCATCCCTAGGGGTCCCTTTTGCCCTACGATAGGCTTTTTTGATTGATCTAGCACTATATCCTCGCTCTAGGAAACGACGTTTCAGATCTGCTGCCTGTTTCTCAAATAACGAGTCAGAGGAACATATCCTCTTGATCCGTAAAAATTGTCCAATGGGGACCGCTGAAATGGTCTGTGGGGGATGAGATGAGGAAGAATGGAGCAGTGCATTCACAGAGGTTTCCTTGCGGAATACGTCACTATGTATGAAGCCCTTCTCATCAGTAAAAATCTTGACATCCAAAAAATCCACACAACTGGGATGTGCTTTATGGGTGAATTTGAGGTTTATATCATTCATGTTGAGCCCAACCATGAAGGAATCCAGGTCTGCATGTGTGCCCTTCCAGATGACCAGAATGTCATCAATGTAGCGGGCCCAAAAGAGGACCCGCGCCATTGATTCCTCCCGGTCATCTGAGAATAGAGTCCTCTCCCACAGCCCCAGGAAAAGGTTAGCGTAAGATGGTGCACACGCTGCCCCCATGGCTGTTCCCTGGAGCTGTAGGTAGAAGTGATCATTGAACACAAAGAAATTGTGTGTTAGGATGTGTTCAAGCATCTGTGCAATAAATGCACATAGTGATTTGTCAAGTTCTGATATTGACAAAAAGTACTGGACTGCTCTCAGACCATCTTCATGCTTAATGCATGTATAGAGAGACTCTACATCGATGGTGACTAGGAGCATGTCACCATCAATGCTGATACCGCTGATCTTCTGCAGAAGATCAGCAGTATCGCGAATATACGATGGTAAATTGACCACCAGATTTTTTAAATGGTGGTCAATGAATCTGCATATCCCTTCAGTGAGACTGCCCCTGCCTGAGATGATAGGTCTCCCTGGTGGAATCCTCTCATTTTTATGGATCTTAGGCAGCAGATAAAGGGTGGGAATTGTGGGTTCATCAATTGAAAGTGCCAAGTTGAGTTCTTTGGAGATGACATTATCTTCCACTGCCTGGAGAAGTTTGATCTGCAACTCCCGTTTAAAGGCCGACAGAGGGTTGAAGGTCAGCCTCTTGTAGCAATGTTTGTCTCTCAACTGTCTGTTTGCCTCCGCCTCATACATGACACATGGCCACACTACCACATTGCCCCCTTTATCTGCTGCCTTGAATACCACATCTTTGATTTTTTTCAATTGTTTTAAGCTATTTCTCTCTAGCAAAGTTAGATTATCACATTTGATGTATCTTGGGATGTTATGAAATTCTTGAGTTACTGATTTAATGAAGAGGTCCACCGCGGGGCATAGACTAAGGGCAGGGAAGTTTTTTGATTTAATCCTAATGCATGCAGGAATATTGGTTAAGGGCGGGGTGGTGTCACTCATCACTAGATAGAAGCCTCATTTAAAGATTTTGCTATGAAACCCCTTCACCTCTGTTTGAGCCTTGTGATTGGGTTTGTAATGCAAGTATTCAGTTCACAAAGAGTTTTTTGCAGACAGAAAAAAATTTGAACTGCCTGTGCTTTTTCCCCCGCGTTTTTTCGCTGCATTTTTTTGTGAACACATAAAACCATAAGGGTATGTGCACACACAAAATAAAAAAAAACGTCCTGATTCTATTACTGATTGAATAACATGAACCCCTTCCTCTTCTAAACAAAGTCTACAGCAGCCGAGTTATATATTACTGATCCAGCAATATTGTTCCCATTAATTTCCAGCCACAGTTTGCCCTATAGTCTGCCTCCCCCATCCCAGCAGCACTCCCTATCAAAGCTAGCCACTTTGAACACCATTACCAGTTACAATGTCCCCTAGTGTCAGCTACAATCTTCCACAGTGCCAGATTGCCCGCCAGAATGACCACTCCTGTGTCAGTTGCAGCTCAAAACTTCAATAAATACCCCCTACTCTCCTCTTCTAGCTACATGCAAGTACGGACACGTTTCAGTATTTTTACGGATGGGTGTCCGTTCCGTAGAAATAATTAGTAAAATATAGAACATGGCCTATTTTTGTCCGTAATTATGGCATTATCTCCCCATAGAAATCTATGGGCACTTCCGTAATTACGGACGGCTACGGATCTTCACCTGTAGCTGTCCGTAATTACGGAAGCGTTGCTAGGCGAAGCCAGCTTTGCAGCTGTTGCACATCATTTGTGGTTTTCTTCTTCTTTTTGCGGATCCGTTTATAAAGATGCATTACGGATGCACTACAGACCATATTTGCGGATACTGTTCCGTATATGCAGATAAGTTGCAGATGACTACGGATCCGTATTTACGGACAGTATTTATGGATGGATGAAAATACGGTCGTGTGCATGGGGCCTTACAGCTGGCTCCAGGAACCGATGAGAGGGGGAGCCAGCAGGGGTGTAGGTAGCAGTCACACCTGGTCCCTGGGGGCCAAAAATGTCCTTCTGCCATATATGAGGAGACCGGTAGTACAAAAGATGCATGATAGTTGGGGGCCCTGTTACAAATTTTGTTTTGGGGCCCAAGAGCTTTAAGGTATATCTCTGGAAGCAAGTAGTATCTGATTTTATACCCCCGCCTCAATGCTGGATCGCCTAAGGCGTGCTGGCGACAGCATTTAACTGTTTTAAAACATGCAGCACCTTAAAATAAAATTATTTCTAGCACTTCTTTCATCATGAAACAGTCTTATATATGGACATCACATTATGAGTAATGATACATTCTGTATGTGTGGCAGAGGGGGCACAAAAAATTGAATCAAAAATAGTAATAATGAACATCACTTATGTCTAAGAAGAATCCTAATAATATCTAATAAAAGTTCAAGAGAAAGGAGCTCAGCTGCAGATAAGACATAATCACAGGAATTTCAGCCTTATTTAGAAACTTAATGTGACCTGAGACGATGGCAGAGCTGAGTGCCTTATAAATCATGCACTTCTCTCAATTTATGAGCAATATTTGATCTATGTTGAGCATCAGCCAGAATGCAATTAAAAAAAAGAGAGATGCCGGATTTTATTTCATATTTCTCGGTTTCTATCAAACAAGGGGGTAAAGCTCCTGGGATTCTAATTTGGAAAGTCTTTCTAATGTGTTTATTCTTGAAGAGCAGAAGGAGCAGGCTGTGATAAATATTACTTTCACTGTGTAAAGTTACCATAAAAATGCTATTGATATTTAGACGTGTGCAGCCAAGCTGAAGACTGGGATTTAATCGTGTCCAAGCTCACAACTTGGCGCCTGCCTCTGTACAGACTCAGCTCTGGCTGGTGACATGCATCATAGATTGTAAATTAGACTTTTTAAGTTACTTAGCCTGTGATAAGCACATTAAATTAGTTGTGCCCGTTTGAACCTAAATAGGGACAACATCCCCTGCAGAGGCATAGAGTTAAATGAAAATCATCTGGCTACCTGCAGCCACCACTAGAGGGAGCTTAGTTCATACTGTGCTATTATTGAGTTCAATGTATAAAAAGTATGCAGTAAGCTCCCTCTAGTAAAAGCTGCTGGAAGCCAAACATTTATCATTTAATTTTATGTCTGTGCAAGAGATTTTTAGCTCCGTATCTGATAAATAAAACAATCGCAACACCTCAACAGTGTCGAGTACACTAGTTGGTTTTTGTACCCTAAAAACCAATGTAGATCATAAGTATATGTACACCGGCTCACTAGACAACCCAGTCACAAACAGCATTTAAACTATACAAAAACCACAAAACCAAACACAGGAGTCCTATATAATAAAAAAAAAAAGCTAAGGCCCTTTTACATGGGCCAATTATCAGGCAAACGCTCGTTCACAGAACGCTTGTTGCCGATAATTGCCCTGTGTAAACAGGCAGTGATCAGCAGATGAACGAGCAAACATTGTTACAGCTGCCTAAAATCTTATCTTTGTCTGCAGCACATCTCCCTGTGTAAACCGACAAGACGCGCTGCCGGTATGATAATAATGTATGGGGACGAGCAATCGGAGTAACGAGCGCTCTTCCCCAAACTAGCTCTTTGTAAAAGGAGCAAATGAGCGCCGATCAACGAGCTGTCTTGTTGATCAGCGCTCGTTTGAACAGCCAAGGACGGGCCATGTAAGAGGACCTTTACTCCTATGGACACCTCGACGTATGTTTCAACACCTTCATCAGGTAATGTCATTGGATGTTGGCCGTTAAGACATTAAGGTCATAATGTGTGAGTGGTTTAAATAGCAGGGCTACAATTGAATCGTCCAATGGCACATGTATCACGTGGCTACGGGCCACTGCATTCCTTCCATGTCAAAAAGCGCAGGGCACTCCCGCACACAGTACGTGCATAAAGCGACTTCCACCCAAAGATGACCACTTCCGAACCTGCGCAAATAATACTTTTCAGATTATTATTCATCAAAAAATAGAACAGTTTAATGCTAAAATAATGTTACAAACGTTCCGCTTATTTTATACAACATTTAAAAATGTATATATCACAGTAGAAAATGAACCATTATAGAATAAAACATTGCAAAATAATATGAATACATATAAAGATATATAGACCCCTTAAGGCAACATGACGTATCTCGATTTCCTCACATAAAGGCTCCATGATGTACAGGTACATCATGATGATTGCTCGGGCATAGAAGCTGTGCGTGTTTGGTCAACAGCAGCACTCGGATGTGATTGACAGCCAGGCACCTGCTGTAATGGCCACGATCATAGAAACTTCTTCTCCTGGTCGTTTAACCCAATAGATCCTGCAGTCAATAGTGACCGCGGCATCTAAGGAGCTTGACAAAGAGAGGGGGCTCCCTCTGTCTGCCCATGGCAACTGGGGGCCTATCAATGGCCATTCGCTCTGCCATAGGTATAAACCTATTAGGCCATATCAGAGGCATAGTCTAATATATTGCCTGGCAATTTCATACTGACAGGCAATCATGCTTGGAATACTAAGTATTCCAAAGCAATATGTATGTAATCAAATGATCGCAGGTTCCAGTCTAATCGAAAAAAAAAGTGAAATAAAGTTTCGTAAGAAAAAGTCCCCCCCCCCCACATAATAAACCCTTTTTTTTTTTTACAACAAAATCTTTTACTCTTTAAAGATAGTAGGCAGTAAAATAAAATACATATAGGGCTCCTCTGCAATAATAACGACCTGTAGAAGTAATTTATTCTGCATTTGCTACATTGACTTTTAAACAGAATCCATTGAAAATCCATGACCATTTTACCTCTATTGGTAAAGGGGATTTACACTGGGCAATTATCGGGCAGACAAGTGTTCATAGAACGTTCATTGCCGATAATTTCCCTGTGTAAATAGGGCAGCGATCAGCAGATGAATGAGCAAACGCTCGTTCATCTGCTGATCGTATCGTTTTAAAAAACTGAAATATTATCGTTGTCGGCAGCAGATCTCCCTGTAAACAGGGAGACACGCTGCCGACATGACAATAATTAATGAGGACGAGCAATCAGAGTAACGACCGCTCGTCCCCACCCATAGCTCCGTGTGACAGGAGCAAACGAGCGTCGATCAACGAGCAGTCTAATTGATTGGTGCTCGCTGCAACGGCCCAAATTGGCCGGTGTAATAGGGCCTTAAGGGTATGTTCACACGGCAGCGTCCGATATGGCTGAAATTACGGAGCTGTTTTCAGGAGAAAACAGCTCCGGCTTTTCAGACGTAATGGCATGTTGCAGGCGCTTTTCGCTGCGTCCATTACGGACGTAATTGGAGCTGTTTTTCCATGGTGTCAATGGAAAACGGCTCCAATTACGTCTCAAGAAGTGACAGGCACTTCTTTGACGCGGGCGTCTTTTTTACGCGCCTGAAAATAGGTCGTGTGAACCCAGCCTGAAAATAGGGCTCCAATACGTCGGCAAACATCTGCCCATTCATTTGAATGGGTTTGCCAACGTATTGTGCAGACGACCTGTAATTTACGCGTCGTCGTTTGACAGCTGTCAAACGACGACGCGTAAATGGACTGCCTCGGCAAAGAAGTGCAGGGCACTTCTTTGCCACGTAATTTGAGCTGTTCTTCATTGAACTCAATGAAGCACAGCTCAAGATTTACGAGCGTCTCAGACGGCTCGCAAAATTCGAGGAGGAGCATTTACGTGTGAAACGAGGCAGCTGTTTTCTCCTGAAAACAGTCTGCCTTTTCACACGTAAATGACAGCTAGCGTGTGCACATACCCTTACACTTTATATTGTCCCATCATGTCTGCACCAGTTAATTGTATTAAAATCACCTAGATTAGGGTTGTAGGTCCCTTTATTACATTGGCATTTATGCCTATTATGTTATAACGTGATTGTTGATTTTCTCGGGCTACATTGCACTTGGCGCTTTATAACAGAATTTTAAAGTGTTGAAATCTACACTAATATATAAGATAATTGCATAAGTAGAAATTCCCTAATATTGTGGATGTTTTACCAACCATGACACCTGTTTTTCTTATTTTATATTGATATTTTTGCAGCATTTTTTTCACAAACATATTCCATTATTACATTTAGACCATGAATAGTAGTATGACTACTATAGTTATCGTGTGCTTTACCCTATGAATATCCCTGTTATACCATTTTATAGCCCATATCAGGGAACTGCATAAATAGAAATTCCCTCATTTATTTTGGAAATATTTCATGAAGATGAGCAAAATGTCAAGTTTCTCATTATGGGAGAAAAAGCTGTTGCATTTCTAATGCTAGCATTATATTTCGGAGTTGCTATTTATGTAATTCTCTAACGTATAAGATAAATTGGCTCCAATGATGGATCTTAAAAGGTGCATGTTCAACAGTCTGACACTCAAATCCCGATTCATCTATGGCCAATTCCGTATTACTCCAAATGCATGCCCGCAAGAAACCAGAATGGATCGAGAGTCTTATGTCTTGGAAAACCACGATTGATGATGACTTGCAACATTTCACATGAAACACCTCTCTTGGTATGGCCTGGAAATCTTAATTTGTCCTGAGGAAATAAAGTGTACGTAACTATCACTGCTTTAGTATACCAGACAAGTCAGTCTGTTACTCTCATATCTAGACATGTAAAAGCAAACTTTGTGCCACTTTAGTAGTAGTGGAAGGGAAGGAAGGGGAGGCTGTGTTAATGTGCTCTAATACATAGGCATATAGCTTTTTTATTTGGTAACATATAATTTTTTTGCAAAAATATATGACTGACTAGACTGTAAGATGTATTGTACAGCAAGGGGTAAATTTAGAGGTAACACTTGAAGCTCCTAGGCCTAATGCAAAATCTGTAATGGGACTCACACACACCGTGTGCCATGTAACACCCATGGCCGCAGGCAGTCAGGATCACTCACCTCCTGACGGCCACAGCCATGGATCAGTGAACCCTGGCCCACATCTCCTCCACAGGAGACGCCAGTGCTCACTTCCGCTTCACTCTGCTGGGTCCCGTAGGGTGCACGTGCACGCTCGTGTTCAGTCTAAAAGGGCTAGCGCGCGCACCTGAATTTGATACCAAATTAGCCCATGGTCCCCCTGGACTATATGATGGGCCCTGCCCCTTCCTGCATTGCCTGAGCGTTGTTGCCATTTACATATGTTCGTCTCTGCAAATGGTCCCTTAAATGTTTTCCAGTTCCCAGTGTTCCCATTCCTGCTACCTGTATCCTATATCCCGTGCTATCTTGGTCCAAGTGCCGTTTAGAGTTGGAGTCGTGTTGTGCTGTGTACTATGCCTTCCTGGTTACACCATGCCTGGTGTCTACCTGCTACCAAGGTCCCATCCAAGCTTTTCATCGCTACTGTCAGAAGTTACAACAGGTACACCTATCCGAATTATAGACTTTAACTTGGTGTCCTGTTGGCCAGCTGCTATACCGTCAAGGTGGTTTGGCCCAGTGGATCCACGCACCCAACGTGACATACCATTTATAATACTGGTGTTTCGTTATGTGGCAGAGGACCTTTAGGCCCCCTCAAGCACCAGGGGCGGGTGTGACTGCTACCTCTGCGCCCCCTATAGCTACATCCTTGAGATAGGTAGAAATTTGTCAGAAGGAATATCTGCCGCTATGCCTTTGGCAGATATGTTAGCTTATTTGCAGCTATTAACAAGGCTCAAAAATAGTTAATTGAGGTATTTCTAAATTCAGTAGATTTGATTTCTCTCAAGAATAGTAATGTACTTCCAACTTTCTACTCCGTTATTTACAATTCAATGCATCAACCCTTTCTCTAAAACAAGTAAGGGAAATGTTCCTGTTTACAAGTTCCATTTTCTTGCCAAGAATCAGGAAATTGATTTAAACATTTATTTTAACTTTTATATATGTATATTAAAACACTGCTTTCTTATTTTACATAAATACATAAAAAACATACCGAAGTTCATCTTTACATTTTTCATCTTTTTCTGTAAGGTTTCATCTATAGTATTTGTAATGTGTAAGCTTTGATGTATTTAATTCTTCTCATTTCTACTATTTCTTTGTTCAGTATAAAGCTTAAAATCGTAACTTTGCTGTGCAAGGAATTTCCTTTGTTTGATCAGTGTGTTGTTTTTTTATTTCTATACCATGTACTGCAAGAAGTAGCTAAGTTGCAACCAGTCAAATACGTACGATAGAGGCAGTGAACGTGACTGCTTCGGGGCTTGTTGTGGGTAGGGGCCCGGCACTGAACTGTTTCCTCTGCCAAGACACTTACAGCTCCCACTCCCTTATACAGCTAGCTCCCCCTAGTGGTTCCTGTATGAAGACAAAATGATAATATTTGCACCATTTAAGGGAACCTGGCAATGTAATGGGATGCTCTAATTGTCAAGATAGGGTTTGTTGTACAAACTAATTCGTGAAAGTGTCTCTGTGAAGATGTAAGTACAACATATTGTGCTAATAAGTATATTTTGATCATGCTTTCCAAATAATGCATTGAAGAAAGTACATGTTCAGGGGTGTCCATTCTTATCAATATGAATAAAAATGTGGCTTTTTGGCATACAAACTAGGGTCATAACAAGTACAATAGAAGAATGGACTTTCATGTGTACAAAGAGGAAATTTGAAATATTGATGTTTCGAACAATGATATTGACTAGCATGAAGAAATGCATCTTTTATTAAACTTCACATATTCTGAGTTAATATTATGCTTTAACCCCTTCATGTACATGTGCGGCACAGACGTGAGGTAGTCCCCGCACAGTGCTGTACATGACTGGTGAGGAGGTGACGTGCACACAGAAGCTGTGTCTGTTTCATCAGTAGCGGGTGTAGACCGTAATATATAGTCGACATCCTGCTGAATGGTCGCGATCAGAGATAACACAAATTGCACCAGTTTACCCCCTTAGATGCAACGGTCAATATCAAACGTGACACCCACGTGGTTTTATAGAGGAAGTGGGATCCCTCTGTGAGCCAATATAATACTGGCCGGCATAATACATTGCAATACAGCAGTATGTTCACACGCAGTGTTTTCAGATGTAATTCGGGCGTTTTATGCCTCGAATTACGCCTGAAAAAACGCCCCTAATACGCCTACAAACATCTGCCCATTGCTTTTAATGGATTTTACGGTGTTCTGTTCCCACGAGCCTTAACTTTACGCGCCGCTGTCAAAATACGGCGCGTAAAAGGACGCCCGCGAAAAAGAAGTGCGTGTCAATTCTTGGGACGTTTTTGGAGGCGTTTTTCATTGACTCCATTGAAAAACAGCTCCAATGACGGCCGTAAAATACGCCACGAAAAACACGAGTTGCTACAAAAACGTCTGAAAATCAGGAGCTGTTTTCGCCTGAAAACAGCTCTGTATTTTCAGACGTTTTTGGTCACTGCGTGTGAACATATCCTAACAATGTATGGTAGAAGAGATCAGAGGATCTCAAGTTCACGTCCCCTAGTGGAACTAAATAAAAGTTTTAATAAAGTTTGTGGAAAAAATATTGTCCATAGTAAAAAATAAATAACAAACCTCCGATTTTTAAGCCCTTAAGTTCCACCTGCAATATACTTACAGCGGTCCTCTTCCTTGAACCTGCGCGATTGCACATTTAAGCCAGCTGAATATTGGGCGGCTGAATTTCAGACTATTGAACACCCAGGAGAGAAGACAAAAGCAACTTTCACTGCTTAGGTCTTTACTGATTTCCTATACACAGCACACAACGAGCACCTTGTGTATTAAATAGAGGCAGCGGCAGTGTTATGGCTCCCGCAATGTGGCAACACAAATACACATCTTTTTAAAAATGAAGTTCTTTTATTGTAGAAATAGAACATTAAAAAAAACTATATATATTTTTTTGTTATTGCCGTAATGTTAATGACCCTAAGATTAATGTTAACACGCTTTTTATACCTCATTTTGAACGGCGTAATAACAAATCCCAAAATTCAATCGTGAAATTGTTTATTTCCGCATCGAATATTTTTTAAATAAAATTAATTAATAAAAAATATGTTTCCCAAAATAGTGGGATCCAGCAAGTAACAAGTCCATGTTCAGCTATGTTGAAAGATTAATAAAAAAATGTACGGCTCTCGGAATGTGGTTACACAAAAACAAAAAACAAAAAACTCTTTGTCCTGAAAGTCCGTAGGGTATAATTTTTTACGTCCCCTGAGATGATATTATTTTTCGTCACACAACCATCATAAAATCAGATGGCATAGAAAACACTACATTGTTAAAAAATATTAATTTAAAACAATTATACTATTTAAAAATTTCTAAGCTCAAAAGGAGACATTACTGCTGGCCTTCAACCCCTAAAATAACTGGGTGGCAATTGCCATTTTACCTTCCTCTCCAGTTTACTGAATATATGTTAACAAAACCTAGGGATAGATGTAAGAGAGTATGACGACAGGGTCGGATTACAAAGGATTTTTTATAGTCTTCAACCTTGAAGACCCATAGGTCTCATACATCTGCATTTTTAATTAAGACTTTTTATTGGCTGTAAATGTGTACATGCACTTTAAAGCCATCACTTTGTTATTAGTCATCAATGAACAATGAAGATATACAGTTCTTTTTACAATAAATAGTGGAATCGAGACAACATTGGATCAAAATTTAAGTGGCGTCAAAATGGTATTTAGCAGCTGTTGCACATCCAAAAATTCTCATTGACTATTGTGTTACTCCAAATTATTCAAAATCTTACAAATACAATTTGTATTATTTTTGATTAGACATTTCCTGTTGATGCAGAGTCAGTACACATGAAATCTTTGCCTGATTTTCTTTCATCTCTCCGTAAACGACACAGATAAATCTTCCAGAGTAATAAATTCACTTTTCATTTCTGAAGAAAATAACTTCACAGTCAAGGAGAGTTGTCGAGCAAACAAAACTTTCCTTCGAGTGTTCAAAAAGCACTTAGCAGAAGTTCTCAATGATCCAAAAATGAGAAGAAGGACCCTAGAGATCGATCAGGTAGAAATCAGTCCATTACTTAAAAAAAAATAGCACTTTTAAGTTACGTACATACTGTTTTATTGGATCCCTTTTCAGGGAGAGATGCTGATTTTTTTTTTAGTATCATCCAGAAAACTGGATATAGAAATCCTCAAGGCGGTGTTTTGAACCAGATGCTAATGGTACGTGAACCTCAGAGGCTAGATAACAACACACATTTGCATAATACATAATGTATCAGAACAGACACAGACGCGGAGAGACTTTAGGCGTTTCTTATGTTTTAACAAGGGCTCGAGCTCAAACTGTTGAAAACCCCAAAATATTAATGCAAAGTAATGTGTTGGAGTTTCATCATAAACATAATGCAGACACACCTGCAATAAGACATCATTGCAATATGTCGTTCCTCACAATAACCCAACATTAGCTTTATCATTTTTAAAAAAACTAAATTGGCAAGATTGTCCAGAAACCCAGCAGATAAGGTTTTTTAGTTGTTTTTTTTTTTTTTTAAATTCTAGGACCTTATTTCCCATATTATTTGTTATGATCTTATGATTTAGCATGAAATTAGGAACAGGCATATTTGCAGAAGTGCAGACAATGGATAAGGGTTATTCAAGGTCAGATCTGACGGCAGGTAACAAATAGGCAGTACATGCAGGGGTGAACCTAGCCCCTCTGCTGCTTGAGGCGAACTATAAAAAGATGCCCCCCCCCCCCCCCCAAATCTATCTGAGTTTTTGTCATTACTAGCTTTACACAACAAACACGCAATATATAGAAAAATTTAAATAGGAAAATATTTGTTGTTTATTTGTTAAAGTGCTGTTTAATGTATAGAAAAGATTTAAAGAATTCTACTTACTGTATTACATAGTTACTTTAGGGAACATATTAAAATAATTAGAAAAAATAGGCCCATAAAGTAAAACATATAAAATTAAAAAAAAATGATAAAATTATAACACCTTTCCTTTAATTCCCATGCACACGACAGTAAAAACGCCTGTATTTACGGGCCGTAATTATGGGCCCATAGATTTCTATTGGCCCTGACTAGTTACTATACTGCAAGGTTAGAGGGGTCTGAGCATCTGACTGACTGCTCTATAGGGGGGGGCAGAAACCACCCCTATAGAGCCCTGTGCAGTAAGTCAGACCCCCCCTATCCTTCCATTATAGTGATGTGAGGGCTCTATGGGGTGGATTATTCCAGCCCCATAGAGCCCTTGGCTGTCAGTAAACTGCCCAGACCCCCCTTGCAGTATACTCCCGGGTCCTGGTCCCAGCAGCTTCGGCCGACCAAGTTAAGGCAGGAACGTACCTCGCGCATCTCATCACTTCTCCTCTTCGCTCGACCGCTTCTCCTGCAGACCTGCTCCTCTCTGGCGGTGTGTGCTGCGTACAGCGTCAGAGAGGAGGAGTGTTACAGATGTACCCATCATGCGGCACGTCTGCTAAGTCAGCATACCCCCACCCCCCGGTCCAGTCCATCCCTGGCTGAAAATGCCGCCCCCCATTTTCGGGTAGGTAGCGTCGCCTGAGGCTGTTGGCTCACCTCGCCTCATGGCAGGTGCGGCACTGAGTACATGATAGGACAGCATGCAAGAGAATAGTCAATAAGCAAGCCTGGTCAAAATCGCTTTATACAAGTTAAAGATCACCAAAGAGGGCACTGAGCGGGAGAAGTTTTAGCAACTGAGCACTAACAGAGACACCATAATCATGACAAAGACAACTTTATATGCAAACTGAACGCTAAACAAGAATTATTTAGTAATTTATCTATTGTGTAACCCTTAGGTTGGGTTCACACGACTTATTTTCAGACGTAAACGAGGCGTATTATGCCTCGTTTTACATCTGAAAATAGGGCTACAATACGTCGGCAAACATCTGCCCATTCATTTGAATGGGTTTGCCGACGTATTGTGCAGACGACCTGTAATTTAGCGTCGTCGTTTGACAGCTGTCAAACGACGACGCGTAAATTGACTGCCTCGGCAAAGAAGTGCAGGGCACTTATATACATTATATGCAGGGCACTTCTTTGCAACGTAATTTGAGCCGTTCTTCATTGAACTCAATGAAGAGCAGCTCAAGATATACGAGCGTCACAGACGCCTCGTATATTACGAGGAGTAGCATTTACGGCTGAAACGACGCAGCTGTTTTCTTCTGAAAACAGGCTGTCATTTCAGCCGTAAATGCCTGCTATCGTGTGAACATACCCTCAGACGCCTTAGGGCATATTCAGACGTGTCAGAATTTTTTCACTGCAAATGTTGCTGTCAATTCGCAACGAATCTGCAGCAACATTTTCATATTTGACAGGTAATTCAGACATTGCGGATATCACGGCAGACTTACTGCAGATTTCAGCCTTTGAAATGCCGCTGTTTCTCTACAACAGAATATTCATGCTGCGGAGTGAAAATTCTGCACCGCAGCCTAAATTCCGCACTGTTATTTTCCGCAACGTCTGACCTAAGTTACCTGAAAATGTATAGAAATCAATTAATAAAACGGCTGCTGCATATTTCCACCCCCATGTCTGCCATCTTTGTGCTCCCTTGAAGCCCTGCGTCTGGCAGGGCTTCAAAGGAGACTGTTAGTATAGCGATATACCGCAATACATTAGTATTTTTTTTGAAGTTCCAAAAAAGAAAAAAATATTAAAAGTTAAAAAATAACCTTTTTCCAATTTTTCCCTAAAGCACTGTTAAAAAAATTTAAAGTTAACATAACTGGTATTGCTCCATCCGTAAAAGTCAGAACTATCACAATATGGCATTATTTAACCCACTCGGTGAACTCTGTAAAAAAATATATACATATAAGACCTTCAAATTGCTGTTTTTTGGTCACAATAGCTCTAAAAAACAAATGGAATAAAAAGTGATCAAAAAGTGGCAAAATAAGCCCTCACATCACTCAATTGACAGAAAAATTAAAAAGTTATGGCTCTCAGAATATGGCAGCACAAAACAATTTTTGGTTTTTTAGCAAATAGTTATTTTTTTATTTAAGTGCTAAAACATAAAAAGAACATATAAACTTGGTATCACCGTAATCGTATCAACCCGTAGAATAAAGTGAACATGTAGTTTTAACCGCCTGATGGACGCCTGAAGACAAAATCCCCCAAAAATTGTTGTAAGTGCTGTCTTTTGCCCATTTCACCCCACAAATAATATTTTTTTTTCACCTTCCCAGTGCATTATGTGGTACAGTAAATGGTGCCATGAAAACCTACAACTTGTCCCCCAAAAAATAAGCCCTCATACGGCTATGTCGAGGAAAAAATTAAGGGGTCCTTAAGGGGTTAATTTATTCTGCAGGTCAATACAATTACAGCGATAAGAAATGTATCTAGTTTTTTTATATTTTATTACTTTTGCAGGGAAAAAAACAAATTCTTAAAGATTAGTTTTGTGCCATATTAGGGTACATGAGACTTTTGATCACGTTTTGTTCTATTTTTTTGTGGGAGATGAGGTGACCAAAAAAACAGCAATTGTTGAATTGTTTTTTTACGGCGTTCACCATGCGGGTTAAATAAAGTTATATTGTAAAAGTTCGGACTTTTTTTTTACTTTTAATATTTTTTTTTTATATAATAAAAAACTTTAGTTAACTGTTTTGCAATTTTTTATTAGAGGCCCTATGGGACTTGAACTGCACGATATACTGGAATACTAATGTATTGCAGTATATAGTGATTCTGACAGTCAAAGATGCCAGACATTGGGGCCTTAATTAGGCCCTAAGTCTGCCATGATAACCATCGGCACCTTGCGATCGCGTTGCAAGTGGGCTGATGGAACACCAGAGGGGGCCGCCTCCCAATTTCCTACAGCTTAGAAGCTGCCATGGTCGCTATTGACCGTGGCATCTAAAGGGTTAAACCAGGGGGATCTCGCTTGTTACACTGAAGTGTCGGCTGTAACACACAGCCGACACGCTGAATCTATGGAGCAGGCTCAGCCTGTGAGCCTGCTTTGTAATCCCCCTTCCTACCTCCGCCATATATATATGGTGGAGTTCGGAAAGGAGTTAAGGGTTTTTCAGGACTATAATAATGATGGTCTAACATTAAGATAGCACATCATTATCAGATCGGTGGGGACCTGACTATCGGCACCCCCACAATCAGCTGACTAAAGCGACTGCGACAATCCTGCAAGGGTAGCATCCCCTATTTTGTTTACCAGGCAAAGTTCACTTGAAATAGACTGAGCTTCAGTGCAAGGTCCAGTTAGTGACAAATATTCTGTGCGGTGCCCCTTAAGTCACCTGATCGGCAGGAATGCTAAGATTTGAACCCCCACCTATCCAAACTTGATGGCCTATTCTAAAACCCCCTTTAAAAACACGGAAAAATCCTTTAATGACCATAACATTGTTAACAATTTTAGCCATAACTTTTTTATTAAAGTTATTTTGTCTCGTTTTTCCCATGACAAATAGGGTTTTAATTTAATGGAGAATAGAGCAAACTCATGTTGGGGGCCCCAAGATCAAGGTTTGCCTGGTGGCGCTGCCCTCCTAGTCTACTTTCGTAATGATCGGGCATAGCTCTCATTCAACATTCTGCCAACTATAGAGAAAACTGTGTGACTGTTCACAACCGCGCAATTTTCTCTATCTCCTGCCCTACTCTGATCTTCTCTCTTCTGTATTATGTACCACAAGTCAAATTTAAAAGGAAAGGGTGGGGGGGTTCTTGTCAGGGAACTCAGAAATTCTTTGTACGACCCTGACCACAACTAATCATTTTTGGAATGCGGTGGAGGTGCCAACTTTCCAGGATCTCACAGTACACAAGCTCCTTAAATAGAAATCAATGAATTCCCATTTCGAGAGCCATAAACATAAAATGTATAGCTCCTTCTTTAGCCTCGTTTACAGTGTTAGACAATCAGACATCCTTGAATATTAGTTTACAACTTGTTTAAGCGTATGTCCCCCTTACAATAAAAATGTTGATATAAAGTAAATATGATTAGTATAGGAGGTGTCCACCTAAATGTTTAGGTCCATCTCCAATTTGCTTTTTATCCAGAGACACGACTTGTAGTAGGAAATTGCCCCTCTAGACACCTGTTAAAATTGAAACACCAGCTAAATTGACGAAAAACCCATACAATATTTACTTTGAAGAATTACTTTCTGACAGCTTCACAAATGTGTCTTACTGACCTCAAAATAGACCTCCAGAAGAATCTTTTACTAACAAGACTTCATTTTTGCGCTTCTATTTTTCAACTAAAAGTAAAGTTATAGCTATAATTAAAAATAAGAAAAACAGTTACAGCTTAAAACTTGAAGGCCGTTGTGTCTTCTGGTCTTTAGTCAGAGATTGCATTGTAGTTCTTGAGTCCTCGAATAGTTGGCATAATTATTATTGGAAAAATGTTCCTGTGATATCCTAATCCGCTAAGTGACTGCGTCTTAGAAACTCAAAGATAATGGGAATTATTACAAATGTCACTGTACAATAATTCTTCATGCAAACATGAGCATCCAGATAAAGTACTGAAGATACAAACACCTCATATTCTTCTATTTAGCATGTAACATTATTAGAATTTTGAGATGCATTTCGATATAGTAATAAGAGCTCAGTAGTTATTATCTTGTTCATCTAAATTATTATTTATGATTGCAGACTTGTTATTTGTTTTGAAGTACGCTAATATTTTCATATCTAGAACAATGAACAGCTGCATGGCTCAGATTGCAGGGAAAAACAACTTCCTTACCCATGTCTCCAAAACCAGGCCGACATCTCATGCCAGAACATAAATACTGCTACCAGTATCGAATACCCATAGCCGGTTACCCAGCGACATGTTAACACCCAACTCCACTGCTTCTGCGATGTAACGTCTATGGTCACGGCCCGTCGTTCTGACTTAAACCTCGACGGCCGTGGCCATGGACATCCTACCTGTGTGCAGCAGGTGCCGGCAGTCACTTCCGGACATCGAGGCTGTATCCGGAGGGCGCGCGTGCCCGTGCGTGCACGGTTTTAAAGGGCCAGTGTGCACATATTGCAGGAAGTCTGCAATCTAGCCCAGGATGCCCTGGGCTATAAAAAGGGCCCTGCCCTCTGACTTTTTGCCAGACCGTTGTTTGTTACCCGAAGTTTGTTGTGCTAATGGTCTCCCAGTGTCTTCAAGTTTTCCAGTGTACCATGTCCCTGTATCCCGTATCCTGTTTCCGTGTTACCCAGTTCTAGTACCGTGCTGTGCTGTTGCCGTGTTATGCTGCAGTCTATGCCTGTTTTTCTACGCCTCACCTGACGTCTTCCCACCGCCTGGTCCCAGAAGTGCCTGCCTTGCCACTGTCTACGTTGCCTCAGGTATCCTCACTGAACTATTGAACTCTGGACTTTACCTGTTTGGCCAGCTGCCATCCCGCTACGCGGTACGGCCCAGTGGGTCCACACCCCGCATCGTGACATGCGATCTGTGACACGCAAGCCCAGAAAATATCATAGTACATACTCCTTAGGCGTGAAGCCCACAAATGTGTCCATGTTGAGTCAGCAAAATGGGCCGATTTTATGCATATGAATGTCCGTGCTGCGTCCGTGAGGTTTTTCTCATATGTTTTTTTCCTCTGCAAGCACTTCCAAAACGTTTCTTTTTTTTTCACATTTCTTTAGCAACTGATATAAAAAAACGGACAGCACACAGATGTCGTTCATGTTCTGTCTGTTTTTTTTTCAAGCACCCATAGACTGTAATGGGCGAGTCAGCACCGCAAAAGCAAACCAAAATAGAACACGCTATGAGTTTCTCGCAATGGACATGTGCTCCGTTAAAAAAATGGATGAGCGAACAGCCCCATTGAATTGCATGGGTCAATCTGTCTGTTGGGTCTGTTGTCAAAACGGACAGCACACTGATGAGAAATACGTTTGTGTGAATAGTGTCTTCAGGGCGTTTTACACTGGGCAATTATCGGGGAAACGATCGTTCATAGAACACTTTTTGCTGATAATTGCCCTGTGTAAACAGGGCAGCGATCAGCAGATGAACAAGCAAACGCTCGTTCATCTGCTGATCGTATAGTTTTAGAAAAATAAAATATTATAGTTGTCGGCAGCACATCTTCCTGTGTAAACAGGGAGATGCGCTGCCAACATGATAATAATGGTGATGGGGACGAGCGATCGGAGTAACGACCGCTCGCCCCCATCCATAGCTCCATGTGACATGAGCAAACAAACACCGATCAACGCGCTGTCTCATTAATTGGCGCTCGCTGCACCGGCCATACTTGGCCGGTGTAATAGGGCCTTAAGGCTGGGTTCACACAACCTATTTTCGTGAAATAACAGCCTCGTCAAAGAAGTGCAGGACACTTCTTGGGAAGTAATTGGAGCCGTTTTTCATTGAATCCAATGAAGAACAGCTCCAAATTACGTCCGTAATGGACGCCCCGCAAAACGCGAGTACGAGCAATTACGTCTGAAATTACGGAGCTGTTTTCTCCTGAAAACTACTCCGTAATTTCAGACGTAATTGCAGTTATCGTGTTCACATACCCTAACTGCGGGATCCAGAGTTAAGAGGACAGTCCACAGCAGGGGGCTACTTATGACAGCCCAGGTGAGGCAAACGGACCTCAACCAGCCAATAAAATGTGGAACTTCCCTCTACCCTGGATTAACCCTGGATTAATCATCCCCACAATCAGAGAGTGCTGCTCCTAAACAGCACAGACGTTATCATAGGATTAGTTTATTGGATATTGTTCACAGAATAAGATTGTAATGTGATCAAAAAATTAGTGCTGCTGCTTTTATTATATATTTAAAAAAAATAAGTCCTCTAAACTTAAAGGGGTTGTCCAGGATTAGAAAATCATGTCTGCTTTCTTCCAGAAATCATGTCCATGATCTGTGTCTGGTCGGGAATAAAGCTTAGCTGCAATACTGCACGCACCCTGTAGACAGAGGTGGCAGTGTTTTTAAAAGAATCTTTTTCTTATCCTGGACAACTCCTTTAAGTGTACACTCGTAGGTGCCTGATGGAGTTAATCAATATTTCAAGCTAAATTAATTAGAAATTAAAATCACCATTTTATTTTTCAGTTCAGTAATGGTAATGATATGTATCTAAACTTGTATATTCATTTTGAGATACTTTATAGATATTAATAATATATTAACACTTTTTTCTAGAGGTCAATATGCATATTACCCACCCAGAAGGCTCAACCATTTTTCGCTTTTCACACTTCAAGTCTACCGTACAGATATTAGATTATTTTTAGAATACATATGTCTATATTTTTGCTACTATAATTTAAATATTTTTTTCATTTTGTGCTCTTAATACTGTGAAATATGGAGAATGTAAAAAATAAAAAAAAGCACTTTAAACAATATATCTGACAGCTACCTGTTCAGATTCCTTCATAGATTGGGATTTTTATTGAGACTCCTTTAGGGTAATTGATGACGTAAATGCATCAGATGAAGGTGTGAATTTGACATTAAAGGGGTTATCTTGTTTGGAAAAAACATTTTCAAATACCCTATTTGAAACTTCTGAGATAGGGATGATCTCACATTCCCCCATCTATTAGCCGGAGTGGAGATTGTACATATAGAGCACCTCTGTAGCGATAAAGAAAGACTATGCTTGTATTTGTGTTGGAGCCTCCGATGCAAATTCTCTCCGATTTTACAGGAAGTCAATAGGGTCCATCCGGTGACGGCGATTATCAATATACAACGAATCCAGCTCTACAGATGCAGCCATCTTTATCTTAACTCTTAGCGCGTTGAATACACACTGGCAAGAAACTTTAAGACTTTTTCAAGGTTTTTGAATGGCTTTTGTTGTGTGATAACATTCTGCAGCAAGTTATCAGAGTCAAGATAAACTTTTTATGGGGTGTTTTTTTAAGCGCCGTTTTTTCAAACAAAAAAAACTCCCCTGTCGGAACAAAACACAGTTTTTCCCATTAAAATCAATGGGCAGATGTTTGGAAGCGTTCAGCTTCCATTTTTTCAGCTGTTTTCCAGGGCGTTTCCGGCCCGTGTGAACATACCCTTAGAGTTCAAAAGTCATTAATTCAAACAGAAAATATCTGACTGGTATTTTTGAGAAAGGTACAACAAACCACCTTCCGTTTACGGCACTTCCCTTTGATATTTCTTCAACTCAATGGCTCTTTATAAAGGTCAATGCTGTAGTTGTGCAGTACTTAGGCAAAGAGATAGCAGCATCTTACCATATTTAGAAGATTTCTTATGAGAGTACTTACAACAATCCTTCTTCTCAAAAATCTGGACTCAGTTTCCCAACTCCTGAACAGCTCGGGCTGGATCACCAATTCAGAAGCCTTTTTGGTCAACCAGGATAAAACATTCAGGATTTCACTGTAGCTTAAAGGAAACCTGTCACCAACGTTTCACCTATTGAACTCTCCTCACCCCTCGCTGGCCGCTGCTGTTTAAGTTCATTGCTGTTATCCCCTCTCCTAAACGCCTCCTTCAACCGTAAATTATAGTTTTAAAAAAATTCTCGCCTTTTATTGTAATAATCCACAGTCTCATTCATTCCTCTTCTTATGCCTGCCCACTGGCGAAAACTGGCACACCCAGAATGCCGAAATCTCGTCTGAGATAGCGCACATGTGCCCATCATGTATGGTCTGACACCCGTCCCTGTTTAGTTTAGGCCTCAAATCTAGTTACTGCGCATGCGCCGCTTTGGTGTTCCATTGTGTGCACGCACCGGAAAAGGGCAAGCGCAGGGTTTTCGTGTGTACTGGGGGGACGCAAGGACCTGTCAAACAAAAGTAAGGAGGCGGGGTTAACTCGGAAAGGGTTGTGGAATGAAGATATGACTCTACGTTGTGCCTTTCCTCTGTTGTTCCTCCTAGCGAGAAATATATGAATAAATTGACAACTGGGTGTTACCAGTTGGGGGTGTGTCCCTACACAGGCTGAAAATGTCCAATCAGTGCTGACAGTGTCAGACTGTGTAGGGACATGCCACCTTGATAAGGGGAATGGTAACACCTTGTTGTCAATTTATTCATAAATTTCAAGGAGGAATAACAAAGGAATGGCACAATGCAAAGTTCTAAGAAAATATGTTGCAGTATTTCCTCTGGGACCCGCACCTATCTCTAGAACGGGGCCCCTTAAACCCCGTTCTACTGTACTGTGTTGTGGCTGAGGCTTGTGATTTCTGAGCTCGCTGAGCTACGCTGTTTCAGTAAGTCCCATAGAACTAAATGGTAGTTACGGAAAAAGCGTAGCTCGCATGCTACGCTGCTTTTGTAACTGACATTCACTACTATGGGACTTACGGAAACAGCGTAGCTCAGCGAGCTCAGAAATCACAAGCCTCAGCCACAACACAGTGCAGTAGAACGGGGTTTAAAGGGCCACGTTCTAGGTGCGGCTCCCAGAGGTGGGACCCGCATCTATCTGACATTTAGGACATATCCTCTGGATAGGTCCTAAATGTCTCTGATGGGAAAATCGTTTAAGTAGCCTCACAAATACTATAACATTAAACCAGCACAAACATAAATAAATAGAATTTCTCTGGTCACAAGAAGTCGGAATACTCCAGTTATTAAGAAAGTATTGCTGTATTATTCCAGTTGGATATTATATTAGGAGTAAAGGATGTATTATGATATCTGTCACCTTTCATTTTTCCCACTATGACAACCAGTTTTGTACTTTTGTTCAGCATGAAATCCCGGGAAGCAAAGTTGTAATTGCTGCTTACTATGGTGAAATATAAGCTGGATCAATTGCCTTTGAGCTGTTTTTGGAGGATGAATTCAAGAAGAGGCCGTACTGAAAGAAGAAAAAAGGAATAAGGGAAGGCCTCCATGACTAAAATAGATGGGAGGGACACAGAGTTGGCTGGCCTATGAGAGGAAAGGGGGGGGGGACAGCAGGAGGGCTTGAGTGAGAAGGGGTGGGGATTGAAGGGGATGTACCTGTTTCCTGTTTGTGCTCTCCCTCTCTTCGCCAGGACACAGAAGCAGGAACATGTTTGTTACCCCTGCTGCGTCTGATGAGGAGGCTATGGAGCTGTTGCGGGCCGCAGCAGCCTCTCAGGGTCCTGGATGGCTCGGAGCACGAGTAGCGACGCTGCTGCAGGGACAATCGGGCGCTCCGGTCCAGGAGCGAGCAGAGTCGGCTGGAGCAAGCGGGGAGCGCTCTGTCATGCCGGTGGTCGCGGGGCTGCTGGAGCAGGCCGAGGTACAGGACCGGCGTACCAGGGGGTCGGGCAGGAGAAGAGGAGAGCCCGTTTCCCCCATGACTCAGGCCAGGGCTGGCACTCCCGGCGTGACGCGCAGCACGAGGCGCTCGCGCCCGCCCGCAAGGCTGAGTCCTGAAGACATCCCGCGGGCGCGGCGGCGCAAGAGGAGCCCATCAGTGGACCCTGCAGGCCAGACACCAGGGCGGCCTGCCGCTGCTCTTTCGTCTGGTCCTGGGAGGAATCCCAAAACGCGGCAGCGCCCGGCGGCAGCGGCGAGGAGGACGCGGCCTTCACTTCCGGTCACATCCTCTCCTTCTTCAGCACGTGGCGGAAGGGCAACGGCGACCCTGCATGGTGATGTGCCAGCCAGAGGGTCGGCTCATGGTGTCGTCGAGGTGGAAACGACCAGAGGTCGCAGGATGAGGTCGGTGGTTGGAGTGCCAGGGACGGAACAGCTTGGAGCTGGTTCAGCGGGACGGATGAGGCATGAACTGGACCTCGGCCAATTGGATGTTGCGATGTCACCCCCCCTTTACTCAGACGAAAATCGGAATTCCCCGTGCACACATTGCCAATGCGGACAGCGCCAGAGGGAGTCCGGAGCATTGGAGGACGGTGAGCGGCGGGCCTCTCCACGTGGACATGGGGGTCCGGCTGACGGGTTCACAGCCCCTGGGCAGCCTGGTGAGTTGACACCTACGTTACCATTTCCAGCTTTATTGATGTCGGGTATCGGTGTAGAGGGTGTCGAGGCGGTGGGCGTCGCGGCGGAGTCGGGGGTCCCGTCGCTACAGGCGGGTGCGGGGGATAGTTTGGCGGAGTTAGTGGGATGTTTAAAAGTGTTAGTGGGGCGGCTAGGTGGTTCCCCTTCCCAAGAATCGTCAGGTGTGGCGCCGGCCGCGGTGTGGGGGGGCAGTGTTGGAAGCGCTCCGGTTCGTCAAAACGGTGGGGGGTTGAATGCCGGGGCAGCGGTGGCAGTGGCGGCGGCGGTTCAAACAGACTCGCAAAAGGAGGTTGATAGGGTGCGTCTTGATGATCGTGCGCGCGGGGAGGTTTATGTTTGTTATGAGGGCCCGTTAGGGGCGCATTTAAAGCAGGAGGTAAAGGAAAGGATTTGGAAGGACGAGTATGTGGAGATTTTTTCCTTGCTTCCGCTGGAGAAGTTTAATTTAGATAAGGTGAAGCGGGATGAAACAAAAAAGGATGAGGAAGAAAAGAGACGGTACAGGTTGATTCCAAAAACGTTCGTCAATTGGATGCAGGCTTTTGCAATTTTGGCGAGCGTTATTGGGGAAAAGGCGCCAGATAATTGTTCCGGCTTGTTTTGTTATTTGGATGCGGTGGGGGAGGCGCATCGGGTTTATGGGGGCCAGGCCTGGCTTCGTTACGATGAGCAGTTTCGGCAGAGGAAAGCGGTGCGGCCGAATATACGGTGGGACCATAAGGACATAGCCTTATGGTTGAAAGTGACGGCACTTTATAAGCAGGGGCAGTCCTTTCCCGGGAGCGGGAATGCAGCAGGAACTTCCGGCGGGGGTAGTCAGGCCTCAGGTTCAAAATTTGGGACGTGTTGGCAGTTCAATGAGGGGCAGTGCAAATTTGGAGCGACGTGTAAATTCAAGCATGCGTGTTCACATTGCAGCGGGCAGTCACATGGAGCGTCTAAATGTTTTAAGAAGGGTAAACGACAAGGGGGAGCCAGCGGTGCGTCTGGTTATGGGGGAGACTCCGGTGAAACTCATAAAGATGGCCCCCTTTCTAAGTAGGTACCCCAATAAGGAGGGGGCGCGGTTGATTAGTTTAGGTTTTGGTTACGGTTTCATTATTCCGCCCCCTTTGCATGAGGTCCCTTTCACGCAGCGCAACCTTAAGTCGGCATATCAGCATGCGGGGGTAGTCTCGGAAAAAATCCGGAAGGAGATTGATCTGGGCAGAATGGCGGGCCCCTTTAGCACGATCCCAGTTCCAGGTTTGGTGGTGTCACCGTTAGGGGTGGTTCCAAAACGAGAAGGTAACAAATTCCGGCTTATTCAGCATTTGTCCTTCCCGAAGGGGGCGTCGGTTAACGATGGCATTGACCAGGATCTCTGTTCTGTGGTCTACACGTCGTTTGATGCGGCGGTAGCGTTGGTACGTGGTTACGGAAGAGGGGCTCTGATGGCAAAAACTGATATTCAAGCGGCGTTTCGTTTGTTGCCGGTTCATCCGGACAGCCAGAGGTTGTTGGGATGTTATTGGGAAGGGGATTATTACATTGATCGATGCCTTCCCATGGGTTGTTCGTTGTCGTGCGCGTACTTTGAGGTGTTTAGTTCTTTTTTGGAATGGGTAGTCAGGGAGGTCGCGGGGGTGGAATCAGTTATTCACTATCTCGACGATTTCTTGTGCGTTGGCCCGTCGTGTTCGGGGGTTTGCGCAAATTTGTTGGAGACGGTCAATTGGGTGTCAAGGGAGTTCGGTGTACCCTTGGCTGTGGAAAAAACTGAGGGTCCGGTGACGACCATTTGTTTTTTGGGAATTACTATCGACTCCGTAGCAATGGAGTGCAGATTGCCGGAGGATAAGTTGGGGGATTTGCGGTTGGTAGTGGAGCGAGCGTGTCGGATTAGGAAAATTACGCTACGTGAATTGCAGTCCTTATTGGGGAAGTTGAATTTTGCCTGCCGCATCATGCCGATGGGCAGGGTTTTTTGTCGGCGGTTGGCAGCGGCGACGGCGGGGGTTCGGGAACCCCATCATTTCATTCGTCTGGCTGCAGAGCACAGGGAAGATTTACAGGTCTGGCTCCATTTTCTGGCACAGTATAATGGGCGCTCTCTTTGGATGTCCCGGGCGTTAGATAGCTTCGATTTGGAATTGTTCACTGACGCGTCTGGGGCGGTGGGGTTCGGGGCGTTCTTTAAAGGTCAATGGTGCGCGGGAAAATGGCCGGTTGCATGGGTGGAGGCGGGACTGACGCGTAACTTGGCCCTACTCGAACTGTTTCCCATCGTGGTGGCGGTCACCGTTTGGGGAGACAGGTTCCGGGACAAAAAAGTCAGTTTTCATTGCGACAATTTGGGGGTGGTGATGGCTATAAATAATACTTCGGCGTCGTCCCCTCCAGTGGTTCGCTTGTTGCGTCAGTTGGTGCTTTCCTGTTTGAGTTTAAATGCATGGGTGGTGGCGGTGCATGTTCCCGGGGTAGAGAATTGTATTGCTGACGCGCTTTCTCGCTCGCAGTGGGATCGTTTCCGGCAGCTGGTCCCGGACGCGGAGTTAACAGGGGTGGACTGTCCCAGTCATCTGTGGGAGCTGGTATCCAGGCGGCAGGTGCATTGATTAAACGTTCACTGGCCAGTGCGACGTGGTCGTCGTATGCAGCTGGATGGAGGCAATGGGAGGAGTGGGTGAGATCTTTGGGAGATGTGTGCTCGGATGATGATAGGATGGTGGCCTTGCTGTTTTGGTTGGGGGATGCGTTCGCCCGGGGTTGCACGGTCGCTAAGGTTAATCGCTTCGTGGCGGCCATTGCTTTCGGTTGTAAGTTACGGGGGTTGGCAGATATCACGAAGCGGTTTTTGGTGGGCCAGGCATTGAAAGGGCTGAGACGGGGTGTAGTGGTGAGGGATAAGAGGCGTCCCGTGTCATTTCAATTGTTGTGTTCCCTGGAGGTGGTGGTGCGGCAGGTGTGTCGTTCAGAGTATGAGAGCAAGCTTTTCCGGTTGGCTTTTGCGTTAGCCTTTTTTGGAGCTTTTCGGGTAGGGGAATTGGTTTCCCCCAGTTCGGTGAGAGCGGGGGGCTTGTTGCAGGATAATGTCGATTTGTATGAAGACAGGGTGGAGATAGTGTTGCGAAGGTCCAAAACGGACCAAGGAGGGGCAGGACGTCGAGTGGTTTTGCTGGCGGTCCCAAAGAATCCGGTTTGTCCAGTGTTGTGTGTCAAGGAGTACTTGGCGGGTTTAGATCTCTCAGACGGGCCGTTGCTGCGGCACGAGGATGGCTCGTTTCTGTCGCGGTATCAGTTTATTTCGGTTTTCAGAAAGTGTCTGGTGGCTAGCGGGGTGCAGGCAGAGCAATACTCGTCTCATTCTTTCCGTATAGGGGCAGCGACGGAGGCGGTGAGATGGGGTTTAGATGATGCAGGCGTGCAGCGGATAGGGCGTTGGGAGTCGGCGCGTTTCCGTTCTTATGTGCGCTTGAACATGTTGTGATATATTGATGTATAGCATGTTCCGGGTGCGTGCGTTTCCGCCTGAGTATTGATGGTACGCGGCAGCAAGAGGTGGTGCGTGTATGTTCTTCATTTGTTTTGCAGGCCGTGACTCATGCATGGTGTGGATTATGGGACATTCTTTTGTGTACTGGGGTGCCCTTCGCGCGGATGTACGGCCGGACGGTCGACAGCTCAGGATTCCGCGGGACGCGGCGGTTGTGAGGTGGATGGGTATACGGGGAATGACATGGAACAGGGTATTGCCCGAGTTTCACAATTTTGTACTGCTTGACAGGGCGCCGGAGGTACTGGTGTTGCATGTGGGAGGCAACGATTTGGGTATACGCCCTTTCCGGGAGTTGGTACGGGACGTCAAGCATGATTTGCTCTGCTTATGGGCAACTTATCCTAAATTGGTGACGGTGTGGTCTGAGATGGTCCCTAGGAAGAACTGGCGGATGGCCCGTTCTGTGGGAAAAATTAACAAGGCTCGCATTAAGGCTAATAGGGCCATATCGAGCTTCGTGACGCGTAATGGTGGGGTTGCGGTGCGCCACTGGGATCTGGAGGCTGGGACAGGCAGCTACTGGAGAGAGGACGGTGTGCACCTCAATGAGGTGGGGATGGATATGTGGAGTCTGGCTTTGACCGATGGAATTGAGCGAGCGGTGGGAGTGTGGAGGAGCTCGCAGGCGTGAGGTGGTCAAGGCCTGTTTCGCTTTGGCGGGGGGGAGTCCTTGAAGTAGGTCGTAAAAAGTGGTGGGGGGGAATGCATCACGGGATGCACCCCCAATTTGTCGGCTTCTTAGGGTGTTACCCCTTTTGAAAGCTGGGTTATATATATTTATATATATATGGTGGTCATCTGCAAAAAGGTAATTTGGTGCTCCTGGGCCGGGTTACGGCTGGGGGTAAGGTATTTGTGGGCAGATGGCCAAAATTAAGTATCGGTGGCTTCAAGGACTTGCCCCTGTCATTCTGGTTGGTTTATAATGTTATGACCCTGATAGGGTCGCAGTGGGTTATTTGTTGTTATGATGTATCCCCTTTTTTGGGGATTCAAAAATTATGGTATTTAAAGTTATTGTTATTTAAATAATAAACGGCTGCTGTGGCCATTAAAATCCAACTCTGTTTCAGTGTCTGCTTTGGGAGGGTAGATTTACATAAGGGGAGAAGCGACTCGACTTATTTGAGTCATGTATTTCATGCTACCTGACTGAAGCTGTGCTGTTGACGTTTATCTCCCTCTGATGTTTGATTCATTTATGGGAGGTTGTTACTTTGATGCAGCAGCTTAAAGGCTATGTAAACCTTTGAACGTAATTTTTTATATATATATATATATATAAATAAATGGCAGTCAGTGTGTTTGGTGCAACTTTCAAATTAGTTTTTATTAAAAGTTCTTTTTACTTTTTGAGATACAGCTGCTTTGTATCCTCTATACAAAGTCTATGAAATGTCCTAGTAAGGGCACATATAGGATGACCTAGGCTGCCTGTGTGACATATAGCCATTAATATAGACATTAATGTTTCATGTCTATTAGCAGATAGACTGGTTGGTCAGCTGGCACAGACATTGGCATATTATATTGCATTGTTTGTCGAAGTACAATGATTGTATAATTAAGAGCACAATAAATATTGCCATATTACGGCTCCGTGTAGTAATACATTTAGTGCCAGGGACGGGACCAGATCCCATCCTAAGGCCCTGTTCACATGGAGTTTTTTGCAGGTGTAAAAATCTGCCTGCACCCTCTTTGCCACATTTTTGAGGCGTTTTTCGGCTGCGGGCAAAAAAACTTTGCGAAAACCGTTTTTTTCTTCCTCCCATTGATGTCAATGGGAGATCAGATCAGAGATGGAAACGCCTGAAGAAAGGGCATGACGCTTGTTTTTACAGCGAGCGTTTTTTCCCGCTCGTGGGAAAAAATGCCTACGCCTTCCATTAAGATCAATGGGAGGCGAATTCTAAAGTTTTTTAGTGCGGTTTCCGATGTGGTTTCTGCGTCAAAAACCACGACAAAATACTCTGCGTGAACAGGGCCTAAACGATCAGTACAGATTTTCCCAAGGTAAGCTTTATCTTGATATAACAAGTCGGAATCCAATCTAAGTATACAGCCATGTGATCGGTGTAAAAACAGTCTATATTAATCTAGGCATTTTTCTGTATCCCTCCTGACAGCTGTCAGTCTTATGAAAGATTATTTCTGTCAGGACTTCACATGGGTATTAGCTGCTTAAGGATATATTCACACGTGCCAGATTTGTAACAGAAATTTCTGCTGCTAAAATCTATCCATACATCTAAAAAGGGGTATTTATGGACATACCATTATGCCTCATGCACATGGCAGTATTCAGACTCTGTACATCCTCCAAATTGTATAGTGCCATAATAGGACACACATAGAATTCTTTACAGCCCCACGGTATCTACTTTTGCCACCGATATGGAGGTTTATTCTGTTGGATTCCCTATGATCTCATTCTTGGCATACTCCATCAGGTGTTGTATTATGGAGGCATTCTCGCATTGCTTCTTCTGGAGAATATCCCCTACATACAGTGCCACTAGAAGCACCAAAAGGTGGCACACAGAGTCCTTGCAACTCTGTACTATGGAGCTACAGGAACTCCATGTGCCACCACTCAACCTTCCAGGCTTCATGAAGAATAAATTGTAGAAAAGGGTCACAGAAATATGTTTGTGCACATCTGGTTAATAATAGAAGATGTGGAAAAGAACTGCTCGATACAAATAAGAAAACCATGTTGATTTTGAGCTTAGTCTTTGTTGAATTCTGATTCCATCAATCCCTAACAATTGCTAAAAATTCAAGAAAATATTACAATTGTAAAAATGTTTTATTCTTTTCCAAAAACTTTTTGTTATTTCACTTTTTCCTTAGCAGATTATCTGCTATTACCTTTTCAAACAATATGTCAGGTTTTAGGCAGCTTCTCCTTAAGTATACTGCATTAGAGGAAGAAAAAAGATATAAAATGATGTGTATAGTAAGTTTAAGACTTAAGAATTACCCGGAGCTACTTACATTTGCAGTAAAAAGTGGTGCTAATAAACTAAAAATATCCATTTGAATGCTCCACCTTTTACAGATTGTTCCCAAGGCAGCGCCGAATTAGCAATAACTCATATTCTTTGAGAATAAAACAGCCGCAGCTGGAATTGGCATTTTACTAGCCTGCTGAAAAGCAAAGCAGCATGGTCAAAAGAAATGGTTCGATTTTAAGTGATTGTAGTGACAGAAGGCATTGTTTTGCTGAAATTTTTATTACTAACCCGTGGGATCCGCAGTCGTGCACAATTTTAGATTATAACTGCTGCATGCGATTTTTTTCTACTTTGCGTGTGTTGGGGATAGGTCAGTTTTGGAAGTGGTTGTATTTCGTTTGCAGATCAGTATTTGCCCCCTGTTTTTATACATTGCAGACAGTTAATAGAGCTAAATGTCACTGCAAGCTATTGTGTGACCTATATCTTGAGTGGGAAGAGATTTAGACTTGCTCATAAGATTTGCATGGGGGTGGGAGAATTTTTAACAAAGCAGCTCCGTGATTTCTGGAGGCGTTTATTTCAGAAAGGTCTACTTTTCCATTTATTTGTGGCAAAACTAGTGTAAAATAGCAGCTCTCCTTAAGGCTAAGCTCACATGAAGAGACACCTACACCTGCTGCTGAATAATCGGCTGCAAAGTATCTGTGTTAATAGGATGAGATGAATCCAGGTTTCTCTGAGCAGAATTTTGCTTCTTTGCATACTGCAGATTCCTTTATGTTCTCTTATTTCTCAGGACTGCAGTAAAAATGAAGTTGTCAAGATTATTATAACTGAAGCAAATGTGTATCCTTTCTTGAACCTGCCTGAATCTTTTGAAGTTAAGATATGGGAACTTTTAGTACAGGATAACTTTGATATTATGCAAACACCAGAGCTGAAATGCAGTACTGAAAAATAGGCTCAGGCGGAAGATATTGTGCCCGGTCTGTCTGTCTGTCTGTCTGTCTCTCTATCTGTCTATATCTCTTTCTCTCTCTTTCACGCTCTATCTCAATTGCTATCTCTTTCTGTATATATCTATCATCTATCTAATCTATCTATCTATCTATCTATCTATCTATCTATCTATCTATCTATCTATCTATCTATCTATCTATCTATCTATCTATCTATCTTATATCGTTTGGAGATGACATTAAAAACCCCTGCCTAATAATGTGTAGGTGTTCCCCCTTATGCCGCCAAATAATCTCTGACCCATCGAAACATGGACTGAGGGCATGACCAGACGTGGCGGAATTGCTCTGGAATTCCGCTGCGAAGTCCGCTGCGGAAATCCGCAGCATACACGTTTCTCCATTGCTTTCCACAGCTTTTTAGTTGTGTTCGTTTACACGTTGCGGACAATTCCGCTGCGGAGCATAGGCTGCGGTGCGGAATTTGGTGTCCGCAGCATACACTGGCTGTTGCGGATGTGTAGCGGACTTGTTGCGGACTCATTGCAGAATTTCTCCATTGACTTCAATGGAGAGTCAAAATTCCGCAATGAAGTCCGCAGATGTTATGTGTGCTGCATAGCGTATTGGTTTTACTAACATGATATTTCTTCATTCTGGCTGGACCTATGTATTTCTAGGTCTACAGCCAGACTGAGGCACCATGCACACTAACGTAAAAACGCCCGTAATCACGGGCCGTTATTACGGCACGGGCAGGCCCATAGAAGTCAATGGGGCTCCCATAATTACGGGTGACTACGTGTGTGCACCCGTAATTACGGGAGCGTTGCTAGGTGACATCAGTAAATAGTCACTGTCCAGGGTGCTGAAAGAGTTAAACGATCGGCAGTAACTGTTTCAGCACCCTGGACAGTGACTTCCGAGCACAATATACATCAACCTGTAAAAAAAATAGAAGTTCCTACTTACCGAGAACTCCCTGCTTCGTCCTCCAGTCCGGCCTCCCGGGATGACGTTTCAGTCCAAGTGACGGCTGCAGCCAATCACAGGACAATCACAGGCTGCAGCGGTCACATTGACTGCCGCGTCATCCAGGGAGGTCGGGCTGGATGTCAAGAGAGGGCTGCGGCAAACAGCGTGCAGGCAGGTCAAAATCTGCCTCAAATTCCTGAAGGAATTTTGAGGCAGATTTTTCTGCCTGCAAAAAAACTCAGTGTGAACAGGGACTTAAGGTGTCCTTTAGTATCTGGCACCAAGACATTTGCAGCAGATCCTTTAGGTCTTGTAAGTTGTGAGGTTTGGTCTTCATGGATCGGACTTGTTTTTTCCAGCACATCCCACAGATGCTTCGTGGGATTGAGATCTGGGGAATTTGGAGGCCGAATCAACACCTTGAACTTTTTGTCATGTTCCACAAACCATTCCTGAACTATTTTTTGCAGTGTGCCAGGGCGCATTATCCTGCTGAAAGAGGCCACTGACATTAGGCAATACCATTGACATTAAGGGTTGTACTTGTCTGCGGCAATGTTTAGGTAGGTAATACATGTTAAATTAACATCCACATAAATGCCTGGACCAAGGTTTTCCAGCAGAACATTGTCCAGAGCATCACTTCCTCCGCCATCTTGCCTTATTCCTATAGTGTGCATCCTGGTGCCATATCTTCCCCAGGTAAGCGATGCACATGTACCTGGTCGTCCACATCATGTAATAGAAAACATGATTCATCAGACGAGGCCACCTTCTTTCATTGCTCCATGGTCCAGTTCTGATGTTCACGTGCTTATTGTAAGCTCTTTTGGCAGTGAACAGGGGGCACTATTACTGTATAGGGTTCAAAATTTGTCACTATTATTTTGTGGGGGGCACATTTACTGTGTGGTGCACTATTACAATATGGAACAATATGTGCTTGGCACTACAGTTTTTAGGGGCACTGTCTGTGTGGCACTATATTTTTGTAGGGTAAGTATAGCAATAACGTCATTATTTCTGAAGTACAGTATTTAGAGGCACTGTGCAGCACAGCAGGTAAAGTAATAGGAGCAAATGTATCAGCAACAGGCACTGAATTGGAGGTAGCAGCAACAGGCACTGAATTGGAGGTAGCAGCAACAGGCACTGAATTGGAGGTAGCAACAACAGGCACTGAATTGGAGGTAGCAGCAACAGGCACTGAATTGGAGGTAGCAGCAACAGGCACTGAATTGGAGGTAGCAGCAACAGGTACTGAATTGGAGGTAGCAGCCGGATGGGGAGTTTATCTAGGTTGGTAGGGTGCTCCAAAAACCAGGAGCCTTAGATGTCCGGGAAGCAAACTTTGCAAGCTCAAATTGTGGCTTGAAGTGCTCTTCATAACAGTCTGGGCCGACTGGAAAAGATGGGAAAAGTGAAAGACTACTATCAGAGAAGACATCAACTGTGAGATACTGGATATAACTGTACTGTAATCACTTATATGGTCTGCAGAGCCCCTGTGTAGAACTGGTATGACCACTGGTCATAGTATGGTGGTAATATTGGTGTTTGTATAGTGGTTTTTATTCCGTAACAGTATGGAGGTAATATTAAGTCACTATGTAATGGTAATGGCAGTGGACATTGTCCGGCCGTATTACCTGGGTCTTGCATAATGGTATTATTGGTAATATTGGTCTTTGTATGATGCGTTATGTTCAGTAACAGTATGGAGGTAATATTTAATCACTATATGGTGGTAATATTTCTGACATATTCCTTGCGGCTTGTACTACTGATCTTTTAAGACCCTAGTAATGCCCCTGCTTATGTGAAATATGTATTTAAAATCTCTCTAAAGTAATTCTTGAAAGTTGGCATCATTTTTTTTTACATCTTATTGTATTATATATTTGACATGAAAGCATGGTGGCTCAGTGGTTAGCAACGTTGCCTTACAACACTGGGGTCCTGGGGCTTAAATCTAACAAAGGGCAAAATCTACATGGAGTTTGTTCTCTGTGTTTGCGTGGGTTTCTACCCACTCTCCAAACATATACCGAAACAGCACATATAACAATTTTTATCCAAATACTTGGCCATACATTTGCATGCCTCCAAATCTATATCTTTAAACAGCTATGAAAACTGTAGATCATTCCCTTTTATCTGCATGCATTGTTATAAAGTTTTATTTGAAAAATCTAAAGTAAAGAAGAAGGAACACCACTGTATGGGAAAGTACCACGAGCCATAAAGTTAATGAGGTGTACAAATTAAACTTTTTATTTCATAGCAGTAGTCTGTGACATTTACTTCCATAGACAAGATCGAAAGGCTTTGAGGAATAATACACAGGATCAGATTTTTTGCCTTTTCCAATTACTCTAATCGTACTTGTTACCTATATGACAGATGCAAACTAGAGATTTTTCTGCAAATATCTTTTATTCAATATAACATTGACTTTGTGATGAAATATTTACACTGATTGTTTGCAGTGAGATCTCAGTGTCATCCACTCACACTGACTTATCTATCTCTCTGGTGTTAACGTGTGATTCCTTGCTGATCTTAGAGCAAAGCAGCCTGAATATACAATATAAAGTAACATAATGTGGCATTTGTTTTCTATGTTGCAATAAATAAAGTAACTTGTGAAATAGCAGCTGTGACAGATATGAACACTGCTGTTTAGTTACAATCATTGCAGTAGTAATTGAGGTTGCAGTCTTTACAATTGTAACTGTGTTGCTATACCAAAAACCCAAGGCGCTCTTTAAAATAATAAGAAAACGGCAGATCTTTGAAGGCTATGTATACCTTTGAAATCGTGTGTGTGTATATATATATATATATATATATATATATATATATGTGTGTGTGTGTGTGTGTGTGTGTGTGTGTGTGTGTGTGTGAGTCAGTGTGTTCTGTGCAACTTTCTAAATACTTTTTATTAAAAAATATTTTTACTTTTTGAGATACAGCTGTTCTGTATTCTCTATACAGAGCAGCTGTATCTAGCACTAAGACATGAATCCGTCAGATTAGCGGACCCTACGGTTCCAGTGTCAGTGGGTCCTGCGTGTCTCTGACACGCAGGATTCACTTGTAATCTATCACATCTAAGTTATGATGTGATCGATAACGGCTCGATCCTGCATGTCAGAGAAACGTAGGACCCGCTGACACTAAACCTGTCAGTCCTGCTGACCTGATGGATACAGCTGCTCTGTATGAAAAATACAAAGTAGCTGTATCTCAAAAAGTAAAAATAATTTTTAATAAAAAGTATTTAGAAAGTTGCACAAAACACACTGATAGACATTTTTATTTAAAAAATATATATATATTTTAATGGTTTACATTGCCTTTAAGTGAACAGTGCAAACGCACAGTACTATATAATTCATATAATGGCATAATGATGTAAGTATAGTAAAAGAAGCAGGGGCCTGCTCTAATGAAGAAAGACCCCATAGCGAAATCAGAAAATTTGACTATTATATAAGCCCGATTTAAAAAATTATTTTTAATGCCGAAATGTTGGCCTACTGAAAAGTATGTACAGTATCTGCCCTCTATACTTGGTCAGGGTTCCTTTTGCATGAATTACTGCATCAATGCGGCGTGGCATGGAGGCGATCAGCCTGTGGCACCGCTGAGGTGTTATGGAAGCCCATGTTGCTTTGATAGTGGCCTTCAGTCTGCATTGTTGGGTCTGGTGTCTCATCTCCCTCTTGACAATACCCCATTCTCTATGGGGTTTAGGTCAGGCAAGTTTGCTGGCCAATCAAGCACAGTGAAACAACACAGTGGACAAACACCAGCAGATGACCTGGCTCCCCAAACCATCACTGACTGTGGAAACGTCAAACTGGACTGCAAGCAACTTGGATTGATGCCTCTCCACTCTTTCTCCAGACTCTGGGACCTTGATTTCCAAATGAAATGCAAAATTTACTTGAAGTTTCCACAGTCAGTGATAAAGCAACCTGGGCTTCCATAACACATCAGCAGTGCTACAGGCTGATCGCTTCCATGCCACGCCGCATTGATGCAGTAATTCATGCAAAGGAGCCACGACCAAGTATTGAGGGCATATACTGAACATACTTTTCAGTAGACCAACTTTTCGGTATTAAAAATCATTTTTGAAATTGGGCTTATATATCAGGCCCTATTCACATCAGTGTTGGCTTTCCGTTCCGGGGTTCCGTCAGAGGTTTCCGTCGGGTGAGCCCCGCAACGGAAAGTTAAACTGAAACCACAGCTTCCGTTTCAGTCACCATTGATATCAATGGTGACGGAAACATTGCTAATGGTTTCCGTTCGTCACCATTCCGGCAGGGTTCCGTTTTAATGACGGAATCAATAGAGCAATAGCGCCCTTATTCTAATTTTCTGAGAGACTAAATTTTGGGTTTTCATTAACTGTTAGCCATAATCATCAACATTAAAAGAAAAAAATGCTGTAAATAGATCATTCCGTGTGTAATGAATCTATATAATATAATATATAAATCACTTTGTGAATTGAATTACTGAAATAAATTAACTTTTTGATGATATTGTAATTCATTGAGAAGGACTAGTATATGACACCATATGGCAATGTATACCTTCCTATGTAATCAGAGGCATATGGTATACTAGGGCCCTATGCACCCCAATGGGTGCACTATTACGGCTCCGCCGTGTGCATGAGGCCGTACACAGAGGACCATTAACATATAGATTAGCCGATCCAAACAATGCACTTTCATATATTTTATGGTCCCTTTTCATCCATCATGTTTAGTATTGAATTTTCCTCCCAACACAAAGGTTGCCAATTTTTGTTCATACAATGAGTCATTTTATCTCAGAAAGACAGCAGTAAAACAAATGTCTTTTTCCTCCGGTCGTTTATTAAGAATACAAAGATCAATGCTGAAATGGCTCATAAGCAAGATGATATCAGCCACTACTTAAAGCTTTGCCACAAATCATTGATGCAACAGGCAAATTTTATATTTGTGACCAAGTGCGTATCATTACTCAGAGAAATGAATTACAATAACTCAACCAGACACCGTCATTCATTTTCATTCATTTTTTTTTTCTTTTGACTTTGTATTTAGACACTGACAAATCTTAAATCAATTGAAACTGTGGCCAGTTTTAAGTTTCTCAATTTCTGTCTGTTCTCTTTTTATTTTGAGATGCACCAAGGAGGCTTTTGAGACAGATAAGAGATGTGTCAGACTGAAATTTTTAACTGTTATCTGTGTTATCCACATCTAAAGCTAAGGCTGAGTTCACATCACTGCCTGTGTCCGCTGAGGGGTTCCGTCTGAGGTTTTTTTGTTGGGTTAACCCCTCAGCGGAAAGGCAAACGGAAACCTCAGCTTCCGTTTCCCTCACCATTGAACTCAGGTTTCCGTTTGCCTTTCCGCTGAGGGGTTAACCCGATGGGACCCCTCAACAGAAGGGCAACGGTGATGTGAACAGGCCCTAAGGGTCCTGAAAACCAAAAAGCGTAAAGCAGTTGTATGAGATTTAAAAAAAAAAAAAGGGTTTGCTGTTTAACCAGAAACAGCGCCACTTTTGACTTTGGCTATGTCTGGTATTGCAACTTATTCCCATTCAACAAAATGGGGCTGAACTACAATATAAGGCATAACCCATAGACAACTGTGGCGCCGTTTCTTGGGAACAAAAATAAATAGCAGACCTATTTTCTAATCTTATTTAATTTTAATCTAACCTATATTACATGAATATGTTTACATAAAATTATCAGCTTCATTTGTCTAAATTTGTCTCAGGTATCTGGAGCTATGCTGACTGCAGTACATCCCACATTTGCTGGAGGGTGGGTGGGGGAGGATCCACAGAGCGAACAAGATGATCGAGGTGGTCCCAGAGATGCTCAATTGGGTTCAAGTCTTGCGAATTAGGGGGCCAGGGAAAGTACTTGGAAGTCTTGGTTGTGCTCTTCCAACCACTGTTGGACATTTCTAGCCGTGTGACATGTCGCATTGTCTTGCTGGAAGATTCCATCTGCCCCAGGGAAGACAAACAGAATGTATGGGTGGACGTGATCGGCAACGATGGATTCATACCCAAATCGGTTCAGAGTGCCTCCCACATGGATAAGTGGGCCCAGAGAATGCCATGAAAAAATTCCCCAGACCATAACGCTGCCGCCACCAGCTTGTATTCTTCCAGCAATGGTTGCAGGGTGTTTGTTCTCTGATGTTTCTCGCCTGACATGCCAACGTCCATCCGTTCGATGAGTCAGAAAACGTGACTCATCTGAGAAGACAACCCTTTGTCAATCATCGGTGGTCCAATTCCGATACTTCTGTGCAAATGGAAGCCTTTTTTTCTGATGCACCTTTTTTAGCATAGGGGCAGTGACCATCCTTCTGCTTCGCAGTAGGTTTCGCTGGACTGTTGTTTTAGTCACACGTCTGGTAGCCCAGTGGTTAATTTTCACTATGAGCTGCTCCACTGAAGCGTGCCGTTCGGCCTCCGCGCACCTTCGTAGCCGTCGTTCCTCTCTCACATCAATGGCACGTGGCGCTCCGCAGCTTTCATGTCGGTTATTCCCAATGGTGCCATTTGTCCACTCAGGACACACTTTCACCACAGCAGCACGCGAACAGTTCACAAACTGCGCTGTTTGAAAAATACTGCAACCCTTGGCCCAAAAGCCAATAATCCTCCCTTTTTGCAACTCTGATAAATCGCCCCTTTTACCAATGGCAGCAACGAGTGATATGTGTTCAGACAGCCTATTGCAAAAGGCATTTTCTGGCGTTTTGAAAATATCATAAATAGATTAATATGGATTAAAACTAATGATCTACTCCCCTTTCAAATCCCCTGACACTCCCAAGCCGACGGTTCCGTGGTCCCACAATGGTATTTGTGGCCACAGTGTCAACCCTGGTGTTCTCAACCCTTGTAATACTTTATCGTGTCTTGATAAATTTGATATGTATGTTAGTTTTATAGGTCACATTGGAAATAAGGGTGGCAGAAGTTGCTATCACAACCAGGCTCCTGTGCCTAGGAGGTGAGCAATCCCTCCTGATACATACTGTAAAATAGTGTGCTACAGGCAGACAGTATGGGGAAGAATGATAATTCACACTACACGCATAATGATCTAACCTCAATATTAAATGTATCTTGCTGTATAAATAATGGTACTTATCGTGTTTTATAAAACCTACATGACGTGGTGCCATCATATACTGATATAGCAGAGCTGAGTTTGTCATTGAATTGTTTTTTATATGCACTGTGGTATCTGAATAAGTTACAATATTTCTACAGTTTGACATGTAGTACTCATGTACGATGCATTGACAGAGCTCTGCTATAGCTATATATTTGTGGGTGATACCAGTGCTGGTTAGATGGTGAGTCCAGGAATATCTTCTCCAGCAGGTCCTGGGAGCTTTAAGCTGCATCTCTGGCAGGAGGTTGTTTCATCCTATCACTAAATGTTTTAGGGTATGTTCACACGGCCTATTTTCAGACGTAATTCGTGCGCTTTACGCCTCGAATTACGCCTGAAAAGACGGCTCCATTACGCCTGCAAACATCTGCCCATTGCTTGCAATGGGTTTTACGATGTTCTGTTCAGACGAGGTGTCATTTTACGCGTCGCTGTCAAATGACGGCGCGTAAAAATACGTCCGCGTCAAAGAAGTGCATGTCACTTCTCGGTACGTTTTTGGAGCCGTTTTTCATTGACTCCATTGAAAAACAGCTTCAATTACGTCCGTAATGGACGCAGCGAAAAACGCGAGTACTTGCAAAAACGTCTGAAATTCAGGAGCTATTTTCGCCTGGAAATAGCTCCGTATTTTGCGTTTGCGTGTGAACATACTCTTATACTTCTCTCATTGATCACTCAGGCAGCTTATGTCTTTCATACTGAAGGCACACCGCGGGCTTGCCAGATTAAAGTACCTAACTCCCGGAAGCCTCATCCCCATCATCAAAGCCCCTATTTGACCATAATGAGAAAAATGGTAAATTCACTTCCTTCTGAATTACGTTCGATTTGATTCAAACTATTCTAGTGTTGTGTAAAACATAGGCATGAAAGATTATAAAGATGAAATACAGCAGTACATGTACAAATGTAGTATTACATGGTGGACGTTAAAATGAATAGCCATTCATGTACTATATGGATGGGTCAGGTCCAGAGCACTCCCAACTGGCTCATAGAGGAGGGTTCTGAATGGAGACTACCCTCTATAATGTCTATATGCCCTCATAGCGTATTTGGAAACGGATTGCTTTAGTGAGACAACCCCTTTAAAGGGTTTGTCAGAGATTAGAAAACAGGGTATGATTTTTTCTTTTACAGAAACAGCACCACTCTTGTATATGGGCTGTGTCTGGTATTGCAGCTTAGCCCCATTTACTTGAACATCAGTTTTACTTTGTAAAAGAAACATTTGAGGTATGGATTAATCCAGTGTTACTCAGTGTTAGGATGCAGCAAAAACTCCATATCATATAGGACAACTATAAAAAAAAATTAGAATATTGTCACTATCCCCCATACATCTTTGATTCATCTGTTTTACTGTAGAGACCTGGTAAAGGGCTCAGAGGACAAAGCTGAACTTTAGCCTCTACCAATTATTGATACTAGCGGGAGGCAAGGCAGATGTGCAAGCATTTTCCATTCGATCAATACTGTATTGCTGTAGCTCAGCATTTCCCGCTCACATTCACGTTGGCTATATTCATCTGTAAACATTACAGAAACTGAAGAACCAGAAATACAACATATTTATCCCCAGCAGAGCTTTCCATCTAATTTTATGAATCCAGGCATGTACACACACTCAGAACAATTTTATTGGAAGATAATGTAGCTAAATCTATTTTTGGAGTATGGAAGGACGCAAACGACATATAAACTCAATATACTGAACTGAAGTTGAAATCATGACATGGATAGTTTTCTGCTGTCTTTCTATTGGCACCTCAGGCCCCTAAACACCAGCTGCTTCTAACATGTATTTTTATTTTTTAGCCTCCCAGACAGTATACAGTTGCAAGAAAAAGTATTACCTGAATTTCTTAATTTATTACTAATAAAATGTGATCTGATTGTTAACTAAGTCACAATTTTAGACAAACACATCTAACTAAACAAATAACATACAAACAGTTGAACTATGCATGTGTTTTATTGAACACATTGAGTAAACATCCACCATGAAGAGAGAAAAAGTAAGTAAAACTCTGTGTTAATGACTTCTCCAAGTGCTAATTGGCAAAAGGTGTTTCAGTTAGGCTTTATTCAGACGAACGGGAATCACGTCCGTGCAACGCGCGTGATTTGCACGCGCGTTGCACGGACCTATATTAGTCTATGGGGCCGTGCAGACATGCGCGTGATTTTTACTCAGCGTGAGTCCGCTGAAAAAGTCACGACATGTCCGTTCTTTCTGCGTTTTTCGCGCATCACGCACCCATTGAAGTCAATGGGTGCGTGAAAACCACGCATGCCGCACAGAAGCACTTCCGTGCGAACTGCGTGATTCGCGCAAGAGCTGTCAAACTCTGAATGTAAACAGAAAAGCACCACGTGCTTTTCTGTTTACAAACATCCAAACGGAGTGTCTTTGAGATGAGCGAACCCGGACAACCGAACTTCACCGGGTTCGGCTGAACTCGTTTTGACCGAACCCGGCAAAAAAAATTCCGGTACGCGACGTCAGGAGATAGTCACTGTCCAGGGTGCTGAAAGAGTTAAACTGTTTCAGCACCCTGGACAGTGACTTTTGATCACAATATACATGAACGTGTAAAAAAAAAAAGAAGTTCTGACTTACCGATAACTCCCTGCTTCTTCCTCCAGTCTGACCTCCCGGGATGACAATTCAGTCCAAGTGACAGCTCCAGCCAATCACAGGCCAAGCACAGGCTGCAGCGGTCACATGGACTGCCGCGTCATCCAGGGAGGTGGGGCCGGATGTCAAGAGAGGGACGCGTCACCAAGGCAACGGCCGGGAGGGAAGTTCTCGGTAAGTACGAACGTCTTTTTTTTTTTTTAACAGGTTGCTCGATATTGTGATCGGAATTCACTGTCGAGGGTGCTGAAAGAGTTACTGCCGATCAGTCAACTCTTTCAGCACCCTGGACAGTGACTATTTACTGACGTCGACTAGCCTCATCTCTATGATGGCGGCTGCGCGAAAATCACGCAGCTGCGCATCATACACTGATGACACACGGAGCTGTCAAGTGGTTTTTGCGCGCGCAAAACGCCGCGTTTTTGCGTCCACAAAAACGCCACGCTCGTGTGAATCCAGCCTTAAGGGATAGGAAGTGTGGGTTTCACAGGTGCTTTGCCCATTAAATAAAGGCACACCAAGCATGATTACTGACAAATCTGTACTTCTCAAGAAAGGTTGGTTAGTGCGAACAATGCCTCAAGCAAACAACTTTCAGAAGACTTTAGAAGACGTGTTATAGAGACGCATGGAGCTAAAGAAGGCTACAAAAGAATTGCTAAAGACCTAGGTGGAGATCAATCCACGGTAGACAAATTGTCTACAAATGGAGAAAATTCAGGACTGTTGTCACTCTCCCTAAGAGTGGGTATCCTGTTAAGATCCCTACAAGAGCACAACGGGCAATCCTAGAAAAGGTGAGAAAGAAGCCAAGGGTAACAGCAAAAGACCTACTGAAGAACATGGTTCAAAATTCCATCTCAACGTTGTGTAAATCTTGTCTGCAGCAACCGGAAACAGTGGAGGTGATTGCTCCTAAAGGGGGATCTACAGGTTATTAAGCTCAAGGGTTCACTTACTTTTTCTACCTGCACTGTAGATGTTTACTCAATGTGCTCTTTAAAAGACATGAACAGCACAACTGTTTGTGTATTACTAGTTCAGTCAGATTGTGTTTGTTAATAATTGTGACATAGACAGCTACCAGACCACATTTTCTGGGTAATCAATGCAGAAATTCAGGTAATTCCAAAAGGTTCACTTACTTTTTCTTGCAACTCTACGCTCATTGGCTCATTGGTGCCCGGTCAGTTACCGACCCATGGTTCTCCTAATGCTACAAGGCAGCAGTGCCAACCACTGTGTCACCATGTTATATTTTATTTATTTATTTGTTCATACATGTGTTAACATGATATTTAATTGATTACCAATGTTATTACTAAAAATATTATGAGATACAAGGGGAATAAAAGGAAAAACAAGGCGGAATTATGGTATGTTCACACTGAGTTTTTTTGGCGCTGTTTTGATGTGAAAACTGTGTCAGAAACGAGGCAAAAAAATTTCCAAAATCACGTCCCATTGATTTCAATGGGAGACGGGGGCGTTTTTTTCCTGCGAGTGCAAAAAAACGCTCACAGGAAAAAACAAACAAATGCTCCTTCTTTAGGCACTTCCGTCTCTGATCCCCCATTGACATCAAAGAGAGGCAGAAAAGCGGTTTTCGCATCAGTTTTTGCCCGCGGCGCTCCATGGCCATGGCCGAAAAACCTCAAAGAGTGTGCAGGTAGGTCAAACTCTGCATCAAAATTCCTGAAGGAATTTTAAGGCAGATTTTTCTGCATGCAAAAAACTCCTCTGTGTGAACATTCCCTTAGGATTCGTCAGAACGGAAACCTGACTGAAACAAAAGGAAACCATAGGTTTCTGTTTGCATCACCATTGATTTCAATGGTGACGGATCCGGTGCAAATGGTTTCCGTTTGTCTCCATCGTGCAAAGGTTCCGGCATTTTGAAGGAATCAATACCGTAGTCAACTGCGCTATTCAGAACCTTTGCACATATGACGGAACCCTTGCACAACGGAGACAAACGGAAACCATTTGCACCGGATCCGTCTCCATTGAAATCAATGGTGATGCAAACAGAAACCTATGGTTTCCGTTTGTTTTAGTCAGGGTTCCGTCAGAACAGAGCCGACGCAGATGTGAACGAAGCCTTAGGCCCCATGCACATGACCGTATTTTTCATCAGTAATTACGTACAGTAATTACTGACAGTAATTACGGACCCATTCATTTCTATTGGCCATGGACACATTTCAGTATTTTTACTGATGGGTGTCCGTGCTGAAAAAATTATAGCACCTGTCCTATTCTTGTCCGTATAATATTACGGCAAGGACTCTCCCATAGAAGCCTATGGGAGCTTCCGTAAATACGTGCGGCTACGGATGTGCATCCGTATACTGTCCGTATTTACGGAACCATTGCTATGCAACATGCTGATGACCTCATTTTCATCCCCCCTCCATTTTTTACGGATTCCGTATATACAGATGAAATACAGATGCAGTACGGACCGTATATACGGACACCCTTTCGTATATACGGATAAAATACGGATGCCTACGGATCCGTATTCACAGACAGTATTTCGGGATAGATGCAAATACGGTCGTGTGTATGGGGCCTTAGGCCTCATGCACACGGCCGTGCCCATAATCACAGCCCGTGATTGCAGTTACGGCTGGCCGCCGGCGGCCGCAGGCCACAGCCCGCATTTTTGGCCTGTTCTCCCATACAAAGTATGGGAGCAGCACGACCCGTAAAATATGAAAAGTAGGACATGCTCCATAATTCCCGGCACAGTTCTACGGCACGGACACCCTTCCGTAGCGATACGGAAAGGTTTCCGCGGCCAATAGACCTGAATGGGTCTGCAATTGCGGACCATATTACGGTCAGCAATTACGGAGATTTTTGCGGTCGTGTGCATGGGGCCTTAGAAAGGAAAGGGCACATAATATATAAATATTTGACTTGCAGTGAGTAATAATAAAGTATTGACTGTATAGTTCCAGGTATCTAAGATTATTCAGACGATTGTCTAGAATCCTTCAGGCCACAGATATGTTCACCCTCTTTCCAGTTCCAGGCTGAAGTCTGTGCCGGCCATGACAGCCGAGCAGCACCGTCACGAGCCACTTGGCTGTCAGCTTAGGATGTTCTTGGCAGTAAGAGTTTTTCCGATGCTTTCTACTAAGTGGCTCATGCCTGTTCTGCTTGCTGAATATTTATTTTTTGCCTGGAGTTTCACTTTATCCAAGGTCTGCTGTCTAGGGCAGCATAAATCAGACAAAATGATCGCTTCTTTGAGATAAGAGGCGTCACACGTGTCTGGTCACTGCTCACCCACCTTTCTCCATAGATTTACCATGAGGAATGAACATGCATGTTTATAGGTATTGAGGAGTTCAATTTTTGACCAAGAAATATAAAGTTAAGCCTACACTATTATCTCAACTAAGAGAGTCATCACAATGAAGCCAGTGCAGTCTCAAAGAGTCAAATTACTACATTAACTCTGCTACATCTGTACCATCTCATTAGCATATTATTTGCAAAAGAAATGGCAAGCAAGTCCGAAAGACACAAAAAAGTAGAACGGAAGATTAACTTAGTCGCCACATGAAATATTGCAGCGGAAAAGTACAAACTGTTACATTATATTTATCTAAGAGACAATAATCCCTTTACTTATAGAACCTAATCTCAAACTAGAAGATAATATGAAATAACTGCATCCTGCTTAAAAGTCCCTGAACTACAGATTTTCACTGTGTATACTGTTATTTTTTCCATTTCAGCTCCTTCGCTAATTGGTATGGTGAGGAAAGACTGGGCCTCTCAAAACAGCATCGCTCTATCGTGGCAAGAACCCGACTATCCTAATGGGGTCATTCTGGACTACGAGATCAAGTACTATGAGAAAGTAGGTCTTGCTCAGCATTCCTGGAAAAACACTTAAGATGCAAGTAGTGCTTTCTTTCGTCTTCATTTCTGTGTCTTCCTGTAAAGGATTAGCAGTTTATAAAGTATTAAACAGTACATGTTGTAACTAGTAAATACATTCACACTCATCTGTCTGTAGGAACTTATTACTAGTCACATGAATCTATTAAAATATATGTTCAACCAGGGATGTTCACAGAAATCATAGAACCCCATAGAAAAGCTGAAAACACCTGCCCCACCGAGAGCTCCACTATAAATTTAGTAAAGTTGTCACTGTTTTTAGGTAAAAAAAATTCTGTGCTGATACATTTCATAATATATGTGAGGAACTCTTGTTTTTATAACTTGGTAAATGACATAATTATGGCTAAAGGCAGCTACCACTAGAGGGAGCTAGCTGCATATAGATTTCCACAGCAAGTATTGAACTCAATAAGAGCTGTATAAATCTGTATGCAGTGAGCTTCAACTACAACCGTGTCATTGCAAGCAGCTTTGCGTCACATAGCAGTCATGTTCCCTGCTTCTATTTTAGGTGCCCCACTGTGTTTAACCTTAAAGGGGTTTTCCCATGAGGGACATTTATGATATGTCCACAGGATATGCCATAAATGTTAGATAGATGCGGGTCCCATCTCTGGGACCGCACCTATCTCTAGAAAGAGGCCCCCTAAACCCCGTTCTAGAGGTGGGACCCGCATCTATCTGACATTTATGACATATCCTGTGGATGTGTCATAAATGTCTCTCGTGGGAAAACCCCTTTAACTAAACAAGTGGTCTCAAGAATTTTGGTGCGAATCATAACTTAAACAAATGCAAACCCTTCACTATAAACGTCAACCAACGGATCTCCCATGCCTTATGATGTCACTGTTCTGTCGCTATTTTCCTCATTCTGATGGTAATAGAAGCGCTCCATGATGTACTACTATTCTTTCTGTCAATAGTGACAGGACCCTCAATGGAGGCTCACATTAGTGTGAACATAGCCTAAGTCCAAATTTCTGTGCCGATTAATTTTCCTAACTAATGCTTTCCAGGGTCTATGCTCTGAAAAACTAAGATGTGAACCCTGTAGAGATGTATTATTAAAAGGAAAGAACACAGAATGTTCACATACAAACATAATAGGTGCACTTTACTATGATGGATGAATGTGACGATATGCAAAACGTTCAGTTATTACAGGTATACAATGTAACACAATATAGAATATAGAAATATCTGCTTTCTTATGGTTTTTATACCCATGATGTTTTCCTCTTCTGTGACCATTGTCGGTTCGATTTTGTATTATTCTACAGAACAGTAAGGCCCCATTCACACAACCGTGGCCGTAATCACGGTCCGTAATTACGGACACGGACGGCCGCGGACGGCTGCAGACAGTCATCAGCATTTGCGGACCGTGCTCCCAATTTTAAAGTATGGGAGCACGGTCCGTAAAATAAAAAAATAGGACATTAGGTAGGACATAGTAATTATGGACATAGTAATTATGGATGAAATCTATGGTCGTGTGCGTGGGGCCTAAGCCCAATGTATTTGATAAATGTAGCTTTGTGTTTAGAATTTCCATGACCAGTCATTTCATTTATTTGTGTGTCTGTGTGTTTTGTAATATAAAGTAGATTGAGTGCAGTGACCTCCATTTACACTAAAGAAGTTACAGACAGCGAGATTATTATAATATAATGTCCGCCTCACACTCTGTGTCTGCTGTCAATAGCAAACACATCTATATGTAAAACTAATAAGATAAGTACAGAAACCTGAAGAAACTTAAAGAGGCTCTGTCACCAGATTTTGCAACCCCTATCTGCTATTGCAGCAGATAGGCGCTGCAATGTAGATTACAGTAACGGTTTTATTTTTAAAAAACGAGCATTTTTGGCCAAGTTATGACCATTTTTGTATTTATGCAAATGAGGCTTGCAAAAGTACAACTGGGCGTGTTGAAAAGTAAAAGTACAACTGGGCGTGTATTATGTGCGTACATCGGGGCGTTTACTACTTTTACTAGCTGGGCGTTAGGAATGGGAGTGTATGATGCTGACGAATCAGCATCATCCACTTCTGTTCGTTAACACCCAGCTTCTGGCAGTGCAGACACACAGCGTGTTCTCGAGAGATCACGCTGTGACATCACTCACTTCCTGCCCCAGGTCCTGCATCGTGTCGGCCACATCGGCACCAGAGGCTACAGTTGATTCTGCAGCAGCATCGGCGTTTGCAGGTAAGTAGCTACATCGACTTACCTGCAAACGCTGATGCTGCTGCAGAATCAACTGTAGCCTCCGGTGCCGATGTGTCCTCGCTGGTCCGACACGATGCAGGACCTGGGGCAGGAAGTGAGTGACGACACAGCGTGATCTCTCAAGAACACGCTGTGTCTGCACTGCCAGAAGCTGGGCGTTCTGAGGAGAAGTGGATGATACTTCTCGTCAGAACGCCCAGCTAGTAAAAGTAGTAAAAACGCCCAGATGTAACGAACACAATACACGCCCAGTTGTACTTTTACTTTAAACACGCCCAGTTAGACTTTAGCAAGCCTCATTTGCATAAATACAAAAATGGTCATAACTTGGCCAAAAATGCTCGTTTTTTTTAAAATAAAAACGTTACTCTTATCTACATTGCAGCGCCGATCTGCTGCAATAGCAGATAGGGGTTGCAAAATCTGGTGACAGAGCCTCTTTAAAGAAGAAGTGCCCTAAAAGTGTTATTATTATGTGTATCCAATATATTTACAGGTCACGCTATGTTCACACAGGTTTCATTTGCCTTAAAACGGCATCTGCCAGAGATCTCATAGACAACTTGTTTGGAGAAAATACATTTTTGTTTCTCTATTCAACCCTTTGTATTCTATGAAACTACACTTAACAAATAAGTATGAAACATATTTCTACTGGGGGAGATATGAGTTGTAAAATGTAAACTGTCTGACCAAAAAAAGAGAGAAAATACTATTATATGTAATGTGTATAAGATCTGCTCTCAATCCCATGCAAAATGTCATGGTACCTACTGTACACAGCAGCCATCTGAAAAACTCTGTGTCCAGACTGGGAATGAAACAGCTCTCTCTCCCTTTCTCCCAGAAGGAAGTCTCAGCATGATCTCAAGCATTAATCAGTTGCTGATTTACATCGACCAGGTGGCTGCATCCTATAAAATGAGTTATAAATTTTTGCGAAAATCCCATTTACAGCTTGTGCTATCATTTAGAATTATTACTTTTAAAATTTCTGCATATAATCAGGATTTAGGATAATTGCTGCAATGTGCGAACCTTTTATTGATGCCCACCCCCCTTATTATGTACAATATAACGGACAAATAATACAACCATATAGTGCTGAAATACTAGTGCCGTAAAATGGCCAAATAACATTGCTAGACAGTTGCCTAAATAACATTGTTATATCACCAAGTGAGGGATTGGGTGTGCAAAGTCTGCACTTCTGGGTGGCACCCCTTCAGTTGTGAAAGGCGATGCACCCCTTGCAACCCTAGAGGTAGCACAAGTCTAAGGCTGAGCCCACAAATTATTTCTGTCGTCTGTTACTTAAGATGGAGTAAGCACGTTCCATTAGCATTTTTATGTGTATTTCAGATACCAGTTAGTTATTCAGTTCTACATGGAAACTTCTACAGACCAAGCTTTGTTAAGCATGTCATTAGGCATTTACATAAGTTAATATCATGTTTATGTTAATACTGCATTTTCTGAGCTAGAGGGTTCATTAGAACTTTTAATGGGTGCAAAGATCACAATAATACTTAACCACAAATTTGCAATTCACAAGTTAAGTTATGTCACATTACATCAGATTGCCAATAATAAGATGCAAATATTATGCTAATGAGTGATTCATGTGATGTTTTATATTCACCCCCCCCATTCCAATTCACTGACATTGAGTCAAGATTGAGAAGAACACATCAAAATTAAATTGCATGTACGGTGCTGTAAAGATGCCCGCCCCCCTCCCCCCCCCGATGTTCCTATTATTGTATATTTATCACACTGAATTTTTTCTGATCTCAATTATAACAGCACATCTTTGTCAAATCTAAACCACCTATTTACTGAACCTCAAAATGGGACAAATTATCAAGAAAAGGTTTTAAATTAGATAAATTGTTCAATATTTTTGGAATGGATCACAAGGCCATTTTTAAAACTGGCCATGCAGAGTTTCCCGATGGTAGATATTGGGGGAAAAAGAAATCATCAGCACATCAGTCCCAGGAAACACTCAAGATGAATGTTATATCAGGAGAATTTTCAACCGGTGCAAGCAGTGTCGAGTCATAGCCAGTCCAACCCAAAAATAGACAGAAGAAAGTAGAGAGACTGCAGAACAAGTAGTTACCAAAGTATCAAAAAAAAGGTGTCTTTTATTTCACCATAATAAATAGCGACGTTTTGACCCAATTATGGGTCTTTCTCAAGATATTGGGGGAAAGTGGATTCAACCATGTTGGATTTCAACATATCAGATATTTTATTCTCACGGGAAATAAGCCGCTGCTGGAGGTGTCTGGCAGATGCTTATTCCCCTCTTGCCATTGTAATGAACATGCAAGGTATTAGAGGTTGGCCGAACAAGCGTTCTGTCGACAGCTATCTCAAATGTATGGTCGGCTGTAGGCTCTGTGACTATTCTAAACTAAAGTGAGACAGTCAAAATTACTCAAGGGACCGAGACAATAATCATTCATGAAGTCACAAATCACCCAAGAATACCTGAAGAACTGTAGTTAATATGGCTCCACAATAAGGAACAAACTGGAATGAAGAAAAATTGTACAGCAGCAAAGTGGAAAACAATGCTATCCAAATGAAAATTTTTGGCATATAGAAAAATACCAGAAAGATCCCAAGCTATTTGAGATATTGTTCTATAGACTAAATAGTGAATTGGAAGCTTTGAGACTATTTTTGGTATATAGCAAATTCAGCATCCCACAATAAGAACATCATACCGACTGTCGAATTTGGTGGTGATCGTGGATGCCAGATGTGAACAGCTTGTCATTTTTACAGGAATCATGAATTCTACAATATAATAGATCATTATTTAGTGAAATATCCAGTCATCTGAAGTGTCATTTGGTTATGCAGCCAGACAATGATCCAACATACATAGACAGGTCTTATTTAAATGGATTTGGAGAAACAAAAATAAAGTTCTGGATTGACCTACAATGGTCGAAGTCTCTAGGGAGATTCTGGAGCAGGACATTAAACCAGCAGTTCAGGCACAAAAACTACCAATATGTCTAGATTAAATCCGCTCTGTCAAGAACAGAAGGCTCGAATTCTACCAGAGACAGGTGGGAGACTGATATAAAAAGAATTAATAAATAATATAATAAATTAAAGGGGGGACTTACTTTTCACATGGGTTAGATGACTTCTTTATAACTGTTGCTTAAGTAAATGCCATAATGTTTAAAAATCTGTGTTGTGTTTTCACTGAGATTCTTTTTTTCTAATATATGTACATTTTGTGTAAATATAAGAAACCAGTCATTGTGACATCCGGAAGAGGGGAACTTTTTATGGCACTGTAGGGACCATTCTGCATGAAGTTTGCATGTTCTCCCTGTGATGCATGGATTTTCTCAGTTTTACTTCCTCATGCCAAAAACATATCAAAAGGTTACTCGTCCTCCTGAGGAATTGTTTCTAGCGTCAATGTGAGTGCTCGAAATAAAAAATTTGATCATAAGTCCCACTGGGGACTATTGACTGGTCCGGGGTCATTCTGTGTACACCCCACTGCTGTTGGTGCTTTATAAATTAGAGGTAATAACTAAGGCAGGGGGAATAGAACATTTTTATCTTCTTGTTCATCCTAAGGTACTACTGGTAAAGGGGTTTTCCTATTTTAGACATTTACGACATATCCACAGGATTTGCAATAAATATCTGATAAGTGGGGGTTCTCCCTCTGGGACTTCCGCCTATTGGAAGAATGAAAAATGAACGCAGAGGAGGCCAAGTCTAAGGGAATAACAGGGCAAGCTTATTATTTCAATAGGTGGGGGTCCTGTGGCCATGGGGAAACTATAAGGCCTGGTTGACTTGTGCCATTTATTTTCCTGTAATTTTTACAAATAAAGGGGGCTGAGAAACCATGACAAAAACATCAAGTGTGAACTAAACCTTAGAGAACTAAGACGTACAATTTGTATTTTTGTATTACAAAACCGGGTTAGAACTGGTTTCTATAACTTTTGCTATTTCTTCTTTACCTTGATGGGAATAGCAAGCTACAAATTTTAAGATTTGGAGACACCCCCATAAAAAAACAAACCTTCCTACATAACAAAAATAGTTGTATTATCTTTTTTGTAGAAGAGGGAACAAGCAGCAGGCCTGTTCAGTGGCAAAGCCTACAGGCATGGAGAGAAGCATTGCAAAATGATGTATTATCAGCTTCAGCTGGTGTTTTTCAACTAAGACCTGGATATATTACAAATGGGCTCATAAGTCTTCAACATTGCATTTTGCTGTTGCAGACTTAATATTTTGCCCTGGAACACAGCTTTTGTTCTGGATTCTGTTTTAACTCAGAGCAAAAAGAGAATTTAAGGCTTCTGCTGGCAGCTTCAGGGTAGTTTGACAATTTTCTATTTAAAATGAGTTTTACTGCCATTCATTACAGGCAAAAGATTAAAACTAGTGTATGACCCTTCAGGGATGAGAAAGTCCATCCATTCACATAGGGAACATATTTTTCCTGATATTCATCACATAGGCTCGGAGCGGTAGTTCTGGGGCTTCGGGATATCCTTGCTAAAAAAAAAAAGTTTGTTACAGTATGCTACTTGTGGTAAGAACACAGATATTAAGACTTGAGTAATGAGGCTGAATAGTCCGGGGAGGTAGAAGCACGCGTTCTTCTGTTTAAAGAAAAAAAAAGTCTTGCCCAATTGCATTAGAAAAGCTGCATTGGGATGAAATATGTAGGTTAACTGTTTAACTGCCATTTGTATGTTTGAATCAAGTGGTGTAGGAGGCTAGAAACCAGTATTAGCCGCTGGGCCTCCATGGCGACTGATCGCAAGTGATGTCTTGTGATGTGATCTTGCACTAGAGCGATGCAAAATCACATTGTTATGGTTTTTTTTTTTGCGATTTAGAGGTAAAATAAATACTATTGCAAGTGTATCCCTAATACAATTTTAATAGAATCCCATAGGAAAAATAATTGCACACAATCAAAATATCTCTGTCACAAAATCCCTTCCATACATTATACCCAGAATCACACTGCAATCTAATGTGATTGCATTAGTGTGATAATCGTGTATGATTTATTGCCATGGAGCCCTAGCTTTAAAGGCTATGTCCACCTTTAAAAACGATTTATTTTTTTTAATTGCTGAAATGCATCTATAATAAAAAATGAAGTAACTTTAAAAATAGACTTAAACAAAAATATCCTACTTTGTGTGTCTACAGCTCCTATGCAGAACTACGTGTCTCCATGGTAACAAACTACAAACAGTATTGTCTGATCCCTGAGTCATACCCCCTTTCATAGTCTCCTACTTCTTACTAACACACATTTAGTAGATTAGCAAAAAGTAGGGGACAGAATGAAGGCAGCATGACTGCAGGATCAGACTACAACGGGTTTGTTTGTAGTCTGTTACCATAGATCTAAAGATCTATGGTGGACATTAAAGGGTAGCGTATGTTTAATAAGGATTATTTGCAAAGTTGATGCAATTTTTATTTTAGATCCATTAAAGCAATAATAATCATTTACCGAGGCACAATTAAATTTGAACATATGGGACTACATCATGACTCACCAGCTCTTTTTCCCAGACAGGATACCAGCCCTGTTCTGGAGAATTGGACCTTCAGACCCTGGTTCTAAACATTGGCAGAAACATTAATCTATTCTGAGAAATACACCTGCTTGAAAAGGGAGAAACTTGAATATAAAACATTTATATTAATGAAATGTTGATAAGGCAATTCAATAATAGACAATATGTAACATGACTACAAGGTGAAGCTTCACTTTGAGGGAGGAACTGGGCCACAATTTTAAGGTTTTGCAAATGGTCAAAGAAAGCGTTGAAACAAAAGGTGGCCATGTTTTGTCGCTCATTCTCTTGATCAGGCTGATAAGGCTATGCACAGACTCGCTCATAGTTCTTCATAGTACAAAAGTTCAGGTTATATTTCCTTTTGACAATTTCATTCATCTACTGCAAGCTCGTACATAGAAGTGCACTATTGTGCGAGCACACATTAGTTGGACAGTACTGCTTGCCCTATGAAGGACGGTGGACTAGCAATGACTTCCCCAGCTGAAAAGGGATGTTTGCTTTGGACAATCCCTTTTCCATAGAAGGGTTCCCTGACAACGAGCTGATCACAAGGTGTCCTGTTTCTGGGACCCGCAGCAATCCGCTATAATCTGTTAAATAACCCAGTAGCAAGTGCTCAATTTTCCTGCACCGCCACCACATTGGACATGAAGCATTAAACAGTGCCCAATAAAATCGATGGGGTGTTGTAAATCTCTGTGTAGTTCATGAACGTGCTGTCTCCTCTAGAAGCACTCTTTGTAGCTGCTCTCTGCTTTTTGGGAAAATAATTAGGGTTCTGAATAGGGAACAACCCCACCACACACTCACACACTCACACACTCGCGCACGCATATTCATTATTGACACAGTTCCCTAGTAGTATATTTGGACATTGCTACCACAGGTAACTTCTGAGGATTGGCAAATCTCTCACAGATTGTTTTTATTTCTTACATTTTCCCTCAAGTTATTTGTATTACTGAAATACCCCAAAATTTTTTAAAACATCCAATCTTTAGTAAAGAGAGCAGTGCACTAAAGAGCTGTAAAGACATTAGATAAGGTCACGGGACAGGAACATAATATTCACGGGACAGGGACATAATCACTGGCGTAGCTATAGGGGTCGCAGCGGTCGCAATTGCGACCGGGCCCCGAAGCCAGGGGGGCCCACGGCCCCCCGCACCACATCAATAAAAAGTTACTATAGTAACTCGGGCCGCGGGCCCCTGTTACTATAGTAACATACTTTACTTACCTTCCTGGTTCCGGATGGCAGCGGAGGTCCTGAGGTCCGGCGCTGTGCGCAGCGCATGACGTCACAGCGCTATGCGCCGCGCACAGCATCGAGACGACAGAACTCCCGCCGCGGCCGAAGAGGAAGGTAAGGTTAGCCCTGACTGGCGGGGTCCGACTCCCGGGACCCGCCAATCAGCTGTTTTGAAGGGGCCGCAGCACTCGTACGAGAGCTGCTCCCCTTCATTCCGGTCACACTGTGAATCCGTGTCGGCGATTCACAGTGTGAGCGAGTAGTGAAATGAAGGGGAAGCAGCTCTCGTACGAGTGCTGCGGCCCCTTCAAAACAGCTGATTTGCGGGTCCCGGGCGACACATCAGCTATTGATGGCCTATCCTGTTCTGGGCCCTGTATCTAAGCCAATCACATGGTAGGCTTAGATACATGGCCCATGTGTGATCCTGTCTGCTGGGCCCTGTATCTAAGCCAATCACATGGTAGGCTTAGATACATGGCCCATGTGTGATCCTGTCTGATGGGCCCTGTATCTAAGCCTACCACACTGTAGGTTTAGATACAGGGCCCCAGCACACAGTAATCTTATACTGTATAAGATTACTGTCTGCTGGACCCTGTATCTAAGCCTACGTTGTGGTAGGCTTAGATACAGGGTCCCACAGACAGTATCACACATGGGCCCTGTATCTAAGCCTAACACACGTGTTACTAATCATTTTTTGTGTGTTTTCTTACAGGTTCGGTCGTTGGACTACGGCAGATTGCAGGACTACTTCGATGACGGCTTTTTTTTTATTCTCAATAAAATGGTTAATGAGGGTTGTGTGTTTTTTTTTTATTTCAATAAAATATTTTTTCTATGTCTGTGTTTTTTTTTAAACTATATTACTACCGCCTTAGTAATGGCCGCCGGCTGATTGACAGCATCCATTGCTAAGGCGGGGCTTAGTGTTTAGAGGCGAACACTAACCTACTTTATTACCCCGGGACCCACCACCACCAGGGGTGCTGGGAAGAGCCGGGTACGATCCAGTACTTGACCATCTGTAGTGATGGTCGGCCACTGGGGTGGCCGCAGGCTGGTATTATCAGGAGGGGAAAGGCCAAAAACAGTGGCCCTTCCTACCCTGGTGATGCTAGGCTGCTGCTGCTTTATTGTATCTGGCTGGTTATGAAAAATGGGGACCCCACGTCATTTAAAAAAAAAAAAATAAAAAATTTGGAAAGAACGATGTGGGGTCCCCCCCCCCCCAATTTTCATAACCAACCAGATGCAACACAGCAGCAGCAGGCAGCATTACCAGGGTGGGAAGGGCCACGGTTTTTGGCCTTCCCCAGCCTAATACTACCAGCCTGCGGCCACCCTGGTACCTGCCCGTCACTACAGATGGTCGGGTAATGCTTCGTACCTGGCTCTTCCCAGTACTCCTGGTGGCAGTGGGTACCGGGGTAATAATGGGGGTTAGTGTTGGCCTCTGCACCGGCTAACATTAAGCCCCGCCTTAGTAATGGAGGTTGTCAATCAGCCAGCGGCCATTACTAAGGCGGTGATAATAAAGTTTAAAAAGATACAAGCACATAGAAAAAATATTTTATTGAAAAAAAAAAAAACAACAACACTCATTAACCATTTTATTGAGAATAAAAAAAACGCCGTCATTGAAGTCCTCGTATCCGAAGTCCAACAACCGAACCTGTAAAAAAAACACAAACACACAAAAATAATCAGTAACACATAAAGAAGCAAAATTATTATTCTTACCTGTCCTGGGTCCAGCGCTGGAGACGCAATGTCAGCGAGCTGGGCCCTGTATCTAATCCAATCATGTGTGATACTGTCTGCTGAGCTGTGTATCTAATCCAATCATGTGTGATACTGTCTGCCAAGGCCCTGTATCTAATCCAATCATGTGTGATACTGTCTGCTGAGCTGTGTATCTAATCCAATCATGTGTGATACTGTCTGCTGAGCTGTGTATCTAATCCAATCATGTGTGATACTGTCTGCTGGGCCCTGTATCTAATCATATCTTGTGTGATACTGTCTGCTGAGCTGTGTATCTAATCCTATCGTGTGGTACTGTCTGCTGAGCCACTGTATCTAATCCTATCATGTGTGATACTGCCTTCTGAGCCACTGTATCTAATCCTATCATGTGTGCTACTGTCTGCTGAGCCACTGTATCTAATCCTATCATGTGTGATACTGCCTTCTGAGCCACTGTATCTAATCCTATCATGTGTGATACTGTCTGCTGAGCCACTGTATCTAATCCTATCATGTGTGATACTGCCTTCTGAGCCACTGTATCTAATCCTATCCTGTGTGATACAGTCTGCTGGGCCACTGTATCTAATCTTATCATGTGTGATACTGCCTTCTGAGCCACTGTATCTAATCCTATCATGTGTGATACTGTCTGCTGAGCCACTGTATCTAATCCTATCATGTGTGATACTGTCTGCTCAGCCACTGTATCTAATCCTATCATGTGTGATACTGTCTGCTGAGCCACTGTATCTAATTCTATCCATAGTTTATAGGGTCGCAGTGCTATAGATATGCTATGCTGTCTCATATACACACTTTTTTTTTGGGCGGACACATATGTATTGGGGCCATTTCCCTGACATTTTAAGCCCTGAGGGTCTGTTCACACGGCAGCGTTTGTTACGGCTGAAATTACGGTGCTGTTTTCAGGAGAAAACAGCACCGTAATTTCAGCCGTAATGGCATGTTCAGGCGTCTTTCGCTGCATCCATTACGGACGTAATTGGAGCTGTTTTTCTATGGAGTCCATGGAAAACGGCTCCATTTACGTCTGAAGAAGTGACAGGCACGGGCGTCTTTTTTACGCGCCGCCTTTTGACAGCGGCGCGTAAAAAAAAATGACCGTCGGCACAGAACATCGTAAGACCCATTCAAATGAATGGGCAGATGTTTGCCAACGCTTTTGAGCCGCATTTTCGGACGTAATTCAATGCTAAAACGCCCGAATTACGTCCGTAAATAGGGTGTGTGAACCCAGCCTTAGTGACGCCCCGGCTGCTAGTGCTGCATTGTTGGGTCACTTAGGAGACCCAGCGATGCAGCTGAAAGCTGCGGACCGTCGGCCATGAGAAGTTTGCGGGGGGGGGGGGGCCCAGTAAGAATTCTTGCATCGGGGCCCATGAGCCTTTAGCTACGCCCCTGGACATAATATTCATAATATTACCACTTTACAAAGCATTATGCAGTTTGGTTCATGGCACCGATTCATAGAAAGGATGCCCTGGAGTTTGAAAAGATACAAAGAAGAGCAACTAAACTAATGAGGGGCATGGGAAATCTTAAGGTCCTTTATCAGGTCCCGTTTGCTCCTTCCACAGGGAACTATGACTGGTAATGTATGGGGATGAACGATCGTTACTATGATTGTTTGTTTCCAAACATTTACACAGGGAGATGTGCTAGCAACCATTTTATTGGCCGCATAAACTAACTGATCAACCGATGGATTAGCGTTTTGTTGGCCCGTGTAAAAGGAACTTTAGTTATGAGAAATATTAAAAAAATTAAATTTACAGTATGTAGTGTTAATTAAGAGACATCTAATGGGGACATGATAAATCTATAAAAGTATATTCCAATCACACAAAGTAATGGCATATCGCTCGGATATGCCTCCACTTTGTGATCCACTTCCGACTGCCAAGACCCTCACTGATTTTGAGAATGAAGGGGCTTTGTATGAATGTTGATCCAGTCTGAATGATGTGTTATGATGTTTTATGGGTTTTCTTTTCTTTTTGCCTTCTTCTGAATCAATAGAGAGAAACTGAAAAAACTTTTCCCCTGCACTACAGTTCATCAAATGGGGCATTTTGAAATAATAACTGTGGCCTTTTCTATTCAACAACAACCAATCTAAAGTTTTTAGAACTCTTTAATATACTCCCATCATAACTGATGACTAGGCTTTTCAAAGCACTTTTATTTTGTAATGTAAAACATAAAACTGCTCTCCTACTGGGCCTAATAGGACAACAGGCTGGCCCAGGGCACATATGTACTCGGATCAGATGAATCTTGTAATTGCCGCCAGGATCCACAATGAACACTTTTGAGCAAATCATCTCAGGACTTTTTAGTGCTCATGGGACAAGCAAAGTGTGTGATTCACCACAACGATGCATAAAATATTACAATTAAAAGGTAAATAAAGTAGTGCCGGTGAAATGTAAATTGACACAGACTGCGATCTGCTACAGAAAGCATTTTCTTTCCTTTTTTTTCCCTTCTACGAAATATGCATAATTTATTATTAATAGCTTGGTAGTGTCCTTTCCTGGTGCTCTTGTCAGAAGGGCTGAGTTAACAGCCTATTATTGTGTGCTCCTCACTGTGCCGTTAATAGCTTTAGTGTCTTCTATGGGAATTCACCTGCTGCTCATAAACACATTTAGGCTGCTACAGAAATGTGACGAGTCTTCAGGTTGTTTCTTGGGATGACCTTGTGCAAACTTGTGTTCATCTCCATAACAATGCCAATAATGAAGGGACAGATTGGGGCTGTATAGAGCGCAGCATCTGTTTAAAAAAACGCCATAAGAAACACGCTCTTTACTCTTTACATAAAAATGTTTCGGATAAGCTCCTCACTGTTAAAGTATTTTTATCCAGCTTTAAACAAGCTCTCCAGATTTTGTTTAGTTTCTTGCATTGTGGTGGCAGCTGCTTCCCACCTCCGTATTTTGTACCGATCATTTCTGATGATTACAGCTATTGACTGTGAGTTCTGTTTACCAGTAACTGAATATGGTTCTATTCTCTCAATAGCATACAAAATTTATTTTAATTCACTCGGTTAAACCTTGGTTGCCAATGTTTCTTTATTGTTGATATTGTCGTAATGGAAATCGAAGGGAATCAGACCTTCAGAGGTACTAGAGCTGAATTTGTCACTTAACTGTTGCTTTTCTGAATCAGGATATTTTCATTCAGTAAGGGTATGTTCACACAGCACAGATTTGCCACAGCGACATTTTTAGAAAAGCCGCAGCAGAAATCCATGGCTGAAACTCAGATAGCTGTCGTGGATTGGCCCCATTGAAAATAAATGTTCAGTGCAATAATGGACATGCTGTGGATTTTAAAAGCACCTTCATTATTCTTTATCGACATTTTCCTGAGCATGTATATGGGGTATAAAATATCGCTCCATTCATGTACTATTCATACTATAAATCGTCCGGCAGATCCATAGAAAATGAATGCAGCAGTGGCCAAGCATGAGTAGTTCGCTCCACTGATTTGGGGCACACAAGGACAGAAAGGTGAGCCTGTTCTCAGGGGGTGAATCCCCAACGATCAGATATTTATCACCTATCCTGTGGCTAGGTGATAAATATTGATTATGGGAAATCCAGTACTGCTGCCAACGCCATTGTCCATATAAGTGACAGTGACATTGGCTGAAGTGCTGGAGTCCCCAGGCAGAGCATCAGCTGATGCTTTGCTCGGGGACTGCAGTACTGGTAAGTTACTTTGTTTCACATAAATATATTATTGCAATGCAATTTTTGGATCCCGGATAACCCCTTTAATTTATCTATTTTGGGGCAAAATAAGATAAATTTCTCACTAGTTAGCTTGATGTGTGTTTGGTCGGTTTCGTATGGCCATGATATTGTCTCATTTTAGAGTCCACATTATAACCTACTATCTAATGTGTATGGGGGTCTACCAATTAGTCCCCTGACCACAGATTTCGAAAGAATGATCAGGCATATTGTATTTCAACATGCCAAATCCTTTGTTCCCTAAGGAAATACGCTGCTGCCAGAGGCATAAAATAAACATGTATGGTCCGCCATGTTAATGGTTAAGGGGTTATCCGGGAGGTGATTTTTTTTTCATAGGGACTGCAAATGAAATATATAAAACAATAAGCAATATTTATCTATCATTGGCAAGGCGATGCAACATTGTCGCTCTGGCCACAGTCCAGGTGCTTGTTTACATGCACGTATCATGTGACCACTGCAGCCAATCAGATGGCTCAGTGTCCATATGATGTATTTCTGGCATTATGCCACAAATATGATTCAGCACTAGAGAGCCCCGCTGAGCCTTCCGATTGGCTGCAGCAGTTTCATGATATGTAAACAAGCACCGGGACTGCCGCCGAAGCGACAACCCTGGATCGCCAGGGAAAGAATAGGTGAGTGTTGCTTTTTTGTTTTATTTATTTCATTTGCAGCCCCTAAGCACACATCTTCATTTCCCGGATAACCCCTTTAAGAGGAATAGCTATCGGAAGAATGAGCATTTAGCCAACAGCTACAGTGAAGGAAATAAGTATTTGATCCCTTGCTGATTTTGTACGTTTGCCCACTGTTAAAGACATGAACAGTCTAGAATTTTTAGGCTAGGTTAATTTTACCAGTGAGAGATAGATTATATAAAAAAAAAAACAGAAGATCACATTGTCAAAATTACATATATTTATTTGCATTGTGCACAGAGAAATAAGTATTTGATCCCCTACCAACCATTAAGTGTTCAGCCTCCTCCAGACCAGTTACACGCTCCAAATCAACTTGGTGCCTGCATTAAAGAAAGCTGTCTTAAATGGTCACCTGTATAAAAGACTCCTGTCCACAGACTCAATTAATCAGTCTGACTCTACAACATGGGCAAGACAAAAGAGCTTTCTAAGGATGTCAGGGACAAGATCATAGACCTGCACAAGGCTGGAATGGGCTACAAAATCATAAGTAAGACGCTGGGTGAGAAGGAGACAACTGTTGGTGCAATAGTAAGAAAATGGAAGACATACAAAATGACTGTCAATCGACATCGATCTGGGGCTCCATGCAAAATCTCACCTCGTGGGGTATCCTTGATCCTGAGGAAGGTGAGAGCTCAGCCGAAAACTACACGGGGGGAACTTGTTAATGATCTCAAGGCAGCTGGGACCACAGTCACCAAGAAAACCATTGGTAATACATTACGCCGTAATGGATTAAAATCCTGCAGTGCCCGCAAGGTCCCCCTGCTCAAGAAGTCACATGTACAGGCCCGTCTGAAGTTTGCAAATGAACATCTGGATGATTCTAAGAGAGATTGGGAGAAGGTGCTGTGGTCAGATGAGACTAAAATTGAGCTCTTTGGCATTAACTCAACTCGCCGTGTTTGGAGGAAGAGAAATGCTGTCTATGACCCAAAGAACACCGTCCCCACTGTCAAGCTTGGAGGTGGAAACATTATGTTTTGGGGATGTTTCTCTGCTAAGGGTACAGGACTACTTTACCGCATCAATGGGAGAATGGATGGAGCCATGTACCGTCAAATCCTGAGTGACAACCTCCTTCCCTCCACCAGGACATTAAAAATGGCTCGTGGCTGGGTCTTCCAGCATGACAATGACCCAAAACATACAGCCAAGGCAACAAAGGAGTGGCTCAAAAAGAAGCACATTAAGGTCATGGAGTGGCCTAGCCAGTCTCCAGACCTTAATCCCATCGAAAACTTATGGAGGGAGCTGAAGATCCGAGTTGCCAAGCGACAGCCTCGAAATCTTAATGATTTACAGATGATCTGCAAAGAGGAGTGGGCCAAAATTCCATCTAACATGTGTGCAAACCTCATCATCAACTACAAAAAATGTCTAACTGCTGTGCTTGCCAACAAGGGTTTTGCCACCAAGTATTAAGTCTTGTTTTCCAAAGGGATAAAATACTTATATCTCTGTGCACAATTCAAATAAATATATATAATTTTGACAATGTGATTTTCTGTTTTTTTTTTATTTTTTTTTATATAATCTATCTCTCACTGGTAAAATTAACCTAGCCTAAAAATGCAAGACTGTTCATGTCTTTGACAGTGGGCAAACTTACAAAATCAGCAAGGGATCAAATACTTATTTCCTTCACTATATCTAAAGTGTATGGACACGATAAGACTGTATTGTCACCTTAATTCCGAAGTTTACCACTTTAGAAGCAACTGGAATGATCCATGACCTATGCAAATCAGTCTACATAACTAATAAGCAAAACACCACAACAGCACAACTCATCATCATAATTCTGCAAAGACACAGCTGATACTGAGAATGAAATAACATACATATGCCCAAGTTTTCTGTTTCATGCAACAGCATTGGAGCTGTTTTTGGCAAGATGTTTCCATCAGTTCTTACTGCTGTGATAACCCAGTTCAGACGTGAAGTAATTGTTGTAAAAGTTTGTGTAGAGCAGATTATTGCAGCTCAGTAGAGTACTAAAGGGTTTGAAATGTATATGTGAAGCATAAGAAGGAAGATAAAAGAGGTGATAATGAAAACACAAAGCTCTTCTAAGATGCCATGCTTTCTTGCTCACAGTTTCGTTCATCAACTAATCACAATTGATGGGTCAATAAAATACATTCCGAAGAGAAAAAACAAAAAACACACAAACACACGGAAAAGCACTCCCATACAACAAGATCCAGGAGATAAGCAAATAACATATGGAGATAGTTAAAAAAAAATGCAACGCGATAAAATTAACTATTAAGTAAATGTGCATTTGAATTGCTAAGTATGCCATTGTTGAAAGAAGTATATACTTTGTCAGGAAAATAAACTTCTGATATCTTCTTTTTTTTTCAGTTTGGATTTAGGACTAATGCACAAATGAAACTCTTACAAGCAGCTTACTATATGATAAGTGTGTGTAAACACAAAAGAAGTATACAGTATACCATATACATGGAATGTAGCTCAAACGCTATGTGAACAAAGCCTAATCTGTTTCGAATTTTAGCCAGATTTATGGTGTCCTTGAACATCTACTATGTTATTAAACGGTTACAATAGTATATGTATATATACTGTATCTATACAAAGTTCGCCATGACCATAGTGAACAAAAAAAGCCCCACCACATCTCTATGGTCTCCACAATAGAAATGAGAGAATTTCCGGATCCAATTCGGTGAAACCTGACATCAGATTTAATTTAGTAGAAATAAATTTGTTTGCGAATCAAAAGTGCCCGACCGCCCTGAAAAGTCGTGTATACACTCTGAAATCTTCTAGGACTGTATCCAACCCCTTTTAAACTCTTTAACGCCAATACAGCATTAGTAATCTAAAAGTGACAGCAACATATTTGTCTATGGGTAAACGCATGGGTGACGGTGGTAACAAACAGCCTTTTTAAAAACATACTGCACTGCATCAGAATAGCTATGCTGTTTAAAATTAAAAAGCGGCCCAAAAATGATCCCATTTTGGGGAGTAGCAACTGGTTTCGGTGTTTTTTTAAAAAGTGTATATATATATATATATATATATATATATATACATTATCCACCACTTCCACCGCTACGACAACATGTCCCATTGACAGTGTGCCTGATTATCCTGGGAAAATAAGAAGCAATGGGTTTTTACTCTATTTATCTGAAAAAAACAATTCTCACTTTGACACAGACTGATGTATAACAGCTCTGTATAAGTGCAAAACACTAAATGACGTCACGTCCGTGACATCTGTATCAGCAGGGCGCGGCATGCTATCAGCGCCAGGATTTAAATTGAAATTATTAAAAGAAAAAATTGTCACTTAGACATAGGCTGAAGTATAACTGCTGTATCAATACTTGACACAGAACTATACAGCAATTTTAGGTGGCACTGTTAGATATATGCAAAACAATAAATGACATCACTATGAGATTTGTGAGTGGTGTGATGAAGATTGGGGATTCACAAATAACGCTACATTCACAAGAGCGTGTCCGATTTGCGTGTGCAAAAAACAGACTGTATTTCCTGCATTTCATGTTTGTTTGCCATCAGTGTGTGTTCCGTGTGGCATCCGTGTGCTTTGCATGTGGCATCCGTTTTTCACGTCGATGATTATCCTCGGCAAGCTCTTCCTCTTTTATATTTTTTTTATTTCTCTGCATTTCTTTAGCAACTGATGCATAAAACACAAACAGCACACACTTGTGGTCCATATGCTGTCCGTGTTTTTTACACACGCATAGACTTCAATGGATGACAAGGTCTGCAAAACCTTGGCATATAAACGATTCTGCCTCAATCGCAGTAGAAGCTGATGGACATGCCTCCGATGAGTCGTCGGATCTGGGGAGAAAATCCAAATATCATCGAGATAGACTACAACATCTCAAAAGATATCATTGACGAATTCCTGAAAGACTGCGGCAGCGTTACACAGTCTGAAGGGCATCACCAGGTATTCGTAGTGCCCGTCTCGGGTGTTGAAAGCCGTCTTCCACTCATCCCCTTGACGGATTTGTATCAAATTATAAGACCTCGTATACAATCAAAAGGTTCAGATATAAGTGGCAACGGGTATTTGTTCTTGACCATGATCTTGTTTAGACCACAGTAGTCAATGCAGGGTTGAAGAGATTAGTCTCTCTTCTTAACGAAGAAGAACCCAGCCCCGGCCGGGGAGGAAGACTTTTATATGAAACCCCTCTCCAAATTCTCCTTGATGTAGGCTGACATGGATAGAGTCTCTGGCAAGGAGAGAGGAAATACCCGTCCACTGAGAAGAGAAGCATTTGGAACCAGTTCAATGGGGCAGCCATAATTCCGATGTGGAGGCAGTGTCACAACCTCTCACTTGCTGAAGACATCCGCAAAACTAGCATACTGAGATGGTAGATCAAAGAGTGACTGAGACAGTGGGGGCAAAACATGACAAACTTGTGACAGGCAATGGCTATGGCGACTGGGACCCCATTTAAGAACCTCTCCGGAACTCCAGTCAAGAACTGGAGCGTGTAGGCGAAGCTATGGCAGGCCCAGCAGAATAGGATTAGTAGCTTTGGGTAATACAAGGAAGACGATCTGTTCCGAGTGAAAAGCTCCGACTTGTGGTGTCAATGGTTCCGTGATGAACACAATTGGATCGGGCAATGGTAATCCATTCACAGACGCAACAGTCAGAGGTCTCTCTAGAAGAACTGTGGGTAGATGTAAGCGATCCACTAGATCCTGCTGGATGAAATTAGCAGCTGCTCCAGAGTCAAGATAGGCAGAGGAGGGAGGTGACGTCTCTCCGGAGACGATGGCCACAGGAATCGATCATTTGGAAGAAATTTTGAAGTTTGGAGACGTCCCACCTAGAGTTGCCTCTCCAACTAACCCTAGGCGCTGGAGTTTCCCGGTTTCTGTGGACATTGGCGCACAAAGTGACCCTTAAGGCCACAATACATACATAATCCAGAAGAGCGTCTGCGCTGCTTCTCTTGTTCGGACAACCCATCTACCTGCATGGGTTCCTCAGGTAGTGCACTAGGGGAAGGCATTAGTAGTCTCTGGACCCAGGGTGCTGGTCTGTGACCCCGTCTCTCCTGTCGAACCTCCTGAGTGCGCTCCCGGATCCTCATGTCAACCCAAGTGGCTAACAGGATGAGGGCATCCAAGGTAGAAGGAAGGTCGCGGGCTGCAAGTTTGTCCTGAATGTGCGAGGACAGTCCCTGCCAAAAAGTCGCCACCAGTGCCTCATTGTTCCATGCCAACTCTGCTGCAACGGTACGGAAGGAGATAACATACTGTCCTACTGTGGAACTTTCTTGCTTGAGGGTCAACAGAGTGGCTGCAGCTGAAGATGTTCGGCCCGGCTCCTCGAACACGGCACGGAAAGACTGCAGGAACAAGGCTAGGTCCAAGGATACAAGTCCTTGTTGTTCCAAGATTGGGTTCGCCCATGCGAGGGCATTGCCAGCGAGGAGGAAGATAATAAACGCTACTTTGGCATCCTCGGAAAGGAAGAGATGAGCCCATAGCCTAAAATTAAACGTGCATTGGTTGATGAACCGTCTACAGGCTCTAGGATCACCATTATAGTGAGGAGGAAGAGGCAGAGGAACTGTGGATTCAGAACAAACAGGGAGAGCAACGGGCAGTGGCACAGCAACAGCCTCTGGAGCAAAAACCAGAGATGGAACAGTGAGTTGATCCAGACGGGCCATGATAGAATTTACAGCCTCAAGGAGTTGATCCTGACGTGTGCGTAGGTCATGCATCTCCGTCTGTATCTTTTGAACTGCGGTCTTGGGCTGGCCAGCGGGTTCCATGGCCTGAGCGTACTGTCACGGTCAAAGGGTATGTGGATCCATTAGGCTTCTCCACCGTAGCAGAGAGGCAGCTGGCCTAGTCACAGTCTATGCAAGAGTCTATAACAGTATGTAGCTCAAGGGTACCTGAAATAGTCCAGACAGTGGTCGAGGCTTCAGCATGGATGGAGGTGGGTGCAGCAGGTTGCGCCAGACATGGCGGATAACACGGGAAGTGGTAGATGATACTGGACGTGGCAGACGACACTGGACATGGCAGACGACAGCAGGTGCAGTAGGACACGACTCCAACACTAATAAGCTCAGGAACAAGAACACAGCACAGGATACAGGTAGCAGGGCACGGGTAACAACAGGAACAACCCCGCACAATCCCCGCCCATACACACCTGGTGTTCAACCCACACAGTGTCATGCTCCCATAGTGCCTCCCCACAGTATAATGCCCCATAGAACCCTTACACAGTAAAATGCGACTATAGCTTCCCCCACACAGTATAATACCCCATTGTGCCTCCCACACAGTATAATGCTAAATAGCTGCCCCCGGACAGTATAATGCCCCCATACAGAATAATGCCCCCATAGATGCACACATACAGGATAAAACCAACACAGATGCCCCCATACACTATAATTCACACACAGATGCCCCCATACAGTATAATGCCCCATAATGTAGCTGTCACCATACAACATAATTCCCCCATAGCTGCCCCATACAGTATAATGCCCCCATAACTGCCTCCATACACTATAATGCCCACACAGATGGCCCATACATATAATGCCCCATTGTTCCACAATGCCCCTGTAGATAGTGCCACAGTGCCCACTGCAGATAGTGCCCACATAGATGGTGCTGGTTCCCACATACCACCACAGTGCCCACATATAAAGTGTCAGTGCTCGCATATAAAGAGCAAGTGCCCATGCAGATGATGCCCATATAGTGCCACAGTGCCCATGTAGATAGTGCCACACCCCTCTTGAAGAAAGCGCCACCCTGCCTGTAGATAGAGCGAATCCCCCTCCCTGTAGATAGCTCCATTGGGGCTCCCTTTAGGAACTAAATCATTCAGATCATCGGCCATGCTGTGGACGGGGATTCTGCCCCTAGAGGAGCCCCAGACATCACTGTCCACTCTAGGAGTGGAATCCCCGGCCTGAGCATTGGCAACGCTCTTGTCCGGGATTCCACTCCAGGAGTAGCCACTGACGTCACTGTCCATATATGGATAATGACGCCAGGGGCTTCTCCGGTGGGGGAATCCCCGGCCAGAGCTTTGGCAACGCTCTGGCTGGGGATTCCGCTTCAGGAAGAGCCTCTGACGTCACTGTCCATATATGGATCGTGACACCAGGGGCTTCTCCAGGAGGGGAATCCCTGGCCAGAGCATCGGCATTGTTCTATCTGGGGATTCCTCTCCAGGAAGAGCCCCTGACCGCATTGTCCATATATGAATAGTGACACCTGGGGCTTCTCTAGGGGAGAATCCCTGGCCAGAGCGTCAACAACTATCTGGCCGGGGATTCTGCTTCAGGAAGGGCCCCTGACGTCACTGTCCATATATGGATAGTGATGCCAGGGGCTTCTCCAGGAGGGGAATTACCGGTCAGAGCGTCGGCAATGCTCTTGCCGAGGATTCCTCTCCAGGAGGAGCCCCTGACCTCATTATCCATGTATGGATAGTGACAACAGGGCCTTCTCCAGAGGGAATTCCCGGCCAGGGTGTGTGCAATGCTCTGGCCAGGGATTACGCTTCATAAAGAGCCCCTGACGTCACTGTCCATAGATGGATAGTGACGACAGGGGCTTCTCCAGGAGTGAAATCACCAGCCAGAGCGTCGGCAAGTGACGTCAAGGGATTTTCCAAGACAGGAGTCCCCGGCCAGAGAGCTTGCGTTTCCCTGGCCCGGGACTCCATAGTTGAATGCTGAAGCAGGGAGCTGACGGTTCCCTGCTTCAGCATTTGATTCAACTTTATCTGCATCCTGAGGACGCAGATTCAGTTGAAACCGGGACATACAACCAGGCGCCTGAGACAGTGGGACATCGCCCATAATCTGGGACTGTCCCGCTGAATCCAGGATGTTTGAGTTTTATGCTGTTACTTCAGTTACTGTCATCCAGACAGTCATCAGTGACTCACACATGTAACCCTTATGATTGGCTGTGCTAGAGGGAGGGATGCTTGCAAGACCTTATGGAGAAGCCCGCCCAAGGTCATGTGATCCTTCTTCTCTGTCTTGTTTTCTTCTTCTGATCTGCAAAATGGCAACAGCCACTTTAACCCCTTAACAACATGCCACGTACATGTACGTGCCAGCTGTTAAATGGAAGTATGGAGCTGGCCCACGGGCTGAACTGGCTCCATACTTAGAGGGTAATGACTGTGTAATACAGCTGTTACCTTCCTGCAACGGGCGGAATCAAAGATCACTTTGATTCCACCCTTTTAACCCCTTAGATTCCACAGTCAATTGCGACTGGAGCGTCTAAAGCAGGGGTCTCAAACACGCGGCCTACTTGTCATGTAGCCCCCTCAGGAGAGGAGAAAGCAGGCTGAAGGAGGTATGCGCCAGTGCTCCTTCATGACAAGCACAGTCCGTTGGTGGTAGGTGAGAAATGGCCACACAGCCCCCTGTAGATAGTGCAACCCACCCTTTAGATATTGCCTGACACCCCCACTGTAGATAGCGCTACATTCCCGGATTCAGCGGGACAGTCCCGGATTCCGGGCAGTGTCCCACTGTCCCGTGCGGCGTGGGGTATGTCCCACTGTCAACTGTATCTGCATCCTCAGGACGCAGATAAAGTTGAACCCAATGCTGAAGCAAGGAGCCGTCAGCTCCCTGCTTCAGCATTAGTTCAGAGCAGAGGAGCAGAGAGAACTTCTCTGCTCGCCAAGGACTCCCCGGGCGCAGCGCGACTTTAAACGTGCCCGGGAAAGCCCTTGATGTCATTGTACATATATGGACAGTGATGTCAGTGGCTACTCCTGGAGCGGAATCCCCATTACTGACGGTCTGGCAGGGAATTCCGCTCCAGTAGTAGCCCCTGACATCACTGTTCATATATGGACCGTGACATCAGGGGTTCCCTATAGGAGCGGAATCCCCGACCTATGCTCTGGCTGGGGATTCCACACCTAGCGCTATCTACGGGGGTAGTGCTATCTACAGGGTGGGTAGCGCTATCTTCACAGAGGGCACTGTGGCATTATCTACAGAGGGCAGTGTGGCAGTATCTTCAGAGGACAGTATGGTATTATCTACAGAGGGCACTGTAGCATTATATTCACATGGCAATGTGCCAGTATCTACAGAGGGCACTGTGGCATTATCTACAGAGAGCAGTGTGGCATTATCTATGGAGGGCACTGTGGCATTATCTATGGAGGGCACTGTGGCAGGATCTACAGAGGGCACTGTGGCATTATCTACAGAGGGCACTGTGGCACTATCTACAGAGTGCACTGTGGCACTATCTACAGAGTGCACTGTGGCACTATCTACAGAGGGCACTTTGGCAATATCTACAGAGGGCACTGTGGCATTATTTACAGGGCACTATGGCAGTATCTACGGAGGGCACTGTGGTATTATCTACAAAGGAAGGGCACTGACATTATCTACAGAGGGCACTGTGGCATTATTTACAGGGCACTATGGCAGTATCTACGGAGGGCACTGTGGCATTATCTACAAAGGAAGGGCACTGTGACATTATCTACAGAGGGCACTGTGGCATTATCTACAGAGGGCACTTTGGCAATATCTACAGAGGGCATTGTGTCATCTAACAAGGGGCTGCCCAATCCTTACATTCTTGTGTCTGCCAAACGCTGCCAACTGACCCGCATTTAGCGACACTTTTACTGGAAAACTGTATTGTTAAAAAAAACTAATTTGCAAATTTCCGGTAAGTTTAAACCTAGTGGTATTATTATAGTAATGTAGTATTATTATAGTAATATAGTATTATTATAGTAGTTCAAATAACTAATTAATTAACAATAATTTTGTATTGTATCAAATTTGAAAGTAATGCGGCCTGTAAACTTCAAATTTTGTCTATGTGCGGCCTATTTACCCGGCTGAGTTTGAGACCCCTGATCTAAAGCGTTAGAATGAAAAAAAGTGTTAGAAAAAACCTTTTCCCATTTTTTCCCTAAAGTAATGTTACAATTTTTTTTTTTTAAATAACTGGTATCGCCGCATCCGTAATATTCTGAACTATTGCAATGTTATGTAACCGCTCGGTGAAAACCGTAAAAATAAATAAATGTAAAAATGCCCAAATTGCTGTTTTTTGGTCACCTTAGCTCCCCCAAAAGAGGAATAAGTAGTGATCAAAATGTTGCATGTACCCCAAAATGGTACCAATGAATGCCACAGCTCATCTCACAAAAACTAAGCCCCCACATCACTCAATCGACGGAAAAAAAAAGTTATGGGTCTCAGAATGTGGCGACATAAAACAATTTTTTTTAGCAAATACTTTTTTTTTATAAAAGTGGTAAAACATTAAAAATACATAAATTTGGTATCGCCGTAATCGTATCAACCCATAGAATAAAGTGTAGTTTTTACCTCTTGATGGATGCCGTAAAAACTAAACCCCCAAATAAATGGCACAATCGCTGTTTTTTGCCCATTTCATCCCACAAATAATTTTTTTTCAGTTTCCCAATACATTATATGATACATTAAATGGTACCATCAAAAACTATAACTTGTACGGCAAAAAATAAAAAAAATATGGCTTTTGGAAGGCAGGGAGGAAAAACAAAAATTAAAAAGTGAAAATTGGTGGTTAAGTTATTTGTGCAGGACAAATACCTAAAGTTTCAAATTTGCAAAAATCAAATACTTTTGGGAAATTTACAACAAATGTGATTCATGTAGAATCGATTCACTCATCTCTACTCCAGAATCAAGTGACCTGTGGTACTTTTTTTCCCCCTGATATACTGAGTGTGACTTGGAGAAAACTTTTAAATGGATTTTCTGAGCTTAAAATACAAACAAAATTTGAGCTGCCTATGTGATAACTTAAGCCCATACTCACCTTCTCATCCCCGCTGATTTGCAGGTATGATATTTGAAAAATCCTCAAAAATCCCTGCCCCTCTTTTATCTCATCTATGTCCAGCTCTAAAAACTTCAATGAATATTTACATATCTATGTGAATGAAATTACAAGTTCTTCTTATATGTTGCTGACTAAGTTTAGCTGTCCTGTAAGAATACGGATAAAAAAACCTGTTAAAAATATTGCAAAAAAACAACAAAGCGTTGATGTGTCCATGTCCTTAGGAGGCAGCAAGTACCATAAGCAGCACGAGAAACTCTCATGCCTGTAACCAGTGATCTGACTCCTAAAGCATGCAGTTTTATTTGAGGGCACCTACGTAATATTCCCAAAATCACATCTCCACGCTACTAATGCCATAAGGCGATCACGCTGCTTATGCTGAATAATTAGTGGCCCCTCAAGCCATGACATTTACATTTGGCTAGTTATTATGCTAATTGTATATTAAATTGCAATAACCAAAGGAAAATGTGTGATTGTTTAGGCTCTGGGCAGAGATATATAATAAAGTCGTAATCACAGTCAGCCTGCAATAATTAAGGGCTAAGATTCTTTTAGAACAACTGTAGGTTTTCTCTGAATATTTTAGCCTTTGAGTCAGTGAACAAACAATGAACTATTCAGCCTATTACAAGTACATAATGTAGGCAGCCATTTAGGTGATGGGATAAATGAAGGCTGGGCTCCTTCTCTACAAGAGTCCTATAGCAGCCACATGGCTGCATCTATGGTATGTACACCCTGGTTGATGTAAGGTTTCGGTTGATCAATCATATTGTTAACTGTGGAAGCAGAAAAGGTGACCGGCTGCTAAATCGCTGTCACCATTTATCCTGCCTGATCATGGAAAATCTATGGTGGTAGAAAATGAAATGCTCTGGAGTCTCCATTGCAGATTACGTCAGACTTAAAGAGTAAGAATAGCGCTGCATGCAGCGCTTTTCTTCCCGACAAAACAACAGACACCATGATACCTGAAACCGGCGGACTCCATTATAAATCCAGGAGGTCTTTTGGGGTACCTGTACGAAAGATCCGACACTGCGTTTTGTTTTCCAGTATAAACAGAGATATGTGGGTATGGTGCGCACAGATGCAAAATCTATTTACAATTCTTCCCACCATGAGAGGGACAAAGTAGTTATGGCTCAGGCTGACAAGATTCTTGGCTGGTACTGTAAAACCAGCAGATAGAAGGGTCAAGGACACCCCTTCTTGATGCAAGGCTTATTGCTTAAGGCCTAGTAGACTTCAAGATGGGAGCTGCTGGCTGACTGTTGTAGGTCTGTTTAGGCCTCAAGATGGTGGCTGCTTTGAATTAGGCCCAATAGGCCTCAATGTCGAAAACTATCCACTACTAGGCCTCCCAGTTATTTCTAGTAACTGACGGTACACCTCACTAACATCTTCACATCTTCAGGTGTGTCTCACTCTTATGCACCCCTAACCGCTTTCCCTTTCAGTTATCTCTACAGTAGGGGCCTCAAACACCACCCCTGCTTCTTCTTCAGGACGTGTTGCCAACCAGGCACAACAATAGATACTTTAGTTGACCACCTCAAATCTGCACAGGATAAAATATAGATCTAGAATTGTCACCTTTGTGTTAGGGTGGCCATACACATTAGACTAACATCAACCCAACCTGCCAATTTAGTCTTGAACGACCTACTGTCTAATGTGTATTAGATGTTTGTCTGACATATGTTTGGCAGATGATAGGGAAAAAAAGCATTGTGCATATTAAATTTCAACATGCCCGATTCTTTATCCTCAAGTGCCGTAGAAATTACTTGCAAAAAATAGGACATATTTTTTTAATTTACGGACCGTGCTCCTGTACTTTATAATGGGAGCATGGCCCACAAATGCGGGCGACAGTCCGCAGCCGTGCGCAGCCATCTGTGCCCGTAATCGGCAATGTGCATGAGGCCTAAATGAGGCCTTGAACTGTGCATATGGAGCATTCAGAAAGTCAGAGAAAGAGATTTGCAATTCCGATCCCTTATATTGCCTTTATATGTGCACAAATAACCAAAAAACAATACTGATAAAATAGTGATCTGTTTAGTAGTGGAATTTATTAACCGCTATAATATTGGGGGCTCCCGTGCTCTGTATTGTGCATCGTGGATCATCCCTTTGTATCAGAAACCATGATTCAATAATATGCAGTCCAGTCAAGACTTGAATATACTACCCAAAGCAAAGAAACATTATTAGGCGGTAGAGCGGGACACGGTGCTGTTTTAACCATCTGAAAATTTACTAATGCTTTCAGGGACTGTGAATTTGGTCCTCGGGGAACAGTTTCTCTTTTTATTACCTCCACAATTTATGCTCTGCGAGGCGTTCCACACTCCATCTTGAAATATCCAGCTCTAGCAAATTTTGTTTCCTGTTAAGCACAAGCAGATTGTATTTGATTTCAGCCTTTACCTTGCATGAAAAAATAGATTTTTTTTCCCAGGACCCTGGATCTTACAGTATCACATTATTTTCTTTTAGAAAGTTTTGTGCTCTCATATATAGAAAATGTAATATAAAATATTCATAGTGGAACAAGAGAAAGAAATATTATTTTGTTTGTTTCCTACCAGGGAATATACAGTGTATGTGGCAGTAGCTGCTCTGAATGCATTGGTTTTCTTCATGTTTGTTAGTAATAGCTTGAAGAGCTAAATCTCGCTCTTTTGGCATATATAACGTTTCAAAAAGGACGCTATCTTTTCTCCATTTTTTTCTGCAGTTGAATGCAGTCTATTGTTCCCTGTTATCAACCATTTCAGGCTGGGGAAATGCTTACTCTAGAGTTATTCATTGGATTTACTGAAAGGAAGAAGCGAACAATGTTGGACCCCATGATCACTACTTTATCTCTGGGTTACATCCATATGTGTGAATAATATTAGAAACATTTTATAAGCTGTACCTTATAAACTGCCAACTTTAGGTTTATAACTTTTTTAAGTTGGAAAACTTTTTTTTATTATTCAATTTTTATTCAAGTTTTTAAATCAGGTTCCATTCAAACCTAAGGATCAATGAATACATGTCCCTTTGCTAAAAGGGGTTGTCCAATGAAAAGCATATATCACCTATCAACACGATAGGTGGTCTCACAGCTGGCAATCCCAGCGATCATGAGAGCTTAGGTACCGTGTCCCCCAGCTGAATGGAGCGGCAGTCACATGTGCACACTACCGCTCCATTCATTCTCTATGGGATTGACAGAGATAGGTCTCACACTCCTGTATCTGTAATGCAGAGTCCATGGAAGTCTATGTGCCCATACAGTACATCCGTATGGATCAGATTTTATATTCTGGCACACTGTTTTTTTTTCTCACCGATAATACGATAATTTTTAAGAGAAAAATTGTTGCATAACATGCCAAAGTGTCATGATCTAGGGGTATGTGGACCCAGTAGGCCGCTCCGCCATAGCAGAGTAGCAGCTGGCCAAGTCACAGTCTATGTAAAGTTCGTAGCACAAGGGTACCGGAGATAGTCCAGACAGTCGCAGAGGCTTTGGCAAAGATGGGGCTTGACATGGCAGGTAGCGCCAGACGCGGCAGATGATACCAGGAGTGGCAGATGACACCAGACGTGGTGTATAACAGCAGGCATAGCAGATGACACCAGACATGGTGTATAACAGCAGGCGTAGCGGATGACACCAGACGTGGTGTATAACAGCAGGCGTGGCAGATGACACAACGCGACTCCAAGACTGGAAGGGCTCAGGAACAAACACAGCATGGGATACAGGATACAGGTAGCAGGGCACGGGAACACTAGGAGCACAATACAATGAAGGGACCATTTGCAAAACAAACGCGCTGGCCCTTAAAGACCAGGGAAGAGCGTGCGTGCACCCTATTACACAGTCCAGGACGGGGAAGCCACTCAAGCTGGCGTCTCTGGGGAGGGAGAGGCTGGCAGATGGCAAGGAAGCTGCAGTCACGGTCGTTCGCCGATGGGGAGCGTCGGCAGTCCGCGGCCGCGGTCGAAACACAAAGTTATATTTCCTAGTAGCATTGCCTAAAAGTCACCATATGGAAACACACTTTAAGCAGGGTTGGACTGGCCTACCAGCCTACCAGGACTCAATAATGGGCCCTTAAGGTTCAGCAGAAGACAACCCCATTTGAAGTGATCTTCGGAGCCAATGACTTGCTACTAGGGTATATTTCTTAAAGGTTGATTTACAAATAATCTATTAGATCCTATTGATTATATGTCCCGTGTGTGCAAAGATAACAACAAAGTATCCATTTAAAGCTTGCACTAAAATATGAATGTACACATGTTCTTTATAGAGGGACGGTGGGCCCTCAGGAAAAATTTGCTTTGATGTGCCCAAGGAATCCCAATCCAACAATGCCTGTAGGGACTGTGCCATGTGCATAGACCCCAAGAATAACATAAAACAGAATTTATTGTATACATTCCTAAAACAGTTCTTTACAATTTGCCCTGGATCTCAGAGGCACAAAAAACAAAACCCTCAAGGACTGCATATGGACTTCAGGATAGGCAAGGATAGCTTCCATGTAAAGGTACAATTGATTTAGAGGGACCACAACAACTGCTTCTGCTCATCTAGTAAGGTATTGATCCAGAATATCTATTAGATTTGTCTAAAACAAGGTTGACTCTGGGAGACTTCTAAGACCAAGCAAAAGCAATAAAAGCTTCTAGATCAGTCTGGGCAACCTTGGCAATGTGATCTACCATCATAAAACGCAAGCTTGTCAAGATCTAAGAGTCAGTTAAGACCTTTGTTGTAGGCTTCGTAAGGGGCCTCCGTCGCAGATCCGGCCGAAATTGGCAAAAACAATAGCGCAGCCCACGGACACCCCAACGGAAAGCCGATGGATCCCATTAAAGTTAATAGGTGCTGCTGGCCAGCATTTGTATCCGTGGTGCAACAGAACCGCCACTTCCGGTTATTCCCTTGTTCTGCTCCTCTGATGGAGCAGAAGAACAGAATAACAAGCGCAAGTATAAACATAGCCTTACAGTATAAATATCTTCAATTAGTCAATGTATGCACAGAAGAGGAGTGAACCCATAAAAGTTATTACAATCATCCCAGTTATTACACTTACATAGACATTTATTGTGACTATTTACTTCCATTAAAGGGGTTGTATCATCAAGACAACCTTTTTTTTCTGGCTTGTCTAAAGCCTGGCTGCTATCATAGCAGGAACCTGGTTCTGGCCACTCGTGTCGAATGAATGTTCGAAAACTCTGTCCGGATCTACCAAAGCGGGAGTCACTCTTAGAGATCGGCTCTCCACTCTTGCTAATAGAGAGGGGCCTGAGTCGTGGACTCCCTGTATAACCTCCATGTGCTCTAATAGCAAACCTTTTAACTATCTTACTGATGTTTAGTGAATAATTTGTCACCCCAAGTTTTATATAGCAGCTCCGCTAGTTATCTGTGAGCCTGCTCCTATACTTATTTTGATGATGGTCATATTTGAACATAATGACAGCATTCCTCCTTAAGTGACTTCACATGCTGTAAATAACAACCTTCACGCTGCAAATTGCCTGTCTCCGCCGTATGTAGTCTACTTTAACAAACAAGTCTGACAAACTCTGGGGCATACAACATTACCAACAGAGGCAGTGAGGAGTTATGAATGTAGTGATCACGCCATCAATATTTCAGATTGAGGAACAATTTTCATTTCTCTGTATATGAGAAACTGATTTTGTGCATTGCTTTATACTCACCAAAGATGAGAAAAACAGCCGTCTGGTCCCTGGGCTTCCACACAGGAGCCTCCTGTTATTTGCCCAATTTGTAAGAGAATCTGGATAAATATTTATTTCTGATAAATACAAGTAGAAGAAAAAACATTGTAAAAGGAAATAAACACAGAAGAAACACAATGATGGAGATTTATCAGAAACCCAATTATCACATTTTAAATTGCCCCTTCACTTATAAAGTATATTGCATTATTCATACAATACTTGTTCTTCTTCCTCCTGCAAATTTGTTACAATTTATCTCGGTCCCTTCCTGTGCTATGGGATCCATATTAAGTTTAGGTCTCCTACTTACCTGACTATATGGTGGAACACTTCAACTAAAGAACAAAAAAGACTAAACCTGTAAATGTATGTATATGTATGCATCCTAACAACTTTTCCATTGTTACATTCACACAATGGGCAGTGCCAATGGCTGGCATCTCCGTATATCATTCATGATCTGTTATGTGTAGGTACCCCAGAAAACCCAGATGCTTACAAGAGGTTTTGCCCTTTCATTCCTGTGTTTGGCATCCTTTGTTTCATATAAAGAAAAAATGGGACATTTTCCTAGGACTGCTTTTATGATAACTGTGTTTTTAGGGTTTTCCCTGCTACAGTTTTGCCCCATTGAAATCAATGACCTGAAATGTATGAACAGGATTTTTTAAAATAATTTACAAATTAACATCCTTTTTTGCCGAAATGCCACAAAGCTGCAACGTGTAATTACGGTATTTTGGGTAAAGAGCCATCGCCCAGATTTGGTCATCGTGTTGATGGGCAAATCTGCAGCAGATTAGGTAGATTGGCCCTATTGTAACCATTTGTTTTCTAGATTTTTTTTGTTTGTTAATATAATAGTTTTCCGTATAGTTGGTTAGAAAGCTGGCACTGATATAACACTATTTTAGAGCCTAAATCCACTCAATACCAAGCTTCTCCAGGAAGCTGAGATATGAGTTCTTTGAGGACTTTGCTAAGATATGGGAGAGCTGTGCCTGACTGTGATGTGGAGGGAACACTGATCACCTGTGGTTTCCACACCCTGACTAAAAAAGAAGTGACTTTGTGGGATCAAGAAATCAAAAACGTGTAGAAGAACCCCTCCTATTTTATTAGTCAGGGAAAGAAGCAGACACTGGTGGCCACAGTGTTCTCTCCATGTCACCAGCCGGCACAGCATTCTAGTGTGAACCCACCAGACAGCACCCCATATCTCACTTTTCTAGACCGTGGAGTTGTAAACTACTGTAATAATAAGCACACTACTATGGAAGATCTACTATGGATGTTAGGCTTTGAGAACTTTTATGCCTTATGTGTACTATTAAGTTTAGATATCTTTTTCACTCATTCCTAATTTTACAGAAAATGTATCATTAATATGTTCATGGATTATTTTGTTTGTGAAGAGTAGATTCCCAAGTGATAGAATCCCTAAAAGTTACATGCATTTTTTTTTCTCGCCAACAGGACTACCCCCGGATAGCGCCGGCATTTTGGCACTACCTGCGGGTAGATGTGAGTAACAATTAGCATTTAAACTCACGCTTACGTTCTTCATCCTTGTGATGACTCTGTCCAATTTTAAAATGGGAGCTGCATACATGAAAATAAGTTAGGCTTAGAAGTAAAGTTTTAACGAATCTGTATTTATTCCATTTTATATCTGAAATCTTTAGATAAAAAGAAGTGGAAATAAAACCTGAAGAACAAGGCCAAATTGAATATGATGTAAAACAAAATATTACAGGGTAGTTCTGCATAAATATGTTTTTAATATTTTATTCTTCAGTTGATAAGATAATAAGCAGAGCACTGTTATAAGGCTCTGTCTACATTAGCGTTTTTCCCTTTCCATCAGAGTTCCAGTATTTTTTACAAAGAATCGCATAGCCTGCAGTAATATTCTTGCCTTTAAGAATTGTGGAAACCTGACTGACCCCATTATAAGTCAATCGGATGTGTCAGGATTCATTGGGATCTGTTTGGAATCAGACCTGTCATAGCTGTAATGGCGCCGTCATGAACAGAAGCCATGACGCTAATGTGAACAAGGCCCCTTACCCTTCTCGGGTTGTACAGTACTACAGCTTGGCTACTATTCAAGTGAACAGGACCAGAGCTGCAGTAACCCAGCACTGCCACTATAGTGTACGGAGCCATCTGCTTCCGGCACCGACCTTTGCATAGCGGTGTCCGGCTGTCGGACCCCCACGATCATATGCTGATGACTTATAATATGGCTAGGTCATCAGAATGAAAAAACAACACGTGCCTGGACAACCCCTTTAAGTTTGTGTAAAGTGGTAGAATTAGTCAAAAACAGCATCACTCTTGTCCATAGGCTTTGTCTGGTATTGCCCTTTAGCCACTTAGCCACATTCAATTTAACACTCAAGGCATTAATGCCTATCATGTGACATACTATCCCTGGCATTATGGCATCAATTTAGAAAACATCTGACTTATTATCATTGGTGTAGTGCCCCATTAAAAAAGCAATGTTATATTTCATTTTGCTTGAAACTATGAAGCAAGCTTTCATTGTAAACGCAGAGCTGAGTTTATCATAAAGATAAGCTCAATGCCACCACAAAACTTGTCATTTCATGCAGCAAATCAAAGGCGCAGCTTTCCAAGCTAAAAGATTAACAAATGGTGAAAAAAAAAAATACCACTTTCAAATGCATCGGTTACATAAACGCATTGTGCATTTCACGAGACGATGAAGCTGGTGACTGCCTTACAAATGAGATAATATTAGGAATAATCTGTTTCTTTATTATGACTGTTTTCTTTTATCTACAGGAACATGAACAGCTCAGTTATTCCTCCACAAGATCCAAAGCTGCCAGTGTTATTATAACAGGCCTCAAGCCGTCCACCAAGTATATATTTCACATTCGAGTCAGGACCGCTGCAGGATACAGCGGTTACAGTCACAAGTTTGAATTTGAAACCGGAGATGAAAGTAAGTTTAATTAACCACTGTGCGCTCCTAAAATACAGTATGAGATCTAAAAAATGTTAATTGTTTTAACTTCATGTTAATTAAATATGCAAATTAAATGCACTTTTGTTGCGTTTTTTTCCCCCATTGAGTTCACTGGGAGGTAAAAACTACAGCAAATAGCCAATATTGTGATTTTGTCCTAAAATCTTCACCACAATGTAGTGTGGTCTTTGGGCAAAATTCTTGGTCAAATACGTTGCATACTTTTTTGTCAGCGTATCGGACCTTTGTTAACATACCCTTAGGGTATATTCACACAATGAGGTCAAATCGCAGTTGATTACAGTAAAACCGCTGCAAATGCAAAGGCAATTTTCCACAATTTTGCGATAGTAAACCATGATTTAACCGTACTGTGTGAACGTACCGTTATACCAGTCTGTAATAGGAACATAGAATAAGATGGCTGGAGACAGGTGCTTTTTGGCCCTTAGCTAAATAATGCAAAGTAAAAAGTAATAAAAAGAAGAATATTTTCCATTTTTTGTTTCAGTCTTTCAGTTTGTACTGTGGATGCAGAATGTATTTATTATTATTATTTTACACATAAGACCAATATATTCTACAGCTCTGTACACAGTTTATATTTACTGATATCGATCTCACAAAACATTCAATGTAATTCCTCTATTTCAAGCATATACACATAAATGTACAAGGAACAATTTCATAGGCCCTATCAGCATCTTTCTAGAGTATGGGTGGAAACTGGAGTATCCACAGAAAGCCAAATTAACACTGGAAGGGATCAGGAATCATGAACACATTCATGTCACAGAACAAAGATAATGCACATAGTGATGTCACAGCCTGGAAAGAATTCACACAATGATGTCACAGCATGATTATATACTCAGCACTGAACTTTTGCCGTAATATTACAATACAGAGATAATGCACACAATAATGTCAGAGTACAATAATAATGCACACAGTGTTGTTACAGTACAGGAATAATGCACAACGTGATGTTACAGCACAAGAATAATGCACAAAGCGTTGTCACAGTGCATGAATAATGCACAGAATGATGTTACAGCACACGAATATTGCACACAGTGATTTCACAGTACAGGAATATTGCACAAATTGATGTCAAAAGCACAAGGATAAATGCACACAGTGCAGGAATAAGATGATAGCGACACTTAGGAGTCATTCTTACACAAAATGTCACCATGTACCCGGTGACATATCAGTATAGGGTTAATGCATTTATTGATGTCACAAAACAGGAATAATGCAAAAAGTTATGTAGTAGTCCAGGGATAATGCACACAGCTGGGGCATAACAAGTAACCATGGAGCTCTATTATAGAAGGAGTAGGGTCCTGTTGAATTGTATCTGATCCCTTCCATCATTCATTGTCACATCACTAACTGCACTTTACTTCTGTGAGGTGATGGCCCTCCTTAGTTGTTGGACCTTACAACATTTTCTTTACCTGCTCTTCAGGTAGTAGTTACATTCATGTGTCTACGGGCAGTCCATCCTTCAAGCAGGACCACCCATAGACAAGTTCTGTACTTGCCTACAGGAACATCTGATCCTGATTACAGGAAAAAAAACATTTATGTCAAAAATAGAACTTTCTTAAATATGCGATAGTGGCACAGTTGGTTCATTTAAATAATCAGTTTTTAATTATGCTTTGATTATGTAGACGTTGTTTTAAATTCTCTCAATGGCACAGTTGCATACACAGAAGCGTTTTGCTAATATGCTACAATGGGGGGGATCCTAGACGTAGTACACACTGGGGTAGGCAGTTCTTGTACTTTAACCTGACAGGAGAGGCAGTTTGCACCCACTTAGCAAATGCAATGTAATTTATTGCAGTTAGGTAGTTAAAGAGGCTCTGTCACCAGATTTTGCAGCCCCTATCTGCTATTGCAGCAGATCGGCGCTGCAATGTAGATTACAGTGACGTTTTTATTTTTAAAAAACAAGCATTTTTGGCCAAGTTATGACCATTTTTGTAGTTATGCAAATGAGGCTTGCAAAAGTCCAAGTGGGTGTGTTTAAAAGTAAAAGTCCAAGTGGGCGTGTATTATGTGCGTACATCGGGGCGTTTTTAATACTTTTACTAGCTGGCCGTTCTGATGAGAAGTATCATCCACTTCTCTTCAGAACGCCCAGCTTCTGGCAGTGCAGACACAGCGTGTTCTCGAGAGATCACGCTGTGTCGTCACTCACAGGTCCTGCATCGTGTCAGACGAGTGAGGACACATCGGCACCAGAGGCTACAGATGATTCTGCAGCAGCATCGGCGTTTGCAGGTAAGTAGCTACATCGACTTACCTGCTAACGCCGATGCTGCTGCAGAATCAACTGAAGCCTCTGGTGCCGATGTGTCCAACACGATGCAGGACCTGTGAGTGACGTCACAGATCTGCACTGCCAGAAGCTGGGCGTTCTGAAGAGGATGATACTTCTCGTCAGAGCGCCCAGCTAGTAAAAGTATTAAAAACGCCCCGATGTACGCACATAATACACGCCCAGTTGGACTTTTACTTTTAAACACACCCACTTGGACTTTTGCAAGCCTCATTTGCATAAATACGAAAATGGTCATAACTTGGCCAAAAATGCTCGTTTTTTAAAAATAAAAACGTTACTGTAATCTACATTGCAGCGCCTATCTGCTGCAATAGGAGATAGGGGTTGCAAAATCTGGTGACAGAGCCTCTTTAAAGACAATTATGTAATTGGAAATGAAGTGTTTGTTAAAAAAGAAATGGATAATTTCATTAGACCAAACTAAGCAACTAATCAAATGCTAAAATTCCAGTAGATGATGTGTAGACGTGCCATGCAACCTCCTGCTCTGTTCACACAGCACACCCCAAACAATCTTTTTTCCCTGACTTGATTAGAAACAACTATCCCAATCTGGCTGCCAAACTTTATAATAACACTCTCAAAAATGCATTGGATGAAGCAGCCCCCACTACACTCCGAACCACCCGACAAAGACGACGACAACCCTGGCACACGCCTCAATCCCGCTTTCTTCACCGGTGCTTGAGATGTGCTGAACGACTGTGGAGAAAATCGCATTTGGATGCAGATTTCCTCCATTACAAATTTATGCTCAAAACTTACAACTCTGCCCTTCACCGCGCCAAACAAGTCTACTTCACTTCTCTCATCTCCACACTATCTAATAATCCAAAACGCCTCTTTGATACTTTTCACTCCCTCCTTAGTCCTAAAGTGCAGACGCCAATCACAGATCTCAGTGCTGAAGACCTGGCCAATTATTTTAAAGTTAAAATTGACAACATCCGGCATGATATTATCTCCCAGTCCCCTAGTAACATCGATCCCCTTCCCCCCCGCACTCCCTCTTCTTCACTCTCAGCATTTGACCCAATAACTGAAGAAGAAGTCTCGAGGCTCCTCTCTTCTTCTCGTCCTACTACCTGCCCTAGTGATCCTGTCCCCTCACACCTCCTCCAGTCCCTCTCCCCAGCTGTCACTAGTCACCTCACTAAAATATTTAACCTCTCTCTTTCCTCTGGTATCTTTCCCTCCGCTTTTAAACATGCCATTATAAACCCATTATTGAAAAAACCAACACTTGACCCATCCAGCGCTGCCAACTACCGACCAGTCTCTAATCTGCCCTTCATCTCCAAACTCCTGGAACGCTTGGTCTACTCTCGCCTTATCCGCTATCTCTCTGCTAACTCCATTCTTGACCCCTTACAATCTGGTTTCCGCACTCTACACTCCACAGAAACTGCCCTTACTAAAGTCTCAAATGATCTCTTGGCGGCTAAATCGGACGGTAAATCCTCTCTCCTGATTCTTTTGGATCTCTCTGCAGCCTTTGACACTGTAGACCACAAACTCCTACTTAACATGCTCCACTCTATTGGCCTCAAGGACGCGGCTCTCTCTTGGTTTTCCTCCTATCTCTCTGACCGCTCATTCAGTGTGTCATTTGCTGGTTCCACCTCTTCTCCTCTTCCCCTTGATATCGGGGTTCCTCAGGGATCAGTCCTAGGTCCACTCCTCTTTTCTCTCTACACAGCTCCTATTGGACAAACCATCAGCAGATTTGGCTTCCAGTACCATCTCTACGCTGATGACACCCAATTATATACCTCTTCCCGTGACATCACCCATGCTCTAATACAGAACACCAGTGATTGTCTGTCCGCTGTCTCTAACATCATGTCCTCTCTCTATCTGAAACTGAATCTTTCTAAAACTGAGCTCCTTGTGTTCCCACCATCTACTAACCTCCCTAAACCTGATGTCTCCATCTCTGTGTGTGGCACTATCATAACTCCTAAGCAGCACGCCCGCTGTCTCGGGGTTATTTTTGACTCAGATCTTTCCTTTACTCCTCACATACAATCACTTTCACGCTCCTGTCATTTTCACCTCAAAAACATCTCCAGAATCCGCTCTTTTCTTACGGAGGAAACTGCCAAAACTCTCATTGTTGCTCTGATTCACTCTCGTCTTGACTACTGTAACTCATTACTAGTCGGTCTTCCCCTCACTAAACTCTCCCCTCTCCAATCTATCCTCAATGCAGCAGCCAGGCTCATCTTTATGACCAACCGCTACACCAACGCCTCTAATCTGTGCCAGTCACTGCACTGGTTGCCCATCCCCTTCCGAATAAAATTCAAACTTATTACTCTCACCCACAAAGCTCTCCACAGTGCTGCACCTCCTTACATCTCCTCCCTCATCTCTGTCTACCACCCTACTCGGGCTCTACGTTCTGCCAACGACCTTAGATTAAAATCCTCCATAATCCGAACCTCCCACTACCGTCTCCAGGATTTCTCTCGTGCTGCACCCGTCCTCTGGAATGTGCTACCCCAGACAATCAGATTAATTCCCAATATCCACAGTTTTAAACGTGCCCTGAAAACACATCTATTTAGACAGGCCTATAACATTCCCTAATCTGACTCCTTTCCATGGCCCTCCATTTAGATTAGTCATCAGAATAAGATTCCCTCACACTCCTTCTCTTCATGTCCGTCATACACGGATAGTGGCTGGTGACCGGCTCATGCAGCTTTATGTTACCACCGCATGTGTATAAAAATGGCCGGACTATTGTGCAGAACAAACACTGTTACACTTTGTGTCTCCCTTATGTCCTCATAGATTGTAAGCTCTTGCGAGCAGGGTCCTCACTCCCCAGGTTTGAATTGTAAATGAACTTTGTCACTATGTAATGTCTGATATTGTTTGTTTCATGTTCCCTCTAAATTGTAAAGTGCTGCGTAATATGTTGGCGCTATATAAATAAAGATTATTATTATTATTATTATTATTATTAAATAGACATAGGGGTAATTTTCTACCATATTTCGAAGCGTGTACAATGATGTAACTCAGAATAACCATTTATACATAGGCTCTGTTCACATAAAGTTTTTCCTCTATGTTTGGCACATGCGCCAGGAACGCTCCCAGGGCACGAGCGTCCTTTTGCCATTTCTCTGGATATATATTAGTTTATTTTTAATTGTATAGAATGGCATAGTCGACTACGCTAGTCAATACAGAGTTATCCTGCAAAAAAAAAACATTTATTGCCCGATATACTTTTTTTTATAGTGCAACCTTATGGGTGGTGGTTTCTACTGTTTGCCGATTGTCGCGTTATGTGCATAAGGGGGTTGCGGTTGGCAATTAAATTGTCAGTACCGTTCAAGTTTAAAGTCCATGCTTCAGCTTTATTGCAGTCTAGAAACAAGTGCTTATCCAGCATACAAGACTTGCAGCATACAAACAAAACAAACACCTAGCCCGTCTGGACACTAAGGCCCCATGCACACGACCGTAGATTTCATCCGTAATTACGGACGCATTCCTTTCTATGGCCATGGGACACCTTCCAGTATATTTACGGGAAGGTGTCTCGGCCATAGAAAGATTCCGTAAAAAATAAAACATGTCCTATTTTTATATTTTACGGACCGTGCTCTCGGAATTACGGACAGAGATTACTATTGCCGTGTGCAGGGGGCCTCACTGAACAGCAGGTTTTCTCACCTATGGTAAACCATAAGTACAGTGTTCCTTGGATCAGGCTTTCCACACTATCCTTGTGTGGATTTGCGGGGTCTGACTCATGGACTGCATTCACTGCTTACCTAAATAGGTCAATGAGCACAATTGTATTGATTTGGGTTAGGGGAAAACCCTCTACTGGAGCGGGGGGGAATGACAAGTCACTCTACCAATCCTACCAGCCATTCCATAGAAACCCAGGCCTGGAACACAGACAATAATATCCTCACCAAACTAAGTGTTGCTAAGAAACCCAACATTTCTGGATTCCTCATCTCACCCATGCTATCCTGTCAGGTGAGAAATACACCCCCTCCAGTACTTTCCCAGCTACAGGCTTACACTATATCATGACATATGTCGGAAATATGGCCGCAGTCAGACTGATATAGCAATAATTATAGAGCTGTCAGCCTGACCTCACTATTAACATACACGATAATTTTCAGAATTGGTGGTACACCAAATCTTCAGATCAAAAACTTCCACTTTTTTCCCGTTAAACCTCTAGCGTCCAGTGTCTGCTAAGGTATATGAGATCATTAGCAGGATGACCAGGGGAGTAAAGAAAAAATGATTTACATATTTTTCTCTTGTTTAAATAGATTCCATGTTTCTAAAATACACAGAGCATTCGGTAATGTCCTCTATTGTCCTTTTAATATTTTTTTACAGTTAATGTTCACACTTCCTGCAGGAAATAGAATATAGTTCTCATTAAAAACAGAGCAGTACAGGAGAAATGAGCAGCGTAAATTGGTAACTTTAAGATTTTTTTTCTGGAACACAATTTGTTTCGCCTCGATAATTTACCATAGAATCAAATGCATCATTACAAGAAGCAGCCAGATATGGCAAACCATTTTCATTTTTAAGTGATTATTAATTGTTAGTTACAATGAAGAATGGCTGACCCTGCATGAACACGGTTATTTGAAATCAATCATTCTATACAGTATATATATTTTTTTTTTAATTTTTTTTTTTTATCATTTTTTTTATATATATATTTATTTTGCTCTAAAGTTTTAATTCTGCTAGTTATAAAGTTCACAAAGTGTGTATGCAAATACCTAATGGGTAATGGCTCTAAAGGGGCAAGATAACTGTTCCGCCCAGGTCTCATAAATAACGGCTTCAGTGCATTGCATCAAACATGCACGGATTATTACTATTTCAAGCCGAGCATATAATTGGATAAACTCATGTAACCCAATTTCTACCAGAAAATCTAGCGCTATCTATTTCCCAGATTGCAGACATGTTGCAGCAAGAAGAGCCGTCTTTACATTCTTCTAGCATTTATTTCAATTTGTTCACTCCGTAAATGAGTATTTCTTACTATTTTCTATAGCATATTGTTATTATAGATATAAATCTACATAGTCTGTAAAATGTTCATCATTATCAAATTATTTGCTGTCAGTGAATGGGGACTTGTTTGTTTATATCCAAGGTTTAAAATAAAATACCCTTCAAACCTTATATACTCCCAGTTCATAGTTTGCTACAGTCTATGCTGAGCAGATTTGACTCCAGGCTGATGTATTTTATCTGCACTGATACATTATAGCAATTTTTTTTAAACACGGCAAAGAGAGAAAAATTGTGCTGCTGTTGTATTTAGTTGACAGAGGATTTCCTAGACTGGAAAAAATTGTAGCAAACTCTCAGCTATTAGAAGTATTAGACCTGTACATGTTTTCAGTCTATTAATGTAATCAAGAATGTCACCATTTACGGAGAGCAAACAGAGATCTTTCAAACACAATAGTAGCATTATTCTCACTTAGACCTTATTCAGATGAGCATGTCCGAACAGTTTTCATCAATATGAATGTCCATCTGTGTGGCTTCCGTGTGTCATCCACTTTTCTCGTCCGTTTTTCTCCTCTGCAAGCACTTCATGGTTTTTTTTGCATTTCTTTAGCAACAGATCTGTGAAAAAGGGATAGCACATGGATGTTGTCCGTGTGCTGTCATTTTTTTGCACGCACCCATAGACCTTAATAGGTGAGTCTGGTCTGCAAAAATGGACCAGAATAGGACATGTGAGTTTCTCACAATGGACACACGCTCCGTGAAATAAAACAGATGTGTGAATAACCCCATTGAATGGCATGGGTCAGTGTGCTGTCCGTCGTGAAATCGCACAGCCCACGGACGGGAAAAACATTTGTGTGAATAAAGCCTTATACAATGATTCCGTTTTCTTTACATAAAAGCAGAAAACCCTTTTAAGTGTACGAAGGCAAAAAGATTCTGAAATGAATGAGGAAGATAGGGTGTTTTCTTATTTTGCTTCACTATGTTTTAAAGTGTTAGTCTAGGCAAAAACAGAAAATTCAGCTATTACCTGGAATTAGACCCTTTTAAACCCAGCCAAAAGGGTTATTTACGTGACAATCACTGTTCTGTAGATCTCTGCCTTTTCTCTGGTAGGACACAAAGAATCCCACACAGGCAATATTGTGTGAGCTGCCTGGGAGCCCACATAGGAAATACTCCCTCCACTAAAGGAAGTTAGAGATGGGTCAGTTAGTTTTTGCCTGGGTTTAGAGATAGGGTACAAAGTTATTTTTTTTCTTCAAGTATTTCTCTAGTAGAAAATGTGTTAATCATCCTTAAAAAAGCACGCCAGCTTATTTTTTGCTTTTTTTACACTTATAATGCTAACTCACCAGCAATATTCTAGCAGTGTCATTGATTTCTTCCCAGCTCAGTTGCATCTATACCCTTTGAACCCATTCATTATGGGCATCTGTGTCATGTGATCTCAGTCTGACCACCAAAACAGACCATGCTTTCATGTGTAGTGTAGAAAGGAGGTGATTTATCCTGTGTGCCTGACTTCCTGTGAACTACAGGATTACATCATCTCCTATCATATCCCACCTGGTAGCACTGAGACCCCTCACCTCCTAACCCAGCTTCACCCTCCTTGTTCCTCTGTATGTCCTCCATTCATATAGTGCTGTTGAAGAGTTTATTTCTGGCCTATCTAAGGGAGCAGCAGTGCAGTTATATAATAGGTGAGTCCATACAATGATTAGCTACAGAGTTATAAAACTCCCCTGACTCACACTGACTGTCTATACTATCTGTGAGTGCTGTGTGCAGATAATCCAGTCTATTTCTATGGGATGCTGCTCCTCACTGCCTCCTTTGTAAAAACTGACATGGAGAAATGAGCAGGACACAGAGGAGAGGAGCTGAAGCTGCATCACACAGTATACACTGAGACTCTGCAGTGTGACTACAGAAATGTCACTGATCTATTACTTGCTGCAATTAGATAGGACTCAGAGCAAATGCAGTGTGATGAAAGCCCTACCCCTCTGCCTCTGCAAAGTCAGAGGCATCACAGAAAATTATCTCTGCATTAGGGGAACCAAGATGGCAGACAATCCATAAATGGCACACTATCTAAAACAGGTATACACAAGGCTTACACAGAAGCCACTACATCATTCTGTAATAAAAGCCTATGCTGAACTATATGGGGGAAAAAAAAGTATAGTGCTTCTTGAATAAAACACATTTTCAGCTTATGTTTGTACATTTGGATGTTAGAGGTTATCGTGCTTGTTCAGGGAAGTGCATTCCAGGATAAAGTTGCAGCACAAGAGAAGTTTTGGAGATAAGTGGAAAAACATGATAAGAAAGGGCAATAGCCATACAGTAGGTCACTAGTAAATCTCTAAACATTGTTAAGGTAGCAAGCAGGGATAACAAAAGATATAGAAATAAATGAAGTACAAGGCATTTGAAATACTGCATGTCCTATTTTTATAGTTATGTAGCCAGATTTCTACTGTTTCTAAATTGATTTTTAACAATAAAAATTACTAATATGTTTAATATAGGCAGTTATGATTTAACGTAAGAAATTATTTCTGAATTAAAACTCAATGGATAACATCAAAGTCTAGTTTAAGTATTAGTTTATTCCATAATGTTCATTGGTCCAAAAAAAATAAATATCTAAGTCGTACTGTAGTAAAGGTGAATTAAAAAAAAACAAAACAACCTTTAAAAATACAGGTGTATTTCAATAGGGAGAGGAATACAAGCCGTTTCTAGACCTCTGGCAGCAGCATATCTCTCGGTAGGACAAAAGATTAGGCATATTGAGATCTAACATGCCCAATGCTCTTTTTTGACTCCTACATCTGCAGTAGAGAGGTCCCAATACACAATAGATTGTCAGTAGATCCTGCATCTTATGTGTATGTGCAGCCTTAAGGCCCTTTTACACTGGCTGATAAGCGGCCGCTACAGCGAGCGCCGATTAACGGGACATCACTGATCGGCGCTCGTTTGCTCCTGTCACATGGAGCTATGGATGGGGATGAATGGTCGTTACTCCAATCGCTTGTCCCCATACATCATCACGTTGGCAGCGCGTCTCCCTGTTTACCAGGGAGATGTGCTGCTGACAACGATAATATTTTACTTTTTTAAAACGATACGATCAGCAGATGATCGAGTGTTTGCTCGTTCATCTGCTGATCGTTCCCCTGTTTACACAGGGCAATTATCGACAACGAGCGTTCTATGAACAATCGTCTGCCAGATAATCGCCCAGTGTAAAACCCCCTTTACAGTGTCTACTTAGATATATATAAGTGGTTTAAGATATAATATGAAGATAAGTGTTCAGAAGAGAATGTACAGTTTTGTTTGGATGTCCAATAGCGGTGGAACAAAGTAGTATAACATCAGTATTTACAATATCCAATAGTACCATAAGAAATATGAATTTTCCACAAGGCCATACTGCATTATCACCAACAAGGCAACGACCTGTTTAAGAACTCTATTCACTCATACTTAAGGTTATTGTACATGATCATCATGAACATTTTGCCAAGTACTATAACAACCACCCTCCATCACTAGAAGAACATGAACTCAGTGATTTACTCACAAGTGAATAAAATCTTTATTCTGTCCTGTTTTATGTTCTGCTCGGGTTTATATGTGTATGATATTATTATTTCATGCTATTTTCTTCTTTCAGCTTCTGATATGGCGGCAGAACAAGGGCAAATTCTGGTTATTGCCACAGCTGCGGTTGGAGGATTTACTCTCTTGGTCATACTTACTCTGTTCTTCCTCATCACTGGCCGGTAAGCCAAACCTCCTTAGAATATGACAGTAACTGTTTTAAGATGATGATTTATGAATACTTTTAATTATTTATTTATTCACATCAGTATTCGCAATTATTTATGATGAGATTTTGAAAAATATTATTTTTGATTGAAGAGTAAGAGGACAGAGCAAGTCCTGTAGTGGAGCAGTAATAGGTGGATGTGTCTAGACTATGGCCAACCCATAACCTTAGCGCTACATCACAGCAGCATAGACTTTCAATATCACGACTTTGACAACCTGAAACAACAGGAACAGCTGCATAAACCGGGCCTAGTGCCCCTATATACCCCCACAGCTGAGGATAGATGGCAGCATTCGAAGTACCTAGTCAAGTGATACCTGAAATGGTGCCGTAGTTCAGCCTGTAAAATGCTTACAGTCTCCTTCACATATACTTTTTTTTTTCTTTTTATTTGCTTGTCGAAAAGCTATGAATTTCAAGCATTATTCATTGAGTTTTTTCCAAATGTGTTTGGTGGCGTTTTTTCTATTTATTATATTTGTAAAATCCATTTTTTCCTGGCATTTTTCAAGTTCCATAGTGAAGCCTATTGGATAAATACCAGAAAAAAACCCGATATACCGACCCTAAAAACACACCAAAAAGGTTAGAGAAACATGCCACAAACAAAAAGCATTGTTTACAGTGCCTTTTATATTTCCCTATAGACTTTCAGTCAACTGGCTGCAGTTTTTGGCAAAAAAAAACAAACTTTGTCTTTTTCCAAAAATGCTGTGTGAAACCACCCTCATTCATAATAAAGCTTAATGATTGTATAACGAGTAACTACAGTGTCATGTTAATTTCACACATTCTTTGTTTCACTTTTTCACAATTTTCAAGAGCTTGCAGTTTAACCCCTTAATGACCGTCCACCATCTTTTGACGGCGGGTGGTGCAGGTCCTTAGTCCACACGACATCTTTTGGCGCTGTAGTAAAGGATTATGAGCGCTCCAGTGAGCACTCATGCTCTAAGCAGGAGCAGTGACTAACAGCTCCTGAACTTAGAGAAGACTGCTGAATACAGATAGAATTGGAGAAAACTCCGACCCCAGATGTTTAACCGCGGTCCGTAACCGCAGCATGATCACCTCTTCAATTGTATCACCGTAAACCTGCTGACGCGAGTCTGCAGTCAGCCCTGGGGAACTAGAAAGGACCCCAGAACTGTCTGTTCAATATGCCTGCTCTTAGGGCAGCACATAGTCTGCCCTAACATCAGCTTGTGTCATAGTGACACAGTACAATGTATTAGTATACAGGAGTATGCTAATACAATATAAGTATAAAATAAAGTTACTAAAAAGTTATCCCTTCATGGGATTAAAAACAAAATGTAACAAAAAAATAATAAATGAAAAGTTATTATACACAATAAAATATATTTTATTTCACATACTGTACATTACATAAAAACAAAATACTTGCACATATTAGTTATCTACACGACCGTAATACCCTGAAGAATTAATGTAACAGGTTATTTAGTGTGAAACGTGAATGGGATAAAAAACAAAAAAAAACAATGGCAAAAATATTTTTTTTCTATATTCACGCAGCAAATATTTATTACACAGCATACACAGTCAATTTTTTGCATCTCCAAACTGTGCAGGAAAAACAATACAATTCATCCCACATAAAATAAGGCCTCGTACAGCCACATCAATGAAACATTTTTAAAACGTTATGGCTGCTGAAAGGCAGAGAGGCAAAAACAGTAGAAATGTAGATGGTCATTAAAGAGGCTTTGTCACCACATTATAAGTGCCCTATCTCCTACATAATGTGACCGTCGCTGTAATGCAGATAACAACGGTGGTTTTTATTTTGAAAAACTATCATTTTTGACAAAGTTATGAACAATTTTAGATTTATGCTAATTAGTTTCTTAATAGACAACTGGGCGTGTTTTTACTTTTTACCAACTGGGCGTTGTCAAGAGAAGTGTATGAGGCTGACCAATCAGTGACCACAGTGACCAATCAGCGTCACACACTTCTCATTGTTCCAGCCCAGCGTGATTGTGCAGTGAAAGAAGCTGGGCTTCCTATTGAAATCAATGGGCAGATGTTTGGAGGTGTTCAGCCGTGTGAACATACCCTAATAGTCACACTCTTATAAAAGGAGGTGTTCAGCCATGTGGACATACCCTAATAGTCACACTCTTATAAAAGTCAATGGCAAACTTGCATGTCAAGCAGAAAAATGACTTAAAGGGGTATTCCAACCATACTCAATTATGGCAAATGGGAATATATCCCACCTCTGGGACCTTAATCTATGAAGAGGAGGGGTATCTCGTGACACCCATTGTGTCAATTAAAATGGCTGACGGTAGCCAAAAAAGGGATAAGAAGAAATAGAGATTAGATTGCACATGCACGCTTGTCTCTCTGTTATAGTCTATTGGAGTTGCAGGAACAGCCAAGCCACACTTTAATCCAATGGTTGTTGTATATGGTCAAAAATGTTACAAATCCTGTTGCAACAATGGATGTAAATACATTGTGTATTTTCATGTCTTCTTATCCTACAGTACAAATATAATGTGCCCTTTCAATATCAGACTGGGGTTCCTTGGGCCCAATAGAGGAAATTAATCTGATGTTCCATCCTCCATCTATACAGAACATGTCAACATTTAATTTCATTATAAACTGAGTAAGATCTAAGGTCATTTGTGAGTCAGGCCATTAGGAATAGAGTCTCTCCCAAGTGATTGGCTCCAAAGTCAGTTCCAAATGGGTTTCTCTTCTGCTGGAGCTTTGGACCCATTATTGTGTGAGAGCCGGGGTGCCCCGGTGGATCCTCTGGTATTCCTATGGACCGGTTCGTTCAGCACTGTGCTCAGTGTATGATAATAATATAAAATGGGCATATAAAATAATATATACTTCTTTCCTCTCTATTTCCTCTGTCTTCACTCGACCTCCCTCGTATTCATAATTTCATTCTGTTTTTGTCAAAGGTGAAGTGCCGGCATGATGATTTAATTAGCAGACTGTTATTTCTTGCTTCGCATACTAATTACCAAAAATAAGTGCCTGAAATGATTAGCAAGGAACTCATTTACAACAAGTAGTATTTCTCTTTTATAAAATGTCAGCCATTGATGGTGGAAGAAAAACATATTCTCTGTAAATGGACCAAAGCAGAACCTCAGTCGTGTTCCTTTCTCTAGCTGAAGGGCATTCAACATGTTTAAGGTTGAAAAGCATGACGCTTTAGTTTTAATCTTGCTAATTAACCTGAATATTGTGCTATGACTTCTAATGATTTTTAATAATGAATCTTTTTTTATCTTACGCTACGTATAGAAGTTTTATTAAAACTTAAATAGTAGCCGTTTTAGCGCACTGATACATTGTCTCTGGTCAGTGCAATTAAAAATGGAGTCACTCCATGTAAAGAATACTAAGTGAATAGAGGGATGTAGACAAGGAGCAGATATTGTTGACTGTGATGCAGTTTTAGCACATCTATAAATTACAAGCCTGGGGGAAAGTCTGCTGGGACATTGAAATAAACCCTAACCGAGCATCAGGCATAGTGGTCGTGTGCCTGAGGGAAGCGGAGGTTTAGAGGCATCCTTTTTTCCAGTGAGGATCAATTCTTTATTTTAAGCAGCGACAGGGTCACTACATTCTGCCTTGTGACATTAATAGTAAAAAGAGCTCCTAGTAAATAGGACAACACTACCAGCTCTTTGCCTACAGGCTTCAATGTTGTCAATTTATCACTCGGTTTATAACTTCATTCGAGAATGGAAGCAAGTATTGTCCGCTATGTCAGGACGCCCATTAGTAGGAAATGCTGTACTCACTGAACACATGGTTTAGCCTCTGTCATAGCCGGTTATTTGATTGTAAGATCAGAATTGAGAAGTACAAACCATTTTCTTTAGCCCCAGTTACTATATAATTGATATATTGTACTCCTAACATCTCCCATGTCGTGTATACGTCACACAAGTAGCATACAGGTTTGTTCTCCATTCATTGCACATGAAAAAAAATACAGAAAACAAATGCCAAGAGTTTCTTCCTCTCCCTCTTGGGATCCATCACATTCCCAGGTACGCTAGTGAAGAATACATAAAGTCCAAGTAGAACAGACACTAGTTACTAGTATATGAATACACCTAGGATGTTATATCCATAAGTAGGGGTCTGACTGCTTGGACCACCATTGATCACAAGAATCACTGTATCTGGTAAAACTCAAAAGGACCTGCTGTCTTCCACAAATCAGACTTTTATGGCATAGCTAAACTTTGGTCAGAAAACCTCTTTAACTCAATAAAATGAGAGTAAAGGGGACCGGTCAGACCTGATATGTCTGTTTTTCCTGTTATTGCCCATTAAATAACATTGCTGGAGCTGCTGTTCTTACAACTCTGCATTGCGTCATTCCTCTATTATTCCTCCTGGAAATGTATGAATAAATTGACAATTGGCTAATAACATTCCCCTTGTAACTGACAATGTCTATCATATGTGCTGTCATAGGCGGTGTGTGCATTTAAAGCACCCGTTAGATATTAAATAGTCCATTGACAGGAATATATAGTTGTGTGATGGTGTTAGACTATTTCCAGTTCCTGACTACTAGATATTACTAGGATATCTACACAAGTCATGAAGCCAGCCAGCAGCTTAGTGATGCAAGCTCATGTACAAAGAATAACCATTTAGAATATATGGAAGGTCTCAAACTTTTGAATATTAGAATGTATTTAATTGTAAGGGCACGGCCAGACTTGGCGGAATTTTTCCGCTGCAAATGTTGGTGTGGATTTGGGGCAATTATGCAACGAATCTGCACCAACATTTGCATATTTGACAGGTAATTCAGACGTTGCAGATATCACAGAGGACTTGCCACAGATTTCAGTTTTTGCATTGCAAAGGCTGAAATCCGCAGTGAAATTCCGCTTCTTCTCCGCAACAGACAGTGCATGCTGCGGAGGGACAATTCCGCACCTCAGCCTATGGTCCACAGCGGAAGTTTTCCGCAACGTCTGAACAAACTTTCCTAAAAATGAATAGAAACAAATGTAAAAAACGGCGACCGGAGAATTCCACTGCGGACTGTCCACAGCGGAATTCCGCAGCAATTCCACCACATCTGAACCTGCCCTAACTCCCATGGTTTGCAGAATAGGTTGACACCTGGAGCAGCCAGTAGAATCGTGATTGGCTAGTGGCGGGCAGTAGACTGGGATGGTCTATCAGGATTGCCATATGTTTTCTTTGATTGATTGTTTTCTGTTCCTCTGATCTTGTTCCCCATATTAATAATCCCGTCAGTTACTATTTGTTATGTATAAAGGTGAGGGAGCTGTCAGCTTTTACCTCTAGGCTTCGAATTCTGTCAACAAGGTGACTGAATATATTTATATTGATCCTATAAGTTTAAAATATTGAAAATTATGTATATTCTCCAAATGATTTGTGGTGCCTTGAATCACATCATAACTGCGGGGGGCTTGGAAATCATTTTATGAATTTTCACAGACTAATACCAGGAGTTTTATGTAAAAAGAAAACAAAAAAAAACCTACTAGTAACATTCACAGAAATACAGAGCATCAGAGGCGCAAGGAAAGCCCCGTTCATACCGGGGGTTTTTCTATAAACTATTCATACAATATTTGTGGTATGTTAAATATAAAGCAACCAGAATGTTTCTAGATCCCATACATGTCAAAAGGATTCAGATGATGCCAAAATTGTACTTTTGGCATCACTTTAAAAATTCCATAATATCAGGATGAAAATGCAGCATGCTATATGTTTAATCTTAAAAAAAATACTTAACTTAGCCTAAAAGTGTGAATTATAGCAGGTAATTATTTCAGATAGAAAACACTGAAAAAAAAATTTACATTTGATCTACCGGTATATATTTAGGTAAAACTCCACTCTTTTTACAACATTCCTTTGTTACAATCAGGGCCGGCCTTAGGTTGGATGGCGCCCTGTGCGGGACTCTCTATTGCCGCCCCCTGCAGAAACCAAAAATTAACCACATATATAGACACGCACATACTGGAACATATATACTGTACATACATAAAGACAGGTATTTAGACATACAGGTAAATATACATACACACATCTGTAATATACAGTGAAGGAAATAAGTATTTGATCCCTTGCTGATTTTTTAAGTTTGCCCACTGTCAAAGACATGAACAGTCTAGAATTTTTAGGCTAGGTTAATTTTACCAGTGAGAGATAGATTATATAAAAAAAAAAATCACATTGACAAAATTATATATATTTATTTGCATTGTGCACAGAGAAATAAGTATTTGATCCCTTTGGCAAACAAGACTTAATACTTGGTGGCAAAACCCTTGTTGGCAAGCACAGCTGTAAGACATTTTTAGTAGTTGATGATGAGGTTTGCACACATGTTAGATGGAATTTTGGCCCACTCCTCTTTGCAGATCATCTGTAAATCATTAAGATTTCGAGGCTGTCGCTTGGCAACTCGGATCTTCAGCTCCCTCCATAAGTTTTCGATGGGATTAAGGTCTGGAGACTGGCTAGGCCACTCCATGACCTTAATGTGCTTCTTTTTGAGCCACTCCTTTGTTGCCTTGGCTGTATGTTTCGGGTCATTGTCGTGCTGGAAGACCCAGCCACGAGCCATTTTCAATGTCCTGGTGGAGGGAAGGAGGTTGTCACTCAGGATTTGACAGTACATGGCCCCATCCATTTTCCCATTGATGCGGTGAAGTAGTCCTGTGCCCTTAGCAGAGAAACACCCCCAAAACATAATGTTTCCACCTCCATGCTTGACAGTGGGGACGGTGTTCTTTGGGCCATAGGCAGCATTTCTCTTCCTCCAAAAACGGCGAGTTGAGTTAATGCCAAAGAGCTCAATTTTAATCTCATCTGACCACAGCACCTTCTCCCAATCACTCTCAGAATCATCCAGATGTTCAATTGCAAACTTCAGACGGGCCTGTACATGTGCCTTCTTGAGCAGGGGGACCTTGCGGGCACTGCAGGATTTTAATCCATTACGGCGTAATGTGTTACCAATGGTTTTCTTGGTGACTGTGGTCCCAGCTGCCTTGAGATCATTAACAAGTTCCCCCTGCGTAGTTTTCGGCTGAGCTCTCACCTTCCTCAGGATCAAGGATACCCCACGAGGTGAGATTTTGCATGGAGCCCCAGATCGATGTCGATTGACAGTCATTTTGTATGTCTTCCATTTTCTTACTATTGCACCAACAGTTGTCTCCTTCTCACACAGCGTCTTACTTATGGTTTTATAGCCCATTCCAGCCTTGTGCAGGTCTATGATCTTGTCCCTGACATCCTTAGAAAGCTCTTTGGTCTTGCCCATGTTGTAGAGGTTAGAGTCAGACTGATTAATTGAGTCTGTGGACAGGAGTCTTTTATACAGGTGACCATTTAAGACAGCTGTCTTTAATGCAGGCACCAAGTTGATTTGGAGCGTTTAACTGGTCTGGAGGAGGTTGAACTCTTAAGGGTTGGTAGGGGATCAAATACTTATTTCTCTGTGCACAATGCAAATAAAAATATATAATTTTGACAATGTGATTTTCTTCTTTTTTTTTATATATATAATCTATCTCTCACTGGTAAAATTAACCTAGCCTAAAAATTCTAGACTGTTCATGTCTTTGACAGTGGGCAAACTTACAAAATCAGCAAGGGATCAAATACTTATTTCCTCCACTGTATACATACAGGTAAATATATAGACGTACAGACACATATACACACACACACACACACACACACACACACACACACACACACACACACACACAGACCGGCAGATAAATACACAGACAGGAACATATACAAATACATAAAAGGCACATATATACAAGCACAAAGACACATTCACAAACAGACCCATATATACACACACAGGCACATATATACACAAACACAGGCACATATATACATAGTACAGATAATGCAGTAGATGTTAGCTGCAGTCATATGTAACACCGCAGATAACACACAGTGATAACTCTCTGGGTACAGATAATGTAGTAGATGTTACCTGCAGTCCTATGTAACACCACAGATAAGACACAATGATAACTCTCTGGGTACAGATAATGTCGTAGATTTCACGTGCAGCCCTATGTAACACCACAGATAACACACAGTAATAACTGAGTACAGATAATATAGTAGACATTACCTGCAGTCCTATGTAACACCACAAATAACACAGTGATAACTCTCTGAGTACAGATAATGTAGTAGATATTACCTGCAGTCCTATGTAACACCACAGATAACACACAGTGATAACTCTCTGAGTACAGATACTGTAGTAGACGTTACCTACAGTCCTATGTAACACCAGATAACACAATGTTAACTCTCTGGGAACAGATAATGTAGTAGCGTTACCTGCAGTCCTATGTAACACCACAGATAACACAGTGATAACTGAGTACAGATAATGTAGTAGAACGTTACCTACAGTTCTATGTAACACCACAGATAACACAGTGATAACTATCTGAGTACAGATAATGTAGTAGATGTTACCTGCAGTCCTATGTAACACGACAGATAACACAGTGATAACTCTCTGAGGGGCATCAGGGTGTATAGGGGCAGCAGGGTATATAAGAGGCAGTAGATTATATAAGGGGCAGCAGGATATATAGGGGGCAGCAGGATATATAGGGGCAGCCGGGTATATAGGAGGCAGCAGGTTATATAAGCGGCAGCAGGATATATAGGGGGCAGCAGGTTATATAGGGGCAGCAGGGTTATATAGGGGCAGCAAGGTATATAGGAGGCAGCAGGCTATATAAGGGGTGGCAGGCTATATAGGGGCAGCAGGGTTATATAGGGGGCAGCAGGTTATATAAGGGGCAGCAGGGTATATAGGGGCAGCAGGGTTAAATAGGAGGCAGCACAGATATCTTCATTTTATCTGTTCTACTTTATTATTGAACACACACTTTTACAAAGAGACAAACACATGCAGAGACACATACTGTATACACACAGACACACATACAGTATACGCACACATATACACACAGACTCGCACACATATACACACAGAGACACACAGACACACATACTGTATACACACAGACACCCATACTGTATACACACACATATACACACAAACACACATAAACACTTACCTCCTCCCTTGCTGACAGGATCACAGGCTTCTTGCAGGACGGGCTGTGGGCGGAGCCTCCTCCTCTTCTTTTGTTCCTTGGCTGTTATTTACTCCGTGTGTGTAACTGAGAACAGAGCACAGAGTAGAGGCAGAGCCCAGTGTCGCCCCCTACATGCTGGGAGAGTGCAGCGCCCTGTGCACTCGCACAGCTCGCACACCCCTAAGGCCGGCCCTGGTTACAATCCACGTGGAATGTTAAGTGACTTTGCAGTTACTTCGTGTTTTCTTGTCCGATCACATGTCCGACAGCGGGAATGTAACTATGCTGCAGTCTGTTGCCATGGGCAACATTGCACATTCAAAAAGAAGTATAGCATTTCAATGCAGAGCTAATTTATATTGTCATCCTATTCCCCTGCAGATCTCTGATCATTTCTGAAACTGCTAAGTGTCATTGTTTTTAAGGATACTAGTGACATTATTCGCTACCGGGGGATATAGCACATTATCAGCAGTTCTTGACCATTTTACCAGCAAACAATATAATGTTTATGGGGCTTCACCCATTATTTAATATTGTGGGGGATTAGTATTTGATATTGTGGTTGGATTTTTACTGTCTGGTTCCCCAACCCAGAAAAAGCTGCACTCTAGGTGTCAGGTTGCTACTGTTCCCTTTGCTATTTTTCTGTGCAGTTGGTAATCATAAAATGATGTAATTTAAACCCATTTATAAATATATCATGCAGTTTTGTAAAAAAATAAAAATGCTATTTCTTGCCCCAGGATCATGATACCATTCAGTAGAAGCACCAAATTAATTATCACCTAGATGGATGGATCTTCTGAGTGGCCAGTAGCTCTACTTAATGGATTGACTCCTATGTACACATAAGCAGGCCAATATGGCAGTGGCAAAATGTACCCACTGCACCATCCGCACCTACACCCAGCACCGATTGTGCAGAATTAAAATGCAATTGTGTCTTTATCCAAGCAATTTAAAGGGTGAGATCCTTTAAAGGCTATGTAAACCTTTTGGAAGTGCTTTTTTGTTGTTGTTTTTTTTAAATAAAAATGTCAGTGTGTTTGCAACAAACTTTCAAATTAGTTTTTATTAAAAATATGTTTTACTTTTTGAGATACAGATGCTCTGTATTCTCTATATACATCAGCTGTATCTTTCCCTGTATCCATCAGTCCCCAGGACCTGATGAGTTCTGCATTTCGATCCACCTGTAATCTATCACATTTAACTTAAGAACTTATGTGTGATAGATAACAGGTGGATGCTGCGTGTCAGAGAAATGCAGGACCTGCTTTCACTGAACCCGTCAGTCCCGCGGACCTGATGGGTACAGGATTCAGCAAACATTACAGCTGCTCTGTATACAGGATACAAAGCAGCTGTATCTCAAAAAGATAAAATCATTTTTAACTAGTTACCGACTGCTGGCTGTGTTTTTACGGCCAGCTGTCAGGGTCCTTAAAACCCGAGCCATAGACTTTTTACGGCTCGGGTTTTAACTTGCTGCCCGAGCGATCGGGCAGCTTAATGTCGGGTCTCCGGCTGTCAGTGACTGCCGGGGACTCTGAGAAGAGGATAGAAGCAGCTTTTGCTGCTTCTGTCTTCTCTGATCACTTGTACACAGCGCTCAATGAACACGCTGCAGTCTTCATTGCTCCCGGTGATCATGTGACTGGTCACATGATCGCCAGGTGCCATTACTGACAGACTGCTGCTGGGTCTAACTAGACCCAGCACAGTCATGTTAGTGACGATTGTCACTAATATGAGGGCTGATTTCCCCTGTAACTGGGGCTGCTGTACAGCTCCAGTTACAGTGGAAAAGCATGGTGTAAAAGAAAGAAAAAATATATATAAAGTTCCCCAAAGGTCTTTTCTGACCTTTGAGGGACAGACCATAGTAATACAAAAATAAAAGTAAAGTAAAGTGCAAAAAAAATTAATAATAATACACATAAAATACCCACCCCAAAAAAAATTTGCCCTCCCGCCAATCATTGTCGTAACGCTAGCCTGGACCCAATTACCCTAATATAGACATGTAATATATTCGAATTTACGGTAGACAATGACGATCACAAATAAAAGGTCTATTAAAACTATGTTATTACCCAAAAAAATTGCTGAAACTTAAAAAAGCTTATTGTTTTACTATTATTTTCAAACTTTAAGAATAAAAATTCTAAAATATCAAAAAGGATGTGTATAAAAACGATAAAAAAAAGAAACCTGCATTGTCTACGGAAAAAACATCGCAAAAATCACGTCGTTAGCCCAACAAATAAAAAAGTTATAGCCATTTAACGAACACGTGCTAAATATGGGTAAACGGTGTCTGGTCCTGAAGGCTCAAAATAGTCCGGTCCTGAACTGGTTAATAAAAACTAATTTGAAAGTTGCAACAATCACACTGACTGACAATTAAAAAAAATAATCACTTTCAAAGGTTTACATAGCCTTTAAATACTAAAAATGTTGACATGTTGCCTCTTTTGCATAGGAGTCGGGTCTATTTTGTACTAGATGCATGGTGCACTTTAACTATAGGAATGAAATGATCCACATCCTAATACTGTGCGCTGAATAAATAGTCATGAAGCAGAGAGAATGAGTAATTATGAGGTAGGTAGTGGATTTTGGCAGATGTTTGTTAGAGTCAATGCACCTTTAATGGTGCAGATAACATCTAGTGTTTCATTACCATTTCCTCAGAATCCAATTAGCTATAATTCCTTCAATATTTATAGAGAGCTGGGAAAAATCTTATGTCTTCCAACCCCTCTAGAGCCCAGACTGGAGGACCTGTAGCATGTCTTCGCTAACCACATGTGATGAGGCTACATTAAGCATTCTAAGGCTGGGTTCACATGACCTATTTTCAGACGTAAACGAGGCGTATTATGCCTCGTTTTACGTCTGAAAATAGGGGTACAATACGTCGGCAAACATCTGCCCATTCATTTGAATGGGTTTGCCGACGTATTGTGCAGACGACCTGTAATTTACGCGTCGTCGTTTGACAGCTGTCAAACGACGACGCGTAAATTGACTGCCTCGGCAAAGAAGTGCAGGGCACTTCTTTGCAACGTAATTTCAGCCGTTCTTCATTGAACTCAATGAAGAACAGCTCAAGATATACGAGCGTCACAGACGCCTCGTATATTACGAGGAGGAGCATTTACGGCTGAAACGACGCAGCTGTTTTCTTCTGAAAACAGGCTGTCATTTCAGCCGTAAAAGCCAGCTAGCGTGTGAACATACCCTTACACTCATGATTCCAGCTTGCTGTTCTTTCAGGATAGAAAACATATATCATGAGACAATGCTGCAGCTCATTTCACAGCAGCAAAGTTAATCTATTCTCTTATAATGCTTAGCCACAGTACAAGATGACCTATATACACTACCGTTCAAAAGTTTGGGGTCACCCAGACAATTTTGTGTTTTCCATGAAAACTCACACTTATATTTATCAAATGAGTTGCAAAATGACTAGAAAATATAGTCAAGACATTGACAAGGTTAGAAATAATGATTTTTATTTCAAATAATAATTTTCTCCTTCAAACTTTGCTTCCGTCAAAGAATGCTCCATTTGCAGCAATTACAGCATTGCAGACCTTTGGCATTCTAGCTGTTAATTTGCTGAGGTACTCGGGAGAAATTTCACCCCATGCTTCCAGAAGCCCCTCCCACAAGTTGGATTGGCTTGATGGGCACTTCTTGCGTACCATACGGTCAAGCTGCTCCCACAACAGCTCTATGGGGTTGAGATCTGGTGACTGCGCTGGCCACTCCATTACAGATAGAATACCAGCTGCCTGCTTCTTCCCTAAATAGTACTTGCATAATTTGGAGGTGTGCTTTGGGTCATTGTCCTGTTGTAGGATGAAATTGGCTCCAATCAAGCGCTGTCCACAGGGTATGGCATGGCATTGCAAAATGGAGTGATAGCCTTCCTTATTCAAAATCCCTTTTACCTTGTACAAATCTCCCACTTTACCAGCACCAAAGCAACCCCAGACCATCACATTACCTCCACCATGCTTGACAGATGGTGTCAGGCACTCTTCCAGCATCTTTTCAGTTGTTCTGTGTCTCACAAATGTTCTTCTGTGTGATCCAAACACCTCAAACTTCGATTCGTCTGTCCATAACACTTTTTTCCAATCTTCCTCTGTCCAATGTCTGTGTGCTTTTGCCCATATTAACCTTTTCCTTTTATTAGCCAGTCTCAGATATGACTTTTTCTTTGCCACTCTGCCCTGAAGGCCAGCATCCCGGAGTCGCCTCTTCACTGTAGATGTTGACACTGGCGTTTTGCGGGTACTATTTCATGAAGCTGCCAGTTGAGGACCTGTGAGGCGTCTATTTCTCAAACTAGAGACTCTAATGTACTTGTCTTGTTGCTCAGTTGTGCAGCGGGACCTCCTACCTCTCTTTCTACTCTGGTTAGAGCCTGTTTGTGCTGTCCTCTGAAGGGAGTAGTACACACCGTTGTAGGAAATCTTCAGTTTCTTAGCAATTTCTCACATGGAATAGCCTTCATTTCTAAGAACAAGAATAGACTGTCGAGTTTCACATGAAAGCTCTCTTTTTCTAGCCATTTTGAGAGTTTAATCGAACCCACAAATATAATGCTAGAGATTCTCAACTAGCTCAAAGGAAGGTCAGTTTTATAGCTCCTCTAAACAGCAAAACTGTTTACAGCGGTGCTAACATAATTGCACAAGGGTTTTCAAGTGTTTTCTAATCATCCATTAGCCTTCTAACACAGTTAGCAAACAAAATCTACTATTAGAACACTGGAGTGATGGTTGCTGGAAATGGGCCTCTATACACCTATGTAGATATTGCATTAAAAACCAGACGTTTGCAGCTAGAATAGTCATTTAGCACATTAACAATGTATAGAGTGTATTTCTGATTAATTTAATGTTATCTTTATTGAAAAAAACTGGGCTTTTTTCTTGCAAAAATAAGGAAATTTCTGAGTGACCCTAAACTTTTGAATGGTAGTGTGTGTATATATATATATATATATATATATATATATATATATATATATAGCAAAAAATATACAGGAGACCTGATTTTATTCTTTGGGACTGAGTTAAAGAAACGGTACAATTAAACATTAAAAGTAAAAAGCTTTCAAAATTTACAATATCATCTCCTTCCATGACATTTGTCCGCTACAAAATGAAACTCTATATCCACCTGCACAAGTTTTTCTTATTGTCCCAATGAATCTGAAATGACAAATGAAGCAGCTTTATAAGAGGTCCCGATTAAAATATCCCACTAGTTTTGTGTCTTCAACAAAATTAACATTTGTCCCCTATTTCTTGCTAACATACCAGGTGTAAGAAAAAAAAGGGGGCAGATGGGACGGAGTGTGACTGCAGTATCGAACTATACTAACATGTCTAAAATGACACATAAAACTACTAAAAAAGTTCTTGACCAAAAAAAATAAATCCCAATCCTTTTATTTCTACAGCTCCTCTATATACCTACTGTCTGTGTCTCCGTTGTAAGTCAACAAAATTAACATCTGTTCCCTACATTTCGCTAACCTACTAAATGTATGTTAGCAAAACATAGGGGAAAGATGGGAGGAAATATAACTGCAGGATCAGACTACACAGGATTTGTTTGTCATCTGTTACCATGGAGACAGATAGGTCTTCAAAGGAGCTGTAAACACCAAACACTTTTTTTCTCATTAAAACATATTGCGAAGTTGCATCATTTTTCATTTTGGGAATGCATTGGGACAATAAAACAAAGGTTATAAACTTCTGATCATTATTAGTGGGATCCTGCATGTCAGATACACACAAGTGCTGAGCCATCAGCTCACCTGACCTGACGGCCACGGCTTTGACAGAACGATACATCTTCTATGTATACAGGATACATACTAGTAGAAGTTGTATCTTAAAAATGTAAAAAATATATATTAAAGTACATTTGAACGTTTTTATAAATCACTTAAAACATTAATATCTAAAGGGCAAACAAAATAAGTGTTTTATATTAAATTAAATTTTTTTCCCCATTCATTCTATGTTCCCTGTTTTGGCATTGCCATAGCGTTGTGTCCCTCTGTTAACTGTGCAGCCCAACATTTCATCCCATGTGACTGCTGCAGCAGCTCACAGGCTGTAACGGTCACATGGGCTGCAGTATCATCACAGGAGGCCGGGCTGCGCGGAGAACAGAGGGACACGTCACTATGGTAATGCCAGTGAGGTAAGTTGTAAAGGGTTTGCCAGACACAGGTTCTGTGTCGATGCCCGGGGTTAATCAGCCATCAATAGCTCGCAGGTCTGCTAGAGTGACGCGATCTGTTACCACTCAGGCTTGCAGGCTGAGGAGAGGGAGAACCTAGGTGCTTTGTCTCTGCCCCAGTGCTGATTCAGCCTAACCAAATGGAGCCATTCATCGTGGAGGTTGACGCCTCCGAGGTGGGAGTGGGTGCTCTTTTGTCCCAGGGTACTAGGTCTCTCACCCATCTCCGTCCCTGTGCCTATTTCTCCAGGAAGTTCCCCTCCACCGAGAGCATTATGACGTTGGCAACCGCGAACTCCTAGCCATTAAATGGGCATTTGAAGAGTGGCGCCACTTCTTGGAGGGGGCTAGCCACCAGGTAACGGTCTTTACTGACGACAAGAATCTGGTTTTCCTAGAATCTGCCCGGAGGCTAAACCTGAGACAAGCTCGATGGGCGTTGTTTTTTAGGAGATTCAACTTTGTGGTTACCTATAGAGCTGGGTCAAAAAATATTAAAGTTGATGCTCTGTCGCGTAGCTTCATGGCTAGCCCGCCTCCTGAGGAGGACCCCACTTGTATTTTGCCCCCAGGCATAATCATACCCTCCGTGGATTCAGACTTAGTCTCCGAAATTGCGGCTGATCAAGGTTCTGCTCCCGAGAACCTTCCTGTAAACAAGCTGTTTGTTCCCCATCAATTCCGGCTAAGGTTGCTCAGGGAGAATCATGACTCCGCACTATCTGGTCATCCAGGCATCACTTTGTATCCCTCAAGAAACTACCCAATGCCAAGACGTTAGCTACCTTGTTTGTTAAACACATCCTGCGTCTCCATGGGGTCCCGGTCAATAATGTTTCTGACAGAGGGGTACAATTTGTTTCATTATTTTGGAGAGCTTTCTGTAAGAAGCTGGAGATTGATCTGTCCTTTTCCTCGGCCTTCCATCCTGAAACTAATGGCCAAATTGAGAGGACTAATCAGTCTCTAGAACAATACGAAAGGTGTTTTATCTCAGACTATCAAAATGATTGGGTCTCCTCCATTGCCCTCGCCGAATTTTCCCTTAATAACCGGGTCAGTAACTCGTCGGGGGTCTCCCCCTTCTTCTGTAATTTTGGGTTTAATCCACGGTTCTCCTCCGTTTCACCTGGTGGTTCCAACAATCCCGAGGTAGATGTCGTTCATCGGGAACTGGATGCAGTCTGGGCCCAGGTTCAGAAGAACCTTGAGGCGTCCCAGTACATCCAAAAGACTCAGGCAGATAAAAGACGTTCAACTAACCCCTTATTTGTGGTCGGGGATCTGGTGTGGCTGTCTTCTAAAAATTTGCGCCTTAAAGTTCCGTCCAAGAAATTTGCTCCCCGGTATATAGGGCCGTACAAAATCATTGAGGTCCCCAACCCTGTCTCCTTCTGGCTGGAGTTATCCCTGTCTTTTCAGATTCACAACGTGTTCCATGCCTCCCTCTTGAAAAGCTGCTCCCCGTCCTTGGCTTCATCGAGGAAACCTCCGGTCCCTGTTCTCACTCCGGATGGGGTAGAATTCGAGGTAGCCAAGATTGTGGACAGCAGGATAGTCCAAGGCTCCCTCCAGTACCTGGTCCATTGGAGAGGATACGGGCCTGAGGAGAGGACTTGGGTACCCGCCCGGGATGTTCACGCCGGTATATTGCTCTGGAAGTTTCATCTTCGGTTCCCCAACAAGCCAGGCCCACCTAGGAAGGGTCCAGTGGCCCCTCATAAAAGGGGGGGTACTGTAAAGGGTTTGCCAGACACAGATTCTGTGTCGACGCCCAGGGTTAATCAGCCCTCATCAGCTCCAAGGTCTGCTAGAGTGACGCGATCTGTTACCACTCAGGCTTGCAGGCTGAGGAGAGGGAGAACCTATCACAGCCTGGCCTGATGGTTCTAGCTCCCGCCCTTGGTCTATTTATACCCTCACTTGTAGCATGTTCCTTGCCTGTGATTGTCTGGTTTCCTGGCTCTGCGATTCCTGCTATTCACCCGATTGACCGCTGTCACTTATTGACCCTGACTTGCCTGACTATTCTCCTGCTCTGATTTTGCTACCGCGTACTCCCCTGGTTTGATTCGGTTCGTTCAACACTGCCTGTTGCTCACGGTGTCTCCGTGGGCAACTGCACCTACCCCCCTTGCTTCTGTGTGCCCTTGTCTTGTGTTTTCTGTCTTGCACTTACTGAGCGTAGGGACCGTCGCCCAGTTGTACGCCGTCACTTAGGATGGGCCGTGCAAGTAGGCAGGGACTGAGTTGCGGGTAGATTAGGGCTCACCTGTCCGTCTCCCTACCCCGATTCATTACATAAGTATTGGCTGTTTTTGTCTCACCTTCGTTTTCCGCAGCGTCGATTCTGGACACAATTTGGTGCGATTTTTCATCCGAATTTCCTTGCGGGTTCTAGGTCAGATACGCTGCGTACTTTTACGCAACATATACAACCTGTGGGAACATACCCAGACTGACAAACTGAGTCGTAAGTGCGCCGTCAAGTATTAAAAATTTTTTTTACAGGAAAGAATAGTGCAGCAGAGTAGGCTCCTCTGCATGACAAAATGCAGCAAAAACCTATTAAATGGACCCTAACAGTAATGTGAACGGAGCCTAATCAACTACTGTATGATATCATCCCATTGCCTGGAAATAAATTAAATAGAGAGCCATTGTTCTCTTTAAAACATAAATAAGAAGTAAATTAAATTTCAGCTGTGACATTATGATAAAAAGTACCGTAATTTAGTGAAATCAATAAAGTCCTTTGACAATCAATAAATATAGTGAATGCAAACAGTAAATATGACAGATTTTGACACTGTATTTGCCTCCTATTTTCAGTACAATTATTGGGCATTATCGGCTCTAATGTTTTATGTAGATGTGGTGCATGTAAAATCCTCGGTCATGTGCTCATAAGATCTGAATTCATTTTGAAGTATCATTTAAGCGCAGTGATAAGAGGCATTCATTGAAAATCATTCAATGAATATTAGGCAGGGAAATTGTGAATAAATACTCCATTTACTAGGGGAATTTAAAACAAATTTCACTTTGAAGAAGAGGATCGGTCCTTTTACAGATGTGTTTTGCTACACTCTTTGGAATTAGCAATTTGATGAACTGTCGCTTCGTAAGTTTTGTGATGAGTCTATTGGTATTGGAGAGGCAGGCTGAGATAAGCACCTGCTGGTTCATCCACTGAGCGATTATCCACCACAAGCAAACAGAATTCATTTCAAAACTATTGCAAATAACATGCTGAAAGGTGCAATGCCAAAGATATGGCAAATAGGTTGTAGTAATTCCTTGGAATGTGCCCCCTGTTGTGTCGTTCCTGCCTTAAATTTGTACAGAAAAATAGCGAAAAGGATGTTAATTGTTGCCTCCAAATATAAGAGGTCAGACCCGACGCAAATGATCATAAAATGCGTTACTGCATGCAGGCCTAGATACATCAATCACAGCTCCGCTATATGGAGATAGTATATGACACCCACAACTATATACACCAATTGCTATCTAATCTACATACAAGAATTAGGGTCAGCGGGACTAATATATGCCCAAATACAGAATGAGTTTCCAAGTAAAAAGACACCTGCAAAATTCTTACCTATATTTAACTATTGCATTGCCTGAACTTATAAAATTAAAGTCTAATTCCAACAGCAAAACAACTTTCTTAAATAAATGAACAATAAAACACTACGAACATGTGACCAGCAAGTGTCATGTTTACCACCAGACATCCTTTGTCATATACAGTAGCCTTGTTGCTAATGATTGCCAGGGATCACATGATTGCCGCCATGTTTAGTCCTATTCAGTCCAATGGGTGCACTACACAGAACTGATCCTTGGGCTATACTACTTGCCTGTGTAGAGACAGGGGTTCTACAGCACTGGTATAAAAAAGGAATGTGAGCAGTACTAAAAACACAAGAATATGAGTAAGTTCACACAGGGTGGATACGGGTCAGTACGATTGCATCAATACCAAATTTATAATGTTTTTTTTTAATGTTTTACTACTTTTACAAAGTAAAAACACTATTTTGTGTTGCCACACTCTGAGAGCCATAGTTTTTTCAGTCGGGGGAGCTGTGTGAGGCATTGTATTTTGCGAGAAAAGTTATAGTTTTTATTGGTACTATTTTATTGTGGTGCATGCAACTTTTTAAACACTTTTTATTCCATTTTGGGGGGGGGGGGGGGCAAGGTGACCAAAAAAATCTGCAAATCTGGCTTTTTTTGTGGATATGTCATAAACGTCCTTCATGGTGTCATGGAAGTCATAGAAGTCAATGGCTCAAAATATATTCGACTGAAATTTAGATGAGTGTTCCAACAGACACTCACGCCAGGAACTTTATCCAGCATCCTAATCAGGAGATTTCATACCGATATATATCGAGAGAGGAGAAATAACACACAGACGCTGCTGATATGCCCAAAATACTCCTCTGGAGGTTTATTTCCAAACTCAACTATAATAATATCATTCAAATGGGGTGTTAACCAATCAGAGGCAATGTGACAATAATTCTTATTCAGCCAATAGCAGACCATAAGATACATTACAGATACATCATTATAATTCTTCACACATCAGGTTTGCAGGTGGCCTATCTCTCTTGGCAAGAATGTTCCTGTAAGATGGGGGAGGCATTCCCACAAGCGTATTTGCCACCCTCCCATCTCACTCCATGTGCCTTCTCTGCAAGCTTCGTATGGGAACCAGGGTCAAAGATAAAACATACGAAATCAACATTAATTGTGTTAAAGGAACAATGACTTTCTTATTCACTACAAAAGAACCAAGATGGGAACTCCAGACAAGATGGCTGCTGCACGAAACTAAATCATTTAAACATTATTATAATCTCTTTCACATACTACATATTTTAGTAATTCGGCATCCTGCGTGATAATTCATAATGTAATTTCATACAGAGAATATAAGCAAATAAACCATCCTTCACAATGGGAAACCCCCTTTGAAATCACAAAATACATTGATTTAGTAAAAAAAAAAAGAAAAACATTCAAATGTGTACATAGCCGCTTTTCAGCATGTTCTCGAATTAGACCGAGCACCGGAAGCAATTACAGAAAGGGCACGTTCACACGTGGCAGAATTGCTGTGGAATTCCGGTGCAGACAGTCCGCACTGGAAATCCGCAGCAGGCAGTCTGTCCATTGGTTTCCACACCTTTTTAGTTATCTTCGTGCAGACGTTGCGGACAACTCTGCTGCGGACCATAGGCTGCAGAATTTGGCATCCGCAGCATACACTGGCTGTTGCGGACTTGATGCGTACTTGTGGCGGAATTTCTCCATTGACTTCAATGGAGTTGCAAAATTACGCAATGAAATACGCAGATGTTATGTGTGTTGCGTTGCGGATTTCTTTCACGAACAGGATATTTCATCATTCTGGCTGGACCTATGTGTTTCGAGGTCTATACCCAGACTGAGATGGAATGTTTTAAAAGAGAGCAGGAAGTATTCTTCACTTGAATCTGCAACGACTAATCCGCAGCAATTTACTTCACATTTTAGGCAAAGGCGCAACGGAATCTGCAACGCAGATTATGTGCGGCATTGATGCAGACAGTGTCTGCAGAAATCCGCCACGTCTGAACATGCCCAAAGGGTAAGTTCACACTGCAACTAATTTAGTAGCGGAAAATCTGCAGCATAATACAGTAGCAGCAGAGTGGATGAGATTTGAACAAAACTTATCCACACGCTGTGTAAATGATGAGTGGAAAAACGCTCAGAAATTGACCTGTGATGCGGTTCTTTAATCTGCAGCATGTCAAATGTGTTTGCGTAATTGCTGCTTTTTTGTTGTGTGTTTTTTCCATTGAATTCAATGGGGAGGTAAAACCCGCAACAAATAGCAGCTGTTGTGATTTTTGCAGCAGAAAAGCAGCGATTCCGCCGCAAAAATTGTAAGTCAGAAAAAAATAAAACCTTATACTTACCCAGAATTCTGTGCTTCTTCATCCGGGCCGGCCTCCTGGGATGACGTTTCATCCCATGTGACCGCTGCACTGGTCACATGGGATGAAACGTCATCCCAGGAGGCCGAGCTGCAGGACGGCAGAGGGACGCATCGCCATGGCTAGGTACGCATAAAACTTTTTTTTTTTGGATGTGCAGTTTTCCACAGAGGAAATTGCGGACGAAAAACCGCACCACAATTTGGTGTTATTTTTCAGCCGGAATTCCCTGCGGCGCCCAGGGCGGATACACTGTGTGCTTTTACACAGCGTATCTGCCCTGTGTGAACATAGCCTAAGACTTCTGAACTCCCTGGAGAGGTGGTTTCTTTTACTGTCAGCTCTGTTGGTTACTTTCAGGAATCACATAAATGTGGCAATGTGAGTTATGGTCCCCCCGAACTATGATCAATTCACAAGTCAGTAGATACTCTGAGTAATTTAAGATCTCGGTATAAGGTCCCCTGCACACGGCCGTAGCGGTAATCCCAATAGATGATTACGGCTATGGCTGGCCGAAGATGACCGCGGACAGTCACCCGCATTTGCGGGCCGTGCTCCCATTATAAAGTATGGGAACACGGTCCGTAAAATAAAAAAATAGGACAGATCCTATTTTTTGCGGATGCTTTCTACGGCCCGGATACCTTCCCTTAAATATACAGGAAGGTGTCTGTGGGCAATAGAAATGAATGGATCCCTACTTTGATCCGCAATTATGGTCTGTAATTGCGGATCAAAATTACGGCCGTGTGCATGGGGCATTACAGAGTATTTGGGTAAACTTTGACAAATTTGACTTTACTGCTTCTTAATAGCACTAGCAGTGTATACACATATCATATATTTCATGGATTTATGCCATAAGATTAAAAATGCTTTGTTTCTTTGTGTTTTTGCAAATGTTACAGTATAAAAAACGTCATCTCCTCATAATGATCACTTTATTTTCCCCCAAGGTGCCAGTGGTATATTAAAGCTAAAATGAAATCTGAAGAGAAAAGGCGAGCAAATCTGCAAAATGGAAACTGTGAGTAATTTGTTAGCTTATAATTTCTTCTATGACATTTTAGTATTTTCTTCTCTTTTCACTTAGTGTTATGAAAAAAAAATTTGCGAGTAAAAAGATTCTAAAGAGATAAAATTATCTATTCAGCTCATTCCAAGATGAACAGAAGTTTAATGAATATTCTTTGTGCTATCTACATTATATTACATTGCTGTCATCGTGTGACACATTGTCTTCATTAACTCCTTGTTGGCTTAGAGTATTACAGGGGTACAAAATAGGCCCATGGACACCAATTGTGACTCAGGGAGCTCGTATGGGGGCAGCAGTGCAGATACAAGAGAGTCTGTCTTATAGAATACGAGCTTCTGAACATAGGAGAACCTTTACTGGCTGAGACGCCTGCCTGACCCAGTTGCTTCTTATGAAAGTGTAGGACCCCTTGAATCACAAATACTTTATAGGGTTGTCACATGATCCTCATTGTTTTGCTATCTGTGGATCCTATTGTCTATGTAAATGAGAGGGGGTCTCATCTCCACATCTATCTATGTCCTATCGGGTGAGTGATGAGCCGCTTGGTTCTGATCGGCTTTTCACGGAAAGCCGATGTAGCGGTGTACGGACTCAATAGAAAGTCTATGGGCCCATACACCGCTACATCGGCTTTCCAAGAAACGACATACAGAAACAAAGCGGCTCAGCGCTCACACGGGCACTTTTGCTGCTTTGTTTTATCGATTGGGGGAGGGGTCTCAGTTTTTGGACCTCCACCAATGAAAACGTCTGACATGTCAGAAGTTTGTGGAACATTTAGTTATCCTTTAAGAGGGGAACAGAATATACTAATGAAATATTCACATTTGCTGAGTCCAGTTACATGTTTTTTATGTCTTATATAATTAGAGAAACACTTTAAAAATAGTTCATATTGTATTCTATATATTAAATTCATCACTTAAGAATTATTTTGGTGACAGACATTTTCTTTTTAGAGTATCCAGGCTAGTGGTGACACTACAAGTAAATCGTCTGCAAGATTTCCTGTCCTGTGCATCCAAAGAAAGATTTTTTTTTTTGACTAGCCTCACACTCTGTCAATTTTATAGCCTAGAAGATGCACCTTGTGTATGAAGTATCTTTTTAAATAATTCATACATGCCCAGCTGACTCTAGAAGCACTTGACCTCCTGAACCATCCATATTAATACATGCGCTACTCATTCTGTCATTCCTGGAAATCAACTATTATACCACTTGGGTGTAAACTCCTCAGGGCAGTGTCTCACTTTGCTTTATTATTATCTGCGCACCGTTCTTTTTCCTAGTGTTGTCTATATAATCTTTTTCCTGCATTGTAAATGTGTAAATTTACTGGATGCGGCTGAGAGCTGGGGGAATGTAAAATAAAACCTTGTAAGCATACATGTGCTAAGACATTGTGTGAGGTCATTAACTAGAACTCAAACTTGGAAAAGAACAAAAACCATTCAATAAGCTTGTTATAATGAAAAAAACAAACACCATAAATATTGTTATAGTTAAGGCAAGTTCGCCTTCCCACTGTTTTTATATATACATTATTTCCTGTGTTCTTTATTCTAATGAAGTTAAAAGGAAAAAAAAGAAACAAAGACAAATACTACTGTACTGTGTGTATTATTCTAAGAGCTCAACATAGAATATTTTATGTATCAGGCTTTGACTTCAAGGAAAAATACAAAAAAGCGTTTTTGGGTCTAACATGACATCAGTAGTGGACAATGTTTTTTAAAAAGTTCTGGTGTACTGTATTTATGAGGTCCACTGTAGAGTACAAACGGATAGAAAAGAAGAAAGAAGGCAAAGAAAGAGAAAGAAATCCCTATAGAAAGAAGAAGGGAATAGTACAAAAATATAGAAAGTAGTAGGAAACTCCCAGAATAATTGATAAGTATGTAAACCCTAAGGCCTCATACACACGATCGGGGTTTCCACGGTCCGTGCATTGGCTGGACTACTTAGAGTCAATGTACATCTTGTATGTGCACGGTCCGTGATTGCCGACGGCCCGCTACGGCCGTGTACATGAGGCCTATGGCTTCTCAAACTGTAAAGCACCCCCCAGTTGTCGGTGGGGAAGGAGATTTGATAGAAGTCATCGTATACTGGACCAATCTCTGGTTTAGCAACATAACTTACTTTTCTTCTTATTTTAATATTCTACTGGTTTAAGGAGACACATTTTTTAGATGAATTGTGGGGTAATCTTTTGTTCATACATTTCCAGGAGGTCTATCAGAGGAACTGCCCAATGCAGAGTTCAAAGAAAAGATGCTCTAGCATTGGTATTTAATGTGGAATAGTATTTACTAAAAAAGACATATCAGGAGATTGGACAGGTCCTCTATAAGAGTTTGTGTACATGTATTTTTTATCTGAACGTGTTATGACAGTTCACTTCTTTTTCCTCCTACAGTGAGGTTCCCTGGAGCAAAAACCTACATTGATCCAGACACGTATGAAGATCCTTCTTTGGCTGTTCATGAATTTGCAAAAGAGATAGATCCATCTAGAATTCGTATTGAAAGAGTAATTGGAGCAGGTAAGACAAATTCATCATTTTTTATCTTTTTGTTTTGGACAACCCTTTTCTTAAAATGATTAAAAAAAGTGAAGCTGCTCCAGAAAATAAAGCTGACCCTTTTTTTCTAATCTCAGACAACTCCTTTAAAAAGCTGCCTCTATCCTCTGTGTAAGGGCACGTTCAGACATGGCGGAATTTTTCGGCTGCAAATGTTGGTGCAGATTCGGGGCAATTACGCAACGAATCTGCACCAACATTTGCATATTTGACAGGTAATTCAGACGTTGCAGAAAACACAGCGGACTTGCCACAGATTTCAGTTTTTGCATTGCAAAGGCTGAAATCCGCAGTGAAATTCCGCTTCTTCTCCGCAACAGACAGTGCATGCTGCGGAGGGAAAATTCTGCACCGCAGCCTATGGTCCGCAGCGGAGTTTTCCGCAACGTCTGAACTAACTTGCCTAAAAATGTATTGAAACAAATGTAAAAAATGGCTGCTGGAGAATTCCACTGCGGACTGTCCGCTGCGAAATTCCACAGCAATTCCGCCACATCTGAATGTGTCCTAACAATTAATATTAGTCATTCCAAAACATTAAGGCTGAGTTCACACGTTGCGGATTTGTCGCAGATTTTGTTTTGGTTTTGACGCAGATCTCACCCTTTTGCATCAAATCCGCGACGTGTGAACTCAGCCTAAGGCCCTTTTACTCCGGCCAATTATTGGGCAAATGAGCGTTCACAGAACGCTCGTTCCTGCTAATTGCCCTGTGTACAGGGCAACGATCAGCTGATGAACGACCACAAGCCTGTTAATGGGCTGATGGCATAGTTTTAAATAAGGAAACTATTATCGTTGTCGTTATCGTTGTCTCCCTGTGTAAATAGGGAGACGTGCTGCCGACATGATAATAATGTATGGGGATGAGCGATCAGAGTAACGAGCGGTCGTCCCCATACATAGCTCCTTGTGAAAGGAGCAAACGAGCGCCGATCAACGAGCTGTCTCGTTGATCGGCACTCATTTACACGGCCCGTGACGGGCCATGTAATATCACCCCCAGTTACAGGCAAGTACCGAGGGACAATTGTATCTAGTGTTGATTTTCTTTCTAGATCAGATGTGCTGTTATAAATGAGAAAAACTGTCATTTCTAAAAGTGCACAAGACTTTAATACGTCTTGTAAATAATAACATGTTGACCATATACACCAAGTCCTTTTTTCACATGGTGGCTAGGGTTATAGTAGTGTTAACCAGCACCAGAAAGGGGCCCAATTTTAATCTTTGCTATGGGGACCCTCTATCCTCTATTTATGCCTACATTTCAGGTCCCTGATCAAAAATATATGAATTCATTAGTTATAAACACGCTAAGTAACCAGCATATTAACCCCAGGTGTTCCCCTCTTGTTTTGCTGATAGTATGCACAACTGGGGATAGACATATAATTTCTCTGTCACTCTGTTACATTTTAAACACGGTATCATGTACTTCTTCTATTATGAAAAAAAATTCAAAGTATATTACCATTTTACACAGGGGAAGTATTCAGTGTAAATAACGTCTTGATTGGTATATTTTAATTAAAATAAAAATAAATATATAAAAGAGAACATCTCATAACAGGTTCTTCATCTTTATAGCCTATTAATCAATTCCACTAGGTATGCACAAACACACCACCGGGGGCTTTGCAGCTTTAAACTTTGTATGACTTCTCGTATATTGGATCTGTAATGTTTTTTATGTTATTAACGGGTGACAGTATTTTATATTCATTTGAACCTTTGAACTTATTGTATTGAATTGCTTTACAACAGTTGTAAGTTAAAGGAATTATCTCATCAAGACGACCCCTTTTTTTAAAAACAGTCACCGCAGCGATCAGCTGATCACCACGGGTCTGGCTCCTGGTAGTCCAAGTGATCAATTGTTATCATTGGGGGAAGTTTTGTCCAGCCACACATTGTTGTATCACATGGAAACCATTCAAAAGAATACATGGCCAGGCCAATTCTCTTAGAACGGGAGCCACTCTTAGTTAGTGGTTTTCCGCACTGGCTTATGAAGAAGGATCCATTTCATAAGGCATACGAACATGTTTTCATGAGACAGCTCTTTAAATATTGTTATCTCTTATGTTTTCTGTAAAAAGTAAACATTATATACATATCTTACCTGAATTTTCTGCATTGGGTCAGTTATAAAATGTAAAAGCCCCCTTCCCTGCGCAGCCATTTTTAGTTTTTTCATTTTGTCTTTTTCCTCCCCACCTTCCAAAATCCATAACTTTTTTATTTTTCCGTCGATATAGCCGTATGAGGGCTTGTTTTTTGTGGAACGAGTTGTAGTTTTTCATGACACCATCTACTGTACCATATAATGTAGTGGAAAACTGGAAAAAATGTGGTAAAAGCAACATGTAATCTTTTTTTTCTGCGGGTCAATGCAGTTACGGCGATACCAAATTTACAGATTTTTTATGTTTTACTACTTTTACAATATAAAAGCTAACGGTTAAAAAAATTATTTGTCGCCAAATTTTTAGAGCCATAACGTCTTTCTTTTTCCTTCGATTGAGCGGTGTAAGGACTTGTTTTTTTTGCAGAGCGAGCTGTAATTTTTATTAATAACATTTTGGGGTACTTACAGCGTTTTGGTTATGTTCATTTTTTTGTTAAACTGCTTTTGTAGAAAAATGGCCAAAATATGTTTTTTGAACTTTTATTATTTGTACTTTCTTTTATACTAGGAGACTTGAACCAGTGATCGTTGGATCACTTGCAGGATATACTGCAATACTAATGTATTGCAGTATATCAGGATTCTCACAGGCTTCTATTGAGATCCGTCTTTGGTAGTGCTTAATAGGAGCACAAAGATGGCACACCTGGGAGGCTACATTAGGCCTCCAGGCTGCCACAGCAACCATGGGCAGCCCGCGGACTGTTTCTATCTTCTTAGATGCTGTGGTCAATAGCGACCGTGGCATGTAAGAAGCTAGAAACAGAAGTTAGAAACCCTAAGGGGTTAAACCAGTGGGATCCTGCTCATTGCAGTGAAGTCTCGGCTGTTTTCAACAGTGAGCCTGCTCCATCCCCCCCTGGCCTCTGCTGTATAATACATTTGATTTATTGAGTACAATTCATGCATGATCATAATATCTATCTGAGAGTCACTTAATGTTTGTACCTTTATATTGTATTATCCATAAAACACCTGCCAATTTGTTGAGATTGGTTGTAGGTTTAATTTTTTAGGCAGTGCCTATGATCCTACAGCAGTAAGGTGCCCATTGGAGGAAGTAGTGCTGTAGCAGTGGCTAAGAGGCCAAAGAGGTGAGGGGGCATGAAGGCCCACTTTTGATGATAATACCGAACACTACACCTCCAACTATAGCCGACAGTGAAGTATATTAGCACTACTAACCACTTTTGACACTCAGCTGGCTTGATTGGCCTAATATCTCACTTACATTGATGTATATCAAGTCAACGGCACCTGTTCTGGGTATTTTAAGAAGCTGGCAATACCCTCATTGTATATTTACATATTTCCTCAGATATCTGAGATGTCTTTTTAAGATGTGTTTGATTTTGTGTGATAATTTATTATCAATGACTAAATGTTGGTTGTTTTGGGTAATAAATCATTACCTCTATGATTACCTTTTTTTTTTAAATTGATGGTTGGACATATTCCATTTTGTTAACTAAATAAACCATGTTAATATCATAGTGGCTCATAAAATAACAACAAAAGGCATTTATGAGCCATGAAATGGCATTATTGCTTTTGCTTTCTACCATAATAAATTGGGAGAAGTCCAAGACCTTAATGAAGTTAAGCTTCTCTGTTCTTTCCAGTGACATCTATGAACCCGTTGATCTGGAGCTATGATAATAAAATAGGAATGGAGATGATATTGGAAAAAAATAACAAATTCATATACACCATGCAAACATATTAAAACCACTGACAGATGAAGTGAATAACATGCATTATCTGGCGTCAATGGGGTGGGATATATTAGGCTGTAAGTGTACAGTCAGGTCTTGTAGTTGATGTGTCGGAAACAGGAAAAATGGGCGAGCGTAAGGATCTGAGCAACTTTGATAACAGCCAAATTGTGACGGTTAGTCAGAGCCCAAAATGGTAGGTCTTATGTGGTGTTCCCGGTATGCAGTGATTACTACGTACCAACCAAAAGTGGTCCGAAGAAGGAACAACCGGTGAATTGGTGATAGGGTCATGCACGCCCGAAGCTCATTGATGTGTGTGTTCCAATCCCACAGAAGAACTACTCTAGCACAAATTGCTGAGAAAAAATTTCTGCTGGCTATGATAGAAAGGTGGCAGAAAACAGTGCATTGCAGCTCGCTGTATGTGGGGCTACGTAGCCGCAGACCAATGAGTGTCCATGATTACCCCTAACCACCACTGAAAGTGCCTACAATGGGCACGTGAACATCAGAACTGGACCATGAAGCAATGAAAGGGGGTTCCTGGTCTAATAATCCTCTTTGGAAAACATTAAATAAAAGTAGGTCAAGATTACAAAGTGAACTACATTCATCACTCTTATTAAACACCAACTAATTGAATCATAACTATTCAACCCGTTACTATGATGTTTTAGTGGATGAAATCATCACTGGAACACCCAATTGGTCGAGGAAGTCAAATGAAGATTGTGTACAGTCAAGGTCAGGGGCCTACTAAGTAACTGTGGGGCCCTAATCTATGTAATTTAGAATGGGGCCCACTCCAGCATGATCACCTTATCGGTACTCTGTGCCATATGTTTTTCCATAATCCACAGGGGTAATGCCCTAAATAGATGTCACAGTACATGAATAATGCACACAGTGATGTCTTAGCATAGAGATAATTCACACAGTGATGTCACAGCACAGGATAATCTGCTCGATACAGCACATTAATTATGAAAACAATAATGGCACAGTTCATAGAGTATGCACACATTTGTTTCACAATACAGGGATAATGTGTACAGTGATGTCACAGGGTATGGACAATTAACATAGTGATTTCACAGCACTAGAATTATTCACACAATGATATCATAGCACAGGAATATCGCATAACGCGCACAAAACTGTCATCTTAAATGTATTCACATCACAGCACAGCAAAAAACATAATAATCTCCCAATGCAGGTATAGTTTATACAGTAATGTCACAGTAGAGGGCTAATGCATATAGTGATGTCATATAGTGATGTCACAGAGCAGAAATAATTTAAAAAGTAATGTTGAGGTAGGGAAGTAAAGCACAAAGCAGGATAGTATCTATGGAGCTCCATAGTGAAACTTGGAATGGAGCCCCATTCAGTTTTCCATACCCCCTTCCAACATCCATAGTTATCAATAACAACAACTTACCACTAAGTGGAGATGGACCTCCATAGTTGTTGGACCCCATGGTAGCTACTATTCTACTAACCCTGGTAGTTTTGCTTATGGTCAATGTGTTTCAATTGACTGTGGTATAAGTACAGGAAAAGTACCAACTCCATGTAATAAATTTTGAAACGTACCAGTCAATAAATGTATAAAAAATACATCCATGTCACTGACTATCCCTCAGAATACAGACAAGTCAATCATTAAAGACGTAAAGAGTAGGGTACAGCTGTACAGTACATTGTCCTAGTGCAGTGCGTGAAAGGGAAGTGCATGACTTCTATATTCGGGTTTTGAATCCCTATGTCAAGTACCATTCCCTTCAGGTATAACATAGTCTATGAGTTTTTCCTGGAGTGTTTCTTTAAAAATGCAATTGTTTTTATACTATAATGTATATATCCAAGATTGTGAATACTTTTTAGAGGCACGGTTTAAATATAAATTATAAAAGCTTAACCCATGTGAAATGTGTGAATATTTTAGTTGTCTCCTAGTTTTCCTTTAACATGAGCCATTTTTGTACCTTCCTGTATAATTATTAGCAAAAAAATACATTGTACATGGTATTTAGAAACATTTAACAAATGAATTTCTGAAGCACGACGCTTAGATTTATTACTTGTCACAATTTTCTCTATTGTCAGTAACGTGGCGATGTAATTTTGAGCACATGTCTATATTAGCTTATTAATCAGTCTAAGGCTAGTTTAACTTCAGAATTAGAGTCCATGGTATTTTTAATCCTATTCTCATTTCATCAGTTCAATAAAGTCATTTATTCAAATTATTATAATTAATGCTGTAAAAGAGTCAGTGGGTCGTGAAATAAGGCAAAATAATCTAATTTAACATTGTTCAAGTTTCACTGTCTGCCATTGAAAATGTAAGCTTTATAAAATTGCTAATTTTGTCCTTAGTCTAATAACTCTAATGTAAGTGCTCGTATAATTGAGCTGTATAATTGTCAGAAAATTATATTAAGGCTGAATCCAGACAATGCATTTAGCTGACTTTTTCATGGCGTTTTCATTGGCGTTTTTTCACAACCTTTTTTGTTTAGGTCAAAAATGCTGCGGCCTGGTGTTACCTTAAAGTTAATAGTGAATTATTGAAAAGTCTACATACAATGCGTTTTGGTTTGTGCCAGTTTTTTTAGGTGTTTTTGAGGTGTCTTTTGGTTCAGTGGTGTTTTTTTTTTTTTTCCAAAGGGCAGTATCCTCTAGGAATGTATGCATTTTCTGCCTCTAATGGAAACAAGAGTGTTCTCATTCATTAACAGCAAACAAGTATCTTGAAAATGTTGAGAAATTGAAACACAAAGAATAATTAGAAACAGTACCAGTTGTCAATTTATCATAGATTTCTAGGCGGGGGGGATAACAGAGGAATAGCGCAATGTAGAGTTCTAAGAAAAGATGCTCTAGAATTGTTAGGCTATGTTCACACAGGGTATTTTGCAGGAGGAATATCTGCCTCAAAATTCAGTTTGGAAGTTTGAGGCAGATATTCCTCTCCCTGCACGCTGATTTTCGCTGCGATTTTCGCGCCGTTTTTCGCCGGCCATTGAGCGCCGCGGGCATAAAACAGCGTGAAATACGCTTTCTCTGCCTCCCATTGAAGTCAATGGGAGGTCAGAGGCGGAAGCGCCCGAAGATAGGGCATGTCGCTTCTTTTTCCCGCGAGGCAGTTTTACTGCTCGCGGGAAAAAGACGCCGACGCCTCCCATTGAAATCAATGGAAGGCGTTCTCGGGCCGTTTTTGTCGAGTTTTGTGACGCGGTTTCCGCGTCAAAAAACTCGGCAAATTACTCCGTGTGAACATAGCCTTATAGTAGTAGTATTTACTAAAACACACATCAGGAAAGCTTTCAGGTGCCAGTTGAAGAATTCCGAAGAACATAATTTTACAGTTTAGGCTTCGTTCACATCTGTGTCTCGACTCCGTTCATTGGTTCCGTTGGACCTTTCAGTCTGGCGAACCCATGAACGATAGGTTTCTGTTTGCATCACCATTTATTTCAATGGTGACGGATCCGGTGAAAATGGTTTCCGTTTGTCATCTTTGTTTAAGGGTTCTGTTGTTTTGACAGAATCAATACCGTATTCATTCCGTCAAAATGACAGAACCCTTAAACAACGGTGACAGACGGAAACCATTAGCTAGGTGTCCGCCACCATTGAGTTCAATGGTGAGGGAAGCAGAAGCTGATGTTTCCGTTTGCCTTCCCGCTGAGGGGTTAACCTGACTAAAACCTTCGACGGAACCCGTCAGTGGAAACGAACGCTGATGTGAACACAGCCGAAACGGTTAAGATTGTGTGATTTACCGTAGTTCCAGTAGCAACCTGCAGAATTGTAAATACAGCACTTGACAACTAATGCAATGTGTTTACGAAGATGCTCAACTTTTATGGACAGTATATCTATGCATAGACTGTAAAATGTTATTTCCAAGGTAGACCTACATTATAACACCATCTGTTTTTGTGCAGCTATATCTCTCTCCACAGTTCATAAAATCCTATTGCATCCCATCGGTATAAAATGTAAATAGAAATAATGCACATAATTCCTACAATCTAAATTAAAATGAAAAAGTGCTCAAGTTTATTAACAGGTTTTTTTGGGCTCCCCGTGATTTCAATGGGAGGTCAGAGGCGGAAACCGCAACAAGAAAGAACATGCCGCTTTTTTTCCCCCAAAGTGACCTGGAAAAAAACGCATCTGCCTTCCATTGAAATCAAAAGGGGGTGATTTGGGATTTTTCTTGCCGCTAACTCAGACGCGGTTTCTGCGTCAAAGCCAGGGCCAAAAAACTCTGTCTAATTTAAAACAGTAAGTAGTGGACAGGGGAAGGAAAAGAGGGGGATGCTGCTTCAGCTACTCAGTGTTTTAGAGAAACAGCATGAGGGGGAGCAGCAGGGAGCACATCTGATTGGTCAGAGCACAGAGCAGAGCTCTTACATCACACCAAGAAGATCCTGCTCACTCAACAGGCATGGAGAGAAAAAAATGTGAATTTAGAGAAACCAGTAGAGGGAAGCAAAAAAAAAAAACACAAAATATGCAGGTTATACATATCTAATTCAAATTGGAGCTGCATAAGGCAATGATTCTTAATATATTTTTCCTTGGAGGAACTTCTGAAAAATGTATATCCCCCCCCCCCCAGGGGACCCCTATACCTATCTAAGACAAGCATAATGTGCGGGTGAGCAAAACAGTCCATAATTCTCGACCATTTTTATATTCTGACTGAAAGTTTCTGACTGGTATTTTCTTGACTGATTTTCTTTCCTCCACATCATGAATCTTTAGGCCACTTTCACATGGCAGTATTTTGATCAGTATTTTGCTTCAGGATTTGAAGGTTAAAATTAGGAGTGAAACATAAATAGAGGAAAGTATAACGGCTTGTCCACACACCGCGGAATTGCCAATTTTTTTCTGTCCGGAATTTTGGACTGAAAAAATGCTGCAGAATACAGTAGCAGCATAGTGTATGAGATTTAACAAATCTCATTCACATGCTGCGTATAAATTCTGAGAAGAAGTTGACCTGCGGTGCGTATTTTTCAGACCGCAGAATTCCTGCTGCGGAAAGTGGACAGAATTGCTGAGTTTTTCAGAGGAGATGTCACCCTCTCCCAGCATTGAGAAAAACGCAGCAAATTACGCACCATTTTCTGCCGTAAAAACGGCAGGAAATGGTGCGTTTTTGCCACAGTGGAAAGTCTGCGACTTTCAACGGAATGGCTGCAGATATTTTCTGCAACAATTGTTGTATGTGGACAATCCCTAATGGAATGATTTGCACCTCTTTCCGTATTTTGGACCCACTCCTGGTTTTGACTTACATATACTGACTAAAATACTAACTAAAGTACACTCGTCTGAAAGTAGCCTTAGAGTGTAGCTAAACGTTTGACAAACTTCTGACATGTCATAGTGACATGTCAGAAGTTTGGATTGGTGGGAATCCGAGCACTGAGACCCCCACCAATTGCTAGAATGAAGCAGCTGAAGCACTCGTGTGAGCGCTCAGCCGCTTCGTGTCTGTTCGGCTTTTTCTGGAAAGCCGATGTATCGGAGTACGGGCTCATAGACCTTCTATTGAGTCTGTACACCGATACATTTATTTCTGGAAAAAGCCGAACAGACATGAAGTGGCTGAGCGCTCACACGAGTGCTTCAGCTGCTTCGTTCTAGCGATTGGTGGGGTCTCATTACTCTGACCCCCACCAATCCAAACTTCTGACATGTTACTACCACATGTCAGAAGTTTGTCAAACGTTTAGCTACACTTTAAACTGCAAAAGTATTTTCTTACTGCAAAAGTGACAACTCTTGGTCTTTGATGCCTTCTAGGGAACCCCTGACTAGGTTCTAAGAGATGCCACAGTTCCACGAAATCCTGGTTGTACTTATTTTTTATGTGTAAGTTACAGAAAAGAGGATTGGCTGTTAGCTGGGAAATATAGAGTACTAGTTATGGTGGGTATAAAGTTTCATATCAGTTTTCAAAAGTTTTACATGTTTTTAGGATTCTCAATTTACTTTTCCAGTTCCCTTAATCCCTTAGTGACCACCAAATGCGCCTTTTCACGGCGGTAACTAAGGTGCCTTAGGCTAGGCCGTCGCCTTTTCACTGCGGCCCAGTATAAGTCCCAGACAGCCGGGCTCCTGCTACAACGGCCGCGATCGAAGTTTACTTCGATCGCGGCTGTTTAACCCGTTAAATGCTGTGGTCAATAGCGACCGCGGCACTTGACTGGTTTACAGAAGAGGGAGCTTCCTCTGTCACCCATCGGCGGCCCGCAAAAGCAATGGCATCCGGGGGCCTGCCACCAGCTCCGCCTTGGGCATATGGCCAGAGGCACGTCATAATAGATTGCCTGTCAGTTTTACACTGGGACTAAAAAAAAGTAAGTAATGTGAAATAAAAAGTATTAATAAAAATTACAGTAAAAAAATAAATAAAACCATTTTTTTCCATAAAAAGTGGTTTTATTTAGTAAAAGTGTAAAAAAGAAATAAAAGTACACATATATGGTATAGCCGCGACCGTAATGACCCAAACAATAAAGTTAATATGTAATTTAAACCGCAAGGTGAACACGTAAAAAAACCACAAAAAACAATGGCGAAATTGCTATATTTTTCCATTGCCCCCCAATAAAGTCATAATAAAAATTAATAAATAAGTCCCATGTACCCCATGTACCCCAAAATTACGTCTTGTCCCGCAAAAACCAAGCCCCCATATCACTAAATTTATGGAACAATAAAAAAATAACGGCTCATGGAAAGTGACGATGCAAAAACAAATAATTTTATTTCAAAAGAGTTTTTATTGTGCAAAAGTCGTAAAACATAAAAACCCTATACATATGTGGAATCGCCGTAATCGTACCGACTGATAGAATAAATGTAACATGTTATTTACGCCACGCAGTGACAGGCGTGAATTTAAAATGCATAGTAGAATGGCGGAATTTCAGGGGTTTTTTCTATACCCCCAAAAAAAAAGTTCAAAAAGGTTAATCAAAAAATGATATGTACCCCAAAATGGTGCCATTAAAAAGTACAAATAATTTGGCAAAAGTCCTCATACAGCTATGTCGATGGAAAAATAAAAAAGTTATAGCTCTTTGAATGCGAAATATAGAAAAACGAAAAAAAAAAAAATAGCTTGGTCATTAGGGCTGGTCATAGGCTGGTCACTAAAGGGTTAAAGCTTACCTACATTTTTCAGGTGACTTCAGAATTGGCTGTCATATGTGTGTACATGAGGAATATCACTATTTCTGGCCTTTATATGAATTGTATTCTGCATTATTTAGCCGTTTTCCCCTCTGCAAGCTCTCTCTCTCTAATTCTCAGTTGTCTCATAGCTAGTGGGTGGAGCCTAATGGCTAATATGTCTTCTATAAACTGCACACATAGAAGAGAAGAATCCTCCTCTCCTTTCTCTATCTATCACATACAGAAGTTGCAGCAGCATGGAGGACATTATACAGCAGTACTGACCAGTGTAGCTGAGAATCCAACACTGTGGGGACATAGAAATCTTACCAGCAGCCTGTGTCTCTCATTCTGCTCCTGCTTCCTCTGCCTGCTCAACCCTCCCCTCTCCATAGACTTACATGCCGCATGTCTGTTATTGACTCTCCCTCTCTGCTACCTCCTCCTGCTCCCCCTCTCAATAGACTTGTATGGACAAGTAGTGAAGTGACACACCCCACCTTCTGCAGCCCGTCAATTCTGCTTAATTTTTGCTTGACAACAGGGGGTGGACAGCAGATTACAGGAAGGGAGACACCTAGTGGCAGTAACGTCACACAGAATTTGCATGAATATAACAACTACATTTTAACAGTAAGTAGATTACAATGTTGAACTATATCAGGTATAGTATTAGATTAGCATAAGTTGTTTAAAAATTTAGTATCAATTTAATGTTAACAGTGATTTACAGACTGTTGTTCCTCCTTTTCCCTCCTCCTCATGTTCCTTAATTTAAAGTAGGAATATGACCACTTAAGCTCATTTTTACCTTTATTTTATTGATGGCCTCTCTAGGAAACTAGTCATATTGTGTGATCTATTCTATACCTCAAGTAGGGTAAAGGATGTAGATCAAAAGGGGTAGAAAAGTGTCATTTCAAGAAAGGACTTGTGACTTAGAAAGACACGCCCACCCTAGAAGAAGTTTGAATATACTTGCCTCTGCAAAGCATCATGGTCCTCAATTTTAGATCCATGAAAAATGTGTTAAGGAGCACTTTTAAAAAAAAGTGACCTTAGGCCTCATGCACACGAACGTGCTTTTGCGGCCGCAATTCCCTCGGGAGAATTGCGGCCCCATTCATTCCTATGGGGCCATACACTCGACCGTGGTTCATTGAAAATAATGGCCGCGGCTATGTGCACGGCCCGCGATTTGCGGGCGGCTCGCGGCTGTCACTCCATGCCCGGCCGACCCGGAAATCACGGCCGTGCACATGGCTACGGTCGTGTGTATGAGGCCTTAAAGAGGCTCTGTCACCAGATTCTCAAATCCCTATCTCCTATTGCATGTGATCGGCGCTGCAATGTACATAACAGTAACGTTTTTTAGTTTTTTTTAAAACGTTCATTTTTGGCCAAGTTATGAGCTATTTTATATATATGCAAATGAGGTTTGAAATGGACAACTGGGCGTTTTTTTTTCGTTATGTCCAACTGGGCGTGTATTGTGTTTTTAACTGGGCGTGTTTACGTGTATGACGCTGACCAATCAGTGACCAGTCAGCGTCATACACTCCTCTACATTTATTTACACAGCAGCGATGTGCAGCCACATACACAGAGATTAACGTTACTGCAGTGTCCGGATAATGAATACACATGATCATCCATCCTGGACGTCATGTGTACTCAGAATCCTGACACTTCAGAATCTTTTCTTTGAGATTTCTAGCACGGGAAACGAAATCTCGCGAGATTTCGGAAATAAACGAGATTTTGTTTCCCTTGCTGCAATCTCACAGAAAAGATTCAGAAGTGTCAGGATTCTGAATACACATGACGTCCAGGCTGGATGATCATGTGTATTCATTATCAGGACACTTGATTAACGTTAATCTCTGTTTATGTGGCTGCACATCGCTGCTGTGTAAATCAATGGAGATGAGTGTATGATGCTGACTGGTCACGGATTGGTCAGCATCATACACGTAAACACGCCCAGTTAAAAACACAATACACGCCCAGTTGGACATAACGAAAAAAAAACGCCCAGTTGTCCATTTCAAACCTCATTTGCATATATAGAAAATAGCTCATAACTTGGCCAAAAATGAATGTTTTAAAAAAAACAAAAAAAAAACGTTACGGTTATCTACATTGCAGCGCCGATCACATGCAATAGGAGATAGGGATTTGAGAATCTGGTGACAGAGCCTCTTTAATGTTATATTAATTCATGAGTGATAACATTTTACATTTAGGGTATGTGCACACGTAGTGACCAAAAACGTCTGAAAATCTAGAGCTGTTTTCAAGGGAAAACAGACCCTGCTTTTCAGACGTTTTTTGACCAACTCGCATTTTTCGCTGCGTTTTTTGCACCGTTTTCGCTGCGTTTTTTACGTCCGTTTTTGGAGCTGTTTTCATTGGAGTCTATGAGAAAACCGCTCCAAAAACGTCCAAAGAAGTGTCCTGCACTTCTTTTGACGAGGCTGTATTTTTACGCGTCGTCGTTTGACAGCTGTCAAACGACGACGCGTAAATAACAGGTCGTCTGCACAGTACGTCGGCAAACCCATTCAAATGAATGGGCAGATGTTTGCCGACGTATTGTAGCCCTATTTTCAGACGTAAAACGAGGCATAATACGCCTCGTTTACATCTGAAAATAGGTCGTGTGAACCCAGCCTTATGAGTATGTGATAGGTAGATATGTTTTTAAAGTACTTGTACGTTTGCTATTAGTACCCTCCATCTGGTTTGGTTATCCATTGCAAAATAGCTCATTTCTGTACCGCTGTGTTTCAGTTAGACATCAGCGTCTATTAATGTCTTGCAGCTTGATACCACAACTATGTGGAATACTTCTGGCTGGAATTAATATGTTATAATAACTGGAGCAGTAATCTTGTGTTATACCCAAGCATCACCACTGCGGTGAAGTGACTACACTAATGTGCTGGCTCATCTAAAAATCTATTAAGCAAAATGTATTTTAGATGCAAGATAATTTTATGAGCATTACTTAATTTTTATTCACAATACCCCGTCCACATCAAACACTGATTATCTTACTAATTCCGTTTTTTGCTGTGCACTGTGGTAATAGGCGCAACTCCCTCACATACTGCAGCCCATTTAAAGAGATGCAAGCTTATTACATCATTATATCACGAGACCCTGATTAAGTCTCTCATATTATTAGAATGTGCCTGGCTAACATAAAAAAATTGTTTAGTACAGATCTTTTCCGCGCTAATGATAATTCACAGCTATAATTTAGGTAAACTCAAAGCACGCACAGCACACTTTCTACAACTATAATCTGTTTGAATGAGACAAATCTAAATATAACACTAAAATACTGTATCATAAGTGTCCTTACCTCAGGCCAAATAGAAACTGTAATACAGAACCTATAAAAAGAAGCATTGGTCATAATTGTGAAAAGGGGACAGGCAGGTAATGGTAGAGAAGAGATTGAGTCATTTTTGTAAATTACGTTTTTTAGTTGTGATATATTTATCTCTGTTGTGTGAATTAGGTCTTTAGTTTCCATGTTGTCAGATTAAGGGTATGTTCACACGCAGTGTTTTCAGGCGTATTTCGGGGCGTTTACGCCTCGAAAAACACCTGAAAAAACAGAAGCTGAATGCCTACAAACATCTGCCCATTGAAATTAATGGGAAAAACAGCATTTAGTTCATATGGGGCGTCTTTTTACGCCTCTGTTTTAAAAAAACGGAGCGTAAAAAGACGCTCCGTAAAAAGAAGTAGCATGTCACTTCTTGAGGCGTTTTTTGGACCATTGAACACTATGAAAAACGCCTCAAAAAAGCCTAAAAAAACGCCTGAAAAGAAGCCTCAGGGTCTGTTCACAAACTCAAAAACGTCTGAAAATACGGAGCTGTTTTCAAGGGAAAACAGCTCCTGATTTTTAGAAGTTTTTAAGCCACTCGCGATTTTCGCTGCATTTTTCACGTCTGTTTTTGGAGCTGTTTTCAATAGAGTCTATGAAAAACAGCTCCAAAAAGGTCCCAAGAAGTGTCCTGCACTTCTTTTGATGAGCCGTCATTTTACGCGCCATATTTTGACAGCGACGCGTAAAATAAAGGCTCGTGGGAACAGAACCCATTTCAGGCAATGGGCAGATGTTTGTAGGCATATTAGGGGTGTTTTTTCAGGCGTAATTCGAGGTGTAAAACGCCCGAATTACGTCTAAAACCACTGCTTGTGAACATACCCTCAATAGAAGCTCCAAATTTCATTTTCAGCTTCAAAAGCACTTGAAAATCAGAGGCTGTTTTCTCTGAAATCAGCTCTGTATTTTGAGACGTTTTTTGTTAAGCGTGTGAACATACCCTAACTACAAGCCAACCCAAGCTGGTAGGGCTTTCTGGATGTAGCAGGAACTTAGAATCCGTGCATCCGTGGTACTGACTTTACTGTGAAACAGAAATACGTGGTTATATCTTGGTCGCTCTTAGGCAAATTTGGTGTGGATTTTTAAAAAATCTGCAACAGAATTCAGCAAATGACATTTGGATTTTTGTCGCAGATTGGCCAGTGGATCCGCGTGTGGGTTCGTTTCATTGTAATTCAATGGAGCTAATCCACGTCTAATCCTCAGCAATAATGAACATTCTGCAGGTTTTTTTAATGTCTCCTGAGCATTTGAATGGGGTATAAAATACCCAGTCACATGCATTGCCGGCAGAATGTGAGCGGATTCTGTCAGGTTGTGAACAACATCATGTTTTGACACCAGACCTGTAAAGGATCTGCCAGACACAGCTTCTGGGTCGACGCCAGTGGTTACTCAGTCTGCACCTGCTCCTAAGTCTGATAGAGTGACTCGATCATCTACCACTCGGGCTGGGAGGCTAAACCCGAGACAAGCTCGATGGGCGTTATTTTTTACTAGATTCAACTATTTGGTCACCTATAGGGCTGGGTCTAAAAATATTAAAGCTGATGCACTGTCGCGTAGCTTCATGGCCAGCCCTCCTTCGGAGGAAGATCCTGCTTGTGTTTTGCCCCCAGGTATAATAATTTCCTCTGTTGATTCTGACCTAATCTCCGAAATTGCGGCTGATCAATGTTCAGCTCCCGGGAACCTTCCTGAGAACAAGCTGTTTGTTCCCCTGCAATTCCCGCTAAGGGTACTTAGGGAAAATCATGACTCTGCACTATCTGGCCATCCAGGCATCCTGGGTTCCAAGCACCTCATTGCCAGAAACTATTGGTGGCCTGGGTTGCTTAAAGACGTTAAGGCCTACGTCGCAGCTTGTGAAATTTGTGCTAGGTCCAAGACTCCCAGGTCCTGACCAGCGGGCTTACTATGTTCTTTGCCTATTCCCCAGAGACCTTGGACCCATATCTCCATGGATTTTATCACCGATCTGCCTCCATCTCAAGGCAAGTCGGTGGTGTGGGTTGTAGTAGACCGTTTCAGTCAAATGTGCCACTTTGTGCCCCTCAAGAAACTACCCAATGCTAAGACGTTAGCTACCTTGTTTGTCAAACACATCCTGCGTCTCCATGGGGTTCCTGTCAATATTGTTTCTGACAGATGGGTACAATTTGTTTCATTGTTTTGGAGAGCCTTCAGTAAGAAGTTGGAGATTGATCTGTCCTTCTCCTCGGCCTTCCATCCTGAAAACAATGGCCAGACTGAGAGGACTTATCAGTCTCTAGAACAATATTTAAGGTGTTTCATCTCTGACTGTCAATATGATTGGGTCTCCTTCATTTCCCTCGCTGAATTTTCCCTTAATAACCGGGTCAGTAACTCGTCAGGGGTCTCCCCCTTTTTCTGTAATTTTGGGTTTAATCCACGGTTCTCTTCCGTTTCACCTGGTGGTTCCAACAATCCCAAGGTAGATGTCGTTCATCGGGAACTGTAAACAGTCTGGGCCCAGGTTCAGAAGAAACTAGAGGCGTCCCAGAGCATACAAAAGACTCAGGCAGATAGAAGACGTTCTGCTAACCCCTTGTTTGTGGTCGGGGATCTGGTGTGGCTGTCTTCTAAAAATGTGCGCCTTAAAGTCCCGTCCAAAAAATTTGCTCCCCGGTATATAGGGCCTTACAAGGTCATTGAAGTCCTTAACCCTGTCTCCTTCCGACTGGAGTTACCCTTGTCTTTTCGAATACACGACGTGTTTCATGCCTCCCTCCTGAAACGCTGCTCCCCGTCCTTGGCTCCCTCGAGGAAACCTCCTGTCCCTGTTCTCACCCCTGAAGGGGTAGAATTCGAGGTGGCCAAGATTGTGGACAGCAGGATGGTCCAAGGCTCCCTCCAGTACCTGGTTTATTGGAGAGGATACGGGCCTGAGGAGAGGACTTGGGTACCTGCCCGGGATGTTCACGCTGGGGTATTGCTCAGGAGGTTCCATCTTCGGTTCCCCAATAAGCCAGGTCCACCTAGAAAGGGTCCAGTGGCCCCTCATAAAAGGGGGGGTACTGTAAAGGATTGCCAGACACAGCTTCTGTGTCGACGCCCATGGTTACTCAGTCTGCACCTGCTCTTAAGTCTGATAGAGTGACTCGATCATCTACCACTCGGTCTGGGAGGCTAAACCCGAGACAAGCTCGATGGGCGTTATTTTTTACTAGATTCAAGTTTTTGGTCACCTATAGGGCTGGGTCTAAAAATATTAAAGCTGATGCACTGTCGCGTAGCTTCATGGCAAGCCCTCCTTCGGAGGAAGATCCTGCTTGTGTTTTGCCCCCAGGTATAATAATTTCCTCTGTTGATTCTGACCTAATCTCCGAAATTGCGGCTGATCAAGGTTCAGCTCCCGGGAACCTTCCTGAGAACAAGCTGTTTGTTCCCCTGCAATTCCCGCTAAGGGTACTTAGGGAAAATCATGACTCTGCACTATCTGGCCATCCAGGCATCCTGGGTTCCAAGCACCTCATTGCCAGAAACTATTGGTGGCCTGGGTTGCTTAAAGACGTTAAGGCCTACGTCGCAGTTTGTGAAATTTGTGCTAGGTCCAAGACTCCCAGGTCCTGACCAGCGGGCTTACTATGTTCTTTGCCCATTCCCCAGAGACCTTGGACCCATATCTCCATGGATTTTATCACCGATCTGCCTCCATCTCAAGGCAAGTCGGTGGTGTGGGTTGTAGTAGACCGTTTCAGTCAAATGTGCCACTTTGTGCCCCTCAAGAAACTACCCAATGCTAAGACGTTAGCTACCTTGTTTGTCAAACACATCCTGCGTCTCCATGGGGTTCCTGTCAATATTGTTTCTGACAGATGGGTACAATTTGTTTCATTGTTTTGGAGAGCCTTCAGTAAGAAGTTGGAGATTGATCTGTCCTTCTCCTCGGCCTTCCATCCTGAAAACAATGGCCAGACTGAGAGGACTTATCAGTCTCTAGAACAATATTTAAGGTGTTTCATCTCTGACTGTCAATATGATTGGGTCTCCTTCATTTCCCTCGCTGAATTTTCCCTTAATAACCGGGTCAGTAACTCGTCAGGGGTCTCCCCCTTTTTCTGTAATTTTGGGTTTAATCCACGGTTCTCTTCCGTTTCACCTGGTGGTTCCAACAATCCCAAGGTAGATGTCGTTCATCGGGAACTGTAAACAGTCTGGGCCCAGGTTCAGAAGAAACTAGAGGCGTCCCAGAGCATACAAAAGACTCAGGCAGATAGAAGACGTTCTGCTAACCCCTTGTTTGTGGTCGGGGATCTGGTGTGGCTGTCTTCTAAAAATTTGCGCCTTAAAGTCCCGTCCAAAAAATTTGCTCCCCGGTATATAGGGCCGTACAAGGTCATTGAAGTCCTTAACCCTGTCTCCTTCCGACTGGAGTTACCCTTGTCTTTTCGAATACACGACGTGTTTCATGCCTCCCTCCTGAAACGCTGCTCCCCGTCCTTGGCTCCCTCGAGGAAACCTCCTGTCCCTGTTCTCACCCCTGAAGGGGTAGAATTCGAGGTGGCCAAGATTGTGGACAGCAGGATGGTCCAAGGCTCCCTCCAGTACCTGGTTTATTGGAGAGGATACGGGCCTGAGGAGAGGACTTGGGTACCTGCCCGGGATGTTCACGCTGGGGTATTGCTCAGGAGGTTCCATCTTCGGTTCCCCAATAAGCCAGGTCCACCTAGAAAGGGTCCAGTGGCCCCTCATAAAAGGGGGGGTACTGTAAAGGATTGCCAGACACAGCTTCTGTGTCGACGCCCGTGGTTACTCAGTCTGCACCTGCTCCTAAGTCTGATAGAGTGACTCGATCATCTACCACTCGGTCTGGGAGGCTGAGAAGTGGGAGAGCCTTTCACAGCCTGGCCAGACGGAGCTAGCTCCCGCCCTCTGTCTATTTATACCTTCATTTCCTGCTTCTCCTTTGCCTGTGATTCTGCTGGTTTCCTGGCTCTGCTGCTGCTGCTTGTACCATTTGTCCTCTGCTTCATACTGACCCTGGCTTACTGACTACTCTCTTGCTCTGCGTTTGGTACCTCGTACACTCCTGGTTTGACTCGGCTCGTTCACTTCTCTTGTAGCTCACAGTGTTGCCGTGGGCATCTGCCCCTTTTCCCTTAGCTTCTTTGTACCCTTGTCTGTCTGTCGTGCACATAGTGAGAGTAGGGACCGTCGCCCAGTTGTACGCCGTCGCCTAGGACGGGCCGTTGCAAGTAGGCAGGGACTGAGAGGCGGGTAGATTAGGGCTCACCTGTCTGTCTCCCTACCCCGTCATTACAAGACCTGTGTCTTCATGAGGTAAATTTACTCACAAAGCTGGATGACAACATCATGGCTGACATTAAAGGAGTTGCGTTGTTGAGAAACCCATTTTGAAATACCCTACTAGGGTATTCTGAGTTAGTCCATCTAGGACCCTCTACTATAAACCAATCTAGAGATTGCTGCATAGATCATCTCTTGCTCTGTAGGACCCAGCAGGTCCATACATTACATGGGCAATGCTTCGTTTTCCCTGTCGTGGCGCTGCATGGAAATTGATGACTTACAGCTGGGTTCCCCCACAGTGTATAGCTAATGGGTTAGAGACCCAGTAGCAACACACCCTGCAATCATCTTATTAATCGGGACCCGTTTAACAGAAGAGAAGTATCCAAAGCGGACACTCTTTAATGGCTTTCATGAGGTTTCTGTTATCCATTACGGGAAAACTACATAAGGGCATATACCGTTTTTCAATATTTTTATTAAAGAGGCTCTGTCACCAGATTTTGTAACCCCTATCTGCTATTGCAGCAGATAGGCGCTGCAATGTAGATTACAGTAACGTTTTTATTTTTAAAAAACGAGCATTTTTGGCCAAGTTATGACCATTTTTGTATTTATACAAATGAGGCTTGCAAAAGTCCAAGTGGGCGTGTTTAAAGTAAAAGTCCAACTGGGCGTGTATTATGTGCGTACATCGGGGCGTTTTTACTACTTTTACTAGCTGGGCGTTCTGACGAGAAGTATCATCCACTTCTCTTCAGAACGCCCAGCTTCTGGCAGTGCAGACACAGAGCGTGTTCTCGAGAGATCACGCTGTGACGTCACTCACAGGTCCTGCATCGTGTCGGACGAGCGAGGACACATCGGCACCAGAGTCTACAGTTGATTCTGCAGCAGCATCAGCGTTTGCAGGTAAGTAGCTACATCGACTTACCCAACTCACTTTTGGGGAGTTTCCAATGTACTGGTACCTTAGGTGCTTTGCAAAAGCGACATGGTGTCAAGAAACCAATCCAGCAAAATCTGTGCTCCAAAAGCCAAATGGCGCTCCTTCTTTTCTGATGCTTGCCCTGTGCCCAAACAGCAGTTTATGACCACATATGGGGTATTTCCCTACTCCAGAGAAGTTGCTTTCCAAATGTTGGGGTTCTTTTTTTCCTTTATTTGTCGAGAAAATGAAAAAATTTTGAGCTAAATCTACGTCTTATTGAAGAAAAAGGATTGTTTTTATTTTCACTGCCCAATTCTAATAAAATCTATGAAACACCTGTGGGGTCAAAATGCCCACTACACCCCTAGATGAATTCCTCCAGGGGTGTCGTTTCCAAAATAGAGTCACTTTTTTGGCTTTTTCACTGTTTTGGTCCCTCAGGGGCCTTGCAAATGCGACACTGCCTCCGCAAACCATTCCTGCTACATTTGAGCTTCAAAAGCCAAATGGCGCTCTTTCCCTTCTAAGCCTTGCCGTGTGTCCAAACAGTCATTTCTGACCACATGTGGGGTATCGTTTTACTCGGAAGAAATTGGTTTACAAATATTGTAGTGCTTTTGCTCTTTTAGTCCTTGTGGAAATAAGAAAAAATTAGCTAAACCTACATTTTCTTTGAAAGAATGTAGATTTTAATTTTCACGGCCTACTTCCAATAATTTCTTCAAAAAACCTGTGGGGTCAAAATGCTCACTAAACTTCTAGATAATTTCCTTGACGTGTGTAGTTTCCCAAATGGGGTCACTTCTGGGAGATTTCCACTGTTTTGGCCCTGCAAAAGCACTTCAACCCTGACATGGTGCCTGTAATATATTCTAATAAAAAAGAGGCCCAAAATCCACTAGGTGCTCCTTTGCTTCTGAGGCCTGTGTTTCAGTCCATAAGCACACTTCTCTGGTAAAACTTTCTGTGTTACAAAAAAAATGGATTAAAAATGTGTTTCTGCAAAAAAAAACAAAAAACTAATTTGTGAATGTCACCTTTACTTTGCTTTAATTCCTGTGAAATGTCTAAAGGGTTAAGAAACTTTCGAAATGCTGTTTTGAATACTTTGAGGGGTGAAGTGCTTAAAATGGGGTGAGTTTATTGGGGGTTTCTAATATATAAGGCCCTACAAGCCACTTCACAACTGAACTGGCCCCTGTAAAAATAGCCTTTTGAAATTTTCTTGAAAATGTGAGAAATTGCTGCTAAAGTTCTAAGCCTTGTAACGTCCTAGGAAAATAAAAGGATGTTCAAAAAACGATGCCAATGTAAAGTAGACATATGGGGGATGTTAATTAGCAACTATTTTGTGTGGTATAACGGCCTGTCTTACAAGCAGATACATTTAAATTTAGAAAAATGCTCCTTTTTGCAATTTTTCACGACATTTTTGTGTTTTTCACTATTAAAGTGTAGCTAAACGTTCGACAAACTTCTGACATGTCATAGTGACATGTCAGAAGTTTGTATTGGTGGGGGTCCGAACACGGAGACCCCCACCAATCGCTAGAACGAAGCAGCTGAAGCGTTCGTGTGAGCGCTCAGCTGCTTCATTTCTGTTCGTCTTTTTCCAGAAATAAATGTATCAGTGTACGGACTCAATAGAAAGTCTATGAGCCCATACTCCGATACATTTATTTCCCTAAAAAGCCAAACAGAAACTAAGCAGCTGAGCGCTCACACGAACGCTTCAGCTGCTTCGTTCTAGCGTTTGGTGGGGGTCTCCATGCTCGGACCCCCACCAATACAAACTTCCGACATGTTACTATGACATGTCAGAAGTTTGTCGAACATTTAACTACACTTTAAATACTAAATGTACTTAGCAAATTTTAACAGTATCATAAAGTCCAATGTGTCACGAGAAAACAATCTCAGAATCGCTTGGATAGCTAAAAGCATTCCGAAGTTATTACCACATAAAGTGAAACATGTCAGATTTGAAAAATGAGGCTATGCGAGGAAGGTCAAAAGTGGCCAAAGAGGGAAGGGGTTAAAGGCTCTGTTTGCTCACATAGACTTTACACAATAGAAATTACTTTACCAAATATATAATAAGTCAACACAAGTACCTGAAAAGTAGAAGGTATTCTTATTATGGGAGGAGAAAAAGCAGTAAACATAATATTGGCATATAAAGATAAACACAAATAATAATATTGACATGTAATCTTGTCATTATCTAATCTATAGAAAGGATAATTAACATTGTAAAAAGTTATTACAAAACTCTACAATTAAAGAAAACAAAATACCCAACAAATAATTGAGGGCAGTGATCAATAATAAAGGAAAAATGTTGGGGAATGGGGGGACTGTATACCTACTTCCGCCCTTAAAAAAATACCGACATCTCTTTAAATGGACACTGTCTTTTCAAAGAACTTATTCTAATCTAATAGTATACCTGATATGGATCTACTTTGTAATTGACTTACTGTTAAACATGTTGTTTTATCCATGCAAATTCAGTGTGAAGTTACTGCCACTAGGTGTCTCTCTTCCTCTAATCTGCTGTCCAGTCTCTGTTGTCAAGATCTGTCCCTAGTTACAGAGCAGACAGTCTGCTGCCAATACAAGTCTATGGAGTGGGGAGGGGAGCAGGAGTAGAGTGAGAAACACACAGACAGATGTGCTGGAGCTTCCTGGTAAGTGTTATATCCCACATAAGTGCTGAATTCTCAGCTACACTGCTAATTACTGCTGTATAATCTCCTTCAGGCTGCTGCAGCTATTTTATATATATATATATATACATATATATATATATATATATATATATATATATATATATATATATACAACATGTGTGTGTGATAGATAAAGATAGGGGAGCAGAATTCTCCTCCTCTCTGTTTGCAGTGTATAGAAGACATGATTGGAATTAGGCTCTGCCCATTAGCTCATACACAACTGAGAATTAGAGATAGCGCCTGCAGAGGGAAAAACTGCTAAATAATGTGGAATACAAGTCATAAACTGGCCAGAAATAGTGTTATTCCTGATGTACACACATATGGCAGCTTATTCTGAGAGTCCATCTGAAATGTTAGGTCCATTTTAACCTCTTATGTCGTACATTTTCTTCAGGAACTCTGAACTAAGAGACTTTAAAAAGAAAAGATGAAAGACAAGACATATGAGGGTAAAGTCATGAACGACAGACAAGACTCAAACAAGGACAGATACAATAGCGGTGGAGGTCACCATGAAAATAATTACAGATTAAACGATAATCAGAGTCTAGAGGAATAAGCTATTCAAGGTTGCCAGATTCGGTCAAATTTTGACACTTTGTCATTAATTATGCTGTTTATTAACCATGATCCTCATTAGTTTCCTCCTGACTAGATCGAAAGGTAGGGAAGCGTATTTCCAGGAACGAGCTATTGTGATTAAGGTTGCCAAAAAAATAAAAGAAATAAGGGAATGAGTATGGGAAGGGATCTAGTGTATTCATTAGCATATACATCGTTTGATTGATAACTCTGGTATTTTTTCACGGCAAGAGTAGGACAGTCTGCTTTCTATACCAATGTAAAGGCATAAAATGAGACACATCACATAGGGTCCCATTGTAAAACAATATATATCCTGGGCAATTTTTTTTACTGTATACCATTCTATGTAATAGTGAAGTCTACTATGCTACATACCGCCAAAAATAGGTATACTCTACCAATGTATACGGGGAGGACACTCTTTTAGCCTCTGTTGGGTAAGTGGAGCCCTTTGGAAATGCTTAGCATTTACGCTGAGAGCTTTTACTGACGCACATTTAGCATAGACTTAACGGCTCTGTAATGAATGGAACCATGACATGAAGGGAGCCATAACAAGGCTTCTGTCAAACAGCAAACCAAATTGCAGATCTCAGTAGATAGATGAGAACACTAAGAAATGGCTGTATAGAAGACGTCCCTCAAAGGGACAACTCAGGGTTTCACCATTCCACAGAATTTTTTATCTTTCTTGGCACTATAAATACAGTTATGTTTGAATGGTAATTTTTTAAATTATAATAGATAGATGGAAGCGAGCATAATTGAAGTTATGGATAACTACTGCTCTAACTTTCCTGGTTAATACTGTATGGAGCGAAAAGGCCTTTCAGTGACTGGCCTGTACTATGCCAACCAGTACCATATGAAACTCACATGAGCTGTGCCCCTATTTTTATCCATATTGGGGGTCTTCTTGAGAATTGCTGATATAACGCACATTTAATTTAAAAAAAATAATTCAGGGTTGTCAGATGATCCTTAAAATGTTGACATTTTTCAAGAAACACAGGGTCACTACAGAAAAAAAATCTCTAAAGTTCTTATCTCAACTCAAATGCCCAGCTTATCATATGATATTATTTCAAATATCTGTGTAATATTCGCGAAAAGGTTAGGCCTGTGTAGATGAGATGAGCATGCAGAGATATATTAACTTAAACCAAGTAATGTTGATCTAAGGGGAAATCACACAAGAATTACCGGTGCCAGGGAAATGTGTTTGTCATTAGGAAATATTACATGCAGTACTGAACAAACATTCCTGGTATATTTCTGTCATGAAGATTACACTGCCTTTTGAAAAAAAAATACTTGAATTTTATTTACCATGTCATAATTTGGGAAAATAATTTGAGAATGGAATACTGGAAGTTTCTGAAACAAAACAGCCCAGGTAATATAAAGTAGATTTCCGATAAAATAGTATTTTTTATTTACCCTTTTTTTTTCCTGATACTAAGAGTAAGGCCTCATGCACACGACCGTGCTCGTAATTACGACTCGTAATTACGAGCACGGCCGGCCACGGGCAGCGGGCCGTTTTTCCGAGCCGTGCTCCCGTTATAAAGTATAGTAGCACGGCCCGTAAAATAAACATGTTCTATCTTTTTAACGGCACGGGCACCTTCCCGTGAGAAAACGGGAAGGTACCCGTGGCTAACAGAAGTCTATGGGCCCGTTATTTCGGGTCGTAATTACGACCCGCAATAACGGGTGTTTTTACGGTTGTGTGCATGAGAGAGGAATGTGAATGAATGAGAGGTCCATAAAATTTCTACCACAAAGCCAGAAGTAAATACAAACGGAATCAATAGTATAAAGTCAAGACTTGGAACTCGATTGCATCCATATTTAATTGTCAATATTTCAGACGTAACATCCAGGACCACATTGATTCTACTGAATCATACTTAGATCATCATGGAACCCAATTTGGTGATTTAAATTTGTCCATTGACTACATGGAGTCCGGGTATTGCAGCCTTAATACAGCCCCTAGCACGCAGCTGTGTTACTACCATCGGAAATTGTCAACAGCGCATCTCCTCGTATTAACGATCGTTCATCCCCATACAGTTTACATTGGCCCGTGTAAAGAGCCTTTAAAGAAAGCCGACCAACCTGTAATTATGGGTGCTGTTGTGGGCATGTATCTGCCCATGTAAACCCAGCTTTAGGTATATGTGTGTTATACTGGATGGGAATAGGCGTGTCTATTCACATGCTGTCGTAAAAATCCACAGCATGCCTTACCTATCTTGAACATTTACTTTTGTGTCTGCATCTAGAATTTTTTTAAAAATGCACATTTTGGCGCATTTCATCTCAGAATAATTTAAGAACAAATGTATGTTCCTCACTTGACACGTTTAAAAAGGGGGCGTGCCTCAGATGTCTGTGGTTTAAATGTGCCAAGGTGCGCAAAATAAAGACTAAGCCAACCAAAATTTGGTATAAGGAAGATAAAAGTCTCTAGCATGTCTAGTAAGATTCGCCAAATGTATCATTCAGCGTGCCTCACTGGGATATAGTTGGTGCATCTACAAACTATCTGGTTTAAGTTTATGCTGTCCAAATCTCAGACAGCTCAGTAAATGTGCCCCAATGTATTGTAAGGGGTAAAATCTGCATGTAAAATCTGCCTGTAAATGAAGTCAAGCTGTGAAACATGGCCCTATGGGTAGGATCTTATTTTATGGCGACCGTTTCGGAACTTTTGATATACTTTACTATGAAGGAATGATAATCCAGAATATTTGTAGAACACGCTATCAATATAGTAAAATTTGACTGTGTTGGTTTTTTTATTATGATTTTTTTTTTATTTATCAAATTTAACACTCAGCCTCTGGGTACTTTGAAGTTTCTTTGGGGAATGTCTTTCTGTCATGCATCTATTAAGCCAATAAGTAAATAAAAGTAAGAAGAATAATCTTTATATTACACCAACATATTCCACTATGCAATCAGACATTCAGGAGTATCCAGTTTCTCACCGATCCTGAGAATTCTGTGTCTCCTCCTCTGATTTCCCCTGCACAGCGGTGATTCCTGCCTCCCGCTATGCAGAGAACTGCAGCTGAGTTCTATTCAAAAGAATAGTGCCATGTTAAAGTTCCCCACACAGCCAGTGGCCTGGAGGTCCGCTTTGCAGGGAAAGCAGCGCTAAAGCAGTGCTCTGGCCCCTGGAATCTCGGGATTGGTTGAGATCCTGACAGTCAGACCCCCACTGATCAGAAAGTGATGGCATATCCTAGTGATGAGAATAACTTTTTAAGTCTAGGATCACGGCAAATTTTTCCTCGGCGTATGCACTCAGAAATTCTCCAGGCATATACAGTATATATAATGTGCACATAAGCTATCATTAGCCAAATATATGCCAAAAGAGTGTCCTTTTAGCATACATTCGGGTATAGGTAGCGTAGTGCGAGTTTAATGGGAGTCAATGGAAGATGTATGAGTACGACCGATAGGACATTTCAGTCCCTTCTGGAGCATCTTTTCTTAGAAAAGATGAGCCGTGTTGTACTGTAATGTTATTTGTCCTGGAAACGTATGAATAAATGAGTGTTGCCATACCCCTTTTCAAACGGTCATGTCTCTACACACTCTGACACTGTCTAATAAGTGCTGACAAGGTCAGATTGTATAGGGACAAGGGAAATCGCAATACCCAATCGTCAATTTATTCATACACTTCCAGGAGGATTAACAGAGGAACAGCACAATGCAGAGCTCTAAGATAACATGCACAAGAATTTTGATTTTATGGGGAATACAAGTATTTACTACAACAGACATATTAGGAGAGATGGCAGGTCTTCTGTAATGAAACCGCGCTGTGATTACTAGGAATATCCATTTATGCATTTTACTAATAAAAACTAAATTATAGATTTACCTACAATTTAATGTTAATTTCTGTTGATCTAAAAGGAATGTATATTTAGCAACCTGCAGCTCTTGCACCAAAAACATAGTCTAACGGGTTCATTTTATTCTAAAAGCTGGTAGGAAGATTTGGATATTTATTTAAGGAATTGTTAGTTTTTAGGTTTGCTTTTGGATTAAGTATGATTGCATGCTGTACACGTTGTGCAATATGAGTAGTATCTGTATTAATACGAAGTTATCATTTTAGGGGAGTTTGGAGAGGTATGTAGCGGAAGATTGAAGACACCTGCAAAGAAAGAAATCCCAGTAGCCATTAAAACTTTAAAAGGAGGTTACATGGACAGGCAGCGGCGAGATTTTCTCCGAGAAGCCAGTATCATGGGACAGTTTGATCATCCAAATATCATCCGGCTCGAAGGTGTTGTTACAAAAAGTAAGTTTTTCTTTCCTATTGTTGTGGATGTTGACATCAAACTTCACTTTTCAGGAAGCAGCACTGTTAAATTGGTCGTACCAACAGGCAGTTATCATACTCAAAGAAGCAGTGTATAGTATTCCAAAGTGGTGTTAACCCATCATGTCAGCTACTATTATAACACTATATTTACCCACAGCTTAAAATACTGAAATCTGGGGTTCTCTTTGGTAGGCTCCACACTCTGGACATCTGCAATAGCTGTCCCTAATATATACTGATAGTGTCCGCAGCTCCAATTTCCTGATATAGAGAACTTAGGAACCTACTTCATGCTGTTTTTATTATTGAGCTCAATGTATAACATTATTCTATAAGCTCCTATGCTCCCTCTAGTGGTGGCTGCAGGAAGAATTTTATCATTTTACTTTGTTTATGAAGGGAGTTTGGTGCTCTGCTTTAGAAAAATCATTGTAAGGATATATCAAGAAATCAATCCAGCCACCACGGGGAGGGGGGGGGGGGCTTGCTGCATACAGACAAATGCAGTTCTTATTGAACTCAATCAAGCATCTTTCTTTAATAGGCTCCCCCTAGAGGTGGCTGCAGACAGATAGAATTTTGTCACTTAACTTTAAAGCAGAGGATTTGGAGCTCTAAAACACACAAAAAAAAAAAAAAAAAAAAAGATCTAGTCCCTACAACAATTGTGGAATCGGCACAGAATTTCATGAAATGGTGTTAAAGTAGTAGACATTCACTTTAGGATTAAAGCAGAAGTTCCTAATTTGTACTAATATTCAATTCTAGCATATGAGACCATTAGTCAACATTCACATAAACAAAAAAGTATAAAGTGGTGTTCAATCTAACGATGGATATCTCACTGACATCTGCTGGTTGCATTTTATAGGATACATTGTAGGATATAGCTTGGTTGCTACAATCTTTAGCACAATACAATGTATACCACACAATATGTAACAATCTGTAACAATTTATTGTATAGAAAAAGCAGTTATCCACTTCGTACAGTCTCTTTTTCTTAGAAGGGTCCTCCGACTATAAAATGATCACAATGTGTCTTGCTGCTAGGACCACCAGAGATTAACTGTTATCTTTTAGGGAACATATCACCAAATTCCCTGCACAAGATTTACCATACACAGCTTACTTATAAAATCAATAGGCTGTCCATGTCCTCTAGGGTGAGAGACAAGGGTCCTGAATAGGTGACTCCATCTATTAACTCAGAATTCCCTAATAAGTAGAAACTAGACAACTCTGTTAGGCAAAGGATGTCAGCTAAGCCTTGAGTTGCATTATATTTATATGAGACTCCATATGCCCAATATACTTCATACCCCAGCAGGAGTTAAAATTGGTCTCTGCCATGTAGCAAGTTGGAATAACTAAAGGCCTTATTACATGGGCCAATGTTCGGGCAAACGAGCGTTCATATGAACGCTCAGTCCTGATCATTGTCCTGTGTAATCAGGGCAACGATCAGTCGATGAACAAGCAAACACTCGTTCATCGGCTAATCTGCTCTTTTATGTAAAATTACAAATCATCGTTGTCGGCAGCAAACCTCCCTGTGTAATCAGAGAGACGCGCTGCCGACATGATAGAAATGTATGGGGACAAGCGATCGGAGTAACAATCGCTCGTCCCTATACATAAGCAATCATTGGAGAGGCGCAAATGAGCACCGATCAACGAGCTGTCTCGTGGATCGGCCCTCGTTTACATGGCCCACTTTCGACCATGTAATAGGACCCCAATGATTGAGCTTTTTTGTTGTTGTTTTTTTTAGAAGAGATCCCAGCCCTTCAGCGCTCTCACACCCAATAACGCTATTGTCATACAGGGGTAGCATTCCTTATCTTTATTCTGATAACTTATAACTTAAGCTATTGAAATATCATTGAAAAAGTCAAGTTAAAGTTTCTTGCCACTGCGAATTTAATGCTTTAAAAGTCAAATAAAAGATTGCTACATCTGTATGTCACATTTTCCAGACTGCTTAGTAAATACTTAAAAAAATATTGTTATCTCTACATATTGCATGAAATTATTAATGTACACCCAACACTTAATAAAACAGAACATTTCCTCTTTTATTTCAGCTAAGTTCCATTAAGATTTGTTTAAACGAGCTCCTAAAGTGTGCTGATGCTTGTGTGATATTTATCTTTTGTGATGATTTTAAACCAATTATTACATTCTCCTGAGACTTTTCATGAGCGTATGATATGACTAAAATCCTGTAGATAAGTTTAACGGTGTATATGGGAGAGAATAATTACTATGGCTCTCAGGAAATGTGATGTAACCTTCAGTATATGTCTACTATACTTATGTTTAGTGCCAGTTATCTTCCCTTAGCTTTTGTAAATAATTTTTTTAATTGAGCTTTACCTGTTTTATTATACAAATTCCTTAGAAATCCTTCACAAGTTAACATCTACGGAAGGAAAGAATATCAGTCATGCATGGACATAGTTATAGTGGGTGCAATGGTAGCACAAGCACCCGGGCACTGGATTCTAAGGGAGCCCCTCTGCCACATAGGAAGACACAAGTATTATATATGGCTCATGGCAGGTATAAGCCCTGTTACAGACTTTGCATTTGGGCTCAGAAGCTTCTACTTAGCCCGTCTACCCAAACTACTGTATCTTTCCCCTTTGCCTCCGAGATTGTAGGATCTCGCGGGCAGGGCCTTCTCTCCTTCTATACCAGTCTGACACTCAGTAAGCTCATGTTTATGGTAATTACTTTCTTTTATCGTTTATTCATGTTATGGGTTTGTATGTGTACAGCGCCGTGGAAATTAAATTGGCGCTATAAAATAAATAATCATAATAGTCTACTGATATATCCCAAGTCATGGCTGTCTTTAAATATTTTATAACAAATCACACAACTGCGGAACAACTAGGGTTCAAACATCCAATTTTCTAGAAGCCGACCAATGTCTTCAGTTGGATCCCCTACTTCCTGGTAACTTATAGTTAACTTGCAGTTTTTGCCGCAATTGCAGTAGTCGTAGTAAAACCGCACCATTTTTGTCAAAACAGATGTATTTCTACCGTGATGGCGGCAACAAAAAACACCACAAAAAAACATGTAAACATACCCTAACTGCAGGATCAGACTACACAGGGCTTGTTTGTAGTCTGTTGCCATGAAGACACATAGGTGTAACGTCTATGGCCGCGGCCCGTCGTTCTGACTTACCCTCCGACGGCCAAGGCAAACCCTGCAGCGTCTTCCTCCTGTGAGACACCGTCACTCACCGCATGAAGAGAAAGGCAGACACTAGAAGACGAGAGCCTCCTCAGTTTCTTCCAGGTACGAAGGTCTGGCTGTCTTCCAGGAATATCCAGCTGAGGGTGCCATCCTGCAAGTTTGCTCCCAGGTTCCTCGGATCCTTCGAGATCCTGCTTCAGATTAACCCTGTGTCTTACAACCTTCATCTGCCTACTACCCTCAAGATCCTTCCATGTCTCCCTGCTGAAGCCCGTGGTCCTGAACCGCTACTCCAGGACTCCTAGTTCCGCAGTGGCTCCTGGCGGCTTGTCAGGGACTTTCGAAGTAAGGGAGGTCCTGGCCACCAAGAAAGTGGGAGGAAGGATGTTTTATTTTGTGGATTGGAGGGGATTCGGTCCAGAAGAGAGGTCTTGGGAGCCAGAGGAGAAGATCGATGCCCCTGTCCTCGTAAAGAAGTTTCTTTCCCGCTCTGGTCCCAAGAAGAGGGGGCGTAAGAGGGGGGATACTGTAACGTCTGTGGACGCGGCCCGTCGTTGTGATTTACCCTCCGACGGCTGCGGCCATGGACACGTGAGTTCCCTGCAGCGTCTTCCTCCTGTGAGACACCGGCACTCACTTCCTGGATCTGAGACTATCTCCCGCAGGGCGCGCGCGGCCGTGCATGCACGGCCTTAAAGGGCCAGTGCACGAACAATTGCAGGAAATCTGAAATCAAGTCCAGAGTCCTGCTGGACTATAAAAAGGGCTCTGCCCTCATGATCAGTGCCTGAGCGTTGTTGTGTACATAAAGTTTGTGTCTCCTAGTGTTTTCCAGTTCCCAGTGTTACCCGTTCCTGCTGCCTGTACCCTGAATCCTGTGCTACCATGCTACCGTGCCTCTGTGCCCTCTAGAGTCGAAGTCAAGTTGTGTCTTCCGCTGCATCTACTGTGTCTCACCCCGCCGGATGTCCGTCTACTGAATCACTGCTACTGTCTGGATTGCCTCAGGTACCCTTTCTGGACTATAGACTTTGTACTGTACCTGTTTGGCCAGCTGCTATCCCGCTGCGCGGTATGGACCAGTGGGTCCAGACCCCGCGCCGTGACAATAGGTAGACACCATTTGTAGATACACAATGATAGGATATTTTTAATCAAGACTATTTGCAAAGTTCCTTCATTTTTCATTTTAGATGTGTTGGAGCAATAATAAAAATTACTTTGTGTTTACATGTCGTGGTTGTATTTCCGTTTTTGCCACAATTTTCACAAAACTGCAGTGTTTTAGCAATTCATAACATTTTTTGCTTTGGTTTTGTGAAAACAGCTGAAAAAAGCTAAAAGGAAAAACGTGAAGTGTGAACACAGCTTAACACTTTTTTTATTATTATAACATAAATGACCATTTAGTCTCTATTAATGATATGAATTTGTGATGCAAATAAAAGTGGAGATGCACATATTTAGTGTAGCTGTAGGGTAGGGTAGGCTCTTAGCATCATTTCACCTGGAAGCAGGAGCCCTTATTTGACACTGAGGATCATTTATAGTACAGAGCAGAGGTTATATGGTTTAAATCTGATAAATGTTCTAATGGGGGGAGCAACTTTTAGATGAACAAGGTAGCAAGTTTTATATAAGCAATGTCACCTATCTGTGAGCTTTGGTGGTTTGTCAGAAGCAGGGCCGGCCCTAGGATAGATGGCGCCCTGTGCGAAATGATCTTTCGGAGCCCCACCCCATAATTTTAAAAAAATGGCCCATAAAAAAATTATAATGCCCCTTTAGTGCCCCCATACAGTATAATAATAATAATATTTAATAATATAATATATTACAACCCCTTCAAGGACACAGTATTTTGTCCTCTAATTGTGGCCACAGTATTATGCCCCCTGTAGTACCCCTACACAGTATAATGTCCGCTTAGTGGTTCCCACACAGTATAATGCCCCCTGTAGATTTTGCCATATAGCCTCCCTGTAGACAGTGCCATAATCCCCCACTTCCTTTTTGTAGATCATGCCATGCAGCCCCCCACACCTCCCCCTTGTAGACAGTGCCATACAGTCCCCCACCTCCCCCTTGTAGATCGTGCAATACAGTCCCCGCACCTCCCCCTTGTAGACAGTGCCATACAGTCCCCCACCTCCCCCTTGTAGACAGTGCCCCCAAACAAAAACAAAAATTGTACTCACCTAGGCCCCGTTCCCATGACAAACTGAGCTGCTCTATGACGGGACCCTAGTACAGAGTTTCCCAACCTTTTCGGACTCGAGGCAGCACTGGAAAAACAAAATTTCCTCAGGGCCCCCCTACAATTTTTTTTTTGAGAAATACAGAAAACGGCTAAGAACAAGCACTCCACTCGTAGGGTATGTTCACACACGTTTTTTGTAAGGCAAAAAAAATCTGCCTCAAAATTTCTTCAGCAACTGACAGCGTTGTGTGACCTTTTTTTTGTGTTTATTCTTAAGCTGTTGAAGCGAATGCAAAAGACGCAGGGAAAAAAGCTCCAAACGAGCGCCGCAGGTATCTTCTGCCTCCTATTAATTTCAATTGGAGGTCAGAGGTGGAAACCACTTGAAGACCATCAGCCCCCCCACTCACAGAAAAATGACCATCAACCCCCCACTCACAGTAAAATGACCATCAGCCCCCCAACTCACAGCAAAATGACCATCAGCCCACCACTCAGTAAAATGACCGTTAGACCCCCACTCACAGATTCCCCCTGTAGGAAGCGCCACACAGCCCCTTGTAGGTAGCGCCACACAGCCCCTTGTAGGTATCACCATACAGCCCCTTGTGGGTAGCGCCAGACAGCCCCCTTGTAGGTAGCGCCACACAGCCCCTTGTGGGTAGCGCCAAACAGCCACCTTGTGGGTGGCACCACATAGCCCCTTGTAGGTAGCACCACACAGCCCCCTTGTAGGTAGCACCATACAGCCCCTTGTGGGTAGCGCCAGACAGCCCCCTTGTAGGTAGCGCCACACAGCCCCTTGTGGGTAGCGCCACACAGCCACCTTGTGGGTGGCACCACATAGCCCCTTGTAGGTAGCACCACACAGCCCCCTTGTAGGTAGCGCCACACAGCCCCCTTGTAGGTAGCGCCACACAGCCCCCTTGTAGATAGCATCACACAGCCCCCTTGTAGATAGCGCCACATAGCCCCCTTGTAGATAGCGCCACACAGCCCCCTTGTAGATAGCGTCACACAGCCCCCTGTAGAGTGTGCCACACAGCCCCCTGTAGGGAGGGCCACACAGCCCCCTGTAGGGAGTGCCACTCAGCCCCCTGTAGGGAGTGCCGCACAGCCCCCTGTAGGGAGTGCCGCACAGCCCCCTGGTAGGAAGTGTCGCAAAGACCCCTGGTAGGGAGTGCCACACAGCCCACAGCCCCCTGGTAGGGAGTGCCACACAGCCCCCTGGTTGGTAGTGCCACACAGCCCACAGCCCCCTGATTGGTAGAGCCACACAGCCCACAGCCCCCTGGTAGGTAGTGCCACACAGCCCCCTAGTAGGTAGTGCCACACAGCCCACTGGTTGGTAGTGCCACACAGCCTACAGCCCCCTGGTAGGTAGTGCCACACAGCCCCCTAGTAGGTAGTGCCACACAGCCCACTGGTTAGTAGCGCCACACAGCCCCCTGGTTGGTAGTGCCACACAGCCCACAGCCCCCTTGTAGGTAGTGCAAGGACTACGAAATGACCGATAGCTGGAGGGCAATAGACATTCAAAAAAGGACAACTGTGCAGGAGCACACAGAATACTCAGCTTTCCCAGCTATCAAATAAATATGTGGAAATAAACTAAGTTATAACTTTTATTTAGTCTGAGTAAAGGATTAATCCTTTTAGCTAGATTAAATAAAAGTTATATCTTAGTTTATTTCCACACCTTTTTTTTTTATACCCGGGAAAGCTGGGTATGTTGTGTGCTCCTTCACAGTTGTCCTTTGTAGGTAGTGCCACACAGCCCACAGCCCCCCTGTAGATAGCGCCACTGTACCTCCCTGAAGGAGCGGAATCCCCGTGTGGCCGGGGATTCCGGTCCTGGAGCGCTGCTTGATGCCTCTGTCCATATATGGACAGTGACATCAGGGAAAACTCCTGAGGCGGAATCCCCGTCCACAGCATTGCAGACGCTATGACCGTCGATTCCACTCCAGGAGAAGCTCCTGTCGTCTATGTCCATGACGTCATTGGCTTCTCCTGGAGTGGAATCCCCGGTCATAGAGTCTGCAATGCTGTGACCGGGATTCCGCTTAAGGAGTTTCCCCTGATGTCACTGTCCATATATGCACAGAAACATCAAGCAGCGCTCCAGGAGCGGAATCCCCGGCCACATGGGGATTCCGCTCCTTCAGGGAGCTACTGTGGCGCTAGTAGACAGCATACCTCCCTGCTCTGCTATAGTGCCCCCTGTAGATAGCAACCCCCCCCCCTTCCAGTATAGATAGCGCCACTGTAGCTCCCTGAAGGAGCGGAATCCCCGTGCGGCCGGGGATTCCGCTCCTGGAGCGCTGCTTGATGCCTCTGTCCATATATGGACAGTGACATCAGGGAAAACTCCTGAAGCGGAATCCCCGGTCACAGCATTGCGATGGCCACTAAGTGAAGAAGCGCCCGGGTGCGACTGCAGTTAGTGTGTGTATCCCCGCTGGTAGTTGCAACGGCGCGGGGATACACACACCCGCTGGCGCCCCTCTTGCCGTGTGGCGGCTGGCGCCCTGTGCGACCGCACTGGTCGAACATAGCTAAGGCCGGCCATGGTCAGAAGCACTGAGATCTGTGGCGGATTAAGTAGACCATAGACCCTGGGCTGTGTCTATAGTGAATACCACCTTTCTGTTACGATTCCCCTTGTCAAAGGGCTGTGTCCCTACATACTGACAGTCTCCAAGCATCGCTGACTGTATCACACCCTCTTGACAATGGGAATGGCAACACGCATTTGTCTTTTAGTCCAGGAAACACAAAGACTTTATGTGGAAGACAAGGGTTTCCTACAACAGACATGTCAGGAGAGGGGACAGATCCTCTAGATCCAGTGACTTACAGGTGTTGTCTTCTCTAATGGGAGTTGTTCTCTTTTCTTCTCCATCTGACGAAGACCGTTATGGCGACTTCTCCTGATGAGACATCTTTGCCCATCACTTTGCAGCCATTTCCAGCCTCTGTAGAAATACACAAATTCAGACACCAAGACCCATTACCATACATTAAAGGGGTTGTCCTGGCACATACTGGTTTTTCATACTGATGACCTATCCATGTGCCCGGACAACCCCTTTTACTCAGACTGATAAATTCGGACCCCAGACTAGATCCTAGAATACATACAGACTCCAGACCTTCTAAACGCCCTAATGATGATCCGTCATTGACTGAAATGGCTCCCCCATGGGTATTTCTACACCCTTAAAACTTGTTCAAAGCTTGAAGTGCTTTGATCAAGTCTGCTTGGATCAAGGGAATCATGGGAGCCATCTTTGAGCTTCTGAAAAGTAAATATAAGAAATGCTACCCGTTTCCACCTCCCCTTGTTGATCCACACATTTAGGAGTAGTTTATTGGGTGCCTAGGTGCTAACTTCCATTATATAGAAGTCCAAAGATAAAGAGCTCTGACTTGGTGATAATTGCCCTTTAAATTGTCACTAACTTTTCAACAAATTTTTGCGTAAACCAATAATACAAGTGAATATAAGAAACGTTGTAATATATATTGTTAGAGGAAAATGAAAGCCTCTTTCTCCACCTATCAGGCTCCTTTCTACCCTCCTCCACTTCCTAACTGTTCACTTACACTAAATTGACAGCTTTTTCCGTCTCCTGAAGACAAGATGGACTATCAGCTCACTGATCAGGTTACAGCTGCTCATTGAAGTTTATGGAGAGGGGAGGGGAAGGAGGTAGCAGGAGCAGAGTGAGAGAGAGTCAGAGAGAGAGAGACAGACAGGTGCTGCTGCAGCTTCTAGTAAGTGTTATATCTGACCCCAGTGCCGGTTTCTTAGCTACACTACTCAATAGTGCTGTATAAACAACTCCATGCTGCTGCAGCTTCTATATATGTGGTAGAGATAGCATTCTCCTCTTCTACTACCTCAGAGACAGCTGAGAATTAGAGATACAGCCTGCATAGGGCAAAACTGCAAAAAAAATGTTTTGGCCAGAAATAGTGTTATTCCTTATGTACACACATGACAGTTACCCGAAATGCTAGGTATGCTTTAAGTCATTAATTTATCGTTTTTATACACCATGCATTATTATTATAATTAGCACATGCCTAAAGTTATTTTAGATAAACGAATATTTGAAAACTCATGACAAATTTATTTTTCCTACCATGCCAACGTTCCTCCCTATAAATATGCCTCCTTTAGTTTTATTTGAGGTAAACAAATTGATCACTTCATTTGATGTTTAATGTGCCTCATATACTGTCCTCATTACCTCCATTATTACAGGGTATTCTGTAAGTGAGGAGGAAATATGTGAAGCCGTAGTGACTTTACTCTCCTTTGACGCAGCCTCTACCTCCTTTATAACTGTCTCTTCTGCAGTCTTTCACTTGTCTAGTACCTAATGAGGCCCTAAAACAGTTTTACAATGCATTAAACGACTCTCTTGACTGAAATCATCACGTAATTACCTCTGGTACAGCAACCTTTTCCCTTAGTTTGGGCTGAGATATGAGCAAAGGCCCTTTATAATTGTATTACTGTTCTTATCGCAACAGTTTGTGATTTTCATATATTTATAGATATTTATCTATTTATAATGATCTAACACAAATCTATCTATCTATCCTATCTATCTATCTATCTGTCTATTATCTATCTATCTATCTATCTATCTATCTATCTATCTATCTATCTATCTATCTATCTATCTATCTATCTATCCATCTATCTATCTGTCTATTATCTATCTATCTATCTATCTATCTATCTATCTATCTGTTTGTTTTTCTACCTTTATCACAGGACCTTGTCATCTCCATTTTGTGTGGACTTGTAACTGACATTTTGCAACTAAGTGAAGTCTACTGCAAGCTGAGTCTGATTACCTGCCACCGCAGTCTCCTTTCTTCCTTTATACAACTAACATCAAGGACACCCCCAAAACACCAGCAGGACATGAGCAGACACAGGAAGTGTCCCGGGGGATTTAGAGACTGTTACCATCATCATCATTTGGGCAACCTCTTTATCACTAGCTGTGAGCAGGCCCTGCGAGAGGGGGAGGCCTGTTAGCCACTGTGATCCACACAGAGCCCAGCTGGCCACTATTTTGTAGGTCTTCGCCTTTCCCATCCTTTCTTGGGACTCCCACTAGCACGCTACATTTTATGTAGTTTTACAGGAAACCTTGGCGCCGCTATAGGATAGCTTCTTCCACTACCGTGACTCTTCTCCGGCTGCTTATCTCGCATCGGCTTGTGGCGTCTTAGCGTTGGCTGCACTGTAAATGTACTCTAGTTACTGTAGATTAGCTCCAGCTTCTTTCTATGGCGTGGCAAACTATCCAGTTAATCCTTTCAGGGCTGGTCAAATTTGGTTTTGTGACGCAGCAAACAATTTGATTCACAAATAAAGTCTTTCACAGCATGTTTTCACTATTTGTATCCTGTTCTTGTAAAGCCCGGATAAAACATCAATTTAATCTCTCTGTGGGCTAACTTGTGCCTTTGTGAGAGACTTTAGTGAAATTCAGCCCACAGAGAGATTAAATTGATGTTTTAACAGGGGTTTACAAGAACAGGATACAAATCTAAGTGTGCCTGCAAGACACTTTGCTCAGTTCCAGCCCAAAGGGGGATAATCAGCAATCCTGCCAGATACTTTGCTTTATTCCAGCACATAAGATGTTAATTTGCCATATTGGAAAGACTGAGAGATTCTTAGTCCAAAATATAGCGTGCGAGAGGGAGACCCGAGAATGGAGGGGAAAGGCGTAGGCCCACAAAATGGCGGCTGGCTGGGCTCTCAGTGAGGATCACGGTGGCAAACAGGCCTTCCCACTCTCTCAGGGCTTGCTCACAGCTAGTTTTGAGGGGGTTTGCACTTTTTTTTGAGAATATCAATCTCTAAATGCCCTGGAACACCCCCTGTGTCTGCTCTTGTCCTGCTGGTGTTTTGGGGTGTCCTTGATGTTAGATGTACATAGGAAGACAGGAGGCTGCGGTGGCAGTTAAACAGTCTCAGCTTGCAGGTCCTGTGATAAAGTCAATCTACAACACAGTGAAGCACAAGTATGGCGTTTTCCACATTCTAGTAGTCTACTCTCCTGCTACTTGTGGTGGATCCTAAGAATATACAGTTAGGTCCAGAATTATTTGGACAGTGACACAAGTTTTGTCATTTTAGCTGTTTACCAAAACATATTGAATATACAGTTATATAATCAATATGGGCTTAAAGTGCAGACTCTCAGCTTTAATTTGAGGATATTCACATCCTAATTTGAGGAAGGGTTTAGGAATTATAGCTCTTTAATATGTAGCTGCCTCTTTTTCAAGGGACCAAAGGTAATTGGACAGTTATCTCAAAAGCTATTTAATGGGCTGCATGGGCTATTCCCTCGTTAATCCATCATCAATTAAGCAGGTAAAAGGTCTGGAGTTTATTCCAGGTGTGGCATTTGCATTTGGAAAGCTGTTGCTGTGAACCCACAACATGAGGTCAAAGGAGCTCTCAATGCAAGTGAAACAGACCATCGTTAGGCTGAAAAAAAATGAAGACGTCCATCAGAGAGATAGCACAAATGTTAGGAAATCAACAGTTTGGTACATTCTTGGAAAAAAAAGAGCGCATTGGTGATCTCATGAACTCCTAAAGGCCTAGACGTCCCCAGAACCCAACAGTGGTGGATGATCACAGAATCCTTTCCATGGTGAAGAAAAACCCCTTCACAACATCTACCCAAGTGAAGAATACTCTCCTGGAAGTAGGTGTATCAGTATCGAAGTCTACCATAAAGAGAAGACTTCATGAGAGCAAATACAGAGGGTTCACCACGAGGTGCAAACCATTAATCAGACTCAAAAATAGAAAGGCCATATTAGACTTTGCCAAACAACATGTAAAGAAGCCAGCCCAGTTCTGGAAACTAAAATCAACCTTTACCAGAATGATGGGAGGAAGAAAGTATGGAGAAGGCTTGGAACGGCTCATAATCCAAAGCACACCACATCCTCTGTAAAACATGGTGGAGGCAGTGTGATGGCATGGGCATGCATGGCTGTCAAAGGAACTGGGTCACTAGTGTTTATTGATGATGTGACTGAAGACAAAAGCAGCCGGATTACTTCTGAAGTGTTCAGGGATATACTTTCTGCTCAGATTAAACCAAATGCAACAAGGGAGTTAAATGCATGGCTTAAGTAAGGGTGTAGAGGAGAAGGCTTTGGGTTCCTAGAGCACTGGGCTGACTTTTCATTGGGGTACAAACTGTATTCTGCAGATAGTTTGCACCTAAATGGAAGGGGGTCCGCTGTGATGGGGGAGAGAATTCTAGCTGGGGTGGTGGTGTATTTAAACTAGGGCTGAGGAGGGAGGTCAATGTAGAAAATAAAGGGGTAGTTAGGTTAGAGAGCGGTTAGACTATATTGGTGGGGGGAGAAACAGACTGTGGGGAGAGGACTAGACAACAGGATAAGGAGATCCTTTTGTTACAAAACAGCAGTGTAAATAAAAAAGCCCAAATAATGTCAAATCACATTTCTGATAATAAAAGTGAAAAACTGAAAGGCAAGTTAAAGTGTATGTTCACAAATGCCAGAAGTCTAGCAAGCAAAATGGGGGAGCTGGAGGCCTTGATACTGGAAGAAAATATAGATATAGTTAGTGTTGCTGAAACATGGCTGGACTCTTCACATGACTGGGCTGTAAATCTACAGGGTTTTACACTGTTTCGGAAAGACAGGACAAATAGGAAAGATGGTGGTGTATGTGAGAAGTGATATGAAGGCGAGCGTGAATCAGATATTAGAGGGTGAAGACTGTGAGGAGGTTGAAACCTTGTGGGTGGAACTAGAAAGGGAGGTAAACACTGAAAAAATCACTCTTGGAATAATCTATAGAGCCCCCAATATAACTGAGGAGATGGAAGGTCAGCTATATAAACAGATGGAGCGAGCTGCACAGGCTGGTACTGTAGTAATAATGGGAGATTTTAATTTCCGGGATATTAATTGGTGTCATGGTTTGGCTTCAACTGCAAAGGGGAGACATTTCCTCAACCTGTTGCAGGAAAATTTTATTGGCCAGTTTGTGGAAGACCCGACTAGAGGTGAAGCTCTGTTGGATCTGGTCATTTCTAATAATGCAGATGTTGTTTGGAATGTCAATGTTCGTGAAAACCTTGGTAACAGTGATCACAATATAGTTACATTTTACCTATACTGTAAGAAATAAACACAGGCTGGGAGGGCAAAAACAGTTAATTTTAAGAAAGCCAATTTCCCCATGTTGAGGACTGCAATTCAGTATATAGACTGGTAAGAACTACTGTTAAAGGGAATGTGTCGCTAGAATTTTTTTTTTTTTTTTTTTTTATTTAAACAGTTATTGTATACATGATTAGACATTGTTCTAATTTTTTTAATTTTTTAACAAGTCAGGAAATATTATAAATTAGATTCTAATTTATAACATTTCCCTGTGCTGGTCACTAGAGAGAGCAATTCCCAAAATTGCAGCATTGGCATGTGGTAAAGCAACCACATTGCTTTATGCTGCAAAATTTGAGAAGACACACTCGCTCTAGCGTCCTCAAACAATCCCCCCTCCTTTATCCTGGCTAGTGCCAGGAGAAAGGAGGGGATTGAATGTTCAAACCTCCTAGACTGTGTGCCGCCATTTTTTGAGCGAATACACAGTGTAGTAGGCTTACATACAGTGGTAATCACACACTAAAACACGAACATACACAAACATAACTTACCTGCTCCAGCCGCCGCCGCTGCCTCCGGTCCCTCCGCTCCTAGTGTTTGCTTCTAATCACATGTCCGGAAGCCGCGACCGGAAGTAGTCATCTTACTGTCCGGCCGCGGCTTCCGGTCCACAAGAAAATGGCGCCGGATGTCGCTCGGCCGCAGACCTTCCATTTGGACTGTGTGGGAGCGGCGCATGCGCCGTTCCCACACAGACGGCGTACACCATAGTGAATGGAACGGCTCCCGTTCGCATTCTCTATGGGGATGTATTTGCCGTATTCCATCTCTGTATGTGTCGTTAATCGACACATACAGAGATGAAAAAAAAAATGGCAGCCCCCACAGTGAAGAAAAAGTTAGAAAAAAAAAAAGTTAAACACAAACACACAAATAAAGAAAATGTATTTTAATAAAACACTAAAAGCAAATTGATATAAAAAAAATTTTTTTGCGACACCTTTCCTTTAAATAATGGGACAAATGATAAATGGGAGATTTTCAAATCTACTTTGGGTAATTATAGTGCAAAATTTATTCCTATAGATAACAAGTATAAACGACTAAAATTAAATCCCACATGGCTTACACCTTCTGTGAAAGGGGCAATACATGAAAAAAAAGGGCATTTAAAAAATACAAATCTGAGGGTACATCTGTAGCCTTTGTAAAATATAAAGAGCTTAATAAAATCTGTAAAAATGTAATAAAATTAGCAAAAATACAAAATGAAAGGCAGGTGGCCAAGGATAGTAAAACAAATCCCCAAAAATTCTTCAAGTATATAAATGCAAAAAAGCCAAGGTCTGAACATGTAGGACCCCTTGATAGTGGTAATGGGGAGTTGGTCACAGGGGATCAAGAGAAGGCAGAGTTACTATATGGGTTCTTCAGCTCTGTATATACAACAGAAGAAGAGCAGCTGATGTAGCCGGTGCCAGTGCTGTTAATATATCAGTTGATATACAGAAATGGATGAATGTAGATATGGTGCAAGCTAAATAAAATAAAATAAATGTGCACAAGGCCCTGGGACCAGATGGGATACACCCTAGAATTCTTAAAGAGCTTAGTTCAGTTATTTCTGACCCCCTTTTCATAATATTCAGAGATTCTCTAGTGACTAGTATAGTGCCAAGGGACTGGCGCAGGGCAAATGTGGTGCCTATTTTCAAAAATGCCTCTAGGTCTTCCCTGGGTAATTATAGACCAGTAAGCTTAACATGGGAAAAATGTTTGAGGGGCTATTGAGGGACTATATACAGAATCATGCGACAATAAATAGTATTATAAGTGACAGCCAGCACGGTTTTACGAAGGACAGAAGTTGTAAAACTAACCTGATCTGTTTTTATGAAGAGGAGAGCAGAAGCCTAGACAGAGGGGCCGCTGTGGATATAGTGTTTTTTGACTTTGCAAAGGCATTTGACATTGTCCCTCATAGACGTCTAATGGGTAAATTAAGGACTCTAGGTTTAGAAAATATAGTTTGTAATTTGATTGAGAAATGGCTCAAGGACCGTATCCAGAGAGTTGTGGTCAATGATTCCTACTCTGAATGGTCCCCGGTTATAAGTGGTGTACCCCAGGGTTCCGTGCTGGGACCACTATTATTCAACTTATTTATTAATGATATAGAGGATGGGATTAATAGCACTATTTCTATTTTTGAAGATGACACCAAGCTATGTAATATACTTCAGACTATGGAAGATTTTCGTGAATTGCAAGCGGATTTAAACAAACTAAGTGTTTGGGCATGCAGTTGGCAAATGAAGTTTAATGTAGATAAATGTAAAGTTATGCACCTGGGTACCAACAACCTGCATGCATCATATGTCCTAGGGGGAGCTACACTGGGGGATTCACTTGTTGAGAAGGATCTGGGTGTACTTGTAGATCATAAACTAAATAACAGCATGCAGTGTCAATCAGCTGCTTCAAAGGCCAGCAGGATATTGTCGTGTATTAAAAGAGGCATGGACTCGCGGGACAGGAATTTATTATTACCCCTTTACAAAGCATTAGTGAGGCCTCATCTAGAATATGCAGTTCAGTTCTGGGCTCCAGTTCATAGAAAGGATGCCCTGGAGTTGGAAAAAATACAAAGAAGAGCAACGAAAGATTAAAAGAATTAAACCTATTTAGCCTTGAAAAAGACGACTAAGGGGGGACATGATTAATTTATATAAATATATTAATGGCACATACAAAAAATATGGTGAAATCCTGTTCCTTGTAAAACCCCCTCAAAAAACAAGGGGGCACTCCCTCCGTCTGGAGAAATAAAGGTTCAACCTGCAGAGACGACAAGCCTTCTTTACTGTGAGAACAGTGAACCTATGGAATAGTCACCGCAGGAGCTGGTCACAGCAGGGACAGTAGATGGCTTTAAAAAATGGTTAGATAATTTCTTAGAACAAAAAAGTATTAGCTCCTATGTGTAGACATTTTTCCCTTCCCTTTTCCCGTCCCTTGGTTGAACTTGATGGACATGTGTCTTTTTTCAGCCGTACTAACTATGTAACTATGTAACTATGTAGGGTTGATTGGTCATCACTTCACAGTACAGATGGACATAGACCCAAAACATACTGCGAAAGCAACCCAGGAGTTTTTTAAGGCAAAGAAGTGGAATATTCTGCAATGGCCAAGTCAATCACCAGATCTTAACCCTGATCAAGCATGCATTTCACTTGCTTAAGACAAAACGTAACCCCTTCCGGTGCCTTGGCGTACTATTCCGTTATGATGAGCGCATCGTTCGCGCTCCATGACAGAATAGTACGTCACGGAAGGAACGGCAATTTCGGCCAGACAGGACGGTCTCGTACAGAAGTTGCCGTAGCTCCTTCAGCAGGGACCAATCGTGGGGGTTCCCGCTGATTAACCCCTTAGAAGCCACGTTCAATAGCGATCGCGGCTTGTTAGGCGTTAAACCACCATGGTTGCGGCCGCTGATGGTTGCTATGGCCTCCAGCTCTGCCATCTACGGAAGCCTAGTGGTCCTGACAAAGTCAGGACCCACTATGCTTGCTGTCAGTGAGTAGCTGACAACTCTAATACACTGCACTACGCATGTAGTGCAGTGTATTAGAATTGCGATCAGGGCCTCCTGCCCTCAAGTCCCCTAAGGGGACAACAAAAAAAGTTTAAAAAAAAAGTTGTTTAACCCCTTAATGACCAGCCTATTTTGGACCTTAATGACCAAGCTATTTTTTACGTTTTTCAATTGTCGCATTCCAAGAGCTATAACCTTCTTATTTTTGCGTTGACATAGCTGTATAAGGTCTTGTTTTTTGCGGGACAAGTTGTATTTTTTAATAGCACCATTTTTAGGTACATATTATTTATTAACTTTTATTAACTTTTTTTTGGGGGGGAATAGAAAAAAATCTGAAATTTCGCCACTCTTTTTTGCGTCCTAAATCTACGCCGTTTACCGTGTGGTATAAATAACACAATAACTTTATTCAGCGGGTTGTTACGATTGCAACAATACGAAATTTGTATAGTTTTTGTATGTTTTACTACTTTTACACAGTAAAAACGCATTTTTTTCAAAATTATTTGTTTTTGTGTCTCCATATTTGAAGAGCCGTAACGGTTTTATTTTTTCGCCGATGCGGTTGTATGAGGGCTTTTTTTTTGCGGGACGACTTGTAGTTTTTATTGGTACCATTTTGGAGTATATACAACTTTTTGATCACTTTTTATTACATTTTTTTAAAGTCAGTATTCACAGAAAACAGCAATTTTTCCATAGTTTTTAATTATTTTTTTTACGGCGTTCACCGTGCGGGTTAAATAATGTAATAGATTTATAGTCGGGGTCGTTACGGACGCGGCGATACCAAATATGCGTAATTTTTTTACTTTATTTTGGTTTTATAATAGTAAAGCATTTTGTAAGTGGAAAAGCTGGGTTTTTCATTTTTTTTCAAATTTTTTTTTAAATTAACTTTATTAAAAAAAAATTAACTTTTTTACTAGTCCCATTAGGGGACTATAATATGCGATTCTGCGATCGCATTTATAATACACTGCAATACTTTTGTATTGCAGTGTATTACTGCCTGTCCGTTTAACACGGACAGGCATCTGCTAGGTCATGCCTGCGGCATGATCTAGCAGGCATTCACTCCAGGCAGCCTGGGGGCCTTTATTAGACCCCCGACTGCCATTAGAGACACAGACACTCGGCGATCGTTTCGCCGGGTGTCGGTGGGAGAGAGAGCGAGCTCCCTCCCTCTCTCCAAAACCACTAAGATGCGGTGCTCGCTATTGAGCACCGCATCTGAGGGGTAAAACGTGTGAGATCGATACTAATATCGATCTCACACGGCAGAGCAGGGACGCTCCCAGCCCTCAGCTACCTCTGGCAGCTGAGAGCAGGGAGATTTGACAGCTCCCTGCTCTGTAAACTTATTCCGATGCCGCGACGTAAAAAGTCTATGGCATCGGAATAAGGCCCGTTAGTGACCGACGTAGAAACACGATGGGTCGGTCACTAACGGGTTAAAACTAAGTAATAAATAAATAAATAAATGAATAGACTATACATAATTGGTATCGCCGCGTCCGTAATGGCCTGAACTACAAAAGTATTTTGTTATTTATCCCACACGGGATACCAGCATCACAATTTTTTGGTCACTTCATCTCACAAAAAATGAAATAAAAGAGATGAAAAAGTTGCATGTACCTAAAAATGGTTCTGATCGAAACTAAAGTTCGTTATGCAAAAAACAAGTCCTCGCATGGCTTTCTTGATGGAAAAATAAAAAAGTTATGACTCTTAGAGTATGGCAACACAAAAAGTTAATTATTTTTTATAAAAAGTATTTTATTGTGCAAATGCCATAAGACAAAAAAAACTATAAACATATGGTATCGCCATAATTGTATCGATCCGCAGATTAAAGTGATTATGTCATTTATAGCGCACGATGAACGTTGTAAAAAAAAAGGAATAAAAAAACATAGTGGAATTGCTGTTCTTTAGTCACAACGCCTCTTAAAAAAATTTAATAAAAACTGATCAAAAAGTTGCATGCACCCCATGAAGACTACAATGAATTCCTCAAGGGTTCTAGTTTCCAAAATGGGGTCACTTTTAAGGGGTTTCCCTGTACGGGTACCTCAGAAGCTCTGCAAATGCGATATTGTGCCCAGCGACCAATTTAGCAAAATCTACATGCCAAATAGCGCTCCTGCCACTCTGAGCTCTGCCGTTTTTCCAACCAGCAGTTTATGACCCCATCCACAAAATGCAGCAAAAAATCTGTGGGGTTTAAATGCTCACTTTAACCCTCAACAAATTCCTTAAGGGGCGTAGTTTGCCAAATAGGGTCACACTTGGGGGGTTTCCACTATTTTGGCACAACAAGACCTCTTCAAACCGGACATGGTGCCTAATAAAAAGAAGGCCTCAAAATACTCTAGGTGCTCCTTTGCTTCTGTATCCTGTGCTTCAAAGTGCATTAGCACACTAGGTCCACATGTGGGATATTTCTAAAAACTGCAGAATCTGGGCATAAAAAATTGAGTTGCGTTTCTCTGGTACAACCTTTTGTTTTACAGAAAAAAAATTGAATAAAGAGGATTTTCTGACAAAAAAAAGAAATTTGTAAATTTCACCTCTACTTAAAATTCATGTGAAACACCTAAAGGGTTAAGAAACTTTCTAAATACTGTTTTGAATACTTTGAGGAGTCTAGTTTTTAAAATGGGGTGCTTTATAATATAGAAGGTACTCAAAGCCACTTCAGATCTTAACTGGTACCTAAAAAAAGGGGCTTTTGAAATTTTCTGCAAAATATGAGAATTGCTGCTTGTATTCTAAGCCTTGTAACATCCTAGAAAAATAAAAGAATGTTCAAAAAATGATGCCAACATATAGTAGACATATCGGAAATGTGAACTAGTAACTATTTTGTGTGGTATTACTATCTGTCTTACAAACAGATACATTATAATTCAGAAAAATGCTAATTTCCCCCCCAAAAAATATTTTGCTGTTTTTCACAAATAAACACTGAATATAGCAACCAAATTGTACCACTAACATAAAGTCCAATGTGTCACGAGAAAACAATCTCAGAATCGCTTGGATAGGTATAAGCATTCCCGAGTTATTACCACAAAAATTGACACATGTCAGATTTGAAAAATGGGCTCTGAGCCTTATACCCAAACTAGGCTGCGTGTTTAAGGGGTTAAGGCAGAAAGAGACACAAACAAACAACAACTGAAGACGGCTGCAGTAAAGGCCGGGCAAAGCATCACAAAGGAGGAACCCAAGCCGTTTGGTGATGTCTATGGGTTCCAGACTTCAGGCCGTCATTGCCTGCAATGGATTCGCTACAAAGTGTTTATAAAAACATTTTATTTATGGTAATGTTAATTTGTCCAATTACTATTGAGCCCCTGAAATGAGGAGGCAGTGTAGAAAAATGGTTGCATTTCCTAAACGTTTCACGGGATATTTTTGTTCAACCGTTTCAATTAAACCTGAAAGTCTACACTTCAATTGCATCTCAGTTGTTTCATTTTAAATCCAATGTGGTGGCAGCAGAGCCCAAATCATGAAGAGTGTATCACTGTCCAAATAATTCTGGACCTAACTGTATGCTGTATAGGGCTTTTCTAACCCAAATCAGTGCCTCTTTATCCTGTCAGACTCTCTGGTTCTGTTCCCAATTCCTGTGGATACTCGGCTTCACAGATTTTGTAGTCAAAGGCCCTTATAATGTGATTTCTCTCTTTCCTGCTTTTTCTCCTCAGTGAGCTGCTCTAGTCAGTCTTCAGGGGCTCAACTGCCACGTGCTGATCGTCCAGCAGAACCGGCCACTACTGGCTCCAACTGCCACTCTGAGGGGGGAGGGCCCACTATATATAAACTAAACTCCTCCCACTTTCTGGAATCTCTATCTATCTATCTATCTATCTATCTATCTATCTATCTATCTATTTATCATCTATCTATCTCTCTGTCTCATATCTGTCTATCTTTCCATCTCTCTGGCTCATTTCTGTCTATCTATCTATCTATCTATCTATCTATCTATCTATCTATCTATCTATCTATCTCATATCTATCTATCTATCTATCTAATATCTATCTCTCTATCATCTATCTATCTATCTATCTATCTATCTATCTATCTATCTATCTATCTATCTATCTATCTATCTATCTATCTATCTATCTATCTATCTATCCATCATCTATCTCATATCTATCTATCTATCTATCTATCTATCTATCTATCTATCTATCTATCTATCTATCTATCTATCTATCTATCTATCTATCTATCTCTGCACAGATCAAAAACTACAATTTGGGTTTAATATCCAACATCATAGTTTATAATTTAACATTAAAGTTCTGCAGTAGTGACTGTCATGATCTTTAGTAACATTAAATCCCATTGATTGACATCTGATAAAATATAATTTTGGTTACATGATTTCGATGATTGAAAAACTGATATATGTCCAAAACTGTCAATCTCCATAAGATAAATGTTACAAGTACAAGAAAGAAAAATTACACCTATCATATACTGAAATAAAATATTACAAAACGAAAGAAAATAACATGTAATCGAATAAGCTAAAGCAATATCATCTTACTGAGAAACAAACGACGTCCCGTTTACAGCACAACAATACTCAGGTGATGAATGCACATGTCACACTGGCTACAATGAGTATGGATGGAGTCATATGTGGCTTTTGAAGATTCTAACAAGTAGCCGTATGGGTTTCGCAATGATCCCACAATGTGAATGCGCTTTAAAAAGATTTATTATTCAAGATAATTCCATCGCTATTCAAGACATGCTGATTATTCAGGACCAGGCTGTAGCAGACCGTGTCCCCGCGTGCTGTGTCAGGCTTCTGTCACCATAAGGATTACTTCAGGGTTCAATATCACTTGACTAATGCTGGCTTCTCATAATTAGGTTTGATTGGTGTCACCGTTAGTTATAGGCTATAATGTGTCATGTGCATTGCCAGGCCAGGTGCAGGGGGGCTGTGCACCTGAGGCACACCATGCAACTTTCACCTCATTTAAATTTTGCAATTTTTTTTTAAAGTTATAGTATATTTGAGTAGAAACCAGTGTTCCAGTTTCATGCCCATAACCAGTGTCCCAAGTTTCAGTATACTGTAACTTTTGGAAGCCATTTCTAATGGTCACATTACAATAAACCATCACATGTATCATTGCAGGTCCAAAGGTATAGTTTACCACAGCCTTAAAGAAAACCCTGTGATGAGAGCCCCACCATCCTTCAGAATGAACCCTTTAAACAGCTTTTTCCACTTCTGCTTAGAGAGATGAGGTTAGCCATGGACTGGATGTAAATTTTCTATTAGCCATATACCGCTTTCTCCAGCTCCAAAATCCAATGTCAGCTGAAAGGGGAACGTCGCTTAGCCGGGTGCTTCTGCCACTTTTCTGGTGATTGATGGGAGTCTGTGCAACTAGACTTCCAACCGATTACTAAGGGATGGACCCCAATAGTTGGTGGGCGCAAGAGATTCAATACATAGAATGCCTGCCGGCAAACAAAGCCCTTGTTTCCCAACTACCAAAAATAAAATAACACAATTTTTATTAGGTATAGACAACCATAGACAGACTACATGAAAGTTACAATTCCTGGTCCATTGCTGATAAGGATCAGCATAGTGCAATGTATCAAGACCCAAAAGAAACAAGGTGCTAGCGACTGCAGTCCGCAACACCAATGCTGTCAGTTAAATTCTAAAGGATCAGCAAGACCATTAATTAAAATTCAAAAGAGCCCCCCCAACAACTTCCAACAACCCAATTTTTTTTTAAACTGATATTTATTCTTGAAGTAAATATGTATAGAGTGTCAGACTTTTAATAGCAGACATTTCATCCTAGTACACAACTAGCATGGAAAAAAGTAATAAATAAAATGCTGATATCCTTTTATTCTAGAGTGGTAAAGTTCCACAAGCGTCAATACAACCAATTGCTTCCCCACTCAGATGAGATGACACCATCTTTTCAGAGATATAGTCACTTTAGGGGCATGATGAGGAATGTCCTCCGTAATTGACATGCACCACTATTCACAAATTGTTTAGGATTGAGGGGTTTCAAAGTTAAACTGAAACCAATTAAAATACTTTATAATGAGCAATTGCCTAATATAATGTTATTATGGGCTGTAATAGCCTAATATAATGTTTATTATGGGACAACCTCTCTTTTGAAGCATTGGCTTGAGCTGTCCCCTTCATATATTGTCAATGATGTGGTCTTTTATTATCTTACCTTCATCTATATAATGATATAGATTTTCTAATATCTGATGATAACGAAGTGACCGATTACCCTGCCCCCGTGTACACAGCACAAGCTGAAAAATGATCTCTACAAAATTTGAAGTGTTACTTTAATGAATAATACCCTGTGGCCACTGTGAGAACTACAATATTTCAGTTTGTTTTTCTTTACAGATAATGGAAAAAAAAAATTCTACAAATGTTTAAAATAAAAACATGATTTAAACAATAGGTCATTTCTTGACAAAAAGATTCCCTAATGTGATATTTAAAGCGGCTATAGGTTGGAGCATCAAGTGTGACACCAACCAGTTTACAAGTGATGGCGGGAGACGCAGCTGGGAAAGCAGAGGTTGCGGAGCTTTGCCAGAGAGGTAAAAATACAATTACTTAAGCAACCAGACCACTCTCCCGCCTGTGGCGCCCACTGTCACTTCTAAACTTCTGGTGGTAGACGCGGCCATGATCAGCACTGGAAGTACAAATTACTTATTTGTGGATGCAAGAGCAATGCGTTCAGCACCATGGACAGCAAATAAGATTCTTATTGCTTCATCATCTATGGACAACATGAATGAAACTCTGTTTAAAAGTCTAAAGCAAAATCAACATATCAATAAATTGCTATACTAGTGCTCAACTTGGTTCAATATTTCTTTAGTTAATCTTAATTTATTATAAATTGGGTATTTCTGGAGATTTTGCAGAGTACCAAAGTGGTTAAAAAAATGATTCCGCCCTCATGGTTTTCATAAATGCATGATTATCCAGGAAAGCAAGGGTTGCTATCCCAAACATATAAGCAATAAATTCAGCTCTGCTATGTCTGCACAGTGTTTCGGATAGTTAATAGACTATTCACATCACAGTTTTTCCTAACAGATTTAATTTACTTAAATTTACTAAATCTTTTCCTTTTTACAGAGCTTTGTATGGAAGTATTGTAATTGTATAATTAAAGTTTAGACCCCCTATGAATATCCCCATTGTTTCTCAGTTGCTGGAGAATGTGTGTCGTTAAATAGCAGAAGTTCTAATTAAATTCTTAAACATATCCAAAAGTGGTTTTCTATATTTCAATGATTTAAAGTTACTATAGTCATAGTTCAATTGTAATAAATATTTTCTACGTTCCCGAATCGGCTTTTGTTGGACGACTCTGTAATGTTTCGGTACAGTTAAACATATTCATTATTTCTACATCAAATTATAATGACACAGAAGTGTGACTGAACTTTCCGTTCTTTCCCCTTTCAGAGCGATGTTTATTTTAATTAGGCAAAAATACACTGCCGAAGAATTCCTAAACTAATTAGGAGATCTTAATTATGTATGTGAGGAAGGGGCAGATTATATATTGTGCGATTCACAATGGTAAAAAACTATTGTTCATACTAATCAAAGTAAACTGCATATCTAGAATGGCTTTTGGATGAAGCCGATATTACATATGGTGCAAAGCGTAATGATGAGTTTAAAAAAATGTGTCTACAAAACTTCTTACCCAAGAATCATTAGGCAATGTATGGCATGGTATTGGGTCACCTCTGCTGGAAGACAGACGCTGTGAGAATCTGTTACAAATATTTGGTCGTGGACTGTTTTTATTAATTCATGAAGTTATTCATTAAAGCTAGCAGATGTATTTTATCCCCTTCCATGCTCTTCTTTGTAGAAATTTTTTTTTGTGGAGGTTATTATTTTGTTTTCCTAACTTCTTAGGCTTTGGTCACATCTCCGTTAGCTCTTTTCCACCTGGCATCAGTTGTTTTTTGCCAGTCAGATTAACGCAGCATGCCATAGTATTGTTTCCAGCAACACAACTGATACCTGACGTAAACATGATCGATAAATGAATGAAGAAAAAAAGGGTCCCATCGTAACTAACCATGACGATTCATAACGGATCAGAACATGATTTCCATAAAAATGGAAATCATGACGCAAGTGTGAAGAGTACTGAAGTATGTCACCTGTAACTGCTTCAAAAACTCTTCTGTTTTCATTGCACAGGCCATAGTAACACACCAACTTGACCAAAAAAATATATATTCTAGTGGCGAATGTTCATACTTCAATGTCAGCTTTAGCGGTGGTTGCTGGAACTCTTGGACAGAAACGTAACATAGGGGGTGGATGATGGGTCCAGGGGCTTATCAGCCACATAAGAGAACAGAAGTGCTATAAAGGACACAAGAAAGTTGTTGGGGCTCTTAAATAAACATTGTATCAGGGCCCTGGGGCTTCAAGTTACGTAACTGCTCTTAGATCTCTAGTAGGGAAGCTCAACCCTGATATTGGGTATAAATGAGCAAACACATATACAGTAAAACATCTCTAAAAGACCACCTATTTGAGAAGACCATGCCTTTATTCAGCCCAGATTTTCAGCACTTTTATATTTTATGTAAACCGGACATCTACTTTGAGAGGATCACCACATAGAAGACTATGCAATGTTGGGCAGCTGTTAAAAAGCCAAGTGTGCTGAATTGCCCAGATGTGGTTGCTAGGAGCAACCAACCCCGACAGCATGTGGCGGCTGTTCAACAAAAGGAGCACTGTTGGAGATGCCATCGAGCGGATGGATGTGCACCTGATTGTTCTCTGGTCAGGAGACCAGAGAGAGCGCAAGAGAAGACACGTGAAGTGTTGGTTGGTGGGATTCCACTACTGGTCAGTCTGGATCTTCTCCAAGAGTTCTCGTGGGTGCATCCGGACATTTTGCTGTTCGTGAAGAAGGATCCTGAGATGGGTGAGACCGTTCTGATTGACTTTGAAACTGATTTTGGGACTGTGCAGCACAGACTTATAAAATGTCAGGAACTTGATAAGGAGTTTGTGCTGGGAAGGGACTTCCCTCATTTTTGGCAGTTGTGGGAGAAAGGCAATATCTCCGATAAGCATTACAGGGAAAAGTCCTCTGCAGGGTGTGCTGCTCCACTGCCAAAAAGGGAAAATGCACCAGTTGTAATGATGTCAAGTGATAATGTGATTCAGGAAATGCCTGCTAAAAATGACGCACATGTATTTGATGCACAGCGTTTATGTGATGACACTAGTGTAATGTCAAAAATTGTGCCTAACGTGTCTTTAAGCCATGAGTATGTCACCCAGCCTGAGCAGGTTAATGCATTGTGTGACAAACGAGAAGCAATGAAGCACGGGGGATAACACACCCCAATGGATAATATTCAAAATATAATAGTCACGTATTGTAAAAGAATATATAGATCTTTATTAATAAATAACAATACATGGTATCACATAAAATACAATAAACATACAAACAAACATATGGAGAGCAGCAGCACGGTAGACTAATAAGTATACCAAAGGGTTAAGCAAACCTGACCCAGCTCAAAGTCTACCATCCAAAGTCGAATCCCAAAAATAAAAGATAAATAATAGATATGTGTTGTAGGAATGAATTTAACAAGAGATGTTATGGAGACTGCATACTATGTAAAGAACAATAATCTGCTATATAGCTCTGGAAATATTAACAAAAAATGTGCAGAGAACCAAGCAGGAAAATTGCAGTAACAACAACATCAATTGATATCCTAAATTTGAAGGAAACTCACATACCTAGGGACATGATGGGAGAGAGCTGAGATGGAACACAGGAGCAAAAACGCCTCGACGCGCGTTTCGCCACGGACTGGCTTCGTCAGGAGGCCTCGAGGTGCAGTCTCCATAACATCTCTTGTTAAATTCATTCCTACAACACATATCTATTATTTATCTTTTATTTTTGGGATTCGACTTTGGATGGTAGACTTTGAGCTGGGTCAGGTTTGCTTAACCCTTTGGTATACTTATTAGTCTACCGTGCTGCTGCTCTCCATATGTTTGTTTGTATGTTTATTGTATTTTATGTGATACCATGTATTGTTATTTATTAATAAAGATCTATATATTCTTTTACAATACGTGACTATTATATTTTGAATATTATCCATTGGGGTGTGTTATCCCCCGTGCTTCATTGCTTCTCGGTTGTCTCTATAGTTTCTTGGGGACCCCCCGCTTCCCTTTTTTAGAGGTCTCTTGTAGGTTTACTAATGCATTGTGTGAACAGGCTTTTAAAGAAACAGCAGCCGAGACAGAAGAGGGGATTAGTTCAAGTGTGCCCCTTGAGGCTGTAGTTAAGAAAGACGAGCGTGTCACATGTGATGTGCATACGGTTACTGATGGTAATCCAGAGGATGTGTCCTTGGAAACAGATGTGCCAGGTGTATCTGAGATTTCCCTAGAGGTTGGGATTGTTGATGGTGGTAACCTGGAGTACAGCCCTGCCATACCTAGTGATGGTGATGAAAATGTGCCTGGTGCAATAGAGGTGACTGCAGCAGCTTTAGAAATGTTGCCCCCTACAGGTCATTCCTATGCTGTAGAAACTGAGACTGATGTAACGCTCACTCATTCCATGGGGATGGGGGAAGCATAGGAGGTAGACTTCAAGTCGTGTTCAGTGGATGCTACTATAGTGTATGCTTCGGTCCCTGATATTACATGTGATGTAAAACAGGTTACTTATGGCTCAAGTGTTCCCCTAGAGGTCATGGTTCACAATAACAAGACTGTTGCATGTGATGTGTGCACTGTTCCTAATGGCAACCAGCTGTATACTGCTGCGATGTGTGAGTGGAGTGGTGATAAACTCTACAGGTCTGAGAATGTGGTTGGGGTCTCCTCAGACTCAGCTGAATCCAGCAGCAGTGATCTACCTTTCTATTTGAACGCCCACACCAGTGTGAATGTAGCCCTAAGTGACGCACATGAGTTCTTGGACGGTGGAGTCAGTGAGGTGTGTGCGCTGGTGGCTGTGGCCTCGGTCACTAATGAACCGCCCAGTAGTGAACCAGAGGTACGTGAAAACATTACCCTAGAGGTTGGGGCTGTCAATGGTACCAATGAGGACACTACTGCCATGTATAGTGTGAGAAGGGTTACTACTTCCCCCTTAGAAGTTCTGCCCCCTGCAGGTCTTTCACATGTAGACGTTGAGACCCATGTAGCGCCCACACTTTCCCAGGAGGTAACGGGAGCAATAGAGGGGGTCTTCCAGGCTGGTTTAATGGATACTAATGCAGAGTGTGGCCTAGCCATTGAAGTTGCATGTGACACAAGACAGGTTGCTAAGGTCAACAAGTGGTGCTATACCACTAAGCAGGATGTGGGCCCTAACGCTGCTGCAGAGACGACCACTACCGGGTCTGATAGAAGTAACCCAGAGGGGTCGTGTCAGTGCGGTGAAAAATTGTCTCTGGACGGACAGTCTGAGCATTTAAATGCTGAGATGAAAAACTCCAAGATGGAGGGGAGTATAGCGTCTGAAAGTGGTTTGGTAGATGGTACGGTGTATACCAAAACTCACGAGATGAGTGTTACTGAACACTATGAGCCAGTGTCTAAACCAAGGGGTGACACACAAACCTACTTCATGGATGCGGAAAGGTCCATGAACGTAGGGCCCAACACATGTAAATACGGCTGTGATCAGAAAAAGCTAGTAGTGCCTACAAGGGATGAGGATGCCAGGCATGCCAACATGGAAGAGTTGCAGGAGCACCTGTCTAATACACCCAGGGGTGATTATCAAATGTCTGTTACTGTAGGGGTGACCGTAAGTGTGATTATGTCCCAACGTAGGAGCTTTGACCCTGGAGGGAGGTTGAAATGTGATCAGTCCTACGGCCTTTATCAAAGGGGGGGGATATGTAGCAGTGCAGCTACTGGACGGTGCAGAAACTCAGGTTTTAAGAAACCAGGCAGCATGTACAGCAGAGAGGGTTTTCTCTGCTATTGCTTGGGTGTAAAGCCTGGAATAGGGCCTGGTTTGCTGGAGTGTGAAGGAGAAGGGCGGCTTCCACTCCATACAGACAGTCCATGTCTTGGGCTGTCTGATGAGCCTAGTTAGGCTTCACCTGAGACGGCTCTTTAATTCAGGTGTGTGCTGTTCACACTGGGCTCTCAGTCTGGGGAAGACAGGCATGCTAGCCTGTGAGAGTCACCACCGTGTGAGGTAAAACTGTGAAGGTTTTGAGGTGCTGGGCACAAGGCTCAGTGTCTCGTAGTGAGGGACACTGAATGTGTTAGTTAGAGGCTGGACGGCCTAGCGTTTATTTTGTATGTTCATTGTTGTACCACTGATTGCTGTTGTGAAGACAATAAAGCTAGCTGTGGCTGGTTTAAACCTTTTACTCAAGGAGTTAGAGTGAACTTTCTATGTGTGCCAACCATCTCACCTGGGAGATGGCGATCCCATGAGCTAAGTGGTCCCCAGGTTGTCACAATATATATATATATATATATATATATATATATATATATACCCACACACACACACACATATCTAGAACATGGCTTATGCAAAAGTTTGGGCACCCCTTGTCAAATAAAAAATTTTGTTGGTTGTCCAAGTAAGAAAAAGTTAACCTCTGCACGGTAATAGATTAAATGTGACATATTTCTAAAACATGAAATACACCATTAGGCCCCATGCACACGGCCATAAAAAATCTCCGTAATTGCGGGCCGTAATATGGTCCACAATTACGGACCCACCCGGTTCTATTGGTCGCGGACACCTTTCTGTATCGCTACGGATAGGTGTCCGTGCCGTAGAACTGTGCCAGGAATTATGGAGCATGTCCTACTTTTCGTATTTTACAGGCCGTGCTACCATACTTTGTCAAGATGTCAAAGTATGGTAGCACTGCCCGAAAATGCGGGACATGACTACGCGGGCCGTGATTACGGGCACGGCCGTGTGCATGAGGCCTTACTGTTTCATTGCTGAATTTATTGGGGTAGCAATATTCAAACATAGAATTTGTCATGATCAAAATTCAGGGCATCCTGTTATAGAGGTGTTTATGACTGTTTTTGGCGTAAAATGTTACTTTTTCAATGGCACATCTTGACATGCACTAAATTATCGCATAAAATAAGAAAAACTCATCACATTTTAAAAGTGAGAAATTTGGCGTGGTCTCCACAGAGACGTATTTTAGGCGACATTTATTAATTAAACTCAGAGGAAATTCCGCAAAAGTAGATTTGATTTGTTAAGCGGCATGCACCTGCCAGTCTATCAGCAAACAGACTGTTTAACAACAATGTGTGTGCTGTTTAATACACAGAATATAGGCTTCCATAAACAGCACTTTGTATTATGTGCTTTGATTCACCCCTTAATGACCAGGTCTGAAAGGGCCGTAATCATCAGTTACATTTTTCAGTTTTTGTCTCTCCACGTTTCAGCAGCCATAACATCTTTATTTTTTCATTGACTTGGCTGTAGGAGGCCTTGTTTTATGAGGAAGAAATTATCTTTTTTTCCCCCGCGCTGTTTGGGGGGTACATATACCTTAAATTAGTGTAATTTATATAATTCGTTTTTCGACGTAAATATAGAAAAAATAAATTTTTTCCGGCATTGTTATTTTTGTTTATTTTTTACACTGTACACGTTTCAATTAAATAATATGGTAAATAAACTCCTCAGGTTATTACGCTCGTATGAATAGGTGTCGTTTTTTTTATGTATGGTAGTCAAATAAAATGTATTTTATATTATATAATCACTTTTTTTATTTAAAAAAAATTGCATACTATTTTTTAATTAAGGTTTTTATTGGAAAAAAATAAATAAATATATATATATATATATATATATATATATATATATATATATATATATATATATATATATATATCCCATATAGGGATTACTATTCTACAACTTTATTTTTTAATGTATTAGCTTACTCCTGTAGGCTAATATATTACACTGTGTCACTATGACACAGGCTGCTGTTAAGGTAACATTAGTGTGCCCTAACAGCAGGTTTACTAAACACAGTTCTGGGGTCCTTTCTGGTTCCCCAGGGCTAACTGCAGAGAGGTTCCCCTAGTCTCTGATCGCGTCACCGGTTTCCGGGGATGTGATAGAAGGGGGGAGTCCTTTTTGATTATGCCATAGTCACAGATTGCGGCGAACAAATTTTTAAGCGGTGGATCAAAAGTTGGTAACAGCTCCTTCTTAGAGAATGAGTGCTCACTGGAGTGCTCATTATCCTCTTCTACAGAAATGCCAAAAGACGTCACTGTAGACTGAGGACCTGAACTGTCAAAAAAAAGTAGGTGGTCCTTAAAGGGTTAAAGAGATTTTACGTTTTTCTGTAAATATAGTTTACTCACAGTTTAAGGGCTCATTCTGATGACTGTAATACTTGTACGTAAAGCTCTGTCACATCTGCGTTTTGGCTTCTATTAATAACAGAAGCCAAGACGCAGTTCCGGATCTGTCGCACTACAGATACCAGCGGTGCCGACTCATACTCTGTTGACTTATAATGGGGTTTGTTGGGATAGGCCAAGGTGTCTGGTTTTGACAGAAAAAATAACACTGCATGCAACTCTATTTTTCCAGTCAAATTTGATAGACTGTAACAAAGGCTATGGAGAGGGAAGGAGGAGCAGGAGGAGAGAACAGAGTGGGAAAAGAGACACAGGTATGCTGTAAATACAAATATATAGAGAAGAGAGCAGAGAGAGAGAGAGACTCAGACACGCTGCCCATACAAACTGAGAAATGAACACACATATGTGCTGTAGCTTCTGGTAAGTGTTAGTATTTCACCCCAGCGCTGGAATCTCAGCTACACTGCTCATTACTTCTGTATAATCTCCTCCATTCTGCTACAGTTTCTATATATGTGATAGATAGAGATAGATCAGAATTTTCCTCTTCTCTATTTGCAGTGTATAGCAGACATTATAGCTGTTAGGCTCCGCCCACTAGCTCAGAGACAACTGAGAATTGGAGACAGAGCCTGCAGAGGGGAAAACTGCTAAATAATGCAGAATACAAGTCATAATGGCCAGAAATAGTGTTATTCCTCATGTACACACATATGACAGTTTATTCTGAAAAATCACCTGAAAAGTTAGGTACGCTTTAAGCATATTTAATAAAATACAGAGATGATCCCTTGGATCCTGTAAAAGGCTGTGGTCACTTGTAAGAAAAGAGACTGCAACTAAGTACAAATGCAGATAGTTCTATACAGAAACTGCTGCAGCAATCACATTACCGCCTCCATCAATGTCCTATAAACCTTTTATTTAGTATAGCTATATGCTAGAGTATCTATCTATTGTGACTTGTATTAGACTTCCAATTTAACAGTTTCAGTGTCACTAACTCATGATTTACATTTTCTTCATTGTTTAGATTGTGCTATAGTCAGGGAACATGTTTTGAAGAATAGTGAATATTACAAATGCATTTATGGAAAAGTAGTATTTTATCTTTATCTGAGAAGCACATTAAAATCGCTAATAATGTTCTTTCAGATAAAACGCCTTTATTTTAATTCTTTTTACAGAGATTAAATTTGCTTGTACTTGTACAGGAAAACTTTATAATTTTGTAGAAGGTACTAAAATAATAGATTCCAGCTAATTGCAATTCCAGCAAATATCAACTAACATCACTTAGTGGTGTTTTCTATCTAATGTGAATGGATATGTTTCAATTCCTCTAAATATTTGCATTTTAAACTCTTAAAAAGGCGCCCGTTTGCTACAGAAATTATAAAAAGTGATGATAACCTCAGACACAAAGTCAAAGCTAATAGATAAGCCGCACCAACTACTTTATGACTGTGTCCTGTAATACACAATGAACGTTCCCATCAGCCACATATTGTTTCCAACCACATGATAACTTAGGGTTATCACCCCTTTTAGAACAGACCAAATTTAGTTATTTCTTTTTTATCCTCTATTGGTCCATTACATTACATTGTAATATAATGTCTTTATTTCTTCATCTACTCACGTGCAGTTTATATTGAAGAATTTCTGGGAAACAATTTTTTTGATCATTATTCTTTGTTAATTTGTTTCTTTATTTCAGTTACTTATATAGCGCCAACATATTACGCAGCGCTGTACAGAGGTCCTCTTTTATTGATACTTGGACAAAAATCTGCTTATAATTAAAGTGAATATCCACCTGTCTTTAGATCTAAATAGGTCCTAAAATCTGTGCTGATTCCTTTCTCAATATATTTTTATAGTGGTCACAGCTTTGCTTTATTGATTGCTACATATGAAGGGTATGTTCACACAAGGCGGATACGCCTTGTAAAAGCACACAGGGTATGCACCCTGGAATTCCGGCCGAAAAACCGCACCAAATTATGGTGCAGTTTTTCGGCCGGATGTCCGCTGCACGTTTCATACTTTCTCATAGCCATGGCGACGTGTCCCTCTGCCATCCTGCAGCCCAGCCTCCTGGGATGACGTTTCATCCCAGGTGACCGCTGCAGCCTGTGATTGGCTGCAGCGGTCACATTGGATGAAACGTCATCCCAGGAGATTGGCCTGGACGAAGATGCACAGAATTCTGGTTAAGTATAAGATTTTTTTTTCTGAGTTGCAGTTTTTGTAGCGGAATCGCAGCTTTTCCGTCGCAAAAATCGCTAAATCTGCAACAAAAAAGCAGCGATTACGCGAATACAATAGACATGCTGCGGATTAAAAAGACTCACTGCAGGTCAATTTCTGATATTGTTCAAATGTCATCCACTCTGCTGCTACTGTATTACGCTGCTGATTTTCCACAACAAAATCTGTTGCAAAAAATCTGCAATATTTACGCTACGCTTGAACCCTTCCTAATAGCATTAAATGATAACATTCTGTCTGCCTATAGCCACCACTAGAGGGAGCTTTGAAGCTTACTACATACTGTTTATATTCAATAATAAAAAATAATACTCAATCAAAAAGCAAACCCCCCTATCCTCCTCTAGTGGCGACTGCAAGAAGTTAAAATTATATTATTTAACTCTATGGCTATACAAACTATTTGGAGGTCTATATCACAAACATTAGTTTACACCTAAAAATGACATTGTGTTAAAGTAATGGACATTCACATACACTAAACGTTCAACAACTTTCTGACATGTCATAGTGACATGTCAGAAGTTTTGATTGGTGGGGGTCCGAGCACTGATACCCCCACCAATCGCTAAAATGAAGTGACAGGCGCTCAATGTATCGGAGTACGGGCTCAATAGAAAGTCTATGAGCCCATACTCTGATACATCGGCTTTCTGGAAAAAGCCAAACAGAAATGAAATGGCTGAGCACTCACACAAGCACTTCTGCCGCTTTGTTTGAATCAAAAGTTCTGACATGTCACTATGACATGTCAGAAATTTGTAGAACGTTTAGTTACCCTTTACGGTTACCAGGAGCATGTAGACATCTTTGACCTATTGACATCTAGCCATTATCCTTCCTAATCATAGTGGTAAAATTAGAACTTGCTAATACAATTTTTCTGATTTTCAATGTAATACTTCAGAGTGTAGTGCTCATTAGATTAACGTATTATTTTGGTAAATCTATACAAATACACCCATTAACCCTTACAAATATATTAGGGAACTTGTTTAACAGATTCTTTACTTTTTATAAGGTGCTTTAAGCATTAAAGGTAACCTGTATGTTGAACATGCTGTCCGATCTTCAAGCAGTATGTTATAGAGCAGGAGGAGCTGAGTAGTTTGATATATCATTTTGTGAGAGAAGATTCAGTAAAACTTTTGTATTTTATTAATTTAAATCTATGCTCACTCTGGGCTTTTGAGTTAAGTGGGTGGATCTACTCTACTCTACTCTAGTAATTGACAGCTATTTCTGATAATACAAGGAAGACTGTCAATCATTGAGTAGCTCCGCCCACTAGACTCATAAGCCCACAGTGAGAAGCATTAAAAGTAATTATGAGCTCAAATGAATCTCCATCCCCTCATTTCTCATAAAACGATTAATCTGCTCAGATCTTCATGCTTTATAACATTCTACCTCCATATCAGACAACATATTTAACATGGATGTAGTCTAGTGGAAATAGTAGAAAAAGGGAGGACATAGGTCTAGGGTTTAGTGAATTAAATTGGTTTATCAGGCAGAAGTGAATGGTAAGTTTCTCAAACTTGAGTTTCTCTACATTTATTTTGGAGTTACCATACCACTTTCAGTCAGAGGCATTCTAGGCTTTCCTTCACTGGGGGAAAGATTCAGTTTGGTGCACCGCTAAATAAAAAAATTTGATCCATTCGCTGGACCTCCCTCCCACAACCAATTCACATGGACAAAGCTGAGTTGCAGTTCCCTCATCAATCTGTGTCGGGAGCGCTTCTGTGAAGGAGCTGCAGCGCAGTTGGACCCCACCAATCAGAAAGTGATGGCGCGTCCTAGCCAGACCAGCACTATTTTCTCCATGCTATCCTAAAATTCCTCTCTAGATAACTACTGTATGTATGACCATAAGTGTAGAATCTATCATCAAACAAAACCTTATAGCCACTGTCTAAACTGCTAAATCGGGGCAAAAACTAACCAATCAGAATCCAAAAGCATTAGATCATCTAGCCAAGAGTTAGACTTAACACCCGTCTTCTGTAAAGATCTCCTAAATCTCAATGACACTCTATCTGTTACCAGAGTGCTATGCACCATAGATGCCAAGGATCTGTAGATAATGGGTGTTACTCCATAACTGTACATGTAATGTACAAACAATAAAATATAAAAGCTTCCAAGAAGAAGGTCATCACCCTACTGTCATCCTGAAGTGTAAAGCAGATAACCCTGTGGAGTATTTGTCTTTCTATATAATTTATTATAATAAAATTGATGCCTGGCTCCTGTTTTTTCCGATCTTGCAGCAGAATGATTAGACGATGCAGTTCTGCGGCGACTGCGCTGATAACAGCCTGAGCTATTTATTTGATAGGTATCAGGAAGCTGTGAATGTAGAGCCGTAACTAGGAAAAAAAAAGTTTGATTAATAGTGCGGTAACAGTAGTCTCATCACATCTCTTTCCAATAGACGCCATTACTTATCAGCTGGAAGCTATTACTAGTGCATACCGAAGTCATTTATAGGCATTTCTATTCATAACATTGTCACTGCGTATTGAGCTTAAATATTTTACTGCTATCCCAAATTTTACAGGATTTTTGGAGGAAAGGTCGACTAATTCAGCGACACAAAACTAGTGCAATATAATTACAGTAACAGTCTGTCTGCCGGCAGTGCTGAATTATTATTGCTCCATATTCTTCATATTGAAGACGTGTTTTCTTAGTATACCGGTAAATGTGCCTGTTAAAGCCATACTTTATGTTTAGTGGATGCTAGGATTGAACATATCATTTCTCATAAAAGTGCAGAGATATGCTGCCGCTTCACATAGCATTTCCAAATAATCTGCTACCCTCACTAAACTGATATATTTTAAACACAGTTGGATTTATAAGGTTTGAAATTATTGGGGGTTATGGGTTGGGCAATGCTACTTTGTAAGGCCACATGCACATGACCATTGTTTTATGTCCGTGTGCTATCCGTTGTTCACGAATAGCACACAGACCCATTCATTTCTAATGCACCCAACCGTGGTATCCACTGATCTGTGTGCGGGCCATGAGACTCCCAAAATTTGTAGCAGGTCCTATTCCTGTCAGTGTTTGTGGCTCAGTCTTGCCCATGATGTGAAAACCTATGGCACTTATGGAACGGATGCGGAGGACACACTGATGACACGCGGACCACAAACAACGGACCGTGGGTCTGTTGTTTACGGTTCGCAAAATACCAACTTTGCTGTGCATGAAGCCTAAGGGTTCACAGAATTACTTACAATTAGAACTTAATGTAATGAAATCTGTATTATTAATTTCAGAATTATCACTACCACCCAGTGTGTGCTCCATGTTGTCCATGTAGACTAAGGTTTGTAGAGGGTTGGTACAAGGGGTAGGTTAGCAATAAAACCTGCTATAATGCATTTCCTAGGCTGGAACCACATTGGCAGTTTTTGGAGCCAAAGCCAGAAGTGAAGCCAAAAGGAAGGACTTCTACATTCTATTCCTTTTGGATCTACTTCTGACTTTGGCTCCAAAAAAAGTAATAAAAACTGCATTCCTGCCTAAGAGGATGGGAAACAATATGGAAACAATTATTCCAAGGTCACAGCAGTATCCATATAGTTGAAAAAACACCCAGAACATGCAATTAACTGAAAGCTTCTCTATCCTCAGTTAAAACGGTTGTCCGCTTCATACAATCCCTGGTTGTTAAAAAAGCAGATCAAAAAGTGTCCCCCTACAGGGAATCCCAGCTATTAGTTGTTTTTCAAGGGGAAGTCTGGCAGTAAGTGCTATATTTTCCTGCAGCAGTCAGCGTTCATGACTCCATAGACTATGTTCACTAGTGTTCCAGTATTATGTTAGGTGTTATGCCCGAGACGTGTGGGACTGTTGGTACTGTACATTTGCCAAGGCAATCGTAGAAGGAGCTTTGCAGGAGAGGCTTCAAGGAACCATAGGTAATCTTAGATGTAGCGGCATACAAAACTGGAGGTACACTTTAACAAGAATGTTTCCATGCATTTATAGCAAGCAGAGATCTTGGAAATGGTGACATATTGAAACACAATGTGTATCAGAAAGTTACATAGTTACATAGTTAGTACTATGTAACTATGTAACTTTCTGATACACTGTGTGCTTCAATCTGTCACCATTTTCAAGATCTCTGCTTGCTATCAATGCATGGAAACATTCTTGTTAAAGCGTACCTCTAGTTGCTTAACTTTTTATAATACGATGATAAGTTTTCCATCCAAACAAATGTATTACCTATCCACAGGCTCTGTCCTCTCCTAGAGAGAACTATGCGGTTGTTTAATAACACATGCCAGGAATGAAATGCATAAACCCCTTCACTGCCCTCCACCGATGCTGCAGACATAAGGCTTCATGCACACGACCGTGCTTTTGCATCCGCAATTTATCCAAATTTTTTCTGATAAATTGCGGACACATTAATTTCTATTGCACATGACTGTGGTTTTCACGGATCCATTCTAGGACCGCTAATCCGGACTGCAAAATCTCAGAACAAGTCATTTTATGGTCACTGGTAAAATCTTTCTTTTTTTTTGTGTATCCATAAATGTTGATGACACACGGATGGCCAATTAAGGTTTTTTTGCTGTCAAATTAACCGCAACGAATCTGTGTTTTTTGCGGCTTGCAGAACTACTATGGTCGTGTGCAGGGGGCCTAACTCCTATATTGACCTAGACCACCAGAGATATAACATCATCCTCTTTTTACTATCCTAGTCTGCAAGAGATGTTGCTCCTTCAATACCTAGACCACCATGGGTTTGGGGAATTAAGACTACAATATATTTGATTTTGTTTTGGATCACCCGGCTTAGAGGGAACAGTGCTCAGGCTCCTTACTGCCCTATTCACAAACTACAGAAGCTTAGAAGAAACATTGATTTCCCTATCTCATATTCACATTTATAGAGAGCGATCTCACATATCCAGACCTACCACCTACTTTTTTCGGGAACATAATAGTTGATATGACATATAAGTGTTTTGTGGGAAAAACACTTAAGAGGCAATAGTGTTTCTATACAGATACAATTCAACAGGATCTAAATATAAGTTGTTTGAAAAATATAATTCTTTACAATGATAAAATACATATATAATGCACTATATAAAAGATTATTGCAGGCACATACAAAGCAGTATTTTAGTCATTCCTATATTATATATTACGATATTGGAATTCCAGGCTCCGGATAGTATATGTTTAATATGGTTTTGTGCACATTATCCTCTTGGAAGTCATATTTGAAAGAACGTGTTACAGTAATAATCCTCCTATTGCCATGGGAATTGTTTCATTATCACATACTACCACCCCCACCAAACACCCGCATATTCTTACAGTCATTAAAATATGCAACCCTGGAAAATGTTATTTTATGCTTCCTCAAAGAGAAATCTAATATATTAGTCTCATTAATCAATACATGACTATGAGAAGGTGACCAACGAGACTAGAGATTAGCAATCCTTTGGAGAAATATATAGATGAAAAACCGTGAACTCTTGACATTTATCACTCATTAGAAGAAATAAAAACTCCATTATATCACCAGTGGAAATCCCCACAATGCCGTCCTACTGAAATGGAAACGTCCTATGTCGATAATTAAATACCAACACCCACAGCCCAGCAAAATGGCCTCCAACACAAATAAAAAGAAAATTGTTCATTCACGGATCAAATTTCTGTTACAAAATAAAGATGGTTTAAAATTCACAAAGTATTTAGCGTTTATATTCTATATATTTGGTTAAATTGTGTAAATCTAGAATCTCTCCCATTAGTAGCGGGAGTGTTATAATAATAAACTGCAGGGCTACAGGAAGTTTAAAAATCACTGATCACCACAGATAAATTGCTGTTTTTTTTAATGACAGTCTGGGGTCCATTAACAGATCTCAATAAATTAATGCTAAGGGCAGAGTCTGACTGGCCTACCCAATTACACATGTATCTTTTGGTGGCCTTCGGTTCTGACATAGCAATGGGCCCCAGAGGTGTAATTTGTGGTTCCTATGCCCCAATGCAAAATCTGAAATGGGGCACCAACATTAGATATAATTTATAGTACTGGCATTTACTTATGTAGCAGTGGAACCATTGTACATCTCAGGCAGCAGTACCCAATCTGCAACCTGCACACCTCATATACTTACATCCCTAAAAATATACAGAGTGATGTCACTGCACAGGGATAATTATTACAGTTATGTCACAGAACCTGGATAATGCACAATGACATCCCACCGCATGGATAACATACACAGTGAAGTCACCGTACAGCAACAATAAACAGTAATAATACAGTACATAGATAATAAAAACAATGATGTCACAATACAGGGATAAAAAAGACAGTGATGTCACAGAACATGGATAATAACTGGTGTCACAGTTCAGGGATGATGCACACTGGAATAATTCACAGACTGATGTCACAAAATAGGATTTACACAATGATGTCACAGTTCCATAATGACCAAAGGGAGGCTATAGAACAGGAATAATGATCACAGTGATGTCAAAGTTCAAGGTTAATAAACACTGTAGTCATAAGCAAAGGCTTACTTTACAGTGCAGTCACAGTATGGGAATAATGCATACAGTCTTTTCACAAAACAGGCATAATGACATAGTACAGAGAAAATAAACATAGTGATGTCACAGCTAAAGGCTAAGGACCACAGTGATGTCATAGTACAGGGATAATTTGCACGGCATAATAACAGAGGGATAATGCACACAGTATTGTCGCGGTACAGAAATAAGGCACCTGAATTCCCTTAGGTGGCAGAGTGGCCGCTGTGCCCCCTTAGGCTCTAGGGCCAAATTTTGACTGCAACCCCTGCATTTACTATAGTTACTCCCCTTTTACATCCCAAAGGACCAGCAGATGAGAATGTCAATTGAAGCTGATTTGGAGATAATCACTTTCTGACTGGGAAAAGTTTTACAGAGTAGATTCACAGATAATCTATTAGAATGTATCAATGATATGATGTATGTGCAATGATAACAACAAACCATTCAGTAGTTTAGTATGCAGTTAAAAGTGGACATAAACATGTTCTGTATAAATTAATGTTGGGCCCAGAAAATAATTTTCTATGTTTGGCCCAAGGCAAACCAGTCTGGCATTGACAAAAAGAAGTCTGCCTGGTAATTATAGGGGTTTATAGCACTATTTATAGAACTGTTGGCTAATCTGTTTCATTAACCAACAGCAAGCAGAGATCTTCATAACAGCAGAGGCATTGAAACACAACGTATATTACAACATTACACTGCAATTGCATTGCTTAACCTCTCATCATACAATGATTAAGCTTCATTTAAGACTTAAAAGGGTTGGCAAGTTGTCAAATTCAGTCCCACTGGTAAATAAAGCAGGTGAAATCCCCACGATCAGCTGATATTGTCAGGAGAAGGTGTGAACAGTCACACGTTACCCCTGTCACTACAGGAGAAATTTAGTATTACATGGCACCCATTCAACTAAATGCGGTATGTTATCCATGGCACACCGAGTCCTTCAGAGCAGAACCTGCTCTTTGCAGCAGATTTCAACTCAGGTTAATAGAGGAAGGGTACCACGCAGGGGAACGCCCTCTCTATGAACTCCGTATTTCTTAAAGTGGTTGTCCATGACCGGACAACTGATGACCTATACACAAACAGGATAGGTCATCTGTATATGATCTGTGGGGGTCCAACACCTGGACGCTGCAACAATTAGCTGCTCCTGTTGACTCTGGGCACCAGACGTTCATGCCGTTAGCAGATGGCTCCGGTCACGGAATAGCGGCCGCACTGCAGTACTGCAGCTCTGCTACTATTCAAGTGAATAGGAGGAGATGCAGTTCTGCAGAACGACCGCTATGCAGTGGTCGGATCCATCTGCTTACGGCTCCAACTACTGCATACCCTCCAAAACATCAGGTGCCTGAAGCAGCCAGAGCGGCTGATCGGTGCAGAGTCTGGGTGTCGGACCAGCACCGATCATATACTGATGACCTATCCTGTGGATAGGTCATTAGTTGTCGTCATGGACAACCTTTTTAAATTCTATTATCAAAAGGTGCTTCTCAAAATGGGGTTCCAACTTAAATTTCATTCACTAATTTCATTATTCTCTTAATCTTAGGTTCTCAGATGTGTTCCACTCTTCATTTTTCTTGAATTGCATTAAATTATACAATTTATCATGATACCAATTCAATACAATCTCGTGCCATTCATAAAAAACGAATATGTAAATGAATACGTTTTTTTAACATGGGAGTCTATAGGTGATGGATAGCCAATGGTTGCCTCTGATGGATGCCACCCGTCATCTATAAACAAGCGTATGCATTTAACGTATACATTTTTTACTGAAGGGCTGTAAAGTATATATTTTTTTTAAACAAGGGAGTCCAAAGGTTTGTTTAAAATCTCGCTCTATACATCTTGGTTTATGTCGGATTTAGAGAGAGAAAGTAAGGGAGTATACATCTGTACATGCCATGTCTCTAGGGGGGTCACACTATCCTCCTCATGCAGTGATTTTAATAGGTGGTCCACAATGTATGATGATAGTCTTGGGGCTATTTAGATAAAGTTGACTTGTGTAGAGGGTACTTTGCTTAGAATCTTTGAGAAACGTAGATCCTTCCAAATTTGAATTGAGAAACTATAAGCTTTATTATCAAATAATCCCCATTTACAACTTTATATGTGGGCGCAAAAAAAGAAAAAGTATTTGCAAACTCACTACTCCACAATTCTGCACCTACATGAAGTCAATGTACGTTAAATGATATTCTATTTTCCACTTAGAGTAGACATAAGCAGTAAAAGGGCGATGTAATGCCACCACATGCTCTAAGCTCTATTGATTGCGGTTACATTTCAGCTAAGTCTAAATAAAAAAAATGAAGTTAACTTTCTGGACACATTGGCAAGCGAGTTTGAGTCACAAGTCTTGCTGCCAATTTGCAGTTTATAGATTCTCACCCCAGGTGTTCTAAAGACCAATACTTTCCTGTTAATAATAGATGACTTTACAAAGTTCGATGTTTTTTCCACCCTCGGCATGTAAAACACCAGTGTACATATTCTGAGAAACTGTAAATCTGGGAAACGTGAAACTGATATTTTGTTTCTTATGGATGAAAGGTAATAAAGTGAATAGTTTTTACTCGCTTATTATACTCACCCTGCATTCAACTACGAACATCTTATAGATTTTGATATGCTCACTATATGTTTTAAAACCTCATTGTATTAAGATACCTAGATCATGATAGCGAAGCGACTGTCTTATTCCTACAGAAATCCCTGCATTCATGCTGCAAACATTATATACTAAAATTCCTGTTAATGTGCTGGATTTATAGATTGCCCAGTTTATGGGATGGTCATACAAAAGTATTTCAAAGGGGTGTCCCAAGATCAATGTTTATGACCTACTTACAGGATAGGTGATAAATGTCTGTTCCCCATCACTTACTAGATCGGGAATCCCAAACCCCCCTTTCCTTCTCACTACCCCCCCCCCCCTTCAGTGAGGAGGAGCTTGAATGAAACGTTGCGCTCTGCTGCTTCATTCAATGTCTATGTGGCTGACAAATACAGCCGAGTGCTGTACACAGCTGTCTCCATCAGTCCCACAGACCTTGAATGGAATGGCACCGTGCATGCTCCATTCAAAGTTTTCACTGCGGTTATTCAGTGAGGAGGAACTGAGGGCTCGTCAACCCCGTTTTAGTGATTGGTGGGGGTCCCAGCAGTGTTACTATAAGGCTCTATTCATACCACTTTGCGTGCCACCACATGGTGCCTCCTTACAGCATCACAATAGGGAAACCTCTCCAATATATGGGCTCCAATAGTGCATGCCAGGAATTAAATCTGGGGCATACAGTGCATTATAGTCCCCATAGACTTCTATGGGTACCCTATTATGGCTCTGTACAGCTTGGAGGTTTTGTGGAGATATAATATTCCTATATGCATATAGTGTTATTCTAACTGAATCCTGCACTGAAAAAGCTTTCCTTTCCTCTATAGCCTTTTCATCTGATAAAATATTGAGTAAATTGTTATCTTTAAAAGGGTATCCCCATCTTATTAAGTGATGGCTATCAGAACATCACATAAGCGGTATTATATACCTTAAATGGTTGCTCCCTGTGGGACCTGTGCCAGAATTGCACTGCACATGCGTACATGCAATTTGTTTGTGGAATGCACGTACACAATTGACATATGCTACGTACTGTCATCCTTCCATTGTACAGCTCACCATATGTTGAAACCACTCTATTGGCAGGATCCATGAATAATATAATGAGTACAAAAAGTTGGGAAGATCCACCTTTGCAACCAGTTTTTTATTGTTTTAAAACCTCTAAAATAAAAAAAATCCTTACCAACTCCAAATCTGGCGATCAGAATAAATCCCTGTATCAATGACCGGTCTCTAGTAATCTAGTGCCAGTAACTTGTAATATTATTACTTTCAAGAAAGGCATCCAGGCCCCTTTTAAACTCTTTCACTGCATTAATCATGACAACTTCCTCTGGCAGAGAGTTTCATAGTCTCACTGCTTTTACAGTAAAGAACCCTTTTTTAAGTTGCTGTAGAAACTATGGTGGTGTAGAATACTTGTGCATGACTCAAAAGAAACTACATTGTTAGAAAATGATTTGTTGGGGTATTGGCCCAAGGGTCTTGGACTGGGAAACAAACTGAAGGTACTTGCCTGGGTGACCAAACCCTGCACATAATGTAGGGTACAGTTTTATTTTTGCATTAGGATCCCTCTGATCTATGTACGCCACATACGTCACCATTCATTTCTATTAAAGAATGAGTGTAGCATGCAGACTGCTACAACTTTGCCGGGTCTTAAAGGGAACCTGTCACTAGCATTTCACCTATTGAACTCTCCTCACCCCTCGCTGGCCGCTGCTATCAAAAGTTCATTGTCGTTGTCCCCTCTCCTAAACTCCTCCGCCGTAAATAACAGTCTGCAAACATTTTGCGCCTTTTCTGGTAATAATGCGGCAGTCTCATTCGTTCCTTTTCTTATGCACGCCCACCGCCAAATACTGGCCCGCCCAGACTGCCAAAATCTTGTCTAAAATGGCGTGCATGCACCCTTCATATATGGTCCAATACCCTGCCCTGCTTTGCCCAGGCCTCAAATCTATTTACTGCGCATACGCCGCTATGGTGTCCCGTTGTGCGCACGCACCAGAACAGGACATCAATGTGCAAGCGCAGGATTTTAGGGAGAGGCTGTCAATCAAAGGTAAGGAGGTGGGGAAAACTCGGAAAAGGCATGAGGAATGAAGATATGACTCTTTTATGCTCATTAGCATAAGGTGCGGGAACACTAAAAAAACTGAATACTAAAGGTACAGAGCTACTTAGAAGACAATTATAGGTTACATAAAAATTATTTTTCACCCACTTCCACCAGGTATTGCTGGTTTAATAGGTGAAATGCTGGTGACATATTCCCTTTAATGTCACTGGTGCATTATTTTGACCACATTGTGCATCTCAGTGCATTTCTGTAGCTGCAATGAAGTGCATCTAAAGAGGCTCTGTCACCACATTATAAGTGCCCTATCTCCTATATAAGGAGATAGGCGCTATAATGTAGATGACAGCAATGCTTTTTATTTTAAAAAAACGGTCTATTTTCACCACGTTATTAGCGATTTTAGCTTTATGCTAATGAGTTTCTTAATGGACAACTGGGCGTGTTTTACCATTGACCAAGTGGGCGTTGTACAGAGGAGTGTATGACGCTGACCAATCAGTGACCAATCAGCGTCATACACTTCTCTCCATTCATTTCCTCAGCACATTGGTCACTGATTGGTCAGCGTCATACACTCCTCTGTACAACGCCCACTTGGTCAATAGTAAAACACGCCCAGTTGTCCATTGAGAAACTCATTAGCATAAAGCTAAAATCGCTAATAACGTGGTGAAAATAGATCGTTTTTTTTTAAATAAAAAGCACTGCTGTCATCTACATTATAGCGCCCATCTCCTTATGTAGGATATAGGGCACTTATAATGTGGTGACAGAGCCTCTCATCTACTAGCCAAGGCCTTAGTCAAACATCTCAAGATCTAATAAGAACATTTAATAAGTTCCAGCACCTTTACATAATATTTGGATATATATATATATATATATATATATATATATATATATATATATATATATATATTAGTTGAATTTGCAAGTGCTCTTTTTATATAAGATAACTTGTATTTAAGGGTTTGCCATCCTTGTAATGGTGCATGTATCTCGTATAAAGCAATTAATAAGATGTGTTATATGATGCATGGTGTGAGGTTTCATGTGGTCATTGTAATTTTTATTTCAGGATTTTTAGCACTCCTAAACTTTCAATACCTTACTTTGTAATATTAAATATCTTCTGCAGAGACTATTTCATTTAATTCTAGACTTGTGAAATTTGCTCAGCTCTGCGTTCAGCACGTCTAACTTTCTGTATCTAACTGTGCAACCTGATAATGAGAACAATCACTTCAATAGAATTATGTTTTATCGTGTCTCATTCCATGGCGATTGGTCTTAAGGGTTAGCTCTACCCTTGAAGACCATATGGTTAGCAAGAATATATAAAGACCACTTGTTTGAAAGAGTTCTCCACTTCATAACAAATACTACATAAATTCTGTGTTACAACTCAGTCCCTGATCTTGGGGACAATTGCATGTAGAGAGGCTTGATTAATTTACTCCCCCGTTCCTGCAAACTCATTCTCACATCTTATGTATGGACTAAATACATCCATAGAGAACAATGAATGTACAGAAACAAACACAATCTACAGTTTACAAATAGAATTGATCAATAGTTGAGTAACTTTGTAAATACATTACATTACTTATCTTAGGGCCTGTTCACATCACCGTGGCCCTTCCGTTGAGGGGTTCCGTTGGAAGTTTCCGTCAAGTTAACACCTCAACGGAAAGGCAAATGGAAACCTAAGCTTCCGTTTCCCTCACCATTGATATCAATGGTGACGGAAACCTAGCTAATGGTTTCCGTCTGTCACCGTTGTGACAGGGTTCCGTTGTTCTTGATGGAACCAATAGCGCAGTCGACTGCGCTATTGATTCCGTCAAAGCGACGGAACCCTGTCACAATGGTGACAGACAGAAACCATTAGCTAGGTTTCCTTCACCATTTATATCAGTGGTGAGGGAAAAAGAAAGCTTAGGTTTCCGTTTGCCTTTCCGCTGAGGTGTTAACCCGATGGAAACCTTAGACGGAACCCCTCAACGGAACACAGACAGTGATGTGAATACAGCCTTAACCAAGTTACAGTCTGTATTATGGTCTAGAATTGCATTCACAATTCTGCAGGCTTCAGAGCTGAAACAACTACAATATTTATGTTGATGGCTGCACAGAACCAGCAACAAATTTGATTTCCCTGTAGCTTTATTTTTTTTTTGTAGCTTCCCTGCATCCACTTATAAGGGGAGCAGTTCTAACATTCGAAGTACATTAGTGATTTTCTATGTATGCAATTTGCTCATTATATAATTGTAGGTTCACCTTTGGCTAGCCAAAAGTGATTATGCACTGTATATAGTTTGTTTCATTTAGGAGTTAGTGAGGGGCGAGGGGCTAGCAGGTCATATTCCTGGGTGCTATATGGCAAGGGCTACACCAACAAGCCACCCAGCCTTGGCCAATGTATTTAGATACAGGGTTAGGATAGTGAACTGAATCTAAAGAAGAAGGTGGTCCCATTAAGACAAGTTACTTCAGTGTGGCAGTTCTCCTGATGGTCAGATGATCACTGAGAGTCCACCTGCTGGAACCCCTGATCAGTTATCATTACTGGATGAGGCTTCCTGTATGTCCATATTAATTCTGAAGCGATCCTGCAGGAGAAATGTAGTATTACACCTATTAAATGCATGGTTGAGCCAAGTCCCCTAGAGCGAGACCTACTCTCTCAAATGACTCTCTGCTCTTGCCATTAAGAGGGTTGTCCGGAGCAGAGAATCCCCCGAGGGATGTCCGAATGCTATATGGCCCCTAAAAATAGAAACCGCTTCTGCAACCACAAATGAAACCCTTGGGTAAGGAACTTCTAGCTGGTCCTCACTAATGTACCTAGACACTGTTCATAGATGGAAGCTAATTACCGATGGAACTTAATTACAGTAGTTAATAGCAATAAAAAAGAAACAGACAGAAAATCGAGAAACTTCTCCCAGCTTTGGAAATAATTTGCTGAAAGTTTGTGCGGCTACAATAAATTGATTGCACAGCTTGGTAAAAAACACTCTTTTTTTCACAGGAATTATCACCTAAACTATTGCTGTGTTGTTACAAAGCGCGCTTGACTGTATACCTGACAGACGTCTGCAGAGAGTGATGGCGCTGCCTCTCTAAGATAACATCTTCACTTTCTGCAAACAGTCAGGAGATAGGTGTTAATAAAACAATGAGAAAGAAGCAGCTCTGTGCTCTGCTGATTGATAAGACTTCATGTAAAGGAATCAAACAGTTCAGGAACCAGCAACTTGTTAGTTTGTCCTGCATTTTATCTATTGCAGCTCTACAGTCTGATTTCATCTACTGTATAAAGCATCCAGAACAGGAGGCACAGTTGTTATTCGCTGCGTGTATGTCCGTTCACGGCTTGTGTCATGCTTGTACCAATGAAATCTATCATGAGTAGTAATAGACGTTATCACAATTACGAGAGAAAGAGTCTCCTGGTCTTTCCAATCCACTTTTTTGTCTCTCTGCTTGCTGTCATTAATGGAAACATTTAGAGTGGACAAGTGGTCTGCCCTTAGTTTAAAGAGGTTCTGTCACTAGTTTATCAATTCCCTATCTCCTAACTAATTTAATAAGCGCTATGATGCTGATCACTACAGTGTAATATTTTTTCCGTTTCGTTTAGTATTTGCAAAGTTATGATCATTTTTTTTTAAATTTGCTAATGTGGCTATACTTGCCAAATGGGAGGTGACTCTGGGCAGTGTTATGTTTTCTGTATAACGCTGTCAAATCATCATCATCCAGTTCTCCTCTTTCCAGCCCAACAACACAACCTGATCATATAGTATACAGCTTCAATTCTGGATTGTGTTTTCAACTGTTGATACCTCCGGTTGTTCAACAGCTAAAACTGCGATCCTGGTGATTAGAATCTCATCTTTCATATGCCACCAGAACCGCCGATCTAGGTGGTCCACAGCCGGAGATATGGCTGTTTGAAGTGATCACCCTTCCCTCCAGCCTCAGTCTCTCACCCTGTGTGAAGCAGCTTCATGCTGATAGGACAGCGCCAGAGGCTGTGAGGAGGCTCCACCTCATGAGAATCGCTGCTGTTACCTCCCACTTGTCTAATAAAGGCTCATTTACATATTTATAAAAAAGCCCATAACTTTTAAAATAATAAACGTTTTGGGACACAATTTTCAATAGCATTATCAGTGTGACTATTAGATTACAAATAAAATGGTGGTTTCTCTGGGCTCAAATACCCACAATATATCTCTCAGACCGGAGCAGGCAAAACTAAATTGGATATGATCCAACGAATACCCTAAATGACATATATAAAGTACAGTTAAGTTTACCGCTCAGACGGCACTGATAACAGTCCAATATCATTCAGTATGGACACTCTCTCCCAGAAAAATGCAGTGGACAATCCAGCCAGGACGTGATGTGTATTCATTCTCCTGGACACTTCTGTAGCATCTCCGTGAGTTACAGCATAGCAGGCGTAGTCTCGCAAGATTACGCTGTAAGCTGTCATTCACAGAGAGAACTCGCTGTGCTGTAAATCACAGAGACGCTACAGAAGTGGGCAGGATTCTGAATACACATGACGTCCTGGCTGGAGGTAATGTATATTCATTGTCATGACACATGAGTAGTGTTATAATGTGTTTATGTGGCTGCACATAGCGATATAGCTATATCGCTATGTGCAGTGTAAATGAATGGAGAGAAGTGTATGACGCTGATTTGTCACAACGCCCACTTGGTCATATAGTAAAACAAGCCCAGTTGTCCATTGAGAAACTCATTAGCATAAAGCTAAAATAGGTCATAACTCCGTCAAAAATGATCGTTTTTCTAAATAAAAAACACTGCTGTAATCTACATTACAGCGCCGATCACATCATGTACAATATAGGGCACTTATAATGTGGTGACAGAGACTCTTTAAATGACAATTCATCATGTAAAGGAGGAAGGATGTGGGCAGCAGTAGCACTGGAATGGTAATTTTAGGGCCAGACAGCTTTTTATGTTTGCCCAGAAAGAATCTAATTTGTATGATTTTAATCCAAGGATCATCCTCAAATGTGTGCAGGAAAGTGAAAATTACTCTGAGCACATTTCCTGCTCGGAAAAAAGTTGTCACTTCTCTAGGGAATACAGCCATAAACCCTTTAAGTAAATTATATTCTATTTTCTTCTATCGATGTGCTTTATCTACGCATTTATTGATCAGACTTTAGATCTTGCATAGACAGACCTCATGCACATGGCTGTTTCTTGTGCATGGACCTCCACCATGGCTCTGTTATATAGATATGTTGATATGACAGGTGATGCCTCTGTGAATTTAATTAAATCAATGCTTCTAGGGTAAAATACCTCTGTAATATGGCTATATGTCCATACGTCTCAATGTAAAATCAGTGGCAAACAAACACAACTATAGGAACCATATTCAGACTCCATGTGCCTAAAGCCTTAGAAACACTTTAGGCTACAGGGTAGAAGAGTATTAAACGTTTCTTAGACATTCATGTGCAGTCCAGCTTTAAATTGTCTAACCCTTTACCCCCACTTTGCCCATGCCACTGCCCAGTATGCCCAATTGAACCACAGTTCCATAGGAACACAACCAGTGACCAGTAATTGATAAAGTTAATTAATAGTACAAATATGACAATGTCTTCTGATCATCAGCTGAATTATTTTCATGGCTTTAAAATTGGCAACTAAAATTGTTCTAAACATTATCACTTTCATAAAAAGGAAGAGCAAAATGTTGTTTTATGTAATTTTTTCTATTAACAAATTTTAAAAAACATATTGAGAAGAAGAATGCCACAATCAGATACAAGATCGCTATGTCATTTCTAGCAATTCTGCCTTATTATGGATGAAAAACAAAACAACTGATTTATCTACTTGTTTAATGATGGAAGGTTTAGGTTAGCACTACTGTATTACTTTGCGTCTCCTCCACTGGATGATGTTATACATATCACTATGAGGAATACCCTGGATGTGATAAATTATGGTTTTGTCTAAGTGACAAAAAGCAGTAACTTGGTACATTCTCACATTTGGATTTAGATCACTTCACAATAAAGAAGTAATACAGTAGTGATGGTTGAATAATATGTATTTGGTGAGACATTGGAAACTGAAGCCAAACCAATCAAGACCATCAAGTGCCACAGGGGGGTAGGGTGTTAGCCAATCCCCCATAGGCTCTTAAAGGAAAACTAAACATACAAAAAGAAAAAAGTATAACAGCAATTCCTCCCTTAATCTCCTATTTTCCTTGCAATTAATACTGAGAAATGTGAAAAAAAAATCTTATATATGTGTTACAGGAGATCAGACATTTTCCCTCACAATCCTGTGTCTAGCTGTAACACAGGGGCGTAACTAGGAAAGACTGGGCCTCAAAGCAAACTCTCGTAGGTGCCACACACAGCCCCCCTTGTAGATAGTTCCCCCTGTAGATAGTTTCCCCCTGTAGTTGTGCCATACGGCCCCCCCTGTAGACAGTGCCATACAGCCCCCTTCTAGAAAGTGCTATACAGCCCCCTGTATACAGTGCTATACAACCCCCCTTATAGATAGTGCTATACAGATCCCCCATAGACTGTTCTATACAGTCCCCCCTGTAGACAGTGCTATACAACCCCCCCTGTAGACAGTGTCACACCCCACTTAAAGATAGTGCCCCTCACCTCCCCTTGTAGATAGTGCCATACAGCCCCCCTGTTGATAGCGCCATACAGCTCCCCCTGTAGATAGTGCCATACAGCCCCCCTTGTAGATAGCGCCATACAGCCCCCCTGTAGATAGAGCCATACAGCCCCCTCCGTAGATGGCACCCTACAGACCCCCTGTAGATAGCGCCATACAGACCTCCTGTAGTGCCATACAGCCCCCCCTGTAGATAGTGCCATACAGCCCCTCTGTAGATAGCGCCATACAGACCCCTGTAGATAGCGCCATACAGACCCCCTGTAGATAGAACCCTACAGACCCCCTGTAGATAGCGCCATACACCCCCCCTGTAGATAGCGCCATACAGCTCCCCTGTAGTTAGCGCCATACAGCATCCCTCCTGTAGATAGCACCATATAGTTACCCCTTACTGTAGATAGTGCCATATAGCGACCCCCATACAAATAAAACAAAAATAATGTCATACTCACCTAGGCCCCCGTTCCCGCAATAAATGGAGCGAATCAATGTCGACGGGATCCTTGCATAAGCCAGCATGATCCAGTTATCACGCTGGCCAGTGCAGGGATCCCATCCCTGCGCCCGATAGGTTGCAGGCCAAATGTGGCCTGTAGCCCAGTAAATTGCATTGTAGGGAGCTACCTCCCTGCTCTGTCATAGCGTTCAATAGTATCTACGTCCTAAGGACGCAGATACTATTAAATGTGGCGTCGCTACCACTGTAGCAGCCATAGTGGCTGCTAGCGGCACCACCGGGCATGGGTGGGATCCGTGAGTGGGTGGCAGGGGCCTCCTCATGCCGTGGGCCCCATAGCAGCCGATATAGCTCCTACAGCGTTAGTTACGCCACATATGTACTACAACTGGCTGTAGCAGGAGCCTCCCCCTCTGTCTACAGTAAGACACCCAGATTGTTAAGCACCATCCCTTTGCTAAGCCACACTTATCAGTAGTTCATCATTCCAAAATGGAACAGATCAGCAGTAAATGAACCTCTGTATTTTTCTGCAGGACATTTACAAGACTGTTTGTTTCAGAAACGAGGTTCTGCAGACTGACAGTGTGATCAAGTTTATGTCCTGTATACTATTATCGTTAAGTTCCAGGTTTAGTATTCCTTTAATGCAACAGCAAAAAATAAAGCACTGTTAAGTGTGCCAAAAGACTGACACCTTACACATCTAAAGTAACCGGTTAGTCTTATGCATACTGCCCACTAAAATATCAACAGAATTTTTTCGTTTTAGTTATAAAAATTTGATGCTGGGATAAAATAATATAGCTGAATATTTAAGGGGTTGTCTCATGAAGGCAACCACTGTCTATATGTCCTACTAGGGCATATGAGCATCATAGAGTGGTGGGTGCCTTATTTGGGACCTCATCTACTTTATTAGCAAGCGCAAACACTAACAAGGAGCATCTCCTGCTCTGGAGGACTCAGCCCAGCCATATATTACGTGGTCGCCAACTCATTTGAATGTGTGCCATGAAAGGACGGACACAGACAGCATAGGGTTCCTTTACATGAACAGTATATGGGCGCCCTGTTCTCAAATATCTCAGCATAGATCACCCCCTTTCGTATCCATTTCAGTCAATCAGCGTTTGTGAGCCATGAAATTTATGAGCTTAGTCCTTTTTTATGCAATATAATAGACAGTAGGAAGCCACATTTAAGGGGCCTTCTTACCTACTATGCCCCTACATATGGTATGTCCACCCCTGGTGCCATGGAACACTACATTTCTGGAAATGTGTGGTGGAACAAAACTTGCTAACTCATCACTAGGGATTCTCTAAGCTGGACACGTAGCAATCAGCTGATCACTAGGGATTCTTTTTACATGTAGGAGTCGTAATGATAACAGAGTTTGAAAACATTGTAGACTGATCTTCACCCTGACATACTATTCACCTGTCAGACACATAGCCACCTAAAATAATCAACAGATTCTCATGATTGTAATGTACTGTGGGTAAGCTATTTTTCATATAGTGGCACTGCAGAAAGAGTGAATGTGCATTAACTAGGTTCCTTTCCCAAAACATTAATGAATTCAGTAGTGTGATGGGTTCACATGTGGTGTTTTCATGACATTTTTGTCCCTGTGATACTGTACCGCAACAGCCAGATGTTCAGTGTTATTGAATAGGGATCTATGAATTCTCATGTTCATTGATTTTGTCTGCTGTGGTTTTGCAGAAATGTTGTGGCATTCATCTTTTTTTAAGGAAGTCAATGGCAGATCTTTGCAACTGTATAGACATATAGTTGCTGATGTTTTGTAAAAATCACATATATTGTAATGACGGGGTGGGGAGACAGACAGGTGAGCCCTAATCTACCCGCCACTCAGTCCCTGCCTACTTGCACGACCCATCCTAGGCGATGGCGTACAACTGGGCGACGGTCCCTACGCTCAATATGTGCACGACAGACAAGGGTACACAGAAGCTAAGGGAAATGGGGCAGTTGCCCACGGCAACACTGTGAGCAACAAGAGTAGTGAATGAGCCGAGTCAAACCAGGAGAGTACGAGGTACCAAACGCAGAGCAGGAGCGTAGACAGTAAACCCAGGGTCAATTTGAAGCAGAGGTCAATAGTAGTAGCAGTAACAGCAGAGCTAGGAAACAAGACAGAATCACAGGCAAAGGAAGAGCAGGAAATTAAGGTATAAATAGACCGAGGGCGGAAGCTAGCTCTGTCTGGCCAGGCTATGATAGGTTCTCCCACTCCTCAGCCTACCAGCCTGAGTGGTAGCAGATCGAGTCACTCTAGCAGACCTAGGAACAGATGCAGGGAGAATAATCACGGGCATTGACACATAAGCTGTGTCAGGCAAATCCTTTACATATATTTTGTATGTAGTCAGTAAACATGATGTGATAAGAGCCAAATAGTTGGCATGTTACCCAGGGCAACAAAGTAGATCTCAGCTGTCATACTACTAAGACAGGTTAGAAATTTAAGTCATCTGATTGGTTGCCATGGTCAACTCCTACACTTTTTGTCTGAGCTGATTTTCATACTTGAGTAGGGTTTGACTGGTCCACAAGTATACCAGAGGATCCTCCGGTGGGCCACAAAAAATCTTACACAAAAATAGAACCCTGATACAATGGGGCCCCAAAACATCCAGCAGAACACTACCCCCATTTGGGGCTGACTTTGGAATCAATTACTTGCCATTGGGGTATATTTCTTTTAAGTTGATTCACAAATAAACTATTAGACCTTATTGATGATATGTCCTGTGTGTGCAATGATATTAAAACAGATTATGATGCCATTAAAACTAGATTTGCACAATATCCTGTATAGATTGATGGTGAGTCCTCAGAATAAATTCTACTGATAAACCCCAGGAACCCCATTCCGAAACTGTACATGAGGGTCTCTGTGCATTCTGCTTTTTCAATTACATATTTTTACAAATTGGCACACTACTATTACTATATTTTTCACCTCAATTGAAATTAAGAGGAACTTGTCATCAGCATTTCACCTATTAAATGTTATGGAATCGATAGTTGAGCAATTCCCATGGTGGAAGTTTATGGAATTGCTAGATGAGCGATTCCCTAAAGGCTGCTGGAGACTGTCGGGAGTGAGCGTGCAAATAAATCCGCAATCCCAACTACGTCACAATTAGGATCAACAGAATCTAAGGCTACTCTATGGTGTTCGCCAGAGCCCACCGCAAGGCAGGTTGGTTTTTGCTGCATAGAACCCAGTTTGTTTTATCAGAGTTCAGTGTTGGATAAGAAGTGCAATGCAGGCAAAACCAGAATAGGTAACAAGACAGCCAGAGTGTAAAAAGAAAGTCTAAATCAATAAGCAAGTGGATGTCAGGAATAGCAGAGGGAAGAACCAGCCAGGAGCAGAAAATTAAAATCAGAAAGCAAAGGGTAATCCAGAGACAAGATGAGGTCCAGTTCCAGAAAGTCAAAAGCCAAAAGGTACAGGGTATAGTCAGTAGCTTGATCAAACACAGGGAAACCAGGAAATTCACAAGCAAAGAAAAAGGGGAGGAAGCCAGGTATAAATACTCTACCCTTACACCTCACAGGAAGAAAGACAGGGAAGGGGGATAGGCTCAACAAGTAAAACCAGAACCACCGAGAAGCTAGACTAGTAGTCATGGCGATCTTAAAGGAACAAACGTTTCTTAACATTAAACCAGAAATACCTTTATCATTATCTTCTAAGGCTCTGGACCTTTAGTATTCATTTTTTTAATGTTCCTGTGCCATATGCTAATGAGCATAAAAGAGCCATATCTTCGTTCGAAAAGAGTCATATATTCATTCCTCAAGCCTTGCCGAGTTTACCCCGCACCTTACGTTTGATTGACAGCTCCTCGCCTCCCCCCAGCCCACAAGAATTACCATGCTCAATGTCCTGTTCTGGTGTGTGCCCACAACGGGACGCAATAGCAGCGCTTGCACGGTAACTAGATTTGAGGCCCGGAGGAAGCAGGAAAGGGTGTCAGCCCATACATGACGGGCGCATGCGTGCTGTCTGGGACGAGATTTTGGTATTCAGGGCGGGCCAGTTTTTGGCGGTGGGCGGGCATAAGAAGAGGAACATTTGAGACTGCCGTATTATTAACATAAAAGGCGCAAAATGTTTACTGACCGTTATTTACGGTCAGAGGAGGTGTTTAGGAGAGGGGATAACGGCAATTAGCTTTTGATAGCAGCGGCCAGCAAGGGGTGAGTAGAGTTCAATAGGTGAAATGCTGGTGACATGTTCTCTTTAAGTAGTATTTTTTTCAGTTCATATACATTATGCTTCCCACATTAGGGGACAAATAACAACTGCAGCTGTAATGAGATCAGTTATTTGGCATTCAGGATAACAGCTGCAAAAAGGAAGCCTATGACTTTTTAATGGAGATTAATCTGGTGAATGTCGGGTTGTTACTGTTCTGTGATTAACATGACAAAATACGAAACAGTTTCATAGTAAATAGAATCTTTAATAATAAATGGACGTATCCTCACAAGTATAGGTTTCATTACAGCCAAGATAAATTCAGTAAATTAGAGTAACGTAGGGTGCAACTTTTTAAGCAAGCTCATTTTCCACATTTGAACATCTGGGTTTAGGGTCTGAGTCTCTAGATAGAACTGCCACATTTGTTTGGTAAAAATCCTGCAGTTATGTCCCAGGATTTTAGCTATATGCATTGCTATTGAAACCCAAGTAAGTTGAGAAACTAGTTACTTTTTCTTCAACATGTCACTATTGAACTACTCTTCCCAGCATTCCTTGTTTTTAAACTTTTTTTTAAATCTTGCTACTTTATAGGTTATAAATTGGGATGATATCTCTTGTCCATTGACACATCCCTGATGGTCAAACAAATCAGATCATGTTTCACACTCTACGGACTTAGGTTTAGTCATGTGCGTCTCGGATGTGAAGTAAAGGGTTCTCTCACTGTTATTTAATGTCAGGGAGACCTTAGAGAGAAATAGGTCGTTTTATGTCTTATGACAATCACTTTTAGGGAATAGGGATGTGGTCCTTCGCTATGAGCTAGACAGTAGAGCCTCTAAATAAGGACGTGTCCTGCTCTGCTAGATCGGCCCATCAATCTGTTACACCGGTGGCCATTCATTTGTATAACAGCAGATCGCCACGAGAACCCGGACACCCCGTGATCAGCTCATCATGAGGCTGGCTCCTATTTAAAAAGGGGGTGTCTTTATGAGATATTCAGGAGGAAAAGATCAGCACTCCTTGTGGAATTTGAAAAAAAACCTCCTTTATTTATTTAAATAGCCAGCGGAAAAACTGAACGGCTTGAAGTGGACAAATTACATAAAGCGTCTGTCCCCTCTGACGCGTTTCTAGCTCTCAAGAGCCATTACTCGTGTCTTTATGAGATATAGGAAAATTTTAAATCACATTGTAGGTTTCAATGCAACTACGACTCCAGTTTGTACCAACATTGTTGCAAACGACAATTTTCAGCCATCTCGAAAAAGTCAGTAAAAGCAGTTTGACAATTATTTCCTTTTCTATTCACTCCATTAACTTCTATTGAAGTGCACCTTAAACTGAATCAGGTCTCGCAATCTCTCGGTACTGATCACACAGATAATGTAAAATTAGATGCAATACTCCAAAAATAGATGCAATGTCTTTCCCCTTTGATAAAAGTTGTATTTGTTGATACATGTATATGAATGTAGAGAGTTATTCTCTATGTTGTGTGACTGCTGTGCAGTTGTGTATAAGAAGATCACCAGAGACTCATAATTATGAACAATGTTTCCCACTTGGCTTAACGTTTACTTACAATTTTCAGTCCATCTCCCACCTCCATGGCCATGTACTGCTTGTCTGCCATATTCCACTCTGGTCATTTTCCAATTTTTCTCCCACACGTTACTAAGTGCAATGTAAATTTCAGCAAAACAAAGTTAATTACATTTAGTTAATTGTTAGACTCTCATCCTAATTTCCATATATTATGTGATCATTTTAAGAGATTAATCTTTTAATGAAAACATGATGTAATGGCAAGGTTAATGGATTACATTTTGCCTATTTACATATGCTTAAAATTGTGAACATTAAATTACATGTTGTGTTGAATGTTTTGAACTTGGTCAGTTTTTAATTTCCTAAATATTTCCATTTTCTGATTTATTTGGGAAGATGATTTCATGTTAGTTGCTTACTACCAACAGCCATAATATTACCCCAACAATATAGCTCCTCAATATACAGATGTAGCCAAGTTTATCTTGATTCTGATAACTGATTCTGGCTGCAGCGGGATATCACACAACAAAAGCCATTGAAAAGTCATTGAAAAATTCAAGATAAAGTTTCTTGACACTGTGTATTTAAAGAGGCTCTGTCACCAGATTATAAGTGCCCTATCTTCTACATAATGTGATCGGCGCTGTAATGTAGATTACAGCAGTGTTTTTTATTTAGAAAAACGATCTATTTTCACCAAGTTATGACCTATTTTAGATTTATGCTACTGACTTTCTTAATAGACATCTGGGCGTGATTTTACTTTTTGACCAAGTGGGCGTTGTGGAGAGATTGTGACCAATCAGCGTCATACACTTCTCTCCATTCATTTACTCAGCCCATAGTGATCTTGCTAGATCATGATGTGCAGTCACATACTCACATGTTAACGTTACTGAAGTGTCTTGAGAGTTAATAGACATGGCCTCCAGCCAGGACGCGATGTCTATTCAAAATCCCAACACTTCGGTAACGTTTGTGTGGGACTTACAGCACAGCAAGACTAATCTCGCGAGATCACGCTTGCTGTCATTAAGTCCCACACAAACGTTACCGAAGTGTCGGGATTGTGAATAAACATCGCGTCCTGGCTGGAGTCAATGAAAAACTGCTCCAAAAACGGCTCAAGAAGTGACATGCACTTCTTTTTCGCAGCTGTTTTTTTTTTGGGAACAGAACGCCATTTTTCCCATTGAAATCAATGGGCAGATGTTTGGAGGCGTCCTGCTTCCGATCTATCGGACGTTTTTTGGCCGTTTACGGCCCAAAAACAGCCGAAAAGAAGCCGTGTGAACATACCCTTAGGAGCTTACTATGTTCTGTTCCATTATGGAGTTCAATGTACAGATGTAGCAATCTCTAAAAATATATGAAGAAACTAATTGGCACGTCATTTTGGATCTATTAACCTAAAACAAAACTATTACATATATACTAGAAAATTATGTGGGCAATTCCCTAGTACAATGTTATTAGTGGCATTACTCTCTCCTGTATTTTGGTGACGCCTTCAGGAAAGCAGTAGGGAATCTGATTGTCTTATGGGTTAACTAAGAGAACTGTGTCTAATTGTTAAGCAGAACGTTGGATAATAACATAAGATTAAGGAATTTTCTTTATTGTTAAATTAATTGTTAGAATTGCGCCGAAAAACACAGGCCTCACATTACAATCTAAACTAAATAATATTGTTGAAGATAAGGTCTACTATACAGAAATTCTAAAATGTGGCCTGAAGTGATTGCCCGAGCGGCAGAGATTTTCTTATAATACCATAGCCATATGCCAACTTCTATCAAACTCAGGTGGAGCTGTATCACTGAATATACAATTCTTTTTAGTATATCTTTTGATACATCAGCATTTTAAAATCCATTCATCTGATGTAATTATTTGGAAACCGTAGCACTGGCTCAAAATATATGAAAACAGTAATGTGTTTTTTTAGTCTAAACTAAATTAGGCATAAGAAATGACTGTTCTTTCTGATGTGGAAGTGAACACTAAATAATTTATAGAACTGCAGTGTTCTGCAGAACCTCAATAATATAATTTTCTTTAGGGGGCATGATAAATTACTCTTATAGCAAATCAGTGCACATTGCCCTTTCTTATAAATACATGTAAGCTGCACATTTACATTGAACATAATATCATAATACACACATATAAAGTTAAGACTCCGAGCAGAGATTGATTATCCTAGTCTTAAAGAAAACTTATGGTATGCTGATAGAAATCAAGCTAGAATAACCCCATAATGAATACAATCGCCCCCCCATTATTGTATATCTGTCACGAAGGGTCTGTAGACCCACTGGGCCGTACCACCTTGGCGGTAAGGCAGTTGACCAACAGGGAGCAGGTGAGGGTCTATAGTTCTATAGGTACCTGTGGCAGCTCAGACAGCAGCAGGGCAGGCTCAGCTAGGACTAGGTAGCAGGCGAACGTCAGGCAAGGTGAAGCAGATCAGACGTGGATGCAGCACAGAACGACTTTGGCACAGCTCAGTGCTAGACCAGGAAGGTATGGATTGCTAGGAACAGGAACTGGAAACAGGTATAGGGACAGGGACTGGAACAGGGACTGGAACAGGAAACACACTAGGAGGCCATCACATAGACAAACTATAGACACAACAATGTTCAGGCATAGAACTAGGGGGCTGGACCCCTCTTATAGTCCAGGGTACTCATGGTTCAAAGTTCGTTCATGAGGTCCGGGATCCGGCAGGCATGAGTGGACGCGAGCGCTGGGGTCTCCCGAGGAGGAGGCTGGGGCCAGCGCCTGCCGACTCGTGGCTGCGGCTGTCAGGGGGAGGTTGGAGCTGACAACCCACAGCCACAAACATTACAATATCACACTATCTAATAAAGTAAATGGCTGTAAAGAAACTGTTTCTGAAATACTCAGAGAGAACTATACTGGACCACATGTTATACCTATACCAACCCCTTTTTCTGCAACTTTGTTAAAGGGAATAAGTCGCTAGAATATTTATTTTTATTTTTATTCTAGTTAAACAATTATTATTTAAGTGATTACACATTGTTTTAATTTTTACATTTTTTTCACAAGTCAGGAAATATTATAAATTAGATTCTAATTTATAACATTTCCATGTGCTGGCCACTAGAGGGAGTAGTTCCCAAAATTGCAGCATGGTCAATGTGGTAAAGCAACCTCATTGCTTTATGCTGCAAATTTGGGGTAGACACACTCTCCTCTAGTGTCCTCACACAATCCCCCCTCCCTTCTTCTAGCTAGTGCCAGGAGAAGGAGGGGTTTGAATCTTCAAACCTCCTACACTGTGTGCCGCCATTTTCTGAGCGACTTCACAGTGTAGGAGGATTAGATACAGTGCTCAGCAGACAGTATCACACGAACATACACGAACATAATACACACAACATATACACGAACATAAATTACCTTCTCCTGCCGCTGCCGCCTTCGCTCCTATTCCTTGCGCCTTCGCTTTCTTGAACATATGGCCAGAAGCCGCAGCCGGAAGTCGTCATCTTACTGTCCGGTGGCGGCTTCCGGTCCACATAAAAATGGCGCCGGATTTCGCTCTGCGAACGAGCTTAGTTTTTTTCTGTGTGGGAGCGGCGTACGCTTTAGAGAATGGAACGGCTCCCGTTTGCATTCTCTATGGGGTTGTATGTGCCGTATTCCATCTCTGTATGTGTCGTTAATCGACACATACAGAGATGAAAAAAAAATGGCAGCCCCCCTACAGAATTAAAAGTAAGAACAAAGTAAAAAGTAGAACATGAGAACACAAATAAATACAATTTATGTTAATATCATCTTAAAAGCAATATGATAAAAAAATAAATAATTCATGACACCTTCCCTTTAAGGGTCTTGGTACTCTTTTTGTCCCTGGTCTTCACTGTGTATTGGTTGTCCAGTAGTTTTCTCTGGATAGCATATACAGAAACTAGGGACAGGAAAATCTCATTGTTAGCTAACGGAGTCAAAACTGTATAGACAGAAACAGCACCAACGATAAAAGCAAAATCGGGGTGAATTGGGGACCAAAGCAAGGCAGACAGAAGTCAAATGCAGTACATTCAGTCACTGAGGGTCAAATATAGGTAAGAGTGAGAACAGGTAAATCCAGATAAAAATGCTGGGTACAGGGTATACATCACTGTGGCTGCCAACTAATAATTCAAAGTAACGTGCTTAAAAATTGTGATTGGCTGGAGAGTAAAGCGGTTGCAGTGGACGGGATGAAAGGACTTCACTGGAACGGGGCGAGGTAAGTTTATTCAGAGATAAAACGAATTCTCCCTTAACTGTGGTATGGTGGTTGATATGAAGCTATTAGCTCAATGTAAACACTTTGCCTTCAAACTACAGTACCTTATCACCTTGAATGGCCACAGCTTTTATTTGGTCATATGAATACATCACGGTTGGAGTCAGGTGAAGTGCTGCACCCCACAACTAACCCTTGAAATATTTTAGATGTCTGACATACAGCAAATAAAGCCCGACCCAAGGCCTCATGCACACGACAGTAGTGGTGTGCACGGGCCGTGATTTGCGGCACGGACGGCCGCGGAGTGTCACCCGCGGCCGCCCGCATATCAAGGGCTGTGCACATTGCCATGTGCATTCATTTCAACGAGCCTGGACAGCAAAATGCGGCCGTAATAAGACGTCCTATCTTTTTGCGGTCCAGGCTCCCGGGCAATGCACGGACTGTGGAAACCACGGTCGTGTGAACATCCTTGTCTGTGCAGCGTTTATGTATTTACATGATCTACTATATCCATGTGCAGTAGTTGTCGAAGATTACCATAACATTTAAACCAGTACTCCATTTCCAGTCCATGATATTGTAGTTAGTCTGTGGTACTATGTTATTTATCTATGCTATTGCGCTATGATTCTTACCTTATTTGTATTGTGTTACAGTGCTCATTATGATATATATGCACTCGCATGAGGCGAAAAAAAAATTCTGCATTGTGAGCAAGGTTGTCTTCCATACTCGGTGAATCATATTTATATTTACCCGGCCGGGCTTGTGATGTCTGTTTGTTTGCCTGTTTGCCATTTATGCCAGATCATAAATTTTAGTCAAAATTAAATAAATTTGTATTTTATAGTCAAATTGATCCTCTTTATACCAGGATTTGTCCCTTACCCCCATTCTCTCATATATTAGAAAATTGGACAACTTTTCAATTAGCCCTCATGCACACGGCCGTAGTGTTTTCTACTGTCCACAAATATGGATCCATAGTCATCCGCAAATCTGGCATACTATCTGCAAATGCGGTGCGTAGTGTATTGGTAGTGTATCTGTATTGCCAGATCTGCAAAAGAAAAGAATAGGACATGTTCTATGTTTTGCAGATCATTTCTACGGCTCAGACACACAACCGTAAATATACGGAAAGTTGTCCGTGGCCAATAGAAATTAATGGGTCCGCAGATTATTCGTAATTATAGATAAAAACTTTGGTCGTGTGCATGGGGCCTTACACTGTACAGTGATTAACCTTTATTTACATAAAATCAGAAAACTTATTTAACAACCCATAAAAGGATGACTAAATGGGACATGCTGAATTATAACGAGGCTGGCCACCATTGCTAAAATTGAGAAGCAGAAAACCTCCCCTCCAGTAAGCACGGCTTGGCACTGGCCATGTCCGCTCATGCGCTCTCCTAGGGGTACAAGGGCATAAATGGCTAATTTGATTTTGCTATAAGAAACCCCTCCTTTCTGTACACCCCTGACTTATCTATCAATTTTGATATCGCTATTTCATTTTCTATTTTCTTTCTCTGCTAAGGAAAAGGAAGACCTATAGATTTTTGGACCTGAAATGTATAACTGATGTCAACAAAAATCCATTCTAGCATAGAAACGGGAAGGAATCAGTGGTGATACCTGCCTGTTACTCAAAACATTGTAGATGTTCCATCACCTTCATTTCTTACAGGAATAAGTTATGGGCTTGACAAAGGATGTGTTTTCCCCTTTGTCGTGCTTCTAGATATATAGTGAATTATTATATTCACTGGTAGACCCTGCACGATGCAGCCAGCTCTTTCTAAAGAAGACATACAGCATCTGAGCGCCTCCCTGACAAGGACTCTCCGTGGGACCGTATTTCTGTATTGAGCGCATTAGTCAGTATAAGTAATCAGCGGGTACAGGCTTCTAGGTTTTGTTCTGTCTTTTTAACTGTCTGTCGGGCAGTTCTGCGGAATGGGTCAAAATGCAAGATTGCAAAGTATTAACATTTTCCAGTGAATTATATTCCAAAGACCAAGGTTCAAAATCACATTTAATAAAAGGACTTGATAACATTATATAATAGTTTACTGATAAAAGGCTTGACAATCCATTATGAAATAAAAATTTTTTTATCTAATACAAGTAGATAGAATATATATTGATGTCAAATATTTCATCCATGGCTTTTTGTATATTTTATACCAATTACTGTAAGGACCAGTCTGGAACAGTCAATATGAACAAACCAAACCTTGCTCTGGGGGATCTGACTTGTCAATGAAAACCAATGGATGGCTCAGCAGAGGGACCTAGCAAAAGAGATGAATATTCCATATTCCCGTATTATTTATTGACATATTTCCTCACATATGACTTCCTGTCAATCACTGGAGGATTGAATGATGCAGAGGGAGCAGTTTGTGTCATGGAGCGGATAGCTGTAATGTTCTTTATATTAACCAATGACTTGTATTTTACCAGGCAATATAAATAGCATTTTATGAATTACTATGGCTAACACTGGTATTTTGTGGGCACGATGGGGAATCAAATATCCACTATGACTAGTAATATGTGAGCAATATTGCCATTACATATCCACCATGGCCAGTATATTATGGGCTCTGTGTGGAAAATTTACATTATTTCTTGTGTTATATATGTACTATGGCTAGTATTATGTGGTCATTATGACTGGCATTACAAACGCTGGCGGTCCCTGTCACAGGGTTACTCACCTCCACCGGCATCCTGTGGCTTTTGCTACCCATGACTGTGCTCCTCCTCATTGCTCTGCTCACTCTGTCCGCTTGTACCATAGTGGATGCGCGCACGCTCCCTGGTCTTTTCTTAAAGGGCTAGTGCGTGACCATTCACAATGCTCCACAACCAATCCCTGATGCTCTGTGCTTATTTAAGGCAGCTCCTCTGGTCATCTGGTGCCTGAGTAACTTTGGTGCAACTTAGTTGTTTCCTGCATAAGTTCCTGTGCGCATCTTGCTACCTGCTACCATTTCATAACCTGCTACCCGCTACCAGTCTGTATCTCATTACCTGCTACAAGTCTGTATCCTGCTACCCGCTACCAGTCTGCATCTCATTACCTGCTACAAGTCCGTATCCTGCTACCCGCTACCAGTCTGCATCTCATTACCTGCTACAAGTCCGTATCCTGCTACGCTCTAGCAGTCTGCATATCGTTACCTGCTACGAGTTCATATCCTGTTACTCGCTGCCAGTCTGGATTCCACTACCTGCTACCAGTCCGTATCATTCTACTGGCTACCAGTCTGTATCTTGCTACCGGCTACCAGTCTGTTTACTGGCAGCGAAGTCCAGAGCCTCATACTGGGGTTAAAGGGTAAATACCGGGGAGGCTACTAAGACAATGACCTTAGAGGTGGCCAAAAGTCAAAACGGTTGAGTAGCACAATGGGTCCATTACCTGCTGGTTATTACATAGGGGTTGTACAAGATTTTTTAAAAAAGGGTCTGCAGTTTTTTTTTAGAAACAGAGACACTTTTCTTCATGTGATATGTCTGATTTTGCAGCTCAACCCAATTTACTTGAAAAAGGCTGAGCTGCATCTACTTGCCCTCTCTGTAACACTCAGGACTGAGAAATAGATAAAGAGGGATTTGAAGTGAATTTCCACCTTTTAATATTCTGTCATTTTTGGATCTAACATTCTGTATTAGATCAGTCATCTAATATCCGTCATCAAAATTTTAGGCATTACGAAAACCGCACCTAACTCCTGACAGAATCCAGAACGTGGGAACATGGCCTAAGTGGGCTGCATATGTCTATGATATTATGATTTACACTATTTTTTCATAAAAACAGTACTACAGTTGGAGCATGTACATTCCTTTTATTACATGATATGGTGAACATTATTGGATTCAGTAGGTTGTTCAATTTTTGTTTTTTGTACATAGAATTTTTCTGGATTTTCCTTTATTTCCACATGGTAAAAAAAAATAATGTTATTGTTAATAAAGAAATGCCCTCTCAAGTTTGTAAACACAACTGTTTGCAATAAATAAAGCTGCAGAAACAGATTAGGCAATGCTGCCTGTGGGTAGTTTTATTTTCCAGTTATTATAGTTAGTGTACAATTTTCCAAATGTACTCAATCCACTGACTGCAAAAACTTGAGCGCAAACAAATGACTTTTACCTCTCGCTGTTTATCATGGAATAACTTAATTCTACCATTCGTTGTGTTTTCATAGGTATTTTCAATGTCATGGAAATAAAATGATTGCTGTTGCTCAAATATACAATAGGAAGTAATTTTGTATAATGCAATGAAACCCCTGGAGAAATGGAATATTTGTGAAGCCAAAAAAAAAAAAAAATTCACTTAAAAATATGACAAATATATAAATTTATAAAATCACAGTGCTGTTTATTACAGTTTTTTAATTTGGTACATTTCTATATTCGTCCAGTTTTCCAGTGGAATTAGTTACAATTATAACCAGCGGATGAAAGTCAATAAAAAGTTAGTGCATGTTTAGTATTCTCTTTTAGTTACGAACACCTATAGTCATAGAGCGCCGCCCTCATGCTTCCTTAGCAGAACTTAATATAGGAAGTATTAATATTCGAATAGCTGCCTGGATAAGTATTTAAATGGTCAGTAACTTTTCAACAAACTTTTCATATATCAATAGTACAAGCAAATAAAATAAACTTTGTAATATATCTTATAAGAGCTGACAGGTATCAGGTAACAACTTCCCATATAAAAGTCTATGGAAGGGGGAGCGAGGAGGGAGCAGAGGCAGGTCTGCCATCAGGAATTTCAGGGCCCCATACAGCCAAAGAGAATGGGCCCCCCCTCCATTACCGGGATGGGCAACGGTAACGTCAGGAGCTTTAGCTGGCCCAAAGTCCACGGGCAGAGTGCTTGTGATGCTCTGCCTGGGGACTCCAGCATTCGGAAGCTCCTGATGTTACTGTCCATATAGTGTTGATAGGAGCGGTATAAGTTTTTTTTGCTATACTATGCTATTCCATTCTTCCAAAAAAAAAAAAAGTATACCGAAGTATACAAACCCGACGGAGACTAAAAGGACATAATGGAGCCATATGAACACATTTATCATGTACGTCGGGAGCTTTTCAAGCGTACAAGATAAACGTAGGACTATAACAGGATGTGAAGAGCGCCTTAAGAGAAGGTGAAGCACTTGTGAGTATGTAAGGAGCACTAAGGCCACTTCAGTTATTTTCTTCAGGGTGCTATCCATTTTTTTAACTGATAGCACCCTGAGACATTCATTTCTATGGGGCCATGCACACTTCCGTTGTTTTGACGGTTCCGTTCGTTCGTTCGTTCGTTCGTTCGTTCGTTCGTTCGTTCCGTCAAAAGTAATGTATGTTCTACTTTTGTCCGTCGTTCAGTGACCGAGGGGCCCCATTGTCTATGGGTCCGCCAAAAAAGCGGGTGGCACACGGAAATCATCCGTGTGCCGTTTGTTTTTCACGGATCCGTTGCTAAGCAACGGCAGGGCGTGCCAAAGTTCCCTGCATTCAACACACAAGATGGAATTTAACCCCTTCGTGCTCAGCGACGTAATAATCAGTCGCGCTAACTGTATCGTTATCGCTCAGCGACGGATTATTACGTCGCGGGGATAACGGCCATTTCGGCCGTCTTCCCGACACATACAGGAGCTGTGACAGCTGCTGTCTCGTACAGCAGCTGTCACAGCTCCTACAGCGGGGACCGATCGCTGTGTCCCCGCTGATTAACCCCTTAAAAGCCGTGTTCAATAGTGATCACGGCTTTTTAGGGGTTAAGCTACAATCGCCAGCCTGCTACGCGATAGCGGCTGGCGATGGTGGCTATGGCAACCGGACACCAAACAATGGCGTCCGGCTCTGCCATCGACGGAAGCCTAGTGGGTCCTGACGAAGTCAGGACCCACTATGCTTGCTGTCAGTGAGTAGCTGACAGTTCTAATACACTGCACTACGCATGTAGTGCAGTGTATTAGAATAGCGATCAGGGCCTCCTGCCCTCAAGTCCCCTAGTGGGACAAAGTAATAAAGTTAAAAAAAGTTAAAAAAAGATGTGAAAAAATAAGAAAATAAAAGTTTTAAAAGTATTAAAAGTAAAAATCCCCCCTTTTCCCTTATCAGTCTTTTATTATTAATAAAAATATATAAACAAACAAATAAACTATACATAATTGGTATCGCCGCGTCCGTAACGGCCTGAACAAAATTATTTTGTTATTTATCCCGCACGGTGAACGCCGTAAAAGAAAATAATAATAAACCGTACCACAATAACAATTGTTTGGTCACTTCACCTCCCAAAAAATGGAATAAAAAGAGATCAAAAAGTCGCATGTCCCTAAAAATGGTATTGATGGAAACTACAGTTCGTTACGCAAAAAATAAGTCCTCGCACGGCTTTATTGATGGAAAAATAAAACCGTTATGGCTCTTAGAATAAGGTAACACAAAAAGTGAATGATTGTTTACAAAACGTATTTTATTGTGCAAACGCCATAAGACATAAAAAAAACTATAAACATCTGGTATCGCCGTAATCGTATCGCCCCGCAGAATAAAGTGAATATGTCATTTATAGCGCACGGTGAACGCTGTAAAAAAAATTGATTAAAAAAACAATAGTAGAATTGCTGTTTTTTAGTCACCACGCCACCTAAAAATAGAATAAAAACTGATCAAAAAGCCGCATGCACCCCAAGAAAACTACAATGGATTCCTCAAGGGGTCTAGTTTTCAAAATGGGGTCACTTTTGGTGGTTTTCCACTGTTTTGGCAGCACAAGACCTCTTCAAACCGGACATGGTGCCTAATAAAAAGGATGCCTCAAAATCCACTAGGTGCTCCTTTGCTTCGGAGGCCGGTGCTTCAGTCCATTACCGCCCGAGGGCCACATGGGGGATATTTCTCAAAACTGCAGAATCTGGGCAATAAGTATTAAGTTGCGTTTCTCTGGTAAAACCTTTTGTGTTATAAAAAAAATGGTATAAAGAGGATTTTCTGACAAAAAAAAATATTTACATTTCACCTCTACTTTGCTCTAAATTCCTGTGAAACACCTAAAGGGTTCATAAACTTTCTAAATGCTGTTGTGAATACTTTGAGGGGTCTAGTTTCTAAAATGGGGTGTTTCATAGGGGTTTCTAATATATAGGTCCATCAAAGCAACTTCAGAACTGAACTGGAACCTAAAAAAATAAATAAATGAGGCAATACTTCGCTTCTTACATTATACTGATAATGAGCCGTGCCCACCCCGAGATGACCCCAGTTTTGACCGTTTGTATAAACGGAGACCCCTATTAGACCGTTTCAGTGCCCGGTTTTCCCAAGCATACACCCCCAAGAAGTGTATTTCTATTGATGAGTCCTTGGTGGATTTTAAAGGGAGGCTTCAATTCCGCGAGTACCTGCCGGGTAAGAAGGCAAGGTATGGCGTGAAGATGTATGAGCTGTGCGAGAGTGTATCAGGGTATACCTACAGGTTTAGGATATATGAAGGGAAGGACACCAGTGCTCAGCCCCTAGAATGCCCCCCCTTACTGGGATATGATGAATCGAAAAAAGGACCACCGGCGCTGCTATAGAAGTTGTCGAGGCAAGGAGAATAATTATTAAATATTTATTTGTGAAAGGAAGGGCTACGCGTTTCGACGCCGGACCGGCGTCTTCATCAGGCCAATACACATTGTGCGATGCGCGCACGTTTAAATACACAATGAAATGAGAACTGATTAACATTCAAACACAAAAGAACCGCCAATATGGGCGGGTCAAGGGTTAGAGGATACAGATTGCATACACGTCTTTTTGCAAAAAGACACAACCATCAATAAAACAAAACATGTTTAAAAAAAATAAAAGTATTTACATAAAAAAGATGTATAAATAGCATATAGTTAGTAAAGATAAAATTATAAAAGACAGCAGTCACATGCTACGAGAAAACTTACTGAGAGCAACCATAATTAATAACGTTTATAAATTGATAAGCTACCCTACGTACACTAGATATAGATACAAGATAGAAGGGAAAATATGCAGGATGTCTTTAAAAATATAAATTAACGTAATGTCAAAAGAGATAGCGTCCCTAATAACCTAGGTAACGCAAAAATACGGTGGCCGAAACGGGACATATGAACTTATTGAAACGCATATTGGAACGCAAGGATGACCTCGCACCAATCACATGGGCAATGAACCGCAAGGTGACACGCAAGACTCCATACGCCGCCGGAAGGATATCCACAACATTGCGAACAGAAGGTTTATTGAAAAAGGTTTTCCTAAGAGTCTGATTAAAGGGGCAGAACTTAGAGCTAGGGGCATGACACAATTGGAATGTATCAAAGCAATAGCACCTAACGTTACCGACAGTAAAAAAGTCAGATCAAGTGAATATAATTTAAATTTTATCACGTCTTTTAATAAAGGTAGTAAACACATTAGGTCTATTTTTATGAAACACTGGCACATTCTGACTAGTGATCCTTTTCTTAAACCTTTACTCCCAGCAAAACCTTTAATTACGTTCCGAAGATCGAAAACATTGAGGAACCTACTAGCACCTAGCAAACTTTCTAATATTGATAATGTAAAGAAAACCGTATATCCTCTATTGAAAAAAAAGGGGTCTTTTTCCTGTGGGCATAAGAGATGCCTTTGTTGTGATAACATCTCTGATAAAGTGTTGGAATTCTCCTCATTTAAAACTAGTTTAAAATTTCCTATTAAAAATCATTTAGACTGTGGGAGTTCATATGTGGTCTATTTGCTACACTGCACTTGTGGTTTGCAATATGTGGGTCGTACCACCCAAACGTTGAGAAATCGGGTAAATAAACATCGTTTTAATGTTAGGCAGGGTTTCCTTAACCCCTTAAGGACGCAGCCTAGTTTGGGCCTTAAGGCTCAGAGCCCATTTTTCAAATCTGACATATTTCACTTTATATGGTAATAACGTCGGAATGCTTAAACCTATCCAAGCGATTCTGAGATTGTTTTCTCGTGACACTTTGGGCTTCATGGTTGTGGTAAAATTTGGTCGATATATTCAGTCTTTATTTGTGAAAAATTGCAAAATTTAGAGAAAATTTACAAAAAATAGCATTTTTCAGAATTTAAATGTATCTGCTTGAAAAACAGACGGTTATACCACCAAAAATAGTTACTAGTTCACATTTCCCATATGTCTACTTTAGATTGGCATCGTTTTTTGAACATTATTTTATTTTTCTTGGACGTTACAAGGCTTAGAACATAAACAGCAATTTCTCAAATTCTTAAGAAAATTTCAAAAGCCTTTTTTTGAAGGTGCCAGTTCAGTTCTGAAGTGGATTTGAGGGGCCTATGTATTAGAAACCCCCATAAAACACCCCATTTTAAAAACTAGACCCCTCAAAGTATTCAAAACAGCATATAGAAAGTTTTTTAACCATTCAGGCATTTCACAGGAATTAAAGCAAAGTGGAAATGAAATTTGCAAATTTCATTTTTTCTGCTGAATTTCAATTTTATTCAATTTTTTTTTAGTAACAGAGAAGGTTTTACCAGAGAAATACTACTAAATATGTATTGTCCAGATTCTGCAGTTTTTAGAAATGTCCCACATGTGCCTCTAGTGCGCTCGTGGACTAAAACACAAGCCCTAGAAGCAAAGAAGCACCTAGTGCATTTTGAGGCCTCTTTTTTTATTAGAATATATTTTAGGCAGCATGCCAGGTTTGAAGAGGTGTTGAGGTATCAAAACAATGGAAACCCACCAGAAGTGACCCCATTTTGGAAATTACACCCCTCAAGGAATTCATTTATGGTTTTTGTTATCATTTTGACCGCACAGTTTTTTCACAGCACCTATTTGAATTGGGCTGTGAAATGAAAAAAATGATATTTTTTCCAATAAGATGTCATTTTTGATCAAAATTTCTTATTTTCACAGGGAACAACATACCCCATTTTGTTGCCCAATTTGTCCTTAGTGCGGCAATACCCCATTTGTGGTGATAAACTGCCGTTTGGGCCCATGGGAGGGCTCAGACGGAAAGGAGCGCTATGTGTTTGTTGGAGTCCAGATTTTGCTGGATTGGTTTTCGGGTGCCATGTCGCATTTGCAGAGGCCCAGAGGTATCAAAGCAATGGAAACCAACCAGAAGTGACCCCATTTTGGAAACTACACCCCTCAAGGAATTCATTTATGGTTTTTGTTATCATTTTGACCGCACAGTTTTTTCACAGCATCTATTTGAATTGGGCTGTGAAATGAAAAAAATGATATTTTTTCCAATAAGATGTCATTTTTTATCAAAATTTCTTATTTTCACAGGGAACAACATACCCCATTTTGTTGCCCAATTTGTCCATAGTGCGGCAATACCCCATTTGTGGTGATAAACTGCCGTTTGGGCCCATGGGAGGGCTCAGACGGAAAGGAGCGCTATGTGTTTGTTGGAGTCCAGATTTTGCTGGATTGGTTTTCGGGTGCCATGTCGCATTTGCAGAGGCCCAGAGGTATCAAAACAATGGAAACCCACCAGAAGTGACCCCATTTTGGAAACTACACCCCTCAAGGAATTCATTTATGGTTTTTGTTATCATTTTGACAGCACAGTTTTTTCAGAGCACCTATTTGAATTGGGCTGTGAAATTAAAAAAATGATATTTTTTCCAATAAGATGTCATTTTTGATCAAAATTTCTTATTTTCACAAGGAACAACATACCCCATTTTGTTGCCCAATTTGTCCTTAGTGCGGCAATACCCCATTTGTGGTGATAAACTGCCCTTTGGGCCCATGGGAGGGCTCAGAAGAAAAGGACCACCATTTGGCCTACTGGAGCTTTTCTGGTGCTAAGTCATGTATGCAGAAGCCCCTGAGGTACCAGTACAGTTGAAACCCCCGAGAAGTGACCCCATTTTAAAAACTACACCCCTTAAGACATTCATCTAGAGGTGTAGTAAGCATTTTGACCCCACAGGTACTGTGTAAAAGATAATGCGCAGCAGATGGTGCAGTGTGAGATTTGCAATTTTATATATATATATGCCATTTCAGTGTCCAATATAGTGTGCCCAGCATGCGCCACCGGAGATATACACCCCTTAAATTGTAATGTGGGTTCTCCTGGGTACGGCAATACCCTACATGTGGCTGTTATCAGCTGCCTGGGCATACGGCAGGGCTCAGAAGGGAAAGATGAGGGGGGTAAGCTGTGCGGAGTGCATCAGGGTAAATTAAAAATCAAGGGATGTATGATACATTTTAAAACAATCTTTTATACAGAGCCCTGGTTTTTCGGGACACGTGTCACATTGGTATATTGTGTTCTTCCTTATCCCCCTCTTATAGCAGACTCTGCACCTCTTTTGACTCTTTCCCTTTCCACCGGTTTGGGGAACTTCTCCTGGAAAGTGTTGCCCTGGTACGATGCGTGTGGCCTCGCTTCCAGAAGTACTGGGTGCCCCCCCTTCCTGGTCCCTAAAGATTAGATCTTGAAATTCCAGGAAAGTTCCCCTCTGGCCTGAACATCGACGTAGCACGTACACATTGTACAAAGCCATCTGTATGATGTGCCCGGCCAGCTTCTTATACCACACCGCATGGCGCTGTAGGGCTTCAGGACTTGATTTGACAAATCCATCCCTCCCATGTACCTATTGTAGTCCAGGATGCAGTCTGGTTTGCGGGTGGCCTTTCCTTCATATATCCTAAATCTGTAGGTATACCCTGATGCCCTCTCGCAGCTTATACATCTTCACGCCATACCTTGCCCTCTTACCTGGCAGGTACTGGCGGAATTGAACCCTCCCTTTAAAATGTACCAGGGACTCATCAATAGAAAAACACTTCTCGGGGGTGTATGCTTGGGAAAACCGGGCACTGAAACGGTCTAATAGGGGTCTCCGTTTATCCAAACGGTCAAAACTGGGGTCATCTCGGGGTGGGCACGGCTCATTATCAGTATAATGTAAGAAGCGAAGTATTGCCTCATTTATTTATTTTTTTAGGTTCCAGTTCATTTCTGAAGTTGCTTTGAGGGGCCCATATATTAGAAACCCCTATCAAACACCCCATTTTAGAAACTAGACCCCTCAAAGTTTTCACAACAGCATTTAGAAAGTTTATGAACCCTTTAGGTGTTTCACAGAAATTTAGAGCAAAGTAGAGGTGAAATTTACTCTTTTTATACCATTTTTTTTATAACACAAAAGGATTTATCAGAGAAACACAACTCAATACTTATTGCCCAGATTCTGCAGTTTTGAGAAATATCCCACATGTGGCCCTCGGGCGGTAATGGACTGAAGCACCGGCCTCCGAAGCAAAGGAGCACCTAGTGGATTTTGAGCCCTCTTTTTTATTAGGCACCATGTCCGGTTTGAAGAGGTCTTGTGGTGCCAAAACATTGGAAACCCCCCAAAAGTGACCCCAATTTGGAAACTAGACCCCTTGAGGAATCCATTGTAGTTTTCTTGGGGTGCATGCGGCTTTTTGATCAGTTTTTATTCTATTTTTAGGTGGCGTGGTGACTAATAAACAGCAATTCTACTATTGTTTTTGTATACTTTTTTTTTTACAGCGTTCACCGTGCACTATAAATGACATATTCACTTTATTCTGCGGGGCGATACGATCACGTCGATACCAGATGTTTATAGTTTTTTTTTATGTCTTATGGCGTTTGCACAATAAAATACGTTTTGTAAACAATCATTCACTTTTTGTGTTGCCTTATTCTAAGAGCCAGAACGTTTTTATTTTTCAATCAATAAAGCCGTGCGAGGACTTATTTTTTGCTTAACGAACTGTAGTTTCGATCAGGACCATTTTTAGGTACATGCGACTTTTTGATCTCTTTTTATTCCATTTTTTGGGAGGTGAAGTGACCAAACAATTGTGATTGTGGTACGGTTTATCAATATATTTTTTTACGGCGTTCACCGTGCGGGATAAATAACAAAATAATTTTGTAGTTCAGGCCGTTACGGACGCGGCGATACCAATTATGTATAGTTTATTTGTTTGTTTATATATTTAAATTAATTATAAAGGACTGATAAGGGAAAAAGTGGGACTTTTACTTTTATTACTTTTAAAACTTTTATTTTCTTATTTTTACACATCTTTTTTTTACTTTTTTTTTACTTTATTACTTTGTCCCACTAGGGGACATGAGGGCAGGAGGCCCTGATCGCTATTCTAATACACTGCACTACATGCGTAGTGCAGTGTATTAGAGCTGTCAGCTACTCACTGACAGCAAGCATAGTGGGTCCTGACGTTGTCAGGACCCACTGGGCTTCCGTCTATGGCATAGCCGGACGCCATTGTTTGGTGTCCGGTTGCCATAGTCACCATCGCCGGCCGCTATCGTGTAGCAGGCCGGCGATGGCGGATTAACCCCTAAGAAGCCGCGATCGCTATTGAACGCGGCTTCTGAGGGGTTAATCGGCGGGGGAGCTCCGCGATCGGTCCCGGCACATTGAGCAGTGATAGTCTGCTGTCGGAAACAGCAGCTATCACAGCTCATGAACGCGCCCCGCGCGAACGGCGCCGTGTTTACTCCATGACCTACTATTAGGTCACTGAGCGCGAACGCTACAGTTAGCATGACCTAATAGTAGGTCATGGAGCGTTAAGGGGTTAAACACAGTGTGTCCCGCCATTGTGCACTTAAACACAAGTGTAACTTTGAAAATATAGTCGTGACACCAATTGAACAAATTCCAGTGGATGTGCCTAATAGGTTTAATAGGTTAAAGCAAAGAGAAAATTTCTGGATTTTTAAACTTGAGACTTTACATCCTAGTGGTCTTAACGACCTTACTGAAACATCGTTAGACTAATTTTTGATATTTTTTGATACTAATTGATTATTCATTTCATTTTTTTAAGTAACCTTTTTAAGTAACTGTTTATGGATATTTTTATCCCTTCGTTTTTATGCGACACTAATTTTTTCGTAAAGAGAGAATTCTAATTAAAGAAAGGAATCATACTATAAATGTAATAAATATATTATGTTCCAGTACTGTAAATTACATTACGTAATTTATTACTTACTTTTTTGTTCTCACCTTCTGTTCGCAATGTTGTGGATATCCTTCCGGCGGCGTATGGAGTCTTGCGTGTCACCTTGCGGTTCATTGCCCATGTGATTGGTGCGAGGTCATCCTTGCGTTCCAATATGCGTTTCAATAAGTTCATATGTCCCGTTTCGGCCACCGTATTTTTGCGTTACCTAGGTTATTAGGGACGCTATCTCTTTTGACATTACGTTAATTTATATTTTTAAAGACATCCTGCATATTTTCCCTTCTATCTTGTATCTATATCTAGTGTACGTAGGGTAGCTTATCAATTTATAAACGTTATTAATTATGGTTGCTCTCAGTAAGTTTTCTCGTAGCATGTGACTGCTGTCTTTTATAATTTTATCTTTACTAACTATATGCTATTTATACGTCTTTTTTATGTAAATACTTTTATTTTTTTTAAACATGTTTTGTTTTATTGATGGTTGTGTCTTTTTGCAAAAAGACGTGTATGCAATCTGTATCCTCTAACCCTTGACCCGCCCATATTGGCGGTTCTTTTGTGTTTGAATGTTAATCAGTTCTCATTTCATTGTGTATTTAAACGTGCGCGCATCGCACAATGTGTATTGGCCTGATGAAGACGCCGGTCCGGCGTCGAAACGCGTAGCCCTTCCTTTCACAAATAAATATTTAATAATTATTCTCCTTGCCTCGACAACTTCTATAGCAGCGCCGGTGGTCCTTTTTTCGATTCATCATATCCTTATCTTGACAGCAAAATCATTTTGCATGTGCACGGACCTGGCTGCAGCTTCTTGCTCTTGTGATACCTACTGGTATCCATTATCCAAGGTGAGCAATTCCCTGACATTGCATTGTTCACATTACTCTCTCGCTTTATTGCACTATGTGGCGCCGTGTCTTTTTTTATCTTTATAAATAGTACCCCCTTACTGGGAGTCAATGCAAAAATTGTGTGTGATTTGGTGCACCCACTGCTGGACCAGGGTTACCACCTCTACCTGGATAAATTTTATACCTGCATCCCACTCTTCAACTGCCTCGCTTCCAGTCCTGTGGCATGCGGCACTGCTAGAAGAAATCTGAGAGGCCTCCCTAAGACTCTGCAGGGCAAACAAGAAGGGGTGAGCGCAGGGCACATTCTAGCAGCAACATATTGTGTGTCAAGTACAAGGACAAGAGAGATGTCACACCAGTACCCATGTACCTGTACGAGGTACCAGTACAGAGACCCCTAAACCAGACTGCATCCTGGACTACAATAGGTACATGGGAGGGGTGGACTTGTCAGATCAAGTCCCGAAGCCCTACAGCGCCATGCGGTGTGGTATAAGAAGCTGGCCGGGCACATCATACAGATGGCATTGTACAATGTGTACGTGCTACGTCGATGTACAGGCCAGAGGGGAACTTTCCTGGAATTTCAAGGAATGGGGGGGGGGGGGGCACCAAGTACTTCTGGAAGCGAGGCCACACGCATCGTACCAGGGCGGCAACACTTTCCAGGAGAAGTTCCCCAAACTGGCAAGAAGGGAAAAAGTCAAAAGAGGTGCAAAGTCTGCTATAAGAGGGGTATAAGGGAGGACACAATATATCAATGTAACGCATGTCCCGAAAAACCAGAGCTCTGTATGAAAGAGTGTTTTAAAATTTATCATACATCCCTTGTTTTATAATTTACCCCAATTCTACTTACCCTGATGCACTCCGCACAGCTTATCCCCCCTCGTCTTTCCCCTCTGAGCCCTGCTGTGTGCCCAGGCAGCTGATAACAGCCACATGTAGGGTATTGCCATACCCGGGAGAACCCACATTACAGTTTATGGGGTGTATCTCTCCGGTCAAAATGCTCACTACACCTCTAGATGAATGCCTTAAGGGTGTAGTTTTTAAAACGGGGTCACTTCTTGCGGGTTTCAACTGTACTTGTACCTCAGGGGCTTCTGCACACATGACTTTGCACGAGAAAATCCCCAGTAGGCCAAATGGTGGTCCTTTCGTTCTGAGCCCTTCCATGGGCCCAAACGGCAGTTTATCACCACAAATGGGGTATTGCTGCACTCAGGACAAATTGCGCAACAGAATGGGGTATTTTATTTCTTGTGAAAATAAGAAATTTTCAGCCAAAACTACATATTATTGGAAAAAATAAATTTTGTTTTAATTCCAAGCCCAATTCAAATAAGTTCTGTGAAAAAACTATGGGGTCAAAATGGTCACAACACCCATAAATGAATTCCTTGAGGGGTGTAGTTTCCAAAATGGGGTCACTTCTGGTGGTTTTCTATTGCTTTGATACCTCTGGGGCTCTGCAAATGCGACCTGGCACCCGAAAACCAAACCAGCAAAATCTGTACTCCAACAAACACATAGCGCTCCTTTCCTTCTGAGCCCTCCCATGGGCCCAAACAGCAGTTTATCATCACAAATGGGGTATTGCCGCACTCAGGACAAATTGGGCAACAAAATGTAGTATTTTATTTCTTGTGAAAATAAGAAATTTTCAGCCAAAACTACATATTATTGGAAAAAATTAATTTTGTTTTTAATTCCAAGCCCAATTCAAATAAGTTCTGTGAAAAAACTATGGGGTCAAAATGGTCACAACACCCATAAATGAATTCCTTGAGGGGTGTAGTTTCCAAAATGGGGTCACTTCTGGTGGTTTTCTATTGCTTTGATACCTCTGGGGCTCTGCAAATGCGACCTGGCACCCGAAAACCAAACCAGCAAAATCTGTACTCCAACAAACACATAGCGCTCCTTTCCTTCTGAGCCCTCCCATGGGCCCAAACAGCAGTTTATCATCACAAATGGGGTATTGCCGCACTCAGGACAAATTGGGCAACAAAATGTAGTATTCTATTTCTTGTGAAAATAAGAATTTTTGAGCTAAAACGACATATTATTGGAAAAAATATTTTTTTTTTAAATTCCCAGCCCAATTCAAATAAGTTCTGTGAAGAAACTATGGAGTCTAAATGGTCACAACACCCATAAATGAATTCCTTGAGGGGTGTCGTTTCCAAAATGGGGTCAGTTCTAGTGGGTTTCCATTGCTTTGATACCTCTGGGGCTCTGCAAATGCGAGATGGCACCCGAAAACCAAACCAGCAAAATCTGCACTCCAAAGAACACACAGCGCTACTTCACTTCTGAGGCCTCCCATGGGCCCAAACTGCAGTTTATCGCCACAAATGGGGTATTGCTGCACTCAGGAGAAATTGGGCAACAAAATGGGGTATTTTGTTCCCTGTGAAAATAAGAAATTTTGATAAAAAATTACATCTTATTGGAAAAAATGTAATTTTTTTCATTTCACAGCCCAATTCAAATAGGTGCTGTGAAAAAACTGTGCAGTCAAAATTGTAACAACAACCATATTTGAATTCCTTGAGGGGTGTAGTTTCCAAAATGTGGTCACTTCTGTGGGTTTCCATTGCTTTGTTACCTCTGGGGCTCTGCAAATGCAACATGGCACCTGAAAACCAATCCAGCAAAATCTGGACTCCAACAAACACATAGCGCTCCTTTCATTCTGAGCCCTCCCATGGGCCCAAACGGCAGTTTATCACCACAAATGGGGTATTGCCGCACTAAGGACAAATTGGGCAACAAAATGGGGTATTTTGTTCCCTGTGAAAATAATAAATTTTGATCACAAATGACATCTTATTGGAAAAAATGACATTTTTTTAATTTCACAGCCCAATTCAAATAGGTGCTGTGAAAAAACTGTGCGGTAAAAATGGTAAGAACAACCATAAATGAATTCCTTGAGGGGTGTAGTTTCCAAAATGGGGTCACTATTTGGGGATTCCTACTGTTTTGGCACCTCAACACCTCTTCAAACCTGGCATGCTGCCTAAAATATATTCTAATAAAAAAAGAGGACTCAAAATGCACTAGGTGCTTCTTTGCTTCTAGGGCTTGTGTTTTAGTCCACGAGCGCAGTAGAGCCACATGTGGGACATTTCTAAAAACTGCAGAATCGGGACAATACATATTTAGTAGTGTTTCTCTGGTAAAACCTTCTGTGTTACAGAAAAAAAATGAATAAAATTGAAATTCAGCAAGAAAAATGAAATTTGCAAATTTCACCTCCACTTTGCTTTAATTCTTGTGAAATGCCTGAAGGGTTAAAAAAACTTTCTAAATGCTGTTTTGAATACTTTGAGGGGTCTAGTTTTTAAAATGGGGTGTTTTATCAGGGTTTCTAATACATAGGCCCCTCAAAGCCTCTTCAGAACTGAAGAAGTACCTTAAAAAAAAGGATTTTGAAATTTTCTTAAAAATATGAGAAATTGCTGTTTATGTTCTAAGCCTTGTAACGTCCAAGAAAAATAAAAGAATGTTCAAAAAACGATGCCAATCTAAAGTAGACTTATAGGAACTGTGAACTAGTAACTATTTTGGGTGGTATAACCGTCTGTTTTACAAGCAGATGCATTAAAATTCTGAAAAATGCTATTTTTTCCAAATTTTCACTAAATTTTGCAATTTTTCACCAATAAACACTGAATATATCGACCAAATTTTACCACGAATATGAAGCCCAATGTGTCACGAGAAAACAATCTCAGAATCGCTTGGATAGGTTTAAGCATTCCGACGTTATTACCACATAAAGTGAAATATGTCAGATTTGAAAAATGGGCTCTGAGCCTTAAGGCCAAAACTAGGCTGCGTCCTTAAGGGGTTAACAGACCGTTTAAAACGGAAGACAAATAGAAGCACAAACGGAACGGACACAGAGTGACAACGGAAACCACACGGATGTCACAACGGACACACGGATCAGTTTTAAACAGATGTGAAAATGGTGAAGGATGTAGGCATGAGGCCTTATTAGACAGGTAAAAAAAATAAAGCCTATACTTTCCATGCCACGTGTCTCTCTGGCGTCCTGCAACAGTCACATGGGATGAAATGTCTTCTGGGTAAGTATAAACTTTTTTTTTTTTCTGAGTTGCAATTCTTTTGTGGCAGAATCGTATCTTTTCCGCCGCAAAAATAGCAATATCTGCTATTTGTTGCTGGTTTTACCTCCCCATTGAATTCAATGGAGAAAACCCACGACAGAAAGCAGCGATTCTGCAACATAAATGGACATGCTGCGGATTAATAAAATGCCCCGCAGTTCAATTTATCAACAGTTTTCTAGTGCTTTTTTACGCAGCGTGTGGATGAGATTTGTTCAAATCTCATCCACTCTGCTGCTACTGTACTACGCTGTGGATTTTCCGCAATGAAAGCCATTGCGGAAAATCCGTAGTGTTTATGCTACGTATGAACTTATCTTTACAGATTTTGCTAAGGATTTGTAGCAAATTAACCCTTTGCATTGTAAAGGGTGAAATGCGTGGCAATTTTGCAACATAATAGGCATGCTGCTGATTTAACAATCAGCAGAATGCCCTAAAGCCTGTGCATATTTTTTTCTGTGGCATGTGAATGGGGTTTTGAAAACCCCATTCACATAATTTGTATTGTAATTTGTAGTAGATTTTCAACAGATAATCAGCACCGAAAATAGGAGACAAATTCACCATGTCTGAAGTGGCCTTAAAGAGGCTCTGTCACCACATTATAAGTGGCCTATCTTGTGCATAATGTGATCGGCGCTGTAATGTAGATTACAGCAGTGTTTTTTTACTTTGAAAAACGATCATTTTTGACAGAGTTATGACCTATTTTAGCTTTATGCTAATGAGTTTCTCAATGGACAACTGGGCGTGTTTTACTTTTTGACCAAGAGGGCGTTGTGGAGAGAAGTGTATGACGCTGACCAATCAGTGACCAATCAGCGTCATACACTTCTCTCCATTCATTTACACTGCAGATAGCGATATAGCTATATCGCTATGTGCAGCCACATAAACACACTATAACATTACTGCAGTGTCCTGACAATGAATATACATTACCTCCAGCCATGACGTGATGTGTATTCAGGATCCTGACATTTCTGTAGCGTCTGTGTGATATTTACAGCAAGGCAAGCGTATTCTCACGAGATTACGATGTAACCTGTCATTTAAAACGAGATTACGCTTGCCTTGCTGTAAATATCACACAGACGCTACAGAAATGTCAGGATTCTGAATACACATCACGTCCTGGCTGGAGGTAATGTATATTCATTGTCCGGATACTGCAGTAACATTATAGTGTGTTTGTGTCTGCACATAGTGGTATAGCTATATCACTATGTGCTGTGTAAATGAATGGGGAGAAGTGTATGACGCTGATTGGTCACTGATTGGTCAGCGTCATACACTCCTCTGTACAACGCCCACTTGGTCAAAAAGTAAAATGCCCAGTTGTCCATTGAGAAACTCATTAGCATAAAGCTAATTTAGGTCATAACTCCGTCAAACATGATCATTTTTCTAAATAAAAAAACACTGCTGTAATCTACATTACAGCACCGATCACATTATGTACAAGATAGGCCACTTATAATGTGGTGACAGAACCCATTTAAGGGCAATTTACACTGGGTGATTATCGGGCCGACAAGCGTTCGTGCAACGCTCCTTGCCGATAATTGCCCTGTATAAACATGGCAGCGATCAGCAGATGATCATCTCATTCATCTGCTGGTCGTATCGTTTTAGAAAAGTAAAATATTATCGTTGCCGGCAGCACATCTCTCTGTGTAAACGGGGAGATGCGCTGCCGACCTGATAATAATGTATGGGGACGAGCGATTGGAGTAACGACCGCTCGTCCCCATCCATAGCTCCGTGTGACAGGAGCAAACGAGCGCCGATCAACGATGTTTTCTTGAACGGTGCTCGCTGCATTGGCCGATTAAAATCGTGCCAAAATGGTGCCATTTTTGATGCAATTACTAAGAAGCATGTGGGCCCCTTTTTTCCAGCATTGTGGCTGGGCCCCTGACTGCAGTACCAGCTGTACTGCCCTGAAGGCGGCCCTGAGCAGAGACAGAGTGGCAGGGAAAGACACAGAGATGCAGCTTCCAGTTTTATATTTCCCCCAAGTGCTGGGTTCACAGCTACACTGCCCATTAATGCTGTATAATGTCCTCCAAGCTGCTGCTGCCTCTATATATGTGATAGACAGAGATAAGGGGGCAGAATTCTCCTATACTCCTATACCTCTACAGAATCTGCCCTTTTCTTACTGTGGAAACTGTCAAAACTCTCATTGTTGCTCTGATTCACTCTCGTCTTGACTACTGTAACTCATTACTAATCAGTCTTCCACTCACTAAACTCTCCCCTCTCCAATCTATCCTTAATGCATCTGCCAGGCTCATCTTTCTGACCAACCACTACACAAATTCCTCCACACTGTACCAGTGACTGCATTGGTAGCCCATTCCCTTCAGAATAAAATTGAAAGTTATTACTCTTAATCACAAAGCTCTCCATAGTGCTGTACCTTCTTACATCTCCTCCCTCATCTCCGTCTACCACCCTCTCCGCGCTCTACGTTCTGCCAATGACATTAGAGTAAGAGCTACAGAAACAGCGTAGCTCAGCGAGCTGCGCTGTTTCCGTATTTAATCGTCAGAAATCACACACTTCAGTCACAACACAGAGCAGTAGAACGGGGTTTAAGGGGCCTCATTCTAGACATAGGTGTGGGTCCCCGATGTGGGCCCCGTATCTGACATTTATGACATATCCTGTGGATATTTCTTAAATATCTCTGATGGGAAAACCCCTTTAATTAGTTTTGTCGCTATGTAATGTCTGATATTGTCTGTACATGTTCCCTCTGAATTGTAAAGTGCTGCGGAATATAAAGATTATTATTATTATTATTATTATTATTATTATTATAGCCGTTAAGCTTCATCCACTAGCTCAAAGAAAACTGAGAATTATAGAGAGAGCCTGCAGAGCGGAAAACTGTTAAAAAAAAAAAAAAAAAGGCAGGATACAAGTCATATAAGGGCCAAAAATAGTGTTATTCCTCATTTACGCACAAATGACAGCTTTTTCTGAAAAGTCATAAAGGTTAGGTACGTTTTAAAGGTTGTTCATATTCAGCAGGGTCTTGACCTAGTGATAGCTACCATTTAATGTGATTGTTCGAGAGCCTGGACTCATGTGTCCACATCATCCAATAGCTCTAGCATGGATGTCCTATTTGCAATTTTTTATTTTACTTTCTATTGCAGAAGGTTGCCAGTTAGCATTTAATAAATCCAGACTTTATGCATTAGTTCAGGGATCATTTCGACAAACAGCTTACACTTCACACTTGATATGTTACTACTTTTTTTTTTCCTGAACTGAAATTTACATTATGTCATAATTATAATGTAATAAATGACAACAAAACATTGAAAAACAAAAGTAGTCAAAAGACAGTACACCAATACCAAATCTGCGTATGTTACTAAAAATGTATCACGAGCACCTGTCGACAGTAAATTCCTGCAATTTGTTTTAATTCATTAAATTTCACACATTTTTTAAACATAAATACATATCTGTTTATAAATAATTTATCTTTAACACCCTACCACAATCAAAACTTATTTCTTACATTACTCTAGCAATCTATGCTTCTGAAAAACAAACATAATACAAAAAAATCATACTTTGAAGCTAAATTTCTCTGACAGATACACTGCAATAACCTAGACTAGAACCTCAAGGAATGAAATAAAAGAGTAACTAAGCATGACCAGGTGCTGAGGGAGCTAAGTGATGTAGTGGGGAGCGGGAGGTTAGTAGGGATTAAAAGTTAAAGGAATGGAGGAGTAAGATGGGCACTAACTAATGAGTTGGTGGGTGTGTAGTGAACGATCTTGGTGGCACTTTTTGAGGACACAGAATTGCAAGACAATCTGTAAATTTACAAGACCAGAAGCAGAAGATAGGAAAGACAACCAATTATGAGACTATGACATGCAAGTGATAAATATAAAAAAATGCAAGACTATGATAAATAAAAGAATGTGGGCTCTCACTAACCCCAATCCTACTCCTGACCCAAACAATACTCCTAACCATACTTCTAATCCTACCGCGTACATTGATCTTTACATACTACTTTTGGGGGCATGGCAGAAAAGTTTCAGAGTTGCATCTCATCTTTTTTTGTGTTTTTTGCTATATGACATGAAAAACAGTGAAATCCTCTGCCTGGATGATCATGTAAGAATTTAATATGACGTAGACCTTTCCCAGAGATTACTAATGTGAGTGGAAACACCAGGCCCTAAAATTACTCAAGCTGTCAGTGTACAATCAAGCTGTATGTATACAAAATACCGACACCTCAATGCAGTGGTGGATTAATATGATCTCGGGCCCTAGCTGTACATAAACTATGGGCCCCCACCCCACGCCACACATTAAATGAATTTCGGTAAACCTGCTGATTTCAGCATGACCAACAGACCATCTAAGGTGTATGGAGGTGTCCGGATTCTCACTCGACATTGAGAGAATAAAGCGTCGGGCGTGTTGGATGCCTGATTGTTTTGTTCTCACAGAATATATGTTGTTGTTTTTTCATTCCCCCGAAATAAATATATATATATATATATATATATATAAAATTGAATACAATGTAATAACACACGGCAAGGTTAGATGCAGCGCAATACACCGTCCCTGGATATGCTTTATAATGAAAATCAGCGCTCTGGGGCCTACACATAATTTGCCTCTTTTACTCTGGTTGTAGTTGTTCACTTTCCCTTTTCTTCTTCCAGCCCAGACCACCATGATGATTTCCATCCACGACTCGTCTCTGCAGAATTTGATACACAGACATCTTTGGCTTCTTGATTTTACAGCACATCCCCATCTGCTCCTCACCCACTACAGAAATTCCCCATCCATAGTGCCCCAGTCAATAATGCTACCCTTGTTGACCCTCACAGTAATATTACCCCCTTTTATGCCCCCTATAGGCCCCACACAATAAGTGCCACTTTTAGTTTCCCGACACAGTAATAGTGTCCCCTTTAGAAATAAACCCCACCCAGTGATAGTGCCGCTTTTATGCCCACCAACGTAATAATGTCCCCACAGTAATAATGTCCTTTTATGTTCCCACTTCATAATAATTCACCCAGAGTAATAATGCCCCTTTTTATGCCTCCAGTCAGTAATAATGCCTCACAGTAATAATGCCTGCTTTATGCCCACTCAGTAACAATGCGCCCTTTTAAAGCCCCATTGAGTACTAATGTCCTTTTTTCTGCTGCACTCAGTAATAATGCATTTTTTTATATCCCTACAGTAATAATGCCCCCTTTTATGCCCCCAGAAATAATGCCATCTTTATGCCTTAACGATGCCATCATAGTAAGAATGCCCCCTTTTTCATGCCCCACAGTAAAAATGCCTCCTTTATGTCCCAACAGTAAGAATGTCCTCTTTTTGCACCCCCAGTAATTATGTCCCCTTTCTTTATGCTTCACAGTAAAATTGCCCCCACAGTAAGTGGCCCATTTTTTATGCCCCCATAGCCCTTTATGCTCCATATTAATAGTTCCTCCTGTTTAATGGCCCCACTCAGTCCTTTATGCCCCACATTATTAGTGCCCCCTTTGCACCCCTTAAAAAAAACATACTCACCTAATAGATAGTAACCACAGTCAGATATTCTAACTTCCTGCTTTGTAGTGACGTCATCGCACCGAGCTGCTGACGTCATTAATGTGCTCCCAGTTTCTTATAGGCCCAAGGCTAGGCCCAAAGCCTAAACCGGGCGGTGGCCTACCTGCGCCGCCATTTCTTGGCCCTTTTCAGTGGCAGAAGGGTCCCTGGAACCATAGGCACACCCAGAGCCCTGGGCCCCGGGTGGAAGCCGCATCCGTCCCTCTGGAAATTCGCCACTGCCTCATTGCCAACTTTACATCTCCTTGCTGCAGTCTCGTGTAAGTGCTGAACACACTATCAACGTCTCTCTCCTACCCCAAAATCCCTGCAGTCAGACATAGTGGCGTTAAGGATGAAAAATATCTATTGGCAGCAGTAAGAGGGTTAAACCTTACAATTGTTTTCAATAAGCATCATGGTGGCAAACTTCAGATGTGGTTGTTTTCTGCTGCACCTCATGGACCCTTTTGTAGCTCGAGAACCAGATCCAACAAGAGGATTATCTGGTCCTCTACTGCTCCTATCCGACCCTGCGTTTTGAACCCCTTTAATGCTACTAACATATATTCCTGAAGCAGTAAATTGAGGATATTAAAGTGTTAAATTTATCTTCTTAGCTAAATCCTTCATTTACATTTTAACATCTTCAGTAGTATTTTAATCACTTTCTAAAGTGATTCAAGTCGTGTGCATTACATTCTGAAATGTACTTAAATACATTGGATTAAATTGTGCTTTTCCGAGCCCTCCACATTAATTCTCACGCGCAGATTGCGTTTCATGGATTCAATTTTGAACATGATAGATGAATGTAAAGTCTGGAAAGGGATATCGGCTTTACATAGAATAAGTGGATTTCTGCTATTACATGAATGCAGAATGGATGGGGGAAAATAAACAACAATATCAACTCATTATTTATCCGTACGACCAGATCTTACTAGCGTGGCTGGAGAGAGTTTGGGGGGTTATTTAAGTCAGGCATTGACTTCAAAATACTGATTAAAGGAAATTTCTTTCAACTCCAGAGCATCTAAATGGCTGCAAATCACTGAAAGGTGGCGATCAGCACGAGCCGGCTCGACCCTGTGTAGATATCGCTCCATTAATTGCTTGTTTTGTCGGGAGACTCGCTCCAGGGTTTTAAAACTGATTTATAAAACTTCAGATAAAATGTTTCCAGGCATTTCAATCTGTTAAATTGGTAACCCCGAGGCCAGGCCTAAAGATTGTTGACAAAACTCTGTGGTTCTAAGCAACATATATTACATTCACAGCAAGGGTCTCTGAACTTTGAGATTGTAAGCGGTTTCCATGTGGGCTCATTGCACAGCATTTATAGTAGAGATGCACAGCTCGAAAATCACAAGGTCACAGCTGACGGGCAGAAGCAAAAACTTTATTTTATCCTGTTTCCTACTTAATATTCTGACTTTTGCTTGCAATACTTAAAAAGCATCATTTTATGTGAGCTCAAGCCGGGGGTACAGCATGGGCTTAACATGATCCTTAACACTCACTAAATTGGTTTATCTCCTAAAAAATGTTTATTTGACTGCTGTATAGATTCTTTGCTGCAAGTCATTGATGTAAATAATACATTTAATATTTTATGACATTTTAATGCATGACTTAATATATGTTTTACTACTATTGTTTTTTTCCGAAAGTTGAGGTGTTTCTACTAGAAATCAAAAATCAAATCTGAATCTGCTTACCGCTGAAATTAGATTGCAATGGGTAACACATCCGCTTATTTCAGGGGGGTGATTATGGCATCACGGTGGCTCAGTGGTTAGCACTTGAGTTCTGGGTTTGAATCTGACCAAGGGCAACATCTGCATGGAGTTTGCATGTTCTCTCCGTGTTGCATGGATTTTCTCCGGGTACTCGGGTTTTCCTCCACATTCCGAAAACATACAGATAAGGAATTTAGATTGTGAGCCACACTGGGGACAGTGAGTGATGACAGCTTCTGTACAGCACTGCAGAATATGTTGTCGCTATAAAAGCAACAGAAATAAATAATAAATAGGCAACACCCATCTCACGGTTTCTCTGTCTGTCTTCCGGATCTTAAAAAGGAGCTGTCGACTCTCCTGAAAAGTCTGTTTTAGTAAATATTTGTATTCCCCATAAAATACCTAGAGCATTTTTTAAGAACTCTGCACTGTGCCACTCCTCTATTATTCCTCCTGGAAATATTTGAATAAATTGACAATGTCAATGGGGCTTGTCCCTACAAACTCTGAATCTGTACAATCAGTACTGATAGTGTCAGACTGTATAGGAACACACCCTATAAAGTGTAAGGGTCCTTTTACACCGGCCAAAAAATGAGCGCCGATCAACCAGTCAGGTTGTTGATTGGCACTCGTTCACTCCTTTCACAAGGAGCTATGTATGGGGATGAGCGATCGTTACTATGATCGCTCACCCCCAATCAATACCATAATGTCTGTAGCACATCTCCCTGTTTACACAGTGAGATGCGCTGCTAACAATGATGAGATTTTCTGCTGCATAAATGATATGATCGGCCAATGAACGCTCGTTTGCCGGATTATTGGCCTGTGTATAAATGCCTTTATGGTACATGCAGAGTTCTAGGAAAAGACATTCCCAAATTGTTATTTAATGGAGAATACAAGTATTTACTAAACAGACATCAGGAGAGCGGACAGGTCCAAATTAAAACCCTCATCTAAGAACTATACAATGCACCGATCGGTCCTCTGTAAGGATAAATATTTCCTTTCTGGTTCCTCTAATGTCCAGAAGAAGAAGTATTTATATATACAGATGATTGGGTCTCTAAATATGGAATTTGACACAGATAAGTTCTAAGATCTCCCCATCTAGACAAGTAAGGTTTTGGAGATGGGAGATTGTTTTTAACCAGTTTACGTTTAAAGTGTAGCTAAACGTTCGCCAAACTTCTGACATGTCATAGAGACATGTCAGAAGTTTGGATTGGTGGGGGTCCGAGCACTGAGACCCCCCACTAATCTCTAGAACGAAGCAGCTGAAGTGCTCGTGTGAGTGATCAGCCGCTTCGTGTCTGTTCAGCTTTTTCTGGAAAGCCGATGTATCGGAGTACGGGCTCATAGACTTTCTTTTGAATCCGTACACAGATGCATTTATTTCCAGAAACAGCCGAACAGACACGAAGCAACTGAGCGCTCACACGAGCGCCTCAGCTCCTTTGTTCTAGCGATTGGTGGGGGTCTCAGTGCTCGGACTCCACCAATCCAAACTTCTGACAAGTTACTAGGACATGTAGGAAGTTTGTCAACACGTTTAGCTACACTTTAATTATTGTGCTATATTGATAATGAAAGCTTGAAGCTCCTGGTTCCCACTGCAAAATCTGTAACAGGGCCCCCCACCATGAGCAATTTATAATACTGGCGTCTTCTTGTGTGTTAGAGGAGCCTTTATGGTCCCTTCACACACCAAGGCCTTGGTGCGACTGCTACCTCAACACCCCCTTTAGCTGGAAGGCCTAGGGGAATAATATATGGTATTATACTATACTTGCCAACAGTCTTGGTTTTTGTGGGGCTATCCTGCAAACCGACCACAAAAGGCCCAGGGTTTTTTCAACTTGACAACAAAATAGGTGTTTCTGCCAGTTAACAAATGTCTCACAATTTGTAATTCAAATGTTTGTATTTTATGTCTATTTGTCCAGGCAAATTACTAAAATGAATAAGGCCTCTTTTAAAGGGGTTGTCCACCTTGAAGAGCCCCTTTCCATATACTCTATTTAGGCATGGGGTGGTAATAAGGGTGGTGCACTTCTCCAGATCCCCCTTTATGAATCACAGCGGAGAGCCACTAGGAAGAGATGCTTCTATTCTGGAGGACCACTAGCATCTGTGCCCATTGTTTTTATTAGATACCTTGTCATCCTTCATTTCATGTGTAAGGGGAAATCAACATCCGGTATCTGTTTCCCCCAGCAGTGGTACATCACCCATTGTGATCTGCCAGTCACCAGACTAACATTAAAGAGGAATTGCCAGCTCTCCTGAACTTGTACTCCACATTAAATAAAAATGCTGGAGTCCTTTTCTTTGAACTCTATATTGTTCCGTTCCTCTATTATACCTCCTGGAAATAAAATGAATACATTTACAACCTGGTGTTACCAGTCCCCTTGTCCATAGGGTGTGTACCAGCTGAATCTGACACTGAAAAAACTGATTGGACCGTGTCCGACTGTGTAGGAGCACCTTCTACTGACAAGGGGAATGGTAACACCCAGTTATCAAGTTATTAATAGATTTCCAGGAGGAACAACAGAGGAACTACACATCAAAAAATTCTCAGATAAGGTGCTACAAGGTTGTTATTTATGGGAAATACAAGTATTAACTAAAGTCGGTCATACGGGAGAGCTGACAGGTCCTCTTTAAGGAGACAACTTCTTCAATTCTGGTGAGCTGCCTTTTGTACATAATAATTCTTGACAGTACATCTTTTTATTTTCTTTATTGTTTGTTGAATTCTAAAATATGTGACACCAGTTGAATAAAAATGGAGAAAGTAATGAAAACATAAAGTTTTTTTTGTAAAAGAAGACAATCAATCATTGAGATTGCATTTTAATAGAACAGTTTATACTTGTTTGAAATAATGTTTAAAAACATGAGCATATGTATTGGTGGACCTGCTTTTGCCATAATGACTTTTCTGATGCATTCTATTTTGTGATTGAAAATGCTTAACAAAGATTCATATTGTCGCACTGATGAATACCACTGACATAAGTCATTATGTCTTGTGCCGAGCACCAGGTAATAAAAAAAGCAGCGGTGTGCTCAATGAGTAACATTCAGCGCCTGCGTCCCCCAGCAACTACACAAATAATTTACTTCAACTTATTTTTTTTGCCCTGCAGCATAAGACATATGAACTTCATTAAAGTAATACAGATAATCTTTCCATAACAGCTGGAAATGTATAACCGACCCATAATACACCTTTAATCTCCCTAATGAATTTCTTTGCTGTTTTCACAGGCAGACCTGTAATGATTGTGGTTGAATACATGGAAAACGGATCCCTGGACTCATTCCTGCGGGTGAGGTGTCATTTTGTGGTGACATTTGAATAAGAAACAATTCTAGACTAGGATTTTAAATCATTTATCATAAATTAATTTTTACATAATGTTATTCATAGATTTTTTCCTGAAGAATAGCTGCTTTTCCCCCAGGCTGCATTACCTTAGTTCCATGATACATTAAAGTATGTCTGCCAAATAAAGAAGACTTGAACTTAAGAATATAATTGATTTCTCCTCCAAGCATTTAAGAAAAATGATTTTAAATTAAGGTATTAGAAATAAGATGGTTTGTTTTGAATTGGATCTACTTTGCAAATTATTTTTTTGCCTATGATTGAAATTGCAATTTCATTGGAAACCAGTGGCATCAATAAGCCATTGCTATACGAATGTCCATGAGTAATGTGATAATAATTTGCAGGATAAGTAGTCTATATTGTTATCCCTTGGAAACCAGACATAAATTTGTTTCTAAGGTCAACTGTACCCAAATCATGAAATGTCAGATTTGACTAAAGTTAAAGGGGTTGTCTCATGAAGGCAACCACTTTTTGAAATAAAGCATGTTCGGAGATCAGATGACCATCGCAGGTCTTCCGAAACCCCAGAAACCATACAGATTGCTTGCAGCGGCTGGAGAAATGTAGTATAACATAAGAGCCATTTAAATGAATCGCCATCCATGTGCTTCATGTACATGTCAGGTTTGCCAGAGCAGGTGCCACGTATACTTAGTGGCTCTCTAGACTGGCTCATAAAGATGTTTCTTGAGTTAGGGGCCTCATCTAGGACATCCATCCACCTAACTATTTCTGATCTTGTCCATTGGTACTGTAAAAAATCGAATACACAATGACAAGTCCTACATCTGTGCCAATTGGACATCGTCAGAATTCGTTTTCAACTTCTGCATGTAATTAAGACTGTTTTCAATCACTGACTGGAAGCAGCGATCTTGAAAATGACAAGGACTAAAGAATACAAAGTATAGTAGAAAGTTGTAGAATTTTTTTTATTGTACAACAAATAAACGTTAATTACGTAAAATTTATTAAAATTTAGTAAAATTTGTAAAAACGAGTGTAATTTCAATACAGCAGGTAATGCCTATTGTAAAGATAAGGAATTTATTCCATGGAAAATGCCCTGAAAGTGTCAGACAAATATTATGTAATGAAAAATATGAAAAATCCATCTAATTAGAGAAAAAGTTTATGGTCCGCTTTAGGTCTAATCCACACGACTGTGTTTTCTTGTCAGTGTGCTATCCGCAATTTTGCAGAACGCACACGGACCCATTCATTTAAATGGCCCCTTGCACACGATCGTGATGTTCACAGATCTTAGGACATGTCATTTTACGGTCCGCATTTGCGGCACGGATTCGCCCACCATGCATGAATCTCCCTGCATTTTTTTGCGGATCAGTGAACACTGATGACACATGGATGCACTACAGAAGTTTTTTTTACGGACAAATGAACCGCAAATACAAACAACGCATCAGCTGTTTAGCAGACCGCAAAATCACTACAGTTGTGCTTTGTGCCTTATGCTTAAGTCTGTTTTTTTTTTACATATGTCATGCAGAATAATAGAGTCTGCTGTTCTAATCCAGTTATGCCCAACCTTATTATTATGGGGGAAGTTTTTCCATTCATGAGGACTCCCTACTCATATTTCTACTATACCTTAAAGGGGTTGTTCACCTTAACAAACCGAACAATACCCCAAATTGATACTAGTGGTCCTAGTGACTAATTTAAACAAAAACAGAAACAGAAACGACCAGGTATTTGAAAAAATACAAACAGTCTTTATTAAAGTCAATTAGACACACAGAAAAAACATATAACAGTTAAACATAACAAAATGCCATGGACCCTCGAACAAAAACGGAATCCGAACATAAAAGCAGAGTGGCCCCCGAGATGTTAAAATGGTCCAACAGATCCTATATACGGCTAAAGTGCATAAATACATATTATTGAGCAGGTGCTAGGCATGGTACGCTTTGCACAGATGGACACATAAATAAGTATAGAGAATATATATATAAAGTGCAATCTTAAGTATAAATAACATGCAAAGCAATATACCTACACCTACGTATAAGAAGATGAATAGGAGATCAGGACCGGGAGGAGGGACCTCGACGAAGCACCAGCGAAACGCGCATCGGGTCAAGCAGAGGTCCCCCCTCCCGGTCCTGATCTCCTATTCATCTTCTTATACGTAGGTGTAGGTATATTGCTTTGCATGTTATTTATACTTAAGATTGCACTTATATATATATATATTCTCTATACTTATTTATGTGTCCATCTGTGCAAAGCGTACCATGCCTAGCACCTGCTCAATAATATGTATTTATGCACTTTAGCCGTATATAGGATCTGTTGGACCATTTTTACATCTGGGGGGGCCACTCTGCTTTTATGTTCGGATTCCGTTTTTGTTCGAGGGTCCATGGCATTTTGTTATGTTTAACTGTTATATGTTTTTTCTGTGTGTCTAATTGACTTTAATAAAGACTGTTTGTATTTTTTCAAATACCTGGTCGTGACTTGTTTCTTTTTCTGGTTTGGGTTGTCCACCTTCTGACAACTGATGACCTATCCACCGGATAGGTCATAAGTATGTCATCGGTACAGGTCAGACACCCAGACCCCGCACCGATAAGCCGCTCCGGTGGCCTACGGGCACCAGATGTTGTGGCACATAATGCTATGTACGGAGCCTGGAAACAGTTGGCTCTGTACATAGAATAGCGGCCGTGCTGCAGAACTGCAGGTCCGCTCCTATTCACTTGAATACAGTACTTCAGCTCGGCCGCTATTACGTGGCTGAAGCTAACTGCTTCCGGTATTTACGTCAGGTGCACGGAGGCACCGGACCAGCTGATCTGTGCGGGGCCCGGGTGTCGGACCCCCACAGATCATGTACTGATGACCTATCCGTTGGATAGGTCATCAGTTGTCAGAAGCTGGAAAACTTCTTTAAAATAGCTTGGTGAAGGGGCAGGTAAAGCGTTCTATAATAGTTGCCTAACACTATATAGGACTTAGGCCCTGTTCACATAGTTTACTTTTTGTCTAGTTTCTAGTATTTTTGACAGCAAGAATAGTTTAGTCTGCATCAATATTCTTGCTCTCAAAAAATACTAGAATCCAAACATAAACCTGATGGATCCCCTTATAAGTCAAGGGGATCCATCAAGATTCTTTGGCAGATCCATCATAGAGGTCATGGTGCCGTTATGAAGGGGTTAACTGTTTTGTCAAGCATCCTAGAGCAGGTTGAGGTCCTCTGTAAATATGGCAGGTCTTGTTGCATCTGCGTTTGAGGGATCCTTGACTATCCTCCAAGGAACCCGGTATGCGAAATACTGCTCTTAGCAGCCATGTCCGTGTGTCATGTCGCATACAGTATTTCCAGTTCTGAGGACCTCCAGACATATTTACATACATATTTGTGAGGGATATGACACCTGATTTTATAAAATTTTACTCTTTGGTTCTAGGTTCTCTAAATTACTGGTTTGACAAAGTTTTTACTGAACTATTTTGCAATTCAGGTTAATTATAAGTAAAACAAGATTATATTGGATGAGCAATAGCAATAAATATGTCTTTATAGATTTCTTTGTGGTTATAACTGTATTACACCTCTGAGTTTATTTTAGATGTGCAAGTAATTATATGTTGAAATATTATTACTTCTCTGTAAATGTTACCTGCTATTATGTCCGCAGGTGCTGTTCCTCTGCAAAGGTTCTGATATAGAACCATTAATCATGTGTTATTTTTTGCCGTCTGTTCCGTAGAAGAATGATTTGTCAGTCATTGCCATTGAACTGTTTTGTTACACCCACAGCACATTCGTAAAGTTTAACAATGCAGCCATCAATTTTGATTACCTTGCTGATGACATTTGAGGCATCTGTAAACCTGCCTAAAAAGAAGCAAGAAATTTAAAGAGCAAGAAAACCAACTATTTTTTATTAGGATATGTCAGAGACTGTTCTTTATCAATGAGAGCATCACATTGATGACGTCCTTGTAAGCTTTACATTTATGACATCACTGGAGGATCATCTATTACTGTAGTGGCCCAATCGAACACTGTCTTCAGGCACCTTCATATTTGCTATTCCTCCATTGCTTCAGAAAAACTCCAGATAGACATCTCCTAGAGTGTGGATTCAAGAACTACTTCAAAATGTATCTGTTGTGTCTATACTGGTTAATTTAAAGGGGTATTCCCATCTCAGCAATACTAGTAAATATGTTAGAGACTATAAATGTAATGATTTTTGCAAATAGTTTTATTTTTCAAAATTTTACTGTTTTTGAGATGTGGATTCCTTTCCAACTCACATTCCCATCTGTATATATTCATGGTCGCCTATGGTTATGGCCCCCGCCGCCTATGGTTATAGCCATGCTTGTGTACTGTCTTCTGACATTACCACTGCTAGTATAGCCGGGCTATCTGGAGCGTGAAAGCATGCGCAGTAGCTCCATGCCTCCCTTCAGCTCTATACAAGTTTATAGGATGCCACCTGGGCATGCGCAGTAGTCGTAGAGCCATTCTATACCGCTACTTTGTTGGACAAGAGCGCGCATGTTGAAGTTGCGGTGCTGTGAATTCATCACAGCGCCGCTAGAATGGCACGCAGCCTTTGGCGAACCCTACCGCTTACAAATTAGCAGGTGCCTTGCTGCGTGCAGCCACCAAAAACAATAGAAAAAAAAGAAGTCAGGGTAGGAATTTTTATTGGAACATACCATTTGCTTTCGTTTTCATCAGAGTGTGTAGCTAGGCAAAAAAAAAGAGATGAGAATAACCCCTTAGAACCTGCAGAATTTTAGTACCTTTTTCTAATGACTAATAGCCTCTGCTATTCCCATCACTAAGTTATATGGCATACTATGCTCAGTACTCACATTTGTTTCACATGTTTTATAGTCAGGAAATATATCATTAAGGAGTTTTGATTATGAGAAGGCGGCAGACGTCTGTTTCATTTGCCAAAGCATTGCAGGTGTTCTCACAATTGTCTGATATATAGGAGATTATATCTATGTTTCCTAAACTGTGTCATCATTTAAAAAACCAGGTTTGTAGCGCAACTTCATGCATTATCACAGATGTGAGCATGCATGAGTGATGCCTGTGCTATAATAAGCTTACCTGATTTTATATTTAATTGGTATTCTTGTTGGTAGATATGATCAGAATCGGTTCCAGTATAAGGGTCCTTTTACACCGGCCAATTTTGACTGTAACAACGAGCGCCGATCAACGAGTCAGCTCGTTGATTGGCTCTCGTTTGCTCCTTTCACAAGGAGCTATGAGCAGTAATGAATGGGGACGGACGCTCGTTACTACGATCGCTAAGCCCCATACATTTGTATCATGTAGGTAGTACTTGTGCTGCCGACAACGAAAATATTTTCTGCTGCAGAAACAATACGAGCAGCCGATAAACGAGCGTTTGCTCATTCATTCGACTGATCTTTGCCCTGTGTACACAGGGCAATGATCGGGAACGCTCGTTTGCCTGATATTTGACACATGTAAGAGGCCCCAGAGAAGATCAATCTGATTAGAAAATGGTGCAATTATAGTAGAAACCAGATCCAGGGTACTAACAGTACCGTCCAATCTATAGGGAAGCACAGCAAATTATGGTTTTATAGCTACAGGACATCTGAAGTTTGTATTCTGTTGACGAGTATGATGGTGTGTACTTTTGATACCATTGATTCATGCCTTTTGACTTTTCTAGTTCTTCATATAATTTCTTCAAAATTTAGTTTTTAAAAAGTATTAATTGAAACTAAAACTAATCCTGATACCCTTTCTTATGCATCTGTGGATGTACTATGTTGTCTGACCAAATATCTCCCAGCCACGGTCCACCTCTCTTAATAACATGGTTGCGGTGTTTTACCCTTAAAGGGAATGTGATATAAAAAAATGACCAATTGTTTAAATCAAGTTTTTATGTTAAACATATTTTTTAAGAAATGTTTTTCTATGCCATTATCTCTTTAAAAAAATAATCCTAAAATCTTCGTTTTCCCTCTGACTACTTACTGATCCTCACAATAGTCTGACCCTTCCTGTTCTGTAGAGATCACTTCTTAGCAGTCATCTCATTATCATCACAGGCAGTGATAGATAATGATAGATAACACCTCTATATACAGATAACACAGGATCATTCATTGATAATAGGTGATGGACACAGCTCCCCTCCTTTCCGTCCCTGCACAATGACCTCTATGCAGGTCACAGAACATGCCTAGAAAACTCCCCCACGGAAGTCAATGGGTCCCCTCCTGATCACAGGTTCCGATGGTCCATGTGGCTGCTGTAAAGCATATCTCTAAATGCTGTTAACAGCAGCTCAGGTAACATGGTTGCCCCATAATCATGTCCAGAAAATAGAATTAAATAGAATAAAATAAAAAACAATGTGCAATCAAAACATGAAAAAAGATTAGAAAAAAATAATATGTTTCACTATCTGGTTTTAATTAGTAAAACAAAAAATATATAGGTAATGCATTCCCTTCAATGACCAGAGTGTTTTGGTCTAAATGACCATGCACTTTTCAGCAATTTTGCTAAAAAGTGTTGGCCTACTAAAACTATTTTTGTGCTCTTTTTTTCGTGAAACATAGGACTTTTTTTTAATACAGTTTTTTTTTTTATTTAAGAAAAGCATTTTTTAAATTTATCGGTCTTTATTCCTTCAATTTGGAAATTGAAATTAAAATAAAGTATTAAAATGGGTTGCCTATTGTGTTTAAGTGGTTTTGATACATATTATGTAAAGTCTCAGGTGAACCGGGCGGCTATGTCAATGGTTTGGGCAGTTGTGGGCAGTGTTTTTTTCCTTTATTTGTATTTCAATTTATAGGTTTTGCTTACTTATATATGTATATTTTTTTTGTCATAAAACCACCTCTGGGGGACAATCACACTTCTTTTTTTGAAGTTTCCCACTGTAACTGGGGCATCCATAGGAGCCCCACTTACAGGGTAAAACTGCCCCTGTCGTGACATTAGTCACTGGCAAAGCTGATCTGGGTCTACTAACACACAGCAGCTATGCCATGCCAGGTTCAATTTCATTGAGCGCAAAGTAGACTTCCAAAGAGGAGACAGAAGTGGTTATAAATCGCCTTTATCTTCTCCCCAAAGTCCCTAGCTGCAGGAGCTTTAAGGGTAGGAGCACACACAAAATCAAAAACATCTGAAAATACCGAGCTGTTTTCAAAGGAAAATAGCTCCTGATTTCCAGACGTTTTCTTAAGCCACTCACGATTGTTGCAGCGTATTTTACTGCTGTTTTTGGAGCTGTTTTTCCATAGAGTCAATGAAAATGGCTCCAAAAACATCCCAAGAAGTGACATGCACTTCTTTTTAGTGGGCGTCTTTTAATTTTGAAAACGAGGCGTAAAATAACGCCCCGTCGAAACAGAACGCCGTCTTTCCTATTGAAATCAATGGGCAGATGTTTGGAGGCATTCTGCCACCCGAAATACGCCTGAAAACACTTTGTGTAAACATACCCTCAAGCAGCGACATCAAAAGATGTCATTTGGGGCTTGCGCTGTCCGCTGTCAAGACAGTGCGCGGTCATTAAGGCTACAATCAGACGAGCGTCGGCAACCTTGGACGTGAAAAACAGACGTTTTTCACGTCCGAGGTGCACCCGTGAAGGATGCGTTGTCACGGATCCCCCAGAGACTAGAGTCTATGGAGGAATGCGTGACACGCAGTTAAATAGGACATTTCCTATTTTTTCACGAACCCTTCACATGCTCCGTTAAAAAAACGGTCAAGTGAGCGGCCCCATTAAAATACATGAGTCCGTGGGACGGCCGTCACACGGACGTGATACATGCTTGTCTGAATGAGCCCTAAGTACTGCATAAGATGACCAGGATGTTACTTGATGTGGAGAAGGATAGACTGATCATAAAGTACAAGCAACTAAACCTAAAATGAGAAAATAATATATGACCGGTAACTGCCACATATATTGTATTCAGAGCCAGAATATATGTGGCTGAAACCAGGGCCACAGCTATAGACAGAATTTAGTTGATAATCTCACATTCTTGAAGACAACAAATAAAACCAATCTAAGGACTGGATTTGCAACATGAAACCGTAAAATTTGCTCCGAATTTATTCATTAACAGACACAGGAGCGGCGTATATGTAGCTGTGTATATTTAATCTGGTCTCATTCAGAACACAGGTTTCTTTAGTTGAGTAACAAACATTCCGCATAGTGAATAATAATGATCTAACAAGATGTCTGGGGAATCAATGCACCATATGATATGATTCAAGCCGCAGTCTCTTGTCAATTTACACTTAGAGTTGCATATATGGAAAACAGGCAGGATAGTTTTTTCATAATAATTTGCTTACAGGAACAGTTTCCTAAAATGCTGCATTTAGCCATGATGAATGTTGACGAAATCATGGCCCAAAATATATTAAACTGAAGTTTTAGACGGGTATGTCAACCGATACCCTCCTAGGGAACTTATCCAGATCCAAATCATCTTTCACAATGAAGATTCCAGATTTCATAGAGTTCAGTTGTGTCTCATTATAATTCGCTAATGTATATGAATTAATATAGCAAAACTATGTTGATAAGATAACAAATAATCTGTAAAAAATGAGAGCATATTCTTTAGTCAAAAATTAAAATATTAAAAAAAAATTGTGAATGTGTCAAATGCATTTGTTATATTCAGTTCAGGCACTTTCTAGCAAAAAAAATTATACTAATGTTAAAGGGAATAATATTTTTCTATAATTAAAAGAAATACAATTTTCCCATATACTTTCTGTATTAATTCCTCACGGTTTTCAAGATCTCTGCTTGTTGTTATCCGACAGGAGCATTTATTGTTTACTTCCAGTGGATAAATTCTGTCCATGGTCATGTGATGGACACATAGGTGTCGGGATTGTTAGAAGACGCAGCTCTGATACACATACTGTAACTGTAACGAGCCATGCACCTGTGTGTTCATCACATGAACATGCCCAGAATTTTATCCACCGGAAGTAAACAATGAATGTTCGTACTGAATAACAACAAGCAAAGATCTTGAAAACTATGAGGAATTAATAGAAAGTATATATACTTTTGTTGTCTTGTTTGCTGGTCAGTCCTGCAGAAATCAGGACTGTTGGCACTATGGGTAGCATGTGGATCTGGGCTTCAGCCAATACAGAGGGGTCTCTAAATGGCAAACCCCCACTTCCTTAATAGGTTATATGAAAAAAAAGTTTTTTGTCAACTTTTCTAGGTTGTACATTACCTTCATTGTCCTTGTTAGGAATGAGTTAAATTGTTAAAAGTGAGATCCAAAAATAAAAAATATAATAAAGCAAATAGCAAAATCCGTTGTGCGCAGCCTACAGCATGTAAACATTGGTTATTCGTTTTTCCAATTTGTGTTATAGCAATTTCTGCAAATATCTGTCATGCTTTCAGCACCTAAATTACAAAATTAAGTAGATAAGTTTTAAAATGTTGCCTTTGGACTCTCATTTATGGGATTTCCACAGGTAGCTGTTTATGGTTGCCAAAGCGCTGTAAATTTATGCATCAAAACACCTCTTACATTGCAATATCACGGACATAAAACATTAATTAAAGAAAAAAGAAATGAACTAACATGGCAATTTCATCATGCACTGAAAAGGAACATACAAAAATAAAAAATAAACGGTAACTCTTAACAAGCAGGAAATGAGTCTGTCCCTTGTGTGCCCATGTCTAATAAGATCTGCAATGTACAATATCTGTGGTTGTCCAATGTTCGATTTTAATTTTGTAAGTATAATGTGAATGTATGGCAAATAGTCGTATTGTCAGATACTTTCAGGCATGGTAGTGCACCTACCTCTGGGATTTCTTGTAGCAGAAATCGTCTTTAGCTGTCTTCAATATGCTGGGGACTGTATGGGACTTGACTGATTATCCCATTGAAGTAAAAGCATTATTCATGTTGGTTAAATCTGAACTTAATGGGATTTTCCAGATTTAGAAAGAAAGGATTTGCTTTTTTTTTTTAGAAACCGTGCCACATCGGTGCCATGGGCAGTGTCTGGTATTGCAGCTCATTCTCATTCAAGTGAATGGAGACTAAATGCAATTCCAGACAAAGCCCATGGACAGATGCTGTGCTGTTTCTGGGGGTAAAAAAAAAAAAGCAGATCCTTTTTCAAATCCTGGACAACCCCTTTAATGTCTAAAGAAGATTTTATTTGCTAGCGGGAGGCAACATCTACAATTATTATGGGGTTTGTGCAGAGGGTTGCGCATTTCAGGTTGACTTATTTATCCTTCCCAGTGGGGGCTTTGAGTCACCTCCCCACAAGCAAAAAAGAAAGAGGTAAAGCAAAAGGGTCACACTTCACTACTCTCCAACAAGAAATGGGAAGGGGGGCATGAGGGTCAAACAAGTGTTAGGTTCTCCACTTCTAGGATGGCGGATGTATTAGGATGCACCAGAATCACAAAGGGAGAACATTTTATTTTACCTCATTGGCTCTGTTCACATAGGCGTTCATAGCCCAGACAGGGGTTTCATCACTTTTGCAGGCAAGAGGGAAATCCCAATAAACCCCAATATAAGTGAATGGGGTCCATCGGTAACCATTTAGATTCTTCGTATGACAGATCCAGCACCATGACTTCTATTATAAACAGAAGCCATGCACTGGTATGAACATAGCCTTATATGCAAAAGTAGATCCCATTTGTCATATATTGACATGAAGTGTTACCCGTGGGTCAGGTTGAGCCTATGATGACCCTAAACCTACCACCTCAAGCAAGTAGAGTTGTGTCAGAGGTAGACAAGATTATGAGCACCTTTAGGAACAGGGACAGATGTGAATGGTGACAACTTCAGTACAGCACTGTGGAATATGTTGGCACTATATAATCAGCAGATAATAATTGTTCAATTGTTGAGCTTTGCTTAAATCAGTTCTATAAATAACGAGTATGTATGACTTCTAAAATTCACTTCAACGTGAAAAAAATATGTTTTCAGCCTTTATATCTGAGATTCCAATATACTTATACAACCTCAATCTAAAGAAACAAATAATATATAATATGTATGATATATACTAAAAAGGGTCAAAGTCCTGTACTACATAGACTTATTATTATAGTACAATCAAGGTATAGAATGTTTATTGCTATTGACTTTATGGATTGTAGTTCAGTGCTGTGTCGTGACTTACAGACACATTATTACTGCAGATATTGATGCGGATACACACGAGAAAACTCCATCATTGCTGAGCTTTTAACCTTAAAGCTTTTGCCCCAGGCTGCTCGCGCACCTTCCTGCAGTCTTATCTGCTGTGCGAGGGTTGGAGTTGGCACTTTGATATAGGAAGTGTATTATGAAGCATGATATTACAGTGCCAGGACTACACAGCTGGGGAGGAACAGACTTTCTACATTCTAATATTCTTATTATCTACAAAAGGTTACCAGTAATTATCTTTACAAAGCACAAACCCGTCTTCAAAAGAAATGGGTGAATTTTTCTAGTTTTTGCAATTTATTTTTGGGTGTGGTTGTATTAGATAGTGGATCCACTTCTACATTTTAGGTTTTGTACAATTTTCAGTTTTAAATATTTGTCATATGTTTATGGATCCACAAAGATTAAACACATTAATAGTAATTGCCTCCATTTGTGCACTTTTAATTATATAGGGTTGACGTATTCCACAGCGCTGTACATGTAATGTGATCACTGATATGTCTCTATCTCTGTCTGAGGAATAAATACATATACCCTAAACTGGCCATACACATTACATCAAAGTCAGATGAACTTGCCGATTTGGGTGGGACTGGCCAACGTGTACGGGTTCTAATGACTGTCCCCTGATGGCAGAAGTTCGGAAAAGATGCATTGTGCAGGTTGGATTTTAGCATGTCCAATCCTTTCCTAGTAGGGCATATGGACCACATAGAGGGGGGTTGGGACCACCGTCTATAAGCCAGAATGTTGGACCCAGTCCATCCATGCATGACATGATTCACCATGGTGTTGCTGCGGGGGGAAACGTATGGGCAGCCAGTGTTTTCCTGGAAATAACGATGGTCATCATGGGTGATAGAAGCCAGACCCACGACACGCTGCTCTTCTGGCCGGATTCTTTTTAAAAAGGTTTTTTTTTGTGAGCCATCCGCTTTAGGGCAACATATTATAATGACAGGTCCACAGGGTTTTTATATCGAAGGGTACAAAAAATATTTACAGGCCGATACACAACATCTGTCAACCATTGTTGACAGGGGCGGTAAGAGGTGGGGAGAGACGGCGAGAGCCCTCTCCTCATTGGTACAGCAGACTGTATACTGTCTTATTGGCTATAGTACAACCGGCACACTATTTTGTTGTGCCGTTTGGTATAATATTCACGCGTACCTATTATGATAATATACTGTCCTTAAATAGGGCAGAATATTCTGATGACTGATCTGCTTTAATGTAGTGGAGAAATTAATGATTGCGCCATACCATGCACCCCACTCTTCACTAGATTTCCTATTCTTCCCGATCATAATATCTGACAAGATGATTGATTGCTTGACAGCGGCAGGTTTGTGGATGTGATAATTGCAGTTCTATCAGGTGAATTGTCGGATAATATTGTATACTCTCACAACACCTCCTTGTCTGATATTGATGGTCTTAAAACCGATAGGATCATTATCTGGCAAAATAGAGGAGATTTTTTTCGGATGGGCCAACTTGATGTGAAGTCAATGGGTCAGTCCTGATACATAAGAGAACAGCAGCACTTTATGCACTTAGTGTGAAGTTACAATGTCGTATAATACTTATTGCATAGTAATATATTCATGCTATGAAAAACTATATTACTTACTATACAGATGGAAAGCACGTTGACTACTCTAGGGTTAGGGGCCCAGCTTTTGAGCTTCCAGTTTCATCTCTACTTCACCACCTGGTATTAACATGGCATTAGATGCATCAGTTAATGCAGTTCTATATTAGGCTCCGTTCACATCTGTGTAGGGACTCTGTTCATGGGTTCTGTCGGACCTTTCCATCAGGGGAAGCCATGAACAGAATCCAAACTGAAACGTTTGCATCCCCATTGATTTCAATGGTGACGGATCCGATGCAAATGGTTCCCGTTTGTCACTGTTCAGTCAAGGCTTAATCAAAACCGTAGTTGACTGCGCCATTCATTCCGTCAAAAGAATGGAACCCTTATACAAACGGTGACAAAGAGACACCATTTGCACTTGATCCGTCTGAAGCAGATGTGAATGTTGCCTTAGGCCCCATGCACATGACCGTAAAATTGTCCGTAATTACGGACTGTAATTACAATCCGTAATTACGGACCCATACGTTTCTATGGCCTACGGACACCTTCCTGTATATTTATGGGAAGGTGTCCATGCGCAGAAACTTGCCCAAAAAAAAGGGCACGTCCCATTTTTTTATTTTACAGACCATGCTCCCATACTTTATAAAGAGGGCAGAGCCTGTAAAAAGGGACAGCTGTCCGCAGCCGTCCGTGCCCGTCCGTGCCCACGGTCATGTGCATGGGCCTTAGTCTGTCAAAGCATAAATCCATGGGAGATTTTTAGCATAGCTATAAGACGTAATCTTATATTATAAGTTTCATTGATACATTTTTTTTAGAATAGTATAGTGGAAAATAAATGTTTTTGCTACATTGTAAACTGATTTTGTGTTGTCATCATTCTGCAGAAACACGATGGTCATTTTACAGTCATCCAGTTGGTGGGCATGTTACGAGGAATTGCCTCAGGAATGAGATACCTCTCCGACATGGGATATGTTCATCGGGATTTGGCTGCCAGGAATATCCTTGTCAACAGCAACCTGGTGTGTAAAGTTTCAGATTTTGGACTCTCAAGGGTGTTAGAAGATGACCCTGAAGCTGCCTACACAACCACAGTAAGTAGATACGCTTACATGAGGTCTATATATGATAAACGCTTTTAAGCTATAGAGCATACAAGAAAGGCTGCCGCACATCAATAACGGGATGGTGGATTTAATTCAGCCCATTCATTTGCAGATTTATTGCAAACTGAAATATGTCAAATTCTCAATTTTTCTTCCAGGTTGTAGCACAGAGACGTTATAGGGTTTGCCTCACTAAGGCAACCCCTCACAGGGCAAATGGACATTATAAAGTCCCTCCTCTCTCTTTAAGAGCCAGGGCAAAGAGCTCTTGCTCTGGGGGACACAACCCCCCCCCCCCCTATGTATTGCGTGACCCATTCTCTTGAATGGCCGCATGTAATATTTGGCGGTGCCAGAGCTTCTAGCTATGCCTTTCATCCGTCTTTACCCTGTATGTAGGACAGTCATTTATACTTTACACTTTGTAATTCCATAACCCTATTGTCCTTGGCTCAGGATGCACATTACACTAAATGAAGTTCACAGTAGTCAGATCATGTCTAGTGAGGCCAAGCCGAGGTTTCTGTTTGTACCGCAGCAGAGATCATTGCAGTCTTCTTGCTATTGATTTTGTTAACAGCACTGATGTGGCAACCTGCCATGTTCAGTAGATCCTGCACTGTTTAAACAACCTCATAAATTAACTTATTCGGCTGTTTATTCATTTTCACATTTAATTATTGTCACTGATTTATTCATTAGACATCTCACCCAGACTGCGCCGCTCATTCATTCCTGGCCATGTATACAAAAATTTTATTAAAACGCAAGACGGAAGTAAAATACTGAGAGGATTTACAGAAGCAGCTTTATATTCAGTCAATATACAAATTATGAATCATCAGATTACAGTCTTCAGAGATGCAGATTATGGATTATCAGTGTACTATTACTCAGCCTTTAGAGATGCAGATTATGGACTATCAGAGTACGATTACTGTCTTCAGAGATGCACATTATGGACTATCAGAGTACGATTACTCAGTCTTCAGAGATGCAGATTATGGATTATCAGAGTACTATTACTTCGTTTTCAGATGCAAGTTATGGATTATCAGAGTACTATTGCTCAGTCTTCAGAGATGCAGATTATAGATTATCAGAGTACTACTTCGCAGTTTTTAGAGATGCCAATTATGGATTATTAGAGTACTATTACTCAGTCTTCAGATATGCAGATTCTAGATTATTAGATTATTAGAGTACTATAACTGGATCTTCAGAGATGCAGATTATGGATTATCAAAGCACTATTACTCAGAGATGTAGATTATGGTTTATCAGAATACTATTACTCAGTCTTCAGAGATGCAGATTCTAGATTATGAGAGTACTATTACTCAGTCTTCAGAGATGCAGATTCTAGTTTACCAGAATACTATTATTCAGTCTTCAGAGATGTAGATTATGAATTATCAGAGTACTATTACTTGGTCTTCAGAGATGCCAGATATTTATTATCCAAGTACTATTACTCAGTCTTCAGAGATGTAGATTATGGATTATCAGAATACTATTACTCAGTCTTAAAAGATGCAGATTCTAGATTATGAGAGTACTATTACTCAGTCTTCAGAGATGCAGATTCCAGTTTACCAGAATACTCTTATTCAGTCTTCAGAGATGTAGATTATGAATTGTCAGAGTACTATTACTTGGTCTTCAGAGATGCGGGATATTTATTATCAGAGCACTATTACTCAGTCTTCAGAGATGCAAATTATGGATTATCAGAGTACTATTGTCATGCCCATGGCCGCGGGACGTCAGGCTCGCTCAACTCCTGACAGCCGCAGCCATGAATCTGTGAGCGCTGGCCCTCATCTCCTCCTCAGGAGATGCCAGTGCTCACTTCTGCTTCTCTCGGCCTGCTCTTAAAGGGCCAGCGCGCACACCTAAGTTAAAGTGCCAAATTAGCCCATGAGCACCCTGGACTATAAGAGAGGCCCAGCCCCTTCCTGCCTTGCCTGAGCTTTGTTGTCATTGCCCTAGCTTGTCTCTGCAAATGGTCTCCTAGTGTCTTCCAGTTCCCAGTGTTTTCCGTTCCTGCTACCTGTAACCTGTATCCCGTGCTATCTTGGTCAAGTGCCGTATTGAGTTGGAGTAGTGCTGTGCTGTGTACCACGCCTGTCCTGTTACACCATGCCTGGTGTCCTCCTGCTGCCAAAGTCCCTTCCGGGCCTGCCTCGTTACTGTCTGAAGCTACCACAGTTACACTTATACGAACTATAGACTTTTACCAGTGTCCTGTTGGCCAGCTGCCATACCGTTAAGGCAGTACGGCCCAGTGGGTCCATGTACCCAATGTGACAGTAAGCTCAGGCCATGGACCCCACTGGTAAATACAAGACCATGATGACGTCACAAGAGATGCGGGCAGATATGCTAGACCTCCGGTCTCGACAGGACCAACTCCTCCAGGCATTGAACATTATTGCACATCGGCTGGATGTGCAAGCTGCCGTTCCTCCTACTACACCTCCTGGCTGTACAGAGCCTCCGACTACACCTCCTGGCAGTGCTGATCCCCGATTTTCTTTGCCATTACCTCACCGCTATGATGGAGACGCGAAGACCTGCTGTGGATTTTTGAACCAGTGCCAGTTCCACTTTAGTCTATATGCAAGGGCATTTTCGACTGATGGCACAAGGGTCGCTTTCATCGTCTCTCTCCTCACTGGCAGGGCCCTTGCATGGGCGAACCCTATCTGGGAGAGAAAAGAACCAGAGACCCGTGACTTCCCGGGGTTCCTACGGCCATTTCGCACAGTGTTTGAGGAGCCTGAATGAGTCTCGTCTGCAGCTGCCACCTTGCTGAACCTACTCCAGGGAGACACTTCCGTGGGCGAGTACGCCATCCACTTCCGCACCCTGGCGGGAGAGTTGTTGTGGAACAATAAGGCCCTGGTGGCTACATTCTGGCAGGGACTGTCTCTTAAAATTAAGGACGAGCTTGTTGCCCGAGATCTGCTGTTTACCCTGGATGACCTCATCCTTCTGGCCGCCCGGATTGATATAAGGTTCCGAGAATGGTTCCTAGAGGCTCGTCGGGAGGGAAGACTCCCTAGCTCGGTTCCTACTTTGCTGCAACCCCTGCTGCCCTCAGATGCTGATCCTCCAAAGGAGTCTGTGAGGGCGGACCAGTTTAAGCTGTCTACCCAGGAGAGACAACGCAGAAGCACCTCAGGACACTGTCTATATTGCGGACTCGGAGGCCATCTTGTGCGTCTGTGCCCCCAAAAGCCCCAGAGCCTAGGGTTGGTGGGAGGGACAACCCCTCAGTGAACCGCTGCCTGGTACAGATTCATCCGGCTCAGCCTCCACTGCCTCAGTCCTTGGCAGGAATTCTTTGTCATTATTCTGCGTTCTCGGATGTCTTCAGCAAGAAGGAGGTGGAGACGCTGCCTCCACATCGGGCGTATGACTGTCCTATCGAGCTGATTCCTGGTACATCCATTCCCCATGATAGGGTATATCCTCTCTCCTTGCCAGAGACTCAGTCCATATCCGCCTATGTTAAGGAGAACTTAGAGAGGGGCTTTATACGGAAGTCTTCTTCCCCGGCAGGAGTCGGGTTCTTCTTTGCCAAGAAAAAGGATGGTTCTCTGCGTCCTTGCATTGACTACCGGGGTCTCAACCAGATCACGGTAAAAAATAGATATCCGTTGCCATTGATTTCTGAACTGTTTGATCGTATACGAGGAGCCAAGATTTTTTTGAAGCTAGACCTGTGTGGGGCTTACAACCTAACCTGCATTCGCCGTGGTGACGAATGGAAGACGGCATTTAACAACCGTGACAGACACTATGAATATCTAGTAATGCCCTTCGGCCTGTGTAATGCTCCCGCAGTCTTCCAAGAGTTCGTTAATGACATCTTCAGTGACCTCCTCTATGTTTGTGTTGTGGTCTATCTTGATGACATCTTAATTTTTTCTCCAGATCCTATGACTCATCAGAGACATGTTCATCAAGTTTTGCTGCGGTTAAGGGAGAATCGCCTGTGCGCCAAGTTGGAGAAGTGCGTGTTTGAGAAAAATGCTCTACCCTTCCTGGGCTACATCATCTCAGATCGGGGCCTCAAGATGGATCCTGAGAAGGTAAAGGCTATCCTGGAATGGCCACGCCCTCAAGACTTGAGGTCCATACAGCGCTTCCTGAGATTCGCTAATTTCTACAGACAGTTCATTCCAAACTTCTCCTCACTGACATCTCCTATCTCTACCCTCACCAAGAAAGGCATGAACGCCAAGGTGTGGACTCCTGAGGCGGAATCCACATTTAATAGCCTGAAAAGTGCCTTCACGTCAGCCTCTATCCTCCATCATCCAGATGTATCTCGACAGTTCTCATTGGAGGTGGATGCCTCCTCCGTCGGTGCTGGTGCACTCCTGTTCCAGAGAGGTTCCAAGGGCAAGACAATGGTATGTGGCTATTACTCTGAACTCTTCTCTTTCGCAGAACGCAACTACTCGATTGAGGATCGGGAGTTACTGAACATCAAATTGGCTCTGGAGGAGTAGAGACATCTACTAGAGGGCGCAGTTGATCCCATCTTGATATTCACGGACCACAAGAACCTCACTTATCTCCAAACGGCCCAACGACTGAATCCCCGTCAGGCCAGGTGGTCACTGTTCTTTGCCCGGTTCTAGTTTGAGCTCCACTACTGTCCGGATGACAAGAATGTGAGGGCCGATGCCTTGTCCAGGTCGTTCGAGACAGAGGACACTATGGAGTCTCCACAGAATATCATTGATCCATCCTACATCATCCCTGTCAACCCTCTGCAAGTTAGAGACATTCCCCCGGGGAGGGCTTTTGTGCGTCTGGCAGACAGAAGAAGAATCCTCCGCTGGGGATACAGTTCCTAACTGGCAGGTCACACGGGTGCCCGTAAGACCCAAGACCTAATTGCTCATCAGTTCTGGTGGTGCACGCTGCCCAAGGTCATCACGGACTTTGTCTCCTCCTGCACGGTGTGCGCAGCAAATAAAGTTGCCCACTCCAAACTGGCTGGCCTGCTCCTGCCACTGCCTGTGCCCGATGCTCCCTGGCAACATATTGCAATGGGCTTTGTCATGGACCTGCCTCCCTCTGCTGGATGGAGTACGGTCTGGGTGGTGGTGGAACGATTCTCCAAGATGGCTCATTTTGTTCCACTGACCGGCCTACCTTCTGCTTCCGGACTGGTCAATCTCTTCATCCAACACATCTTCTGTCTGCATGGCTTGCCTCTGCATATTGTGTCGGATCGGGGTGTTCAGTTCACGTCGAAGTTCTGGAGAGCCCTCTGTGGACTCCTCGGTGTGAAGTTGGACTTTTCCTCAGCCTACGACACTTTATCTCCAGGCAGCATGATGACTGGGTGCAGCTGCTTCCTTGGGCTGAGTTCTCCTACAACAACCACACTATTGAGTCCACTGCCTCCAGCCCATTCTTCATTGTCTACGGCCAACACCCACAAATACCTCTCCCTGTTTCCACTACACCCCAGGTACCTGCAGCTGACTCTACATTCAGGGACTTTCTACAGATCTGCCAGCAGACCCGATCTTCTATTCTGCTGGCGGTCGACCGCATGAAATGAAAGGCAGCCCCAAGAAGACGAGAGCCTCCCCAGTTTCTTCCCGGCACTAAGGTCTCGATGTCCTCTAAGAATATCCGGCTGAGGGTGCCATCGTACAAGTTTGCTCCCAAGTTCCTTGGACCCTTCGAGATTTTGCAACAAATCAACCCTGTTAACAAGCTTCGGCTGCCTCCTACCCTCAAGATTCCCAACTCCTTCCATGTCTCTCTTCTGAAACCTGTGGTCCTGAACAGCTACTCCAAGATTCCTAATCCTGCAGTCGCTCCCAGCGGTTCATCAGATACTTTTGTGGTTAAGGAGATCCTGGACACCAAGAGAGTGGGTGGAAGGACCTTTTATTTGGTGGATTTGAGGGGATTTGGTCCTGAAGAGAGGTCCTGGGAGCCAGAGGAGAACCTCAATGCTCCTACCCTTCTGAAGAAGTTCCTCTCTCGCTCTGGCCCCAAGAGGAGAGGGCGTAAGAGGGGGGATACTGTCATGCCCATGGCCACTCACTCACCTCCTGACGGCCGCAGCCATGGATCTGTGAGCGCTGGCCCCCATCTCATCCTCAGGAGACGCCAGCGCTCACTTCCGCTTCTCTCGGACGGGTCCTGTAGAGTGCGTCTGCATGCTTGTGCCCGCTCTTAAAGGACCAGCCTGCGCACCTAAGTTAAAGTGCCAAATTAGCCCATGAGCACCCTGGACTATAAGAGGGGCCGAGCCCCTTCCTGCCTTGCCTGTGCTTTGTTGTCGTTACCCTAGTTTGTCTCTGCAAATGGTCTCCTAGTGTCTTCCAGTTCCCAGTGTTTCCTGTTCCTGCTACCTGTATCCCGTGCTATCCTGGTCAAGTGCCGTATTGAGTTGGAGTCGTGCTGTACCGTGTACCACGCCTGTCCTGTCACACCACACCTGGTGTCCGCCTGCTGCCAATGTCCCATCCGAGCCTGCATCGCTACAGTCTGAAGCTACCACAGGTACACCTATACGAACTATAGATTTTAACCTGTGTCCTGTTGGCCAGCTGCCATACCGTTAAGGCGGTATGGCCCAGTGGGTTCACGTACCCAACGTGACAACTATTACTCAGTCTTCAGAGATGCAGATTATTGATTATCAGAGTACTATTACTTCGTTTTCAGAGATGCAGATTATGGATTATAAAAGTACTATTACTCAGTCTTCAGAGATGCAGATTATGGATTTTCAGAGTACTGTTACTCAGTCTTCAGATATGTAGATTCTGGATTATCAGAGTACTATTACTGGATCTTCAGAGATGCAGATTCTAGATTATGAGAGTACTATTACTCAGTCTTCAGAGATGCAGATTCTAGTTTAGCAGAGTACTATTATTCAGTCTTCAGAGATGTAGATTATGAATTATCAGAGAACTATTACTCAGTCTTCAGAGATAGCAGATATTTCTTATCAGAGTACTATTAGGCCCTGTTCACACAGAGTTTTTTGACGCGGAAACCGCGCCGCAAAACTCGTCAAAAAACGCCGGAAAATGCCTCCCATTGATTTCAATGGGAGTTGGACGAGTTTTTTTACCGCGAGTAAAAAAAACGCGTCGCGGTAAAAAGAAGCTTCATGACCCATCTTGAGGCGGTTTCCGCCTCCAAAACCCCATTTCAATCAGTCAGAAAGAGGAAAAAAATGCCTCGAATTTTCCTCCTGCAAAAAACTCTGTGTGAACATAGCCTTACTCGGTCTTCAGAGATGCAGATTCTGGATTATCAGAGTACTATTACTCAGTCTTCAGAGATGTAGATTATGGATTATCACAGTACTATTAGGCTATGTTCACATGGCATATGTTCAGGCTAAAAAACAAACGAGGCTGATTTCAAGAGAAAACAGCCTCTGAAATCCAGGCGTTTTTTGGAGCTGATTTTCAAAGTGTTTTTTTTATTTATGTAAGCGTTTTTGAGGCTTATTTTTGAAGCATTTTTTGAAGTGGGAAAAATCAGCTTCAAGAAGTGACAAGTCACTTCATTTTTACGAGGCGTTGTTTAACCCCTTCCCGCTCCTTGACGTACTATTACGTCATGGCAGCTGTATCGTTCGCGCTCCATGCCGTAATAGTACGTCTCGGGAGTAACGGCCGTTTCGGCCGTCCTCCCGACACATACAGGAGCTGTGACGCTGCTGTCTTGTTCAGCAGCTGTCACAGCTCCTACAGCGGGGACCGATCGCTGTGTCCCCGCTGATTAACCCCTTAAAAGCCGCGTTCTATAGAGATCGCGGCTTTTTAGGGGTTAAGCTGCCATCGCCGGCCTGCTACGCGATAGCGGCCGGCGATGGTGACTATGGCAACCGGACACCAAACAATGGCGTCCGGCTATGCCATAGACGGAAGCCTAGTGGGTCCTGACAACGTCAGGACCCACTATGCTTGCTGTCAGTGAGTAGCTGACAGTTCTAATACACTGCACTACGCATGTAGTGCAGTGTATTAGAATAGCGATCAGGGCCTCCTGCCCTCAAGTCCCCTAGTGGGACAAAGTAATAAAGTAAAAAAAAAGTTAAAAAAAGATGTGTAAAAATAAGAAAATAAAAGTTTTAAAAGTAATAAAAGTAAAAGTCCCACTTTTTCCCTTATCAGTCCTTTATTATTAATAAAAATATATAAACAAACAAATAAACTATACATAATTGGTATCGCCGCGTCCGTAACGGCCTGAACTACAAAATTATTTTGTTATTTATCCCGCACGGTGAACGCCGTAAAAAAAAATATTAATAAACCGTACCACAATCACAATTGTTTGGTCACTTCACCTCCCAAAAAATGGAATAAAAAGAGATCAAAAAGTCGCATGTACCTAAAAATGGTACTGATGGAAAATACAGTTCGTTACGCAAAAAATAAGTCCTCGCACGGCTTTATTGATTGAAAAATAAAAACGTTCTGGCTCTTAGAATAAGGTAACACAAAAAGTGAATGATTGTTTACAAAACGTATTTTATTGTGCAAACGCCATAAGACATAAAAAAAAACTATAAACATCTGGTATCGCCGTGATCGTATCGCCCCGCAGAATAAAGTTAATATATCATTTATAGCGCACGGTGAACGCTGTAAAAAAAAAAGTATACAAAAACAATAGTAGAATTGCTGTTTATTAGTCACCACGCCACCTAAAAATGGAATAAAAACTGATCAAAAAGCCGCATGCACCCCATGAAAACTACAATGGATTCCTCAAGGGGTCTAGTTTCCAAATTGGGGTCACTTTTGGGGGGTTTCCAATGTTTTGGCACCACAAGACCTCTTCAAACCGGACATGGTGCCTAATAAAAAAGAGGGCTCAAAATCCGCTAGGTGCTCCTTTGCTTCGGAGGCCGGTGCTTCAGTCCATTACCGCCCGAGGGCAACATGTGGGATATTTCTCTAAACTGCAGAATCTGGGCAATAAGTATTAATTTGTGTTTCTCTGATAAATCCTTTTGTGTTATAAAAAAAATGGTATAAAAAGAGTAAATTTCACCTCTACTTTGCTCTAAATTTCTGTGAAACACCTAAAGGGTTCATAAACTTTCTAAATGCTGTTGTGAATACTTTGAGGGGTCTAGTTTCTAAAATGGGGTGTTTGATAGGGGTTTCTAATATATGGGCCCCTCAAAGCAACTTCAGAAATGAACTGGAACCTAAAAAAATAAATAAATGAGGCAATACTTCGCTTCTTACATTATACTGATAATGAGCCGTGCCCACTCCGAGATGACCCCAGTTTTGACCGTTTGTATAAACGGAGACCCCTATTAGACCGTTCCAGTGCCCGGTTTTCCCAAGCATACACCCCCGAGAAGTGTTTTTCTATTGATGAGTCCCTGGTACATTTTAAAGGGAGGGTTCAATTCCGCCAGTACCTGCCAGGTAAGAGGGCAAGGTATGGCGTGAAGATGTATAAGCTGTGCGAGAGTGCATCAGGGTATACCTACAGGTTTAGGATATATGAAGGAAAGGCCACCCCCAAACCAGACTGCATCCTGGACTACAATAGGTACATGGGAGGGATGGACTTGTCAAATCAAGTCCTGAAGCCCTACAGCGCCATGCGGTGTGGTATAAGAAGCTGGCCGGGCACATCATACAGATGGCTTTGTACAATGCGTATGTGCTACGTCGATGTGCAGGCCAGAGGGGAACTTTCCTGGAATTTCAAGATCTAATCTTTAGGGACCAGGAAGGGGGGGCACCCAGTACTTCTGGAAGCGAGGCCACACGCATCGTACCAGGGCAACACTTTCCAGGAGAAGGTCCCCAAACCGGTGGAAAGGGAAAGAGTCAAAAGAGGTGCAGAGTCTGCTATAAGAGGGGGATAAGGAAGAACACAATATACCAATGTGACACGTGTCCCGAAAAACCAGGGCTCTGTATAAAAGATTGTTTTAAAATGTATCATACATCCCTTGATTTTTAATTTACCCTGATGCACTCCGCACAGCTTACCCCCCTCATCTTTCCCTTCTGAGCCCTGCCGTATGCCCAGGCAGCTGATAACAGCCACATGTAGGGTATTGTCGTACCCAGGAGAACCCACATTACAATTTAAGGGGTGTATATCTCCGGTGGCGCATGCTGGGCACACTATATTGGACACTGAAATGGCATATACATATATAAAATTGCAAATCTCACACTGCACCATCTGCTGCGCATTATCTTTTACACAGTACCTGTGGGGTCAAAATGCTCACTACACCTCTAGATGAATGTCTTAAGGGGTGTAGTTTTTAAAATGGGGTCACTTCTCGGGGGTTTCAACTGTACTGGTACCTCAGGGGCTTCTGCACACATGACTTAGCACCAGAAAAGCTCCAGTAGGCCAAATGGTGGTCCTTTCCTTCTGAGCCCTCCCATGGGCCCAAAGGGCAGTTTATCACCACAAATGGGGTATTGCCGCACTAAGGACAAATTGGGCAACAAAATGGGGTATGTTGTTCCTTGTGAAAATAAGAAATTTTGATCAAAAATGACATCTTATTGGAAAAAATATCATTTTTTTCATTTCACAGCCCAATTCAAATAGGTGCTGTGAAAAAACTGTGCGGTCGAAATGATAACAAAAACCATAAATGAATTCCTTGAGGGGTGTAGTTTCCAAAATGGGGTCACTTCTGGTGGGTTTCCATTGCTTTGATACCTCTGGGGCTCTGCAAATGCAACATGGCACCCGAAAACCAATCCAGCAAAATCTGGACTCCAACAAACACATAGCGCTCCTTTCCGTCTGAGCCCTCCCATGGGCCCAAACGGCAGTTTATCACCACAAATGGGGTATTGCCGCACTAAGGACAAATTGGGCAACAAAATGGGGTATGTTGTTCCCTGTGAAAATAAGAAATTTTGATCAAAAATGACATCTTATTGGAAAAAATATAATTTTTTTCATTTCACAGCCCAATTCAAATAGGTGCTGTGAAAAACCTGTGCGGTCAAAATGATAACAAAAACCATAAATGAATTCCTTGAGGGGTGTAGTTTCCAAAATGGGGTCACTTCTGGTGGGTTTCCATTGCTTTGATACCTCTGGGGCTCTGCAAATGCGACATGGCACCCGAAAACCAATCCAGCAAAATCTGGACTCCAACAAACACATAGCGCTCCTTTCCTTCTGAGCCCTCCCATGGGCCCAAACGACAGTTTATCACCACAAATGGGGTATTGCCGCACTAAGGACAAATTGGGCAACAAAATGGGGTATGTTGTTCCCTGTGAAAATAAGAAAATTTGATCAAAAATGACATTTTATTGGAAAAAATATCATTTTTTTCATTTCACAGCCCAATTCAAATAGGTGCTGTGAAAAAACTGTGCGGTCAAAATGATAACAAAAACCATAAATTAATTCCTTGAGGGGTGTAATTTCCAAAATGGGGTCACTTCTGGTGGGTTTCCATTGTTTTGATACCTCAACGCCTCTTCAAACCTGGCATGCTGCCTAAAATATATTCTAATAAAAAAGAGGCCTCAAAATGCACTAGGTGCTTCTTTGCTTCTAGGGCTTGTGTTTTAGTCCACGAGCGCAGTAGGGCCACATGTGGGACATTTCTAAAAACTGCAGAATCTGGACAATACATATTTAGTAGTGTTTCTCTGGTAAAAACTTCTCTGTTACTAAAAAAAAATTGAATAAAATTGAAATTCAGCAGAAAAAATGAAATTTGCAAATTTCATTTCCACTTTGCTTTAATTCCTGTGAAATGCCTGAAGGGTTAAAAAACTTTCTATATGCTGTTTTGAATACTTTGAGGGGTCTAGTTTTTAAAATGGGGTGTTTTATGGGGGTTTCTAATACATAGGCCCCTCAAATCCACTTCAGAACTTAACTGGCACCTTCAAAAAAAGGCTTTTGAAATTTTCTTAAGAATATGAGAAATTGCTGTTTATGTTCTAAACCTTGTAACGTCCAAGAAAAATAAAATAATGTTCAAAAAACGATGCCAATCTAAAGTAGACATATGGGAAATGTGAACTAGTAACTATTTTGGGTGGTATAACCGTCTGTTTTTCAAGCAGATGCATTTAAATTCTGAAAAATGCTATTTTTTGTAAATTTTCTCTAAATTTTGCAATTTTTCACAAATAAAGACTGAATATATCGACCAAATTTTACCACGAACATGAAGCCCAAAGTGTCACGAGAAAACAATCTCAGAATCGCTTGGATAGGTTTAAGCATTCCGACGTTATTACCACATAAAGTGAAATATGTCAGATTTGAAAAATGGGCTTGAGCCTTAAGGCCCAAACTAGGCTGCGTCCTTAGGCTATGTTCACACGGAGTATTTTGGGGGAGGAATATCTGCCTCAAAGCTCCAAACGGAATTTTGAGGCAGATATTCCTCCCCCAAAATACTCCGTGTGAATAGCAATGATCGCGCCGTTTTTCGCCCGCGGCCATTGAGCGCCGCGGGCAGAAAACACGCTTTCTCCTGCCTCCCATTGAAGTCAATGGGAGGTCGGAGGCGGAAGCGCCCGAAGATAGGGCATGTCGCTTCTTTTTCCCGCGAGGCAGTTTTACTGCTCGCGGGAAAAAGACGCCGACGCCTCCCATTGAAATCAATGGGAGGCGTTCTCGGGCCGTTTCTGCCGAGTTTTGCGACGCGGTTTCCGCGTCAAAAAACTCGGCAAAAGACCCCGTGTGAACATAGCCTTAAGGGGTTAATTCAGAGGATAAAAATATACATAATATATACTACACAGTGTATTTTCCATTCAAATTAATGGTAAACTGTTTGCAGCCATTTTTCACGTGTATTTCGGTGCATACAAGTTTTTTACACTCTGAAATATGCCTGAATATATGCCGTACTCAATCTATGGAGATACAAATTATGGATTAACACAGTAATATTAGTCAGTATTCAAAAGATATAATTATTTCTTTTCTAGATGAGTAGCTAGTGAATCTTCACATTTTATCATCATGTCATTTTTAGGTACAAAATCTTGTGCTAATCAATTTCTTAATGTATATTTACAGTGGTCAGAGTTCCGGTTTTCTGATACAGAGCTCCAAATCCCCTGCATAGTCATAGAGCTTAAAAGGGTTATATGGGACGAAAAGTATTAGCAGTGCTCTCACTGCAGTATGTGAGTACACTGCTAATTCACATTCCGCTCCCCTATCGCACTGATTATGAGATTTTCATATATTTTTATATCGCTGTCTGGGGCCCGGAAGTCTAGTTGCGCAGTCTTCCTTGATGACAATACCACTCTTCGTCATGTGACCGGCCCCGCTATACTCCATGTACAAGCAGTAGTAGTAGTACATCAATTACATAGAGTACAGTGTGGCCAGTAACATGACGAAGAGTCGTGTCGTCATCAATTAAGGCTGTGCAACTAGACTTCCGGTCCCCCACGAGCGCTATAAAAATCTATAAAAATGTCAAAATCAGCGCGACGGGAGGACATATTGCAGTGACTACACTGTTAATACTTTTCGGTCCCCTCATAACCCCTTTAATGATGATTTTCTGTGTGCCTGCAGCCACCACTAGAGGGAGCACAGGAATTTGCTGCATACTTATTGAACTCAATAATAAGACACTATGCAGAAAGCTCCCTCTAGAGGTGGCTGCAGGCAGTCAGAATGTTATCGTTTAAATTTATGTCAACATAAGGGATCTGGAGCTTTATTTCAGAAAAATGGATGTCCAAATGCTGGAAAGATATACTAGGAAATTAATCAGCTCAGAATTTTGAAGATATTTAGGTTAAAAATAAAAGAATTTTTATTGAAGGGTGGGACTTTAAGCTACTAAAACTTAAGGCAAAATCTGAACCAGGGTTTCCTCAACATTTGGGAGCCATTTATAATAATGCTGTTGCCTTGTGTGGCAGAAGGGCATTTTCCATCCTCCCCCCCACCCAGGCACTAGTACACACATGCAACTGCAACCTCTGCTCTCCCTTATAGCTATGCCCCTGTACTCTTATTCTTATTGCTTATTATTCAGAGATGCAAATGATGCATTATCAGTGTACTGTAATCAATTTTTCAGATTCATATACATTCAAGATCCTGGTACTAATATAGCAATGTAATTTATGGTGCTGGGTTACTGTTTTTTAAGTGCTATTAAAATGGAATGAAAATGTTATGGCAAGTTTACTAATGTATCTCTGCCTAAAATGTGTCCAAAAATGCGCCACAATTTTAGAACAGATGTTTTCCTGAATGCCTCTCTTAAGACACTAAAAAAGGATGGGGCTTTCCGGAAAGGGGTCGTGGTTTAACATGTGCCAAATTACGCCAAAATTCACTGGTTTTGGCCTAAAATGCTGTCTCAAATTAAGCCAAATCAAAAGTGGTAAAAGGAGGAGAAAAGTGTATAGCAAGTCTAGCTATATTCACTAAATGTATCAGAGAGCACGCACTACTGTGATCTGGTTCATCTTGTGTCTGCCTTCCACTGTCTAAAACGTAGTTAATCTGCCCTGTTGTGTTGTAATAGGTGTATTGCTATCTTAAAGTGATCCTCCACTATTGCTCATCCAGTAAAAAAGAAAAAAAAGTAAGGCATTTTGTAATTTATCATTATTTAACAAAATAGTTTTTGTGCTGATGGCTTCTTTTTTGCCTTGTTGACCATTAGACTGAGAGCAGAAGACTTATTGGTAGGTCTAAGGGGACCAATCACTGACTGATCGTCCGCCTATCCCTTTTATTCAGAGACCAATGGGAGTGCAGGAACTTGAGCTACTGATCCTGTGTAACAGCCGGTATTATAGTCTAGCGCTCCATTCACAATTCTTAAAGCTTCAGGGCTGAAATTCCATGAGCCTCAATTCTGCACAGCTGGCTCTGAAGATTTGTATTCTGGGACACCAGGCACTGTACAGTAATCTGTTGTAGGAAAAAGGAGCTCAGCTAACCTGTTAGTAATGTATCTGTTGAAAAGCTTGTCTACTGTTTTCTATTACAACCTGCAGAATTGTGAATGCAGCTCTGGACTATAATACAGGTTGTAACTCCGGATCAGTACAAGATAAGCAACGCAATGTATTTGCAAGATTACTATAAAAGCCTGGAAAGTATATTAAGCCATAAAAATATTGCATATATATTATACATAGAAATTACCAGCATTATCGGTGTATTTCACATTAAGTTAATAGTAGTAATAATAATGATCATAAGAGTAATCTATATGTATATAACCCCAGATCTTCAAAATAAGGGATTATAAACTCTTAGGCGAATAAAGTCTTACAATGAAAATCAAAGTCAGCACTTTTAGTTTTGCTTGCTGGCAGAGTTGACTTTGGCAGAGAGAGTTGGCCCGAGCTCTGCATTTACATGAGATATTTTGCTAGGACAGGAACAGTAAAATTGTTCCTATAATAGTAAAATAAAGTTGTGTTATTCCCCATATAGCAATGTCCCTTTTGGCCACGGTTACACAATACAGCTGCAGAAGGCGTAGCTAGGGGTTTAGCACACGGCGGGCGAAACACATCTGAGTAGGCCCCAACCCAGTGGGCCCCCTCAACGCATGTTTACAACTGAAAAGATGCATTCGAATTATAGTGGTCATCATTCTGAAAGAGCAGGAGCCCTGTATATTCTGCTATATTTCCCATTCTTACGAAAGTTTAATCTTTTCTCTGACAGAGGAGTTTGTAGAAAGTGTTGCAGACCTCTCTGAAAGTAAATGAACGAATATATAACATCCATCATCCCTGTATATACCAGCTATCACCCCTGTATATAACCCCCATAATCTCTGTATATAACCCCATCATCGCTGTATATACCAGTCATCAGCGCTGTATATACCAGTAATCACCCCTGTATATAACCCTATCATCCCTGTATATAGCAGCCATCATCCCTGTATATAACCCCTATCATCCCTGCATGATGGCTGGACTACCAATCATCCCTGTATATAACCCCCATAATCCCTGTAAATACTAGCCATCATCCCTGTATATAACCCCTATCATCCCTATATATACCAACCTGGCTAGTATAAACGGATCATGGCTGGTATATACAGGGATGACGGGGGTTATATACAGGGATGATGGTTGTTATATACAGGAATTATGGGGTTATATAGAGGGATGATGGGTAGTCCAGCCATCATCCCTGCATTAACCCCATCATCCCTGTAAATACCAGCCATTATCCCTGTGTACAAACCTCATCATCCCTGTATCCATCTATCCATTTATTGGGGAAGGCAGCTTGCTCACCCTCTCCTCACACGCAGGCTTCTGCTCTTCTGCTCCTCTCTGGCGGACAGCGTGTGCCTAGCATGCGGCACGTCTGCTAGATTGAAGAGTATTGTCGCGTGGCCACGGCAGTCATAGCGGGAGCGGCAGCTCCCACCATCTCAGTGAGCCCGGGAACACCCCCCGTGCCCCCCGCTAGCTACGCCACTGAGTTGTAGCCATTGTTGTGACTAGAAATGTTTTATGTAATTCAGAAAATAAATCAGAGAGCGCCAGGTCCTGCCTATCACAACAGTGAAGCAGATAAACCTCACATTTTACCATGATCACTGTGAAATGTTCCTAGAACCGCCTTAATAAGAAAACGTGATTGTGGTTTTTACATGCCGGTTACCTGTCTCATTTTTCCATTTGAAACAAACAGGATAAAAGCAAGACATAATAAACAGATCGAAAACACTTGAGAAAGAGGGGCATTGTTTAAATAGGATTCTGTATGACAAATATATTCATTCATCCTAACTTTCAGACAGACGAAAAAAAGAACAGCAGTGCCACTCACAATGGCAGCCATAAGTCCCCCCATAAGTGCCTGCCACATGCCCCAACTTACCGAGGACCTACCAAATGACCTCTATAAATGCTTGTCACATGTATGCCTGCCAGAGGCCCTACCAAACAAACTGCCATCCACCTTGCCACCCACATGTGCATGCCACTTGCCAACCAATATACACTGCAAGCCACACACCCCTCAAAGTGCCTGCCAAATGATGCCTACGGATGTAGCCATCTTTGACTTGATTCTGATAACTTGCTGCAGCGTGATATCACACAACAAAAGCCATTGAAAATTCATTGAAAAAGTCAAGATAAGAGACCTCATCCGGGTTCCAATTACTATTATTATTTATTAATATTTATTTTAAAGCGCCATTAATTACAGGGTGCTGTACATAAGAAATACAGAACAGGTTAAGTATACGACATGAGACAATAAATACAACAACAAACATGGGCCTAATGAATGAGAGACTGGTACAGAAGGAGAGAGGACCCTGCCCGCAAGGGCTTACAATCTACAAGGGACGAGGACAGCAGGCGATGGTAGGATGGTAGATGCTGTACATCCATAGAGTAGTGGCAGCAGGGTTATTGTAGGTTTAAGCTTTTCTGTAGAGGTGGGTTTTAAGTTGCTTTTGAAAGTTTGGATGGTGGTAGAGTATGATGTGTTGGGGTAGAGAGTATAGAGGATGCACGGGAGAAGTCTTAGAGGCGATGATGTGAGCAGCAGACAAGACGAGAGCAAAGAAGAAAGTCTTGTGAGGACCGGAGATTACGCGTGGGGAGCAATCGGGAGATTAGGGCAGAGATGTATGGAGGTTACAGGGTGTACAGTCTTGTATGTCATGGTTATTATTTTGAACTAAATTAGCTGGGCATTAGGTAGGCAGTGAATGAATTGGCAGACTTCAAAGGCAATGGGGAGAGGTAGATTAACCTGGCTTTAGAGTTAAGGATGGTTTTGAGGGGTGCCGGGGTGTTAGATGAGGGGCCACAGAAAAGGATGTTGCAGTAGTCTAGGCGGGAGATGATGAGGGCATGTACTAGCTTTCTTATTGACTCAAGCTAATTTGAGAGATGTTTTTGAGTTGGAGGCGGCTGGGGGTGGTAAGGGCTTGGATGTGCAGTTTGAAAGACAGGGTGGAATTGGACATTTTCCCGAGGCAGAGAACTTGTGAGAATAGGGAAAGTGTGGAGCCATTAACAGTGATTGATAGTTCTGGTAAGGGGGTTGAGTAAGATGGGGGAAAAATTATGAATTCAGTTTTCTCTGTGTTTAGTTTTAGGAAGCTCGAGGAGTAGAAGGAGGCTATAACTGCTAGATACTCTGGAAAGCAGAGAGGTAACAACTGGGCCATAGAGGTAAATTTGTGTCGTCAGCACAGTGGTACTGTAGTTTCAACACCTCCTGGGGGTCCACCCTCACCCACCATCACTGTGAGATGCTACGACCTGCTGACAAACCTAATTATGTTTCCTATAAAAAAAAAAAAAACGAGGGCTACCAAGACCGTGGGACTGGGCCCAAAACTAGGAACAGTCCTGCTGAATCGGACACTTGGGGGTATGTATAACATTTGCCACCATTTTTAAATACTGCAGTAACTTGATTGTGGAAAATAATGAAGTGTGAACGAGGCCAATCACAACAAAAACTGCATGTATTAAAACTGTTTTAGATTCGGTAGTGGCCTGGCATTATGTTAGCTCTTATAAGGTAGCTCTGGCATTTCTAATCCCATTAACCTATTCATGTTTCTGTCATATAGTATCAGCATACAACTTATAATCATTAGCCCATATAACATTAATTACTACAATTGTCAGACACAGGCATCTGAAGGAAGCTTCATCTACCATCACAAGAATGAATGATCTTTTGTTAGGGGGGATAAACTCACATAGGTTCATCATGGAGACAGAGAAGGAAGCAGCACCAAACACAGCAGATTATTCCTGTGAAATGAGGGATGTAAAATACGGTGATGGAGTAAATTGTCAGTGATTTTGCTTAGCAAAGATTAGTGGTTTTAGGTTTGCAAAAAAAATATTCGAGTGATAACTGTCTTGATTATCGACTCTTGGACCCCCAAAAGGTACTGGGCTTATTGAAGAATGGGCATGGTCAAAAGATCAAACCAGGATTGAGCCAGATCATGGATGGACTTTAGGCCTCATGCGGATGGAGTTTAGGCCTCATGCACATGGCCTTGTACAAGGCCATAATAGGTCACGCATAGACTTCCATACAAACTCAACAGAGAAAAACAGTGCCATGTTCCATCTAACACCATAATACATGGGTATTCTTCCTAGTAGCATTTCTTCTATAGCACACAAAGAGCCTACACTTAGTAGTACAGAGCCACAAGGACTTTGTGTGTCGCTGTGTAGTATAGTAAAAGAGAATCATCTAGTAAAAACTAACTAATTCCGTTGCCAATCTTCTACCAAGCAGAATTCTTCTTCCCTGGGTCCCATAGTGCAGTTGAGATAAACAGGGAGATGTGCTGCCGACATGATGGAAATGTCTGGGGAAGAATTATCGTAGAAACGATCGCTCGCCCCCATACAAAACCGATTATTGCTCCTTATGAAAAGAGAAACAAGCACCGATCAACGAGCTGTCTCATTGATCGGCGTGAGTTTTCACGGCCGTGTAAAAGGACCGTGAGTCATCCTGTCCCCTTTGAAAATCTAGCATGTGTTAGACCAAGATAACTGTGAAAGTTTTCAGGAGGAGAACTAATATAGGAGGAGGATTTATATTTCTGCGTATTCTTATATTATGAGGGAGTTTTCTTTAATATGCTTTAGTTACATCTCTCTACAATATGTATATGTTCTCTATATCATGTTATACTTTATGTTGTTGCCCATGTGCTGTGCTATATAAACGCAATCAAGCCAAAAACATTCATGATGACACAAGACGTGAGAACATATCTATGCCTTTTCATGCTATTCTGTGGATCTCAATTATAGTGCAACACTGAATCTAAGCACTTTAGATTGCAGAGATCCCGATATTTCATGTCCAATCATAAGTGAACCCAACCGACAACAATTCTTTCATCTTGGAAAACTTCATCTGAAATAATAGAAAATAAGAGCATTTTTCCGAAGACATAGCAGCATTTAGTACATTCTAAAAAGATGTCTTGATATTCCCAGGACTGCATTATAATATGACCTTGCCTGTCCATCCATGTCCTTAAATGTTTGAGAATTACTTTCTCTGAAACACTGTGCATTGATTTCCACTTTCTGCTGTAACCCACATTCACCTTTGTGTCAGCCAATGCATTAATACTTCAGCCAGTGAACCTGAGGAGAAAGGGAGCTGTTCACTTCCCATATTTACAGAGAGCTGCCTACTCAGCAAGACGGAAAAGATCAGTTATACTGGCGATTAATATGTACATGCCGCTGCATACGGCAGAGGCACGTTCAGTAATGTCACTAGTTCCTAGAATGCATTCTCAGGAATACTGGATCATGTCATAGACTTCTGCTGCTCTGTGCCCCTTCTAAAGGTTCACTGACTTGGCGCTTATTCAGTTTATCTAAATATAGCACGCACGCTGCTCCTTTGTTGTATCATACGATATTTGGTTTCCATAATGAAATGCTTATTGAATCTAATTATAAAATTATTTTTAACACTTTCTCCATTTCTGAGTCTCTCCAAGTATTTGAGTTTGCCTCTTGAAAGGAATTGATTCTCCTTGCGGAGATCCAGCTATTAGAGAGTCTTTAGGGCAATGCTCCCTGGGAAAAGTATGCAAAATAGCTCTGGGAAGAAAACTGTCTCTAGTCCCACCTAAAGGCTACCTTGTAAATCAGTGTCAGACCTTTTAAAAGCCTTGAAACATAAGGCTGATTTACAAATGCGATTGCACCGACACCTTCTTGTAAAATGCGCCAAAGCGTGGTGCATTTCTGGCACAAAACGTTGCATAAAATTCTAGAACCATTAATAAAACAAGTGCAGCAAAAAGAACAGATATTTGTGACTCACTGGACACTGTTCTAAAGTGTCTTGAAAAAAGGACATGGCTTTGCGAAAATGGGGCGTAGCTTAATAGACCAAAATTGCACCAACATTTGGTACAAGAAAAAGGTCGTAAGCTAAGCCAACCAAAAGGTGGTATAAGAACAAGAAAAGTGTCTAAAATGTCCAGCAAGATGTGGCAAATATATTATACAGTGTGTGCCACTGTGATACATTTGGCTAAGTATACAGTATCTATATCTTAGACATCATTAGTATATCTACCCCATGATGTTGTTTGGGTTTAAAATGTAAAAATTAAATACTTTGTAATTTACTTGCTGTATTAATTCTGTTCTGCCCCCTCACTGTTGCTCCTCGCTAGTACTGTTTCCTCTTTGCTTACAAAATGAAATGTCTGACTTCATATCAGTCATGTAAACGTAATGGCCGATCGTCAGTGCGTAAAGTGACGTCACCATGGATGAAATGTCATCTTGTTCACTTTGTTAGCAGATAGGATCTGTGAAGAGTGACAAAGTTAATAAGGTAAGTCTATTACAAAGGGGTTTTTTTTTTTTAACTCAAGAGCAAACGACCTAATATAAGGGCTATGTATAGTTTTTCAACATTTTTTTTTAATTTCTAATGCATCTGCAATAGAAAATTAATCATCTTTGCAAATAGTCTTGATTAAAAATATCCTTTTCTCGTTTCTTGACCTGCTTAAATATTATTGGTCTGTATATCTAAGGCACATGCGTCACAGCACGCTTTTAACAAATGAACAGAAATTTAGTTCATGGCTCTCTCCAATGTACCCTAGATCCTTAACCCTATTAGTCCCTATGGGTCTTATTAGGGACATTTAGATGTCATGTAAGCGTTGTTTTCCATTGGTATCCAAACTGTCCCTCATGATTTCATTCTTTTTCAACTCCTCTATGGTGCGGGCTTGGTAATCATTGGGTCTCTTTCGCTTGGCTGATATTGTTGGCGCTTTTACACTAGAACTATATTTTTTTTACTTTCTTTCCCGATCCTTTAAAACAACGAGAGAGAGAGAGAGATTTTGCTACCGTCAAATACAGTACTATGTGAGCTCCTCTTTTGGATTAACCAAAGTTGCCTCCTCTACAATTTTTAATAAATAATGCAAGTCTGGGACATCCGCCAGGGGCCATATTTCTATGATCTATTAGATCCTTAGCTGACGGCATCTCTTAACAATAATTTGAACTCTTTTCAAGCCATATGGGATCCCTGGGATACCTTTTGTGAATGGCAATTGAGATTTGATAACTCTACCCGTGTAGCCTGTGCTAATATGTGATTGCTACTGTTTCTTCTCTATTTTTACCCTCCCGTCTCACTCCCTTGTGTCCCTTTGTCTTGTCTACAACCCCCCCCCCCCCCCGTCAGCCCTGTATTATATGTTTCTTAACACATAGAGGTAGTTTTTCCCCCGCCATGTCAGTATCTCATTTGGTGTGGTTATTAGAGATACCTACCATATCATAATATTTTTACCATGTTAAAACTGTTGCTTTAGTTATTCTTATTTCCCCTGCCTCCGGTTCTTTTGTACTATGTCTAAAACACAAAAAAATACTTACATAAATTTTACAGTTAAAAAAATAAACATATTCTACTGTTTTGCATAGGATATGCAGAAGATGTTGTTTATAGTCTGTAACCATGGAGACACAAAGGTCTACATAGGAGCTGTATACACAAAAATGAAGGCTATAAATAATCAAGTCTATTTGGAAAGTTGCTTCATTTTTCATTTAAGATGTTTTAGAGTAAAGATAAACTCCTATGTACTGCCCCCCAAGGGTATGTTCATATGGCCGTAAACGCCACGAAAAGCGTCTGGAAATACGGAAGCTGAACGCCTCCAAACATCTGCCCATTGATTTCAATGGGAAAAACTGTGTTTCATTCTGAGGGGGCGTTTTTTTTACGCGGCCGTTTGAAAAAAACGGCGTGTAAAAAAACGCTCCGTAAAAAGAAGTGCATGTCACTTCTTGAGCCGTTTTTGGAGCCAATTTTCATTGGGTCAATAGAAAAACAGCTCCAAAGACGGCTGAAAAAAAACGCATCAAAAACGCTTGATGCTTAAAAAATGGCTGAAAATCAGAGGATGTTTTCCCTTGAAAACAGCTCCGTATTTTACAGCCGTTTTTAGTTTGCCATGTGAACATAACCTAACAGAGAGCCTGCAGACAGGGAAATGGGAACTACAGGCTGACAGGAAGGTGAGAAATATGTCACTTTCCCCTAATATGATACATACAAAGTTCCATATATTCATAAGTACTACTGATTTATGCAAAAACAATTCTGTAGAAAATTTCAATGACAAATTATTTACTTTTTAAAAAGTAAAATTTAATTGTGGGGTTTTTAGGCTCGTGTTTTTATTTTATTTTTTAAGTATGTTGCTCTTAATTAAAAGGTAAGAAAGTACATTGAGTCAAGAAATCTAATAATGAAAAAGACACAAGCGGCACAGAATAAATAACGAGGGAGGGTGGGTGTTCAGAACATTGTGTGGGCAGCGTAGTCACAAAACATATTATTTAGGAAGCAACCTATTCTACACACATCACGCATACCTTTTCTGAAACGACACACAAGTGGAAAAACTGTTCTCTTTTGTTCCAGGGGAAACACTTCTGCTGGCACAGGACACTTATTTATTTATTTATTTTAAATTGAAAACGAAACTTTAGGTGTAAAATTAAAATAATTAGTTATAAAACATTCTATTTTAATGGATAGAAAATTATTATTCCCAATGCCAAAGCAATCATAGGTATTGTGAAGTACTAGTCCAATATTCTACGTGTCATGCACTTGGCACCTGCTAATTCAGAGTTTTTGGCCTCAGGCAGAACCATTCACCATTTGCAGAACCAGTGGCTGCATTTCCGTACTCCATGTGTCGCAGTATGGTGCCTTCATACGCCAGCATATTGGTTCTAGTGAATAATACCCCACTAATACAACATCAAATGAAGCATACCACTGTATGCCTCCATATGAAAATAGAGTCATAATAGAGTCGTATTAGGGCTCCATATAACTCAGAGGTTGTATGGAGCCGTAATACAGTCCACGACTGATTCATTTAATACTTTCAATACCCAACTGTGGTAAGCAGAGGTAAAGTTTTGTCATCTTACTGATCCAAATGCAGGAAGAAGCAGCTAAAATGAAGCAGAGAGCTCTCAGTTTTACCAATATTATGTGCAGAGAGCGTGCAGGGAGCAGGCAGAGCAAAAAGGCCGCGAGGTGCCAATAGCTGCAGAGCGCTGAGGGATGTCACCGGGGGGTGTCGCTTTGGCAACTTGTGCTGTACAGCCCAGTAACATGCAGCAGTAGTTGTTTTTGCCTTTGGTGTTATTCAGAAAATAAAGGTTATTCTTTCAATAATTTAAAGTTACACAATTTTCCAATATACTTTCTGTATCAATTCCTTACCGTTTTAAAAATCTCTGCTTGCAGTCATTAAATATGAACCTTCAAATCTGTCCTGAGCATATCATAATCATACAGGTGCTCTGCTACTTAAAGAAACAGCATGTGTATCCGAGCTGTGTCTTGTCATGAGTCGATTACCCCTGTGATCATCTACAGGAAGTAAACATTGAAGGCTCCTATTGAATGACTGTAAGCAGAGATTTTGAAAACCGTAAGGAATTCATTATACAAAGAATAAGCATATTTCCTGAAACTGGAATAGCCCCATAAGGACCTATAGTGTACAGTCACCTTCAGGACCGGCCTAATGACTGCGAGTGCACAGGGCGCTTCACCCTCCCAGCATGTAGGGGGCGCCACTGGGCTCTGCCTCTACTCTGTGCTCTGCTCTTAGTTACACATATGGAGTAAATAAGTGCCGAGAAGCAAGAGAAGAGGAGGAAGCTCCTCCCACAGCTCGACATGCAAGAAGCCTGCCCCTATATACTCTGCTGTCCCTTATATATTATGCTACCCCCTATATATTATGCTGCCCCTTCTATACTATGCTGCCCCTTATACTATGCTGCCTCTGTATACTATGCTACCCCTATATACTATGCTGCCCCTTATAAACTATGCTGCCCGTTATATACTATGCTGCCCCTTATTCTATGTTGCCCCTTATACTATGCTACCCCTATATACTATGCTGCCCCTTATATACTATGCTGCCCCTTATATACTATGCTGCCTCCTATATACTATGATGCCCCTTATATACTATACTGCCCCTTATAGACTATGCTGCCCCTTATAGACTATGCTGCCCCTTATAACTATACTGCCCCTTATATACTATGCTGCGCCTTATATACTATGTTGCCCCTTATATACTATGCTGCCCCTTAAGGGAAACACCAAATTTTCATGTATGGTTATCTATGAAACTTTAACCAATTCATGGCAATTAATTCATTGAAATAATCTTTTTAAAGTGTATCTCCAGTTTGGAGGTGCACTGCATTTATATATTTATATGCCTCTGTGTGTGTCTGCCTGTATGGGTATAGTTATCAGAGTATGTTATTTGTGGTGTTACATGGGATTGCAGATAACACTACTACATTATCTGTACTCAGAGAGTTATCACTGTGTTATCTGTGATGTTACATAGGACTGCAGGTGAAATTTACTACATTGTCTGTACTGTGTATATCTGTGCCTGTGTGTTTATATATGGGTCTGTATATGAATGTGTCTATGTGCTTGTATATATGTGCCTTTATGTATTTGTATATGTACCTGTATGAGTATTTATGTGCCTGTGTGTGTAACAATATATACATATGTGTGTGTGTGTGTGTGTGTGTGTGTGTGTGTGTGTGTTTTTTTTATTTATATTTACCTTTATTTATGTATATATTCCAGAATGTGTGTATATATATTTTCTGGTTTGTCTAAATATGTGCCTTTATGTATGTACTGTATATATGTTCCAGTATGTGCATGTCTATATATGTGGTTAGTTTTTGGTTTGTGGACGGCAGCAATAGAGAGTCCCGCACGGCGCCATCCAGTAAATGAACAGCCCTACTATGCTAATTGACCTTAAAGGCTATGTACGCATTCAAAAGCCATTTTTTTTTAAATAGAAATGAAAGTGTGTTTAATTTGACTTTGTAATTACTTTTTAATATAAATGATTTTTACTTTTTTGAGATACAGTTGCTTTGTATTCTGTATACAGAGCACCTGTATCTTGCGCTAAAACTTGTATCCGTCAGGGCAACAACACGGACGGGTTCAGTGATAGCGTGTCCTGTATGTCCGATTGAGCTCTTACTGTTAAGTTCATAAGTTAGATGTGATAGTTAACCGGTGGATCCAGCTTGCCAGAGACATGCAGGACCCGCTGTGACTGAACCGGTTAGTGCCGCTGACCTGACAGATTCATGTCTCAGCGATAGATATACAGTGAAGGAAATAAGTATTTGATCCCTTGCTGATTTTGTAAGTTTGCCCACTGTCAAAGTCATGAACAGTCTAGAATTTTTAGGCTAGGTTAATTTTACCAGTGAGAGATAGATATTAAAAAAAAAAAAAGAAAATCACATAGTCAAAATTATATATATTTATTTGCATTGTGCACAGAGAAATAAGTATTTGATCCCCTACCAACCATTAAGAGTTCAGCCTCCCCCAGACCAGTTACACGCTCCAAATCAACTTGGTGCCTGCATTAAAGACAGCTGTCTTAAATGGTCACCTGTATAAAAGACTCCTGTCCACAGACTCAATTAATCAGTCTGACTCTAACCTCTACAACATGGGCAAGACCAAAGAGCTTTCTAAGGATGTCAGGGACAAGATCATAGATCTGCACAAGGCTGGAATGGGCTACAAAACCATAAGTAAGACGCTGGATGAGAAGGAGACAACTGTTGGTGCAATAGTAAGAAAATGGAAGACATACAAAATGACTGTCAATCGACATCGATCTGGTGCTCCATGCAAAATCTCACCTCGTGGGGTATCCTTGATCCTGAGGAAGGTGAGAGCTCAGCCTAAAACTACACGGGGGGAACTTGTTAATGATCTCAAGGCAGCTGGGACCACAGTCACCAAGAAAACCATTGGTAACACATTATGCCGTAATGGATTAAAATCCTGCAGTGCCCGCAAGGTCCCCCTGCTCAAGAAGGCACATGTACAGGCCCGTCTGAAGTTTGCAAATGAACATCTGGATGATTCTGAGAGTGATTGGGAGAAGGTGCTGTGGTCAGATGAGACTAAAATTGAGCTCTTTGGCATTAACTCAACTCGCCGTGTTTGGAGGAAGAGAAATGCTGCCTATGACCCAAAGAACACCGTCCCCACTGTCAAGCATGGAGGTGGAAACATTATGTTTTGGGGGTGTTTCTCTGCTAAGGGCACAGGACTACTTCACCGCATCAATGGGAGAATGGATGGAGCCATGTACCGTCAAATCCTGAGTGACAACCTCCTTCCCTCCACCAGGACATTAAAAATGGCTCGTGGCTGGGTCTTCCAGCACGACAATGACCCAAAACATACAGCCAAGGCAACAAAGGAGTGGCTCAAAAAGAAGCACATTAAGGTCATGGAGTGGCCTAGCCAGTCTCCAGACCTTAATCCCATCGAAAACTTATAGAGGGAGCTGAAGATCCGAGTTGCCAAGCGACAGCCTCTAAATCTTAATGATTTACAGATGATCTGCAAAGAGGAGTGGGCCAAAATTCCATCTAACATGTGTGCAAACCTTATCATCAACTACAAAAAATGTCTGACTGCTGTGTTTGCCAACAAGGGTTTTGCCACCAAGTATTAAGTCTTGTTTGCCAAAGGGATCAAATACTTATTTCTCTGTGCACAATGCAAATAAATATATATAATTTTGACTATGTGATTTTCTTTTTTTTTTTTTATATAATCTATCTCTCACTGGTAAAATTAACCTAGCCTAAAAATTCTAGACTGTTCATGTCTTTGACAGTGGGCAAACTTACAAAATCAGCAAGGGATCAAATACTTATTTCCTTCACTGTAGCTGCTCTGTATACAGAATACAAAGCAGCTGTATTTCAAAATGTAAAAATAATTTTTAAATAAAACTAATTAGAAGTTGCACCAACACACTGATAGACATTTTTTAAAAATAAAAATAATTGCTTTTGAATGTTTACATATAGCCTTTTAAGGCTATGTTCACACGGAGTATTTTGCAGGAGGAATATCTGCCTCAAAATTCCCTTTGGAAGTTTGAGGCAGATTTTCCTCTCCCTGCACGCCGAGTTTCGCGTCGTTTTTCGCCCGCGGGCATAAAACACCGCGAAATACGCTTTCTCTGCCTCCCATTGAAGTCAATGGGAGGTCAGAGGCGGAAGCGCCCGAAGATAGGGCATGTCGCTTCTTTTTCCCGCGAGGCAGTTTTACTGCTCGCGGGAAAAAGACGCCAACGCCTCCCATTGAAATCAATGGGAGGCATTTTCGGGCCGTTTTTGCCGAGTTTTGCGACGTGGTTTCCGCATCAAAAAACTGGCAAAATACTCCATGTGAACCCATATGTCCATTTTACTTATTATGAAAATGTGGCCAGAGTTTTACTTTAAGTAAACATAATGGAAGAAATGGTCATCTCAACATATGTCATTTTCTAACCTTGCCACAATTTCAAAAAGTTGCATTTTCAAAAGAAGCATTACCGAACATCATTGAAAGGGGTCAGTGACTCTACTTTCAACATGACTATTATGGATTGGCATATGTACACTATAAATGGAAAATCTGAATGCATTTGGAAAAAATAACAGATATTACATCAGGGAATCCAACAGTTTGACCTCTTAAAAGATTTCTGTTAAATGTTTCCATTTTCCTGTAGATTAAGCAGACCAGAGTTTGACATGCTGACCCTGTCCCTTTTATAGGTCTCATACAGACAGACAAAATCTTTATATAGAGATACAATATAAGCAGATTTTTAAATGCCATTAAAAGATAGAAAATGCATTGGAAATCTCTCAGTAATGGGGAATGCAAGAATCAAAAAAAACAGTAGGGCAAAGTAAATGGCTGAGAACCTAATATATTATAATTAGTAAGAAGTACAGTAGAAAAATCTTTTATAATTTATACCGCCACAAATATTAACTTTCTTTGTATAACAAGTGCAGCAGACGCCATAAGCTGTATACGAACAGCGGTGGATATAAGTTATTACTTAAAGTCTATGTAAACCTTTGATTGTTTTTTTTTAATAAACAGGTCAATCAGTGTTGTCGTGGAAGTCAATGGCTCAAAATATATTAGACTGAAATTTAGACGAGTGTTCCAACAGTCACTTTATCCAGCATCCTAATCAGGATATTTCATACCGATATATATCGAGAGAGGAAAAATAACACACAGACCCTGCTGGTATGCTCAAAATACTCCTCTGGGGGTTTATTTCCGAACTCTATTATGGTAATATCATTCAGAAGGGGCGGAGGCTTGAGGTTAACCAATCAGAGGCAATGTGTGTAATGACCGGGGGGTAGGGCAACGGACAAGTGAGCCCTAATCTACCCGCCACTCTGTCCCTGCCTACTTGCAACGACCCGCCCTAGGCGACGGGGTACAACTGGGCGGCGGTCCCTGCACTCAGTAAGTGCACGACAAACACGACAAACATACAATGGAATACAAGCAAGGGAAAGGGGCAGTTGCCCACGGCAACACCGTGAGCAACCAGAGTGGTGAACGAGCCGAGTCAAGCCAGGAGTGTGCGAGGTACCAAACGAAGAGCAGAAGAGTAGTCAGTAAGCCAGGGTCTGTATGGAGCAGGAACAAAATAGAAGGAGCTGTAGCTGGGCCAGGAAACCACACGAAAAAGAATCACAAGCACTGGAGGAACAGGAAAGGCAGGCTTAAATAGACCGAGGGCGGGAGCTAGCTGAGTCTGGCCAGGTTGCGATAGGCTCTCCCACTCCTAAGCCTGCCAGCCTGAGTGGTGGAAGCTGGAGTCAGTCTCAGGGATGTAGATTCAGGTGCTGACTGATTAATTAAGGGAGTTAACCCCGAAGCTGTGCCTGGCAGATCCTTTACAATGTGACAATATTTCTTATTCAGCCAATTACAGACACACGATACATTCCAAATACATCATTATAATTCTTCACACATCAGGTTTACAGGTGTCTTATCTCTCTTGGCAAGAATGTTCCTGTAAGATGGGGGAGGCATTCCCACATGCATATTTGCCGCCCTGCCATCTCACTCCCTGTCCCTTCTTTGCAAGCTTCGTATGGGAACCAAGGTCAAAGATAACTAACTAAGAAACATACGAAATCAACATTAATATACTTGTCTTAACCCCTTAATGACCGGGCCATTTTGCACGTTAATGACCAAGGATTATTTTTTGTTTTTTCACGGTTGCATTCCAAGAGTCATAACTTTTTTTTTATTCCGTCGACATAGCCGTATATGGGCTTGTTTTTTGCGGGACGAGTTGTATTTTGTAATTGTACCATTTTTAGATGCTTATAATATATTGATTAACTTTTATTAACTTTATTTTAGGAGAGAATTGAAAATAAGCAGCTATTCCAGCATTAATTTTCACGTTATAAATTTACGCCATTTACTATGCAGTATAAATAACATGTTAAAGTAGTTTTATTTGATTTTGACTGTAATTTATATATTTTTTTTCACAAACTTTATTTAACTGATTTACATTTTTTTTTTTTAGTTCCACCAGGGGACTTCACTATGCGATCTGCTGATCGCATATATAATGCTTTGGTATACTTAAAGCATTAGTATACCAAAGCATTATTGCCTGTCAGTGTAAATCTGACAGGCAATCTGTTAGGCCATGCCTCCGGCATGGCCTAACAGGCATTTGCTGAAGGCAGACGTGGGGGTCTTTGTTAGGCCCCCGGCTGCCATGGAAACCCGACGGCGACCCGCGATTTGTTTGCGGGGGCGCCGATGGGGTGACAGAGGGAGCTCCCTCCCCCTGTCAAGCACATTAGATGTCGCTGTCACTATTGACAGCGGCATTTAATGGGTTAAACTGCCGGAATCGGCGCGCGCTTCGATTCCGGCAGTTGCAGCAGGAGCCAGGCTGTGTATAACAGCCGTGCTCCTGCCGCTGATCGCGTGAGTACACTGGCAGTGCCCGCGCCATCACAGGATGGATATATCCGTCCTCATGCGTGATCTAGCAGCTGCTGAGGACGGATATATCCGTCCTTCGGCGTTAAGAGGTTAAAGGAACAATGACTTTCTTATTCACTACAAAAGAACCAAGATGGGAACTCCAGACAAGATGGCCACTGCAAGAAATTAAATCATTTAAACATTATTTTAATCACTTTCATATCATGTAAAGAATACAAAATGGCATCCTGCTTGGTAATTCATAATGTAATTTAATACAGAGAATATAAGCAAATAAACCATCCTTCACAGTGTATTTGGTGTAACTTTATAATTAGTCTTTATTAAAAATTCATTTAACTTTTTTAGATACAGCTGCACTGTATTCTCTCTACAGAGCAGCTGTATGTAGCGTTAAATCCTGTTCCCGTCAGGTCCGTGGGACTGACGGGTTCGGTGACAGCGGGTCCTGCGTGTCTCTGTCTTAGATGTGATAGGGAGTGTCCTCAATTCACGGACCGTGCACACATTGATTTCAATGGGCCTGAACCGCAAATCCGGACCGTATAATGAATTGTTCTATTTTTGTGCGGTCCGGGCTCCCGGCCAATGCACGGACCATGAACACCACGGTCGTGTGCCCATAGAAACAAATATGTTCCGCAATTCATCTGCATTTTTGCGGATGAATTGCGGACGCAAAAACACGTTCATGTGCATGAGGCTTAGGTGAAAAATCGTCAGTGAAATGTAGCGTCATGTCAGAGGAAGCTAATATCAGAGCAGTCAATGGGCAATGTGTAGGTCGCATAGTTCACTAAGGTTTTTTAGGAAGCAGGAAGACATGTAATAAGGGCTTAGGGGCGATCAAAGGTGGGGGCTGTGGGCCTAGTGCTGATATCCTGGGTGTGGGAGAAGGTGATTCTGCGACACCAAATCTTGTGGAACTTTTCAGGACAGATGCTATGATGATAAACACATTTTTTAAAGGGTAAGGTCACATTAACAGAGATAATACAGTCATGGAGAGTTGGGGGTTTTGTTAGCTATCCAGGATACTGCCACAAATTTAGTTGCGCTACATTAATAGATTTGGTGCTGTGTAGTCTAATGCCACACAAGGGAAGACTGTATGACAGTTCTAGGGTGTTGAAAGTGTCTGCCAGTTTTATAGCGTAAAAGCACAACCACATTCCTTAAAGAATAAAAAATGCAATTGTTGGGCTAAAAAACTGTGTCTGGTGGGACATGTCCTGGGTTTTCGGTGCCAAGGTGGGCATCAACAAGCCACTCTGCCTTGGCCAAGGTATTTAGATACATGGCTAGAGCAACAATTTCTTTGCCCTGGATGAAGAAAATCCTAACTACGCCTCTGCCCATGTGCACTTATTAATCAAGATTAACTATTTTAGCACAGGTTAACACTTTACTCTTAAAGAAAAATCTCTCACTACATTAAAATAGGTTGTCTGAGCAGCACCTGTCAAAGTGGAAATACTCCCCTCCTGCTCGGGACCCACCTCTATGTGCCAGGCTGGAGTGCCTCTCCGTAATAGCGGCTCTTGCTCTGGCGAACCCAGTGCATCCATCTAATTCTACTTTTTGTATGCCTGGACAATTCTTCCCGGGCAATATCACCTGATCGTCAGGGGTAAAAGAAGTCGGACCCATGATGATTAGCCAGGTTCATTTTAAAAAGTGTTCTCTTTATAAAATGACCCTTTTAACTTTTTAGCAACCAGCCAATTGGTTGGTTTTTTAAAGCTGTATAACTTTAGGGAATGATGAACTGTGACACATTACCGCATATAATGAGAAAGGGAAAAAATAAGAAGCAAAAAGGCAGAACAACAAGAAAAATGCACAAAATCACACTCCAGGGAAGAGCGCTAGTAAATGGAAAGCACACGACAGAGAATAAAAGTACATTGCTACAGAAAAATAAATTAGAGCCAAATGAGTTAGGATGATAATTACATAGTGTGTTCCATATATTACTTATTCCTATTGAGTTTTCTCCAGTGTAGGAACAGGCTCATTTCTAGGTTAACTTGCTAACATTTCCCCTTAGTGCTAAACATAATATAGTTTCAGTAGGATTAATTACTCCTGGGAGATTCCATTTCTGTAGTTTGGATTCTTGGTTACTTTTTATTTTAAGAATAGAGTTAGAAATACCATGCATCATGATTTTCCTGTAAATCTCAGTGCCAGGTGCGGGAGAAAGATGATATATAATTATTAATAAGGTAATGTCTAACCCTGGGATATAGAACGCAGAGCGGCAGCAAGTAAATAGTGCATTGCAGTCTATAGATGGGAACGTTAAACTTAATTACAGGCGGCTTCCAGTCATATGACTAATTCCCACATTGCACATTAATAAGCCGTAAATCATCAGATGTTGGGATTAGTATTTAAACATCTCTGCTGGCTGCAATCTGCAGGATGTTCACAAACATATTTGTGGCTGTTTCAGCGGCAGAAGAAATCAATAGTGATTTCCATCAGGTTGACAGATAGTGTAAAATGTAACATAAAACATGGGTAAAGTAAGGAAGACATTCCAAATGCACTGAATAATGGCGGCATGTTGACAAAGGATAAAATGTTCCTTTTAATTTTTTTTCTCTCTTAATCTCCCAGACACAGTATTTTCTGAACTTTTCTCTCTGGGTAGATAAAACATTGTCTACTGAAGTTCACAATAAACTTAATATTCTTAGTTGGAATTGGACAGTAGAGACATTTTTGGCAAGTACAGACATATATTGACCTAACAATATTAATAATTTGTTATTTAAAATTCCTCTACTATAGTCCCTGTTATAATGTAGTATCATAGCACTCATCCGGGGCACCATAGCTGAATGGGAAAGGAATTTGTGGGGGTGTACTATTTGTCTACTTACATCTCATCCTTAGATATGTGATACATCCATAGGGGCCTATGTATATAAATGTTCATATGGATGCATGCAAATACCTCTATAACCCTGGGTGTAGCTAGGAGGACTGGCACAGCATGTGGTCCTGGTGCTGGGTGTCAGGGGGTGCACTATAAAGCCACTTTAGAAACGGCTAGGGCAGTGAACTGAATCTTTGCCCCAGGTGAAGGAAAGTTTTGCTTAGGCCTCATACACATGACAGAGCCGAGCTGTACGAGCCGTATGATACAGAATCCAATAGAAAATCCTCTATATATCTCTGGATTAAATTGGAGGCACGCAGAGGTACAGTAGGGCCCCATAGATGGCTGTGTGTATGAGCCCTTTCTATCAGGGCTTCGGATTTGGACTATAACAGTGACTACATGATAAAGTGACATTACATGTTCTCTTTACATGTGCTCGCCACCTACATGTAAACCTTTAGCATAAAAGGATTATTATTACGGTGAGTAAATTATAATAAATGGGGCCTCGTTCCTTTACACAGTTGCCTCTGATGATAAGTCCAGCCCTGATAGTATATGTACATATGGTTCATGAGAATATACGGTATGTAGATATGAAAATAAAGAATGCAGAAATAATAAAGTACTGGGAGGAAGAGGAGATAAGCCTGGAATTGAATCCCAGAATTTATCCTCACCAATTAAAAAAATATTTCGCTCTGGTGGCTCAGATCTGTTAACAAATCCATGATGGTCACGAAAATATTTGGTCACTGATACCAGGGACTCATTACCAAGGAAAGCTAAGAAAAGGGAGATGGTCCTCAAGGTGAACAAAAGAGTGGGAATTTTGTCCCATTAGAGCTAACATGGTCGACTATGGCGTCTGTCAGACAGATACTTGCTGTAGAAGAAACAGAAGACAGAAGTCTGGGGCATAAAAAGCTGAGTTTACAAGATAAGGATTTCAAACTGTTACTGTATTTAAAGGGGTTGTCTCTTGTACCCTTTTAGGGTATATGGACATCATTGAGGAGGGGTCCTGCCCATCCATGCATTACATGGTTGGTCATTATTAGAATGGCCGCCATGTAATGCTACCTTTCCCCTGCAACTACAGGAAAAATGTAAAGCCAGACATGGTATCCCTCGATGATAATAGCTGATCGCCGGAGGTTGGAGAAGCCAGATCCACAGAGATCGGCATAAAGACAGGATCACTGTCAAATTTTCATTTTTGGTTGCAGGCACACTTTAAAAAGTTATTAATGAACTATTGGCAAATAAAACAGGTATTAGATAATTTTTTGCGACAGTGTGTGACCATTTGCTGCAGCTGACAGCAAAGAAGCAATGAGGGGCAGTTACCGTCTTCCTAGAGTAAACTAACCAAGTTGATATAAGAGTGCAGAACATTTCTACATCAAGAAGCAGCTGATTCTTGGGAGTTTTTAAAAAATCCCTCCATGTGATATATTTTTTGCCATTTCATACTCACTTGCATAGGGAAAAATGCCTATTGCTCTATGGTCCTGCACTTGCTATATTTCACAGTCGTATACACAAGTTTGCATTATGTGACAATGACTTTTACACCTACAGATCTCTCACATTACCGTGTAGCATTCATTAAATGCGTACTTCCAGAAATCACAAAAGTTGGAGCTTAGCTGCTTATTTCATTTCTAAGTAACCTGGAGATAAGCAATACAGTTATATTGCATTGCATTGTGCTACTAGACTAAGCAACCACAAAAACATTCATTATGAAACTGGCACACTAAAAAGAAATAAGCTTAAGAAGCTTTTCCTGCAATAAATGTAAGCACAAATTCAATTAAAAGGAAGGGGATCTCTTACAAAACTAAAACCTTATTTCAATTAAGATAATGACCCTCTTTTATGATAGATTAGTCTATAAAAGTTATTTTCTTAGAATAAGTCATTTTTATTCTAATAATTGTTCAGAGCCACCTGTAACAGCTTTCTTTAATTTTAATTACATTGCAGATTACATATAGTTACATAGTTACATAGTTAGTACGGCTGAAAAAAGACACATGTCCATCAAGTTCAACCAAGGGAAGGGAAAAGGGAAGGAAAAATTTCTACACATAGGAGCTAATATTTTTTTGTTCTAGGAAATTATCTAACCCTTTTTTAAAGCCATCTACTGTCCCTGCTGTGACCAGCTCCTGCGGTAGGCTATTCCATAAATTCACAGTTCTCACTGTAAAGAAGCCTTGTCGCCTCTGCAGCTTGAACCTTTTTTTCTCCAGACGGAGGGAGTGCCCCCTTGTTTTTTGAGGGGGTTTTACAAGGAACAGGATTTCACCATATTTTTTGTATGTGCCATTAATATATTTATATAAGTTAATCATGTCCCCCCTTAGTCTTCTTTTTTCAAGGCTAAATAGGTTTAATTCTTTCAATCTTTCCTCATAACTTAAATTCTCCATGCCCCTTATTAGCTTCGTTGCTCTTCTTTGTATTTTTTCCAACTCCAGGGCATCCTTTCTATGAACTGGAACCCAGAACTGAACTGCATATTCTAGATGAGGCCTCACTAATGCTTTGTAAAGTGGCATTATTACATCCCTGTCCCGCGAGTCCATGCCTCTTTTAATACACGACAATATCCTGCTGGCCTTTGAAGCAGCTGATTGACACTGCATGCTGTTATTGAGTTTATGATTTACAAGTACACCCAGATCCTTCTCAACAAGTGAATCCGCCAGTGTAGCGCCCCCTAGGACATATGATGCATGCAGGTTGTTGGTACCAAGATGCATAACTTTACATTTATCTACATTAAACTTCATTTGCCAAGTGGACGCCCAAACACTTAGTTTGTTTAAATCTGCCTGTAATTCATGAACATCTTCCATAGTCTGAACTATATTACATAGCTTGGTGTCATCTGCAAAAATAGAAATAGTGCTATTAATCCCTTCCTCTATATCATTAATAAATAAGTTGAATAATAGTGGTCCCAGCACTGAACCCTGGGGTACACCACTTATAACCGGGGACCATTCAGAGAAGGAATCATTGACCACAACCCTCTGGATACGGTCCTTGAGCCAATTCTCAATCCAATTACAAACTATATTTTCTAAACCTATAGTCCTTAATTTACCCATTAGGCGTCTATGGGGGACAGTGTCAAATGCCTTTGCAAAGTCTAAAAACACTAAATCCACAGCGGCCCCTCTGTCTAGACTTCTGCTCACCTCTTCATAAAAACAGATTAGGTTAGTTTGACAACTTCTGTCCTTAGTAAAACCGTGCTGGCTGTCACTTATAATGCTATTTATTGTCACATAATCCTGTATATAGTCCCTCAATAGCCCCTCAAACATTTTCCCCACGATGGATGTTAAGCTTACTGGTCTATAATTACCCGGGGAAGACCTAGAGCCCTTTTTGAAAATAGGCACCACATTTGCCCTGCGCCAGTCCCTTGGCACTATACCAGTCACTAGAGATTCTCTGAATATTATGAAAAGGGGGACAGAAATAACTGAACTAAGCTCTTTAAGAATTCTAGGGTGTAACCCATCTGGTCCCGGAGCCTTGTGCACATTTATTTTATTTAATTTAGCTTGGACCATCTCTACATTCATCCAATTCAGTATATCAACTGATATATTAACAGCACTGGCACCGGCTACATCAGCTGCTCTTTCTTCTGTTGTATATACAGAGCTAAAGAACCCATTTAGTAACTCTGCCTTCTCTTGATCCCCTGTGATCAACTCCCCATTACCATTATCTAGGGGTCCTACATGTTCAGACCTTGGCTTTTTTGCATTTATATGCTTGAAGAATTTTTTAGGATTTGTTTTACTATCCTTGGCCACCTGCCTTTCATTTTGTATTTTTGCTAATTTTATTACATTTTTACAGATTTTATTAAGCTCTTTATATTTTACAAAGGCTACAGCTGTACCCTCAGATTTGTATTTTTTAAATGCCCTTTTTTTGTCATGTATTGCCCCTTTCACAGAAGGTGTAAGCCATGTGGGGTTTAATTTGAGTCGTTTATACTTATTACCTGTAGGAATAAATTTTGCACTATAATAACTCAAAGTAGATTTGAAAATCTCCCATTTATCATTTGTTCCATTATTTGACATTTGTTCTTCCCAGTCTATATCCTGAATTGCAGCCCTCATCCTGGGGAAATTGGCTTTCTTAAAATTAAATGTTTTTGCCCTCCCAGCCTGCGTTTGTTTTTTACAGTATAGGTAAAATGTAACTATATTATGATCACTGTTACCGAGGTTTTCACGAACATTGACATTCCCAACAAGATCTGCATTATTAGAAATGACCAGATCCAACAGAGCTTCACCTCTAGTCGGGTCTTCCACAAACTGGCCCATAAAATTTTCCTGCAACAGGTTGAGGAAATGTCTCCCCTTTGCAGTTGAAGCCGAACCATGACACCAATTAATATCCCGGAAATTAAAATCTCCCATTATCACTACAGTACCCGCCTGTGCAGCCCGCTCCATCTGTTTATATATCTGACCTTCCATCTCCTCAGTTATATTGGGGGGTCTATAGATTACACCAAAAGTAATTTTTTCAGTGATCACCTCCCTTTCTAGTTCCACCCACAAGGTTTCAACCTCCTCACAGTCTTCACCCACTATTGTCTCTTTCACACTCGCCTTCATATCACTTCTCACATACAGACATACACCACCACCTTTCCTATTTGTCCTGTCTTTACGAAAAAGTGTAAAACCCTGTAGATTTACAGCCCAGTCATGTGAAGAGTCCAGCCATGTTTCAGCAACACCAACTATATCTATATTTTCTTCCAGTATCAAGGCCTCCAGCTCCCCCATTTTGCTTGCTAGACTTCTGGCATTTGTGAACATACACTTTAACTTGCCTGTCAGTTTTTCACTTTTATTATCAGAAATGTGATTTGACATTAATCGGTCCTTTTTATTTACACTGATGTTTTGTAACGAAAGGATCTCCTTATCTTGTTGTCTAGTCCTCTCCCCACATTCTGTTTCTCCCCCCACCAATATAGTCTGACCCCTCTCTAACCTGGCTACCCCTTTTTTTTCTACATTGACCTCCCTCCTCAGCCCTAGTTTAAAAACTCCGCCACCCCAGCTAGAATTCTCTCCCCCAGCACAGCGGACCCCCTTCCATTTAGGTGCAAATCATCTGCAGAATACAGTTTGTACCCCAATGAAAAGTCAGCCCAGTGCTCTAGGAACCCAAATCCTTCTCCTCTACACCAAGACTTCAGCCATGCATTTAACTCCCTAAGCTCCCGCTGTCTTTCCTGTGATGCGCATGGCACAGGCAGTATTCCTGAGAATACAACCTTGGAGGTCCTTCCCTTCAGCTTGTAGCCTAGTTCTTTAAAATTATTCTTAAGGCTCCTCCACCTACCATTTATTCTGTCGTTGGTACCGACATGGACCACGACAGCTGGATCATCACCAGCCCCTCCCAGCAATTTGTCCACCCGTTCCACCACATGCCGAACCCTGGCACCAGGGAGACAGCAAACCATTCGGTTGAGGCGGTCTTGGCGACAAATTATTCTATCCGTCTTCCTGATTATAGAATCCCCTACGACTATCAATTGTCTTGGCTTGCCTGCATTACCATCCCGCCGACTACTAGCTGGGCTGTTCTCCCGGCTGTTAGGGAGATCAGTATCCACTAGGGCTGCCTTTTCTGAGACTGACACCCTCGCATCATCACCCAACCTGGCAATTTTGCTTGGAATACCAGAAACCGGATCGGCCTTCCTTGTCTTTGACCCCTTTCTACTGCCCCTAACTACATTAACCCAGCTACTTACCTGATCCTGCTCACCCATGTCTTCACCCTCCAGTTCTAACCCACTAACTGCATGCTCTGTGAGCAGCAAGCTCCGCTCAAAATTGTCTATCCTCCTCAGTGTTGCATTCTGCTCCTCCAGATCTCTAATACGAGCTTCCAGGTGAACAACATGCTCACATCTGCCACAGAGATATTCACCCTGGAACTCCGGCTCCAGTCGTGTATACATATGACAAACTGTGCACTGAAGAAAACCTCCAATCTTGCTATCCATTATCCAAGTTACACCAAAACAGCGAACAATTGTCAAAGAAAAAGAAGAGTACTTACTGGGGCTTCAACTCCTCTTTTCAACTCCGGTTTTAGAACTCCACTTAGTTCACAAGCCACTTAAACCACCAAGCTCAGAAAGAGCAAGCTCAAAATGAGGTCTGCTGACTAATTTATACCACCTGTGTCCAGTTAACCCCTTCCCCCTCGTCAGCTGGTCAGCTGGAACGAATCTGTGTCCAGTTAACCCCTTCCCCCTCGTCAGCTGGTCAGCTGGAACGAATCTGCAAGGGAAAAAAAAAAAAAAAAAAAAAAAAAAAAAATTTACAAATTTTTTTTTTAAATTGTGTGAGTTTTTGCTATCTTCTATTTGCTAGCAATCAAAACAGATTCACAAACACAGAAATACAGCAACACAATACAGAAGTACAGCAACACAATCCGGTTTTAGAACTCCACTTAGTTCACAAGCCACTTAAACCACCAAGCTCAGAAAGAGCAAGCTCAAAATGAGGTCTGCTGACTAATTTATACCACCTGTGTCCAGTTAACCCCTTCCCCCTCGTCAGCTGGTCAGCTGGAACGAATCTGTGTCCAGTTAACCCCTTCCCCCTCGTCAGCTGGTCAGCTGGAACGAATCTGCAAGGGAAAAAAAAAAAAAAAAAAAAAAAAAAAAAATTTACAAATTTTTTTTTTAAATTGTGTGAGTTTTTGCTATCTTCTATTTGCTAGCAATCAAAACAGATTCACAAACACAGAAATACAGCAACACAATACAGAAGTACAGCAACACAATCCGGTTTTAGAACTCCACTTAGTTCACAAGCCACTTAAACCACCAAGCTCAGAAAGAGCAAGCTCAAAATGAGGTCTGCTGACTAATTTATACCACCTGTGTCCAGTTAACCCCTTCCCCCTCGTCAGCTGGTCAGCTGGAACGAATTGTGTCCAGTTAACCCCTTCCCCCTCGTCAGCTGGTCAGCTGGAACGAATCTGTGTCCAGTTAACCCCTTCCCCCTCGTCAGCTGGTCAGCTGGAACGAATACAGAAATACAGCAACACAATACAGAAGTACAGCAACACAATCCGGTTTTAGAACTCCACTTAGTTCACAAGCCACTTAAACCACCAAGCTCAGAAATGGGAAATTCAAAGGTATTTAGTTTAGCAATTATAATTGCATGAAGTCTCAGACATCTGCAATTCTAATAAAGCCAAATACATGAGATCATATTCTTATTACACACAACACATTATAATGGACTCTGTGATCATTTGCATTAGATGAGTTAGTTTCCCCTCTTTTCAAAGATTTCCTTTGCCGATAACTTATTTTATGATTCCTGATAAGAATTTTGATAGTCTAACAATTTTTACGACCAAAAGATATATATGTAACTGTGTATGTACAGCATCATAGGATCTATGGTGGTGTTAGTTTGGTTCAGTAGAACTGTGTGAAGGTCCAAAAGTTACATCTGGAATATGGAAAGTTAGGATAAGGTACTGTATAGCCATCTAATGAGGTTTAAGGGTATGTGCACACGATAAGTGGCTTTTACGTCTGAAAAGACAGACTGTTTTCAGGAGAAAACAGCTGCGTAGTTTCAGACGTAAAAGCTCCTCCTCGCATTATGCGAGGCGTCTTTGACTCCCGTAATCTTGAGCTCTTCATCATTGACTTCAATGAAAAACAGCTCAAATTACGTTTCAAAGAAGTGGCCTGCACTTGACAGCTGTGAAACGACGATGCGTAAATTACTGGTCGTCGGCACAGTACGTCGGCAAACCCATTCAAATGAATGGGCAGATGTTTGCCGACGTATTGGAGCCGTATTTTCAGGCGTAAATCGAGGCATAATACGCCTCGTTTACGCCTGAAAATAGGTCGTGTGAACCCATCCTAAACCACAATGTTTTGGAGGTTGTACAGTATTGGAAAAACATAGCTGCAGTGTATTGTACCAGGCATTTAATTATTGTTTGTCCAAGTTCCCTAGTGGGACTGAAAAAAAGAAAAACATATGTTAATATTTTTAGAAATATAGGAAAAAAATATATAGTAAAAAAAAAACTTTTCACATTTTCCCACTTAGTGTAAAAAAAAAAACAACAACAAAAAAACAAAACATAATTGATATGGTTGCGTCCATAAAAGTCAGAACTATTCAAATATAATGGTTATTTTGGTCACCTACCTGGGCAAAAAAAGTGAATAAAAAGTGATCAAAAAGTTGTATGTGCCACAAAAATGTACCAATAAAAATTACAGCTCGCCCCGCAAAAAAACAAGCCCTCACATAGCACCATTGACAGAAGAATAAAAAACGTATTGCTCTCAAAATATGTCAAAACAAATAAATTGTTTTTATTTTGTAAAATTAGTAAAAGATTTTAAAAAAACTATATCAATTTGGTATCGCCGGAATCATATTGACCCGCAGAATAAGGTTAACATGTCATTTTTATCGATCACTGAATGCCATAAAAACTAAACCAAACTAAAAAACAATAGAGGAATGTTTTTTTCAGTCCACCTATTATATGGTACATTAATGGTGTCATTAACAAACAACAACTCGTCTTGCAAAAAAAAAAAAGCCCTTATAAATCTATGTCAATGGAAAAATAAAAAAGTTATTTTGGAAGGCGGGGAAGAAAAAACAAAAGTGAAAAAAACAAAAAATGGCTGCGGTGGGTTAATACATTATAGACAACTACTGATTATATTGATGCTATTTCTTTGATGTGATAGAAGGACATGCACTTTTCTTCCTGGTACCCGCACTCTAAAACATATTAAACCGATAAAAACAAGGGGACATATACAAAACCACCGAAAAAGGCCATACTTACAAATGGACACAGCCAGGTTAGAAACGCTGATGGAGTGAGCAGGTGCTTTAAATAATAATAGCCACTCCCACTGGTCTTGAGGGGAGTGGTGTGTGGTGCATGGGATGCGTTTCTGACCTGGCTGTGTCCATTTGTAAGTATGGCCTTTTCGGTGGTTCTAAATCATATTATTAGGTTATTTGGCTTCATGTAAAATTGGTACTGGTCAATGCTGGCATCAGCAAGTCCTGGTCAGGTACTAGGGCCAACTGGTCTTTTTGAGCCCATGGTGATATCCTTAAACATGCTCTACACTTGCCAAGCCATGGGTGGGGTAGACAGGGGTGATCATGACTATGGAGCCATGGTCCAATGGGAGTAAATAAATTCTTTGTACAGCTCTCCAGAAGTGGTTGGTGCTACGCAAATAATATGTTATGAACGATCAAATAATGATCTTGTATTTATTTACCACACAGAAAGAAGTTTGTCCATGACTTCATTTAGTCTTATTTTCCACACTTACTCTGCTGTGCAGTACCCAGCATGGAAAAATGAAACACGATTCAAAAAAAAAATTGCAGGGGATTAATATTTTAAACAGCGAGATGTTCTTTTTCTTGTCAAGCGTCTCCCACGACATTTTTCCACTTAATTGATCGTAACAAAAGGATAATGAGAGGAGAAAAATAAAAAAAGATCTGAGAGGAGACACAGACTTCAAGCTTACTTTTCATACTTGGTGGCAATTGCCATCTTTGTGTAATGTTTCATTTGAACTTATCTCCCTTTATACGTGAGACAGTACATGAGACAGTACATGAGACAGTACATGAGACAGTACATGAGACAGTACATGAGACAGTACATGAGACAGTACATAAGACAGTATCTGATCTGCGACATTGTGTAGAGAGGATCTGTTCAGTGTCGTCCACTGGACATTCTTCTAGACCTTACTGAGTTCATGTGACACTTCTATGCTCATTAGCACAGATCCTTGACAGTCCACTGTAATTTGTCATTTAATTACATTTGGTGCTAATTCAGCATTGTCATGAGTCAGAAGGCACGGCGAATCTGATTCATAAACGTTTCAATAGCTCGGTTAATACTGCATATTGCTTAGGAATTAAATTAGCATTTTTCTCCCAGCTCATTATAGTTTTATAATCCGGTCAGAAATGCAACATCGACCCACTCAGGAAAGAAATCTTGTTACGAATAAAGGTTTTCTAGAGTAGGAAAGTGACAGGTTTGATGAATCCTCTTCAGTACTCAGATCATTTAGGAATATCTCTAAATAGCAACTAAATGGCAAGCAAGCATTTAGCATATTTAGGACATGTTTCCTAGACAGCATTAAGTGGAGTAAACTCAATGGAATGATGTGTGGTTACAATCACCATCACAGTTATGGTAGAAGATAGAAAGCTCTGCTTTGCGAACCGGTATTTTATCCACGGTTCAAGGCGACTGGCATGGTGGCTAAAAAATATATGACCAAAAACTCTGTAGAACTCATATTATTCCCAGATAACTTTGTAATACCATAATTAATTTCTTAATAATCTTAAATGGTGAAACCAACCCCTTTCTGAGCGGCGCAGGTAGTGGGGTCTAATGGGGCATGTGAACCGGGCGCTGGGTGCCAGCAGGGGGGCCAACAAGCCACTTTGCCTTGGCTAGGATATTTAGATACAGGGATGGGGGAAGAAAATGGAAACTTTGCCTCAGTTGAAGGAAAGCCTAGCTTCATAGATTGTAAGCTCTTCAGAGCAGGGTCCTCACTCCTCTTGTTTGAATTGTAAATAAGTTTTGTCACTATGTAATGTCTGATATTGTCTGTACAATGTACCCCCTGAACTGTAAAGTGCTGCGGAATATGTTTGCGCTATATAGATAAAAATGTTTATTATTATTATTATAGCTACAGCTCTGCCTCCTAATAAATTTAGGGCATATGGATGTTATAGAGGGGGGTGCGCAACAATGCATGTGAACTGTGTTTTAAAAACCTCATTTACACGCAGAAAAAAAATGTGACCACCCCAAAAAAATCAAAATAGCAGCTGATTTTTCATTTTGTGAATAAAACATAGACGTGACATCGATTGTATACCATTCTATTGAATTGAATATTTGTGACGTTCACCAGCCAGTACAGTACAAGGATTTCCAAGACCTTAGTAAATATTAAATGACAGTTTTGGTTTCTTTAGTATATTTTAACTGTTGAAACTATTTTAATGAAGATACCTTGCTTTTTAGGGTGGAAAAATTCCCATCAGGTGGACAGCTCCAGAAGCAATAGCCTATCGAAAGTTCTCTTCTGCAAGTGATGCCTGGAGCTATGGGATTGTGATGTGGGAAGTGATGTCTTATGGAGAGAGGCCATATTGGGAGATGTCTAATCAAGATGTAAGTCGCTTTTCCATATATTATTTAGACTGGTTTCCATAACATGTATTGTATGAATTGGTTTTACTTTATTGTTTTATTATTATTGTTGTTTAGAAGAGTCAGATAGAGCAATGGAGATTTAAAGGTTACCCCACCCACAATAAACAATTACCTTTTGCCTTTGATCAAGTATTCCTGGTATTGTCTCAAACATAGGATCTGGACATGACAGTGGGTCATTCTCTCTACAGGTTCCTATCCACAGGATAAAAGTTTAATCGCTGGAGGATCCACTTCTGGGACCCCCACAGATCACTGGGAGGGGGGTTAAGACTCCTTCTTCCTCTTCAGATGCACAACCGCAGATAGGAGGAGTTTGTATGGGGCGGTGGTTGAGCATGCCCACTGCCGCGCCATACAAACTCAGTGAGAGGAACAGAAGCAGCCAAGTTTCTGTAAGGGCTTATTCACATGAACGTAGAATACGTTCATGTGACGGCCGTTAAAACAATGGCCGTCACATGGACGCATGTATTTCAATGGGGGGCGCTCACCCAGACGTTGTTTTAACAGAGAGTGTGAAGGGTCCGTAGAAAAATAGAACATGTCCTATTTTCTTCTATTTTCACAGATCCCTCGATAGACTCAAATCTATGGGGATTCGTGAAAATGGGTCCCGGATGGGTGCAACTCAGATGTGAAAAACGGCAGTTTTTCACGTTTGAGTTTGCACTCTTTCGTGTGAATCTGGCCTAACTCTAATGGTGTTTGTAAGTAGTGACAGCGAGCATGCTCAACCACTGCTCCATACGAACTCCTCCTCACCACATCTAAGTAATGCAGGTATTTAAACCTAAGTAGGAGGCAGCTAGAAACCTCGTCCCACACTGATGCCATCATTGAACTGCAGTACACATCCCTGAATTCTGTTTTTGTTTGTTTTTAAAACAAAATAATAGAGTGAATTATATATGGCTAAATAAACAAATATTTTATATTTTACATTTACACATTCAATCAAGTCTGTCTTATGAGAGGATGGAAGGATTCTCTCAATAAGAATGACTGAAAGGGAGAGAGGTCGGGGAGACCTTCTCAATGACCAGGTGACAGAGAAATGAGTCCAATAGAGCTAACATGGCTGACACTGGTAGCTTTCAAACAGTAAATTCCTTTCTCCTAAAGTAAAAGTTTAGAACACAAACAGCTAATAAGCTGTGCAGAAATACTACATGCAGTTACTGTACAAAGAAGCATAGTCTAATTTTTTGTTGTTGCAGGTATATATTACATTTTAATGGACTGCGTAATTCACCTGTTGTGTTAAAACCTAATACTGGCTTTGTAGTTTGGGGGCGGTGGTGCATGTGCCCAGGGATTGAGCAGCAAACTGAATCTTTGCACAGGGTAAGGAAAAGCCTAGCATGAAAGGTTATGATAGAAAATATATAGTTGACTTGCAAAGCATAATAAAGTTATTTTTTTCTCCTTAGTATTAAAGAATATTGCCCACTGCCAGTAACATGGCACCACTGTCCACCGGTTGTGGAGACTGTAAATGGTCCTGCAAAAATGTAAAACTTTAAATATGCTGCTAATGCCCGAAATTGTCAGTTTTATAAAAAAAAAACTGAATGAAAATGCCATTAAATATTGAATAAATGTTTTTTAAAAAAAAAAAAGAAAGCCTCAAATGTTTAAAATAACAAAAAAAACACTACTCGCCTTTTCAACACCCCCACCGATCAGAGCAGATAATTTTGCTTTCCCCCAACAGTCTTCGTTTACAAGCAACAAGTGATAATGTGCCATGGCTGTGGTGATGCCAGTAATAGGATATATGACCGCTGAGGCCACTGTCAGGTACAGACATGGCACGTCATCACTGGCAGCTTTCAAACAAAGGCTGGCAGGGGACCACCAAAGCATCTGCGCTGGATCGGTGGAGATTAAAGGGGTGAGTAGTGTTTTTTTTTTGTTATTTTTAAATATTTGCAGCTTTTGATTTTTCTTGCAAGAAACTAACAACCCAATTAAAAAGATTATTTTCTCTCCCTGAACAAAAAGTTACTCAATAATCAGCGTATAAAAGGTCAGTTTCATTACTGAGAAAGTAAAGTGTAGTTAAATGTGAAGATGACACAAAGAAAAATCTTCTTCTATAAAAGGCTTCAATGTATTCATGGGTTAAAGAATTACTCATTTGTTTTCACTCAGAATAAACTGCTGTAAGAAGTAAAGTACAAAACTCAACTTACAGGTACGATGTGCGGCAAGCATTTCCAATAATTTTCATCAGAGGAAAACAAAAGTTTAGGCAAAGTACATTTATCGTTCGGAACAATTCTAAAAGACTTCTTTCAATCTGTAAGTGAATGTAGAAATTAATGTGCGCTGTAGAACTCACCGATTTTTTGAGAGGGGAAATAAAGAACAGCTAATGGATTTTATACAATGTTGACATAATTGCTTGGGAAAATTTAACAAAGAGCATGGCAGGCTGTTCGTAAGTGTGGTGTCTCCCTAGAGTAAGAACAGATCCAAAGGGACTGTCACTGCATTGTTCAAACTGATGGCGAGAAAAGAAAGTGTAGCAATTTCTACTCAATTTATTCATCAAAAGCTTTTTTTTTTTCGCAGCTAAATCGACAATAAACGCCTCCAGAGAGCGTGGCACAGCATGTGGAGTAGCTATGAGGAGATAATGAAATTACTTGGTAAATGAACTCTAGGGCCATTGGGTTTCACTACTCAGTGCCATTGTTATACATAGATGTTGTGGCATTATAGTTATTAAGCTGAGAAGGAAAATACCTTTGCAGCTTGGTATGAATTGCTATTACGTCACTTCTAGCACCCGATGGATTATCATCTCACCCTTATGCACAATACCGGAGTTATGCCACGAATACGATTAACGTATAAAACTCAATTATATTCTCTCTGGGATTTCCTAGTAGCATTGGGTGTGAGCTCGATCTATTATGTATCCAGTATACACACTGTGTACAATTATTAGGCAAGGATTCATTTTATTATTGAACAACTCCAGTGCTGTCGGTCAATCCAAAATGTGAATAAACCTCAAACCTGAATATTTAAGAAAGTAAAAGTGAGGTTTGGCCTTTCTTAGGAGAATATCTGTGTGTGCATATTTATTGGGCAACTATTAGGGTATGTGCACACCAGGGAATTACGTCCGTAATTGACGGACGTATTTCGGCCCCAAGTACCGGACCGAACACAGTGCAGGGAGCCGGGCTCCTAGCATCATAGTTATGTACGACGCTAGGAGTCCCTGCCTCTCCGTGGAATTACTGTCCCGTACTGAAAACATGATTACAGTACGGGACAGTTGTCCTGCAGGGAGGCAGGGACTCCTAGCGTCGTACATAATTATGATGCTAGGAGCCCGGCTCCCTGCACTGTGTTCGGTCCGGTACTTGCGGCCGAAATACGTCCGTCAATTACGGACGTAATTCTCTCGTGTGCACATATCCTTAGTGCGTAGAATTATTATGTAACTAAATGAAAAAGGAAAATTTTCCCATCTCACTTGTTTATTTTCATCTGTTAACCCCTTAGTGACCAGCCTATTTGAAGCCATATTTTTTTTATTTTTTTCGTTTTTCCATCGTCGCATTTAAAGAGCTATAAATGTTTTATTTTTAGTCGACATAGCTGTATGAGGACATTATTATAATTTATTTTTTTTTGCAGGATTAGTTGTATTATTTATTGGCACCATTTTGGGGTACATATAATTTTTTGATTAAAAGGTATTAACTTTTTTTGGGGAGGGATAGAAAAAACAGCAATTCCACCACTGTTGTAGGCATTTTAAATTTATACCGTTCACCGTACGGCGTAAATATCATGTTACCTTTATTCTATGGGTCGGTACGATTACGACGATACCACATATGTAGAGGTTTTTTATGTTTTACAACTTTTGCACAATAAAAACCCTTTTGAACTGAAATTATTTGTTTTTGCATCGTCGCTTTCCAAGAGACATAAATTTTTTATTTTTGCGTCAATCTAGTGATATGTGGGCTTGTTTTTTGCGCGATGAGACATAGTTTTTAATGGTACTTTTTGGGGGTACATGGGACTTATTGATTAACTTTTATTATAACTTTTATGGGGGACAATGGAAAAAAAGAGCAATTCCACCATAGTTTTTATCGTTTTTATTTTACGGTGTTCCCCTTGTGGTTTAAATTACATATTAACTCTATTGTTTGGGTCATTATGGTCGCGGCGATACCATATATGTGTAGTTTTATTTCTTTTTTACACTTTTCCTAGTAAAACCACTTTTTAATGGAAAAAGGGGTTTTAATTTTTTTTTAACTGTAATCTTTATTAATAATTTTTATTTCACATTAATTACTTAAAACTGAGAGGGAATCTATTAGGACGTGCCTCTGGCGCGACCTAATAGGCATATAGCCAGGGCAGGCCTAGGGGCCTTTGTTAGGCCCCCGGCTGCCATGGCACCCCATCGGAGGCTCGCGATTGCATTTGCAGGTTGCTGATGGGTGACAGAGCTTGCTCACTCCCTCCCTCTGTAAACGACTTAAATGCTACGGTTGCTATTGACTGCAGCATTTAAGCAGTTAAACGGCCGCAATCGAAGTAAACTTCGATCACTACCGTTGGAGCAGTAGCCTGGCTGTCATCAGACAACCGAGCACCCACTCAAGCCTGCACGAGACACCCATGCTGTACTTAGACTAGGCTGCCGTGAAGAGGCGGCGGCCTAGCCTAAGGCCCCTTAGTGACTGCCGTGAAAAGGCATATTGGTGGTCACTAAGGGGTTAAAGTGAGAATAGTAAACAAACCAAAATTTACGAATAAACATTTCTGACATTTCCCAAAAAAATTTGTGACCAATATTGCCACTCTTCTTTTCAATAACAGTCATAAGCCATCCATCCATGGGATCTGTCAGTTTCTTAATCTGTTGACGATCAACTTTTTGTGCAGCAGCAACCACCGCCTCCCAGACACTGATCAGAGAGGTGTACTGTTTTCCTTCACCGTAAATCTCCCGTTTAAGAAGGGCCCACAAGTTCTCAACCGGGTTTAGGTCAGGTGAGGACGGGGCCATGTCATTTTTTCATCTTTAAGGCCTTTACTGGCTAGCCATGCAGTGGAGTACTTCGATGCATGCGATGGAGCATTGTCCTGCATAAAAATCATGGTTTTCTTGAAAGATGCAGACTTTTTCCTGTACCACTTCTTGATGAATGTGTCTTCTAATAACTGGCAGTAGGTTTGGTATCTGATTTTTAGTCCATCTTCAACACGAAAAATCTTCAGTATTAACGCTACATGTGAACTTAAAATATGTCATTTGAGTAACATAATACTTGTGTGTGATTATTTTCAGGTCATTCTGTCTATAGAAGAAGGTTATCGTCTCCCTGCTCCAATGGGTTGTCCAGTCTCTCTTCATCAGTTAATGCTTCTCTGCTGGCAGAAAGAAAGGAATCACCGACCTAAGTTCTCAGACATTGTCAGCTTTCTAGACAAGCTCATCCGCAACCCCAGCTCTCTTAATATACTTGTTGAAGATGTTCTGGGGTAAGAAATATAACACTAGGCATTGTCTTATTTCTTAGGCTTCATTCACATCTGCGTTAGGACTCTGTTCATAGGTTCCATCTGAGCTTTCAGAACGAAATCCAAACTGAAACAAACGGAAACCATAGGTTTCCATTTGCATCACCATTGATTTCAGTGGTGACGGATCCGGTGCAAATGGTTTCTGTTTGTCACCGTTGTTTAAGTGTTCCGTTGTTTTGACGGAATGAGTAGCGCATTCGACTACGGTAGCCAGAGGCATAATTTGAAGATCCTAGGCCCCAATGCAAAAGCCTTAACAGGGACCACTAACTGTAATGTAGGATTTGTAGAATTGGTCTCATTATATGTTTCAGAGGGACGCCCCTTAGGCTTCAGAGCCTGGGTGTGACTGCTACGTCCCCTATGCCCTGGTTTCAAAGATGTGCATTTAAAATAGTCAAACTGCAGAACTGTATTTCTTCCGGAGTTGGAACCTTAGAGATAATCTCCAGTCCATCAATAACTCTTAAAAAAAACTATTTTGTCACGTGGCCCCAATGTTTGTCCTTGTTGATTTAACCTTGATTTTCCTGTGTGGGTCCTAAATCTATTTCTAAATTGCTGTTTGTCATATGTTTGTCCTGTAATAGAACTCCCCATCCATTAGGCCATATGGGCACCATAGAGGTGGTTTTCCCGCTCTGGACGTGGCTAGCAGCAACGTTCCCTGGTGATAGCAACTTGCTCACTGGTAGTTTTCTAAAGACTGACGCATTGCAATCAACTGGTCACTGGGCCGGCTTGATAGGACAACCCCTTTAATTTAATCCAAGAGCTGTAAATATGTGAGTCTATCTATAATAATAAGAAGGACTTTTTGTGATCCATATATTTTGATCATGTGTAGAGGGGTTCCTTGTGAGGGAGACGCAGTCGATCTGCTACTAAAAAAAACGACCTTAGTTTTAAAAATAGCTTGAGGAATTTGGACATTTCTTTTAACTAACAGTAAAAAATTCAATATTTATATTAAATCTATAATAAGATGCTCATTTATCATCTCACTGTATGGATGAGGGAACTTCACTGAATAACACACTACAGTAGACTAAAGGGCATTGGAAAATAGATCACAGGATCATGATCATTAAATTCAAACTACTTTGACCTATGAACAGAGAAATAAGTCAATGAACATAATAAAGAAAAACCTTGACTAATATAGCTGCTATTAATCCACGTGCATAAAGGCAGCTGCTGATGAAGAGGAGCCTCAGCACTGAATGACTTGTGTGTGCCCTCTGTACTATGGCGGTATTATTTATTTGGGTCTTAAACTGGTCACTGGAGAAGTACAATGCGGCCGTGGTTTTTAGCTCATTTACTGCATGCTGTTATCTTGAGAGATCTCTTAATCATGTTAATTACCGTTATCTTTTACAATAACACAATCCTTTCAAGTATGAGTACTGTCTATTATAAGCTGTGAGCGCATCTAGCTATATACCAGAAGACTAAGCTTCGCCTGATAAATTGTCACTGCTGTTTTATTGGATGGGTTCCTTCTGTTAATGTATCATCAGTTCTGATGTTCCCATTGTTATACTGTAGCAACATACCTGCCAGGGAAGGAAACCTAATTATACAAATGTTAGCTTAGAAATGACCACAATAAGGGACGTCCTTTAATGGATACACTGTGTTATGCAGGGACTAAGGGGGCGGTGCCTGACACAGGAATTCACTCTTTGGTATTCAATCCCTGTCATAGACATCCCGCTTTTGCATTGTGAATGCTACAAACATTGCAATTTTCTAACAACTAAGTCCTCCCTCACACCCTAGTCTGGTTATGGTGAGACTAAAAAAGTGCTAATCATTCTGGGCACCATAGACGTTTTAACTGTACCTAACCACTGGAGGGTGAGAAAACTCCCTTAGTCCAAGCGTTAAGACTTTCCAGGCTAGAAAATCTTTAAATTTGATGATTCGTTAGACTGCATAAAACAAGCAGTTAGAGTAATGTTTTTTTTTTTTTTACATTTTCCCTTACACCTCTTTCACATGACCTAATTCAGGTCGGGAAAAACGGTCCCTGTGTGGATTCCCCGGCCCAACCCCGGTACAGGTGAATGGGACTCCTAGCATCATAGACATTTATGATGCTAGGAGTCTATGCCTCCTCACGGAATTGCTGTTCTGTACTGAACAAAATTATACAGTATGGAACAGCAGTTCCCTGGGGAGGCAGAGACTCCTAGCATCATAAAATATCCATAATGCTAGGAGTCCCGTTCACCTGTACCGTGGTCGGGCCGGGAAATCCAGCCAAACTGGACCGCTTTTCACGGCCCGAACTTGGGCGTGTGCAAGAGGGGTAATAGTACACAGTGGTCCCTCAAGTTACAATGTATCATTGTACGATCATTGTAAAATGAAGATATTGTAACTAATGACGATAACTCTAAGGGAAACTAGTAATTGGCTTTAAATCCCCCAAACGTCAACCCAAAATAAGAAAAAATGAAGAGTAAAGTAAAATAATCACATAACTAAAACCGATAAAGCAAGTCCTTACATATAAGAGTCAGAAAGAACTGCTGGATGGCGTGAATCACTATATCTGATGAGGATAGCAGCTTCTTAGGGTCCTGTACAGTATACACAGGGAAAATTAATAATACAATGGAGACATCGTCCCCAGGCGTCCAAAGCAGCAGCTAATCCTAACACACATTGAAATACATACAAATACACTGGGGAGAGCTCCTGACGTATACATTAATTGTAGGCTATAACTGAGACCTGACCATGGAATCCGTCACCTATAGACTATTATGGTATCCAGTAGATTTATATGTCATGAACTCACATGACCCTTTTTTTTTTAATGACGTAATTGTTAGGGTATGTGCACACGGCTTAGCAAAATACGTCTGAAATTACGGAGCTGTTTTCAGGAGTACTCGCGGCGTCTTTTACGGATGTAATTGGAGCTGGTCTTCATTGGAGTCAATGAAAAACGGCTCCAAATACGTCCAAGAAGTGTCCTGCACTTCTTTGACGCGGGCGTAAAATTTTACGCGCCGTCTTTTGACAACGACGCGTAAAATGACACCTCGTCTGCACAGAACATCGTAAAACCCATTGCAGGCAATGGGCAGATGTTTGCAGACGTATTGGAGCCGTCTTTTCAGGCGTAATTCGAGGCGTAAAACGCCTCCATTACGTCTGAAAATAGGTTGTGTGCACATACCCTTAAATGATGCCATTGTAGTCTATGGGTGACGAATGCCACTATTAGGCATCTGTCACAGGCATCCGTCACCCATAGGCTATTATGGTAGTTTTTTAACATAAACTTATTGAAAAGCTATTAAAAAGCCCATGACGTATAAGTTAAACAGATGCTTGTGATGTATGACATACAGTTGCATATGTCACCCATAGGCTCCCATGTTAAAATAAAAACTATACCGCTCGGTATTGGGACTGAATAGCATAGTCTAATACGCTATTCAATACCTAAAAATAATGTTTTACAGACCTATACCAGCCCGATGAAGGCTAAAAGGACACTCTTTTGGCCTCTGTCAGGCTAATGTAGTCCTATGAACACGTTTAGCATGTACATCAGGAGCTTTCCCAACTTACATGCTTGACGCAGGGCAGAAACATGTTGTGAATGAGGCCTAACATTGTATTGCAGAGAGGCGCTAGTAGATAGCTAGTCTGCACATGCTCTTTAGTAATGCAGCGCCCACTGATTGGCTCTACTTGTCCTCAATGTCCTGCTGTCATTTACAGACATTTTACCTGTAAAATATGCGCATGGATTGGCAGGGACTTTCAACCAGTCCGTTGTGCCGCAAAGCATAACTGGCTGGGCCATTGTAATTTGCATTATAATTTGCATGTGGTTTCAAGTTATAATGTGTCAGGAAGAACATAGTAGGTTGACAATATTGTAACCATTGTAATTTGAGGGACTACTACGGTATATTCAATCAGGTTTTAAAGGAAATGTGTATAGTTAGTGTATAAATGATTAAACATTGTTCTAATTTTTTTAATTTTTTCACGAGTCAGGAAATATTATAAATTAGATTCTAATTTATAACATTTCCCTGTGCTGGTCACTCGATGGAGCAATTCCCAAAATGTCAGCATTGGCATGTGGTAAATCAGGGGTAATGTGGTAATGTGGTAAAGCAACCACATTGCTTTATGCTGCAAAATTTGAGAAGACACACTCGCTCTAGCGTCGTCAAACAATCCCCCTCCTTTATCCTGGCTAGTGCCAGGAGAAAGGAGGGGATTGAATGTTCAAACCTCCTACACTGTGTGTCGCCATTTTTTGAGCGAATGCACAATGTAGGAGAATTACATACGGTAGTAAACACACAGTAAAAACACGAACAAACACAGACATAACTTACCTGCTGCTGCCGCTCCCTCCCGTCCGTCTGCTCCTAGTGCTTGCTTCAGAACACATGTCCGGAAGCCGCAACCGGAAGTAGTAATCTTACTGTCCGGCCGCGGCTTCCGGTCCACAAGAAAATGGCGCCGGATGTCGCTCGGCCGAAGACCTTCCATTTGGACTGTGTGGGAGCGGCTCATGCGCCGTTCCCACACAGACGGCGTACAGCATAGTGAATGGAACGGCTCCCGTTCGAATTCTCTATGGAGCTGTATGTGCCGTATTCCATGTCTGTATGTGTCGTTAATCGACACATACAGAGATGAAAAAAAAAATGGCAGCCCCCATAGAGAAGAAAAAGTTAGAAAATAAAAAAAGTAAAACACAAACACACAAATAAATATATATTTTTTTTAATAAAACACTAAAAGCAAATTGATATAAAAAAAAAATTTTCGCGACACCCGTCCTTTAAGTAAGATCCAGAATTATTTAGTTTTCATATTGATCAAGTAATCTCTCCTGCAGGGTAAATGAATGCTTAGTAGCCATAAACCTTGAATTTATAGTAAGATAATGACATTAGGAGGCTAGGGATATACTGAGACATGTCATACTATCCCTATTGTTGCATCTTTGTTACAGTGATAGTGATGGCTATGGACTCAGCTCTCAGCGCTAATGGAAAAAAGCAGTGCACTATCGTTTGGCTATTATAATGATAACAACCTAAAAGCTATTTAAATAGCTTTAACATATACCCACATCATAGACCCAGGTATAGTAGAAATCTATAGTGTTCGTAGCTATTACCAGTAAGACCCCATTTTCATCACATTTGTTGCCTATGTTTAACATATATGCCGAGAAAAGCCAAAATGACACTCTTTTGGCCTGCGTCAGTGGAGCCCTATGTACATGGTTAGCGTGCATATCGGGAGCTTTCCCAACGTACATGCTAAATGTATGGCAACAACATGATGTGAATGGGGCCTTAGTCATATCAATTTAATCTATGCATAAAAGTTTAGCAGCATACAACATAACATTTTTTAGAAAAAATATATACTGTTGAGTCATCTGTTCTATACTATGGTTGACCTATTAACTAACTAAATAATTTTCTTCTCTTTTCTGCAGTATGCCAGAGTCACCAGGGGAAACACCAGAATATAATTTTTTTGTCACAGTCACAGAGTGGCTAGAGTCTATAAAGATGGGTCAGTACGCTTGTAATTTCATGGCGGCTGGGTTTACAACGTTGGACTTGGTTTGCAGAATGTGCATTGAGTAAGTAATTGCCAAATACAGTATGACCGAAACACTATGGCGGGATCAGCGTATTGATAGAGCTTGACTTATGCATTCAGTAGAGCAAATGTATAAATGTATATTGTGAGAAGACTTTATCCAGAAATCACAAATTTTATTTTTTAGAACTTTCAAAAGGTGCCCATACACATTAAATAATAATCGGTCAAACCAGTCCATTTTGGTGGAGACAGCTGACTAATGTGTATGGGGAAAGAATGATCGGGCATGTCAGATTTTAACATGCCGATCCTTTGTTCCCGTGGAAATAAACATGTTCGCTCGGCCGAGCGTGCATGTTAATGGACGGAAGGAATAGACGTTGACCGAACAAGCATTTGGCCAATAGCTATCCCAAGGGTACAAGCATCTTTAGTCACATGATAAGCAGATATAAATTTGGAAAATTTGAGAGAGTAAAAGTAGGGCATCTTATCCAAAGCTGGGCATACACATGGCATAGCTGCCAGATTAACCTGTAGCTGTCGGATAGTTGTCAGCCAAATGTATGTTTATCAGCTTATCTCCTATGGGAACAAAGGATCAGGCATGTCGAACAACATGCCCGATCCGTCTTTCCTCCAACATCTGTCATTTGGGGGACAGTCGGGAGGTTCCATATATAAGAGCGTTGGCAGGTTCGACCAGCTTTTAATAAGGGGCATATAATACTTCAGTTATGGGGAAAGGGTGTCCAAATTAAATTTCTCTCCTTTTGGAGAAATGAAGACGATGGAGGTACAGTCACTGTATATTAATATACAATTTGTTTTACTTATGATCCAACAAAGCAACTGAGATCATTGTATGCAGTTGAGAGTAAAGACATTTAAAAGGATTGAATATGTTTTAATGCTTCTATTGTCATGGCCAAACCAAAGCTAACCCAGCCTCTATATTAAAGGACAGAAAACATCCAGGGGAAACCAGGTTATTTAATTTGGCTGCATGGGTGGAAAGTCTGAAAGTGTACAGCTCTTTTCTTCTCAATAGATTTATTTATTGTAAGAGTCATGAAACATTCTCCACAGGAATCAGTAATCATGGAAACTGAGTTGAACAGAAACAGAATACACAAGAATGCTGACATTAATAAAATAATGTAACCCGTAAACTGCCAGTAGATGAACATGACAAACTTTAATAAAATTGGGATAGATAGACAGAGAGAGAGAGGGAGCGATAGACAGACAGATAGATAGATGGATGGATGGATGGATATTCGTCCAATAAGAGACAGCACTCCAATTTGTGATAGAAAAAACTGCTTTTTATTAGCCCCTGTGCAACGTTTCGGCTCTTTACATGGAGCCTTTCTCAAGTATGCTTGAGAAAGGCTCCATGTAAAGAGCCGAAACGTTGCACAGGGGCTAATAAAAAGCCGTTTTTTTCTATCACAAATTGGAGTGCTGTCTCTTATTGTAGGAATATTGAGTATCTGGGAGCAGTGATCGGGCTCCTGGGACGTGCACCCACCTATATTCCTGACTGGTGCTGCTGGATGGTGGGATAGATAGATAGATAGATAGATAGATAGATAGATAGATAGATAGATAGATAGATAGATAGATAGATAGATAGATAGATAGATAGATAGATAGATAGATAGATAGATAGATAGATAGATAAGATTAGATAGATAGATAGATAGATAGATAGATAGATAGATAGATAGATAGATAGATAGATAGATAGATAGATAGATAGATAGATAGATAGATAGATAGATAGATTAGATAGATATAGATAATGTCCTAAAACTTAATTCTTGTAAAAATTTAGTTCTGGAAAATATAAAAATAGGGTCTGTAATAGGATGACATGTATTATTGGGCTTAGATAGTGATATTCCTGCAGTAAATACAGTCACAATTGCAGTTCACGGATGTAATGTATATATACAATTGCTCTACATCTCCTCTCATTTATTAGCGATAATCTTGAGTAATATTCTCATTTCTCTTCCTGTAGTGACATAAGAAGAATTGGTGTCACGCTCATCGGACACCAGCGAAGAATAGTGAGCAGCATACAGACTTTACGATTACAATTGATGCATATACAAGAAAAGGGATTTCATGTATGAAAATAGTTGAAGCAACTGTTTTGTGCCTCAGTATTTCTTTAACAGAAGAGATTCTTATTCCTCATAATGGATTCTCACTCTCTAAACTACTGGACTCGTCTGAAGAGAGAGAGGGAGATCTCAACACTTCCAGACTGAAGTTTTTGAAAACTTTAAATAGATATGTCTTCAAGTTACGGACAAGTAGAATCCTGGGCCCCACAGCAAGACTTCTGGCATCTGATGAGTGACTACGCATGGGTGTGAAACGTTGTGTGGCATCTTTATCCAACTGATCGTGAACTCAATGGCAGTTTTGTCAACTCTAGCTTCCTTCTCATGTAGCAAGATGGTGGTATCAGCCTAGCCTACGGACTGCTGTTGTTTTGTGATCTTGTAGCTAATATAAATTGTGAATATTAAAATAAAAGAGTATACAGAAAATGTAGAAACAACATTTTAGGTGAATTTTGGATTGAAGTATCTATTAAAGGGGTTGTCTATTTTCAAATATCCTTTTAGGGAATTCTGAATTAATGAAGGTAGGTCCCTCATCTATTATCCTGAGCAGAGACTAGTTACAAAGAACGTCTGTTGCTCTGGAGGACCCAACACATCTGTGCATTACATGGACAGCTCATTGATTTCAATGGGAATTGTGTAATGCTTCATTTCGCCTGTGGCAGTGCTGTAGGGAAATGTAACACTTTCTGCCAAGTTCTCCCACAGAGTACAGTTGATCACTGGTGTTCCAAGTGTCAGACACCTTGTGATCTGCTTATGGGAGGAGACAACCCCTTTAACGTCATACAATGAATGCAGCCAATTTGTGGGTTAAATTTATAGTCCAGAAATTATTTGGGGCTATTGACATTAATGAAGCAAAAGGCACTTTATTCCTGTCTAAGTGATGTCACTAGTTCCTGATGAATGCACAAGAAGAACATTTGGTCACCATCCTATGGTTGCCTATTTTGTGTGTAGGACATAGGTACAATGTGGATATCCAAAATTTAAGCTGCTAATGTTTTATTTCCTTATTTATGGAGAATATTAGATATCTCTACAATGGTTTGATGTAGTGAGCTTGTGTGTCTGGATATTTGAGGTCATTAACAAAGTGTACTTCCTGAGGCCCAGGATTGAATTGTCCATGTAATCGATACTCTATATTCTTGTACTTTTACAGTTTAGAATCGAAAAAAAAAGAAATCTTTGTCTTCTAGTGTTTTTACTTCATCTATGCCTCAGAAATCCTTTCCATAAAAAAAGATGCAAGAGAGCTTTGCTAGTGTCATAAGCAGCCAGGACAAGGACTTACATGTCCATTGTTTTTTTTAGAGAATATATAAAAGCACATGGTAAAATATAGAATAGGACATAGATTATATATAAATGTTTCAATACTCCATGTCTTTCATGGTTCAGTATGGGTATCATAAAGATCTATTTAGTTGGTCAGTACCACTTTCTTTTTCTTTCTCATGTATAGTGGCATATAGTGCCTTTTACAGGGTCTGTCATATTAACATAGGACTGCTGCTTTTGAAAGACCCAATAAAAGTTTTCTCCAAGGTCATTTCAAGATTACTTTGTGGTCATGTTTGATATCTTGTTTCTGTACTTCTTCAACCAATACAAATGGCATACATTGTAGTCAACCCACAACGCCCAGGTACAATGCCACTGAGACAGCCACAGGCACTCAAGATCATTATCTGTACACATATGGTCTAGACTTTCTTTTAACCGTATAGGAGTGTGGAGGAATAAAACGGCTTCATTCGGTGCATATGGTATGGAGCATCTATCTTCTATATTTTAGGTTAGGTGTAACATTTTCGGAGCCTTGCCACCAGTTATTAATTTCTCATATAAGTCCATGTTCACATCTGGTGAGAAACTCTGTTCGGAGCTAGCACAATCTGTCAAAGGTGATGGGAAAAATAGTGCTGCATGCTTCGGACACCTCGGTAAAACCCGACAGACCCCATAGTCCCGAGTCCTGTTGGCCAATGTATTGTGACCGGCACCAATAGAGAAGTTGCAGCCCCCCCCCCCCAAATTTAAGTCTATTGGAGGACCTAATAGTAAAAACAAGGTACTTATCCCATCTTGGTACATTTTGTACTATGAGCAATAGCTGTACTTCTCACACAGCTCTTCTCATTAATGACCAGGGGATTCTAGGTTGCGGACATCATTCATACTGTATTAACCAAACCACCTTGTGTTGAAGATTATAGTATGAGAATTTTGTATTTAAAATGGATTTTATGGTTTTATTTAAATAAAACGTAATCAATGTATAATGAAAAATGATGCAACTTTCTCATATAATTGTATATCACGTCCTCACATGTTTAAAGATCTATGCTTGCTGTCAATGCCTTGTTTCAGTGGCATACCTACCATAGAGGCAGACCATATAACTTCTATAGAGCACGTGGTGAGAGGTAGCCAGGCACTAAACTGCTTCCCCTGCTTCCTGTCACACAGTCCTAGTGATTGCCTGCAGCCACCACTAGGGGCAGCATACTGCATGCATATTTTCACAGCCCCCATTGAGTTCAATACTAGTGTTATAAATCTGTATGCAGTGAGTATTCCCCTACTGGTGGCTGCATGCAGCCAGAATTTTATTGTTCAACTCTATGAATGAAAAACACTGCTGTGAAATATTATGAAATGATCGTGAACATTAATTTTAAAATATTACATATGAAAGAGATCTCATTAAAGTGCGGCCCATTCTAAATTTGTGGTCCTTTGACTCCGGGGTACGCCTGTGGTCTTGCATACATTCAGAGTCTGAAAACCTGTGACATGCAGGGCTCATTGTAAGGCCTTATTCAGATGAACGTTGTATACGTGCGTCCGCTGTCCGTTAAAAAAACAGACAGCACACAGACCTATGCAATTCAATAGGGCTATTCAGACATCCGTGATTTTTCACAGAGCGTGTTTCCGTTGTGTGAAACTCACTGCATGTCCTATTCTGCTCCGTTTTTGTGGACCACGTCACCCATTGATGTCTATGGGTGAGTGAAAATCACGGACAGCACACGGATGTGTTTCACGCAACAGTTGAAAAAAAAATATGTTGAGAAAAACTGACATTAAAATCTAATGCCACACGGAACTGAAATGCGTGAAATACGATCCGTTTTTTGCGGATGCAAGACTGACACGCTCGTCTATATAAGTTATAAACTCGAGAAAAAAGGAGTCCAAAGTATCCAAATGTTTAAAGAAATACAAAATCTTTATTGAACAACATAGGAATCTAAAATACAATATTTAACTGGATCATCAAATGGAAGTACATTTTAATAAAAATTGGATACAGGTAATGCATGACATAGATAAAAATTTAATACAAGTAGTGTATAGTATAGAAAGATCTTAATAATCACTGACGGCTTAGTCACTTTCTCTAATTGTGTGGGACTGATCCTACGAACGGCAGTCTGCAGCTGCCGAATCAGTCTCTCTCATTGCGTCCAGCGATGTGCTGGGTGCGTGCACTTTGATCTTTACGATACACATGAGCCGTCTTTTGATACAATTTTAACCTTTTGTTGTTGTCTGTCTGTTTGATTCATTAATAAAAGTTATATTTTAACTGCTACTACTGACACCAATTCTATGGTGGCTGGGAAATTGGGACCTCTGTGCCTCGGCACATTTTTTTCTCATTGTTCATTTATCCCTGCCAGCCACTAGGGGTCTTCCTTTTGCTTTTAGTATAGAAAGATCACTCTTAGAAACATACTCATGTGAGTAAATATAAGTCAGGACAGAAAGACAAAGAAAAAGTGAGAGTGAGATGTAAATAATCACAGTTCCTGTTTAATAAATATGAAGAGAGTCCTAGTTTTCACTACAACCTGACAAAGTCATAGTCAGATGCTTACCCATATTCAGTGGTGTAGTGGTATGACCCAGTGGATAAAGTGATGCCCCAACGCGCATTTCGCGTATCGCTTCTTCAGGGGGGTCTATATAAGGCCTGAGAGATAGCTCTGCTACACTGTAATGAGTTGTGCACCATGTGTGACTAATATATTATCAGGACAGGTTTTCGGACTGCACCAGGACAGGTTTCTTTTGATATAGGTGCGGGTCCCAGAGCATCTATTTGACATTTATGGCATATCCTATGCATATGCCATAAATGTCTGTTAGGAATACTCCTTTAATGGTATAAAACTGAAGCTATAATGTTTCATTTCTTTTAAATGGTAACTAAAATTTCAGAAAACTTCTGACATGTCATAGTGATATGTCAGAAGTTTTCATCGGTGGGGGTCTGAGCACTGAGACCCCCACCGATCGCTAAAACAAAGTGGCAGAAGCGCTCAGTTTATTTATTTATTTCTGTTACTTATATAGCGCCAACATATTCCGCAGCGCTGTACAAAGGTCCACACTTACTGTCCCCATTGGGTCCCACAATCTAAGTTCCCTATCAGTATGTTTTCTTTTTGGGGTGTGGGAGGAAAGCCACACAACCACAGGGAGAACATACAAACTCCATGCAGATGTTGTCCTTGGTTGGATTTGTATCCAGGACTCCAGCGCTGGAAGGCAACAGTGCTTACCGCCAAGCCACCGTGCTCTCGGTTGAGCGCTGAGCCGCTTGGTTTCTAAACGGCTTTTCTTGTAAAGCTGAGGTAATGGTGTACAGACTCAATAGAAAGTCTATGAGCCCTGACACCAACTGTTCTGCTTTCCGAGAAAAGACGATCAGAAACCAAGCGGCTCAACCGAGCGCTTCTGCCGCTTCGGTTTAGCGATCAGTTGGGGTCTCAGTGCTTAGACCCCAACCGATCAAAACTTCTGAAAGTTAAGTTACCCTTTAAAGTAAAGTTAGGGCTCATGTACATGGCCGTATTACAGATCCATGTTGTACAGGGCCTTAATACACCCCCATAGAACTCTATGGGCCCATACTGTACCTACATGTGCCTCCAATTTTATATAGAGGCATACAGAAGTTTTCTCTCACGGATTAAACACTCATTATAGCAACATTGGCAGCTACACATTCTATTATGTAATTTGCTAACAATGCTTTGTGTTATTCATGTGATAAAAGTGACATAGCTATTATACATTTATATTTTACTGTCCAAATATGAATACATACTTTACAGGATATTTCACATACTTAGATATCTATTTATTTTCTGCATATTGTTGGAATTGATAGTTGGTGGCTACATTTCTTCCACAATACACTATATACTCTGAGCATACCGTAAACGACTGTCAGCATATTGTATACTATTGGGCATATTGTATATGTGGTTGTACTGGGGCGTTTGTGAGCTGGCAATTCACTATAAACCTGACTATGCATTCTGGGAAATAATGTACAATAGTCTTTTGACAGGGTCTACATATGGACGTTTAACTCTTTTATACCATGCTTATAATGAGTTGCATGTAGACGGTGGGTCGGATGGTCAATTGTTAAGAAATATGCATCATATTAAACTTCCTGTCTACTATACAGTTTACAAGGTGTGCATGTGTATATACAATATATACATATTCACTACACTCAATAAATTCGGTGTCCAGTTTTCATATTGGCTAATAGTCTGCTGTTATATCTAATCCCACAAAAATCCAATGCCAACAAACTATTAACTGTGTTAACAATGGCAGTACATGTGCACCTTCTTGGTGCAAATCGAAAGTATCTAGCCGAAGGTCAGCAGCAAGCAAAAGAAGAAAAAAACACTCCAGATTGTACACGAAGAGTATGTTCACACAGGTCGGATACGCTGCGTAAAAGTACACAGAGTCACCAAATTGTGGTGCCGATTTTTGCCTGGAAACGCTGCTGCGGAAGACAGAGCAAAAAAAAAAAAAGACAATACTTACCTTCACTGGCGTTGCCATAGTGACACATCCCTCTGTTCAATTTGTGGTCCTGTGAGGAGGCCGGGCTTCACAGAGACATCCGGGGGAACAAGGAGTCGTCGATATGACACAGCCAGGGGAGAAAGTATAGACTTTTTCAAAAAATTTAAGCTTGAAAAAGTGTTATTTTTTCAGATTTGCTATTTTTGCGGCGGATCTAAGGTCTTCCACTGCGGATCTAAGGTTTTCCACTGCGGATCTAAGGTTTTCCATTTGCTATTTATTGCGGCTATTACCTCCCCATTGAACACAATGGAGACAAACCGCAACAAAAATCCAACAATTCATGTCATGTCAATTTATGCTGCGGATTAGAAAACGCACCGCAGGTCCATTCATGCACGTTTTCTCATAGGGACTATTTCCGCAACGACTGGATGAGATTTGTTCAAGTCTTATCAACTTTGCTGCTACTGTAATACGCTGCGAATTTTGCGCAATGAAATCCGTTGTGGAAAATCCACAGCTAATCCGCACCGCATGCACATACCCTTAACAGCTGCTTTGTCTAATGCTTCCATTTCTAACAAGTTTAACCTCTTCCCGCGCTACGCCGCAATAGTACGTCCTGCAGAGGGGTTAGTTCCCGCATCCAGACGTACTATTGCGGAGTAGTTCCCGGCGCACACTGTCCTAACGGACAGTGTCCGGGAACCGGGAGGTCAGCTGTCCCTGACAGCTGACACTCCAGCTTTGCCGGTCAGTGGACCATCGCTGCTGATTTCGGCAATTAACCCCATAAATGCGGCGACGGATTGCCGTCGCCGCATTTAAGTGGTTTGAAGCACATCGGCAGCCCCCACGAAGTGATCGTGGGGGCTACCGATGCTTGTCGTGGCAATCGGAGGTCAGATAATGACCTCCGGGTTGCCATGTACGGAAGCCTCGGCGGAGCAGCCTCGGGCCGCTCCTCCGAGACTTCCTGTCCTGTCACGTCACAATGACAGTTAGAGTACATTACACTACGTGTGTAGTGTAATGTACTCCAGCAGCGCTCAAAGCTGCAAGTCTAAGTGTCCCCTAGTGGGACAAGTGAAAAAAGTAAAAAAAAAGAATAAAAATGTTTTAAAAAAAAGTGTAAAAATAAAAGCTATAAGTTATATAAACAAACAATTTATTTCCTATAATAAGTCTTTCATTATAGGAAAAAAATGAACACGTTAAAAAAAGTAAACATATTTGGTATCACCGCGTTCATAACGACCCCAGCTATAAAACTATAATGTTATTTTTCCCGCACGATGAACACCCCAAAAAAAATCAATAAAAAACTACACCAGAATCGTGATTTTTTTGGTCACCACCCCTCCCAAAATAGAGAATAAAAAGTGATCAAAAAGTCACATGTACCCGAAAATAATACTGATAAAAACTACAACCCGTCCCGCAAAAAACAAGCCCTTACACCGCTTTTTTGACTGAAAAATAAAAAAGTTACGGCTCTCAGAATATTGTGACACAGAAAATAAATTATTTTATAAAAAAGTGATTTTATTGCGCAAACGCTGCAAAACATAAAAAATTCCTATATACATCTGGTATCACCGTAATTGTACCGACCCGCAGAATAAAATATAATGGTCATTTATAGTGCACGGTGAACGCCGCAAAAAATAAACTAAAAAACATTGTCAGAATTGCTTGTTTTTGGTCACCCGGCTTGCAAAAAAATGTAATAAAAAGTAATCAAAAAAATCACATGTACCCCAAAATGGTACCAATGAAAAGTACAGATTGTCCCGCAACAAATAAGCCCTCACGCAGCTCCGGTGAAAAAATAAAGAAGTTCTGGCTCCCAGGAATATGGCGATGCAAAATGTGCAGAGCGTTCTAAAAGCGGGTAACATCAGACACCATTTATCAGTGCGACACCGGCCACACATCTATGAATTATTATTTATTTACCGCATTGTTATACCCTCTTATTATGCCCTGATGTACCCCGCACAGATTACATATGCCCCCACATTATAAACTGAAATACCAGCGAAACCCAAAACAGAAAAACTACCAAGCAAAATCTGCGCTCCAAAGGCAAAATGGCGCTCCCTCCCTTCTGAGCCTTGCAGCGTCCCCAAACAGCAGTTTGCGCCCACATATATGGCATCACCATACCCGGGAGAACCCGCTTAACGTTTTATGAGGTATTTGTCTTCAGTGGCACAAACTGGGCACAACATATTATGCACTAAAATGGCACATCAGTGCAAAATTTTAATATTCACACCATCCGCTGTGCATTAACCCCTTTGAGCACTATGACTTAATAGCACGTCATGGTGCGGGGGTGATGTATGGAGCGGGCTCACGTGCTGAGCCCGCTCCATACGCTGCGGGCGTCGGCTGTGTATTAGAGCTGACACCCAGGACTAAGGGACATGAACAGCGATCGTGCGGTTACAGAAGCCTGTAAAAATAACAATATACTGCAATACATTAGTATCGCAGCATATTGTGCCCGCGATCCAATGATCGCTGGTACAAGTCCCCTAAGGGGACTAATAAAATGTGTAGAAGAATTCAAGTTATTTGTAGTGAGAAAGAAAAAAAAGTTACAAAAAAAAACCTTTTCCCATTTTTCTTCAAAAGTAATGTAAAAAAATAAACAGAATTGATATCGCTACGTCCGTAAAAGGCCGAACTATTACAATATGCCATTATTTAACTCGCACGGTGAACACCGTAAAAAACTTGAAAAATTTAAACCGCCAAAATCCCTGTAGTTTTCGTTTTTACTGCACGGCGAAAGCTGTAAAAACGAAAACCCCAAGAAATGGAATCAGATTTTTTTCCTATATTACTATATTTTCCTATTTTTTTTTCAGTTTCCCAGTACTTTTTATTTCACTTTAAATGGTATCAATAGAAACTACAATTCCTCCCGCAAGAAATAAGCCCTCACATCACTCTACTGACGGAAAAAGAAAAACGTTATGGCTCTTGGAAGGCGGGTAGCGAAAAACGAAAATAAGAAAGCAAAAAACGGATCAGTCCTGAAAGGGTTAATTCATTTCTAATGAAAAAAAAATGCATGACCCCATGTGGGGTATTTCCGTACTCGGGAAAAATTGTTTTATAAAAATTGGTTGTTTATTTCTCCTTTATCCCTTGTGAAAATGAGAAAATGCAACATTTTAGTGGAAAAAAATTGTGATATTAATTTTCTCCTCCTAATTCTAATAAATTCTGCAAAAGACCCGTGGAGTCTATATTCTCACTATACCCCTAGAAAAATTCCTTGAGGGGTGTTTCCAAAATGGGGTAACTTGGGGGGCTTCCACTGTTTTGGTCTCTCCAGGGCGTTGCAAAGGCGGCATGGCACCGAAAAACAATCCATCAAAATCCGTGCTCCAAAATCCAAATGGCGCTACTTCCTTTCTGAGCGCTGCCATGGGTCCAATAAGCAGTTTATTACCACATATGGGGTATTGCCGTAATCAGGAGAAAATGCTTTACAAATGTTGTGGTTCTTTTTTTCCTTTATTCCTTGTAAAAATTTAAAATTTCTATGCTTTTTCAGAAAAAAAGTTGATTTTCATTTTCACTGCATAATTCCACTAAATTCTGCAAAAAACCTGTGTTGTCAAAATGCTAACTATACCCCTAGAAAAGTTCCTTGATAGGTGTAGTTTCCAAAATGGGGTCACTTTTGGAGGGTTTCCCCTGTTTTGGTCCCTCCAGGGGGTTGCAAACGCGACATGGAACCGAAAACCAATCCACCAAAATCTGTGCTCCAAAATCCAAATGGCGCTCCTTCCCTTCTGAGCCTTGCTGTGGGTCCAATCAGCAGTTTATTACCACATATGGGATATTACCGTAAACGGGAGACATTGCTTTACATATGTTGGGGTGCATTTTCTTTATTATTTCTTGTAAATATTAAAAATTTCTATGTTTTTTCAGAAAAAAGTAGATTTTCATTTTTACAGACTAATTCTAATAAATTTAGCGAAAAACCTGTGCGGTCAAAATGCTAACTATACACCTAGATAAATTCCTTGAGGGGTGTAGTTTCCAAAATGGGGTAACTTTTGGGGTGTTTCCACTGTTTTGGCACCACAAGACCTCTTCAAACCTGACAAGGTGCCTAAAATATATTCTGAAAAAAGGCCCAAAATCCACTAGGTGCAGAATCTGGGCAATAAATATTGAGTTGCATTTCTCTGGTAAAACCTTCTGTGTTACAAAAAAAAATGTATTAGAAATTAATTTCTGCAAAAAAAATAAAATTTGTAAATTTCACCTCTACTTTGCTTTAATTCCTCTGAAAGCCTAAAGGGTTAAAACACTTGGTGAATGCTGATTCGAATACCTTGAGGGGTGCAGTTTTCAAAATGGGGTGACTTCTGGGGATTTTCTAATATATAAGGCCCTCAAAGCCACCTCAGACTGAACAGGTCCCTGAAAAAATTGCCTTTTGAAATTTTCTTTAAAATATGAAGTACAGTAAAAAATTGTGTAGTACCGTGTTAGCCAGAGACCATATGAAATGTTAAATACTTTTGTGTCAAAAAAGGCAAAAGTATAATAGGTATGATACCTTTATTGGCTAACCATAAAAGTTCTATATGAGAAATTGCTGCTAAAGTTCTAAGCCTTGTAACGTCCTAGAAAAATAAAAGGACGTTCAAAAAACGATGCAAACATAAAGTAGACATATGGGAAATGTTAACTAGTAACTATTTTGTGTGGTATTACTATCTGTTTTACAAGCAGATTCGTTTAAATTTAGAAAAATGCTAATTTTTGCTAATTTTTTCTAAATTGTGGTGTTTTTCAGAAACACCAAAATCATCGACAACATTTTTTCACTAACATAAAGTACAACATGTCACGAGAAAACAATCTCAGAATCGCTTGGATAGGTAAAAGCATTCCAACGTTATTACCACATAAAGTAACACATGTCAGATTTGAAAAAATCGGCTGGGTCCTGAAGGCCAAAACAGGCTGGGTCCTGAAGGGGTTAAGTTAAGATCAACCTTTTCGTGCTACTTTAAAGAATATAATTAGAAATCACATAAATCACCTAATATCATGAAATATTGGAAGTAATCTCTTTATCTACAGAAGTGTTCCCAAGTGCCTTGCAGGTTATAGGACGCCTGTCCAGCCAAAAGGAAGGAATCTGATACTAACATTATGTTAGCAAATTGGTGAAAAACATTTTCTCTCCCCATGCCTGCGGAGTGGATGGGCTCTTCCTTGTATGAGGCTAGTGCTGTGCGTAGCTTCCTCAGCCATCCCCAGTTCGGCTGCACCTCCCTCTCACAAAGAGAGAGAAGCTGCAGCTGCATTCCCCTCCTCCCTGTTTTCTATTTACTGTATGAGGCAAAGTTCACACTTGCATTGTATAATCAGTTGTTTCACATCGGTGTTGTGTTTCCGTTGAGGGGTTCCGTCTGAGCTTTCCGGAAGACGACTGTGCTATTGATTCCGTCAAAAAAACGAAACCCTTACTAAACGGTGACAAACGGGAAACAATTAGCAAAGTTTCCCTCACCATTGAGATTAATGGTGATGAAAACGGAAGCAATGGTTTCCGTTTGCCTTTCCATTGAGGGGTTCCCCCGACAGAAAGCTCAGACGGAACCCCTCAATGGAAACACAACGCTGATGTGAACAGGCCCTATATCCTTAAATAAAAACGGATGACTAAAATAATTGAAGCAAACGGATGCAATTAAAATTCCCATTGATTTCAATGGGATTTTTAACGGATCTGTTTTTATCAGTTACATTAATATAAAAACGGATCAGAGTAACGGATTATACAACGCAAGTGGGAACTTAGCCTTACTCAAGATGGATTTTTTTGTGACTGTTTCTGATTTTTCCAGGAAACCTGCAGGTAGGGAAAAAGGAAACTACAAGCTGTTGGAAGGTGAGAAAAATGTCACCTTCCCCTAATATATAGTGGATATAAAAAGTCTACACACCCCTGTTAAAATGCCAGGTTTTTGTCATTTCAAAAAATCAGTCCAAGATGAATCATTTCAGAACCTTTTCCACCCTTAGGCCTAATTCACATGAGCGTGTTCGGTCCGTGATATATGGTCCGCATGTCGGCCACATTTCCCGGACCGAACACACTGCAGGGAGCCGGGCTCCTAGCATCATAGTTATCTATGATGCTAGGAGTCCCTGCTTCGCTGCGGGACAACTGTCCCGTACTGTAATCATGTATTCAGAACAGGACAGTAGATCCGCGGGGAGGCAGTGACACCTAGCGTCATAGATAACTATGATGCTAGGAGCCCGGCCCCCTGAAGTGTGTTCGGTCTGGGAAATGCGTCCGACATGCGGACCATATATCACGGACCAAACACGCTCATGTGAATTAGGCCTTAATGTCACCTATAATCTTTACAAAACTGCAAAACAAACTGAAATATTTTAGGGTGGGAAAATAAAAATAAAGAACAAAAATAATGTGGCTGCATAAATATACACACCCTTAAACTTATGTTTTGTTGAATTACCCTTTGACTTTATGACAGCATTCAGTCTTTTGGGTAGAAGTCTATCAGCATGGCACATCTTGACTTGGCAATTGTTGCCCACTCTTCCTTGCAAAAGTGCTCCAAATCTGTCAGATTGCGAGGGCATCTCCTGTGTACAGCCCTCTTCATGTCACCCCATGGATTTTCAATGGGATCCAGGTCTGGGCTCTGGCTGGGCAATTCCAAAACATTGATCTTCTTGTGGTGAAGCCATTCTATTGTTGATTTGGAGGCTCTGCTTTGGGTCGTTGTCATGCTGAAAGGTGAAATTCCTCTTCATCTTTAGCTTTTTAGAAAAGGCCTGCAGGTTTTGTGCCAATATATTCCCTCCACCTTGACTAAAGTCCCAGTTCAAGCTGCAGAAAAACAGTCCTAAAGCATAATGCTGCCTCCACCATGCTTCACTGTGGGTATGGTGTTCTTTTGGTGATGTGCAGGGTTGGCGTTTTGTGCCAAACATACCTTTTGGAATTATGGCTAAAAAGATCAACTTTGGTCTCATCAGACCATAACACGTTTTCCCACAATCATTTGGTAGACTTGATGTAGGTCTTTGCAAAACATAGCCAGGTGTAATGACAGGGATAGGGAAACAGACAAGTGAGCCCTAATCTACACGCCACTCAGTCCCTGCCTACTTGCAATGACCCGCCCTAGGCGACGGGGTACAACTGGGCGAAGGTCCCTACACTCAGTAAGTGCATGACAGAGAAACAGACAAGGAAACACAGAACAAAGGAAAGCGGGGCAGTTGCCCACGGCAACACCGTGAGCAACAAGAGTAGTAAACGAGCCGAGTCAAACCAGGAGAGTACGAGGTGCCAAACGCAGAGCAGAAGAGTAGTCAGTAAGCCAGGGTCAATACGAAGCAGGGACAAGTAGTTCAAGAAGCTGCAGCAGGGCCAAGAAACCAACAGAGAAGAATCACAAGCAAGGAGGAACAGGAAAGGCAGGTATAAATAGACGGAGGGCGGGAGTTAGCTCCGTCTGGCCAGGCTGTGATAGGCTCTCCCACTCCTAAGCCTGCAATCCTGAGTGGTGGAAGATTGAGTCAGTCTCACAGACATAGAAGCAGGTGCAGACTGATTACCAATGGGCGTGGATACAGAAGCTGTGCCTGGCAGATCCTTAACAGTACCCCCCCTTTTATGAGGGGCCACCGGACCCTTTCTAGATGGACCTGGTTTATTGGGGAAACGAAGGTGGAACCTCCTGACCAATACCCCAGAGTGAACATCCCTGGCGGGTACCCAAGTCCTCTCCTCAGGCCCGTATCCTCTCCAATGGACCAGGTACTAGAGGGAGCCTTGGACCATCTTGCTGTCCACAATATTGGCCACCTCGAATTCTACCCCCTCAGGGGTGAGAACGGGGACAGGAGTTTTCCTCGAGGGAGCCAAGGACGGAGAGCAGCGTTTAAGGAGGGAGGCATGAAACACGTTGTGTACTCGAAAAGATGGGGGCAACTCCAGTCGGAAGGAGACAGGATTGAGGACTTCAATGACCTTGTATGGCCCTATAAACCGGGGAGCAAACTTCTTGGACGGGACTTTAAGGCGCAAGTTCTTAGACGATAGCCACACCAGATCCCCGACCATAAACAAGGGGTTAGCAGAACGTCTTCTATCTGCCTGAGTTTTTTGTATGCTCTGGGACACCTCTAGGTTCTTCTGAACCTGGGCCCAAACTGTGCACAGTTCCCGATGAACGACCTCTACCTCGGGATTGTTGGAACTACCAGGTGAAACGGAGGAGAACCGTGGATTAAACCCAAAATTACAGAATAAGGGGGAGACCCCTGACGAGTTACTGACCCGGTTATTAAGGGAAAATTCGGCGAGGGGAATGAATGAGACCCAATCATACTGACAGTCAGAGATAAAACACCTTAAATATTGTTCTAGAGACTGATTAGTCCTCTCAGTTTGGCCATTAGTTTCAGGATGGAAGGCAGAGGAGAAGGACAGATCAATCTCCAACTTTTTACAGAAGGCTCTCCAAAACAAAGAAACAAATTGTACCCCTCTGTCAGAAACAATATTGACAGGGACCCCATGGAGACGCAGGATGTGTTTGACAAACAAGGTAGCTAATGTTTTAGCATTGGGTAGTTTTTTGAGGGGCACAAAGTGGCACATCTTACTGAAGCGGTCTACTACAACCCACACCACCGACTTGCCTTGAGATGGAGGCAAATCGGTGATAAAATCCATGGAGATATGGGTCCAAGGTCTCTGGGGAATGGGCAAAGAACGTAGTAAGCCCGCTGGTCGGGACCTGGGAGTCTTGGACCTAGCACAAACCTCACAAGCGGCGACGTAGGCCTTAACGTCTTTAGGCAACCCAGGCCACCAATAGTTTCTGGCAATGAGGTGCTTGGTACCCAGGATGCCTGGATGACCAGATAGTGCGGAGTCATGATTTTCCATAAGTACCCTTAGCCGGAATTGCAGGGGAACAAACAGCTTGTTCTCAGGAAGGTTCCCGGGGGCTGAACCTTGATCAGCCGCAATTTCGGAGACTAAATCAGAATCAATAGAGGAAATGATTATACCTGGAGGCAAAATACAAGCAGGATCTTCCTCCGAAGGAGGGCTGGCCATGAAGCTACGCGACAGTGCATCGGCCTTAATATTTTTAGACCCAGCCCTATAGGTAACCCAAAAATTTAATCTGGTAAAAAATAACGCCCATCGAGCTTGTCTCGGGTTTAGCCTCCGGGCAGATTCTAGGAAAACCAGATTCTTGTAGTCGGTAAGGACCGTTACCTGGTGCCTAGCCCCCTCCAGGAAGTGGCGCCACTCTTCAAATGCCCATTTAATGGCTAAGAGTTCGCGGTTGCCAATATCATAGTTACTCTCAGTGGGCGAAAACTTCCTGGAGAAGTAGGCACAGGGATGGAGATGGGTGAGGGACCTGGTACCCTGGGACAAGACAGCCCCCACTCCCACCTCGGACGCGTCAACCTCCACGATAAATGGCTGCATTTGGTTGGGCTGAACCAACACCGGGGCCGAGATAAAGCACTTCTTAAGGACCTCAGAAGCCTGGACAGCCTCAGGAGGCCAGCGGAGGAGATCAGCACCTTTGCGAGTGAGGTCCGTAAGAGGCTTAGCGATGACCGAGAAGTTAGCAATAAATCTCCAGTAATAATTAGCGAACTCCAAGAAGCACTGTAACGCCTTCAGGGAGGCAGGTTGGACCCATTCCGCCACAGCCTGGACCTTGGCGGGGTCCATGCGGAATTCATGAGGAGTGAGGATTTGACCCAAAAATGATATCTCCTGCACCCCAAACACACATTTTTCGGTCTTCGCAAACAGTTTGTTTTCCCGAAGGACCTGGAGCACCTTTCTGACATGCTCAATGTGGGAGGACCAGTCCTTGGAAAACACAAGTATATCATCAAGGTACACTACAAGAAATACCCCCAGGTAATCTCTTAAAATCTCATTTATGAAATTCTGGAAGACCGCGGGAGCATTACACAACCCAAAGGGCATGACGAGGTATTCGAAATGACCTTCGGGCGTGTTAAACGCAGTCTTCCACTCATCCCCCTCTTTGATGCGGATAAGGTTATACGCCCCCCGTAGATCAAACTTAGAGAACCATTGGGCCCCCTGAACCTGATTAAAGAGATCAGGAATCAAAGGAAGTGGATACTGGTTCCTTACAGTGACCTTATTCAAGTTACGGTAGTCAATGCATGGCCTAAGACCACCATCCTTCTTCTCTACGAAGAAGAAGCCAGCACCTACCGGAGAAGTAGAGGGGCGAATGTAACCCTTGGCCAGGCATTCCTGGATATACTCTCTCATGGCTTCACGTTTGGGACAAGAGAGATTAAATATCCTACCCTTAGGGAGCTTAGCTCCTGGTACCAAATCGATAGCGCAATCATATTCTCTATGAGGAGGTAACACTTCGGAGGCCTCCTTAGAGAAAACATCAGCGAAGTCCTGAACAAACTCAGGTAGCGTGTTCACCTCCTCAGGGGGAGAAATAGAATTAACAGAAAAACATGACGTCAAGCATTCATTACCCCATTTGGTAAGATCCCCAGTATTCCAGTCAAACGTGGGATTATGGAACTGCAACCAGGGAAGGCCTAAAACCAAATCGGACGATAATCCCTGCATCAACAGTACAGAGCACTGCTCCAAATGCATGGAGCCAACAAGGAGTTCAAGAACAGGGGTATGCTGTGTAAAATAATCATTAGCAAGAGGAGTGGAGTCGATACCCACTACCGGGACAGGTTTAGGCAAATCAATCAAAGGCATAGCTAGAGACATAGCAAATTCCACAGACATGATATTAGCAGATGACCTTGAATCCACGAAGGCACTGCCGGTAGCAGACCTACCACCAAAAGAGACCTGAAAGGGAAGCAAGATTTTATTACGTTTCATATTTACGGGAAATACCTGTGCACCCAAGTGACGTCCCCGATGATCACTTAGGCGCGGAAGTTTTCTGGCTGCTTATTCTTACGCCTAGGACAGGTGTTCACTTGATGCTTGTCATCCCCACAATAGAAGCAGAGACCATTCTTCCTGCGGAACTCTCTACGTTGTTGGGGGGACACTGAGGCCCCGAGTTGCATAGGTACCTCCGAGTCTTCCGTGGAAGAACGAAGCAACGGAACCTTGGGAGGCATCATGGGGGAGTCAGAGGAGAAAACACATAAACGTTCACGTTGTCGTTCCCTGAGACGTCGGTCAAGTCGTACCGCTAAAGCCATAACCTGGTCTAGGGAGTCAGAAGAGGGATAGCTAACTAGCAGGTCTTTCAGGGCGTTCGACAGACCCAACCTAAACTGGCACCTTAAGGCAGGGTCATTCCACCGAGAAGATACGCACCACTTCCTAAAGTCAGAGCAATACTCCTCAACAGGTCTCTTACCCTGACGTAAGGTCACCAGCTGACTCTCGGCAAAGGCAGTCCTGTCAGTCTCGTCATAAATGAGTCCGAGAGCAGAAAAGAAAAGATCAACGGAGGAAAGTTCAGGGGCGTCAGGAGCCAAGGAGAAGGCCCATTCTTGGGGCCCTTCCTGGAGCCGGGACATAATTATACCCACCCGCTGGCTCTCAGAACCTGACGAGTGGGGCTTTAAACGAAAATAGAGCCTACAACTCTCCCGAAAGGAGAGAAAAGTCTTCCGGTCCCCTGAGAACCGGTCAAGCAACTTGAGGTGGGGTTCAAGAGGTGAGGTGAGGGGCACTACCATGGTAGCATCAGGCTGGTTGACCCTCTGAGCCAGGGCCTGGACCTGTAGGGAGAGACCCTGCATTTGCTGAACCAGCGTCTCAAGGGGGTCCATAGTGGTGTGAGGGACCAGGGAAGAGTAGGTATATGGGCTTGTGATTATGTAATGACAGGGATAGGGAAACAGACAAGTGAGCCCTAATCTACCCGCCACTCAGTCCCTGCCTACTTGCAATGACCCGCCCTAGGCGACGGGGTACAACTGGGCGGCGGTCCCTACACTCAGTAAGTGCACGACAGACAAACAGACAAGGAAACAGAGAACAAAGGGAAGCGGGGCAGTTTCCCACAGCAACACCGTGAGCAACAAGAGTAGTAAACGAACCGAGTCAAACCAGGAGAGTACGAGGTGCCAAACGCAGAGCAGAAGAGTAGTCAGTAAGCCAGGGTCAATACGAAGCAGGGACAAGTAGTTCAAGAAGCTGCAGCAGGGCCAGGAAACTAACAGAGAAGAATCACAAGCAAGGAGGAACAGGAAAGGCAGGTATAAATAGACGGAGGGCGGGAGCTAGCTCCGTCTGGCCAGGCTGTGATAGGCTCTCCCACTCCTAAGCCTGCCATCCTGAGTGGTGGAAGATGGAGTAGGTCTCACAGACATAGAAGCAGGTGCAGACTGATTACCTATGGGCGTGGATACAGAAGCTGTGCCTGGCAGATCCTTAACACCAGACTTGGATGTTTTTCTTTGTTAGAAAAGGCTTTCGTCTTGCCACCCTACCCCACAGCCCAGACATATGAAGAATACGGGAGATTGTTGTCACATGCACTACACAACCAGTACCTGCCAAAAATTCCTGCAGCTCCTTTAATGTTGCTGTAGGCCACTTGGTAGCCTCCCGGACCAATTTTCGTCTTGTCTTTTCATCAAGTTTTGACGGACGTCCAGTTCTTGGTAATGTCACTGTTGTGCCAAATGTAATCCACTTCTTGATGACCGTCTTTACTGTGTTTCATGGTATATCTAATGCCTTGGAAATTCTTTGGTACCCTTCTCCTGACTGCTGTCTTTCAACAATCAGATCCCTTTGATGTGTTGTAAGCTCTTTATGGACTATGGCTTTTGCTATCACATGCAACAAAGAAAATGTCAGGAAAATCCTAATAGAACAGCTGAACTTTATATGGGTTTTCTAGCCTTAGTTCAGTGCAAATTCGACCTTGAGGTGAAGACCTGAGTAGTGTGAGACAGACTGGTTGCTAGGGATGTGCTGCCTGGCAATTCAAATGGAAAGACTGTGGTTGTTAGGCAGTGTATCCTGTAGCAATCAGACTGTCCAATATGTTGAAATGGCACAAAAATGACAGCAGAAAAGGGAAAAGCAGTATCACAACAGTCACACCATGTCATTCCCCATCTAAACATGTACATTTTACCATTCTAAAAATATAGAATTTGGTAGGAGACTGCAGGCTGACATTTGTACTCCATATTAATCTGCAGGTGCCCTGCTTAAAGGGACTGCTTAATCAAGAACACCTCTCTCCGTATGACTTATTTAGGCGTTTGGGGGACTATGGGCCACAGCAGAGAGCTGATACGCAAGAGCAGCTCCCGCTCCAGCAGATCCAGCACATCAAAGTATTACATGGTCAGCCGTCCACTTGAGATGTATGGTCAGCTGTAGCATCCCCCAGGGATAACAACTAATCGCCAGATCGGCTGTCTTAAAGGAAGAGTTGTCTTACTTGCTTGTAGTTTATAATCGTTCTATCCTTGATGATGATAATAATAATAATACAATTTTATCATTGATTTCTGGTGACATTGTGGTGGATTGCAAATACCAGCCTGCTTTAAGAACTCCATGCAGATAGTACACCAGTCAGTACATAACTCACCATGTATGTACTGACTGGTGTCACCTGTATATATGTTACTCATAGCCAATTATATCATCTGCATATATCCTATGATGTGTATTTTACCATAACACATATATAATTTGGGACAATAACCCGAGGCTTCAGTGGTCAACTCTTCAGAATGGCGGAAAAATTCAAAAACTTGTACAGAAATCACCCTCAAGTGTTACAGCATTCAGATGCGAACTAGTAGTTTGTGCTTTATGAAAAGCACATTAATCTGTGGGATACGGCTTAATAAGAAAATAGCATTATAACGTATCACAGGTAGCATTCCCTCTCCTAATAGCACATTACCAGGATAAACCCCATGGGCAGTTGTGAACACAATGTTCATTTTGAAGGTTTTCCGGTAGTATTCTGTGTTGAGTGGCTCCCAGGGCTTGAGAACATTTTACGTCTATCCAAATGAGCACGTTAAAGAAACTTCCCAACATCTGAAGTCTAGCGTCACAGTGAATAACTAGTCTCTATATGCAATAACGTTGCCTCGGAGTTGCACAAGCTATACTGCATAATTTAAGGGCATTTTGGAAATTTGTATTTGTGCTGCTAGATATTTTTTTGAGTGTGTGGAAAGTTTCAGTGATAATTGACTGAGTTCTAATAAATACACGGCCAGATCATAGGCAAAGACAAATGGGGCAATTGCACCTCATCGACCTTTAGGTTTCCACCACCCGTTCCCTCTAATCCTTACAGCCTTCCATAGCAGCAAGACATGGGACTAGAATGATCTCCAACAATTTCAACGTTTTACGCAAATTCCACTAATATTTATTAATATTGGTCAGCGCTCCATAATCTTGCCTGCACTACTAACTAGAAGAAATACGGTGTTTATTAGAATAGGAATAGGGGAAAAGCAGCTTCAAGATAAATCTGGCAGCACTTATCTCCTGAGTAAAGAAAGGATCAGGTAAGTTAAAATCCAACATGCCGAAATTTGTTTCCCTTAATAGCAAACATCAGAAGACAGTGGGAATGATCTCATATACATTAGATTGTTGTCCGGCCCTGTTGACATCAGCGGGATCTGCCAACAATGATCTTATGGCCATCATGAGTTACCCATGTACTTATTTGGGTGTGGCCTTCCCCATTCTTGATCCGGTCCTGGACGTATAATATACATCTACCAATTAATCTAGGCAACAGACATAGGATAAAGTTTCAAAGATTGTAAAGAACAAAGCTCATTCTGATCTATGGGAGCATTGATGTATACTGTCAGCTCCAAACTCAACAAGCCCCCGGTGGGCTCCATGAATTTTACAAATTCCACTTTCCCTAGCAGAGATTGGCAGAAGCTCTGGGGATAGGCAGAAAGGGGTCCAGTACCGAACTGTGCTGGGTCTGGAAGTTGAGCGGGTTCAGTTCCCAGCCCCTTAACAGTGGAGTGACCCACATCTATGGCATGCTGCAACCAGTAATGAGAAATAATACGGGTTTTATGGTGACACAACAATTGAAAAATGTATCCAACATGTTAAAATAAATTCTTAGCAGATGGTTAGTAACTTTCCCATGTTAAGTTAATCCGGCCAAAAACTTTTGAGGCAAACTATGGGCAAGCAAGGCAAACTTCTGTTTGTTTTTAACAATATATGGTTGCCATCAAAATGTCTTAATATCTGTAAATAAATAGACAGACAAATTCAGCATGGAAGACAAAGAAATGTGTAAATCACTGATACCCAACTGGAGTGCCAAAGCGAATGAGGCCCATAAGACCTTATTGTGAGGCAGATGGCTCTGATGGAGTGTGGCATTTGACCTGGTTGACGACCAATGGGACAAATAGTTCAGGCTTCTATTATTATTAGATTTATTTAGGAAACAAGGAATAATGTCCTACTTTTACATTTACCATAGATACTCAATTGTTTCATATGGACAGGGCGAGATTGGTTTCAAGGTAGCCTGAGTCTCTAGGAGATCTGAGATCATCCACTTTCAGCATTGACTTATCAATCACAACAATATGTACATGGACCCTGGTGAAATCCCCTTTGTGAATATTTTAAAAGCATATGGGAGGAAACAAAGGCAAATATTAAAGGATGTTCCTGTAACATTAGTGGGATGATATTGGGCTTGACAGGTAACAACTTATCCCCTGCTTAGACCCTTAGGCTTGATTCACACGGGCATGTTCGCTCCGTAATGGACGGAACGTATTTCGTCCGCAAGTCCCGGACCGAACACACTGCAGGGAGCCGGGCTCCTAGCATCATAGTTATGTACGACGCTAGGAGTCCCTGCCTCTCCGTGGATTGAGTGCCCCTGCAAGCCCCAAGACCCGGTAAAGGTTTCGATGATGTAATAGGGAGGATTTTTATTTTTCTTCTTGGGAAAGATTGCTTAAAGGGCCTTTCTGACTCCTAAAATAAGTGGTTCTAAATGGCAATAAAAACATTTGCAATATACTTACTATTGTGGATAGAGATGATCCCAATCTCTACCCACAGCGTTAACATGTCATCCATCGCCATGCAATGACAGGAGGCAGAGCAACCCTATAGTGGCAGCATTCAGAATTAGTTTAGCCCCTTTAGAGGCTGGAAGTCCCTTTAAAGGGCAATGCCGGGATTAGAAAAAAAGGGTCAACATTTTTTTTTGCAGAAACAGTGCCATCCTTTTCTATGGGTTGTGTCTGGTACTGCAGCTTAGCCACATTCACTTGAATGGTGATCTGCTGTGATGCCAGAAACATCCCATAGACAAGAATGTTACCAGAAAAAAAAAATCATCTCTCACGTTGGGTAAAGCTGACAGAGAAGAGTTAAGAGAGAAAATAAATTAAAAAGAAAAAATGCCTTACTAGAACTTTGACATTTTAAGGCAGTGGTCTGTAACCTATGGATCTGTTTTCAAACTACAACTCCCAGTATTTCCTGATACCTTACAGCTACAATAATAAGCTGAGAGTTGTAGTTTTTTTTTTTTACAATTGGAGGGAACACAGGCTGGATACCACTGCTTTAAAGAGGCTCTGTCACCACATTATAACTGCCCTATCGCCTATATAAGGAGATCGGTATAGTAATGTAGGTGACAGTAATGCTTTTTATTTCGAAAAACGATCTATTTGAAAACACTTTATGAGCGATTTTTTTGCTTTATGCTAATGAGTTGGGCGTGTTTTACTTTAGACCAAGTGGGCGCTGTACAGAGGAGTGTATGACGCTGACCAATCAGCGTCATGCACTTCTCTCCATTCATTTACACTGCACTAGCGATATCGTTATGTGCAGCTACATACACAAACAGGGCCGCCATCAGGAATTTCAGGGCCCCCTACAGCAAAATTTTCTGGGCCCCCCTACCGTGGCACCGCCTGTTAACGGTACTCCGTCCAGCACTATATCATGCTACCCAGGGCCGCCATCAGGGGGGGTATTAGGGGTACTGATGTGAGAGGCCCGGCCAAACCTAATTGAAAGTTATTCGTTTTTTTCACCAATAGTATGTCATGAGCTGCGGGCCCCCCTTTCAATTAGGTTTGGTCGGGCCTCTCACATCAGTACCCCTAATACACCCCCTGATGGCGGCCCTGGGTAGCATGGGGGTCGTCATGGGGGCCGTCAAACACCGCCGCCCGTGCGACCGATCGCGCGCACCCGCAAACTCCCGCGCATGCGCACCGGTGACCGCCTGGAACCACGCACCGAATTTTGAGGCAGATTTTGACCTGCCCACACTATCTTGCCGCGTTTTTTGCCCGCGGCGATTGAGGACAGCAGACAAAAAACGCAGCGAAAAATGCATTTTCTGCCTCCCATTGATTTCGATGGGAGGTCAAAGGCAGAACCGCGGCAAGAAAGGACGTGCTGCTTTTTCTTTTTTCCGCGACTGGCTCCCATTGATTTCAGATTAAATCAATGGGAGGCGGTTTTGGAAGTTGTTTGGTGCTGATTCTGACGCAGTGTCCGAGTCAATATCAAGGCCCAAAAACTCTGTGAACTGGGCCTTATTGTTAGGGCTTATTCAGACGAACGTGTAATACATCCGTGCAACGTGCGTGATTTTCACGAGCCTCGCACGGACCTATGTTACTCTATGGGGCCGTGCAGACTGTCAGTGATTTTCACGCAGTGTGTGTCCGCTGTGTAAAACTCACGACATGTCCGATATTTGTGCATTGTTCACGCATCACGCACCCATTGAAGTCAATGGGTGCGTGAAAATCCCGCCCAGCACTTCCGCAGCCGTATAAACTATGAATGAAAACAGAAAAGCACCACGTGCTACAAACACGTGCTACAAACGCAGGGAGATCAAGCGCAGCAAATGGACCCATTGACTTCAATGGGGCCGTTCCCACATGCAGGAGTTTTCACGCAGTGTGTGTCCATTGCGTAAAACTCACTGCATGTCCTATATTGGTGCCTTTTTTACGCACCTATCGCCCATTGAAGTCAGTGGGTGCATGAAAATCATGCACAGCACACGGATGCACATACGCATCAATTCAATTGAAAATAAAAGATTAAAAAAAAGATGTGCTTTGCGAGTGCGTGAATAACGCATGCCCCTTGCAAAGCACACTGATGTGTAATGGACCAGATACACGCACGTTTTTCACATTTTTGTGAATCTGATATGCTCGTGTGAATGTAAAGGGCCTTAAACCAGAGTCATCAACAGGACATGCATCCTGCTGTTAAATCTGTTATACGCTAACTGGCTCACAAGCGTGCGCTTTCTCTTCCGCTCTTACGGGAGTTACAAAGTGCCCGACAAGATGCCCGTCGTCTGTTGGACTTGGCTCAAAAGCGAGCCATCCCGGTGTGCCGTAGCAAGTTTTATGAGTTTGGTAACAAAAGCGGACGCATGTTAGCCAGAGCTTTAAATGCTCGATTGGCCCAATCCCACATATCCAGTATTAAATCTTCCTCTGGCCATGTGGTCCATACGACCCCTGAGATCGCGGACTGTTTTCATGCATTTTATTCTGACCTTTATAATCTTTGGCCCTCCACTGACTCCTTGCCCCCGGATTGGGCCTCTTTCCTCTCTCCTTTCACGCCTTTGTCCAGGCAAGTGTCGGAGGAGCTGGAGGCTGACTTTACCTCGTCGGAGGTCCTTGCGGTTATAAAGGACCTCCCAGGGGGAAAGAGTCCCGGGCCGGATGGATATACTTCCAAATTTTATAAATCATTGACTGACGGTTTAGTACCACTTCTGCTCCGGGCCTTCAATTCGATCTCACCTGACGTCTTGTTCCCCTCGGGCTCCACCTTAGCCCATGTTACGGTTATTCCTAAACCGGGTAAGGATCCCCAGCTCTGTCCCAGTTATCGCCCCATCTCCTTGCTCAACGTCGACCTCAAAATTTATGCCAAGTTGTTAGCTAACCGGCTGAATAAACATCTCTCTGAATTAGTCCATGCGGATAAGGTGGGGTTTGTGCCGGGTCGGGAGGCGCGAGATAACACTCTTAAAACCTTTGATATTGTCCACCATGCCCAGACTCATCACGTCCCCCTCATGATCCTGTCCTTAGATGCCGAGAAGGCGTTTGATAGGATATCCTGGCGTGCCCTTCACCAAACTCTTCAACATATAGGACTGGGACCTTCCTTTATGAGTAAAATAATGGCCCTCTACCATTCTCCATCCGCCCAACTAAAAGTAAACGGCTCCCTCTCTGCTCCATTTGCTATTCATATTGGTACCAGACAGGGTTGACCTCTTTCCTCATTGTTGTATGTCCTCGTTATGGAACATCTTATGGCCTCCATTCGGAACAGCTCGGACATTAAGGGCATTGTCATAGGGGGGACTGAATATAAGTGTTCTGCCTTTGCTGATGACCTATTGGTTTATCTCACGGACCCGCATGTCTCGCTTCCCTCGTTGATGGCCAAGCTGTCCCGCTTTGGAGTATGGTCAAATTTTAAGATTAATTTCTCCAAGTCTGAGGCGCTGAATGTATCCCTTTCAGCCTCGACGCTATCGCGCCTCAAAAATAATTTCCCCTTCTCCTGGCCTGCTAGGGGTATAACATATTTGGGTACACATATAAGCTCTGATCTCTCCCAATTGTTTTCCAATAACTTTATCCCTTTATTAGCCAAATTTCCCACAGATCTCGCCTCTTGGAATAAAAAGGAATTCTCTTGGTTTGGCCGTATTAATATTATTAAGATGTCACTGCTCCCCAGACTGCTCTACCTCCTGCAGACTATCCCTATCTCCATCCCATCCTCTTATTGGCTACGCATCCAACAGTGCTTTGGTTCCTTCATATGGCCAGTTGGTCATCCCCGTTTAAGTAGGACGATTCTTACTCGTTCCAGGGGTGCAGGTGGGGTTCGTCTGCCTTTATTATTTGGCGTCAACTCATGCTCTACTAGACTTTTTCCACAATCATGACTCTAAACTCTGGGTCCGTTTGGCCCAACAGCTGTGTACGCGTACCCTTTCTACATTGCCTTGGACCCTACCTGGGAATAGACCGACTTCCACCTCCTTTGTCATTTTCCATACCCTCTTGGCACTGCGGTCCTCTGGGAGGATGGGCTCACTGGTTGACCCACTGGGTCCTTTGACCCCCGTCACTGACAATCCCGCCTTTCCGGCTGGGGAGGCGCATCTCTCCTTCCTGGGTAGGTTTCCACCAACCCCATGTATTTCACTCAGGTTCTCTCTGATGTTTGTATAGAAAAAAGATGTGGTTATAACTAAACCATACCTAAAGAACCCAAAATTGCAATATAATATAGCACGGTGCCATTTCTGATAAAGATTATTGAAAAAAGAAAAATGATCCAGAAATATAACTAGGCACTCTTGGGTTAGATAAAAATTTATCAAAATATTTTATTTTCAATTCCAGATAATACCGGCAATATTAATATATATAACAAAAGTTTAAAAAATCTCTTGGCCAGGAAAAGAGAACATACAATAGCACCTCTATGCATTAATCAAATCCCCTAATGAATATATAACATACATTATATATATTTTTCTTTAACAAGATTTTGAAAAGAAAGAAATTCAAAAGAAAATCGCTGGGTTGTGTTCACACTTGCGGTTTTCAACCATATATATTGTTTTATCCAAAGAGTGGCCAGAGTTCCTATTTCAAGTGGTTGGTAATGATATTTTGGAGAGAATCTTTTTATATAATATAGTTCTCACCATAGGAAAAATAGCCCTCTTGTATTCAGGGGATAAATTTTGCAGCGTGTTTTTTTCTCTCTTTCTATGAACAGATCCTTGATTTTTATAGGGATCTTATAGTGATAGGTAGTCTATTCATAGACCCTTTGGGTCAGTATGTAGCCCTCGCAATCTTGAATTTTGGAGCAGGGCACTTTTATAGCTCATGTAGGTTTTTACCTTAAACATCCAGCGAGTGCTAGGAAACCATACGTAGGGGCAATCAGCCCAGCAGGTGGAATAGAAGATCTTCACCAAGGTAATATTCACTTATATGGCCATGTATTTCGTTTAAGGCCTCCAAATCTCCACCATCACATCAATCGAAGCTCTCCCCCTCGATACACATCTCTCTGATGTTTCTCTACTCCCACTGGCCATGATCTGCCCCGCTGATACTCCATCGCCACGTCACATTTATGCATACTCCCAGTTAAAACATTTTTACAGTGTCACTAAGCGTAGGGCTCATCTTCACCGGCCACTTACTGATTTTGAGCGGTTATGTGTTTCCACCCGGTCCCCTGCACACGCCATCTCCACACTCTATAAACTACTCCTATCCCAGCGATCCCCTCATCTCCCATCCTTCTGCAGGGCTTGGGAGACAGAATTGGACGCGACATTCTCTGACGCTCAATGGAGACGGTGTTTCTATCTTTCCCAGAAGGCCTCAATAGCCATCCGAGCCCAGGAAACTAGCTACAAGATTATTTCTAGGTGGTATCGAGTTCCTGCTGCCCTACACAGGTGGTACCCGTCTGTGCCGGACGAGTGTTGGAGGTGTGGGGTGTCGGGGGCTTCCATGTCTCACATTTGGTGGAGTTGCCCTAGTTTGCAGAGTTTCTGGGAGGCGGTTCTTAAAATTATAATGGAAGTTACTGGGGTTTTGGTCCTTAATTCCCCCGAGGCGGCCCTTTTATTCATGTTCCCTATGCCGCTACCCATTTACAAATGTTCTTTAATTAGACATCTCCTCCAGGCTGCCAAATCGGTTATACCTCGTAAGTGGAAAACGGCAGTCCCTCCGCTGCTGGATGAGTGGTTCCAGGAGGTTGCTTTGATACACCGAATGGAACACCTTATGGCTCATTCCCCGACCACTTCTATACGGTACCGGGATACCTGGTCTCACTGGCATGCGTTTCTCTCTTCTTCCACCTATCGCACCGTAGTGAACTGAGAAAATCATCCTTTCCTATGAGACTCTGTTAACATTTGGACTGCGTGCTGGTGTTGTGGGGTTTGTTTGCTCTAATCTCGTCTCTGACAGGCGCATGGCTGCTTCTTCTCATTTTATCTATGATGTTCAGGTGCTGGAGTCCAGGTTCGCCACGACCTCCCTTTCTTTTTCCTTGCCCGTGTTTGTTTCCCATTCTATCTTTTCCTTTTCTCCATGTGTCTATTGTGGGTGATCATTGTTTCCTGTTTAATTGCGCATACATGTTCTTACCATTGCTTTTTAGGATGTCTGGGGGGTTGGATTGGTGTATTTTTGTTTCTTTTTGTTACAATGCTCATTTCCTTTCAGCTTCCTCAGACTGCTGTGATTGTATTTTGCGCTGGTTATGGCTTGTGATGTTCACTCTCCTGTTTGGGCTGTGCCTTATTGCATGTTCTTTCTACTAGAGTGACACTTTTTTCGATTGTATGTGTAATTGTTTGTATTAAAATTAATAACAATTTTGAATATGAAAAAAAAAAAAAAATCTGTTATACGCTGACAGGGTAAAGATGCTGGCACACCGCTCACACAGTGCATCAGTATTAACAGAGCTCCACCTAAAAGGCCACGTTCACATGGTTGAAACACTGTATAAAAGTACACAGCGTATCCGCCCTGGATCCCACAGTGAATTCCAGCCGAAAAACTGCACCAAATTGTGGTGCAGTTTTTTACGGAATGTCCGCTGCAGAAAAAAAACAGGTTAATAAAAAAAAAAAAAAAAAGCTTATACGCGTCCCTCTGACATCCTGCAGCCCGGCCTTATGTGATTAGCTGCAGCAGTCACATGGGATGAAACCTCGCCACCCTGGATGGAGAAGTATAGAGGAGGGGTAAGTTTAAGCTTATTTTTCTCTGAGCAGCGATTTTTGCAGAGATAACAGTCTGGTACTTGTCTGCCGGACTGGCAAGGGGGCGTGTCTCTGCTACGGACAGTACAAGAGCTGAAAACGGGAGCGCGCATGCAAGAGATCAGTCTTGCCCTTGTCTGTCGACAGCTGAAAAGTGAAAGCGTGCGCACGCATGCGCACTCTTCTCTCTGCAGCTCTTGAACAGTCCTCAGCAGTGACACGCCTCCTTGCCAGTTCTGCAGACAAGTACAAGACTGTGTGATCTCTTGCGAGAAATCAGTTTTGTCCTTTTCTGCCGGGAGCTGAAGAGTGAGAGCATGCGCGCGCACACACTCTCCTCCATCTCCTGCTGTGATACTGTCCGTAGCTGATTGGACAGTGTCACAGCCATGCTACACACCCCCTTGCCATAACACGCCCCATTGACAGTTCAGGGGGTTATTTAAATATCGGGAACCAAATATAACTGCACCGATATCTAAATAACGGAGGAGGGTAGAAATTTTTTTTACAGTGCCCCTTAGGGTATGTTCACACCCAGTGGTTTCCAACATAATTCGGGCGTTTTACGCCTCGAGTTATGCCTGAAAAAACGCCCCTACTACGCCTACAAACATCTGCCCATTGCTTTCAATGGGAATTACGATGTTCAGCTCCCACGAGCCTTTATTTTACGCGTCGTTGTTAAAATATGACGCATAAAATGGCGTCTCATCAAAAGAAGTGCAGGACACTTCTTGGGACGTTTTTGGAGGCGTTTTTCATTGACTCCGTTGAAAATCAGCTCCAAAAACGGCTGTAAAAAATGCAGCGAATAATGCGAGTTGTTAAAAAAACTTCTGAAAATCAGGAGCTGTTTTCGCCTTAGGGTATGTTAACACGCTGAGTCAAAAACTTCTGAAAATACGGAGCTGGTTTCAAGGGAAAACAGCTCCTGATTTTCAGACGTTTTTTACAGACGTTTTTGGAGCTGTTTTCAATAGTGTCTATGAAAACGGCTCCAAAAACGTCCCAAGAAGTGACCTGCACTTCTTTTTCACTGCCGTTTTAGGCCCAAAAAACGGCCGTAAATAGTTAGTGTGAACATACCCTTAGGCCTTATTTACACGAGTGTGTTAGGGCATGTTCAGACATGGCAGAATTCTGTAGACACTGTTCGCATCAATGCCGCACATAATCTGCGTTGCAGATTCCGTTGCGCCTTTGCCTAAAATGTGAAGTAAAATGCTGCGGATTAGTCATTGCAGATTCAGGTGAAGAGTACATCCTGCTCTCTTTTAAAACATTCCATCTCAGTCTGGCTATAGAACTCGAAACACATAGGTCCAGCCAGAATGATGAAATATCCTGTTTGTGAAAGCAATCCGCAACGCAACACACATAACATCTGCGGGTTTCATTGCGTAATTTTGCAACTCCATTGAAGTCAATGGAGAAATTCTGCCACAAGTACGCATCAAGTCCGCAGCAGCCAGTGTATGCTGCGGACACCAAATTCCGCACCGCAGCCTATGATCCGCAGCGGAGTTGTCCGCAACGTCTGCACGAAGACAACTAAAAAGGTGTGGAAACCAATGGTCTGCTGCGGATTTCCAGTGCAGACTATCTGCAGCGGAATTCTACCTTGTGTGAACGTGCCCTTAAAGAGGCTCTGTCACCACATTATAAGTGGCCTATATTGTACATAATGTGATTGGCGCTGTAATGTAGATTACAGCAGTGTTTTTTATTTCGAAAAACGATCATTTTTGACGGAGTTATGACCTATATTAGCTTTATGATAATGAGTTTCTCAATGGACAACTGGGCGTGTTTTACTTTTTAACCAAGTGGGCGTTGTGGAGAGAAGTGTATGACGCTGACCAATCAGTGACCAATCAGCGTCATACACTTCTCCCCATTCATTTACACAGCACATAGCAATATAGCTATATCGCTATGTACAGCCACATAAACACACTATAACATTACAGCAGTGTCCTGACAATGAATATACATTACCTCCAGCCAGGACGTGATGTGTATTCAGAATTCTGACACTTCTCTGCACTTCTCTTTGATTTACAGCACAGCACAGCGAGATCTCGCTGTAAATAACAGTTTACAGCGTAATCTCGCGAGACTACGCCTGCTATGCTGTAAATCACAGAGAAGTGTAGAGAAGTGGTCAGGATTCTGGATACACATTACGTCCTGGCTGGAGGTAATGTATATTCATTGTCAGGACACTGCAGTAATGTTAATGTGTGTATGTGGCTGCACATAGCGATATAGCTATATGGCTATGTGCTGTGTAAATGAATGGGGAAAAGTATATGACGCTGATTGGTCACTGATTGGTCAGCGTCATACACTCCTCTGTACAATGCCCACTTGGTCAAAAAGTAAAACACGCCCAGTTGTCCATTGAAAAACTCATTAGCATAAAGCTAATATAGGTCATAACCGTCAAAAATGATCGTTTTTCGAAATAAAAAACACTGCTGTAATGTACATTACAGCGCCGATCACATTATGTACAAGATAGGCCACTTATAATGTGGAGACAGAGCCTCTTTAAACGTCCCACGGACCTTTGTAATTCAATGTGGCCGTTCACACAGCCGTTGTTTCAACGGACCGTTTGAAGGGGCTGTGACAAAATAGGACATGTCCTATTTTTTGACGCTTCACGTATCCCTCCATAGACTCTCATCTACGGGGGATGCACGACATCGCGTCCCGCAGCGCTGAGCACGGATGCACCTCGGGCATGAAAAACTGCAGTTTTTCACGCCCGAGATGTGCAACGCTCGTGTAAATAATGCCTAAGGGTATGTTCACACGGCCTGTTTTCAGCCGTTTTTCGGCCCATAAACGTCCCAAAAAACAGCTGAAAAATCGGAAGCAGAATGCCTACAAACATATGCCCATTGATTTCAATGGTAAATACGGCGTTCTGTTCCCACGGGGCGTTTTTTTATGCCTCATTTTCCCCCACAAAAAAATTCATTGACTTAACCCCTTAATGACCGGGCCATTTTGCACGTTAATGACCAAGGATTATTTTTTGTTTTTTCACGGTCGCATTCCAAGAGTCGTAACTCTTTTTTTATTCCGTCGACATAGCCGTATAAGGGCTTGTTTTTTGCGGGAGGAGTTGTATTTTGTAATTGTACCATTTTTAGATGCTTACAATATATTGATTAACTTTTATTAACTTTATTTTAGGAGAGAATTGAAAATAAGCAGCTATTCCAGCATTAATTTTCACGTTATAAATTTACGCCGTTTACTATGCAGCGTAAATAACATGTTAACTTTATTCTATGGGTCGGCACGATTACGGGGATACCAAATATGTAAAGGTTTTATATGTTTTTTCTACGTTTGCACAATAAAAACCCTTTTAGAAAAAAATTACTTGTTTTTGCATCGCCGCGTTCCAAGAGGCGTAACATTTTTATTTTTCCGTCGATGTGGCCGTACGTGGGCTTGATTTTTGCGGGACAATGTGTCGTTTTTATTAGTACTATTTTGGGGTACATAGGACTTATAGATTAACTTTTATTTTATTTTTTATGGGGGGAATGGGAGAAAAGAGAGAATTTTGACGTTGTTTTTTGCGTTTTCTTTGGACGCCGTTCATCCGGCGGTTTAATTAATATGTTCATTTTATTGGTCAAGTTGTTACGAACGCGGGGACACCATATATGTGTATGTGTGATTTATTTTGACCGTTTTACTAAATAAAACCACTTTTTGGGCCAAAAAAGTAGTTTTATTTGACTTTGACTGTAATTATTTATTTCTTTTTTTCACAAACTTTATTTAACTGTTTTACATTTTTTTTTTTAGTCCCACCAGGGGACTTCACTATGCGATGTGCCGATCGCATATATAATGCTTTGGTATACTTCGTATACCAAAGCATTATTGCCTGTCAGTGTAAAACTGACAGGCAACCTGTTAGGTCATGCCTCCGGCATCGCCTAACAGGCAGTTGCGGAAGACAGACCTGGGGGTCTTTGTTAGACCCCCGGCTGTCATGGAAACCCGACGGCGACCCGCGATTTGTTTGCGGGGGCGCCGATCGGGTGACAGAGGGAGCTCCCCCCTCTGTCAAACACATTAAATGCCGCTGTCACTATTGACAGCGGCATTTAATGGGTTAAACTGCCGGAATCGGCGCGCGCTTCGATTCCGACAGTTGCAGCAGAAGCCAGGCTGTGTATAACAGCCGTGCTCCTGCCGCTGATCGCGTGGGTACAGTCTCAGTACCCGCGCCATCACAGGACGGATATATCCGTCCTCCTGCGCGAACTAGCAGCTGCCGAGGACGGATATATCCGTCCTTCGGCGTTAAGGAGTTAAAAGAAAAACAGCTCCAAAAACGGCCATAAAAAATGCAGCGAAAAACGCGATTTTGATTAAAAAACGGCTTAAAATCAGGAGCTGTTTTCCCTTAAAAACAGCTCGGTATTTTCAGCCGTTTTTTGTTTAGCATGTGAACATAGCCTTAATTAGATGGAAGACAACGATAATTTAAAATGTTTATTTGCAAACAAACAAATGTGTTGTGTGAGATATTTTCGCTGCACACTGCTGATTGTGTAAACAGTTTGCTGATCACACCACAGAGAAAGCTTTAATTAGAGGAGAATAATCAGAGAAAACCCAGGTACAGTAATATATTACCTAGGCATACTGCGGCGGCATAGTATTATACAAGCTGGGAACAATATTTTTCTATTTATTTATTTTTTGCATAAAAATGGAAATGCAAATTAGGAAGAATCTTAAGAAGCGACATGGACTCAGATTTGCAATTTTGCAGTTTTTGTAGCTTCAACTCTGAACTACTTTGGAGAAAATATGAACAACCTGTTTATAAACTGATTCACTAATATAATGTTATTACTGGAAATGTGCTTGTAAGCTGCAGGTCCATTCCAGTAATGATCTGATAGGTGTGTTCACACTTTGCATTCTGATGCAGATTTTGCATGCAGTGCTTTTTTAGCCAATAGTATGTTATTTTTTTATTTTATTTTTTTGCTGCAGTCTTATCATGGTGGCAGTTTTAGCCCATGTTCACATTACATATTTTCAGGTGTATATTTCAACACCTAAATCTCTCGTATTACGCTCTGAACTACACTTGAAATATGCCTGCAAACAGCTTCCCATTGCTTTAAATGGGAAATTAACAGTGTCGTTCATATAAAGTATATTTTTATGCTGCTGAATTAAGAATAAGTGACATGTCTTGAAACGTTTACAGGCTGATTTTTTCCCATTGTCAATTAAAAAAAAAAAAACTTCAGACGTCTCAAAGTAAGCTTTAAAAACGCTTGCAAAAAAAAAAAAAACGCATTAAAAATCAGTTTTCTCTTGAAACCAGCCGTGTATTTCTCAGCCTGAACATATGCCATGTGAGCATTGCGTTTATAAAATAATAATTTCCTAGGAAAATTTTCCTAGAACTGATTTTTTTTATATATATATATACAGTTAAAGAGGCTCTGTCACCACATTATAAGTGCCCTATCTCCTACATAAAGAGATAGGCGCTGTAATGTAGGTGACAGTAATGCTTTTTATTTTAAAAAATGATTTATTTTCACCAATTTATTAGCGATTTTAGCTTTATGCTAATGAGTTTCTCAATTGACAACTGGGCGTGTTTTACTATTGACCAAGTGGGCGTTGTACAGAGGAGTGTATGACGCTGACCAATCAGTGACCAATGAGCGTCATACACTTCTCTCCATTCATTTAGTCAGCGTATAGGGATCCTTTTAGATCAGTATGTGCTGTCTTAGGCCTCATTTACACGAGCGTGTGCGTTTTGCGCGCGCAAAAAACGCTGCGTTTTGCGCGCGCAAAAGGCACTTGGCAGCTCCGTGTGTTATCCGTGTATGATGCGCGGCTGCGTGATTTTCACGCAGCCGCCATCATAGAGATGAGACTAGTCGACGCCCGTCACTGTCCAAGGTGCTGAAAGAGCTAACTGATCAGCAGTAACTCTTTCAGCACCCTCGACAGTGAATGCCGAACACAATATACACCAACCTGTGAATAAAAAAAGACTTTCATACTTACCAAGAACTTCCTGCTTCCCCCAGTCCGGGCTCCCGGCCGTTGCCTTGGTGACGCGTCCCTCTCTTGTCATCCGGCCCCACCTCCCAGGATGACGCCGCAGTCCATGAGACCGCTGCAGCCTGTGATTGGCTGCAGCCTGTGCTTGGCCTGTGATTGGCTGCAGCTGTCACTTGGACTAAACTGTCATCCCGGGAGGTCGGACCGGAGTTATCGGTAAGTCAGAACGTCTTTTTTTTTTTACAGGTTCATGGATTTTCGGAGCGGAAGTCACTGTCCATGGTGCTGAACCAGTTTAACGCTTTCAGCACCGTGGACAGTGACTGTCTCCTGACGTCGCGTACCCGAACATTTTTTACCGGTTTCGGTCAAAACGAGTTTGGCCGAACCTGGTGAAGTTCGGTGCGCTCATCTCGAATTTGACACTCCGTTTGGATGTTTGTAAACAGAAAAGCACGTGGTGCTTTTCTGTTTACATTCAGGAGTTTGACAGCTCTTGCACGAATCACGCAGTTCGCACGGAAGTGCTTCCGTGCGGCATGCGTGGTTTTCACGCACCCATTGACTTCAATGGGTGCGTGAGTGCGCGAAAAACGCACGATTATAGAACATGTCGTGAGTTTTTTTCTGCGCACACGCGCTGAGCGCAATTCACGCATCGTCTAAACTGCCCCATTGACTAATATAGGTGCGTACGACATGCGTGCAAACCACGCGCGTCGCACGCGCGTATAATACGCTCGTGTAAATGAGGCCTTATACTAACACATTAACGATACTGAAGTCCACGGGATGTCTATTCACAATCTCGACACTTCGTTAAAGTTTCTGTGGTAGTTACAGCAGAACAACCGTAATCTCGTTGTAACCTGTCATCTACAGCGTAATCTCGCAAGATTACGCTTGCTCTGCTGTAAGTACCACAGAAACAGTAACGAAGTGCAGGGATTGTGAATAGGCATCCCGTGAAATGTCTATTCACTGTCTAAACACTTCAGTATCGTTAATGTGTTCGTATAAGACAGCACATACTGATCTAAAAGGATCCCTATGCGCTGACTAAATGAATGGAGAGAAGTGCATGACGCTGATTGGTTACTGATTGGTCAGCGTCATACACTCCTCTGTACAACGCCCACTTGGTCAATAGTAAAGCACGCCCAGTTGTCCATTGAGAAACTCATTAGTATAAAGCTAAAATCGCTAATAACGTGGTGAAAATAGATAGTTTTTTTTAAATAAAAAGCACTGCTGTCACCTACATTATAGCGCCTATCTCCTTATGTAGGAGATAGGGCACTTATAATGTGGCGACAGAGCCTCTTTAAACACAGATCTAACACTTCTTAGGCTATGTTCACACGGCAAACCAAAAACGGGAAAACAGACCCCGATTTGCATCCGTTTTTTTAGCATCAAGCGTTTTTTGCGGCGTTTGTTACGGCCGTTTTTGGAGCTGTTTTTCTATTGAGTCAATGAGAAACTACTCCAAAAATGGCTCAAGAAGTGACATGCACTTCTTTTTACGAGGCTTTTTTTTACGCGCCATTTTTCGAAAATGAGGCTTAAAAAAAGCCCCGTCGGACAGAACGCCATATTTCCCATTGAAATCAACGGGCAGATGTTTGTAGGCGTTCAGTCCCCGCATTTTCAGCCATTTTTTGGGGCGTTTAAAATGGCACCTACATAAAGTACACCTTGTCCCACAAAAAACAAAGTCTCATACAGCTACCTCGAACAAAAAAGTAAAAAGTTATTAGCGCCGTGAGGCCAATGGCGGATCATCATATGGGCCTGAACCGCACATAATCTTAAAAAACTATGGTCCCGCTTCCAACTGAATCTGCATCCTGCATCCTCGCTCCAGCATTCACTCTGCCGTGAGCGGTTCGGCGCAGGCAGGCGCGATGTAGTGACTTCATCGCGCCTGTCTGCACTGAGTCACTTACGGGACAGTGAAGAGGAGGAGAAGCATCCTCCACCCGTCGTGGGAACGGGAATAGGTAAGTAATTATGTTATTTTTTTATTAGGTACGTACATATGGTGGCATTATACTGTATAGGACAGCTAAGGGGAAGATTATACTGTATGGGGCAGCTATACGGGGGATTATACTGTATGGGGCAGCTATAGGGGGCATTATACTGTATAGGGAGCTATTGGGGGCATTATATTATAAACCAGAGAAAAATAGTCCTTATATATCCACATATGAAGAAATTACATATCTTTATTGATAATAAATACACAGAATAACAAAAAACAGAGAATCTAAAAATGAGTCCTTGACTAAGTCACAGTTACCAATATTGAACGGAATATTAAGTCACATAAGAGTATACAGGTTTAATTGATAATCAAAATTACTCCTACACAGGGTATATCTATAAAAATTTATAAATAATAAGATGTAAATACAAAGAGTACAGCAGACCAGACCATTAGACCGTTTGCCTAAGTGAACTAGTGTTCCTAAGGAAATAGCAAGTGTCCCTATGAATCCAGTAAATGCACTTACCCATATTGAGGAGAATCGTGTGACCCAGAGTGTGGAAGTGCGCACCGATGCGCGTTTCGCTTATAGCTTTCTCAAGGGGTCCATTATAATGGGGGCATTATATTGTATAGGACAGCTAAGGGGAACATTATAATGTATGGGCAGCTATAGGGGGTATTATACTGTATGGGGCAGCTATAGGGGGCATTGTATTGTATAGGACAGCAATGGGGAACATTATACTGTATGGGGCAGCTATAGGGGGCATTATAGTGTATGAGGCAGCTATAAGGGGAATTATACTGTATGGGGCAGCTATGGAGAGCATTATACAGTATGGGGCAGCTATGGAGAGCATTATACTGTATGGGGCAGCTATGTTGGGAATTATATTGTATGGGGGCATTATACTGTATGGGGCAGCTATGGGTGGCAATATACTGTGGGGGCAGCTATGGGGGACATTATACTGTGGGGGCAGCTATGGGTGACTTTATACTGAGCAATTACAAGAGCTGCAGGTTCATGGGGGGGAGGCGCTGTGTAGCCTATATACAAGGGGGGGTGGCGCTATGTGGCACTGTATACAAGGGGGGAATTGCTGTATAGCACTATATAGATGTGTGTGGCGCTCTCTACAGGGGGGGTGTGGCGCTATTTATAGGGGGGTGTGTGTGGCGCAATTTATTGGGGGATGTGTCTGATGCTATCTACAGGGGCTGTGTGTGGCGCTATGTTCAGGGGGCTGTGTGTGGCGCCATCTATAGGGGCTGTGTGTATGTGGTGCTTTACTTTACAGTGTTTGACACAATTATATTCAGGGGTGCAGTCTAAGGTGCTATAATATTTAGGGGCACAGCGTCTGGTACTATTTTATTCAGGGGCGCAGTGTTTGGTGCTATTATATTTAGGGTCAAAGTGTGTGGCACCTTAATAATTTTATCTTTGTTTATAGGTGTGGAAATGTTGCAAAAGTGAGGAGCCAAAGACATCTGAGTGCCAAATTGTGCAGAAATGGGACATGGCCGGGAAAAGTCGTCATGAAGTCTGGACCGGATGGAGTAAAAAAGAGGAAAAAAAACTACGTCGTCACCTGTGAGTCACTAGATTTATAGAGAATCTGTCATCTCTCCTGACATGTTTATTGTTAAAGGGGGAGGGGTGATAACGGGATTCACTGGTTAGTGGCACCCACTATTACTACCGCCTTTATAATTAGGGTCACTAGGGTTATGCCTAGTTCCCCTACCTTTTCCTTATACTAACGTCGATCTAATTGCTTTAGCGGCTACTCAAGGGAATAAGACCGTATAGTGAATAAAGGTAATATTTATTAACATACAGTAATCACTCTCATATGTATAATACAGTAACTAATCACCTTACAGTATAAACACGGTATCAAGATATTATACCGCCACCCACTTACATAAACATACACAGAATACAGTTACGTTACAACACAATAAACATAAGTTACTTGTGATTCTCACACGCTCTCTATCTCTATCCCACTCCCTCCTAATATAACTTTCCCTATACACTAAGGGTTAATACGGGATAAGGAGGAAAAAGGGGAATGGGTTACTGTGTAAAACAGACAGCAAGGGTTAACTCAGGGACTCTGGGACAGCAAGGGTTAACTCAGGGACTCTGGGACAGCAAGGGTTAACTCAGGGACTCTGGGACAGCAAGGGTTAACTCTGGGACTCTGGGACAGCAAGGGTTAACTCTGGGACTCTGGGACAGCAAGGGTTAACTCAGGGACTCTGGGACAGCAAGGGTTAACTCTGGGACTCTGGGACAGCAAGGGTTAACTCTGGGACTCTGGGACAGCAAGGGTTAACTCTGGGACTCTGGGACAGCAAGGGTTAACTTGGGGGGAGCAAGGGGTTAACTTACTCAGGGAGAGCAAGGGGTTAACTCAGGGAAGCAAGGGTTAACTCAGGGAAGCAAGGGTTAACTCAGGGACTCAAGGGTTAACTCAGGGACTCTGGGACAGACTCTGGGACAGCAAGGGGTTAACTCAGGGACTCAGGGAAGCAAGGGGTTAACTCAGGGAAGCAAGGGTTAACTCAGGGAAGCAAGGGTTAACTCAGGGACTCTGGGACAGCAAGGGTTAACTCAGGGACAGTAGGGACAGTATCAAGGGGTTAACTCAGGGAAGCAAGGGTTACAGCAGGAGAGACAGGGTTAAGTGTAGCTGCTGCTACACTTGATACTTAGCGTGACTTTGTGGAGCAGCAGAGACAGCAGCAGGAACCCAGGTCTTTGGAGGAGAGAGAGAGAGTTGAGCCGTCGTGATGTGTGTGTGAGGCAGGCAGGCAGGCAGCTCTCAGCTGATCTTCTTCAGCTTCGGCTCCTGAGCTCGGCTCCTGAGCGTACCGATGCAGGGCTATTTAACCCTGTCGGTACGCTTGCAGCGGGGAGTGTGGCGCTTGCCCCAGGCTAGCATGGGTCGGCATGGTGATAATGTATCACCAGCCAACTCATGAGAGCCCGCACGAGACAGTCCGTGCGCGCGGGAGACTTGAAATGGAGACAGGGGATAACTATCCCTTGTCTCCATGGTTTCCTAACAAAGCAGGGACATGCTAATTGTCCTGCTTTGCTTCCAACCGTATTCATGACCAGGGCTGTTACAGCCCTGGCTCATGATACATTATATGTACTATACATAAACATATATATTATATATATGTGTATACATATATACATATATATATATATACATATATATACACACACACATATAACATATACATACATATATATATATATATATATATATATATATATATATATATATATATATATATATATATATATGGACACTTCCCTTTACAATCCCCCTGTTGTCGGGGACTCGACAATGCAATTTGGGGAAGTGTTTGTGGGGTTCTATTTACCCCCTCAACCTCCCCGGTTACTGGTAATGGTCTGAGATGGAAGGAAGTATACTATTAGACCTAGATATTCGAGATCAGCTATCTCCTCAAGGACACCTTCCCGCCAGTCCTCTGACTCTGGAGTCTCCAAAGAAACGAAACCTCAAAGTTCACAGAATGAAGATGAAATTAAATCTCCTAGTCCATAGAACGAAGTTGAGATAAAACTCACAGTCCATAGAACGAAGCCTCGAAGCTCATCAGACGAAGTTGAAATGAAACCTTCATAGTCCATAGAACGAAGAAACCTTCATAGTCCATAGAACGAAGCCTCGAAGCTCATCAGACGAAGTTGAAAATAAACTCACAGTCCATAGAATGAAGCCTCAAAGCTCATCAAACGAACAAAGCTCATTTGAAAATCTCAAAGTCCATGAACCGCAGATTTCTTGTTCTTTCTTGCTTGGAGTTTCTTCCTCTTAAGTGGCGTCAGCAGGTCTTTCCAGTGGCCGATCCAATTTTAGCATGCCGACCCGTGTAAGGCTACTTGTGCCCTCATATGGTCAGCCTTGGAATGGCTTAGCCCGCCTTTCAACAACCTTTTGTACGTGATCCATTACTTTTCCAACTTTTCCCAGCATCTTGATTGAAGACGAAACAATCTTTGTGGGCCGATATCCAGGTCTTCATCATGGCAGGTTATCATCCCCGAGGAGGAGGTGAGGTCTTGGTACCCAGGAATCTACTGTGGGGTGGAGCATCGCCTTCCATTTCCCCTCTGACATTCAATCCATCATCATATTGACCATACCAGTTCTCAGGTTGAGGTGGCAAATACCTACAAGGGTGTGGGAATACCTTACCTGTCCCTAAGGGTACCTACACACTACCCAATCATACAAACAAAGTGAAAAATAACCAAACATACAAAAATATTCCCCCACCAACCATAGGTCTATGTACATATAGAGATTCATGCTCAAACAGCATCTCACACTACTCCTCCATAAACACGTGCAAGGTACACATGTAAATGAGGTGACTACAGGCTGTAAATATATGCCCGCCTCCATGTACATACTCACTCGCTGTGGGACGGGCACGTCCTCACTGAGTATGCCTATGTTGCGGACACATATCAACACCTAGAATGTCTATATGTACACCTTGAAAATTTTGTACGACCCATTGATTAAGATTTACACTTTACAGATATATATATATATACACATACAATAATAAACAATTCTGGGTCGCAGGACTGTATCACTATGTCCTTAGACCCCGTCTACGAATGTATTCGTGGCTTTCTGCTTGACCTCGTTGTATTTGGTCAACCAGTCCTTTCATTCGTCGGTAGACGCAGAACAGTCCAACGTACATAATCGCCACAAGAGTGAGAAGGATTATCACTGGGTGGATGAGCAAGTTGAAGAAGGAAGTGGCCTTGGGACTATATCCAAACAAGCTCTCCCACCAAGACACTTCCGCGTCCGCGTCAAGGTTGTTCACAATTCCTGTGATCTTTTTAGTGTCATGTTCCAACTGAATAGTGGCTTGGTGTTGGGAATCTTTCAGTTTCTCCAAGATATCCTCTTCCTCATTGAAGTCTAGCAGGAGAGTTCGATGCCAAACCCAAGAGGAATCGTCTGGAGTCTCACAGGGGTGTCTGGACGGATGTCGAGCCTTTTTTCAGGTGTCACTGGAGTTCTTCCCTTCTGATCCGCCACATCAACGCCTAATACGGGATTAAGGGTACAGTATGCTCCTGGGAGGAGTATGCCTCTTTCGGTGCAGTTAGTCGCGTGGCATTCTGCATTAGATACCAGCACCAATATCCTTGACCCATGTCTTGAGGAGGGCATTGGATTAGCCTTCATATCACAGGACCCCTCGGTATCCCAACACTGGTGTCTGTCAGGATATCCGAGGGGAGCTGTGGATGAAGCACTGTTTTTGTGGTTCCTCACAATTCTCAGGTTTGTGAAACTATATCCCTGTCTTACCAAACCCATTATCTTAAAATCAAGATATGGGTGTAATGCCAGGGTTACCTCCCCCTGTCCAAAGTTTCCTAACTCCAGTTAAACACAAAAGAATCAGCCATACTGTTATTCGCTGTATTTAATTGCACTCGCATTAGGCCTCAGATGAAGTTGTGTTACCTGTCTGAACCCCCCAGGTCTAGGTGCACAGAATAACATAAAACACTACACCGTGAACTTATGTTACCTGTTCGCACCGCCCAACCTGAGTTCACAGTATAATAACAACTTCAACGTTATCCTAATAGAGAGCAATTAAAACATTGGGCGCAAATACACCACTATCCAATGGTTGATTCTCCAGTTGTTTTCCTGGAGTGGTTTTCTAATTATGCATTATAAATACAGGCAACAGCCATATAGTATAAATACATATTACTGATAACCAGGGATATACCACAAAAGAATATGTGAAAGAACCACAAAATAAAAACACAAATGAAAACAAACGGACAACTGGGGACAAACACAACAGACCATAAACAACCATTACAGACATAACACCAGACTGAACATGCAATTTATGGCCAACTTCCTAAACTCCTCCCTAGTTGTGGTTGGTCATTTAGACCCTTAAGTACGTGGCGGAGCACATAAGGCTGTAAGGAGACTCTTGTGCAGCCATTTTGTCTAAATCCACGTTTTGTTCTGACGTGGCCATTTTCTATTGCCATTTCACTGGGCTTTCCATGGTTGCTTATGCCGTGGCAGTTCCTTGCAATATGTCCCATCTGACCACATTTAAAGCATTTAACAGGACCACATTTCTTAGTACTCAAAGACTCGCAGTACTTCGCAATGTGGCCTGATCTGGCACATGCAAAACATTTAACAGTACATGCTCTGCTGGACTTAGGGCAGTCAGCAGTGCATGATCTCTTAAAGTTCTGCATGGCCAGGGATACACTTCTAAATATCGTACGCTTACATCTGCGTAACACTTTCGTAACAATGTTACCTTCAGGTTTCTGGATGGGATCATGATTTGTGACATCTGATCCATCACTCTTACTACTCCCCCCTTTTTGCCCTGTAGAGGGCAAACTTACAGCGGAATCAGGGCTTGAAAAAGACAAGGCCGGTAACATTTTTGAGAAATCTTTTATGATGTTTTGCATACTGGCAACCAATTGTGACCTAGCAGCAAGCTCATCATTCAACTTGGCAATGATCGCATCCGTAGATGCTGCCTTAACCTTAAACGCATTGATCACAGCATAAGACCCAGTCAGCCGTGCATCAATATCATCACCACGATTTCTCAAATCTATCACCTGCGATTCCAGCATGCAAATTTGCTGATCTCTACATTGGGCATTCTCTGCCAGTTGTGTCTGCAAATCACAAACCTGCTTCACATTGTTGACACAACAATGGCAGTGAAGATTTGGGGAATCTCTCTTCATTTCTGAGTGATCAGGTTTCCACGTCTCCTCATACACACAGATAAGTTTAGCGAGCATGTGGAGACGTTTGGAGGTTTTGTTAAGAACACTCCTCTTGCTAATACACAACTTATCATGAGCATAAGCCTCGTCCAGCAGAGTGGACCACAGCATTCCTGCTGACTTGTATGTCGTGGGTGTTACTGGATTAAATTTACTGTGTTTGGCGAGGTGTTTAAGTGTGGAGAAGTCCATACTCACTGTTGCAGAAGTCATCTCCGTCTGCGTTGTCCTCCTTGTCACCCGCTGTTTTGAAAAAGGTCCTTTTCTTCCGGAACGCCTTTTCCCGATCAGCTGGACTTCACCGGAAGAACACCGACGTTGATACTTCTGCAAACTCTTTTGTATAAGTTGCTCACTCGCCCGACGATTCGTCGCCGTAGAGCAGCATGCCGCAAAGCAAAATAAAAGACGTTAATACCTCAGAAAATAAAACAAAAAACAATAGGTTCGCTGATCAATTATATCCTGTATCAAGCCTTAAATAAAATTGTGTTACTCGTCTGAACTTCAAAAAGGTCTAGGCGCACAGTATAACCCAACACTACACCGTGTATGTACGTTACCTGTCCACGCCTCGCCGCCTATCTGCAGTTCACGTTTTAACACAACTTTATTGTACAAAAGACAGAAACAATTGAAAGCAGTATGGGCTGGCTCGCCAATGTTAAAGCGGTTACATATATATATATATATATATATATATATATATATATATATAGTCTCCTGGCTGGCTCGCCAATGTTAAAGGGGGAGGGGTGATAACGGGATTCACTGGTTAGTGGCACCCACTATTACTACCGCCTTTATAATTAGGGTCACTAGGGTTATGCCTAGTTCCCCTACCTTTTCCTTATACTAACGTCGATCTAATTGCTTTAGCGGCTACTCAAGGGAATAAGACCGTATAGTGAATAAAGGTAATATTTATTAACATACAGTAATCACTCTCATATGTATAATACAGTAACTAATCACCTTACAGTATAAACACGGTATCAAGATATTATACCGCCACCCACTTACATAAACATACACAGAATACAGTTACGTTACAACACAATAAACATAAGTTACTTGTGATTCTCACACGCTCTCTATCTCTATCCCACTCCCTCCTAATATAGCTTTCCCTATACACTAAGGGTTAATACGGGATAAGGAGGAACAAGGGGAATGGGTTACTGTGTAAAACAGACAGCAAGGGTTAACTCAGGGACTCTGGGACAGCAAGGGTTAACTCAGGGACTCTGGGACAGCAAGGGTTAACTCTGGGACTCTGGGACAGCAAGGGTTAACTCAGGGACTCTGGGACAGCAAGGGTTAACTCAGGGACTCTGGGACAGCAAGGGTTAACTCTGGGACTCTGGGACAGCAAGGGTTAACTTGGGGGGAGCAAGGGGTTAACTTACTCAGGGAGAGCAAGGGGTTAACTCAGGGAAGCAAGGGTTAACTCAGGGAAGCAAGGGTTAACTCAGGGACTCAAGGGTTAACTCAGGGACTCTGGGACAGACTCTGGGACAGCAAGGGGTTAACTCAGGGACTCAGGGAAGCAAGGGGTTAACTCAGGGAAGCAAGGGTTAACTCAGGGAAGCAAGGGTTAACTCAGGGACTCTGGGACAGCAAGGGTTAACTCAGGGACAGTAGGGACAGTAGGGACAGTATCAAGGGGTTAACTCAGGGAAGCAAGGGTTACAGCAGGAGAGACAGGGTTAAGTGTAGCTGCTGCTACACTTGACACTTAGCGTGACTTTGTGGAGAAGCAGAGACAGCAGCAGGAACCCAGGTCTTTGGAGGAGAGAGAGAGAGTTGAGCCGTCGTGATGTGTGTGTGAGGCAGGCAGGCAGGCAGGCAGCTCTCAGCTGATCTTCTTCAGCTTCGGCTCCTGAGCTCGGCTCCTGAGCGTACCGATGCAGGGCTATTTAACCCTGTCGGTACGCTTGCAGCGGGGAGTGTGGCGCTTGCCCCAGGCTAGCATGGGTCGGCATGGTGATAATGTATCACCAGCCAACTCATGAGAGCCTGCACGAGACAGTCCGTGCGCGCGGGAGACTTGAAATGGAGACAGGGGATAACTATCCCTTGTCTCCATGGTTTCCTAACAAAGCAGGGACATGCTAATTGTCCTGCTCTGCTTCCAACCGTATTCATGACCAGGGCTGTTACAGCCCTGGCTCATGATACATTATATGTACTATACATAAACATATATATTATATATATGTGTATACATATATACATATATATATATATACATATATATACACACACACATATAACATATACATACATATATATATATATATATATATATATATATATATATATATATATATATATGGACACTTCCCTTTACATTTATTATCCTTGTATTTCACAAAAAGTCTTTGTGCAGTCCAGGACTGATAGACAAATAAGTGTTACTATTCCCCTTGTCAGGAGAATGTGTCACTACACGGTGTGATACTGTCAGCGATGGTTGGAGACTGTCAGTATGTGGGGACACAGCCTTTTGACAAGGGGAGTCGTAATACCCATTTGTTAATATCTGGGCAAAAAGGAAGCGTTAACAATAGTTACAGGGTGGCGGTGGAGAAGGGGGGCCCAACTTTGGGTAACAGCCCAGGGCCTATGGTCTACTTAATACGCAAGGCCAAAATTGCCCGTATCTTTAAGGGGTTAAGAAACACTGTAATATTATTAAAGCATATTAAACTTTATATTTCTGCATAGCATAGTGGGACTCTCAGATTTAGGAGACCTAGACATCAGCCTCCTTAAGGTATGTTCACACACAAAACTCAAAAACGTCTGAAAATACGGAGCTGTTTTCAAGGGAAAACAACTCCTGATTTTCAGATGTTTTTTAAGCCAATCGCGTTTTTTGCTGCGTTTTTCGCTGTTTTTTTACGCCCATTTTTGGAGCTGTTTTGTATAGCGTCTATGAAAAAATGGCCCGTCGGAACAGAACGCCGTCTTTCCCATTGAAATCAATGGGCAGATGTTTGGAGGCGTTCTGCTTCCGATTTTTCGGCCGTTTTTCGGGCGTTTACGGCCGTGTGAACATACCCTTATATGTTACCACAAGCAGGGATGGACATACCAGTAGTGCAACCAGGGGCCCAGCAGGTAAGGGTGACCACTATCACCTTAAAGAGGCTCTGTCACCAGATTTTGCAACCACTATCTGATATTGCGGCAGATAGGCGCTGCAATGTAGATAAGAGTAACATTTTTATTTTTAAAAAACGAGCATTTTTGGCCAAGTTATGACCATTTTTGTATTTATGTAAATGAGGCTTGCAAAAGTCCAACTGGGCGTGTTTAAAGTAAAAGTCCAACTGGGCGTGTATTATGTGCGTACATCGGGGCGTTTTTACTTGTTTTACTAGCTGGGCGTTCTGACGAGAAGTATCATCCACTTCTCTTCAGAACGCCCAGCTTCTGGCAGTGCAGACACACAGCGTGTTCTCGAGAGATCACGCTGTGTCGTCACTCACTTCCTGCCCCAGGTCCTGCATCGTGTCGGACGAGCGAGGACACATCGGCACCAGAGGCTACAGTTGATTCTGCAGCAGCATCGGCGTTTGCAGGTAAGTCGATGTAGCTACTTACCTGCAAACGCTGATGCTGCTGCAGAATCAACTGTAGCCTCTGGTGCCGATGTGGCCGACACGATGCAGGACCTGGGGCAGGAAGTGAGTGACGTCACAGCGTGATCTCTCGAGAACACGCTGTGTGTCTGCACTGCCAGAAGTTGGGTGTTAACGAACAGAAGTGGATGATGCTGATTCGTCAGCATCATACACTCCCATTCCTAACGCCCAGCTAGTAAAAGAAGTAAAATCGCCCAGATGTACACATATAATACACGCCCAGTTGTACTTTTACTGTAAACACGCCCAGTTGTACTTTTGCAAGCCTCATTTGCATAAATACAAAAATGGTCATAACTTGGCCAAAAATGCTCGTTTTTTAAAAATAAAAACGTTACTCTTATCTACATTGCAGCGCCGATCTGCTGCAATAGCAGATAGGGGTTGCAAAATCTGGTGACAGAGCTTCTTTAAAGAGGCTCTGTCACCAGATTCTCAAATCCCTATCTCCTATTGCATGTGATCGGCGCTGCAATGTAGATAACAGTAACGTTTTTGTTTTTTTTAAAACGTTAATTTTTGGCAAAGTTATGAGCTATTTTTTATATATATATATATATATATATATATATATATATATATATATATATATATATATATATATATGCAAATGAGCTTTGAAATGGACAATTGGGCGTTTTTTTTTCGTTATGTCCAACTGGGCGTGTATTGTGTTTTTAACTGGGTGTGTTTACGTGTATGACGCTGACCAATCAGTGAGCAGTCAGCATCATACACTCATCTCCATTGATTTACACAGCAGCGATGTGCAGCCACATACACAGAGATTAACGTTAATCAAGTGTCCTGATAATGAATATACATGACCATCCAGCCTGGACGTCATGTGTACTCAGAATCCTGACACTTCTGAATCTTTTCTTTGAGATTTCCAGCAAGGGAAACAAAATCTCGTTTACCTCCGTAATCTCGCGAGATTACGCGTGGCTTGCGGGAATCTCACAGAAAAGAGTCAGAAGTGTCAGGATTCTGAATACACATGACGTCCAGGCTGGATGTCATGTATATTCATTATCAGGACACTCGATTAACGTTAATCTCTGTTTATGTGGCTGCACATCGCTGCTGTGTAAATGAATGTAGAGGAGTGTATGATGCTGACTGGTCATTGATTGGTCAGCGTCATACACGTAAACACGCCCACTTAAAAACACAATACACGGCCAGTTGGACATAACGAAAAAAAAATGCCCAATTGTCCATTTCAAAGCTCATTTGCATATATATAAAATAGCTCATAACTTGGCCAAAAATTAACGTTTTTTAAAAAACAAAAACGTTACTGTTATCTACATTGCAGCGCCGATCACATGCAATAGGAGATAGGGATTTGAGAATCTGGTGACAGAGCCTATTTAAGGCCGGGTTCCCACGTAGCGTAAATGCTGCTGAATTTCCGCAATGAAATTCTGTGCAGAAATTCTGCAGCATTTACAGTAACCGTAAAGTGGATGAGATTAAGAAAGTCTCATGCCCATGCTGTGGAAAAATTGCAGCGTAAACGTTAATAAATTTACCTGCGATGCAGAATTTTAATCCGCAGCATGTCAATTCATGCTGCGTTTTCGTTGATTTTCTGTTGCGGGTTTTCCTAATTGAATTCAATGGGGATGCAAAACCCGCAACAGAAAGCCAAGCATTGTGACATTTGCGGTGGATCCGCAGCGATTCCCCTTCAAAAATCGCAACTCCGGAAAAAAAAAAAAAACATACTTACCCAGAACTCTCTCCTTCCTCCAGTCCGGCCTCCTGGCATGACGTTGCATCCCATGTGACCGCTGCAGCCAATCACAGAAGTGGGAGGGGGTAAGTATGATTCTTTTTTTTATCTCCCCAGTGCTTTTTTCCGCAGCGGAAATTCCTTTAGAAAAACCACGCCACAATGTGGTGGAATTTTTGGGACGGAAGGTGCTGCGGGTTCCAGGTCGGATACACTGCAGGGTTTTTACGCAGCGCATCCGACCTGCATGAACCTGACCGTAAGCAGCATTCTTCTGTCTAGTAGATTGCATAAAAATGCCTGAGCTATTTATTGCTAACAATTACTGATAGATTGTAAGAAAGACAAGAGGTGATTTATGATGAGATATTGAAGAGCAAAGGCCCCATATAGTGTTCTTGCACAGGGGCCCCGAGCTGTCTCTGTCCACCACTGACCAAAAGACTATAAAAAAAACCTCTTTATTTCACTGCTTGTACTTACTGGGGGTACACTGCAGAGCCTCATTCAAAATAGCAATAGCTATTACATATTTGCTATAGGCACAAAATATACAACAAGTCATTCAAGGGGAAAATGTATATTATACGAGTATATGCCATTGTTATTAAGTGATTAAAAAAAAGACATTAAAAAAAATGGAAAGTAACAGGTTCTCTTTAAAAGCAGACTTGTCCATGAGACAACATGTAAGATGGTGCTTTATAATTGTATAAATGGGATGTTTTCGGAGGTGTATGCACACAGCATCTTCTCAACAGTGTGTGGTTTTATTACAGCAATAATAATCCCAATGATACAACTACATGAGGTTTATTATTGTGTTTTATGACTGGCGCACTTATCGAGCATGACAGCAGAGGAAAAAATAAAACCAAACAACAAAGTTCTTTGTCAAAGAAAGGAGACAAGGACTTGACAACATTAAGCATCTTTTCCGGAACCTGCAGCAACCATTCTTAGAGAAGATTCAGAGGCATGCATATAGGCCGGCTGTGAACTATTGCCACTGTGCCCCAGTGAGCCAGAATAATGAAGAAAAATAAATATAATGCATAATATATAAAGCTATGAGGCCTCTAGAAAATGCTCATTATGCAGGTTTTTTAGACAATGTATATCACCTCATGAATACGGTCGTATTGCGGCTCTACAAAATATGAGTAGTACGGAGCTGTAATACAGCACCCATAGAATTCGGTACACCCATACAGTTTTCATACTGAGGCACATGGAGGTTTTTCTCTTGGATATATGTGCATTATGTTCTATTGGATGCCGCATTAGAGAAGTATTCCCCATAATAAAATGCCATATGGAGGCCCAATTTTGCAGCACACATAGTGCCTATGGCTCTGTAGTATGGACTGTGTGTGCCACCACAGGAGGCCTAAGATCCTGGTTTTGAGGTAAATTACAGCCTATGGGCTATATAAGTATGACCTACACAGAAAGGCCAGAGACAGGGTAATGGCCACTCTGCACACATCTCAGTATGTAATGAGCGGTTTTATCCTCTAGAGCAGTATACACAAAGCAGTTGTTGCTTTGCTTTTTTCCAGAAGAGTAAGTATATTAAATAATCATAATCCCCACTTTCATTAAAATGAATAGAATTTTGTCTTTGATACTAACAGTTGATAATAATAATATAATATTGTTTAACCCCTTCCCACACCATGACGTAACAGTCAAGGGCCTCAGGTAGTTTGGCGTATTATCACATGGCAGTGCCTGCACAATCGCTGGAGGGAGGATGGCTGTTATACTAAGCTGAACCTCGTTCGTAGCTCCCGGGATTGAAGAAAACTCTGATCCTAGCAGTTAACCTGTATAGTACAGTACAAGGGGGAGCCCCTTATACGAGTGATCACCAGCTCATACCGACATGTGTGCCGATGCTGGCGTCATTATGGAAACGGATAAAGGTAAAATCTTGCACAGGCATGCCAGTATACTGTAATAAAAAAAATAATCCAAAGTGAATCTCTAAATAAAAAATAAAGGGGGGAATTTATTAAGACTAGCGTTTCATACACCAGTCTTAATCTAAACAGTTCTGGAGTAAGATGTGCCTAATTTATTAAGTGGCGCACTCCTATTAATAAATTAGGCGCATCTCTAACTGTCCATGCGCCATAAAATCAAATCTACGACAGCTATGAACTGGCATAGATTTGCGCTATAATTTCTACCAATTTCTGGTGCAAATTTTAATAAATATGATGGGCCGCGGCTGAGGAAAGTTATTAATTCCAGAATGCCGAAATGAAAAATCTAAAAATGTTATTACTAGCTACTTGGTTTTCAAGGTGGATCCATAAGAAAAGAGGAGCACATAATACATGTATATACATAACACATATATTACAAATACTGTATATATGTTTTCTGCCCTGTATATCATACACGTTCCTTGTGCAGTGGACATGACTGATACAGCATTCATTATTTTTAATTTCATTCAATCTTTTTCCCATAGGAACAAGCCGTTAAGATATGCCCTATTAGGCCGGGTTCCCACAGGTCAGATACGCTGCAGCATATCCGACCTGGAACCCGCAGTACATTCCGTCCGAAAAAAATCGCACCACGTTTTCTGTGCGTAGTCCAGCCTCCGTGGATGACGTTGCAGGCCATGTGACGCTGCAGCAGTCACATGGGATGCAACATCATCCCAGGAGGCCGGACTGCAGGAACAAGGAGGGCGTTCTGCGGAGTTGTGATTTTTGCGGCATAATCGCTGCGATTCCGCCGCAAAAGTTGCAACACTTGGCTTTCTGCTGTGGGTTTTGCATCCCCAATGAATTCAATGGGGAAAACCCGCAACAGAAAATTAAAAAAAAAAGGCATAAATTGACATGCTGCGGATTTAAATTCCACACCGCAGGTCAACTTATTAACGTTAACGCTGCGGTTTTTTTCCGCAGCATGGGCATGAGATTTTCTGAATCTCATCCACTTTGCTGCTACTGTAAATGCTGCAGAATTTCCGCACAGAATTCCGTTACAGAAACTCTTAAGCATTTACGCTATGTGAGAACCCGGCATTAGGGTATATGGACATAGGGTCCGCCCTCTCTATGTGCCAGAACAGAGAGCCGATCTGTAAGGGCGCCCCCTGCTCTGGCTGACCTGTCACGTCTATGCATTACATGGACAGCCATTCATTTTAATAACCGGCATGTCATGCCACATTTTCCCTGTAGCTCCAGTGTGGCTGGCCACAGCTTCTCCGGGCAATTACAGTTAATTGCTGGGGGTGAGAGGAGATGGACGCATGGCGATCAACCGGATTCTTTTTGAAAAGCGGTTGTCTTCGTGGTATTTTTTGTCCCATTAATTCTACTTTTGAGTTATTCAAAATTGTAATGTGGAAAAGGCGTTATACTAATTTAACTGAGATTAAACTTGAATCCGGTAACATGCAATACACAGCCATGTTTTTCTAAACACATTTAACCACTTTAATCTTATGACTGTATAATAACCAATTAAAAAAAAAACAGAGTAGCCATAATTTGTCTAATCCAGAACACTATAGGATGCAGTATATTGCATTCTATTCATAAGAATGGAAGATTACCGTGTAGAGATGTAGACAGGGGCTTTGGTGTTCAACTAATTTTCCAACATGCACGACAATGGCTGTCTCAGACAGAATGCATGGTTATCTTAATGGTCTTTGTCTTCAGTGTATACACAATGACTTATTAGATCAGTGGCCTGACATGACCTGCAATGGACGTAGCCTGTCTACAATTCTAGGGAAGAATGCCTTAGGAATACAGCATCTGATGGAACATGGCAACGTTTCTTTTTCTGTCAAATTCTTACTCATTCCTACAGAAAAAAACTCTGTATGAAATTAGTCATATGGTGGTAAAGTATGGCCCCATTGAAGTCTGTGGGTGCCCAATTATTGCTGCATACAGCTCAGAAGTTATACAAAGCCATAACACGGCCATGTACATGAATCCTTAAAGAGGCTCTGTCACCAGATTTTGCAACCCCTATCTGCTATTGCAGCAGATAGGCGCTGCAATGTAGATTACAGTAACGTTTTTATTTTTAAAAAACGAGCATTTTTGGCCAAGTTATGACCATTTTTGTAGTTATGCAAATGAGGCTTGCAAAAGTCCAAGTGGGTGTGTTTAAAAGTAAAAGTCCAAGTGGGCGTGTATTATGTGCGTACATCGGGGCATTTTTAATACTTTTACTAGCTGGGCGCTCTGAAGAGAAGTAACATCCTCTTCTCTTCAGAACGCCCAGCTTCTGACAGTGCAGATCTGTGACGTCACTCACAGGTCCTGCATCGTGTCGGCCACATCGGCACCAGAGGCTACAGTTGATTCTGCAGCAGCATCAGCGTTTGCAGGTAAGTCGATCTTACCTGCAAACGCTGATGCTGCTGCAGAATCAACTGTAGCCTCTGGTGCCGATGTGGCCGACACGATGCAGGACCTGTGAGTGACGTCACAGATCTGCACTGTCAGAAGCTGGGCGTTCTGAAGAGAAGAGGATGATACTTCTCTTCAGAGCGCCCAGCTAGTAAAAGTATTAAAAACGCCCCGATGTACGCACATAATACACGCCCACTTGGACTTTTACTTTTAAACACACCCACTTGGACTTTTGCAAGTCTCATTTGCATAAATACGAAAATGGTCATAACTTGGCCAAAAATGCTCGTTTTTTAAAAATAAAAACGTTACTGTAATCTACATTGCAGCGCCTATCTGCTGCAATAGCAGATAGGGGTTGCAAAATCTGGTGACAGAGCCTCTTTAAAGAGGCTCTGTCACCACATTATAAGTACCTTATTTCCTACATAATCTGATCGGCGCTGTAATGTAGGTAACAACAGTGGTTTTTATTTTGAAAAACTATCATTTTTTTAGCAAGTTATGAACAATTTTAGATTTATGCTAACCAAAATTAAAGGAATCTTCTGTCATCAATGCCACTGTCTCTGTCATAATCAGATTGGAAAAATGTTTCCAACTGCGGCCAACCATCCACTACTGCTGACTGCTCGAAAGAACACACTGCCTAAATAACTACTTTATATCAACTCTTGAGCGAGAAGCTCTGCTTTTTTATGCTTATAGTGCAGACATTTTATTGCCGCTATAAATGCAGGTGTAAAATACTGACAAGAGATTGTTAGTATGAAGTAAAGAATGCTGCAGAACTGTTTCTGTGTTAACTGACAATGAAATATGTCTCACTGATAAGATGGCTGAATATAACCTGTGGGACGTATAACAAGTCGTAATATTGGCGACTGGGAAATTATATCATTCTTACTTATATTTGCTTCTTTTGGACACAGCCGGGTCTTTGATGCTGGGAGAGCATGGTGTGCTGTTGTTTGGCATAGTAAGCAGGGTAGCCCGCTCTATGAATTATCAAGGCGTCACAAATAGGCTTCTACCTGGCTATACACGCTGCGCCTCATGACGTACACACTATCCCTCCATGTTTCACACACTGGCACCCCATTATTCATTTATTTTTATTTATGCACTTTACTCATTACTGCCCCCTATATTTCACCCCTGTGGAAAAAACAAAACAAATGGGTATGTATAAGGCAACAAGATGTAACTATCAAGGAATAGCCATATCAGTATACGAAAGAATCTCTGTTTATTAAATACAAAAAAGCACTACATAAAAGTTAAAAACATTTAAAATAGCATAAAGAATGCCATGTATATATCACTGAAGGGGGAATACCACAATGATAAGTGGCTAGCAAATAGCTACCTCCTTACACTCACCTAAGCCCCCAGAGCAGGCATGCAATGCATATAATCTTGACAAAAGTGTGTAAAAATGTTGCACCGAATAGGCATCAGATCAGCATGTCCTGTGTCTCAAGCTCCCCCATATAGCTTGAGACACAGGACATGCTGATCTGATGCCTATTCGGTGCAACATTTTTGTAGGCGTAATGGAGCCGTTTTTTCAGGCGTAATTCGAGGCGTGAATTACGTCTGAAAACAGTGCGTGTGAACATACCCTTAGTCATTCACATAGAAACTGTTCATGCATCAAACATTCAGCATATGCAGAGGTGTAGCTATAGACTTATTCATTGACCGGTAGCAGCACTAGACTAGGCATATCATGCCCGATCACCTGTCCTGTGTAAGCGCGCATGCCTGGGCTGTCCTAGCCATAGCGTTGGATCGTGGCTACATTGAGACTGGTTTCCGTTGGCGGTGGCCTCATACACACCCCCACACGCCCACAGGCTGGTTAGATCTCAATGCCCTTTTTTGTTGTGGTTTGGCCAACTAGGCGTGGGCCGCTGGATTCACCGGTTACGTGATCGGACCTGCGGTCATGTGACTCCGTCTGGATTGGTTAATCCATCCGTCTGATGTAATTTGGTCACTTGACCTGTCACATGACGTTGGCATAAACATCTATACTGATTGAATACATGATCACTGCTTCTACACTGCCCGGCCCTTTCAATCAAAGAAGCTAGGGAGGGAGGGACGGACTAGGGATAGACGGTAGAGAAGTTCAGAGAAACGGTAACGCCCTCGTTGTTCCAAAAATTCCATTTGCATATGAAGAATAAAGATATTATTGTTGCAACGGAGCCGCTCAGCTGAAAAATGAAAACAGCGTTATATTCAGGTGAGGCTGCACTATATTATTGGGCCGCTGCTTTTATAGGCCAATTTCTGGTAACAGACTCTCTTTAAGAAAAACAAGGAGTAGGGGACATACCTGATGAGGTATTGACTAAAATGCCGCCATTCTCTATTTGGGGTGTCCGTGCTGAACTCACATGCTGTCCGACCCTAAAGAGTGTGTGTGTCTATGCGCATCTGCGTCATCAAGTATGCCGGATCTGGGGGTTGGACAACACACACGTAGTGGGCCCACCCTCTATAGCGTCTAGATTTGTTCAGGGAAATCTTGCCCCTGCTTCCTGTACATGGTGTATAAATATTGAATCTGTTCTTTTGTAGAATTATTATTGTTTTTTTAGGTAACCATATTTTACAATCTCAATTTAGATACCTGTAAATACCAGTGAATGGTTATACTTTAAAATTGCCAGTGTTACGAAATATGTGTGTTTTTATATATATATATATATATATATATATATATATATATATATATATATATATATATATACAGTGAAGGAAACAAGTATTTGATCCCTTGCTGATTTTGTAAGTTTGCCCACTGTCAAATTCATGAACAGTCTAGAATTTTTAGGCTAGGTTAATTTTACCAGTGAGAGATAGATTATATTTAAAAAAAAAAAAGAAAATCACATAGTCAAAATGATATATATTTATTTGCATTGTGCACAGAGAAATAAGTATTTGATCCCCCTACCAACCATTAAGAGTTCAGCCTCCTCCAGACCAGTTACACGCTCCAAATCAACTTGGTGCCTGCATTAAAGACAGCTGTCTTAAATGGTCACCTGTATAAAAGACTCCTGTCCACAGACTCAATTAATCAGTCTGACTCTAACCTCTACAACATGGGCAAGACCAAAGAGCTTTCTAAGGATGTCAGGGACAAGATCATAGACCTGCACAAGGCTGGAATGGGCTACAAAACCATAAGTAAGACGCTGGGTGAGAAGGAGACAACTGTTGGTGCAATAGTAAGAAAATGGAAGACATACAAAATGACTGTCAATCGACATCGATCTGGGGCTCCATGCAAAATCTCACCTCGTGGGGTATCCTTGATCCTGAGGAAGGTGAGAGCTCAGCCGAAAACTACACGGGGGGAACTTGTTAATGATCTCAAGGCAGCTGGGACCACAGTCACCAAGAAAACCATTGGTAACACATTACGCCGTAATGGATTAAAATCCTGCAGTGCCCGCAAGGTCCCCGTGCTCAAGAAGGCACATGTACAGGCCCGTCTGAGGTTTGCAAATGAACATCTGGATGATTCTGAGAGTGATTGGGAGAAGGTGCTGTGGTCAGATGAGACTAAAATTGAGCTCTTTGGCATTAACTCAACTCGCTGTGTTTGGAGGAAGAGAAATGCTGCCTATGACCCAAAGAACACTGTCCCCGCTGTCAAGCATGGAGGTGGAAACATTATGTTTTGGGGGTGTTTCTCTGCTAAGGGCACAGGACTACTTCACCGCATCAATGGGAGAATGGATGGAGCCATGTACCGTCAAATCCTGAGTGACAACCTCCTTCCCTCCACCAGGACATTAAAAATGGCTCGTGGCTGGGTCTTCCAGCACGACAATGACCCGAAACATACAGCCAAGGCAACAAAGGAGTGGCTCAAAAAGAAGCACATTAAGGTCATGGAGTGGCCTAGCCAGTCTCCAGACCTTAATCCCATCGAAAACTTATGGAGGGAGCTGAAGATCCGAGTTGCCAAGCGACAGCCTCGAAATCTTAATGATTTACAGATGATCTGCAAAGAGGAGTGGGCCAAAATTCCATCTAACGTGTGCAAACATCATCATCAACTACAAAAAACGTCTGACTGCTGTGCTTGCCAACAAGGGTTTTGCCACCAAGTATTAAGTCTTGTTTGCCAAAGGGATCAAATACTTATTTCTCTGTGCACAACGCAAATAAATATATATAATTTTGACTATGTGATTTTCTGTTTTTTTTAAATATAATCTATCTCTCACTGGTAAAATTAACCTAGCCTAAAAATTCTAGACTGTTCACGTATTTGACAGTGGGAAAACTTACAAAATCAGCAAGGGATCAAATACTTATTTCCTTCACTGTATGAGACTAATACACTAATTAGTGTGTAGGGACAATTTGGGGCATGTAATAGTTAAAATTTTGATCTAGCCGATGCATATAATATGTGTTAAGGATCTGCCAGGCACAGCTTCTGTATCTACGCCCATAGGTAATCAGTCTGCACCTGCTTCTATGTCTGTGAGACTGACTCCATCTTCCACCACTCAGGATGGCAGGCTTAGGAGTGGGAGAGCCTATCACAGCCTGGCCAGACGGAGCTAGCTCCCTCCCTCTGTCTATTTATACCTGCCTTTCCTGTTCCTCCTTGCTTGTGATTCTTCTCGTTTGGTTTCCTGGCCCTGCTGCAGCTTCTTGAACTATTTGACCCTGCTTCATATTGACCTTGGCTTACTGACTACTCTCCTGCTCTGCGTTTGGTACCTCGTACACTCCTGGTTTGACTCGGCTTGTTCACCTCTCTTGTTGCTCACGGTGTTGCCGTGGGCAACTGCCCCTTTTCCCTTGCTTCTGTGTACCCTTGTCTGTTTGTCTGTCGTGCATTTATTGAGCGTAGGGACCGTCGCCCAGTTGTACCCCGTCGCCTAGGGCGGGTCGTTGCAAGTAGGCAGGGACTGAGTGGCGGGTAGATTAGGGCTCACTTGTCTGTTCCTTACCCCCGTCATTACATAATCACAAGCCCATATACCTAGTCTACCCTGGTCCCTCACACCACTATGGACCCCCTTGAGACCCTGGCTCAGCAAATGCAGGGTCTCTCCCTACAGGTCCAGGCCCTGGCTCAGAGGGTCAACCAGCCTGATGCTACCATGGTAGTGCCCCTCACCTCACCTCTTGAACCCCACCTCAAGTTGCCTGACCGGTTCTCAGGGGACCGGAAGACTTTTCTCTCCTTTCGGGAGAGTTGTAAGCTCTATTTTCGTTTAAAGCCCCACTCCTCAGGTTCTGAGAGCCAGCGGGTGGGTATAATTATGTCCCGGCTCCAGGAAGGGCCCCAAGAATGGGCCTTCTCCTTGGCTCCTGACGCCCCTGAACTTTCCTCCGTTGATCTTTTCTTTTCTGCTCTCGGACCCATTTATGACGAGACTGACAGGACTGCCTTTGCCGAGAGTCAGCTGGTGATCTTACGTCAGGGTAAGAGACCTGTTGAGGAATATTGCTCTGACTTTAGGAAGTGGTGCGTAGCTTCTCGGTGGAATGACCCTGCCTTAAGGTGCCAGTTTAGGTTGGGTCTGTCGAACGCCCTGAAAGACCTGCTAGTTAGCTATCCCTCTTCTGACTCCCTAGACCAGGTTATGGCTTTAGCGGTACGACTTGACCGACGTCTCAGGGAACGACAACTTGAACGTTTTTGTGTTTTCTCCTCTGACTCCCCCATGATGCCTCCCGAGGTTCCGTTGCTTCGTTCTTCCACGGAAGACTCGGAGGTACCTATGCAACTCGGGGCCTCCGTGTCCCCCCAACAACGTAGAGAGTTCCGCAGGAAGAATGGTCTCTGCTTCTATTGTGGGGATGACAAGCATCAAGTGAACACCTGTCCTAGGCGTAAGAATAAGCAGCCGGAAAACTTCCGCGCCTAAGTGATCATCGGGGAGGTCACTTGGGCGCACAGGTATTTCCCGTAAATATGAAACGTAATAAAATCTTGCTTCCCTTTCAGGTCTCTTTTGGTGGTAGGTCTGCTACCGGCAGTGCCTTAGTGGATTCAGGGTCTTCTGCTAATATCATGTCTGTGGAATTTGCTATGTCTCTAGCTATGCCTTTGATTGATTTGCCTAAACCTGTCCCGGTAGTGGGTATCGACTCCACTCCTCTTGCTAATGGTTATTTTACACAGCATACCCCTGTTTTTGAACTCCTTGTTGGCTCCATGCATTTGGAGCAGTGCTCTGTACTGTTAATGCAGGGATTATCGTCCGATTTGGTTTTAGGCCTTCCCTGGTTGCAGTTGCATAATCCCACGTTTGACTGGAATACTGGGGATCTTACCAAATGGGGTAATGAATGCTTGACGTCATGTTTTTCTGTTAATTCTATTTCTCCCCCTGAGGAGGTGAACACGCTACCTGAGTTTGTTCAGGACTTCGCTGATGTTTTCTCTAAGGAGGCCTCCGAAGTGTTACCTCCTCATAGAGAATACGATTGCGCTATCGATTTGGTACCAGGAGCTAAGCTCCCTAAGGGTAGGATATTTAATCTCTCTTGTCCCGAACGTGAAGCCATGAGAGAGTATATCCAGGAATGCCTGGCCAAGGGTTACATTCGCCCCTCTACTTCTCCGGTAGGTGCTGGCTTCTTCTTCGTAGGGAAGAAGGATGGTGGTCTTAGGCCATGCATTGACTACCGTTACTTGAATAAGGTCGCTGTAAGGAACCAGTATCCCCTTCCTTTGATTCCTGATCTCTTTAATCAGGTTCAGGGGGCCCAATGGTTCTCTAAGTTTGATCTATGGGGGGCGTATAACCTTATCCACATCAAAGAGGGGGATGAGTGGAAGACTGCGTTTAACAAGCCCGAAGGTCATTTTGAATACCTCGTCATGCCCTTTGGGTTGTGTAATGCTCCCGCGGTCTTCCAGAATTTCATAAATGAGATTTTAAGAGATTACCTGGGGGTATTTCTTGTAGTGTACCTTGATGACATACTTGTGTATTCCAAGGACTGGTCCTCCCACATTGAGCATGTCAGGAAGGTGCTCCAGGTCCTTTGGGAAAACAAACTGTTTGCGAAGACCGAAAAATGTTTGTTTGGGGTGCAGGAGATACCATTTTTGGGTCAAATCCTCACTCCTCATGAATTCCGCATGAACCCCGCCAAGGTCCAGGCTGTGGCGGAATGGGTCCAACCTGCCTCCCTGAAGGCGTTACAGTGCTTCTTGGGGTTCGCTAATTATTACAGGAGATTTATTGCTAACTTCTCGGTCATCGCTAAGCCTCTTACGGATCTTACTCGCAAGGGTGCTGATCTCCTTCGCTGGCCTCCTGAGGCTGTCCAGGCTTTTGAGGTCCTTAAGAAGTACTTTATCTCGGCCCCGGTGCTGGTTCAGCCCAACCAAATGGAGCCATTTATCGTGGAGGTTGACGCGTCCGAGGTGGGAATGGGGGCTGTCTTGTCCCAGGGTACCAGGTCCCTCACCCATCTCCGTCCCTGTGCCTACTTCTCCAGGAAGTTTTCGCCCACTGAGAGTAACTATGATATTTGCAACCGCGAACTCTTAGCCATTAAATGGGCATTTGAATAGTGGCGCCACTTCCTGGAGGGGGCTAGGCACCAGGTAACGGTCCTTACCGACCACAAGAATCTGGTTTTCCTAGAATCTGCCTGGAGGCTAAACCCGAGACAAGCTCGATGGGCGTTATTTTTTACCAGATTCAACTTTTTGTTTACCTATAGAGCTGGGTCTAAAAATATTAAGGCTGATGCACTGTCGCGTAGCTTCATGGCCAGCTCTCCTTCGGAGGAAGATCCTGCTTGTATTTTGCCTCCAGGTATAATCATTTCCTCTATTGATTCTGATTTAGTCTCTGAAATTGCTGCTGATCAGGGTTCAGCTCCCGGGAACCTTCCTGAGAAAAAGCTGTTTGTTCCCCTGGAATTCCGGCTAAGGGTACTTAGGGAAAATCATGACTCCGCACTATCTGGTCATCCAGGCATCCTGGGTACCAAGCACCTCATTGCCAGAAACTATTGGTGGCCTGGGTTGCCTAAAGGTGTTAAAGGGAACCTGTCACCAGCATTTTCGGTATGAAGCCTGCAATACCATTTGAAAGTGGGTGAAAAATCATTGTTAACTAACCTCTAAATAAGTTAAAAGTCGGCTCTGTACCTTCAGTATTCCGGTTTTCAATGGTCCCGCGCCGTATGCAAATGACCACAAAAGAGTCAAATCTTCACTCGAAAAGAGTCAGATTTTTCTTCCTCCGGCGTTTCAGAGTTGGCTCCGCCCCTTTATTGTTGATTGACAGCTTCTCTCACTTCACTGCACATGAAATCCCGCGCTTGCGCATTGAGACTGTGAAGTAGATGGTCTCACTTTATAGGACTGCGCATGCGCGGCGCTCTGTGTGACGTCATCACATGCCGTCGGTTCCTGTTCTAATCCAGCCCCCGTCTCCTGACAGCTGAGTGAACGCAGCAGTGCAGAGGTAAGCTTTTCTCTATTGCTCTCCACCACACTTCTCATCTCCAGCTGCTTCTCCCCTCGCTTTGTGTCTGCAGCAGTGGCCGAAGAGGAGGTAAGTGTCTTGCTGATGTGTTGGTGTCCGACACCCCCGCCATTCAGCTGTTTAGAAGGGGTAGTAGCCGCTCGTACGAGCACTACTTCCCCTTCATACCGGTCACATTCTCACACTGAATTGCCGACATGGACGTGTCAGCGATTCACAGTGTGAGCAAGGGTGGGAAATGAAGGGGAAGTAGTGCTCCTACGAGCTGCTGCAACCCCTTCAAAACAGCTGGATGGCGGGGGTCCCGCTAGTGGGACCTCGACCCATTAGCTATTGATGGCCTATCCTTGAGGATAGGCCATCAATGTTTAGTGTCTGTACAACCCCCTTTTAGGCCTACCGTTTGTTAGGCTTAGATACAGACCCCAAGTTATACTGCATAAGAATACTGTCTGCTGGACCCTGTATCTAACCCGACCTTAGGCTTAGATACAGGGTACAACAAACAGTATCACACATGCACATGGGCCCTGTATCTAAGGCCCTGTTCACATCACCGCTGCCCTTCCGTTGAGGGGTTCCATCTGGTTAACCCCTCAACGTAAAGTCTGTTTGCATCACCATTGATCTCAATGGTGATGGAAACTTTGCTAATGGTTCCTGTTTGTCACCGTTGTGAACGGGTTCCGTTGTTTTGGCAGAATCAATAGCGCAGTCGACAACGCAAAACAACGGAATCCTGCCACAACGGTGAGAAACAGAAATCTTTCACGTTTCCGTCACCATTGAGATCAATGGTGAGGGAAACTGAAGCGGAGGTTTCAGTTTGCCTTTCTGTTGAGGGGTTAACCCGACGGAACCTATCAATGGAAGGGCAGCGGTGATGTGGACAGGCTCTTACTAATGAATTTTTTTTAGTGTTTTTTTTTGCAGGTTGGGTCGTTGGACTAAGTCGGATTCGAGGACTACTTCGATGACGGCTTCTTTATTGTGAATAAAATGGTTAATGAGGGTTGTGTGGGGGTGTTTTATTTCAATAAATCTATTTGTTCTGTGTCTTTTTTTTTTTTTTAAACTTTATCGTTACCAACTTACTAATGGCCGCTGACAGGTTGACAGCATCCATTACTAAGGCGGGGCTTAGTGTTAGCCGGTGAAAAGGCTAACACTAACCCCCATTATTACCCTGGTACCCACCGCCACCAGGGGTGCCAGGAAGAGCCGGGTACGATCCAGTACCTGACCATCTGTAGTGATGGTCGGGCACGGGGGTGACTGCAGGCTGGTATTATTAGGCTGGGAAAGGCCAAAAACAGTGGCCCTTCCCACCCTGGTAATGCTAGCCTGCTGTTGCTGTGTTGTATCTGGCTGTTTATTAAAATTGGGGGGGACCCCACGTCATTATTTTTTTTTTAAATAATTTCACAGCACGATGTGGGGTTTCCCCATTTTTATAACCATCCAGATACAACACAGCAACAGCAGCCTAGCATTACCAGGGTGGGAAGGTCACAGTTTTTGCCCTTTCCCAGCCTATTAATACCAGACTGCGGCTGGTGGCCCTCTGTCACTACAGATGGTCGGGTACTAGATCGTACCCGGCTCTTCCTGGGGGCGCTGGGTAGCAGGTTAATAATGTGGATTAGTGTTAACCTCTTCATGTCTAACATTAATTCTCCAACTTAGTAATGATCGTTGTGATTCAGCCAGCGAAAATTACTCGAGCGTTAGTTATAAAGTTTAAACAAATACAAGGACATAGCTAAAATATTTTATGGAAATAAAAATTACACACAACCCTCATTATACATTTTATTGAGACTAAAAAAAAAGCAGTTATTAAATTAGTCCTCGGATTAGAAGTAGTACAACAACCGAACTTGTAACAAAACACAAACACACAAAAATAATTAGTATCACGTCAAAAAGCAAAACAATTATTATTCTTACCTTTCCTGGGTCCAGCGCTGGAGCTGCAATGTCAGCGACCTGGGCCCTATATCTAATCCTATCATGTGTGATACTGTCTGCTGAGCCCTATATCTAATCCTATCATGTGTGATACTGTCTGCTGAGCCCTATATCTAATCCTATAGTGTGTGATACTGTCTGCTAAACCGCTGTATCTAATCTTATCCATAGCTTTAGGGTCGTAGTGCTACAGATATGCTGTCTCATATGGATTTTGAAGGCTAAATTTCACTTCGGGGCAGTTGACAATTAATTTTTTTTTTAACGTTTTTTGAGGCTGAAAACGCACCCGGAACACGCACCAAAAAATGGACGAAAATGCCTCACATTTATTTCAATGGGAGGCGGAGGCCTTTTTGTTCCGCAAGTGAGTAAAACGGCTGGCGGGAAAAATAAGGGAATTGCCCCATCTGCGCAATTTCTTCAGTAGAAAAAAATTAAACCTGCCAAAACTTTGACAGACGGAAACCATTATCAATGTTTCCTTCACCATTGATATCAATGGCGATGCAAACGGAAGATAATGTTTCACACTGGCTTTCCGTTGCGGGGTTCCACGATGGAAACCTCCGACGGAACCCCTCAACGGAAAGCCAACACTGATGTGAACAGGCCCTTAGTGTAAGGTAACGTGTACTCTTTTGTTTAATCTTGATACACCATATTAGACTTTAAAAAAACAAACGAATGTACCACACTAAACTCGTATTTTTCTTACACAATTTCAGAAAAGAAACATTACACCTAATAATTTGATTGATAATAGTAATAATAGACTTGACACAGTTCATGTTATTTTAATATTTTTATTTTGATAAAAAATTTTGTTATATATTTATATAGCACTGTAACGTCAACTTTTGTAATAAACTTATTATAGAATAAACTTTGTTCCATGTTTTTTGATAATATTTTTTTCAGAAAAAAATTATTAAGCATCCTATCATATTATGACTGTTTCAAAACACTCTCTATCTGTTCCAGAGATGTAAAAAATCATCGCATTTAATAGGGTGTAATCTGTTTGAGTAGACACAGAACACTGCTTTGGATGACACTCAGAGACTTTCTTTGCAAAAATCGTCCAAGGCAAGATCTTCACTGGTCGAGGTACCAGCAACGGCATGATCAAATGGTCTCTTCATTTTTTTCTTCTTTCTGTCCTTCTTCAGGGTCTCTTCTATGTAACACTTACCCTCTGGAATTTGTTGGAAAATGGTAGGCAGTGCATCTTGACGGAGTGTTTGGCAATGTTTGGTTTCCTTATAACAATCTTGGCTGAAATGTAGTGAGCACATGCGGAATTTTTGGCACTTATCTTCAATTATTGTTTGTATCATTTTGTTGATGTCTTTAAAATTCTGACCAGTTTGATTTAGCCATTGTTGTATGCGTTGTGGATCCTTTGGAAAGGAATGCAAGCGGATAGCTATGCTTTGATCCTTTCTGCCTGTCTTACTCAGGCAATTGCTAATAACGCATGAAGGCATTGTATTTATCTGTAATCGCCCCAAAAAATAAATTGACAGAAATCTATTGAAAAAAAAAAGCATCAAATTAAGCCGCATGCACACGACCGTAAAAACACCCGTTATTGCGGGTCGTAATTCCGACCCGCAATAACAGGCCCATAGACTTCTGTTAGTCACGGGTACCTTCCCGTTTTCTCACGGGAAGGTGCCCGTGCAGTTAAAAAAATAGAACATGTTCTATTTTTTAATTTTACGGGCCGTGCTGCTATACTTTATAATGGCAGCACGGCTCGGAAAAGCGTCCAGCTGCCCGTGGCCGCCCGTGCCCGGCCGTGCTGGTAATTACGATTCGTAATTACGAGCACGGTCGTGTGCATGAGGCCCCAAACGGTTAGTTGTAAGAAAGACACTTACCAACGTTTAAGAAAAATAAGTTAACGTTTTTACCTTGGTAAGTTGATTGGTTGACATGTACGATGTTATCTGTTTCAGTATTGCCTTCAAAATTGTTTAGAATATACTTACCAAGGCCACAACACATGAACGAATGTACGTCCTAAGATTTATTGATTGCCTAGTGTACAAAATTAATATAAAAATGTAAAAATGTTTGATAAGTTTTCCAACGTTGTAATGTAGCCTCAAATTTTTTTAAAACTAGTACTTACCTATTTTTTATCTTTTGTAAGTTTCAAACTAAGATAGAAAATGTGATTTGCTGTCCTTCAAGTAAGCAGAATCCAAGCTGGAAAAAGGGACACAATGTAACATTTCAGTACATGACATAACTACATAACCAAGAATGCAATGCAACACATCACTACATAACCAAGAATGCAATGCAACACATAACTACATAACCAGCAATGCAATGCAACACATAACTACATAACCAAGAATGCAATGCAACACATCACTACATAACCAAGAATGCAATGCAACACATAACTACATAACCAGCAATGCAATGCAACACATCACTACATAACCAAGAATGCAATGCAACACATAACTACATAACCAAGAATGCAATGCAATACATAACTACATAACCAGCAATGCAATGCAACACATCACTACATAACCAAGAATGCAATGCAACACATAACTACATAACCAAGAATGCAATGCAACACATAACTACATAACCAAGAATGCAATGCAACACATAACTACATAACCAAGAATGCAATGCAACACATAACTACATAACCAGCAATGCAATGCAACCCATCACTACATAACCAAGAATGCAATGCAACACATCACTACATAACCAAGAATGCAATGCAACACATCACTACATAACCAAGAATGCAATGCAACACATAACTACATAACCAGCAATGCATAATATATAGGCCTATACACATCTAGGCAAGCATACTATAGAATTTACACAGGGAAAATCAACATGAATGAACATTTGAACAAAAATGAACTTCAAGACTTAGATTTACATACCTGAAAAACTGTGGTTGATGTTGTGTCCAGGAAGGAAACGATGTACAGCGTCCTGCGTCCTCTTTCGTTGCTGGAAAACATTTATTATGATGGATAAAATCCGACGAGGGGGGTGTGTACCCGCGCGGCGCATGCGCAGTTAAATATTTCAGGATGAATGAAGCAGGGAAGGGTGGTGAGGCACGCATGCGCGAGATGTGAACCGAGAGTTCGGCAATTAGGGCTGTACAGGCAGAGTACGTGGGCGGAGTCAAGATCGTGAGTCACAAAGCTAAAATGAATTAGCATAAAAGGCGGGAAAACGTTTAATGGCTATATTTCGGGCAAGAAGAAGAGGAAGGGAGAGAAGAACACATCAATGCACTATGGACAGCAGCGGGCACTACAGGGTCAGGACGTTTTAAAAGGTAAGATGGTGATGACAGGATCCCTTTAAGGCCTACGTCGCCGCTTGTGAGGTTTGTGCTAGGTCCAAGACTCCCAGGTCCCGACCAGCGGGCTTACTACGTTCTTTGCCCATTCCCCAGAGACCTTGGACCCATATCTCCATGGATTTTATCACCGATTTGCCTCCATCTCAAGGCAAGTCGGTGGTGTGGGTTGTAGTAGACCGCTTCAGTAAGATGTGCCACTTTGTGCCCCTCAAGAAACTACCCAATGCTAAGACGTTAGCTACCTTGTTTGTCAAACACATCCTGCGTCTCCATGGGGTCCCTGTCAATATTGTTTCTGACAGAGGGGTACAATTTGTTTCTTTCTTTTGGAGAGCCTTCTGTAAAAAGTTGGAGATTGATCTGTCCTTCTCCTCTGCCTTCCATCCTGAAACTAATGGCCAAACTGAGAGGACTAATCAGTCTCTAGAACAATATTTAAGGTGTTTTATCTCTGACTGTCAATATGATTGGGTCTCATACATTCCCCTCGCCGAATTTTCCCTTAATAACCGGGTCAGCAACTCGTCAGGGGTCTCCCCCTTTTTCTGTAATTTTGGGTTTAATCCACGGTTCTCCTCCATTTCACCTGGTAGTTCCAACAATCCCGAGGTAAAGGTCGTTCATCGGGAACTGTGCACAGTCTGGGCCCAGGTTCAGAAGAACCTAGAGGCGTCCCAGAGCATACAAAAAACTCAGGCAGATAGAAGACGTTCTGCTAACCCCTTGTTTATGGTCGGGGATCTGGTGTGGCTATCGTCAAAGAACTTGCGCCTTAAAGTCCCGTCCAAGAAGTTTGCTCCCCGGTTTATAGGGCCGTACAAGGTCATTGAAGTCCTCAATCCTGTCTCCTTCCGACTGGAGTTGCCCCCATCTTTTCGAGTACACGACGTGTTTCATGCCTCCCTCCTTAAACGCTGCTCCCCGTCCTTGGCTCCCTCGAGGAAACCTCCTGTCCCCGTTCTCACCCCTGAGGGGGTAGAATACGAGGTGGCCAAGATTGTGGACAGCAAGATGGTCCAAGGCTCCCTCCAGTACCTAGTCCATTGGAGAGGATACGGGCCTGAGGAGATGACTTGGGTACCCGCCCGGGATGTTCATGCTGGGGTCAGGAGGTTCCACCTTCGTTTCCCCAATAAACCAGGTCCATCTAGTAAGGGTCCGGTGGCCCCTCATAAAAGGGGGGGTACTGTTAAGGATCTGCCAGGCACAGCTTCTGTATCTACGCCCATAGGTAATCAGTCTGCACCTGCTTCTATGTCTGTGAGACTGACTCCATCTTCCACCACTCAGGATGGCAGGCTTAGGAGTGGGAGAGCCTATCACAGCCTGGCCAGACGGAGCTAGCTCCCGCCCTCTGTCTATTTATACCTGCCTTTCCTGTTCCTCCTTGCTTGTGATTCTTCTCGTTTGGTTTCCTGGCCCTGCTGCAGCTTCTTGAACTATTTGACCCTGCTTCATATTGACCTTGGCTTACTGACTACTCTCCTGCTCTGCGTTTGGTACCTCGTACACTCCTGGTTTGACTCGGCTTGTTCACTACTCTCCTGCTCTGCGTTTGGTACCTCTTACACTCCTGGTTTGACTCGGCTCGTTCACCTCTCTTGTTGCTCACGGTGTTGCCGTGGGCAATTGCCCCTTTTCCCTTGCTTCTGTGTACCCTTGTCTGTTTGTCTGTCGTGCACTTATTGAGCGTAGGGACTGTTGCCCAGTTGTACCCCCGTTGCCTAGGGCGGGTCGTTGCAAGTAGGCAGGGACTGAGTGGCGGGTAGATTAGGGCTCACTTGTCTGTTCCTTACCCCCGTCATTACAATATGTGAGCATTCCAAAAATTGTACTGCCAGTGAAACATAAGCCAGTGCACCAAAAAAAAAATATGTGTATAAATAAAATAAACTTAATACAAGCTGACCATATGTGTATAAATAGTAAATGTTGGATGTGTTGGATGTAGACACACAATAAAACATATATAAGTGTTCATAAATAAAAATACAATTAAATATTGTTAAATAATAAAACATGTGTTTAGTAAGTGTATAGTAAACATTTAGACCAGGTGAAATACCGCATTAGAAAAAAATATATACTGTACTATAAAGAAACATGATAAACACCTCACCTAGTGTGACCTGACCCCTCATGACTGCAAAATTTGAAAATATTTGAAAAATATACATATCCCCGTGACCATCACACCTACACAGCAAATTAAATCAGTGAAAACACACCAACCCAACTGATATGTATGTATGTATGTATGTATACATTCATAATAAAATCTTTACATGGTATAATTATAAGAACAATTTCATGTCAAACTGATAAATATATATCCCCAATAATTAGACCCCTAATAAAAAGTATACTCGACTCCGTGGTCCCTACTCATATATCGGTCACTATATTGTAGTCCAATAAAAGAATCTCACTTGTACTGTTCTTGGGATTAACATATGGCTTAAAGGGAAGGTGTCATGAAAAAATTTTTTTTATATGTTATTGCTTTTAGTATGTTATTAAATTACATTTTATTTATTTGTGTTTTTGTGTTTTACTTTTTTCTTTCTTTTACTTCTCTATGGGGGCTGCCATTTTTTTTTCATCTCTGTATGTGTCGATTAACGACACATACAGAGATGGAATACGACACATACATCCCCTTAGGGAATGCGAACGGGAGAGTCTTCGGCAGAGCGACATCCGGCGCCATTTTCATGTGGACCGGAAGCCGCGACCAGACAGTAAGATGACTACTTCCGGTCGCGGCTTCCGTCCATATGTTCAGAAGCAAGGACAGGGAGCGGAGGCAGCGGCAGGAGCAGGTAAGTTATGTTTGTGTATGCGATATGTGTGTATGTTCGTGTTATACTGTGTGATTACCAAGCCCAGAAGAAGAAACAAGTCACGACCAGATAATTGGAAAAATACAAACAGTCTTTATTGAAGTTGATTTAGAGACAGAGACAACATACAAACAATTAAATATATTAAAATACCATAAACCCTCGAACAGGAATGGAATCCGAACAAAAAAGCAGAGCGACCCCCAGATAGTAAAATATGGTCACAATCAACTCCTATATACAGCTAAAGTGCATAAGTATAAACTATTTAAGCAAGTGTTAGGCATAATACATTTGCACAGATGGACACGTATGCATAGTGTAAATAGTAAAAAATCTAGAATGCAGTCCTAAGTACATGTAACCCCTGACGATGCACCAGCGAAACGCGCGTCGGGTCAAGCAGAGGTCCCCCTTCCTGGTCCGGATCTCCCATTCATCTTTTACTATGTAGGTGTAGGTACATTGCTCAGTGTGCTATATGTACTTAGGACTGCATTCTAGATTTTTTACTATTTACACTATGCATACGTGTCCATCTGTGCAAATGTATTATGCCTAGCACTTGCTTAAATAGTTTATACTTATGCACTTTAGCTGTAAATAGGAGTTGATTGTGACCATATTTTACTATCTGGGGGTCGCTCTGATTTTTTGTCCGGATTCCATTCCTGTTCGAGGGTTTATGGTATTTTAATATATTTAATTGTTTGTATGTTGTCTCTGTGTCTAAATCAACTTCAATAAAGACTGTTTGTATTTTTCCAATTATCTGGTCGTGACTTGTTTCTTCTTCTGGGCTTGTTATCTAGTCACTAGGACCACTAGTATATATTGGGGTATTGTTCGGTTTGCTAAACTGTGTGATTACCACTGTATCTAATCCTCCTACACTGTGCATTCGCTCAAAAAATGGCGGCACACAGTGTAGGAGGTTTGAACATGCAACCCCCTCCTTTCTCCTGGCACTAGCCAGGATAAATGAGGGGGGAATCTGTGAGCACACTAGAGCAGTGTGTCTTCACCAATTTTGCAGCATAAAGCAATGAGGTTGCTTTACCACATGCCAATGCTGCAATTTTGGGAATTGCTCTCTCTAGTGACCAACACATGGAAATGTTATAAATTAGAATCTAAGTTATAATATTTCCTGACTTGTGAAAAAATTAAAAAAATTAGAACAATGTGTAATCATTTATATACTAACTGTTTAACCCCTTAATGACCAGCCTATTTTAGACGTTAATGACCAAGCTATTTTTTATGTTTTTCCATCGTCGCATTCCAAGAGCTATAACTTTTTTATTTTTGCGTCGACATAGCTGTATAAGGTCTTGTTTTTTGCGGGACAAGTTGTATTTTTTAATAGCACCATTTTGAGGTACATATTACCAGTGAAACATACATATTATTTATTGATTAACTTTTATTAACTTTTTTTGGGGGGGAGATAGAACAAAATCTGAAATTTCGCCACTCTTTTTCGCGTCTTAAATCAACGCCGTTTACCGTGTGGTATAAATAACACAATAAGTTTATTCAGCGGGTTGTTACGATTGCAACGATACCAAATTTGTATAGTTTTTGTATGTTTTACTACTTTTACACAGTAAAAACGCTTTTTTTTCAAAATTATTTGTTTTTGTGTCTCCATATTTGAAGAGCCGTAACGTTTCTATTTTTTCGCCGATGCAGTTGTATGAGGGCTTTTTTTTTGCGGGAAGACTTGTAGTTTTTATTGGTACCATTTTGGAGTAGATGCGACTTTTTGATCACTTTTTAATCACATTTTTTTAAAGTCAGGATTCACAGAAAACAGCAATTTTTCCGTCGTTTTTTTATTTAATTTTTTTACGGTGTTCACCGTGCGGGTTAAGTAATGTAATAGCTTTATAGTCGGGGTCGTTATGGACGCGGCGATACCAAATATGTGTAACTTTTTAACTTTATTTTGGGTTTTTAACCCCTTAACGCTCCAGGACATACTATTATGTCATGGTAAGTGCATCGTTCGCGCTCCATGACATAATAGTATGTCATGGAGTAAACACGGCGCCGTTCGCGCGGGGCGCGTTCATGAGCTGTGATAGCTGCTGTTTCCGACAGCAGACTATCACTGCTCAATGTGCCGGGACCGATCGCGGAGCTCCCCCGCCGATTAACCCCTCAGAAGCCGCGTTCAATAGCGATCGCGGCTTCTTAGGGGTTAATCCGCCATCGCCGGTCTGCTACACGATAGCGGCCGGCGATGGTGACTATGGCAACCGGACACCAAACAATGGCGTCCGGCTATGCCATAGACGGAAGCCTAGTGGGTCGTTACAACGTCAGGACCCACTATGCTTGCTGTCAGTGAGTAGCTGACAGTTCTAATACACTGCCCTCAAGTCCCCTAGTGGGACAAAGTAATAAAGTCAAAAAAAAGTCAAAAAAAGTTGTGTAAAAATAAGAAAATAAAAGTTTTAAAAGTATTAAAAGTAAAAATCCCCCTTTTTACCTTATCAATCATTTATTATTAATAAAAATATATAAACAAACAAATAAACTATACATAATTGGTATCGCCGCGTCCGTAACGACCTGAACTACAAAATTATTTTGTTATTTATCCCGCACGGTGAACGCCGTAAAAAAAAAAAAAATAAACCGAACCACAATCACAATTGTTTGGTCACTTCACCTCCCAAAAAATGGAATAAAAAGAGATCAAAAAGTCGCATGTACCGAAAAATGGTGCTGATCGAAACTACAGTTCGTTACGCAAAAAATAAGTCCTCGCACGGCTTTATTGATTGAAAAATAAAAACGTTCTGGCTCTTAGAATAAGGTAACACAAAAAGTGATTGTTTACAAAACGTATTTTATTGTGCAAACGCCATAAGACATAAAAAAAAAACTATAAACATCTGGTATCGCCTTAATCGTATCGCCCCGCAGAATAAAGTGAATATGTCATTTATAGCGCACGGTGAACGCTGTAAAAAAAATAGAATAAAAAAACAATAGTAGAATTGCGGTTTTTTAGTCACCATGCCACCTAAAAATAGAATAAAAACTGATCAAAAAGCCGCATGCACCCCAAGAAAACTACAATGGATTCCTCAAGGGGTCTAGTTTCCAAAATGGGGTCACTTTTGGGGGGTTTCCAATGTTTTGGCACCACAAGACCTCTTCAAACCGGACATGGTGCCTAATAAAAAAGAGGGCTCAAAATCCACTAGGTGCTCCTTTGCTTCGGAGGCCGGTGCTTCAGTCCATTACCGCACTAGGGCCACATGTGGGATATTTCTCAAAACTGCAGAATCTGGGCAATACGTGTTAAGTTGCGTTTCTCTGATAAATCCTTTTGTGTTATAAAAAAAATGGAATAAAGAGGATTTTCTGACAAAAAAAAAAAAAAGTAAATTTCACCTCTACTTTGCTCTAAATTTCTGTGAAACACCTAAAGGGTTCATAAACTTTCTAAATGCTGTTGTGAATACTTTGAGGGGTCTAGTTTCTAAAATGGGGTGTTTGATAGGGGTTTCTAATATATGGGCCCCTCAAAGCAACTTCAGAACTGAACTGGAACCTAAAAAAATAAATAAATGAGGCAATACTTCGCTTCTTACATTATACTGATAATGAGCCGTGCCAACCCAGAGATGACCCCAGTTTTGACCGTTTGTATAAACGGAGACCCCTATTAGACCGTTTCAGTGCCCGGTTTTCCCAAGCATACACCCCCGAGAAGTGTATTTCTATTGAGGAGTCCCTGGTACATTTTAAAGGGAGGGTTCAATTCCGCCAGTACCTGCCGGGTAAGAGGGCAAGGTATGGCGTGAAGATGTATAAGCTGTGCGAGAGTGCATCAGGGTATACCTACAGATTTAGGATATATGAAGGAAAGGCCACCCCCAAACCAGACTGCATCCTGGACTACAATAGGTACATGGGAGGGATGGACTTGTCAAATCAAGTCCTGAAGCCCTACAGCGCCATGCGGTGTGGTATAAGAAGCTGGCCGGGCACATCATACAGATGGCTTTGTACAATGCGTACGTGCTACGTCGATGTGCAGGCCAGAGGGGAACTTTCCTGGAATTTCAAGATCTAATCTTTAGGGACCAGGAAGGGGAAGCACCCAGTACTTCTGGAAGCGAGGCCACACACATCGTACCAGGGCAACACTTTCCAGGAGAAGTTCCCCAAACCGGTGGAAAGGGAAAGAGTCAAAAGAGGTGCAGAGTCTGCTATAAGAGGGGGATAAGGAAAGTCACAATATACCAATGTGACACGTGTCCCGAAAAACCAGGGCTCTGTATAAAAGATTGTTTTAAAATGTATCATACATCCCTTGATTTTTAATCTACCCTGATGCACTCCGCACAGCTTACCCCCCTCATCTTTCCCTTCTGAGCCCTGCTGTGTGCCCAGGCAGCTGATAACAGCCACATGTAGGGTATTGCCGTACCCAGGAGAACCCACATTACAATTTAAGGGGTGTATATCTCCGGTGGCGCATGCTGGGCACATTATATCGGACACTGACATGCCATATATATATATAAAATTGCAAATCTCACTCTGCACCATCTGCTGCGCATTATCTTTTACACAGTACCTGTGGCGTCAAAATGCTCACTACACCCGTAGATGAATGCCTTAAGAGTGTAGTTTTTAAAATGGGGTCACTTCTCGGGGGTTTCAACTGTACTGGTACCTCAGGGGCTTCTGCATACATGACAGCACCAGAAAAGCTCCAGTAGGCCAAATGGTGGTCCTTTCCTTCTGAGCCCTCCTATGGGCCCAAACGGCAGTTTATCACCACAAATGGGGTATTGCCGCACTAAGGACAAATTGGGCAACAAAATGGGGTATGTTGTTCCTTGTGAAAATAAGAAATTTTTATAAAAAATGACATCTTATTGGAAAAAATATCATTTTTTTCATTTCACAGCCCAATTCAAATAGGTGCTGTGAAAAAACTGTGCTGTCAAAATGATAACAAAAACCATAAATGAATTCCTTGAGGGGTGTAGTTTCCAAAATAGGGTCACTTCTGGTGGGTTTCCATTGCTTTGATACCTCTGGGGCTCTGCAAATGCGACATGGCACCCGAAAACCAATCCAGCAAAATCTGGACTCCAACAAACACATAGCGCTCCTTTCCTTCTGAGCCCTCCAATGGGCCCAAACGGCAGTTTATCACCACAAATGGGGTATTGCCGCACTAAGGACAAATTGGGCAACAAATTGGGGTATGTTGTTCCCTGTGAAAATAAGAAATTTTGATCAAAAATGACATCTTATTGGAAAAATATCATTTTTTTCATTTCACAGCCCAATTCAAATAGGTGCTGTGAAAAAACTGTGCGGTCAAAATGATAACAAAAACCATAAATGAATTCCTTGAGGGGTGTAATTTCCAAAATGGGGTCACTTCTGGTGGGTTTCCATTGTTTTGATACCTCAACACCTCTTCAAACCTGGCATGCTGCCTAAAATATATTCTAATAAAAAAGAGGCCTCAAAAAGCACTAGGTGCTTCTTTGCTTCTGGGGCTTGTGTTTTAGTCCACGAGCGCAGTAGGGCCACATGTAGGACATTTCTAAAAACTGCAGAATCTGGACAATACATATTTAGTAGTATTTCTCTGGTAAAACCTTCTCTGTTACAGAAAAAAAAAATATAAATTGAAATTCAGCAGAAAAAATGAAATTTGCAAATTTCATTTCCACTTTGCTTTAAATCCTGTGAAATGCCTGAAGGGTTAAAAAACTTTCTATATGCTGTTTTGAATACTTTGAGGGGTCTAGTTTTTAAAATGGGGTGATTTATGGGGGTTTCTAATACATAGGCCCCTCAAAGCCACTTCAGAACTGAACAGGTACCTTAAAAAAAAGGCTTTTGAAATTTTCTTAAGAATATGAGAAATTGCTGTTTATGTTCTAAGCCTTGTAACGTCCAAGAAAAATAAAATAATGTTCAAAAAACGATGCCAATCTAAAGTAGACATATGGGAAATGTGAACTAGTAACTATTTTGGGTGGTATAACCGTCTGTTTTACAAGCAGATGCATTTAAATTCTGAAAAATGCTATTTTTTGTAAATTTTCTCTAAATTTTGCAATTTTTCACAAATAAAGACTGAATATATCGACCAAATTTTACCACGAACATGAAGCCCAAAGTGTCACGAGAAAACAATCTCAAAATCGCTTGGATAGGTTTAAGCATTCCGACGTTATTACCACATAAAGTGAAATATGTCAGATTTGAAAAATGGGCTCTGAGCCTTAAGGCCCAAACTAGGCTGCGTCCTTAAGGGGTTAATAGTAAAGCAGTATGTAAGGGGAAAAAGTGGGTTTTTCATTTTTTTTCACATTTTTTTTTAATTAACTTTATTAAACTTTTTTTTTCACTTTTTTACTAGTCCCACTAGGGGACATCACTATGCGATGGTCCGATCGCATTTATAATACACTGCAATACTTCTGTATTGCAGTGTATTATGCCTGTCCGTTTAAAACGGACAGGCATCTGCTAGGTCATGCCTGCGGCATGATCTAGCAGGCATTCATTACAGGCAGACCTGGGGGCCTTTATTAGGCCCCCGGCTGCCATGGGAGACACAGACACTCGGCGATCTTATCGCCGGGTGTCGGTGGGATGAGAGGGAGCTTCCTCCCTCTCTCCAAAACCACTCAGATGCGGTGCTCGCTATTGAGCACCGCATCTGAGGGGTTAAACGGGTGAGATCGATACTAATATCGATCTCACCCGGCAGAGCAGGGAAGCTCCCAGCCCTCAGCTGCCTCTGGCAGCTGAGAGCAGGCAGATTTGACAGCTCCCTGCTCTGTTTAATTATTCCGATGCTGCGACGTAAAAAGTCTATGGCATCGGAATAAGGCCCGTTAGTGACCGACGTAAAAAGACTATGGGCCGGTCACTAACGGGTTGACTAAAAAAAAATAATAATAATTTCTAGCGACACATTCCCTGTAAATGGCGTATTCCTGGTGTGATGTTTGCCCTTACTTTAGTGGAGTTTCCTGCAAACACAAATCTCTGAGCCTCATATTACTCTCCATTTCAGCACCCCCTCCCTCTCACAGCATGTAGTCTCACAGAACACAGAAAGAAAGATGAAGCTGCAACCAATCCATCCTCTTCCGTGTCAGTCTACTGTATTTTGGTGAGGATTTGAGCATTTATAGAGTGTCTGCAGGCAGCAAAAGGAAAGCTACAGGCTGCTGGAAGGGAAGGGAAATGCTAATTTCCCAATATATTACAAAGGTTCATATATTCATATTTACTACTAATGCATCCAAAGAGTAAGTTAGAACGATACTTATGCTTTAAAAAAAAATGGACCAATATACAAGTAAGATAATATTCTTTCTGGATCCTTGGCACTTACATTCTTTGCATATAATATTGTATATGTGCTCCTTAGCCATTACCAAAGTTTGTGATATACAGTGCTGTGCAAAAGTTTTAGGCAGTTGTAAAAAATGCTGCACAGTAAGAATGCTTTCAAAAATAGAAGTATTAAAAGGTTGTTTTTTTTATCAATTAACAAAACACAAAGTGAATGAACAGAAGAGAAATCTAAATCAAATCAATATTTGGTGTAACCACCATTTGCCTTCAAAACAACATAAATTCTTCTAGGTACACTTGCACATAGTCATGGATTTTGTAGGAGTATAGTCTGGTGTATGATTAACCAATTATACCAAACAGGTGATAATTATCATCATTTTCATGTGTAGGTTGAAACACAGTCATTAAGGCCGGATTCACACGAGCGTGTGCGTTTTGCGCGCGCAAAAAACGCGGCGTTTTGCGCGCGCAAAAGTTCCATAACAGCTCCGTGTGTCAGCAGCATATTATGCATGGCTACGTGATTTTCGTGCAGCCGCCATCATTATGACACTCTGTTTGTATGTTTGTAAACAGAAAAGCACATGGTGCTTTTCTGTTTTCATTCATAGATTTGACTACTGTAGCGTGCATCACGTGCAGCACACGGAAGTGCGGCCATGTGCCGTGTGCGGTTTTCACGCACCCATTGACTACAATGGGTGCGTGATGCGCGAAAAACGGCCAAAGATAGGACATGTCGTGAGTTTCACGCAGCACCCATATGCTGCGTGAAAATCACTGACAGTCTAAACGGCCCCATAGACTAACATAGGTCTGTGCGACGCGCGTGAAAATGACGCGCGTTGCACGGACGTATTACACGTTTGTCTGAATAAGCCCTAACTGTAACAGAAACAGCTGTGTAGGAGTCTTAAAACTGGGTGAGGAACAGCCAAACTCTGCTACAAAAGTGAGGCTGTGGATGACAGTTTCATGTCACAGGTCCACCTTGGCAATACTGAGCACAGCAACAAGACACAAGGTAGTTATACTGTATCAGCAAGGTCTCTCCCAGGTAAAGATTTCAAAGCAGACTGGGGTTTCAAGATGTGCTGTTCAAGCTCTTTTGATGAAGTACAAAGAAATGGGCAACATTGAGGACATTAGACACAGTGGTCGGCCAAGGAAACTTAGTGCAGCAGATCAAAGACTCATCATACTTTCTTCCCTTCGAAATTGGAGGATGAACAGCAGTGATATCAGCTCAGAACTGACAGAAACCAGTGGGACCAAAGTACACCCATATAAAAAGCCATACCTTCAACGTGGAAACAAGGCCAAGCGATTTAACTGTGCATGAAAACATAGGGACTGGGGTGCAGAAAAAAGGCAGCAGGTGCTCTGGACTGATGAGTCAAATTTGAAATATTTGGCTGTTTCAGAAGGCAGTTTGTTCACCGAAGGGCTGGAGAGCAGTACAATAATGAGTGTCTGCAGGAACAGTGAAGCATGGTGGAGGTTCCTTGCACGTTTGGGGCTGCATTTTAGCAAATGGAGTTGGAGATTTGGTCAGGATTAATGGTGTCCTCAATGCTGGCAGGCAGATACTTATCCATCATGCAATACCATGAGGAAGTCATCTGATTGGCTATTTGTTTGGATTCGTTGTGCTGCTGCAGAATAAATTTGGAGCCAATGTCATTAAGAACTATCTTCAGAAGTACAAAGATCCCTGGAAGTGATGATATGGCCCCCACAGAGCCCTGATCTTAAAGAGGCTCTGTCACCACATTATAAGTGGCCTATCTCCTATATAAGGAGATCGGCGCTATAATGTAGATGACAGTAATGCCTTTTATTTAATAAAACTATCTGTTTTCACCACTTCTTATACTAACACATTAACCCCTTAGTGACCAGCCCATTTTAGGCCTTAATGACCAAGCTATTTTATTCGTTTTTCTATAGTCGCATTCAAAGAGCTATAACGTTTTTATTTTTTCGTCTACATAGCTGTATGAGGACTTGTTTTTTGCGGGATTAGTTGTGCTTTTTAATGGCACCATTTTTGGGTACATATAATTTTTATATTAACTTTTATTAACCTTTTTGGGGGGGGATTATAAAAAAAAACAGAAATTCCGCCATTGTTCTATGCGTTTTTAAATTGACGCCGTTCACTGTGCGACGTAATTAACATGTGACCTTTATTCTATGGGTCGGTACGATTACGGCGATACCACATATGTGGAGGTTTTTTTATGTTTTACGACTTTTGCACAATAAAAACACTTTTGAACTAAAATTATTTGTTTTTGCATCGTCGCTTTCCAAGAGCCGTAATTTTTTTATTTTTCCATCAATGTAGTGATTTTTTGGGCTTGTTTTCTGCGGGACAAGACGTAGTTTTGAATGGTACTGTTTTGGGGTACATGGGACTTATTGATTCATTTTTATTATGACTTTTTTGGGGGGCAATGGAAAAAAATTGCAATTTCGCCATAGTTTTTGGCGTTTTTTTTTTACGGTGTTCACTTTGCGGTTTAAATTACATATTAACTTTATTAATGGAGTCATTACGGTCGCGGCGATACCACATATGTGTACTTTTTTTTTTTTTTTTACACTTTTACAAAATAAAACCACTTTTTATGGAAAAAATGGTTTTATTTATTTTTTTACTGTACTTTTTATTAATAATCTTTATTTCACTTTGATGACTGATTTTATTAGTCCCACTAGGGGACTTTACTGTGCGATGTTCCGATCGCTGCTATAATGCTCTGGTATACTTCGTATACCAGAGCATTATTGCCTGTCAGTGTAAATCTGACAGGCAATCTGTTAGGACGTGCCTCCGGCGCGTCCTAACAGGCATATGTCCAGGGCAGACCTGGGGGCTTTTATCAGTCCCCCGGCTGCCATGACACCCCATCGGAGACCCGCGATTGCATTCGCGGGCCGCCGATGGGTGAGAGAGGGAGCGCACTCCCTCTGTAAACAAAGTTAAATGCCGCGGTCGCTATTGACGGCGGCATTTAACGGGTTAAACGGCCGCGATCGAAGTAAACTTCGATCGCGGGCGTTGGAGCAGGAGCTCAGCTGTCATCAGACAGCAGAGCCCCGGCTCCTGCCTGCACGGGAGACCCGTGCAGGACTTAGACTAGGCTGACGTGAAAGGGCGTCAGCCTAGCCTAAAGCCCAGTAGTGAATCACGTTAAAAAGCGTATTAGTGGTCACTAAGGGGTTAACAATACTGAAGTGTTTAGACAGTGAATAGAAATTCCACGGAATGTCTATTCACAATCTCTGCACTTCGTTACTCTGTCTGTGGTAGTTACAGCAGAGGAAGCGTGATCTTGCGAGATTACGCTGTAGATGACAGGTTACAACGAGATCACGCTTCCTCTGCTGTAACTACCATAGAAACAGTAACAAAGTGCAGAGATTGTGAATAGACATTCCGTGGAATGTCTAACAATACTGAAGTGTTTAGACAGTGAATAATGTGTTAGTATAAGACAGCACATAAGGATCTAGCAGGATCCCTATGCGCTGAGTAAATGAATGGAGAGGAGTGCAGGACGCTAATTGGTCAGCGTCATACACTCCTCTGTACAACGCCCACTTGGTCTAAAGTAAAAATACGCCCACTTAGGCATTAAGCAACTCATTAGCATAAATCTAAAATCGCTAATAAAGTGGTGAAAACAGATTGTTTTATTAAATAAAAAGCATTACTGTCACCTACATTATAGCGCCGATCTCCTTATATAGGAGATAGGCCACTTATAATGTGGTGACAGAGGCTCTTTAACATCATCGAATCTGTCTGGGGTTACATGAAGAGACAGAAGGATTTGAGGAAGCGACATCCACAGAAGGTCTGTGGTTAGTTCCTCAAGGTGTTTTGAAAAAACCTCCCTGCCAAGTTCCTTCAAAAACTGTGTGCAAGTGTGCCTAGAAGAATTGATGCTGTACTGAAGGCAAAGGGTGGTCACACAAAATATTGATTTAATTCAGATTTCTCTTCTGTTCATTCACTTTGCGCTTTGTTAATTGATAAAACAAAACTATTAATACTTCTATTTCTAAAAAGCATTCTTACTTTGCAGCATTTTTCCACAACTGACTAAAACTTTTGCACAGCACTGTATATCTATGAACTCCATCTCCTGTACTATTTATTGAGTTAAACATTTCTCTGAAAGTAGAGAAAAACATTGTAAGCATGATTCAGATCACAAGCTCCTGTTCATTTGGAAATAAAATAAAGTTTTGACTGCATAAGTGATGAAGAGTAAACTGTATACAAAAAGTTGGCCATATGTTTTTGTTTATACTGCAAAAACATATCCTGAAGACAAGAATAGACCTAGTTTCCAAACAAGAGATCGCTATCATATGTCAGCTTGTATCTGAAGAAGTGGGATTTTCAAGGTGTGACTACAGCTGTTAGACTGCCAAATGACAGAGACCGCAAGTTGTACTGAAAGGAGAAGGCAAATCAATCTGTGTACTGCATAAACGGCCAACAAAATCATTTGTAGGGAAATAACAGGAGCATATTGCTCATTTACACAGATGTATTCTGTCCATACATTTCTTATCAAATATGGAATCTGTTCCTAGCAGGATTTTGCTACTATCCACTGCTAAGGTCTTTTCTCGTTTTTTGGCAAAAAATATGCATACTACTCCGGGCTGACTGAGCAGAGCTAGCCGCAGTGCCGACATAATAACAGCAGCCACAGTGGCTGCATATGTGACACACCATAGTGCCTAATAAGTGATACAGTGCCCATATGTGAAAGCCAAAGAGCCCCTCGAAGTTAGAGCCAATTAGTAACTGTTCAGGCAGCGCACCAGATGGGCATCAGTAGGTAGTCACTGCTGCAAAAGTATAAAAGGATAACTGACCTTGTAAAAATTAACCATTCATCAATACAGTGAGGTATCATGCCACCTACAAAACTCCCACTTAGAAGTTTGATATTCTGTATGGAGCAGGCATAAAGGCATAGGACCTGGTTATAATTGTAACCTCTCCAATAACTATTGAGCTGCTGCCATTTTTAGGGTTTATACACGTGGACATTAAAGTTAGATATTGACCAATTTGGTCGTCCAGGAGGAGTGCCTACTTCCTTTTTTGAGTCTATCCATATCTAAGTCAAACTATGCCTACTTCCTTTTTTTAAGCTAAGTGAATCCAGTTGGCATTGCAGATTAGCTGAGCGCAATAGTATTCCCCTCCCTCCCAACGCACCTTCCAGCTGGCAACATGATGAAATTAGCATACATAAGCGTCCAAGCACTGTGGTTTAGGGGCTGTATGATGGGCTGCAGGTGCACTTTGCCACTCGCGCTTCTTCCTTTATGGATATCTTAACCCCGTAATGACTAGCCTATTTTAGGCCCTAATGACCAAGCTACTTTTTATGTTTTTCCATCATCGCATTCCAAGCGCTATAACTTTTTTATTTTTGCGTCGACATAGCTGTATAAGGTCTTGTTTTTTTGTGTGGGACAAGTTGTATTTTTTAATAGCACCATTTTGGGGTACATAGAATTTATTGATTAACTTTTCTTAACTTTTTCGTGGGGGTAATGAAAAAAAACACATAAATTTCGTCACTCTGTTTTGCGTTAGATTTACGCCGTTTACTATGTGGTATAAATAACATAATATCTTTATTCAGTGGGTCATTACGATTGTGGCGATACCAAATCTATATAGATTTTGTTTTACTACTTTTACACAGTAAAAACAGTTTTTTTTCAAAATTATTTGTTTTTGTGTCACCGTGTTTTAAGAGCCATAATTGTTTTATTTTTATGCCGATGCAGCTGTATGAGGGCTTGTTTTTTTGCGGTACGACTTCTAGTTTTTATTGGTACCATTTTGGAGTACATGCGACATTTTGATCACTTTTTATTACATTTTTTTGAAGGCAGGATGAACAGAAAACAGCAATGGCATGTGTGCACAGCTCCGACGCCGCTGGCCAGTGTCACAGCGATAGTAACACGCCTCCTTGCCATTTACACACCCCATTGAATGTACAGGGGGTTGTTTACATATCGGGCGACAAATATAACGGCACCGATATGTAAATAACGGTGGAAGTTAGAACAATAATTTCAAGTGAGACAGGGTTTGTGAAGCACTGGCCATTACATGCTGCACATGTATGGGAAGGTGAAAGGTTCTCTTTAGGGCTTATTCAGACGAATGTATAATACGCCCGTGCAACGCGCGTGATTTTCACGCACGTCGCACGGACCTATGTTAGTCAATGGGGTCGTTCAGACTGTCAGTGATTTACATGCAGCATATGTCCGCTGCGTAAAACTCTCGACATATCCTATATTTGCCCGTTTTTCGCGCATCACGCACCCATTGAAGTCAATGGGTGCGTGAAAACCGCGCACGGCACACAGACGCACTTCCGTGTGACGCGCATGATGCGCGCTACAGTAGTCAAAACTATGAATGAAAACAGAAAAGCACCACGTGCTTTTCTGTTTACAAACATAAAATGTGTCATAATGATGGCGGCAGCGCAAAAATCACGCAGCCACGCACCATATGCTGCTGACACATGGAGCTTTTATGGACCTTTTGCGCGCTCAAAACGTACACGCTCGTGTGAATCCGGCCTAAAGATGTCCTTAGTGTAGGATGCTCACATCAAGACAGGTGCACTTTATATGGAGTATTCCAGCCATAACAGGTGACAGCACATCACTTTCATGGAGGCCCTTTCCAGGCACTGTGTAGAGAACTACAGCTCTGCATTAACGTTGCAGTACATGAACAGATCTTGGACACCCGTTGGGGGATGTGCAGAGAAAATTCTGAAATTCTGTTGGGGGCTTTGACGTGATTCTACCAGTATTGCTATGGCTCGAATACAAAAAGCAACAAAAATGAAGGGAAAAACAAGAAAATAGGATAAAAACCACGCAAAATGTTAAATCCACATATGATTATTTTAGCTGGAAGGTAAACTAAACGCCATTATTCCAGCAGTTCTGTACAAGTGTTTCTATACTGATTTACACACAGCTGTTCTTTATTTACTGGATCTTTTATTTCGTCCTTTCCAGTTTTTGCACTGGCACCAAGTTCAACAAACACTTTTCACAGTTGGTTTGTCTGATGAAGTGCTTGCAATTTCCACTCTTAGTAAGTGAGTGGTACAAAACGCTTTACTCGAATCACTTCCGCCACAATTGTGTCTATTTTCTCGGTGTGATCTTTATGGTGCAGTACGAGATGATATAACACATGATTTTGTTTTGTGGTTATTAGATGCTGCATGTGTTTGATAAGCACCAACATCACGGCATTAGCATCTCTGCAGAATGTTGTTGCTGTTGCTTGGACTTTTTTATTCATTTAAAAAATCCCAACCCCTTAAGACTTGTTCACACGGCGCTAAAAAAAAAAAAATGACGTGTTATGCACTAACAATGGACTTTCCCATTGAAGTCAATGGGAAGCTTAAATCATGTGTTTTTGACGTGTTTTTCGGAGCGTTTTAACGCGTTGAATATACGCCGTGTGTACAGGGCCTTATTTTAATATAAAAAAAATATCCACTTTCTGTTTTATGTTAAGGTATTTATGTAAATACTTTTCTGACACATCTTTTTGACATTCCATAAAAGTCAGACCGTTGGGGTCCAAGCAGCTGGGAAATCCACCGATCCAAAGAAAAAAAAAAACAGTCCCTGGTTTCAATAGGGAGTGAGCCTGCAAGTGCAATTCTCTCAAGTGAATTGTGGAAGCTGTGGATCCCTGTTAGGCCCAGTTCACACAGAGCTTTCTAACACGTTTTTTGATGCGGAAACCACGTTGGAAAACGAGGCAAAAAACTTCCGAAAAAAGAACGGCTCGCGGGAAAAAGAAGCGATATGCCCTATCTTTGGGTGTTTACGTCTCTAACCTCCCATTGACCTCAATGGGAGGCAGAGAAAGGCTATTCCGCTGCGTTTTTTGCCTGCGCCGCTCAATGGCCGTGGGCGAAAAACGCGGCAAACGGCGTGCAGGCAGATCAAAATCTGCCTCAAAATTCCATAAGCAATTTTGAGGCAGAATTTTCTGCCTGCAAAAAACTCAGTGTGAACATAGCCTTAGGCCTTGTTCACGCAGTTCAGATTTCCCGCAGATTTTGCATGCGTTTTTTAAGCCAAAACCAAAATTGGATCCAGACGAGGATCCAATTATATATTTCTTCTGTTTATGTCCCGTTCCTGGTTTTGGTTTGAAAAATACTGGCAAAATCGGCAGCAAATCTACACTGTGTGAACAAGGTCTATTAGTTAACCACAACTCTCATGCTCCCTGCACACTACCGTGCCCGTAATCACAAGCACGGCGGGCCGCGGGCTGCTGCGTATAGCCACCTGCATTTGCGGGCCGTGCTCCTATTCTAAAGTATGGGAGCATGGTCCGTAAAAGTGGAGGCATTCTACGGCCCAGACACCTTCCTGTAAATATACGGGAAGGTGTCCGTGGGCAATAGAAGTGATTTATGCGCCGAAATACGTGTTAAATTTTTTTAATGAAGCTTCCCATTGACATCAATGAGAAAGCACGCCGTTAGTACATACAACACGGTTTTTAACGTGAGAGTATTTAAATTACGCGTCACATAAACAAAGCGTCATGTTCATTCTTGGCGTGTAAAACGTGCCAAAAATGTAACAAATATTCCCACAGTCAACGGGAAACCTAATTACATGGAAAAAAACATGCCAAAAACACGTCAAATGCATGTGTTTTAAAAAACGCTTCACAAAAACGGTAGCGTATTTGGCATGTTTACACGTCGAGTATTTTTAGCGCCGTGTGAACATGCCCTAAAAGGGATTGTCCAGTCCCTAGTATCTGATCTGTCAGGGTCTGACTCCCGCCACCGCTGATTAGCTGTTTTGAAGATGCCGCAGCATACGTGTGCTGTTTCCCCCCATTTCCTTTCCTGCTCGTACTGTGAATAGCAGCGGTTCACAGTATTACAACCAGGGGTGTTACTATAAAAGACTGGGCCCCATAGCAAATTTTTGACTGGGACCCCCCCCCCTAGGTGCCACACACAGCCCCCCTTGTAGATAGTGCCCCCTGTAGACAGTGCTACGCAACCCCCCTGTACACAGTGCTACACAGCCCCCCTGTAGACAGTGCTACGCAGGCTCCTGTAGACTGTGCTATACAGCCCCCCTGTAGACAGTGCTATACAGCCTCCCTGTAGACAGTGAATACAGCCCCGCCTGTAGACAGTGCTACACAGCACACCCCCCCCCCTCCTGTAGACAGTGCTATACAGCCTCCCTGTAGACAGTGCTATACAGCCTCCCCTGTAGACAGTGCTATACAGCCTCCCCTGTAGACAGTGAATACAGCCCCCCCTGTTGACAGTGATACCCAGCCCCCCTGTAGACAGTGCTACCCAGCCCCCCTGTAGACAGTGCTCCACAGCCCCCTGTAGATAGTGCTATACAGCCCCCCCTGTAGACAGTGCTATTCAGTCCCCCTGTAGGCAGTGCTATACAGCCTCCCTGTAGGCAGTGCTATACAGCCCCCCTGTAGACAGTGAATACAGTCCCCCTGTAAACAGTGCTACACAGCCCTCCTGTAGACAGTGCTACACTGCCCCCCTGTAAACAGTGCTACACAGCCCTCCTGTACAGTGCTACACAGCCCCCCTTCAACAGTGCTACACAGCCCCCCAGTAGACGGTGCTATACAGTCCCCCTGTAGACGGTGCTATACAGCCTCCCTGTAGACAGTGCTATACAGCCCCCCTGTAGAGAGTGAATACAGCCCCCCCTGTAGACAGTGCTACCCAGCCCCCCTGTAGATAGTGCTACACAGCCCCCCTGTAGACCGTGCTATACAGCCCTCCTGTAGACAGTGCTATACAGCTCCCCCTGTAGACAGTGAATGCAGACCCCCTGTAGACAGTGCTACACAGCCCCCCTTGTAGATTGCTACACAGCCCCTTGTAGACGGTGCTATACAGCCCCGATGTAGACAGTGCTATACAGCCCCCCCCCCCTGTAGACAGTGCTATACAGCCCTCCCTATAGACAGTTCTATACAGTGTCCCTGTAGACAGTGCTATACAGCCCTCCTGTAGACAGTGCTATACAGCCCCCCTGCAGACAGTGCTATACAGCTCCCCTGTAGAAAGTGCTATACAGCCCCCCTGTAGACAGTGCTATACAGCCACCCCTGTAGACAGTGGTATACAATCCCCCTGTAGACAGTGCTATACAGCCTCCCCTGTAGACAGTGCTATATAGCCACCCCTGTCAGTGACGGATTAAGTAGACCATAGGCCCTGGGCTGTAACCCAAACTTGGGCCCCCTACTCCACCGTCGCCCTAACGCACTGTAACGATTGTTAACACTACCTTTTTATGCAAGCATTGACAAATGGGTGTTACGATTACCCTTGTCAAAGGGCTGTGTCCCTACATACTGACAGTATCACACTGTGCAGGGACACATCCTCCTGACAAGGGAAATGGTAACACCCATTTGTCTATCAGTCCTAGACTGCACAAAGACCTTTTTGTGAAATTGTTAGAAGAATTTTCCATACTCAGCAATAATGATTCAAGTTTTCATCCCAATAAGAGTTTTATTCTCATCGATTAGGAGACAATGTCTGGCTTCATTACATAAACTCTGGCTTATATAGACTTTAACCACAAACAGATGACATCTTGCACATGAAAGTGAATATCTTACACAAAATACTAGTCTAATGCAGTTTTGCTTCATATAGCATATTTTGACACAATTGACGCTGGGATAAAGTTGAACTTCCCTAATTTGCATCTGACTTTATTGAGAAATTTCAACTGTCCCAGACTTGAAAGCAAAGCATATTTAAAACTTTAACAGCTAAAACATTTCCTAAGAAGTTCTGCATAACTGAGAGTATATTTAATTTCGTTGCATCAAATAAGTATAAATTTAAAATAAAACTTTCATAACATTCCACCCTGTTGTAAATGTATCAAGAAATATTCTATAAAATATCCAAGACAGGTTCTCTTCTTTTGAATCTCTTGGCACATTGTCTTTGTCACTGAGGTCTCAATTAACCTTTGGATCAATCCTCTTATGCAGAGTATCGCATCCACAAACAGTCAATATACTGGCAACAACGGCAATGGTCATGAGTACAGATTTTACCAGGCCAGTCCATTTTCCAAACTACCCCTCAATCCATGAGGTGAAGATGTAATTTATTCTTGAGTTTTCCGCAAGCTCTTCGGACAGGGAATTGAGTCCTTCCATTGCCTTGGTAATACTGCCATCAGGTGCTGTATTATTGGGAATAAAAGTACAACAGAAGATACAAACATTTTGCAAACACCCCCTCTTTCTGCTAGTAACCTATCCAGGCCCATTCTATTTCACCATGTCATTAAAGATATAGGTCCCAACTGATCTGCAATGCCCTTTATTGCATCTCTGGTAAAATTAACGAATCTCTGTTGATTGTAATAAATATAATTAATCCAGTCAACATTCTTATTTATCGTAGACCACCAGAAAAGTACAGACTCAAAGCCTGATGCAATCTGATTTTGGGCCTTAAACTCATTTGGCACCCCACAGGGTACTCCTACTTCATCTATGTATATTCTATGGTCAAAGGAACTTCCAGGGATAGACCGCTTATAGCGATTCAGATAGTCTCCAGGGCGTTTTCTCATTCTCTGAAACTCAGGTGCTAAAAACAAGTGGAATGGCATCAGAAGCTGAACCAGAGTACAGCCTCCCTGCCACTTGGCCTTCCTTTCTCCACATAGCCACCAGAGATCAGTCCTTGCCCTTGTCTGATTGGTAAACCAATTAGAGGAGTAATTACCATTATCGGTCACAAAACTCTTCAGTGAGGTTCCCTACTTTCTTACCTTGCCCATTCCTCAGAAAGCAGGTGTACTTGCCTGGGTAAGCCACTACTAAGGGAGGGATTTCATCTCTCCCCACAGGTGGGTACAATAAAGAGAATGTCTTACATAATTGATCACCTTGATTATATTATGCATTATATAAAGATAACACGCATTGCAGATCTTGTGGGTTCTCCTTATCTGATAGCCTGAAAGGTATAGTAGCCATATGTGGCCCTGTTTTTGCATTAATCTATAACACAGCGCAGAAATATATTTCATACATTGCAGTCTCACCTTCAGTGAAATTAGAATATTTAACTCTCTAAGCTAAGTCTTTAGGGAATCATACTCCCGACCCTGTTTCCCAGGGATCCCATACCTTAGGTTGACACTCCTTGGACCCCCATAGGAAACCTAGAATAACTAATAACATTTAGCCCTGTCTCCTCCCAGGCTCTGGATGTTTTCTTCGCTGAATTTTGAGACCAGTCACTTATAACAAATGACTACCCTTTGTAATCAGTCTTTTATAGCCTAGGAGGATAGTGGCAATTCCTTAAAGAGGCTCTGTCACCAGATTTTGCAACCCCTATCTGCTATTGCAGCAGATAGGCGCTGCAATGTAGATTACAGTAACGTTTTTATTTTTAAAAAACGAGCATTTTTGGCCAAGTTATGACCATTTTCGTATTTATGCAAATGAGGCTTGCAAAAGTACAACTGGGCGTGTTGAAAAGTAAAAGTACAACTGGGCGTGTATTATGTGCGTACATCGGGGCGTGTTTACTACTTTTACTAGCTGGGCGTTGTGTATAGAAGTATCATCCACTTCTCTTCACAACGCCCAGCTTCTGGCAGTGCAGACACAGCCGTGTTCTCCAGAGATCATGCTGTGACGTCACTCACAGGTCCTGCATCGTGTCAAACGAGCGAGGACACATCGGCACCAGAGGCTACAGATGATTCTGCAGCAGCATCGGCGTTTGCAGGTAAGTCGATGTAGCTACTTACCTGCAAATGCTGATGCTGCTGCAGAATCAACTGTAGCCTCTGGTGCCGACACGATGCAGGACCTGTGAGTGACGTCACAGATCTGCACTGCCAGAAGCTGGGCGTTCTGAAGAGAAGTGGATGATACTTCTCATCAGAGCGCCCAGCTAGTAAAAGTAGTAAACACGCCCCGATGTACGCACATAATACACGCCCAGTTGTACTTTTACTTTTCAACACGCCCAGTTGTACTTTTGCAAGCCTCATTTGCATAAATACGAAAATGGTCATAACTTGGCCAAAAATGCTCGTTTTTTAAAAATAAAAACGTTATTGTAATCTACATTGCAGCGCCTATCTGCTGCAATAGCAGATAGGGGCTGCAAAATCTGGTGACAGAGCCTCTTTAAGTACATTACACTGTGATAAGTGTATCCAAGAGGTACATCCGGCTATCTCTATGGCCGTAGGTGTGGTAAGCAGAACCTGATATGATCTTTTTCAAGGAAAATAATATCCAATTTCCTGGCTTCACAGGTTCAGGTTCAGGTACAGGTACACCTGGAATACAATTAGAGATAGAAACTTCCTTGTTGGTTAGCATTTTTGCCATATATTCAGCAAAATCAAACTCTTCATCCATCCTAGAGAATGGATTTAACTGTGGTATTACAAATGGTCTACCCATTTGGTGAATACATCAATAATCACTAAACAATATTTCTTGCCTTTGAGTTTCACATGAGAACTAAGGTCAAAAACAACTAATTTTAATAACATACAAAATCAGCATTAAAATACTTGTCTTAAAGGAACAATGTCTTTCTTATTCACTACATAAGAACAAGATGGGGTCTCCAGACAAGATGGCTGCTGCACAAAATAAATTAATCTAAACTTTTATTTTTCCCCCCTTTTGTTTTTTTGAGGACATTTTGTACCCTAGCCAGGTACTTAAAAGAGGGCTTATTCCCCTTACAGACTTTATTTTCTTAGCTTGCTCTATGGTCATATTTGTCCTGCATAATGCCAAAAAGTTCTATACAGTGGCAACAGGTTGGGCCAACTACTTGGCAAATGCCCCCTTGGGCAGAATTCAAAACATCAAACACAATCTGTAACAGTGTCCAATCTGTCGGCCACTTTCTCTATATTATGAGCATTCTTTACTGCTAAACCTACTAATATTGGCAATAATCCAAACTTCTCCTCCACGGTACATATTCGTCATAATTGTCGCACTGTCACTGACTGTCCTAATGGGACTTTTACACCTGCAGATATAACAGGTAGTGGGCAGCATCTTTCTCAACTCTAAAGACACCCAGGTAACATAACCTCTGGGCTCTCATTGCTGCCATGTACTTCTTACTTATAAGTGACTAGTGACCTTTACTTCACACCTCCACATAAAACACCTCAAGTTGTTGTTCACAATACCGTGGCATATTTACATACATTATAATTATAAACCTCAGACAATATAAACAATAGGGTCTCAACTAAGAAAATAATACTGTCACCAATCTCTTGCTATCACCCCTCATGTTTGGGTGTCATCAGTTCATTGACAAGTCCTGTACATCAAATCAATCAAACAAACAAACAAACAAACACCTTTATATAAGAAAAACTTCTCTGTGCCTCTGGACAGGGCACATAGAAATATGTAGTTACTGGGTACATTTTACGTCATACTTGTTACTCTTTTCAGCAGGATTTGTACCTTGATCTGAGCTGATTATATGTAACATCTTCTACTCAGAGAAATATTCACAGATACCATACGTTTTATCTGACAAATGTCTCAAACCAAATTTTTTCAAATTAACACTCTTATACATATACCTAATATCTTAGGAAGCAAAATCAACTTCAATGAAATCCATACAAATGTGTTAGAATGGATATTATGTATTTGGGTACTGTCCTCTCTTTGGTCTTACATTCCCCTGTAGATTATGTTTGCCGCATGTTAAACAATTTTTTTTAGAGTAGTTAGTAAAGCCATATGCCGTGAACACTTTAGATATGATTTCTACCATCCCCCCTGTTTAGACATGGCTTGTCCGATGGCTCAATATAGCTTCATATCTGAATAAGTTGCTGGGTAGGATGTATTTGCTCTTACAAGATCCATCTACAAACAGTATGAGATCACTATTTGGTAGTGGAGTATCTTTAAGATCTGATCTTGGTAACACTCTTTCTGCTATGGGGGATAGGCAATCAAGTGGTGCACCATCCTCCGCAGTAGACATCAAGGTCAAAAAATTTAAAGTGGTACATCTTTCTATCATAAATAACACTAATGTAACGGAAGCTCTTATAGCTTCTGCGGCGGCTACAACTGATTGAACACGGGGAGGTAAGGCTCTAGCTACTGGGTCGAGTTCTGATGAGTAGTAAGCTACAGGTCTATCCTTTCCTCTATACTCCTGTGTTAGCACTGAAGTCATATATCAATTTTTACAATCTACAGTTTGAATAAAGTTTTTTTATTTTTTCTTTTTTTTTAATAATCAGTTAGTCCAAGCACTGAAGAGCCTACAAGAACCTGTTTTATCGGGGAAAAAAATGCCTCTTCATAAATCAAAGACATTGATGATCCTGTAATAGTAGCCTAATTGGCGATCCAACTTCTGCAGAAGTTAGTCATACCCAAAAAGGACATCATTTGTCTTTCTGTCAGAGGTTTCGGTGCTTGGAGCATTGCTGACTTTCTTTCTTCATACAGATGTTTGCCTTCTTGGGTAATATTGTGTATGGAATGCCTGTGTGATGCCGAGGCTAGTAAGTATATGCCCTAGTACTTCTCCTGTTTAGTGGGTTCCTCTGTCACTCTCAATTACTTCAGGACACCATATCAGCATATTACTTCACTGAGTATTTCCCTAGAGGTGTTTTTAGCTATGTTTTTGGTTACTGGCCATGCCTCAGGCTAATTTGAAAACATTTCAATAGATACAAGGACATATTCATATACACCTACCTCGACTAGCTGTATGTAGTCCACCTGCAGTCGCTGGAAGGGGTAATGAGGGCGAGGCATGTGCTTACTGGGTGTTTTTAGAATTTTACTGAGGTTGTGTCTGACGCATGTCAGGCAACCCACCACATGTCGAGCAGCTGCGTTCTCAGATTCAGATGCAAACCAGTGTTGTATTGGTTTGCCTGCTGCTGTCAGAAAGCCTCTTGCTCGCCATATTGTGTCATAATCGTGTGCGACTCGTGGGCGTACCTTGAGTCTGTATGGACATTCACCCTTTTACCTGTGCCCAACTTACATGCTTCTGCGAGTGCCATGAGTTCTGCCTCTTGGGCAGAGCTGCTGGAGGGCAGTGACTTCTGCAGCACTGTCTTACCTTCCTGGACTACTGCATACCCGGTGGTGAAATGTCCTGTCTGCTCATTCCAGTATCTGGATCAGACTACAAAATACTGAACATCATAGTTAGTCAAAGGTTCATCAGTGACACCTGGTAACCCTTGGGATTCAAGTTGCATTAAACTGTGACAATCATGTTCATGCTCCATATTAAACAAGTCATTGTCATTTGCAAGCTCATACATTAAGGAAACTGTATTTATAACTTTAAAACCTGATTTTATACAACTAACTTTAATTACTTAAAAAGTCAGTCTATTTACACAATTTTGTACTTTAGTTCAATGTTCTAGGACTTTTTACACACTAATTTTACATATAATAATTTGAAATTCAATTAATTCAGTATCAACATATATTGACACATTCTTCTATAGTTCCGCTTTTCCGATCATTTTAACATTCTGTCAGAACTTTCTACCATTTCCCTTTTCTGAAATTCTTCCAACTGTCGTCTTACACAATCAAAACCACACTAATCTTTTCTGATTCACTAAATTATAACATTCAATTACCGTTAAAGTCCTTTTAAATCCAAATTTTCCACACCACTTATCATCATCATCATCATCATTTTACATTCACCACATCTAATTTGTGCATATACTTAACATCCTCTTCTAAAGGAATATTTTAATACTTTTTTAACACAAACAACCACATCATGAAACTGTTCCTGATACGTTACACATGTTACAAGCAGTGTCCTTTTGAAAGGAAATCTAATTTAGCAATTTCAGTATATGTCTCTTTCTATTTAATAGACACCTAAATGGCGTCTTTTAGGGATATATACAGTTTGCCTCCTTCTGGGTCCGTTAATAATATGCTAATAGTTTTGTTTTTTTTCTAGAATAGGAGTCTTATGTATATTTAATTTAAACACTTTTTATATGGAAAGATTTGATTAACTTCGTATTCCTTTATCAATTATTTTGACTATTCGCCAACCTTCAGTAGAAATAGCCACATTAATCCAAACATACACTCAGGACAAGAGATTCAAAACAATGTGGTGGGCCTTTGTCCTTTTCTAATATTTTTAAATATCTTAGTCATCACAAATATAGTAAATAATAAAAGACCAACCAAACTTAATGAGAATCCACTTTTTTGCTACGTGACAATTTGACTTACTAATATTCATTTATCCCTTTATTCTATTATTTGGTCTTGGTTCTATGATCTGACTCTAATTTGATCTCATTCAAAGAGTCTTGTAGAATTTTGATAGTCAGTTGGGAAGGTTGAATAAGAGTGTTCGCAGCACCTTATAAATAAGGCCGCTTACCAAAACGTTATTCTCCCTGGACTGTAGGACTCGCTGCACTCTAGACACCTAGAGCCGCTTACCAAAACACAGTCCCAAGACAGTAATGTCGCTCACCCAAGGTGACCACGATGAGAAAATGTGAAAGACTGTCTCAACTCTCACTTTTGCCACATTTAGACAAGACACATGATTAACAATTAACAAACAAACAAATTCGATATGAATAACAAAACCTACTATCATATTCTATATTTCTGTATACCTCGTATATCTTGACCACAAGGTATTTTCACCAAAGTTTCACAGTACACACACAAAACACAACAATATTTACAAGTATTATGCTGATCAGTCATATACTTAATGTTCCTGGGTGTTTTAACAGTATTTTTCCTACTGATTTGTCCTTGTAACAATTTTACAAAGGACCATTCCTAATTGGACTTCCTTATACACACAGGGTTTTATTTATTTAACCCTCATACATTCACTCTTCACAGTCAAGGAGTCTCATATATGTTTCATCTATAACAACCATTTCTTTCAACTTCACCAAAGAAATACTTGATTACCTTAAAACTTCTGGTGTCAGGGGCGTCCAGAGACAATAAGAGGCTGGTCAAACCAGCAGCAGATGTTCTGGATGTGTCTTTACACCACAGTTTGAAAGTCTTTATCTTTCTTTAGCTTTGGATTTAGTTTATCTCAATCATTCAATACTTTTAGTCACAATCTTAAACTTTATAAAACAAATAATCCTAATACTCTATAACAAATAATCATAATACTCTATAATCCTTAACCCCTTTAGGACACAGCCTGTTTTGGCCTTGTGGACACAGATGATTTTTTCAAATCTGACATGTATCACTTTATGTGGTAATAACTCCGGAACGCTTTTACCTATCCAAGCGATTCTGAGAATGTTTTCTCGTGACATATTGTACTTTAGGTTAGTGAAAAAATTTGGTCGATAAAATCAATATTTATTTGTGAAAAACTTCAAATGTTAGCAAAAATTTGCAAAAATTTGAATTTTTCCAAATTTAAATGTATTTGCTTGTAAAACAGATAGTAATACCACACAAAATAGTTACTAGTTAACATCCCCCATGTCTACTTTATGTTTGCATCATTTTTTTCACGTACTTTTATTTTTCTAGAACATTACGAGGCTTAGAACTTTAGCAGCAATTTCTCATATTTTCAATAAAATTTCAATAGGCCATTTTTTCACGGACCAGTTCAGTTCTGAAGTGGCTTTGATGGCTTTATATATTAGAAAGTCCCCATAAATCACCCCATTTTGAAAACTGCACCCCTCAAGGTATTCAAAACCACATTTAGAAAGTATTTTAACCCTTTAGGCGTTTCACAGGAATTAAGGCAAAGTAGAGGTGAAATTTACAAATTTCATTTTTTTTGCCAAAATTCATTTGTAATAAAAAAAATCTGTAACACAGAAGGTTTTACCAGGGAAACGCAACTCAATATTTATTGCCCGGATTCTGCAGATTTTAGAAATATTCAACATGTGGCCCTAGTGTCCTAATGGACTGAAACACAGGCCGCAGAAGCAAAGGAGAACCTAGAGGATTTTGGGGCCTCCTTTTTTTAGGAATATATTTTTGGCACCATGTCAGGTTTGAGGAGGTCTTGTGGTACCTAAACAGTCGAAACACCCAAAAACTTACCCCATTTTGAAAACTACACCCCTCAAGGCATTTTTCTAGGGGTATACTTAGCATTTTGACCCCACAGTTTTTTTGCAGAATTTAGTGGAATTAGTCTGTGAAGATGAAAGTCACCTATTTTTCTGTGGAAACATAGAATTTTTTCATTTTTACAAGGAATAAAGGAGAAAAAGCCACCCAACATTTGTAAAACAATTTCTCCCGATTACGGCAATACCCCATATGTTTTTTTGCAGAATTTAGTGGAATTAGTCTGTGAAGATGAAAGTCACCTATTTTTCTGTGGAAACATAGAATTTTTTCATTTTTACAAGGAATAAAGGAGAAAAAGCCACCCAACATTTGTAAAACAATTTCTCCCGATTACGGCAATACCCCATATGTGGTCATAAACTGATGTTTGGACCCATAGCAGGGCTCAGGAGGGAACGAGTACCTTTTGGATTTTGGAAAGCAGATTTTGCTGGATTGGTTTTCAGTGCCATGTCGGGTTTGCAACGCCCCGGAGGGACCAAAACAGTGGAAACCCCCCAAAAGTGACCCTATTTTGGAATCTGCACCCCTCAAGGAATTTTTCTAGGGGTATAGTGAGCATTTTGGCCCCTCAGGATCTTTTTTAGAGCTAAGGTGACCAAAAAACAGCGATTTTGGCGCTTTAAATGCTTTATTTATTACAGCGTTCACCGTGCGCAATAAATTACGTTTTAATTTATTCTGCCGGTCGGTACGATTACGCCGATACCATATGTGTATAGTTTTTTTTACGTTTTGCAGCGTTTGCACATTAAAATTACGTTTCTATAAAATTATTTATTTTCTGAGACACGCTAATCTGAGCCGTAATTTTTTTATTTTTTCGTCAAAAAAGCTGTGGGAGGTCTTGTTTTTTGCGGGACGGGTTGTAGTTTTTATTGGTACCATTTTGGGGTAAATGCGACTTTTGGATCACTTTTTATTCTATATCTTGGGAGGGGTGGTGACCAAAAAATAGCGATGCTGACAGTTTTCCGTTTATTTTGTTTGCGGCGTTCACCGTGCGGAAAAATTAACATTATAGTTTCATAGTTTGGGTCGTTACGAACACGGTGATACCAAATATGTGTACTTTTTTAACGGTTTCATTTTTTCCCTATAATAAATGTTTTATTATAGGAAAACAAAACCTTTTATTTTTACACTTTTATAAAACATTTTTATTAACTTTTTTTTTACTTTTTGACCTGCAGCTCTGATCGCTGCTAGAATACATTACACTACCTAGGTAGTGTAATGTATTCCAACTGTTAGTGTGACGTCACAGTCACTCTGACAGTTGGTCTACGAGGATCAGCAGAGGCTGATCCTCATAGGCTGACATACATGGCAGACTTGGGGGCCGTTGTCTGGCCCCCGGGTGCCATCACAAGCATCAGAAGCCCCCACGATTGCATGGGGGCTGCTGATGCGCTACAAACCCGCTACATGCGGAGATCGCAATCGAGCCCCGCATGTAACGGGTTAATTGCCGAAATCAGCGGCGATGAGCCGCTGATCGGCAACACTGGAGTGTCAGCTGTCGGGGACAGCTGATCTCCAAGTTCCCGATGCACATTGTCGCCGACAGTGTGCCATCGGGAACGTCACAGTGACTTCCTGTCACTCTGACAGGAAGCCTATCAGGACCAGCCATGATTTCGGACCGGGGTCTGCCGATATGTTAGAAACCCCCAAAATTCGGCGATTGCACACGATCGCCGAATTTAAGGGGTTAATTCGCCGAAATCAGCGGCTAAGGACCGCTGGCCAGCAAGAGGGGAGTGTCAGCTGTCGGTGACAGCTGACCTCCCGGTTCCCGATGCACACTGTCGCCGACAGTGTGCACCGGGAAAAACTAAGTAACTGTACGTCCTCGTGTGGGAAGTAACCTCCCGCAACGACGGACAGTTACGTCCTGGTGCGGGTAGGGGTTAATCTATAAGAGATCCTCCAAATCTCCAAGTACTTTATCTTTTACGTGCTGCACGGAGTTATTTATTACCTGTAGCCTTCTCACATAGGCTATGGACTACTAACCTCGAGAACCGTTATTCCCAGGTTTTTATATTAAGACCTGTGCTTAATATAACTAAGACCCAGTCTTAGTACCTAAGATCCAACTTAGGTTTTTATCACATAACCTTATACATCTAAATATGAAAAATAATAAAAACACATATATACAAAATTATATTACCGTTATTCAGATGAAAACTCGAATCCTCAATTCTCCTTACTATGTTCTTTTAAAAACCGTCACTGCACCTCGTCCCTCCGTCTGACTGGCCTCTTTGTAACGGTAATTTAACCGGAGGTCTTTGAATTAAGTGAGTATTTTGATGACTCACCCCGTGCACGGTGTACAGTCCTCGGGTGGACGAGGGTCTGGAGATATTGGTTTCCGGCTCGAAGAACCAAGATGTTAGAAGAATTTTCCATACTTAGCAATAATGATTCAAGTTTTCATCCCAATAAGAGTTTTATTCTCATCGATGAGGAGACAATGTCTGGCTTCATTACATAAGCTCTGGCTTATATAGACTTTAACCACAAACAGATGACATCTTGCACATGACAGTGAATATCTTACCCAAAATACTAGTCTAATGCAGTTTTGCTTCATATAGCATATTTTGACACTTACAACTGAAACTGGGATAAAGTTGAACTTCCCTAAATTGCATCTGACTTTATTGAGAAATTTCAAGTGTCCCAGACTTGAAAGCAAAGCATATTTAAAACTTTAACAGCTAAAACATTTCCTAAGAAGTTCTGCATAACTGAGAGTATATTTAATTTAGTTGCATCAAATAAGTATACATTTAAAATTAAACTTTCCTAACAGAAATACAAGGATTTCCTATAATAAAAATGTCAGGAGTGGTGACAGATTCTCTATAAATCCAGTGACTCACAGGTGACGACGTCTCAGATTCTAGTAGGCTTTTTTCCTCTTTTCTTCTCCATCCGGTCCAGACTTCATGACGACTTCTTCCGGGCCACGACCCATTTCTACAGAATTTGCCACTCAGATATCTTCGGTTCCTCACTTTTCCAACATTTCCACACCTATAAACGAAGATAAAATTATTATGGTGCTATACACTGTGCCCCTAAATATAATAGGACCATGCACCTGTATTGATAGGGGTGGGGAAACGGACAAGTGAGCCCTAATCTACCCGCCACTCTGTCCCTGCCTACTTGCAACGACCCGCCCTAGGCGACGGGGTACAACTGGGCGGCGGTCCCTACGCTCAGTAAGTGCATGAGACAAACATACAAGGGAATATAAAGCAAAGGGAAAGGGGCAGTTGCCCACGGCAACACCGTGAGCAACAGAGTGGTGAACAAGCCAAGTCAAACCAGGAGAGCACGAGGTACCAAACGCAGAGCAGAAGAGTAGTCAGAAAGCCAGGGTCAGAATGGAGCAGGATCAAATTGTTAGGAGCTGTAGCTGGGCCAGGAAACCACACGGAAAGAATCACAAGCAAGGAGGAACAGGAAAGGCAGGTATAAATAGACAGAGGGCGGGAGCTAGCTGAGTCTGGCCAGGCTGCGATAGGCTCTCCCACTCCTAAGCCTGCCAGCCTGAGTGGTGGAAGCTGGAGTCAGTCTCAGAGAGATAGACTCAGGTGAAGACTGATTACCTATGGAAGTTAACCCCGAAGCTGTGCCTGGCAGATCCTTTACAGCACCCCTGAATAAAATTGGGTCAAACACAGTACAGTAAAGCACCACATACACAGTGCCACACACAGCCCCTGTAGATAGCATCACACTCCCCCCTGTAGATAGCATCACACGCCCCCCCCCCCCGTAGATAGCATCACCCCCCTCTGTAGATAACACCACACACACATCCCTTGTAGATGGTGTCAGACAGCCCCCCTGTAGATAGCATCAGACACAGCCCCCTGTAGCACCACACAGACTCCCCGTGTATATAATGCCACACAACTCCCCCCATGTATATAGTGCCACACAGCCCCCCTTGTATATAGTGCCACACAGCCATCCCTTTGTATATAGTGCCACACAGCCCCACTCCCTTGTATATAGTGCCACACTTCCCTCCCTTGTATATAGTGCCACACAGCCCCCTCCCTTTTATATTGTGCCTCACAGCTCCCCCCTTGTACATAGTACCACACAGTTCACCTTCCTTGTATACAGTGCCACACAGCTCACCCCCTTGTATATAGTTCCATACAGCCCCCCTCCCTTTTATATAGTGCCACACAGCTCCCCCCTTGCATATAGTGCTACACAGTCCCCCTCCCTTGTATATAGTGCCACACAGCCCCCTCCCCGCTTGTAGATAGTGCCACACAGCATCCTGAGGACAAAGATACAAGTAAATGTGACTGTCGCTAGCACCGCCACCGGGCATGAGGGGGCCTTAGCATTAGGGGGCCCCTGGGAGCTTTGGGCCCCAAACGGCTGCCCGAACCGCCATTATGAGGATCCGCCACTGTCCCCTGTAGACAGTGTCCCCCATCTCCCTCCTGTAGAGAGCGCAATACCGCCCCCTGTAGATAGCGCCATACAGATCCCCTTGTAGATAGCGCCATAGAGCCCCCTATAGATAGCGCCATACAGACCCCCTCTAGATAGCGCCATATAGCAACCTCCCTCCTGTAGATAGCGCCATATAGCGACCCCCAAACAAATAAAACGAAAAACGTCATTTTCACGTAGGCACCGTTCCTGCAATGAATGGAGCGGATCAACGCTGACGGGATCCTTGCGTAGGCCGGTGTGATCCAGTGACGTCATTACCCCAGCCTGCGCAGGGATCCCGTCCCCCCTGCACCTGATAGGCTGCAGGCCAAACGTGGCCTGTAGCCTAGTAAATGTCAGAGTAGGGAGATAGCGCCTTGCTCTGCCATAGCGTTCAATTGTATCTGCGTCCACCGGGCATGGGGGGGCCCCTATGGCTGCTACAGCGGTAGTTACGCCACTGATTACAACCTTCTCCCATTGAAGTGGGAAAACGCTGTAATACTGTGAATTGCCGCTACAAGTATATCGGCGATTGACAGTGTGAGCGGCAAAGAAAATGAAGGGACCACCAGGAGCAACATGAGAGCGGAGCTGAAAAACATTCTGCTTTGCTGTCAGTTGCAGTAGTCTGTAGAGAGGTCTTACATACACGGAGAAGTACACCCAATCACATTATATGTTACATCACAGCTGCACAACCCTCTGTCTCCTGCTCTGCACGCCTTTATGTGACGGTATGCGGACACTTTATTATTGCATAAAATGGTGATATTACTCGGACATTGTAAAGCAGTTTTATTTGGGCATTAAAAGGCAGTATTGTGTGTGCAATAGACCGCAGTGTTACGAGGGGGCTATATGGTAGCATTATTGGATAATGTATGGAGGGAGGTATTACTAAAGCATCATATGGTGATATTATTTTAGAAATGCAGCTTTTATAAATTACAATAAAAACTGCTAGATTGGAATCACACATTCAGTTTTTGGTTCAGTATAAAGCTGCGTTCACATCTGCGTTGTGGCTTCCGTTCTAGCGTATCCATCAGAGTACCACAAGAACTGAACATAACGTTTCCGTAAAAAAAAACATTGATTTCAATGGGTTTTATTTTTGCATCAGTTGCGGTCAGGCTCCGTTCCATCACGTTTACGATTTTTCGACAGAAGAAATACCATGGTCGACTGCTTTATTGATTCCGTCGTTAAGACAGAAACCGGCCAGAATGGTGACGAACGGAAACCATTAGCAATGTTTCCGTCACCATTGATATCAATGGTGACTGAAACGGAAGCTGTGGTTTCAGTTTGACTTTCCGTTGCGGGGTTCACCGGACGGAAACCTCTGAACGGAAAGCGAACGTGGACAGGCCCTTACCTTCCGTTGCATTCAGTCTGGCATCAGTCAGTCTGTCCGCTTTTTTTAATTTCAACCATTCCGCTAAAACTAATGCCACAACCCAGAAGTGAAAGAAGCCAGGAAGGAAAAGATTTGAGTGCTTTGTTTAATACTTCCCACTACTTTTGGCTTTGGTTTAAAAACAAAATAAAAAATGGTGTAAGAACGCTATAAAAACATATATACCCATAAAACAATAGACGAATTGCTGTTTTTTTCCCATTCCATGGTACAAAAAATTTTCAGCTTTCCAATACATTATATGGTACAAAAAACAAGCCCTCAAAAAAGATATGGCTCTTTGAATGTGACGATGAAAAAATTAAAATGAAGAAACTAAAATCGGATGTGGCGCCAAGGGGTTAATATAATGCCATAAAATTTTGGTGATATTTAACTCCCCGTGATCCTTGGTTCACTCCAGCAATGTGGGAGGACTGCGCATGGTCTCGATTCCCCAGTGCTACAATTTAAGCCTAAGGCCGTAGTGTGCACGGCCCATGATTTGCGACTCACGGCCGCAGAGTGTCACGCACGGGCCGCCCGCAAATCACGGGCCGTGCACATTAATTTCAATGAGTCTGGACCGCAAACTGCAGCCGTAATAAGATATGTCCTATCTTTTTTCGGTCCAGGAACCTGGGCCATGCACGGACAATTGGAAACCACGGTCGTGTGCATGGACCCATATAGATGAATGGGACAGAAATTCACCCGCAGATTTTCCGGTGAATTGCGGCCGCAAAAACACCTTCGTGTGCATGAGGCCTAAGACCGTGGTGTGCAAGGGCATGACCTGCGGCTCGGACGGCCGTGGAGTGTCACCCGCGGGCCGTACCCATGGCCACGTGCATTCATTTTTATGAGCTTAGACAGTGCAAGGACCATGGAAACCACGGTCATGTGCATGGGGCCACTAAAATGAATAGGGCCGCAATTCACCCGCAGATTTGCGGCCGCAAAAAAACATTCTGGTGCATGGGGCCTAAGGGTATTTTTAGACAAGTAATTTTTGATCACTATTGCGGTTTTACGCTGCACTATTCGTCAGTGCACTTTTTGCAGGTGAAACACGTTTATTTAACATGCTTCACCGGTAAAAAAAAAATGCACGGACAAAAAACGCATCGTAGGACCACAGCATTTTGCAGCAAAAACATGTGTAAACTGTACTGCGGAAGCATAGTCTTTTAGCTGTATAGGGAACCGAATAGCGGGATTTGTGCATGCACGGAGGCACCGGTAATCTCAAACCAAGGAGACTGAAACAACTGCGCATGTGTAACCGCTTAAATGGATCGGAGCAGTGAGCATACATATTTATTTATTTTTGTCCGATGGGGGTGTAGTCGCAAATTATAGCGCAACTATGGTATGCCCCAAAATATGCAACTTGCGCCAGAAAACAGGCGTAAACCTGTTGATATATTCCCCCGAATGCGTTCATGAAAGTAAGTTGATAAAACATTGCTTTTTAAAAAATAGATCTGCTTAGAAATCTTTTGAACATGCATGAACGTCATCTGAAATATCGCATGTTGTGTGACTGCTGCAGGGATAGAGCAGCCGGTGACAACCGCATCAATGGCTAAGTATAAATGCGAGCGACGCTGCCATTGGATGATTCTAATAAGACCAGCTATTGGCTGTGAAAGAGAGAGGGGGCGTGATTTTGAGCGGCAGGAAAGTGTTTGCTGGGTTACGATGGAGTCCGCCGCTTCCGGTGTATACTAGGCTGTGTCCGTCCGTTCATCAGGTTCGGGGTTATACGTTGGATTACTGTAAGGTATGGGACTGGTGACCGTAGTAAACGCTAGCGTCACGGCGGTGCAGTAAAGCGCTATGTGTGTCTATTACACCGTTAGTCTGTACACGTACCAATGGCAGCCTGTACCCCTGTCAGATTATTACTGCCCTCCAGTACAGGATCTAGTGTAGTGACTGCAGAATGTCCCCCAATATTTGTTCAATAATGGAACGTTCTGATGTGTCAGTTTAGAATGTTCATCCTTAAAGGGGAAGTCCCTCCAAAATGTATTTTCTGGCTCATAAACACATGGAAATAGTTTCTCCTCTGTTATCTTAACCCTTTAAAGCTGTTATATGGGCACGTGGCGATTTTTCATAATGACCTATCCACAGTATAGATCATCAGTGTATGATCGGTGGGGGTCCGACACTCGGACCCCGCACTGATTAGCTGCCTCCGGATGTTATGCAGTGGTCGGTGCCGATGCAGATGGCTGCGTACACTGCGTAACGGCCGTGATGCAGAACAGCCACGCTGCCCCTATTCTCTTGAATAGGAGAAGAGCTGCAGCACGGCCGCTATAATGTGACCGGAGCCAACTGCTAATGGCACCGACCACTGCATAACATCCGGAGGCGGCTAATCGGTGCGGGGTCCGAGTGTCGGACCCCCACCGATCATATACTAATGACCTATCCTTTGAATCAATGTCATATTACCGACCCCTGTTTTGCTAGTGAGGCCACCACTGGCCACAGATTCCAGACGGGGGTCTAGTAGAGCGGGGGCCATCTATATTCTGTTCTGTGGGAGATACGGAAATAGCCGAGCAGCCCTGAATTGAGAGCCCCTCTCCACTAGTCCCCTGCCTGGAATTTGCAGCCAGCGGTTGCCTCACCCATGAATTGGGGGTCGGAAAACCCCTGTTCTTCATATGGTTGTGTGTGCCAGGGTTGAGACGCGCATCTATTAGACATAAATAGCTTGCACTGTGGATAAAGCGTGTGTCTAATTTAGGAATAACCCTTTTAAGTTGACCGCACTGTATCTTAACATACCCAGTGTGGTCACTGTCCCTGCCAACTATATCTGGGCGCTACCTCGTTCCCTGTGGTTTTTGTCTGAGGTTTCAGTGACTGTATTCAAGCGAAGGCACCTCCATATAAACACTGTGAAGATCAGCCTAGTCATTCATTCAGGAGTCTGGGAAAGATGGGTGACAACTTCTGGAAATTTCAACGACAGCCATGTCCTCCCCAGCTTTCCCTATTTTTAACCACTTGATATGGGGACAGTTCAAGGATTTTGCGGAGTGAAATGCTCTTTTACAGGACATGACGACATTATAAAGTCTCTACACGTATTATATGAAGCTCTCCGGCACCTTCCGTCAGTGCTCATTAGAAGCTCGAGGTCTTTATTATAAGAGGCTTATGTTGTTGGCATCTGTCATGGCTGTTTCCCTTGTTTCACGTCTGATGTTGGGTCATTATTGTGTAACTTCTTCATGCCAGGTTCAGCGAGAGGAGCATGGGTTTGTTTGACCGGCTGGCAGGCTGGCTGGGCCTTAAGAAGAAAGAAGTTCACGTCTTGTGTCTGGGATTGGATAACAGTGGTAAGACCACCATAATCAACAAGCTTAAACCTGCCAATGTAAGTCCCGGGATTTCTATATACAGTGCAGTGGAAAAGTGTTTGCCCTTCAACCGATTTCTTTGATTTTTTTTTTCTAATTTGTCACATTAAATGTTTTCGACCATTCAACTAATTCCGATATAAGATAAAGACAACACAATGCAGCTTTTCCCCTAAACCTAATAACTATAAGCACCCGTTTGTGATGACTTGTGAGGAGTCTTTTACATCGCGGAGGAGGAATTTTGAGCCACTCTTTGCAGAATTGTTTTAATTTGACTACGTTGGAGGGTTTTCGAGCATGAACTGCCTGTTTAAGGTCTTACCACATTATCTCTAATCTTAATTTTGTTTCCTTTGAGCCTTTCCGAGTCGGACCCTCACGCTGCCGGCCCCTCGTGTCAGACCCTCACGCTGCCGGCCCCTCGTGTCGGATCCTCACGCTGCCGGCCCCTCGTGTCGGACCCTCACGCTGCCGGCCCCCCGTGTCGGACCCTCACGCTGCCGGCCCCCCGTGTCGGACCCTCACGCTGCCGGCCCCCCGTGTCGGACCCTCACGCTGCCGGCCCCCCGTGTCGGACCCTCACGCTGCCGGCCCCCCGTGTCGGACGCTCACGCTGCCGGCCCCCCGTGTCGGACGCTCACGCTGCCGGCCCCCCGTGTCGGACGCTCACGCTGCCGGCCCCCCGTGTCGGACGCTCACGCTGCCGGCCCCCCGTGTCGGACGCTCACGCTGCCGGCCCCCCGTGTCGGACCCTCACGCTGCCGGCCCCCCGTGTCGGACCCTCACGCTGCCGGCCCCCGTGAAATTTTGGTAGGCTGACCACTCCTGGGAAGGTTCACCACTATTTTGATTTTTCTTTATTTGTGGATAATGGTTCTCTGGAGTCCCAGAGCCTTAGGAATGGCTATGTAACCCTTTCCAGACTGGTAGATTTTAATGACTTTGACATCTGTATTATAATCCCTTTAGAACGTGGCACAGTGTGCTGCTTTTTTAGACCTTCAAGCCGTCTTCACATTGCCAGACAGGTTCTATTTATGTTTAGATTCAACAGGTCTGTCAGTAATCAGGTCTGGCTGTGGCTAGTGGAATTTAACCCAATTGTCTATTGCATTTGGTTAACTGGTTAATTTTAGAAGCAAAGGGGGCAATTCCTTTTTCACATAGGGCTGAACAGCATTTTGTGTTTACTTGGGTTCATCTTTGTCTAAGGCCTCATGCACACGACCGTAGCCATGTGCACGGCCGTGATTTTCGGGTCGGCCGGCTACGGACTGTCAGCCGCAAAGCCGCCCGCAAATCGCGGGCCATGCACGTGGCCGCGGCCATTATTTTTAATGAGCCCGGACCGCAGAAGATGTCCGTTCTTTATGCGGTGCGTAGTAAAAACTACGGTCGTGTGCATGGCACCATAGAAATGAATGGGGCCGCAATTCTCCCGTGGATTTTCGGGGGAATTGCGGCTGCAAAAGCACGTTCGTGTGCATGGGGCCTTAGATTAAAAGTAGTTTGATCTGAAAGAAAAAGTGTGACAAATATTCAAAAATAGAAGAAATGATGTTTAGTAATATTCTATCTCATTTTGTTTGTCCGCTTTATTTCTGCGATGAATCGTTATTGCCTGTGCCGGGTCATTAATGAAATGTGGCATTGACTTTTTTTGGAGTTTTTTTTTTATGGCGTTCTCAAAATATATTCTCTGTATCAGAATCAGACCCGCGGCAAAGAGGGGTCATCTGTATGCAAAGCAAAGTCCCCAGTTCTCTTGCAGCTGTTCATCAGGATACACTCTCTGTTTTATAACGGTTTATGGCATCCTATAGCCTGAGCTCCATAGGCTACTATTAGGTCTAGTTCACACTTGAGTTTTTTCATGCTGCTCTTGCCGCCGAAATCCGCACCAAAATCCCTCTAAATCTTCCTCCATTGATTTCAATAGGAGGTAGAGATGTTTTTTTGTTTTTTTCCGGGGTGTTTTGTGACTGCTCGCAGAAAAAAAAAAGTAATATCCTGTCTTGGAGCGGTTTGCGCCTCTAAAGCTCTATTGAAATGGATGGATAGAAGGCAGAATAAAAACGCTTAGTTCGTTAGGAGCGTTTTTTGACGTGATGTTTGACCAAAAACTGCCCGCGATTTTTTTAAATTTGATTAATTAGAAAAAACGCCTGAAAAATAAGTGTAAAAAAAAACCACCAAACTGCCTAAAAAAAAAATAAACACTTGCATTTCAAAATCTGCCTCAATATCCTGAAGGAATTTTGAGGCAGATTTTTGTTTTTGTTTGACAAAAAAATGAACGAGCCCTAATACAGAGAGTATATTCGGGAGCTGCGTATTGTGCGGTTCCATCATTTATAGGTAAGAAGACCTCTGAACACTTTAAAGTGAATGAGAAATTCAGGTGAAAGGTGTTTCCCATGTAAATTCTTACCTGAAATCATGATATCTGAAACCAGTTCTGCAAAAAAAATGCCCGAATGCAGATGTGAACAGGGCCTAACTGGACCTTTACATTTCTAGTGTTCGTGTGGTACTTAGAAATACACATTCTAAAGTTTAAAAGGGGTTTTCCCCGATAAAGGAAGTGATGCTCGGCTATCGGGACCTCCACTAACCCTCAGAATGAAGGGGCTGCAGCACTGGTTGAGGGCTACAAATCCTTCACAGATTTTCCCTGCTCAGCGCTGCTCCCGTCCACTTTTGTCTCTTCCTTTTTCGGGATTTGTAGGGATACCAAAGGTCGGACCCCCCACTGATCAGAATGTTTCGGGATTTCCTAGCGATAATACATAACATTCTAAGAAGAGATTACCCCTTTAACCTTTAACTGTGCAGCAGATGGGTTGAGCTTTGTTCCCGAGCCTCCTGGCAAGTGTTGCCCTGTACGCTATAGGTTCTTGCCATCACAGGCAATGACAATTACTGCTGCGTGATACTGGGCACACAATATCCCTCCAGCTACTTCATCCTGTATTTGGACCAGAAAGTATGGGGAAGTAGCTAATTGAGATGAGATATTACAGTATAATGTGGAGAGTGCATTCAGGGGCACCGCTCCAGTCCAGCCCAGTGATATGGAGCAGTAGTTCTTACCTGTGGTGCCATTTACCTATAGTGTACAGAGCACCTTGGAAACTTACACTTGGAGGACCAGTGGAAGAATTAACAGCCCCGCTATTTAAAATGACCATATGACGCTATTTAATACTTATTAAAATATGCCCAGATTTCAACTTTGAAATACAAGATAGATGTTTAGAAAGGTGCGGCAGCGCAACCTATACGCTGTTCTGTCCCGACGTGTACTCTGTTATACAACCCTAATCTGCAATCCCTGAACTGAAAAAAATGCACCACCCCCTCCTCCCCCAGTAATCTCCCCACCATACATTATTAAACATTTTGGGTCTTGTCTGGGTGCAATCTGATCTTGTTCACCGCTGAGGCCACCGGCTAAATTTGTGGCCTACCTCCACCACAAATACACGAGGATCCTGTAATTAAAACCAGAAGCCACCAGGAAGGTCCACATACATCGAGGCCCACCCAAACAGCTTCCCCAGGCCAATAAAAAACTGGCCCTCCATCTAAAAACAATTGCGAAGAGCAGGTAAAGCGAGACCCCAGACGTGGCGACCCAATTCATCTCCGATAGAAATCCATAATCCGCTCTCCTACAGCTCCCTCCTCCATCTAAAGTAGCATAGAACCCGTCCATTAAAGTGACCATGGGGTCTTTATCTCTTCAGAGGCATGACTAGTCTCCACATGGCGTTAGATTCTTCTTAATTGAGCTCCATCCTTACGGGGGGAAAAGCGGCATCAAGCGACTATTTGCCCTCTTACTCCTCTTCTAAAATGGGTACGACTACAAGGAAATAAAAGTTTAGACGCTTGCCTTAATGCATTAGAGCAATTTAATAGCAGAAATGTCGGGGCACAAAGTAATGAAATCTGCTTGAAGTTATCAGGGCATAAAAGTAAAAAGGAGTGTGCTGTGTTAATGTCATCCCTGGCATCTTGGTGCCTTGTTTGCGGTGCTGGTATGGCCGTGCGCTACTGATGATGAATCCTCCAGAGACCGGTGACATGATAGAATCTGTTTTCTGGCGTCCCCATCTTCTCTACACAAGTAACCTCTGCCCAGAATCTGTGACGAGATGCAGACATTTCCTGATTGTGTCCTCCCATGGGACACCGACCGTAAAATAAAGTTTCTCGTTTTACCATTTAAATGCCCTAATTTCCCAGCAGTGCCTCTAATTACTCTGTAAGCAAACGCTAATAACATTCAACAAAGGAAAAACATTCACAGCAAATTGGAGTTGTAAACTCGGGAAGGTGTCTCATTTACGGATTTATGAAACTTTTTGACCTTTTCAAAAAGACTTTGTTTTTACACAGTGTAGAATGAATCTATATAAAAAGGTGAGTGACTCTGTAAATATTTAGCATTAGTTATCTTGCACTGATCTTGAGATACAGCCGGCATAATAGTCTAGAGCTACATTCACTATTCTGCTTGCTTCAGAGCTGCAATCTCCCAACAATCCATTGAGGTTAGATTAAGATTAAAAAAAACAAAAGTCAGACAGGATCTGAAACCCGTGACCACCACAGAACTTAACCCGGTCCATAGTTTCATCAAAGTCCGTGACCTGTGACTTCCACCAATCTCTACAGTAAAAGGGCCGCGGCACTGACTTGGAATCTCCCATTCATACACTTTTTCAGAAATTTAGTGCAACCGATTCTGAAACCTGTTACCTAGCAACACTAAGAATTCTCACTGGTGACTCCCTTATATACGTGCTGCGTTCTCCAGTATATAATGCTGTTTATACTATGTTATTTACACTACTATATTATACATTTATATGTGATGTAAGCAGAATAGTTTTCTCCTGTTGGGTACATCCTGCACAGACTCTTACATCTGCTTTCTACCTTTCCTTTGTTTTAAGGCTCAGACACAAGATATTGTCCCAACTATTGGATTCAGCATAGAAAAGTTCAAGACAGCCAGGTACTGTTCCATGTATTCTCTATAGCCCTAATGCGTAGTCCTGAAAGCGGGTGTTCCGTGTCATAGGTGCGGTTCTTCAGAACGGGGGGTCACCGGTTGGCTTGCTTGGATGTTTACGGAATTCCAATAGGAATCGATGGAAAGAGCTGCGGCCACCTCTACACTGATTCTCCGCCTGGATACAGCCGCCACATCGGGTGACATAGTTGTGGGTCCCGGAGCTGTCTTAGCCTTTAATCGGGCTGCCGAAGATAGAGCTTGGCAGCCCCATACAAACGAAAGGAGCAGTGGCCGAGCATTCGCACTACCGCTCCATTCATATGGGGTTTCCAGGAACGGCAAAGTAAGCCCGTTCTCGTATTCGGTGGGGTCCCAGCAGTTGCACCTCCACCGATCAGATACTTATCACCTATCCTGTTTATGGGTGGTAAATATTGATTATGGGAAAACCCCGTTAAGTATGTTGTCTGGATAATATTGTGACCGTATCGTTCATCTGTTCATGATCAGCATATGCCGTAGATGGAAGTGGAGTTCTCCTTTACACTTTCAGTTCTTATTTGACCCGATGATTTAGAGATGGCTTTTTGTTTGCTATGCTATACGGATCCATTAACTAACAACATCCTTGAATGATGCCAACAAAATGAATTGGCTCCCAGGTGGCACACTGATAATTCATATGTTGTTAAATATTAATTTACAGCTACAGATATACATGAATGCCAGCTCTCGGAGGGGCTCACTGGCAGTAAAAAGTCTTGTTAGACTGTTAAGTATTTTGGTAATAAACACAAGGCAGGAACACATCTGCTTCGGTGAAGTATTAATATACAACACGTAAAACCGGAACAAAAAAATTACCACAAAAAGACGTTCAAAAATGTGTTGTTGTAGTCGTATAGTTAACTAGTAGCCAACTCTTAATGAATAGTGCTTTAAAAATGTGATGTTTGTATAGGGTAAAAGACAGAAAACTGGCGACAAAGCGATAAAAAATAATGAAGCCCAATGACATCCGTACCTGGAGAGACTTGTCTTTATTGCAGCCATGAGTTGTGCTCCCTGGCTGTGATAAACTCCTATTATCCATGAACAGCGTTCATGTGAGCATTTATCTTCACTGATGACTGAACCTGACAACGCAGAGCGCACCAAATAATCAGTCCCCGGGGGACTTGGCTTAATGCTGCGAAGTCTCCTGCAATTCTCCTCCGCTAGGAAGCCACAAGTGATAGTTACTCGTCTCATTTAAATCCTGTGGTCTAATATCACACTCCGTCTGTTAACAGAGGGGGCGGGAAGGTAGTCAAATTGATATAAATATAAATTTTCAGGGTACAGGTAAATATAAAGTCACATTTTATAAAGAACAGCTATTTCTGTGGGACTGCGATCAACTGAATATCCAGGATTGAAATCCATCAGAAGAGAGACCCATTTCCACTGACAATGCTAGCGTCTTAAAAGATCAGGGGCACAAGCCCAAAGTGATATACGGTATGTATGTGTGTGTGTATGTATGTGTATGTATATATATATATATATTTAGATATTACTTTATAATGAAATTTAGCACAGTGAGACCTGGAACCTGTATTTATAAATGTTTGTCCCACATCAGTCCTGCACTGAAGCCATTTGCCCCTGCCATAAACCCTTATTTATATATACTCCCAATACTGTGCCTGCTGTGGTGTCCAGTGCCCTTAAATACTGTACAGCAGAAATATTAGTATTATACAAATAGTGTCCCCCCTACAGTAATTTATGTCACACATAGTGCCCCTAAAAATAATTGTGCCAAGCTAAATATAATAATGCCACTGAATAACCAGAAAAATGTAATCTTTTTCCAGCCAATATAATATTGTGCCAGGCAGTTTTCCCAATAGTAATAGTGCTCCTCCATAGTACCCCAAAAGTAACAGTGTCAGAGTTCCCCCATTGGGAATAGAGCTTCACCCAGAGAGCCCCAATTGGTATTACTACCCCTATTAGTAATAATGCTAGCCTAGCACGCTTTCATTAGTAATAAAGCGTCCTCCGGGTGCTAATAGTGCCCCAAAACATAGGGTACCACAGACCACTCTGTGTCCTGAGCAGTTTGTGGCCTAGTGCAGGCTGGCACAATTACGCTATTGCGCCGCCCTGTGCGATCACCTTATTGTGCCATCCTGCAATGTTCAACTGTATTCTCATGGGTTACAGGCCCAAGTGGCCTATGATGCTAAATGACGGGTAAGAGAGCCGTGGTCTCCCTGCCCACGCTCTTAAGTATTCAACTGGGCGAGTGCCACATTCAACTGTATCTGTGTCCTTAGGACGCTGATACAGTTGAATGTGGCGCTCACCCACAGATTCGGGGCACCGGGCCAAATATTGTGGGTTCCCGGTGCTAGCGACACTCTGTCCATTCCTCAATACACAATCCAAATAGAAGAGAAGACCGTAGCATCTGGATATACAATTAAAAGTCAATTTTATTTGTCCCCCAAGTGCGATGATTGGATGTTCATTTAAAATTCAGAACAGCCAAAAAGTTTCACTGGGGTGACGCATAACATAAAATTTGGATTATATACCTGCAGTATCGGATTTACGTCTCCGGAGCCTATAAGCAATGTCTGGCACCTTAGACTCTCCATCAAGTAGGCCACACCTTACGTCACATGTAGCTTCAAATAGTTTCTTTGCACTTACATAATAAAGCAGAACACTGCGGCAGCTTCTCAACATGAGGCACCCCCTGCAGCCTTCCCTGGGTGTCCTCCTCTTACTCACACAGTATTGTGAGCAGCGTATTAACATATAAATACACATAATATACATACAAACCGCTTCCGTTCAGTATATTCATATGTACGTTTTGCCTTCCGCAGCCACCCTTCCCCAGGGTGCCTATAGACACAAGCCTACTGTGCCTATGTGTAAATCTGGCCCTGTTTACCTGGTTACTGCAGTCTTTCCTTCTTTTCTCCTATACATCTATCTGCATCGCTGCTACTACAATAGTAAATGACACCACAAGTAAAGTTGTACTTTCAGTTGTCCTTAGGATTGCAGTAACCCTACTGAGGACAATGCTGTTCTGCTCTCAACTGACTGTGTATTGTAATGTTTGTTGCCAATGCTAATTTTGCAGCCATTGTAGTGAAGCTCTGGAGCCCCGTGTTGTATTACTACGGTATATATATATATATATATGTGTTTGTTTGTTTGTTTTTTTTTTTTTTGTTTTTTTTAAAATCAAGTAATTTTTTATTTTCAGCAAAAAAAAACACAACATTTTGCGATACAGTATTGCAACACAAATAAAACACCCCCCTCCTTTCAAAGTATGCATGCGCATGAATACAGAATAACCGCACAGAAATCCGTATCAAATATGCAATATACCATCTATAGATCTATGTCATTTTCAAAAAAGAAGTAAGAAAATCCCCCTAAAACCGACCATATTCCTCTAAGCCGCGTATATTATCCACCCACCTATCACAGGCTAGACTGCAACTCAGCCGCAACCCCCTACGATGAACTCAGGCCCCTACTTTCCACCCAAGGAGACCATATTTTATCAAAGGTAGGCTTAACATTTATATTTCCATACGTGTTAACCACGTGACTTTGTTGCAGAATTCCGATAGCGTAGGTGGTCTGTCATCCAGCCAATGTTGTGCAATAAGCTTCCTAGCCACATACAGCATACGAGCAACGGCCAGGTTAACATGCTCAGCAATAGAAATATCCTCCACATACCCCAGGACACATACAAACGGAGTGAAATCTACCGACACTGCATAGATAGAAGAGATCGTGTCCACTACCTCAGACCAGAACTGCCGCTGCTGCACACATTGCCACATCATGTGGATCAACGTACCAGGTACTCCACCACACCTAGGACAGTCGGGGAGTCCCTGACCCCAATTTTAGTCAGAAATTCCGGCATTCTATACACCCGATGTACCAGAAACAGATGAGAAATACGATGTGCCTCATTCATAGAGAGTTTAGGAAACCGCGACAGTAGATCTCCCCACTGACTCTCTTCCATGACCCCAAGATCTCTTTCCCATTTACTTCGCAACATGGAAGGGGAGTCATCAAGGAATTGTATCAGAAGACTTATATGGGATATAAGGCCAGAGGTATGACTGGTCTTACTAATAACTCCTATCAGGACATTATCCATTATTGTGACAGCGTTACACCTACGCTCCACATCGTACGCATGTCAAACCTGCAGATATTTATAAAATTGGGTATGAGGAAGACCAAACTCCGTTTGTAAACATGAGAATAACTTCAACTCCTGATTATCCCACAACTGGCCCATTCTACGAACCCCTTGGTCTTTCCACAAAGCAAAATCTGTTCGAGAGTACATATGAGGCAACCACGGCGTATCCCAAATAGCCGTATACTGTGCACAACCAGTGATACCCTGAACAGTTTGAACATTCCACCATATTTTGTGTATTAAATACAGTGTTGGATGTATCACTATATTTTTAGTGGTGAGTGTTGTGTAGTATAGATGTCAGGCAGCACATTGCAGTGACTACTGTTATATATGTTCTACTAACTCTATGATCTTTCTTTTTTCTAGCTTGTCATTCACAGTTTTTGACATGTCTGGACAAGGGAGGTATAGGAATCTCTGGGAACACTATTACAAGTAAGTGGTCCTGATCATCTCTATGAAAATGAAAACCGCATTCGTGTTTGATACGTCCAGCGAATTAGATTTTTATTTCTTTTCCCCCCTCTGGCGTGGTACAGAAATGACGGAATCTTTAATTTGGACACAGTTTTGCCATCCGATGCATGAATTGTGAGACCGGACATCCGTCACATCGTATTTCTGTCAGGCTATGGACTCTGGATCAGTGCACGGAGAACACAACTTTGGCATCAGATGTGTCCTGCTGAGACATAAAGCAACTGGCAGGACACAACTGATAAACATATGAACCCAGCGTAATAAATGTAGGGCAACAACCACTCATAGCCATGACATTGCCCTCTGAAGGGGTCACCAAGCTTTCTGTATACCCTGAATGGTATAGAGGGGTCTTTGTTGTTGTTGCACCTTTGACCTTTCCTACACTTGAGCAAGGGGATGAGATCTTCTCTACAGCGTAGAATGAACTGCACCATGATCCTGAATGTCTGTAACATGAATAGGATATTCTGGATTTTTTTAGGGAGGTTTTTATTTTGTTTACAGATGAAAGTTGATTGTACCAATGTGTGAGTAGTAGCTGCATCTTCTGTTTAGTCCTCCTTAAATCCCCTCTAGTTGGTGAAAACAATGCATACTGGCATCAAAATCGGCAACCACTAAATGAAGACAAAAATCCATAATACTTGTAAGTACTGTGAGTGAGGACAGGATTTTTTTTTTTTTCCCCCTGAAATTTCATTATGGTTGTCTGTCTATTGTTTATATTTAGGCCCTGTACACATTTAGCTGTCTAATGCACAAAAATATTCTTACCTCTCGGTCTATCCACTATTTATCCTTGAAATGACAATTTGTTGCACCAAATTTATTAAAGACAGGTCTCAGTTTTTGGTGTGGAATATTGGTGCACATCCACTCCAGCCTTGAGCTGGCATAAGGGTCTGTTTACACGGCCTAATATGGGTCGTGCAAATGAGGGCCGATCAACGAGGCAGATTATTGATCAGTGCTCCTTTACTCCTTTCACATGAAGCAATGATCAGATATGTGTGGGGACAAGCGGTCATTACGCTGATTGTTCATCCCCATACATGTCCATGTCTGGTGAGTGCTGAGCCGACTTGTTTCCTTGAAAGCCGAGCAAGCAGTGTACAGGTTCAATAGGAAGTCTGCTTCTGTACACCTCTCACTCTGATCGAAAAGCCGAGCAGAGCTGATCAGAAATGAAGCGGCTCCGCGCCCTGCTGAGCGCTCCAGATGCTTAGTATTAGCAATCGGAGGGGGTCTTAGTATTTGGACACCCAGAGATCAAAACTTCTGACAGGTCACTATGACATATCAAGAGTTTTATGAAAGTACAGGTACACTTTAAGGAAGAAAAGTCTGTCTAACATGTCTTGCACATTTGACCTGCATAGACTTTGTCCACACGTAACGGAGTTAACTAGCAGACATTCCGCTGAGGAAAAACTGCGCCCCTTCCTGCGTTTTTTACTGCAGTTGATGCAGTTTCAGTCCAATATCTGCTCTGAAATTTTACGCAGCGTGTGGATGGGATTCGTTGAATCTCACCCACTTTGCTGCTACTGAATTCTGCTGCGTATTTTCCGTCCGCAATTCCGTTACGCGTGGACAAGCCCTAATTATCAGTAAATTGATGCATTCTACAACATGTTTGATATTGGTTTTCTTCTCTGTGTCAAAGAATGAAAAAAAACAACAAAATAAAGATAAAATACACAAAAACCGTTCTCTGCGGTGTAGTATGAACACTGCCGTCCCCTACATGTAGCATCGGTCCGCTGCGTGTGACTCTGTGTTTATTCATAGCCATGTATAAAAATCAATCCCACTTTGAAAGAACTTTATAAATTAGTGTGACTTTCTACGAGAATTCTACTACGGTACTTTTATATAAGCTTTCCTCACAAGCCCAATTTTGCCCAGGTCTTGTTACTTTTCCCCAGAATGATCTACCTTACGCCTTGACGCCCTCCACCCTATCGGTGATGCCCAGATGGGTGCTCCGGCCTCTCACTTCACTATAAGTGTCAAAATCAAACCCATCCCAGTGTATGGACCTGATTTACAGCTATCAGATCTATCTGCCAGCGCCTGAAAAGACTGAGCTTCTCCCCGGCTGGATTTCTGTGACAGGAACTGTCTCTTGAATCATAAAAATATCTGACGGAGCTTGCCGTTCTGAAGGTTAAATATTTTTACGCTTGTTTACCTTAATGATAAATGTCACTTGTAGAAACAATAGTGAGAGTAAACCGTGGATAGATTTTTGGATACATACAGACATTCTCTCTCTTTCTCCACTCTTATGTCTCTTTTACTGTAATCTCTCAACACTAAATACTATGGCCCAAATTGACTAAGACTAGTGTTCCACAGGCCAATCTTAGATAGAAGCACGCTTGAGTAAGATGCAACGTATTTATTAAGATCTGCACGCCTCTTGATAAATTAGACGCATCTCTGGCTATTCATGCGCTACAAACCGAAATCTACGCCAGCTACGATCTGGCGAAGATTTTCACTAGAATTTCGGACAAAAATGATAATAAATTTGGGTGTGGGTGGCCCCTCCCCTTTCAAATAATCCCCACCCACTTATTTAAAAAGGTGGCACGGGCAGAAGAAAAGTGGAAAAAATTGTGCAAACAGATATGTGCCATAATGTGCAACTCTCTTCCACCCGAATACTGGTGAAAATTACAAATTTTATTGCAGATTTTCTATCAAGGATCTTAAAGGATAACTCCTTTAAGGTGTATTCACACAGAGCAGTTTTGGTGCAGTTTTTGAAATCACAACCAGGTGTGTAAATAGGAAAGATTCTACTATGGCTTTAAAAACTGCACCAAAACTGCACTGTGTGAATACACCTTAAAGGAGTTATCCCACCTGTACAAGCTTCTGATCACCACAGGTTTGACAGCTGTGAGTTGCTGCCCATTTCACCAGCAGCTGCCACTGCAGGAGATATGTTATTCTATGGCTTCAATTCAAATTGATGAACAGACATGGAATAGATGGCTGCGCTAAGTGCTCAAGAGCGTGAGCGGCTCTTTTCAATGTTCCTCTGCTCTGGCTAATAGAGATGTGTTCAGATCAGGGGTTTTGTCTAACCCTGATAACCAGAGGATCTGTTAACTCTCCTTATATGTCTATTTTTATTAAATACTTGTTTTCCCCATGATAAAAAAAAATTCTGGAGCATCTTAGAACACTGCACTGTGCCTTCCTCTGTTATTCCTCCTAAAAAAACATGAATACATTGACAACTGAGTGTTCTCATTACTGTTGTCAGTGTGTAGAGACACGACTCATTGACCAGGGGAATAGTGACACACGGTTGTCAATTTAGTCATTCATTTCCAGGAGGAGTAACACAGGAACGGCACAATGCAGAGTCCTAAGAAAAGATGCTACATTCATGGCTATGATGCAGCTTCCTGCAGCAGAAACTTTCCTCATATGTCTGTAATTCTAAGCCTAACCTCTGAGCACCTCTGTAGGCAATTTAAAAAAAGGGTGGGGCTTAATGGAATATGGGTGTGGTTTAAATCTAACAAGTCTAGATGGATGGACCAAAATTATCATACAGCATGCACCACTGTGATCAATTTAGTGCATCTTCTGACTGCCTGGTCTAAGTTTACATTGTCTAAAACTTACACAGCTTAGTACATTTACCCCAAGGTTTTTTGTTTGTTTCTATTTCTCACTTTTTTTTTTTATTGGCCTGGTTATTTTTTTACACTCTTTATAATCTATAACATCATAAAACTAGGTCCCCGAGCACACAAAACATACTTTTTTTTTTTTTTTGCGTTTACAGAGACTGTGGTAGTGGTTTTAGAAAACTGCAGTTGCGGTAAAAGCACAGCAAAAACACAAAGAACTTCGAGACTATTTTGAGTCATCGCTGGGTCTTTCTCATCCTCTCTTTCCACCTCTACCCCCCCCCCCGCATATCCGTCATATTACGAAGAAGCCCGATGTTTGGTTAGCTTTCCTCTATGATCAGAAAATGCAAAGGTGAAGCTTCCCATTAAATAAGAAGCCGTTGCAAATATATTATGAGAAGCCATATTAGTAGCTACTGTAAACTTCATAGCAGCAAAACTCAGGTGAGAGCCAAAAGGATAAATAAGACCTGCAACACATCTATAATAACAAACACATAATAATTATAATAGGAGTCAAAGGGGTGGCTTCTTGTCTGTCCAGTGGAACGGCCATAGTTTAATCCAATGTGCGAGACTTACTGATCAAATGTCTCTTTAGGGTGAGATGGTTAATTGGAGTGAAACAAAGTCCTGCTTGTTCTATACCTGTTCCTGCCATGAATTCTATTCCTGACAATAAATCTGTCTCCTGTCTTTCCGTGTTGCAGAGAAGGCCAGGCTATTATTTTTGTCATTGACAGCAGTGACAAGCTGAGAATGGTTGTGGCTAAAGAAGAACTGGAGACCCTTTTAAATCACGCAGGTAAGATTCCTGTGTCACCCCCCCCCCCCCACCCCCTTCCTTCATTCTCATCAGACACTTTAGAGAAACTCGTCTTGTCAGCGCCGCTGACGGCTGCTACTGAAGAGCACTCGGCTCAAATGATATATGTCAGCAGTTCAAATACCTAAAGTCTTTCTTGACTGATTTTAATCCAAGTCTCTTCAGCTGTGACTGCAATACATTCCAGTTCAGAGCTAGACTTGCGGAAGACATGATGTATCTATAGGGTCTTGTAAATCTTTACACTTTCTAGTCCCGTGTTAGATTGTATAATGCAGAATAGTTATGTTGTAAATATGGTGGCAGCCCAAATGAAAAATAACAGGTGATTGGGTTTCGTCTTTATTTGTGTTGTGTTACGTGCCTATCATTCGAGGGGAATTTTCAGAATAAGCCACTGTGTGTGTACTTCATGAATAACAGAATGTTGTCCGTATCGTGCATTTTTCAACAGTTACTTCCCCTTCGCTGCAGAAATGGTGTACGTCACCTGCTATTATGTTGTACCACACTCGGAAGCACTGCGCCCTGTTCCTCGTTTCACAGTGCTGGGCTTCTAATGAACCAGCAGTGGATTGGGTTTAGTGTTCTGTTTGCGCTCCACGTCTTCTCGCAGCCTCCAATACCGGAAGCAATCATCTGCTTCTTTATAAGATCTGGTAGCCTGTCTACAGATCCCCGAGCCACAGTCATACACATCGTAGCGGAGTGTTTAGGACATTTTTATAAACAAGGTCTTACCCCGACAAGACTGAGCAGCGGTTCTCTCCCCATCAAGCTCTGGTGAGAAATAGTCTGATACTTACTTAAAGATGGTCTGCAAGAGAAGTTTTCAGTGAGTTCAGAGATTCTGGACCGTGTAATAGCCACGTATCAGAGGAAAGAGATGACTGATAAGTGGAGAAAGAGAGGGATTTTTCATGAACAAAACATAGAACATAATATCTATTGATAAAAAATATATTAAAAAAACATAAGCTTCCTTTGCAGTTCCCCTTCGGGGTTGTCTCCTCTAGAGAGTAGGTTGCTTCCTAAAGTAAATTGCTATAGCGGGGCGCTCTCTATTGCCTGTCCATTCTCCCTCTGAAATCTCTGTAGTAAAACTGAGGCCCCCTCTGTCTGCTCGTGGTACTGACTAGCTTCTTGTGTTTGCTCTGTGGAGCTGTGTGTAGATACAAACAGAAGAACAGTGGCAGAAATATAATTCAGAGCAGATCCAGGTCCATTTTGGTAGGATCTAATATCGAAGGCCCACCATTGACATTAGATTTCTTGTAGATCCAACCTAAATGAATTGGAACCGCCAACAAATATTGCTTGGCTTTGGCCACTTTAAGAAATGCCCCAATAAAGACATGCGTCCCAAGCAAAGCAGAGTCCTGACAGTAGTTCTTGGGTGATGTAGCAGATGGTAGAAGTTGATCACTTCTCCATAAACAGACAGGTAAGAAATAAGCTTTAGAATCCTATATTACAGGAACAAATGGAGTAGTTTGACATTATAATGGTTAATTTGTTGTTGTCATTTTTTTTTCTTCACAGGTATTGTGGTATATTTATCTTTTTATAACACCTTTAGCTGCAGCCTAAAAAAGCATTGCAATGCCGATAATAATTAGTGCCTAGGAACAATCTGTTGTCATTGACACCTTGCAACGTGATTAGAATGTCTTGTGAACCTGAGAGACACCTTTCTTTCTTCGTCTGTTTGTGTTTGCTTTTTTTCAAACTATTTTATTTAAACATATTTAAGGTCGATTCAAAAACAACACTGTGTGATCTAAAAAAAATAAAATTTGATCGGTTTTATTGACCCTGCAAAACTTTTTGGATTCTAACAAGTTTAAAGGTGTTGTCCACTACTAGACAACTGATGAACTATCCACCGGATAGGTCATCAGTGAGGGTCCGACACCCGGACCCGCACCGTTAAGCCGCTCCGGCCGCCTCCAAGCACCATACGTATGTGCCGGAAGCAGTTGGCTCCGGCCACTGCATAGCGGAGCAGAAATGCAGTTCGGCAGCACGGTCGCTATTCTATGTACGGAGCCAACTGCTTCCAGCTCCGTACATATCATAATGGGCCATAACATCCGGACCCTCAGAGATGATATACTGATGACCTATCCGATGGATTAGGTCTTCAGTTGTTTAGTAGTGGACAACCCCTTTAAGAATACCTAATACTTGTATTTAGTATTCATGCATTCCGAGGTGAGGAATGGTGTGCCAGAGAGCCGTATCATTACCGCATTGCTGCAAATACCACAGCAGAACTGCATATAAATGCATGCCATGGTTTTTAGGCAGTAATGTGTCACTCTGTCGCACTTTCCTTGCCCTAATGAACAGGATTGCAGGGGGCTATTAAGGTGTTAGTGAGCCAATAGGTCCTACAGGCCGCAAACATAAACCTTTCACTGACCGCTCTCAATAGAGGAAAGCAAAAAGAAACTTAAAAACAAAATGGCACTATAACAAAAGTTATAACATCACACAGAGATGTTGGAAAGGGTAAAAACAGATGGCACAGCAGCCGACATCCCTCCTATATACTGTGGTGAATGGCTGCACGATTTTGCTGGTAATCCCACAGTTTTACTGGCTAAATCGTGCGTCCAATCGTCACCTATGTAGTTGTGGTTTCGGCCAATTGCGGCTGCCGGGTCGTGTGGTTTACCCTAATACCTAGCTGCCATTCGGCTGTATTTACCTCTGCTGGTTTTGTGGCGCAAAATTGTAGCAAACAACTTCACCAAACCGTCTTCCATAAATTCAACACTTAAAGGGGTTATCTGGAGACCAAAAATTGCATTGCAATAATATATTTATGTGAAACTAAGTAACTTACTAATATACTTTAATTAAAAATTCTGTACTAAATGGTGCAGTTCAAGCCTCCTGAATTATTCAGTAAGTGCTGGAGCTTTTCTAATAGTGATGACTCTTCGACACGGCCCCACGTGACTGAGCTCTTGCTTCATGTGCTGTTCGTGAACATGACTGCAAGGGGCTGTCACATTGCCTATTGCTAGAATGCCCCTTGCTCAGGACTCCAGCACTGCTCCCGACGTCCATATTTGGTCAATTAAGGGGTTTCCGATCAATGGAGTCCCCGAGCAAAGCATCAGCTGATTCTCTGCCTGGGGACTCCACAACTTCTGCCCACGTCACTGTCCATATATCGACAATGACGTTGGCAGCAGTACTGGAGTCCCCGAGCAGAGCATCAGCTGATGCTTTGCTCGGGGACTCCAGTACTACTCTGCCAACGTCATTGTCCATATATTGACCCCTGAATTGACCAAATATGGACGTCAGGAGCAATGCTGGAGTCCCGAGCAAATCGCTAGCTGATCATTTGCTCGGGACTCAAGCAATAGGCAATGTGACAGCCCCTTTCAGTCATGTTCACAAACAGCACATGAAGCAAGAGCTCAGTCACGTGGGGCCGTGTCGGAGAGTCATCACTATTAGAAAAGCTGCAGCACTTACTGAATAATTCATGCAGTTTGAACTGCACCATTTAGTACAGAATTTTAAATTTAAAGTATATTAGTAAGTTACTTTGTTTCACATGAATATATTATTGCAATGCCATTTTTGGTCCCCGGATAACCCCTTTAAGTTCATATTACAACATTTTGGGCTGGGAAGTTACTCATCCGTCAAAAGTATGTGTGCTGGAAGTAGCTGTAATAAACGTCAGTATGTCTGTCTGATGGAGGCTAGCCCAGAACATTGCGATATGAATTTCTGGAGATTGACTTGTAATGTGTATAAGTTTGATTTCTGTAACATTCACCAATATATTTCATTTTCAGGCTTTATGCTTTTAATATTGAGTGCTGTCCTTATACAAGATTGTGGGGAGACATATATATATATATATATATATATATATATATATATATATATACACTATTCCTATTTAGCATCTTGCTACAATACAGACGCCTTGCTACAAAATAAATAGGACACGCTGGTGACGGGTTAATTAAAGATTGGTTTTAGTGTCTGTACACACAGCCGTTTATTCCTCCTTACTGTAGTTTGATGATTTTCTGTAGCTGCTTATAGAGCATTTAATGAAGTTGTTGCTTAGTGAATAGTTTTTATTACTACTTCTGGTATGTACTAAACAAGACCCAAGGGTCTGGTAGCCAAGGTCTTCATAAAATAACAGCTGGCACCTAGATTTTGGGAGTCCTTTCTGTTGATACCCGTGGATACATATCTCCCCTGGCTCCATAAAGAATCTATATTGTCAACATTTTATTGATCTCCTTTGGAGTAATGGTCGTTTTCTGATCTCTTTACAACTATTTTTGATTTTATTGTCTCAGGAGGTTAATTTAAGGAACAACTTTCAACAAAGTACTCCTTTCTATGTATGGACCAACTGTTTTGGAATGTAAATATATTATGTACTGTGTGGAGTTTCTTCTCTTTATACCGTACATTATGACCCTCTTGAATTCCATCTATTTCTTAATCTCTGTGGCTGCTGATGAACATTCATTAGGGGTTCAGCCTCTGTCTGGCCCTCTTAGAAAATGTAATTTGGCAGCTTCCTCTACATGTTGACATTTTGATTGGCCTATTCTGTGACCTCGCATACATTGCTGAGTACCTGATTGGTCAAAGCCCTTACCTATGCGCCAGCCTGTGCATACTGCAGAGCGGTGTAAGAGGCTGTATGGCACCACACTGAATTACTTCACCTCCATACAACTGAGCTGTAGGCACTCTGTGCCACCATAAGGAGCTCCGTACGGAGCGGTATTAGAAGCAACAGTAAGAATAGCTCTAAAAACGGCATCCAGTGGAGAATTGTCTTTTTTTTGGGGTTCCACAGAGTGCTTATAAAAAAACCTCTGTGTCTCTGCAGAAGTTCTGAGACATATGTAGGTACAGTAGGGCCCAATAGGAGTCTATGGATGCCGACTTACGGCTCCATACAACTCAGAGGTTGTAAAGGGCTATACTATGGCCATGTGCCCCTAGACTCTTTCAGAGGCAGGCAGATCCCTTTAGACTCCTTCCCATCCAAAATATAACGGCACTATAATAGTAAAATACTTCATTTAATGGAATATTTCAATAAGAACATATTTTATTATAAGATTTAATTGTAAATCAAAAGGATTTTAGTAGGTTAAAGGGGTTCTATACTTTTATTTGAAAAAAAAATAATCTGTTCTGTAGGCAGCAATGATTGCAGTTTTCAGATCTACATCCCTCACCAATTCTGCCTCTGCTCCAATCACCAGGCTTGCAAGTGTGCAGGCAGAGATACATACACCACGTTCCAAATAATTATGCAAATGTTATTTTCCGCTGATTTTCCTAAATAGTCGATGAAAATGACAGTATAATCTTCAAGCCATCAACCGTTGGAGTATAATGCAAATTTTATTGAACAAATCTCCTAATGATAACAGATTTTTTTTTTTAGAAGTAAAAAACTCAAAATGCACTGTTTCAAATTATTATGCACAACAGAGATCAAAACATTTTAAAGGTTGTAAAGAGAACTAAAATGGTCATTTGTTGAATTTGCAGCATCAGGAGGTCATATTTACAGAAATCAAAAGCTCTTTCAATCAAAAAAAACTTACCAGGCCAAGTTACATGTTAACATAGGACCCCTTCTTTGATATCACCTTCACAATTCTTGCATCCATTGAATATGTGAGTATTTGGACAGTTTCTGCTTCAATATCTTTGCAGGATGTCAGAATAACCTCCCAGAGCTTCTGTTTTGATGTGAACTGCCTCCCACCCTCATAGATATTTTGCTTGAGGATGCTCCAAAGGTTCTCAATAGGGTTGAGGTCAGGGGAACATGGGGGCTACACCATGAGTTTCTCTCCTTTTATGCCCATAGGAGCCAATGACACAGAGGTATTCTTTGCAGCATGAGATGGTGCATTGTCACGCCTGAAGATAATTTTGCTACGGAAGGCACGGTTCTTTTTGTACCATGGAAGAAGGTGGTCAGTCATAAACTCTATGTACTTTGCAGAGGTCATTTTCACACCGTCAGGGACCCTAAAGGGGCCTACCAGCTCTCCCCCCCCATGATTCCAGCCCAAAACATGACTCCGCCACCTCCTTGCTGACGTCGCAGCCTTGTTGGGACATGGTGGCCATTCACCAACCATCCACTACTCCATCCATCTGGACCATCCAGGGTTGCACGACACTCATCAGTAAACAACACGGTTTGAAAATTAGTCTTCATGTATTTCTGAGCCCACTGCAACCGTTTCTGCTTGTGAGCATTGTTTAGGGGTGGCCGAATAATAGCTTTATGCACACTTGCAAACCTCTGGAGGATCCTAAACCTTGAGGTTCACGGGACTCCAGAGGCACCAGCGGCTTCAAATACCTGTTTGCTGGGGGGCGTGGCCTGGACATGGAACTGGTGAGACGCGTGGTGTAAGAGCTCCTGCTTCCTGACTGCTCCCAAACCCGATTAACAGCGTCTATTTGCGACACACATCGCACTAATGCGAAGGGGATCACGCACCAAACCCCCGACACCCGCAAGAAGCGATCAGACAAGAACGAGGAGCGGCATACCTCATTATTTCGCGGACTCAGGCCTTCCTGCATCTCCGGCCCGGCTTTCCAAGATGGCGGACCGCACTGGCACCTCAGGGACGCCGCCTCGGGGAACGGCAACTCCTCCAGACCAGCCGCAGAATAGAGCGTTGGAACCTCAGAGGGGTGAGTCAGCCTCTAACCCGATATTACACCGTAGTATGAGCCCTGAGCTGCAGGCATTAACGACACAAATGGCGGCCATACCCACTAAAAAAGATATGGAGGGCTACATTTCCCGCCTTGAAGCGGTATGCAAAAACGAGATCCGTTCCCTAAAAGAGGACATTACACATATTAATGAATCGGTGGAAGCTATTGAAGTGCAAACACAGGAGCTGCAGCAGCATCAGGCCTCCCAACAAATTTTATTGGATCAACACTCTGCACATATACAAATGCTGTTTGATATGACGGATGATGCAGAGAACAGAAATAGGAGAAACAATATTAGAGTCAGGGGTATCCCAGAAGCTACGGGGCCCCAGGACCTCATTCACACGTTGCAGGGGATATTTAACATGCTGCTGGAAAGACCTGCGGATTCTCCAGTAGAAATTGATAGAGCGCACCGCACCATGGGCCCAAAAAGCACGGATTTGGCCAGACCGCGTGATGTGGTGTGTAGAATCCACTATTTCCAACTTAAGGAATCTATCATGAGGCAAGCCCGTAACAGGGGTACACTGGACTTTGACGGGGCTCCGGTGCAATTACTGGCGGATCTTTCTCGTTCCACTTTAGCAAAAAGGAGAGCCCTACGACCCCTACTTGTCGCACTTAGGGAAAAAGATATCCAGTATTCATGGGGATACCCCTTCCAACTGCAAGTTCGCCGGGGATCTTCCTTGTACACAGTCTATTCACCGGAAGATATTCCTGATTTCCTCGCGGCACTAGATCTCCCACAAATTTCCATCCCAGAGTGGCCGTATTTTCCTCCTATGCCACAACGCACACCAAGACGAAATCACTGAATGGATCACTCCTCGACCCCTGCGAGACGCAGAAGAGTGCAGGGCCCAGGAGTTCCTGCTCAGGACTCTCAGGAATCTTGAGATTGCTCCGTTGATGCGTCGCCGGTGGCTTTTATGGAGTCTTACTGAGTTATACAGCGGTTAAGACAGCCATGGTCGTATATGTTGGACTCCGTTCCACGGGTCCCGAGAAATTGCCCCCCCCTGCCAGACATATTACAAGACTGGCCTGCCCGGCAGAACTGTTTAGATGAAGCACAGATGGTGGCTACCTCGACGTCGGGCCTGACCAGGTCAAGATTGCTGGAACATTACGCTCCGCTGACAAGGAGTGGTTGGGGTTACTTTTTACTGTTTTATGTTCTAACATGCTGCATTGGAGGGGTGGGGGAAGGGGACTGCATTGGGGATTTATGTGTGCATTACAGATTAGAACAAGCAACAAGTAAGGGATCAGGGATGCATTCCTCCTCTCTGACAAGGGGTCAATTGGGGCTATAGGGATCATATCGCATCATGTCCGCAGACTCCCGAGATGTGGTGGGAGGGAGATGATGGAGCTAATGGCATATAAATAGATCCAGCGTGATAGGTTCGGGAGTGACACATCAAGCCCCCCCCCCCCCACAGGATGAGAACCTGAGAATCTAGTCGGGATTATATAAATGGCGGTATAGTCGGAATGGCAGTGGATATATGTACCTATATGGTAAGGAGAATCTTTTAGACACAATACAGGTTATAGTAACTAAGGGGCAGATTCCCTTAAAAAAGATCAATGACACTAGGCCTATAAGAGGCAGTTACGGGTTGTTGGTTCAGTGTTGTGTGATAAGGTGATTAATATACATGTGTGTCCATACAAGAAGTCGGGCATTTGGGAGATGGTTGGGAGTTTCCTTCTTCCATAGTCCAGTCAAACCCACACTTGGGGCGTGTTCGGTTGAACACTTTACTTTAATTTCTTTCCCCTAAACAGAGTAGTTTTGGGGCCGGATCACTGTCTGTAGTGAATCCATTAGTTCATTTACTCTTTCTTTTCCTGTCTCCTCTCACCCTTCCTCCTCTTTCCCAGATGGAGCCTTTAAAATGTTGCTCATTAAATGTTCGGGGATTCAATACCCCGCAAAAACGCACGCAAATTCTCCATCATATGCATAAACAACGTGTTCAGATTTTACTTTTGCAGGAGACTCATTTCAGGACCGACCATGTGCCCACTCTGAAACATCGATACTATACGCAGTGGTTCCATAGTACCAACCCTGACGCGAAATCCAAAGGAGTGAGTATAGCTATACATAAATCTCTTCCGGTCTCGGTTGTTGCTATCCAATATGATACTCAGGGCCTTATGTATTTTTGAAGCTTCGAATATGTGAGCGACTGTTCACTGTGGCGAACTTGTATCTTCCTAATCATGACCAGGTGCGCGTATGCAGGAGTTACTTAACGGAAGCAATAGAAAAAAGAGGATTTGGATCCAGCGTGGATTTGTGGAATAAAATGGAACGATGTTCCAAGTTTAATGAAAAAAATTCGTATATTAAAAAAGGAAAAAACCAGGATAGATGCTTGAGAGTGTGCAATCCTGGTAGTGTGAGGAAAAATATCAGTAGTGAATGAAGCCTACGCGTTTCAGACGCTACACGCGTCCTTAGTCATGGCTGAGGATATTTTTCCTCACACTACCAGGATTGCACACTCTCAAGCATCTATCCTGGTTTTTTCCTTTTTTAATATACGAATTTTTTTCATTAAACTTGGAACATCGTTCCATTTTATTCCACAAATCCACGCTGGATCCAAATCCTCTTTTTTCTATTGCTGTCTACCTATCGTGTGCCGACACGAGGATCCGTGCGAGATGATCTGAACCATATATACAAGGTGAGCTGGAGGTCCCTTTCTCTATTTTTACTTAACGGAACTCTCCAAATTTCCAGAAGGACTATTGGTAACTGCAGGAGACTTTAATTTCACAATGGACAGGGTTGCAGACTCCTCCTCGGGCAGATCCTCGGTTCCCGCTTCTCAGTTGGCTTCCCTTAAATCTAAACTGTTTGGTATGCAAATGGTGGACATTTGGCGGATCCTCAACCCCCAAACACGGGATTACACTTTCTATTCTCCAGTACATGACATGTACAGCAGGATAGATTTGTTTCTTATTAGTCACCATCTACTTTCCTGGTCCCCGAAGTCTCAGATTGGAACTATGATTTGGGCGGATCATGTGCCGGTTTACTTGTCTCTTATCTTCCCAGATACTAAACAGCGGGAATGGCACTGGCGGTTGAACCCCCATCTTTTACGGGATGCGGTTTGCCAAACGGCAATTAACAAATCCATCTCTGAGTTTCTGGAGCATCATGAGGAAGACTCCACCCCTCTGCCGGTTCAGTGGGAGGCGTTGAAAAGTGTATTAAGAGGTATATTTATACAGCAAGGCTCGAGATTGAAGAGGGAACGGGCTTTCAAAATTGATAAGCTCTTGTCCCAGATACAGACATTAGAGACCACTCACAAGCAGTCCCAGCACCCCCAGACTTTAGCAGAGCTACTAGAAGCTCGAAATTTGTTGAGGAATTTATTAGATCAGGCGCATGCGTCGTTTCGAGACCGGATGAGGCGTTTCACATATGAACATTCTAACAAATGCGGGAAGGCATTAGCTAATTCATTACACCCACGGGCCCCTCAATACTTTATACCGGCGATTAAAACAACACAGGGTGAGGTCAAACATAAGCCAGAAGACATTGTTAACACATTTAAGGACTACTATCAGGCCCTATACAACCTCAGGGGGCCTTTAGCGGACATGTCTCCAAGTACCCTTCAACAGAGGATTGATTCCTATATTGAACAGACGGCGCTGCCGACTTTGGAGGAGACCGAGACGGCCTCACTAGGGGAGGCCTTCTCGGAATCTGAAATACAGGCAATCATAAAGTCAGCTCCAGCGGGTAAAAGTCCGGGTCCGGATGGATTCCCGGCATCCTTTTACAAAACCTTTTGTTAATAAACTTCTCCCCTATATGACTAAGGTCTATAATGCAGTTACAACCTCCGTGCCATTCACTCCGCAAACGTTGGCGGCAACCATCACTGTGATCCCCAAACCAGGGAAAGATCCCTCGGCATGTTCTAATTACCGTCCAATCTCCCTGATAAATGTAGATGTAAAACATTATTCTAAGGCTATTGCAAATAGACTAGCCCCACTTCTACCACGTTGTATTCACGGAGATCAGGCGGGATTTGTTCAACATAGAGAGGCTAGGGATAACACCAATAAAACTACTCTCTTAATCTCCTACGTCCAGAAAAAGTCGCTACCCACATGTTTAATATCGGTTGATGCGGAAAAAGCCTTCGATCGGGTACACTGGGAGTTCCTGAAGTCGGCGTTGAGCCAGGTTGGGATCGGCCCCATTATGCTAGATAAGATACTGTCCCTATACCAGACACCTACTGCAAGGGTTAGGGCAAACGGAATACTTTCCACAACATTCTCGATTGCTAACGGCACTAGACAGGGATGCCCCCTGTCACCATTACTTTGTCATCACGATGGAGCACTTAGCTGTGGCTATACGTAATTCCCCAGACATAACAGGGATAGGAATATATAGTAGAGATTGTCATAAATTGGCCCTATATGCGGATGATCTCTTGCTCTTCATGACAAACCCGGTGATCTTCCTACCAGTACTTTATTAGAGAATTTGAAGTATTTGGCCAGGTCAGCAACTTTAAAGTAAATTATACGAAAACTGAAGCACTCAACATCTCCTTATCTGCTGAGACACTGGAGCTCCTAAAGTCATCCTTTAATTTTAAATGGCAGGCGAGGTCAATCAAATATTTGGGAGTTCAGATTCCCAGGGATCTGGTGGATCTATTCACTCTCAATTATCAGCCGTTACTACAAGCCACTCTCAAAAATCGACTGTCATATGATCGAGCGCAGCTCTCATGGTTTGGCCGCATCAATGCAATCAAAATGGACATCCTCCCTCGGTTTTTATATCTGTTTCAGGCTCTCCCAGTATTAATCCCCGGAACATTTTTTAAGGCATTGGAGAAAGCTTTTCGGAAATTTGTGTGGGGCACATTGAGGCCACGCCTTAATATGAAGTCACTATCCCGTCCAAAACTGAAGGGGGGAGCAGGACTCCCGGACTTGGTCACTTACCATCAGGCCGCAGTACTCGCAAGGGTGGTGGACTGGTTCCATAATGGACCCAAGAAACAATGGGTAGGGATTGAACAATCCATAGTCGCGCTCTCACTTAGATCACTGCCATGGATTCTTCCTGATTATAGGCCGGCACTTGCGACCCTGCCCCTGCTGACCCAGCACTGCCTCACTCTATGGGACAGACTGATGGTTAGAAAGGGCCTTTTAACATAGACCCGGACTCCTTAGCCCGCTGTTTGATAACCCAGAATTTTTACCAGCCGTCAATAAGAAAGAGTTTATGATTTGGTCCTCTTCTGAAAACACGAGATTGTCAGGTAATGTCGGAGGGGGGGAAGCTCCCTTCCTGGTCTGAGTTGCGAGGGACTTGCCCGGGGAGGAAGCTTTCCTGGATGGAGCATGCCCAATTGTCCACCTTTTTACGCTCGGCGCTACCGGGTGGGATACATATCGGCACTAGCACTGCGTTTGAGTCGTTGTTGCTTCAAACTGAGCCTCCGGATCGGGTGATATCTAACCTGTACACCTTACTTTCAGAGGCCGGTGACGACCAGCCTCCTGCATACGTCAGCACATGGGAGCGAGAACTAGGAGTAGTCCTGTCACAGGCTGAGTGGGATCGAATATTTTTTCTGTCTCACAAAATGCCGGTGGCATGTCAGGCACAGGAAAAAAACTTCACAATCCTGACTAGATGGTACCGTTGCCCACAGAATCTGAACAGAATGTACCCTGAGGTGTCAGATTTGTGTTGGAGATGCGGGACCGAGACCGGAACAATGTTGCACATCTGGTGGTCATGTCACGTTTTGCAGACCTTCTGGAAAGCGATTTTTGAAATCTATACAGAAGTGGAAGGTACACAGCTGGTACCCACTCCTCAAATGACTTTGCTATCTCTAATTCCGGGCCCTCTGCCGAGTATTAGAAAGGGGCTGCTAAGGCATTTTCTGACTGCGGCACGAACAGTTATTCCTAGACATTGGAAGTCCACCGTGCCGCCCTCGGTTGTGGAATGGGTAGTGGAGATGGACTCTTTATGTCGAATGGAATCTCTGGTTGCAGAGGACAGTGATCGCATTGGTGCGGTTCTTTCTCTGTGGAGTACATGGTCGTCCTTCAAATCTGGTCCACACGTTGCTAAATGGCTAGGCGGAACCCCCCATAGAGGGGTCGGTCAGATGCAGTCTGCTGAATTGGGGGCTCCTGTCTGGGAGAAGGGAACCTTTTCTTTCTATTTCTTTCTATTTCCGGGTTTTATCCCTATCTCTCTTCTTCCCTTTCTCCTTCCTCCCTCCTTTAATGGAAATGGAAGGATAACACACACCTTACGCGAAGCTTTAATTATATTTTTATAAAGAAACTTTATCAAATAGAGATAATGCATATATTCTGAGAAGTGAATTTGGGGGTAAGGTGTGTGGGTAATATGTGGAAACATGTTAACATCTTACCTGAGAGAAATATAGATAATGCAAAATAACATGTATGTATACTGAAATGTTTTTCTTGAGTTTGTTTGCTCTGTACTTGTTGAAATTCTTAATAAAAATTCAGATTATGAAAAAAAAAAATACCTGTTTGCTGCTTTGCAATGGCATTTTAGCAGCTGCTCTCCTAATCCTATTAATTTGTCTGGCAGAAACCTTCCTCATTATGCCTTTATCTGAACGAACGCGTCTGTGCTCTGAAGCAGCCACAAATCTTTTCACAGTACGATGATCACGCTTAAAGAGGCTCTGTCACCAGATTCTCAAATCCCTATCTCCTATTGCATGTGATCGGCGCTGCAATGTAGATAACAGTAACGTTTTGTTTTTTTTAAAAACGTTCATTTTTGGCTAAGTTATGAGCTATTTTATATATATGCAAATGAGCTTTGAAATGGACAACTGGGCGGTTTTTTTTTCGTTATGTCCAACTGGGCGTGTATTGTGTTTTTAACTGGGCGTGTATTGTGTTTTTAACTGGGCGTGTTTATGTGTATGACGCTGACCAATCCGTGACCAGTCAGCGTCATACACTCCTCTCCATTCATTTACAAGCAGCACAGCGTTACTAGAACGATGTGCAGCCACATACACAAGTGTCCTGACTTGGCCAAAAATGAACGTTTAAAAAAAAAACAAAAAAAACTTTACTGTTATCTACATTGCAGCACCGATCACATGCAATAGGAGATAGGGGTTTGAGAATCTGGTGACAGAGCCTCTTTAAGTAGTTTTCCTTTGATTGGACACACCTGGCAAACTAATTATCACAGGTGTCTGAGATTGATTACAATGATCCAAAGAGCCCTAAGACACAATACCATCCATGAGTTTAATTGAAAAACTAATAATTAAATGTTTGACACTTAAATCCAATGTGCATAATAATTTGGAACACGGTGTATGCAGGATAGTACATATTGGATATCTTCTTTAGGAAATGTTCTCCTATGTGCAGATGTAGAAGGGCCTATGTTCTATAATTACATTAACTGGATGAGACGTCCACTCTGCTGCTTTCCCTCTGCAAGCAATGTGACTGTTTCACGGAGGTTGAATTAGGACAGATAGTATTGTGCACTTACTGCCTGGGGGACTGCTTTTATGTAACTGTAGGAGCCCTTTAAATGCAGAAGCGAGAAGAAGTAATTTGCTTTCTTGGTGTATTTCCTGGTTAAAATTGGCTGCAGGTATTTGGAAAGATTTTGTTTATTTTCAGTAGTTTTATGATGTAGGTTAGAGATTCCTGCAGATCCGCATTACTCTGGCTTCTACGTTAATGATACAGTTAAAGTTTTCCACTGCACTAAAACGTGATGTGCCCGCTGCCCCTTAGGAGTGCTCATTTAGAGGCTATTAGCTGACATAGCCAATTGAGGAGTGTGCAGGACGATTTGGTCATCCCTGAAAAGTAAAAATCAGAGGTCCTGCTGCTACTGCTATTCTGTACTGGCCTTTTCCAAGCAGCTAATCTACCGGATCAGAAATAGTGAAATCCCCAGAAAATAACAGAATCGAGTCTGTGTCAAGGGATAGCAACAATGACACTGTCCACATACGCATTCTCTTGTGTGAAAAACAACAGGCCATGTCCGTTCATGAACACAATCCTTTTATGTATTATTAATATAGCCTTATACTTATAAAGCATTTTGGTATTAAAAGGGTTGTAAAAATTTGGCACTATTCGGCCCCTCATGCAGAGTTTTTAGTGTCTTGTTATGTGAACAGCTCTGTGTCCGCACTGTTAATGAGGTAGCACTTTCTCCATCTCTCCAAGCAGAAAATCCCAGCCGCCAAACCTCATTTGTATGACATTTTGCCAGCTGCTGTTTGTAACACAACCCTTGTCATAACCTGACGTTTCAGCAGTAGTATACGGTCTGCAAGCTCTTCGTGTTGAGCAGGGAAGTTGCCGTTTTGATTGACAGGCGTCCAGCTCAATGTATCCTAATATTGTATGCTACCAGTTTGCTGTTTTAAAAAATCCAGTCCAGTAACTGCTGTAATGCAATGTATATTGTAATGTTTTAATAGTTGCTGGTAAAATGTGAATTCTAAAGCAGCCCAGTTCATCTGGTGCTGAGAGCGATAACACATCTCTGTGAATGCCATATGGACCGCAACTGCAAGAAAGTGTCATTGTTGTCTGACCAATCTAAGTTAGCTACAGGGAAAAGGTCTAGCTGGCCGCAGAGCGAAATCCGTTTGCTGGTGGTCTTGAGAGTTGGACCTTCAGTGTTCATCTGTGACGAGAAAAACCCTTTCAGGGAAACTGACACGGAGATGGCAGTATAAAGTAATGACGGACACACTGATTTCGGCGATCTGTCACTCATCTCTGATTAGGGTTACTTACATTTTGAATGTTGTAGCGCAATGCGAGCTCTGAAAGCAAGAAGACCCTCGTATTCAAGAGCTGCTTCTCCCCCGCTGCCGATGATTGACAGCTTTCTCGCTATTACTGTGCACAATAATAGACTGCAAAAGCCCAGGCAAATTTCTGCAGATATATGTCAATAAATTCATTGGGAGACAACAATTGATCTCACTCTCTGCGGTAGAGCTTTCCACCATCCAAGCTTTGGCCAGAAACCAAGTAATGATGTTGCCTGCCTGCTTCCTACCATGTGATTTCAGCAAGCAGTATGGTACTGAACACATGCTGCAAAAGTAACAGTTAGTTGGGGTCCACACGTGGCAGAAGAATCTGCCTCAAATCCACCGGCGGCAATCTGAAGCAAAATCCACATGTGTAACATGCGGATTTTGCTATGGATATGCTCTGGATTTCACCACCGATTTTAACCCCTGTCATCCACATGGCTGGTACTGTAATCCGCTGCAGATCTTCCATTCGCAAAACTGCACATAAAATCCGCAGCCTTAGCTATTAGGGTATGTTCACACGGCTTATTTACGGACGTAAATCGGGCGTTTTGCGCCTGGAATTACGTCCGAAAATACGGCTTGAAAGCGTTGACAAACATCTGCCCATTGAAAGCAATGGGTTTGACGTTGGTCTGTTCCCACGAGGCATAAATTTACGCGTTGTTGTTAAAAGACGGCGCGTAAATAGACACCCGCGTCAAAGAAGTGCCTGTCACTTCTTCAGACGTAACTGGAGCCGTTTTCCATGGACTTAATGGCAAAACAGCTCCAATTACGTCCGTAATGGACGCAGCGAAAAAGCGCCTCAACATGCCATGACGGCTGAAATTACGGAGCTGTTTTCTCCTGAAAACAGCCCCGTAATTTCAGCTGTTACGGACACTGCCGTGTGAACATACCCTTAGTGGCCAGGGGCTTACACAGAAATCATAAGACCCATATCGACACCTCAAAACGGGCCCCATCAAGAACTAAAAGCACCGTCAAATGTACAATTGTTGGTTTTTTTTATTCGTTTAATGTTCATCTTTATTTCATTATATATGTTCGCTATGTTTTTCACTAATAGAGCTCCAAAATATGTCTCTTAAATCTTACGCATTGTCAATTCATCATTCTGATACCTGGAACATGGCATTAAAGTAAAGGCATGGGCATATTGGCCGGCTGCTGTGCTCACAGGGCAATACTCCTATTGCCGACCTCTTTTTCTGCTTTTTGTTTTATGGTTTATTTAACCCTTTGTTAAGGTGGCGCTGTCAACAAAGCACAACCACATGCAGACAAGCGTGGGTGTTGGATTCCGTTTTGAAATGGCAAGCCACGTATCGAATGAATCCGTGCTGTACCTTTAACCATCTGTAGATAAGTTTAGTATGCAGAAACAAGCAGCGCTGCATATTTTTCCCCCATGTTGTGGATGATTATTATCTGCGACGTTGCTGTCTATCAAACCCTATTATTTTGTAAAGTGTCATGTCAGGACTTCTTCAATTACATCCTCTCCGTCGTTCTCATTTTTCCCTCCATTGCATTCCTGTATCTCTGCCACGCACCCTCCCTCGCTGGGAGCGGTGACTGCAGGTCAGCTCTTAATGGTCATTGGTGGATGAAAACTTGAAACATCAAGTAAATTGTTTCTGTCAGCTGCTTTGATGTTTAAATCTCGTTCCAAGTCCCTCTTCTCCCCTGACAGCAAAATCAAAGCACTGATATTTTCTATCTTCAAAATTAATTTTCTTTGTTGTTTCTCCTTTTTTTTTTTTTTTTTTCCACTTTTCTTTCCTGTCCCTAATTTGTCTCCGTTCATATCCCAGAAGTCTATTTTATTGCAGACTATATGTGCGACATCAGTAGCCTGACACAATATTACAAAATTGCTGTGAATCAACCGGCTTCTAGTTCCTCTGTTCTTCACTTTATGCCTCTTGTAATCTTGGCTATATGTCATTGGAATGCACAGACTATCATCCCTTAGACAGAGTTTTACTTGCCATCTTTTCTTTGTATAGTAGGCGATGAAATGGAAATGTGTATTATATTTATATGCACACCAAATGGGCAAATCTTTCTGGACACCCTTTTTATTAAGTTTGTGCAACCTTTTCATCCACATCCATTGTTAACATATGGAAAGTATTCATTCTTGTAATAATAATCTTTATATAGCGCCAACATATTCCGCAGCACTTTACAATTCAGGGGGTACATTATACAGACAATATCAGACATTGCATATCCACAAAACTAATTTACAATTCAAACAAGAGGAGGGAGGACCCTGATCTCAAGAGCTTACAATCTATCTTGTAATCTTCTTAAAGAAATATTATCTGTAGATTGACTGGTTATGAAACTGTCTGGTATAGTTTGCCACCTTTCAAGCAGTTCAACAAAGTTCTGTCCTCGTTTAGTTGTCCCAGTCGACAGCTGTTGTGAACCACCAGCGGCTCCGTTTTGAAGCCGTAGGCCTTGTAAACTCGAGAAACAGGACCACCAAGTGATGAAGCATGTAGTATGTCAAAATTGCCTGTGCTTGTCTGCATTGCTCACTGTTCAATCAATAAACTGGTTGTTGGGAGCTTCGTGGATTGGGTCTTCCTGGCCAACCTGCTGCACACAAGTCTGAGTGTTACAATCACGTACCGGAGATGGGGATTCTCAAAGCCACAATCCATTTGCCGCTTGCTAGACTGGGGTATGGAGTCTAAGGGGATCCCATGGTCTTCACCCTTAAAGAGGCTCTGTCACCAGATTATAAGTGCCCTATCTCCTACATAATCTGATTGGCGCTGTAATGTAGATAACAGCAGTGGTTTTTATTTTGAAAAACAATAATTTTTGAGCAAGTTATGAGCTAGTTTAGATTTATGCTAATGACTCTCAATGGACAACTGGGCGTGTTTTTACGTTTTACCAACTGGGTGTTGTACAGAGGAGTGTATGAGGCTGACCAATCAGTGACTAATCAGCGTCATACACTTCTCATTGTTCCAGCCCAGCTTCTCTCACTGCACAATCACACTGTGCTGTGGATCATGCTGGGCTGGAACAATGAGAAGTGCAGGACACTGATTAGTCACTGATTGGTCAGCCTCATACACTCCTCTGTACAACACCCAGTTGGTAAAACGTAAAAACACGCCCAGTTGTCCATTGAGAAACTCATTAGCATAAATCGAAACTAGCTCATAACTTGCTCAAAAATTATTGTTTTTCTAAATAAAGACCACTGCTGTTATCTACATTACAGCGCCAATCAGATTATGTAGGAGACAGGGCACTTATAATCTGGTGACAGAGCCTCTTTAAAGAGGCTCTGACACCAGATTTTCAAACCCCTATCTCGTATTGCAGCAGATCGGCGCTGCAATGTAGATAACAGTAACGTTTCTTTTTTTTTAAAACGAGCATTTTTGGCCAAGTTATGACCATTTTTATATTTATGCAAATGAGGCTTTCTAAAGTACAACTGGGCGTGTTTAAAGTAAAAGTACAACTGGGCGTGTAATATGTGCGTACATCTGGGCGTTTTTACTTCTTTTACTAGCTGGGCGTTGTGAATAGAAGTGTATGATGCTGACGAATCGGCATCATCCACTTCTCTTCGTTACCACCCAGCTTCTGGCAGTGCACAGACACACAGCGTGTCCTCGCTCATCCGATGCGATGAAGTTCCTGTGGGAGGAAGTGAGTGACGTCACAGCGTGATCTCGCGAGGACACGCTGTGTCTGTGCACTGCCAGAAGCTGGGTGGTAACGAATAGAAGTGGATGATGCTGATTCGTCAGCATCATACACTTCCATTCACAACTCCCAGCTAGTAAAACAAGTAAAAACGCCCAGATGTAACGAACACAATACACGCCCAGTTGTACATAAGAAAGGCTCATTTGCATAAATATAAAAATGGTCATAACTTGGCCAAAAATGCTAGTTTTTGAAAAAAAACAAAAACTTTACTGTTATCTACATTGCAGCGCCGATCACATGCGATAGGAGATAGGGGTTTGAAAATCTGGTGACAGAGCCTTTTTAACTCCTGAAAGGAGGTGTGGACTTTGCTGCAGAAAGATCCCCAGTTTAGCAGAGCCCAGAATAGGCGTGGATTTATGGCAGTAGTGCTGATGAAGCAGTAGTGTAGTCAGGGACGAAACCAAGGGCTGTCACCGGGAGAGCGGTCAAGATGGGATCGTAGTCCGGAACAGAGCCAAGTATCAGAGCCAGGAGAGCAGCCAGGTACCAGGCAAATAATCCAAAGTATGAGATCAAGATCAGTGTCAAAGAGGCGTCAGAATATAGATCAATAGCCACGAAGGTGAGAACCTCAATTAGCAGGCAAGGCATTGGAGGCTGATTGCCTTTTAAACAGCCTGCCAGGTCTGCCCTCATTGACAGGTGTCTGTTGCCTGGCAACGCAACGCCACGCCACCAGCTGCAGTAAGGAGTGTCGTAAATGGGTTCAGATAGGCCGTGGCTGACATAGGAACCAGAGGAGTAGGCGTCCTAGCAACCGGACGCAATCGTCTGGAACTGCGGCCACTTGCTGGGATCGGAGCTGAAACCAGGAGAGGTAAATAACATTGAGATCCGCAATGTGCAATTCCCAGCTGCACTAAAGTGGTAGAACTCGCACTGCAGTTACATTTTGGAGCAAACACACCATCTCTGGGGTAACAAATAAACCAGAAGGCGGTCTGACCAGCAAAACTGGGTTTGGGAAATTACTTTAGTTATTCAGTTATTTGTGCTTAGAATGAATTTAAGCCTGTAATTATAGGTAAGGTTTACCTGCTATTTTCTGCAATACTTGCTGCTTGGCTCCTATTTAGCTCCGCTTCATATGAGAAGAGCTGTGATCTGCGACTACAGTTTAGCTACAGTCCCTACACAGAGTCTGAGGTAGTCTGAGACACGCCTCCTGTCTCATCATTGGTTCAGTCTGGTAGTCCCTCCCTCCTCACTGCAGATCTGCCTGCTTAGATATCTGCTGTGTATGAACACAAACCTATAGGAGGATTAGCAGGATGTCGTCCGTGTATGGAGAGATAATATCTATCACAGCAAGGGAAGAATGATAATAAAATACAGACTATTAAACCACCAAAGAGATATAGAAGATTATCACGTAATTGTCACACGTACTCTTGCAAATGAGCCCTACTAAGCAAGGGGGGTTCCTGTAATTTCGCCTTAACGGTGCTTTCCCCATTTATTTCCGTGTGGAGAGTGGCCGCCCAGGCCAGAAGAGCCGAGCGCTACTCAAATATGTTTCAAACCTACCACAGGCCAACCTGACATGTGCACAAACTTCCGCTACTATCAGAAGGACTTTCCACCTACTAGCGGGGCGCTTAGGAAATCTTGAGATTTGTTTTTTCTCCCACAAAAACAAAGGGGGGGGGGATACGAGTCATGTAGGTTACAGGGTAATTGATAAGTTTCTGCTGCTCTCTGAAACTTTAATTCTTTTTACATCATGTTTCAGGGGCAAGTTTTGGTGTAATAGACTGCCATCATTTTGAATTATGTATGCAATATTTTTATTTTAAAAAAAATGGTCTGTAGACCGTGATCGAAACCTCTTCCAGATTATACTTATAAGCCACTTCCCTGACACAGTATTTCTGGAAGAAAAAGTGTTTTCGAGCAAGCCACCTGAAGCGATTTTTCATGACCCAGTTTTGTCACCGCTTTTTTTCCAGCTGCAAAACGTATCTGTAATATACCCTTCTTTTATTTATTTTTTTTCTTGCATATTTCATTGTAGATGGACATTTCTGTATGTAAAAATTCAGTTCTGCACTACAGATAAACACGAAGCTCTAGTTCTTTGCACCTAAAATCTATATAAAAGGATAATAAAAGGATGTTCTGCTGTTTCCCACTATTGTGCAGTGTAGAAGCAATATTGACCCATGTGAATCCGCCACTTTCTGCTACCGCCTCTATCTGTCTACATTTAGGATATGTGGTATGTAAAAAGACTCTTCCTGGAAGGGTTTCTTCTAAAACTCTCGTATGATAGGCTGAACATTTTTAAAATTGAGTACCATTTTGTAAATCAATTGGGAAAGGAAAACATTTTGGATTCAATGGGAGAAATGTATTAAGCATTCTACACCAGTTTCCTAGGGTAGAAAAGTTGCAACATGCGCACAATTTTGCAACTTTTCCGTTCTTACGCTGCCTCCGGGACTTTGCAAGAAAGCGGGTTGGGCTTATCAAGAGTGGCAACAAATTCACTATAAATTGCAACAGAATCTGGCGCAAATTATAGCAGAAAACCTATGCTAGCTCAAAGATGGCGTCGATTTCTCTGTCTCTCGCACGAGCAGCCAGAGATGCGCCTAATTTATTAAGATGCATGCGCCTCTTAAAAAAAAATTAGGAGCATTTAACTCGGCGCACTTTATATTAAGACTTGTGTATGAAACGCCAGTCTTTGATATCGTGGACACTGGGGGAATTTATAGTCCTATATCAAATATAGAACTTGTTGCAGTGAACTGTATTAAACATAAAAACTATGAAAACCTTTTGGCCTCATGCACACGGCCATGCATTTGCGGCCACAACTTTTGTGGATAAATTCATTTCTGTGACGATCAGTGCTGGAGCTGCGAATTTGGACCGCAAAAAATCAGGACATGTAATTTTGCCGTCCGGAAATACGGGTTCACACCACTAGTGAAATTATTGTGGATATGTGAATCCTGATGACAAACTGATGCACTACAAAAGTTTTTTGCAGTCCGATTGACCGCAATGGATCTATGGTTTTGCAGACGGCAAAACCATTGCGGTCGTGTGCAGGAGACATTAATGCGTTTTTTTTTTAATGTAATGTGTGTGTTTAGGCAGACTAAATATTTTTCTAATATAGTTTTATTCAAAATGTTTAGTTTTAGCACTGCAGCTTCTATGTATCCACTATACATAGAAGCTGCAGAACGCCACTCTAAGTCGAATCAGTCAGTGAAGCTGGATCGACGGCTAAGCTGACAACAGCTCCTGTGTTCCTCTAACACAATCGAACCCTAATACTGATCAAGTCACTCCATTACTACTTCTAATTCATAATTTGCCATTGGTTTCCTTGATCAATTGTCCAGATCCTTAGGTCTGTTGTCTTATTTCTCCAGCCACTGCAGATTCGGATAAATGTCCTGGCACGGTTGGAGGCGATATCTGTTCAGTCTTCCGTCACTCCGATGAAGGACCTGCGGGAGGAGGAGACTTCACAGCGTGATCTCGCGAGATCACACTGTGCGGTGAATCAAGCTGGGCTGGAATGGAGAGTAGTGTATGATGCTGATTGGTCAGCGTCATACACTTTTCTATGCAACGGCCACTAGATGAATAGAAAAAAAAATGCCAAGTTGGGTATTTAGAAAAAATTAGCATAAATCGAAAAATGTTCATAACTTGGTCAATAATAAACATTTTTAAAAACAAACAGTAGTTATCTACATCAAAGCGCCTATTAGATTAAATAGGAGATGGGGAAGTTATAAACTGGTGACAGAGCCCCTTTAAGTATATTAATCTTTTTGATATTATGCAACGCATATTATATTTTTCCCACATTTTACTCCATTTATCTAATTTTGTTCAAATATATTATCTTTGCGAAAAATAACTTTCCTATTGCTATTGTCGTATGTCTTGTGTTACTCATTAATGCTAAGCCCCCTCTAAAATACGTATCGTAGATGTACAATATCTGTTATATCTTCCCAAAATGTCTGTACTTTTGGGCATATCCAAAACAAATGCAGATCTGCCTCTCGTCTCGCGTTTGGGGCAAGGTGTACCTTTATCTGGGATGCATTGTAACGTCCATGTTATGGCCACAACACCAGGATCCCACGATGCTCCCAGACTTAGATCCCCATAGAAGATTTGCATTGGGTCCGCTTGTTGCAGCTAGAAGTCGCTTCGAAAAAGGCCTCATTACAGCGATCTGAGATTGGCCTTGTTAGAAAATTGTTTTTCAGTTTCGGTTTCACATAATTTTCTGCCACTGAAAAGATTTTCACCACTACTTTATGGATTCCGAATTTCCTGACCATTTAATTCTGAATTAGAATGTTGGAATTTTTTCTCTGTTCCTCGGCCATCGCAAGCTTTGGGTCATTGGGTTATGAAGGAATTTTACCACAAAAAAAAAAAATCACTTCTCTAAAGCATTATTGGAAAATTGAAAATTTGAGGGCATAACGACCTTACCAAAGCATCACCCGTCCTCTTAGAATTGCGCCTATATGACAGTAATTCAAACCTACATTTTCTGCTCCTGGCTTGAATGCTCTTTCATGTCCGCACAACTTGCATCGTAGCTAATTTACTTTTAAATAACTTTTTTTTTCCCTTTTCCCTAGACATTAAACACAAACGGATACCAATTTTGTTTTTCGCTAACAAAATGGACCTTCGAGACTCCCTGTCATCTGTGAAGGTCTCTCAGTTGCTGTGTTTAGAGAACATCAAGGACAAGCCGTGGCATATTTGGTAATAGTTCTATTATTTTGAAGTGTGTTTGTACGGTGAAAGATTTTTTTTGTTTTCTAGAAGTGCCTATAAACCACAGTACCGTTGTCCCTGTGCTTCATATTAGATCAACTCTAAGCAGAAATGTTTTCTCAACATCATTATTAAAACATAAAAAAATTAAGGCGAAACGCCACATTGCTCTAGATCTTTCCATGGCATGCTACGCTAATGGAGTATTTTTTATTTTTTTTGTGCCCCTTTTATTTACTCTATATATCCTTCCCCAGTGATGCCCTGTTCATATAGTCCGCAAATATACACAGTTTAATGGTGGTGGTGGGCAAATAGAACAATCAGTATTTAGGATGCTCCATTTGAAGAGGACCCGTCACCTCTCCTGACTAATGCCTAATTTACTAAAATACTAGTATTCTCTATGAAATAACAATTCTAGAGCATCTTTTCTTAGAACTCTGCATTGTTCCGTTCCTCTGTTATTCCGCCTAGAAATATATTAATAAATTGACAACTGGGTGTTACCATTCACCTTGTCAAAGGGTTGTGTCCCTTCATAGTCCCACTCTGTCAGCACTGATTGGACATTGTCAGTCTGTGTAGGGACACAACCCCAACTGGTAACACCCAGTTGTTAATTTATTCATAGAATTCTAGGAGCAATGTCAGTGGAACGGTTCAATGTAGACTTCTAAGAAAAAATGCTCCAGAATTATTTCATGGGTAATGCAATTATTTACTAAAAACAGACATGTCCGGAGAGGTGACAGGTTCTCTTTAAGAGGAGAGCAGTGGTGGAAATAGGCTAAACACAAGGCTGCTGCTTTGAATGACCATTTTTGCCACCTCGTCTGCCATGTTCACACTCATATTAAAGAGGCTCTGTCACCAGATTATAAGTGGGGATCAGACCAGACGTACCATCCATTAGTCGCCGCTCACATCAATGTTCCTTAGACCCCATTCACATCGCGTTTGAGCTATTCGCCCGGTGTGTACGTTTTTGTTTTTTTTATAAAAACGTGGGCCATTGAAAACTTAGACGTAAACAGAAAATGGTACACGTTTGTATGTGTTTTTTTTATAGTGGGTACTTTTAGCGTATACTCATACATCTGTATACATTTCTGTCAATTTTTTACCTAAAAAAAACATATACTTTTTTTCAAAAGTGAACATTGATAGAAAACAAAAAAGAAAGCAACCGGATAGATTTACTGTATGGAAACTGATACAAACATATAGCATTATGTTTGCATATGTCGTCCATTGAGATCAATGCTAAAAAAGGTTACATCGCGTGTACGTTTTTTTGAAGTCCAGAATAGCGTAGCAGACTACGCTTTTCAGTACTTTCAAAAAACAGTATCCCAACGTAAACCATGGCAAACGGATGCTATTTTTGTCCACGTTTGACCCATTATGGTCTATGTATACGCCGAGCTATACGTTTAAATACTTTTCCCGGCGCATAGCATAAACGCGATGTGAATGGGGCCTTAGACACACATGGCGCTATTTTGTTTTTTGATGATGCTTAGATTCTTACACTTGGCCATTTTTCCTGCTTCCAGCACTTTAACTTCAAGAACTGACTGGTCACTTGCTGCTGCCTAATATGTGCCACTCCTTGACAGACGCCATTGGAATGAGCTAATCCATGTTATTCTCTTCACCGGTTTTAATCTTATGGCTGGACATATATGCAGTGATATATGGTTTTTATATTCGCAATGATTTTTCCTTTTCACAAAATAACAGACTTGAAGATTTCTGTCCCGAATTTTATGGTCTGACATGATCAGACATCGCCCTGGAAAAGGTCTTTTCTCTGACCTGTTGTTACCGGATCGTTTCTGCTAGTTCTGCCTAATGCACGGAAATAAAGCAGAACATGTGCTGTTAACATTGTAAATCTTTACAGCCATCCTAAAAGAACACACCAGGCAAAACTGATACCCAATGTTTTTGGGGGGTGGTACACGAATTAAAAGAACACCAAAAAGAGAATCCATGTGTCATGTACTGCCCCCCGGGCCCTGCACCAGACATAATACTAGGTATTGCCAAGAGGTGCTCCTTCTGTACTCTGCCATATATTTGGTGGCTACAAAGATAATTTTCTACATTCTATGGGACCTCCTGATATAGAGCCTGATGGAAACATGCAATGGCACCTGTGCTATATATCTCTGCTGTCCTCTACAAAATGAGCCCTTTCCTCCAGCCCTCATTTTGGGCTTCTTATGAGCGGCATTTGAAAGTTAAAGTGCATTTCTGGTATGGCCTTTATAGTATGTCCCTGACAGTCAAAGGGTTAAATGTTCTATCATTTGCTAATAATAACCGAAACTTCAATTTCAATAAATCATCACTGTAATTTTGAATCATTTTTTGAGTTTCACAACCTGAGTAATGTGTATCCTGAGGATATAATTGGGCCAACAAAGTTTATGAAGATTGTTCAGACTCTTTTATTGGTGTTCAGGCTGTAAAGAAGTAATCAGTTTCTTTTAACAGAAGGAAAGATACAGTGGAATACAATATCTGTCTATGCGACCTGTGATTTATAAATGATGCCGCACTAGGGGCACAATTTTTGAAAATGAAATAATTGTGTTTTTTAGGAAGTGATGGATGAACCATTCTGTTAGTGTTTTGGACAAATTTACTGTTGCTGCAGAAACCTCCTGGAGCATTGCTCTACTTTCTCATGTTTACCATGCGGTTGTATTGTGCAGCGTCTTACAAACTTCTGGCTGGGGAAAACTTGGGCAATGGTTTGACAGTCAAAGGGGCTTCCACGCTATCCACAGGTTTTGTCATAAAGTGATGATCAGTGAAGGTCCAACCCCTGGGGCCTCTATTATTCAAGAAGCACTCCAGCTTTTCTCTCCACCCCCACCTTCCATTTGCAAATGGGATGTAGTGCGATATTGTCAGGTGTATCGGCTTACCTGGTGCTGTATATTACAGGTAGCTGCTCCGTTCCGGGACGCCGTTGTCTCACTGTCTCCTGTAGATACTGGAGGTCGGTCTCTCAATGCAAGTCTATGAAAGCCTCCACGCTAGTCTCATAGACTTGCATTGAGAGGCTGACCACCGGTTTCTGCAGTAGACTCTGTAGGACACAGGGAGTTAGATCTTGTGATCCAACGGCGGCCCGCAATTAATTATATCTCCAGGTAACCCAATACACATTACTGCATTGTACTGCATCACATTTGGAAATAGGGGGTGAAGCCACGCCACGACGTAATAGCACATCGTGGGTGATGTTTGGAGCAGGCTCATGCTGCTCCGTACGCAGCAGGTGTCACTGTGTATTACAGCTGGCACCTGGGACTAAAGGCCAGGAACAGCGAAACTACAGCTCGCCCCGCAAAAAAATAAGCCCCCATACCGCTCAATCAATGGAGAAATAAAAAAGCTATGGCTTTCAGAATGTGGCGACAAAACCGTATCGCCGCAATCGTATTGACCGGTAGAATTAAAGGGGTTGTCCACTACCGGTCAACTGATGACCTATCCACCCCATAGGTTAACAGCATAACATCGGTGCGGGTCCGACACCCAGACCCCGCACCATTAAGCTGCTCCGGCTGTCTGCGGGCACTGGATGTTATAGCCCATTATGTGATATATGGAGCCGAAAGCAGTTGGCTCCGTACATAGTACTGCAGCGCGGCTGCTATTCCGTGGCTGGAGCCATCTGCTTCCGGCATGAAGGTTCGATGCCCGTAGGCAGCCGGAGAGGCTTAACGGTGTGGGGTCCGGGTGTCTGGCACCCAAAGATCATGTACTGATGACCTATCCGGTGGATAGGTCATCATTTGTCCGCTAGTGGACAACCCCTTTTAAGTTAACATGCCGTTTTTACTATACGGTGAAAGCCGTAAAAACGAAAGTCCTCAAAAGTTTGAGGAATCGCTGTGTTTTTCCTATTCCAGCCCACAAAGATTTTTTTTTCCCAGTTTTCCAATACATTATATGGTACAATACATGTTGCCGTGAAAAATGAAATCTCGTCACGCAAAAAAAAAGCCCTCATATGGCTTCATCGACGGAAAAATAAAAAAGCTATTCCTTTTGAAAGGTGAGGAGGAAAAAATGAAACCGATAATCAAAAATTAGTTGACAAGAAGGGGTGGTGGTGGTCTAAGCAGTGCATCCCTTCTGTTGTCTGTACTCCGCTTTTCTTAGTGTGGATGAGCTGTAATTCTCTAGCGCTGGAGGTGTCAGTGTCGAGATCTGTATGAGGGGTAACGTTGCTACATAACAACCCGGACATATTCCAGCCGCTGCTTGGTAAGCGCCAGGTGTGTTGGCCCTATTGGAATAACGTACGATTATCCAAGCTAAATGTGCGTCTTAATGGTGAAGTCCTGGCCGCCTTTTGTACCCTTCATGTCACACGCTGCTTATTGTGATTAGATGTTGATATATAATGGGAACAAATGCTCTTTTTCCGATATAACGTATATTTTCCATACTACACCCCATAATAACTGTATTCCTGTGTCTTCCAGTGCGAGTGATGGACTGAAGGGTGAGGGTCTCCAGGAGGGCGTGGATTGGCTGCAGGGTAAGTGACGGTGTCTCCGCTCATCACCACTGCTTATCTGTCACCTTCATTTATGCCTGCCATCCTCTCATATTATTATTACTTCCATTTCTCCCGCTATCAGACCAAATTACACAGTGAGTACATCTGCATTTCATTTGCTTATTCGGTTTTATTTTTATTGCCTTCAATCTTGGGTAGGACTGGTATTGTATTTCTATACCCGCGATGACATCTCATTTACCACCTTATGTGCCAATGACCACTTATCATGGGGCTTATATAAATATCTGCATTGCAAACACTACTTTGTATACTCTTAAAATATTTCTTTATTTGTATTCTAGTTTGTGTCATTTGTAATTCATACTCAATTCTCAGTATCAGAGCGTCATAGATCAGATTGTTGTGACTAAATAAAAAAAATATATATTTATTTTATTTTTTATTTTATTATATAATAATGTTATTATTTTTTTATTTTTTTATTATTCAATCATTTTTTTTTTTTTATTTGACATAAAAAAAAAAACAACCCAGATTTATATCGATTTTATCCTCAGTCGAGTATAACTGTAATATGCATCTTAATATCGGCAGCGTAAGGTCAACTCCTCCTGCATTTGCACTGCTTAAAGTAAATCTTACGATAAGAATTAGACATAAATTATTCTCTCTCTCACGTCTTGTCAGTAATTCCCTGTCTAGCTTGAAGCCACTGGCGGTTTTATTGGCGAAGCTGCGCTGTCACTCCACAAGCTCGACTCATGAGCTTGTCACTCATTCTTCTTTTTGAGAAACCCAGAACAACGTGACAGTATGAGCTATTGTTATGTACAGAAATAATCCAAAAAGCATCAATTATTTTTAAGGTTTTCCTCATATAGTTAATAACAAAAATAGACAGTAGAGGACCCCCCCCCCCCCCCTTCCAGGAACAGTATGTGACCCTGTGGCTCTCTAATAGCTCATCATAGAGCCCCCCCCCCCCCTAATCTCTTACAATCCAGCAGTAATTGTGACCTATAAATTCATTAGTTCGGTCTTAGACGGTAGGAAGCTGCCAGGTGTCAGGGGGCCCCCTTACCTACTGGGTCCCCGTGCTCGCAGATTTGCATACTCTTGCTTGATAAGGTTTTAGTTCTCAATTTCTGTAGTACCGCCACACATAATTGAAATGTCATTGGACCCCCACTTAATACATACTGCTTTTACAATAAAATTATTTATGTTGCTTATATAGCGCCAACGTATTCTGCAGCGTTGAGATTGCCATCATTCACATCAGTCCCTGTCCCCAATGAGGATCACAATCTAGTTTCCCTATCTCCGACACACACACACACACACACACACACACACACACACACACACACACACACACACACACACAGTTTAATTTAATTACCGAGACCGCTATGTTTATGGAGTGTGAGAGAAAAGTGGAGTAATCGAAGGAAACGCACGCAACCACAGGCACAACATACAACTCCATGCAGGTGTATCCTGGGTAGGACCCCAGTGCTGTAACACAACCGCGCTAACCACTGATCCTCTGTGCTGTTGTTCCTAGTATGACCGTGCCATAAACCCAATTTTACATGCTTTTTTGTTTTTTTAATTTCATCTGACGTCAACATAAAAGCGATGAATACGCTGGATAAAGCATATTGTACTACAGCATAAAATACCCACGGCGTACCCAAAAATACAGCAGGCCTACATACAAGTGCACAGTTCTTTACCACAACATGGGGTTTCTCTAATTCTAATGTCCGTAGAGATGAGTGAATTCGGCATAAAACGAAATCCAAAACTTTTGGGGTTCGTGGTGCAGGAAACTGCAAAATGACAGTCTCCAGCGAGCGCCTTACTTCAGTTTAAAGATTAGAAAAAAAAAGGGGAGAAGAGAATATAAAGGAAAAACAAACAAACCACAAGCTCGCCAACTTCCCTGGTCTCCTGTAGCGACGCGTCCCTGACAGCCTTTCCGAGATGATGTTGTTTTGTCCCATGTGACCACTGGAACCAATCACAGCCTGCAATGGGGACATGGGACAGAACAACGTCATCTCAGGAGGCCGGGAGGGAGGCGTTGCTGCGAAAGACCAGGGGAGCGTGAGTATGGTATTTTTATTTTAGGGGTGGAATCGCAAGTGCCCTGTCTGAGGACTCATGCACACGACTTTAAGGGTTCTTATTGTCCACAAGTACGAATCCGACCGCTACAGATCCATAGCCGTCCGCAATGCAGACAAGAATAGGACATGTTTTATCATTTGCGGATCATTTCTACAGCATGGACGCACATTTGTAAATATACGGAAAGGTGACCGTGACCAACAGAAATAAATGGGCCTTCAATTTAATACGGAATTGCGGATGTAAGCTACGGTCGTGTGCATGGGGCCTTCTCTTTTTACTGTATCTAACTTGTATACAGTCCTAGAAAACATCAGAGGGGCAATCGGGACACTTTGATTCACGGCAAATTTATTCGGAAAAAAAACTAATTTCTCGGCTAATTATGAAAAAAAATTTGGGAAATGATCACCTCTTTAGTCGTCAGTCATCAGCGCTAATAAAATCTAACGATTACAGCTTTTACCAATGATCTTTCACATTCATCAAGATTTGGTATAAATAGCCCGTCTGATGGAATGAAAGTGTTAAATCAATATCTTCCATGTATTAGAAAGTAATAACTTTTACCGTCTTCGGCCTCCGTTCCTTCATTCTCTGGATGATCATTTGTATTATTTTAGCAACGCAGACAATCGCCACTAGATGTCAGAGTTGATTTACTGTTCGTGTATGGCAGGTTACCTCTGTCTGTAGTGCTGTACATGTCATGGACATAATGCAGAGCCGCAGTATATAGCTGTAGTATATACATGCTGGACAGTACGTCTTTGCTGTACACTGCTATAAGTTGAAGGGGACTAGGAGTTTTAGTTAAAAATATTTCTTATCAGTGCTGGTAAAATGATATTTGGGTAGAATAGAACGGTCCATCCTGATCTTCCTGGTTCTTGAAAAGAACACGTACATAGGCAGAACAGCAGGTAAGCGAAAACGGGGAAATGTATCTCTCCATCACAATGTATGTCTGTTTGCCATTCTGATACCCCCTAGTGAAGTTGTAATGACTGCCGGTAACTTCTTGCTGCCACAGCCATTTTTTGGTTTTATTTAAAAAAAAAATATTTTCCGCCTTGCAAATCCATCATTTTTTTTTTTTTTCGTCGACACGACATGGGCTTGATTTTTGCTGGACAAGTTGTAGTTTTTCATGGCACCATTTATTATACTATATAATGTACAAGACTGAAGAAAAAAATCTTTGTGGGGTGGAAAAATGACTGTGATTTGTTCTGTTTTTTTGGGGTTTCGCTTTTACAACGTTCACCGTGCCAGAAAAAAACATGTTCATTTTATTCTTCAGGTTGATACGATTACGGCGATACCATATTTATGTCGTTTTTTGTTTTTTTTATAGTGTACTACTTTTACAAAGATAAAATTATCCATATACTGGGAGCCATTATTTTTTATTTTTCCATCAATTGAGCAGCAATGTGAGGGATTATTTTTTGCGGGGTGAGCTGTAGTTTTTATTGATACCATTTTTAGGTACATACAACTTTTTGATCACTTTTTATACAATTTTATTTGGGAGGAGTTCACCATGTCGGATAAATAATGTTATAGTGTCTCGTACTGAAAACATGATTACAGTACGAGACAGTTGTCCTGCAGAGAGGCAGGGACTCCTAGCATCGTACATAAGTATGATGCTAGGAGCCCGGCTCCCTGCACTGTGTTCGGGCCGGGACTTGCGGCCGAAATACGTCCGTCAATTACGGACGTAATGACCTTGTGTGAACATACCCTAACGGACACGGCGAACCTCAATATGTTTGTTTGATTTTTGTGCTTATGTAAAAAGCAAACAAAGTTTAATGGGGAAAAAAAGTGGAGCGGTTGTCCATCATTCTTCACGTTTCCTTTGCACCAGTTTTGATAAATCTCCCCCATACTCTTCATGTTGCACCTTATTTGGAAAAGTGGAGGACCCCTTTATATGGAACAATGCATCTGAAACCCAATTTATAAAAAACATCCTATTCTACAAACCATGCCAATACAGGTATGTCCAGATATATGGGGGGAGATGACCTGTGATACCATCAGGAGCACTGCATGCTGGTCCGTTTAGTTGTACATTACAGTCGGGTGCTCTCTGTATTATATGGTGTGGTAGTTAGACATCAGTGGTCCTTCTGGCCGCTCCGTGTTGGACTATCACCGATGTTAAAGTGTTTCCATAAATCCCTGCGCTATTCCAGAGTGCTGCGGTCACGTCTGATATGGGTGGGACATTTTTTCTGTCGCTAGAGCCAAGGAATTTTGTTTTGCTAAAGTTTCTTTGATTTCCAGAATTCCCAGATCTTCCGTACAGGGAATAGCCATATTCATTACATTCACCCATCCAAATATATAAATAATATGTGCAAAAGTTTGTGCCTCCCATCGGTGTCACCCTTTTATAAGAAATAACCGCCACTTCTCTTTGCCACAGTCTTTGTATTTTTTGCATTAGGCTTGTCCCCCATTCTTCCTGGCAGAACACTTCTAGTTCAGGATTTTTCTTTGGTTGACTTGCACATCGTGTTTCAGTTCTAGGCACAGATTTTTAATAATATTCAAATCTAGGGACTGATACTTGGACTACGGTTTTCATGTGAAAGCATACAAAGTTTATTTCTATCTGCTTTGTTCCATTGGATGCTATATTACAGAAGTGTCCATAATGCAGTGCAGTATCGGAGGTATCTGATGGCGGTACACCGATCACCCATGGCTCTGTAGCAGGGAGCCGGTGGAACTCTGTGTGCATCATACAGGCTCTGGGTGCGCGTTTTCCTTCGTGTACGAGGCCTAGCACTTAGTGGCCAGATCTTTCAGGGCCAGACAGAGAACCCATACATGTACCGTTTCTGTAATGTCGGGGTAGGGAGACAGACAGGTGAGCCCATCCTAGGTGACGGCGTACAACTGGGTGACGGTCCCTACCCTCAATAAGTGCACGACAGACAAGGGTACACAGAAACTAAGGGAAATGTGTCAGTTGCCCACGGCAACACCGTGAGCAACAAGAGTAGTGAACGAGCCGAGTCAAACCAGGAGTGTACGAGGTACCAAACGCAGAGCAGGAGAGTAGTCAGCAAGCCGGGGTCAATATGAAGCAGAGGTCAATAGTACAAGCAGGAAAATCAGAGCCAGGAAACAGGCAGAATCACAGGCAAAGGAGGAGCAGGAAATGAAGGTATAAATAGACAGAGGGCGGGAGCTAGAACCGTCTGGCCAGGCTGTGATAGGTTCTCCCACTCCTCAGCCTACCAGCCTGAGTGGTAGCAGATCGAGTCACTCTATCAGACCTAGGAGCAGATGCAGACTGATTAACCACGGGCGTCGACACAGAAGCTGCGTCTGGCAGATCCTTTACAGTTTCTCTGTCCGGCTCTGGAGGACGTACGGTTCAAATCTCTATTGTTTTTGCATTAGTTGTGATCCGCTCTGGGGAAAAAAATAAATTATTTTATGGGTCATAACTCTGATTGTGTATGTTATGTATATTGGAAGCTAAAACATTTATTAACTCATTCCTTCAGACCGTATCTAATAGCAGACTCAGCATCATGATGTCGTTTTACTGGACATCAGCATTTTAATGATCCAGCTAGGGTGTCCAGACATTGCAGTCCCGTTGCTCTTTTATGAGGTTTACAATGGCCTGGTTTATTTGTTGCCGTGATTTGAAACACTATAAAATGACTTGTAAATGTTGTACGGGCAGTAAGGTCATTCAATAGATTTTGCTTTGTATTAATGAAGTTATTGATACATAGATTTTTATAAATCCATTTTTCTTGAGGGATCCCTCATTCAATCTTACCATATGCCACCTCTCTTGCATGTTTTATAAATCCATCATTCTTGAGGGATCGATCCCTCATTCAATCTTACCATATGCCACCTCTCTTGCATGTTTCAGTCAGGACAAGACCGTACCCCCAGTACCCATGCTTCAGACGAGGCAGCCTCAATAGAAAAGTCCTATTCGTAGTAAAGTGAATTATTTCTGGTCTTTTATTTTTTAATTGCATATATTAGAAAAGGGCCATTAGGAACGAGCAATGTGTCGTATTACCGGATTTGCTACTGAATATTTTTAACAATACTTAGGTCACTCCATTGCCAATAGCTGCATGGGGCTCAACTCTCAACTTTAGCTAGAATCATAGTTGAGGACTTTTTAACCCCTTGGAGACATAGCCGTATGAGGTCTTGTTTTTTGCAGGACAAGTTGTAGTTTTTCACGGCATCGTTTAATGTACTGGGAAACTGAAAAAAATCCTTGTGGGGTGGAATGGGAAAAAAACAGTGATTCCACGTGTTTGTTTTTTGGGTTTCGTATTCACAGCTAACGTTGTGAGGTGAAAACAACATGTTAACTTTGTTCTACAGGTCGATACGATTACGGAGATACCAAATTTTATATAGTTTTTCTAATGTTTTACTACTTTTACAAAGAAACTGTTAAAAAAAAGTTTTTCTATTTTAGTGGTGTTAGGGCTTATTTTTTATGGGTCTAGCTGTTTTTTTTTTACTGGTATAATTTTGGGGTACATGCAACTTTTTGATCTTTTTTTTGGCTAAGGTGACCCAAAAACAGAAATGTGGTCGTTCATTTTTTACAGCATTCACCGAGCGAGTTAAATCATGTTATATTGTAATAGTTCTGACTTTTACGGACGCGGCAATACCAGTTATGTTAATTATATTATTTTTTTTTAAGCATTGCTTTAGGGAAAAAAATGTTTTTATTTTTTTTAACTATTAACCGCTTCCCGACCGCCCACAGTAAATTCACGTCGGCGCTTGCTGGCTCTTTGCAGCGCCAACGTGAATTCACGGTGGGTATTATAAGCACGATTCAGGTGTCTCAGAGTAGCGCTGACACACGGATCGCGCTGTTAACCCCTGCCTCTGGTCCTGGAGACATGATCGGGACCTGATAGGTTCAGGTCCCGACCACGTGATCGCAGGGAAAGTTTGTTGTAGCAACGGCCCCCGGGTCTGCCATGCACAGCAGCCTATGAGAACCAGCCGGAGGCCGGTCCTCATAGGCTTCCTGTCAGTGTGACTCTCCGCGTCACACTGACACTTTATAATACGTTACACTACCTAAGTGGTGTATAGTATTATAGCAGCGATCAGTGCTGCAGTTCTTCAAGTGTAAAAGTGTAAAAACAAGTTATAAGTTACAAAAAATGCTTATTTTCCTATAAGACTTTTATTATAGGAAAAAAATGAAAATGTTAAAAAAAAAAAAAAAAAAAAAAGTACACATATTTGGTATCACCGCGTTTGTAACAACCCAAACTATAATATTATTTTTGCGGCATGGTGAACAAAAAAAAAGATTAAAGAACAGTTAGAATCACTATTTTTTTGGTCACCACCCCTCCCAAAATATAGAATAAAAAGTGATCAAAAAGTCGCATGTACCCCAAATTAGTACCAATAAAAACTACAACCCGTCCCGCAAAAAAACAAGCCCTTACACAGCTTTTTTTTACTGGAAAAATAAAAAAGTTATGGCTCTCAGAATATGGTGACACAAAAAATAAAGATTTTTATTGAAAAGTGATTTTATTGCGCAAATGCCACAAAACATAAAAAAATATATACATATGGTATCGCCGTAATCGTATCGACCCGCGGAAAAAAGTAAAATGTAATTTATAGCGCATGGTGAACACTTTAAAAAAAAAAAAGACAAAAAACATTGTCAGAGTTTTGTTTTTTTACCACTTTGCAAAAAAAAAAGCGAATAAAAAAAATCACATCTACCCAATAAAAACTACGGATTGTCCCGCAACAAATAAGCCCTCACAAAGTTCTGGCTCTCCGAATATAGGAACAAATTGTGCAGAGTGTCCAAAAGCGGATAACATCCGGCACCATTTATCAGTGCGACACTGGCCACATATCTATGAATTATTTATTTACCCCATTATTATACCCTCTTATTATGCTCTGATGTACTCTGCCCAGCTTACATATGCCCCCACATTATAAACTGAAATACCAGCAAAATCTGTGCTCCAAAAGCCAATGGCGCTCCTTCCCTTCTGAGCCCCACAGCGTGCCCAAACACGAGCTTGCGTCCACATATATGATATTTTATATCCGGGAGAACCCGCTCAACATTGTATGAGGTATTTGTCTTCAGTGGCACAAACTGGGCACAACATATTGTGCATTAAAATGGCATATCGGCAGAAAATGTTAATTTTTGCACTATCCACTGCGCATTAACGCCTTTGCGCACCACGACTTAATAGCATGTCGTGGTGCGGGGGGTTATATATGGAGTGGGCTCATGCGCTGCGCTCGCTCCATATTCTGCAGGTGTCAGCTGTGTATTACAGCTGACACCCGGGACTAACGGACAGGAACAGCGATCGCGCTGTTACAGGAGCCTGTAAAAATGACATTCTACTGCAAAAATAAAAAAAAAGTAAAGTTATTAGTGAAAAAATATATAATATATTTAAAGTCCAAAAAATCCCCATTCCCATTTTTCCTCTAAAGTAATGTAAAAAATAAACAAAATTAGTATCGCTACGTCCGTAAAAGTTGGAACTTTTACAATATACCATTATTTAACTCGCACTGTGAACGCCGTAAAAAATAAAGTATTTAAACCGCCAAAATCATTGTTTTTTGATCACCTAGCTTTAAAAAAAAAAACATAATAAGTGATCAAAAAGCTGTATGTAAAAAAAAAAATGGTACCAATAAAAACTACAGCTCGTCCCGCAAAAAAAAAGCCCCCACATCGCTCAATTGACCAAAAAATACAAAAAGTGATGCCTCCCGGAATGTGCTGAAACAAAACGTTTTGTTTTTTTAACAGTTTTTACTTTGTAAAAGTAGTAAAATATAAAAAAAAACTGTATAAATTTGGTATCACCGTAATCGTATGAAGTCTCCGAAAAAAATTAAGTTGTTGTTTTTACCGCATGGTGAAAGCCGTAAAAACTAAACACAAAAAACAATGGAGGAATTGCAGCTTTTTCCAATTTGAGCCTGCAAAGAACTTTATTTTCAGTTTCCCAGTACATTAAATGGTGTCACTAGGAACTACAACTCTTGCCGCAAAAAATAAGCCCTCACACCACTCTGCAGATGGAAAAATAAAAAAAGTTATGGCTCTTGGAACGCGGGGAGGGAAAAACTAAAATGTAAAAGCAAAAAATGGATCAGTCCTCAAAGGGTTAATTAATTTTATACTGAAAAAGCATTTATTACCACATGTGGGGTATAGCCGTACTCGGGAGAAATTGCTTTACAAATGTTGGGCGGCTTTTTCTCCTTTATCCTTGGTGAAAATGAAAAAGTGCAACATTTTTGTGAAAAAAATTTTGATATTCAATTTCACGGCCTAATTCTAATAAATTCTGCAAAAGATCTGTGGTGTCTAAATGCTCACTGTACCCCTAGATAGATTCCTTAAGAGGTGTAGTTTCCCAATTGGGGTCGTTTTGGGGGTGTTTCCACTGTTTTGGTACCTCAGGGGCTTTGCAAATGCGACATGACACCCAAAAACGATTCCAGCTAAATTTGAGCTCCAAAAGCCAAATATTGTTCCTTCTCTCCTGAGTCCTGCTGTGGGTCCAAACAGCGTTTTATTACCACATATAGCGTATTGCTGTAATCAGGAGAAATTGCTTTACAAATTTTGGGGTGATTTTTCTCATTTATTCATTGTAAAAATTTAATATTTTCTATTTAAATTGTCATGGTCTAATTCCACTAAATTCCGCAAAAAAACTGTGGGGTCAAAATGCTAACTAGACCCCTAGAAAAATTCCTTTAGAGGTGGTCTCCAAAATGGGGTCACTTTTGGGGGGTTTTCCACTATTTTGGTCCCTCCAGGGTGTTGCAAACACGACATGGCACTGAAAACCAATCCAGCAAAATCTGCGCTCCAAAATCCAAATGGTGCTCCTTCCCTTCTGAGCTCTGCCGTGAGTCCAAACAGCAGTTTAGTACCACATATGCGATATTGCCGTAATCGGGAGAAGTAGCTTTACAAGTTGTGGGGTGCTTTTTATTCTTTATTCCTTGCAAATATTAAATTTTTTTTTCTATTTTTTTTTCAGAAAAAAAGTAGATTTTCACTTTCACAGACAAACTCCAATAAATATAGCAAAAGACCTGTGGGGTCAAGATGCTAACTATACCCCTAGATAAATTCCTTGAGGGGTGTAGTATCCAAAACCGTGTCAATTTTGGGGGATTTTTACGGTTTTGGCACCGCAAGACTTCTTCAAACCTGACATGGTGCCTAAAATATTTTCTAATAAAAAGAAGGCCCCAAAATCCACTAGGTGCTCCTTTGCTTCTCAGTCCATTACCACACTAGAGCCACGTGGGATGTTTCTAAAAACTTCAAAATATGGGCAATAAATATTGAGTTGAGTTTCTCTGGTAAAACCTTCTTTGTGTTACAAAAAAAATAGATGAAAAATGAATTTCAGCAAAAATAATAAAATTTGTACATTTCCCCTCTACTTTGCTTTAATTCCTGTGAAACGCCTAAAGGGTTGAGAAACTTTCTGAATGCTGTTTTGAATACTTTGAGGGGTGACGTTTTTAAAATGGGGAGATTTATGGGGTCTATCTAGTACATCAGGCCCTCAAAGCCACTTCACAACTGAACTGGTCCTGTAAAAATGGCCTTTTGACATTTTCTTGAAAACGTGAGAAATTGCTGCTAAAGTTCTAAGCCTCGTAACGTCCTAGAAAGATAAAAATAATGTTCAAAAAACTATGCAAATATAAAGTAGACATATGGAATATGTGAAATAGTAACTATTTTGTGTGGTATTACTATCTGTTTTACAAGCAGATACATTTAAAATGAGAAAAATCATAATTTTTGCACATTTTCTTTACATTTTGGTGTTTTTCACAAATAAACAATGAATTTATTGACCAAATTTTTCCACTAACATAAAGTACAATATGTCACGGGAAAAGAATCTCAGAATCGCTTGGATAGGCAAAAGCATTCCAGAGTTATTACAATCTAAAATTACACATGTCATATTTTAAAAAATGGGGCTGGTCCTTCAGGCCAAAATTAGCTCGGTCCTGAAAGGGTTAATACTTTTTATTTAAAAAATAAATAAAATTTGTACATTAAAAAAAACTTTATTAATCTGTACTTTTACTTTTGTTTTTATTAGTCCCCCTAGGGGACTTCATCCAGCGATCATTGGATCGCTTGCATGATCTACTGACATCCCCTATGAAGCCCTGCTGCAGGCAGTGCTTCATAGGAGTACAAAGATGTCAGACCTGGGGGCCTTCATTAAGCCCCCAGGCTACCATAACCACTATCGGCACCCCGAGATCGCGTTGCGGGGGGCCGATGACCCGTCCGAGGGGAGCAACTCCCTTATTTTAACGGCTTTGATGCCTCGGTCGTTATAGATCGAGGCATCTAAGTGGTTAAATGGGCAGAATCAAAGTGATCTTTGATTCCGCCCATTGCAGTGGGGTGTCAGCTGTAATATAGAGCCGACACACGCTCTGAGCGCTCTCCTTGCCCTTGGCAATTGTCATGTAGAGTTACTTGACATGTTACTTTTGACAATCTCTACTTTTTAGAAAGCACCTTTGACAATGAGCTCATCAGAAATTGTCCCCCTGCTGGGACCCCCACAAATCCGCTATAATTTGAGGGTAAACCTCACATTGTGTTCAATTTCCACCAGGAGAATTTAGGCATTACGCTGTGTTCATTCAAATCAATGAGTTGTCTGTAAGACATGACCGGTCCTTCAGAGCAAGAAGGTCTTTGTAACCACTTCCTACTCTGGCCAAGAGATGAGGATCCTTTCTAAACTGGAGAACCCCTTTAATTGTTTGAAAACTTAGTATCCATTTAATCTATTTGTATTTCTGATATACATCAACTTTTTAATTTACTTACTATTAAAATGTATTTGTTTTATCCGTGCAAATTCTGTGTGAAGTTACTGCCACAAAGTTTCTCCCCTCCTGTAATCTGCTGTCCACTTCCTGTTGAGCAAAATTGGTCCCTAGTTACAGAGCACAGGAGACCGACTACAAGAGGTTGGGGTTGTCTCTTTACTGCCAGCCAATATAAGTGTATGGAGTGGTGAGGGGGGCAGGAGTAAGGAGCAGGAGAAGAGAAAGACACAGACCCTGCCCATAGAAGTCTATGGGGAGGGGGAGCAGGAGCAGAGTGAGAAAAAAAACACAGACAGGCTGCAGTTTCCTGGTAAGTGTTACTGTCTCACCACAGGACAGGGGGTTTATGATAGACAATTTAAAAATAATCTGTTATGGGTAATACATCTTTAAATATATAAGTGTGTTTTCGGGCCCACAAACCAGGTAAAATGTATTCTTTTGTTTCATTTTGTTGTTGTTTTTTTGTTTTTTTTTATGTTGAACCTAAATTATGTTGTCAACAGATCAAATACAAGCAATGAAAACCTAAGAAGATGAGAGAATTTGGCACGCTATTACTGTCTGCACACTTGGACCAAAAGAAGTGCTATCAGTCCCTGTAGTGTACCAGGTTGAATAAAGCTCATCCGTGTTATTTAGCACCTCAGGTTTTGTAAAGCGAAAATAGTGCAATGTTACTATAGGAAATACTGATCAGTATGAATATTTAATTTCTGCAACTTTTTATGTGCTTTGTTAAAATTGTGAGATTTCACTTGTCCAGCTTGTATATACTACAATATAACGGGGTACGTTTTAACTTATTCATTTATTTATCATTGTTTGACTTCAAAAGTATCGTAATATATCAAAATGTTAGATTTTGTATTTTATCATTGAAATGACCTGAGCAATTATTTAAGCAATGTTATAAATGGATAAATATATATATTGGGAATAATTTGAATGGTACAAAGAAAATAAACCTATATAATCATACATACAACTTTTTTAAAATTGATATATGTTTATTATATAAGTGTGTTATGTTTTTTCTGGTAGTTTCATCTTCCAAATAAAGATCTTTCTTTAAAAAAATCTTTCAAGAATATTTATTATTTAGTTCTATGGGAGTTGTATAAATGTCTTCACTATAAATATAAGTTGTATAAACTTCATGTTGTCACTTCTGCAAAAAAATGGTTTTGGCACCAAAAACGAAATATGTCTATCTCTATAAGTAAACAAAACATTATTACCAAACTTTGACTAATGCACTACCTTCTGATTTACGAATACAAGGTAAATATTTCCATTTTGGTTAATTTTTAGGGATCCAGCACAGTAAAGGGGGTTTTCCAAAATTCACCTGGATGTCAGGAACTCAAAATATTTTAAAAATACCTAGTTTTTAAAAAGCGCTTCCTCCGCAGCCATAAACCCCCCCCCACCCCACCCCAAAGTAGTGATGTCCTGTCCATTGAGACGTTGCATGACCATTGCTGCCAATCCTGGGACGGCACCACAGGGCGGTGCCTTGATTTGCTGCCATAGTCTTGTCACTTATCTCCACCCGGATCTCAGAAAACCCTTTTAATTGTAAGTCTTTTTTTCTATGGAAATGGCGGTGCTGAATACAGATCACTTAGTTCAGGGCTAGAGCCTTCACTTGTATAACCCTAACCAGCCCAGGACAGGACGTGTGACTTGAATCTCATGATGCGATTGTACAACTTTTACCTGAATATGTTCTACTACAGAAAAAGTAAAAGGGGTTGTCTCACCAGAGAGACCCCTGGCAAACAACTGATTTTGCGGGGGGGAATGATGCGGCCGGCTGCTCATGTAGTAGAATGCCGTCCGTGTAATGCATAGGCGGCCCAAGTCAACTAGAGCTAGAGGTTCTGGCTTATAGTCTTCCATATGTCCTAATAAAGGGAACAGTTGATAAACAGTCTTGGTCCAAATTCACAGATTCCGGTCACTATATAAAGGTTTTTGGAATGAATAAATATGGACGTGTAAAAAGTGTAGACGCCTGATCCCTTTTACTCCGCAATAATGGGACTTCACTGTGTCATTTGGCATTGGGTATTATGCAAGGGTGACTGCATTAAAAGCAGTGCGTCTGTGTCGCTTCATGGTTTAAACATGAGCAGCCCTTTTACCAGGGAGCTGTAAGAGGACATCAATAATGCACATTTTCCAAGCAGTTTGCTGTGAACGGGAATATGGAAATTAGTTAAACCTTTTGTTTTAATGTGTAAAAATAACCGTGATTGGTTTCAATTTTTTTGTAAGTTGTTACAGGAAGCAAAATGGAAAATGTCGATTTAAACAGATACTAGTGATGTGTAAACATTTCCCATCTGTGCCTCTGCTGACTACATGGGTCCAGTCATCTGTTATACAGTATTCGTTGCTCTCCTCAGCAGCTGAGCTTGGATGCCCCCTTCCTTCCAGGGAACCCCACGTCTATGATCTGTAGGTCTATTCAAAGGCGTAACTTGAAGCTTTTGGGCCACAATGCAAAATCTAGAACAGCCCCCCCCCCATATTTACCATGTGCCATTTATAATGCTATTGACTTCATATGTGACAGAGAGGCTATTGGAGCTCTAAGGCACCAGGGTCCAGAAACACTTGTTACCACTGTACACACTATCATTTTGCCCCTGGGTCTAATCTTCCCGCTGGTTCTCTCTTCTTGGATGGACAGCAGGACTAACAGGAGTCAGATTCTGAGCTATTCGTGACCAATAAGGCTGGGTTCACACGAGCGTGTTATGTCCGTAAAGGACGGAACGTATTTCTGGCGCAAGTCCTGGACCGAACACACTGCAGGGAGCCGGGTTCCTAGCATCATAGTTATGTACGACGCTAGGAGTCCCTGCCTCTCCGTGGAACTACTGTCCCGTACTGAAAACATGATTATAGTACGGGACAGTTGTCCTGCAGCGAGGCAGGGACTCCTAACGTCGTACATAACTATGATGCTAGGAGCTCGGCTCCCTGCAGTGTGTTTGGTCCGGGACTTGCGGCCGAAATACGTTCCGTCCTTTACGGATGTAACATTCTCGTGTGAACCCAGCCTAACTGTATGCAGCAAGGTTCTTATCCTCCATTAAAGACCCCAGTCAGGGATCTAGCTTTTAATGAATGGGCCTGAAAATAAGGTGACAATTAGTCTCCGTTTCTCCATTATCATTATGTACACCTTTTCAACTAAATTTTTTTTAATAAAACAACGTTTTAGGTGATGTTAAGCAACATTTAAATAGTTTTTTTTTTTTTTTTAAATTAAAATAAATTTACTTTTTGTGAAACCGCTTCTATGTATCCAGAAGCTGTATCTTGCCGTCAATGCCAATTCCGTCAGGTCAGTTTTACCGACGGCTTGGCTGAAAGCTGCTCCTGCGTGTCTCTGTTCATGAACTTAGATGTGATTGTTATTAGCTGGATGCTGGATTTTAACGCTGGCTAAACTGACTTGTGGAGTCTACGGAATCTCGCTGTTCTTCGCAGTCCCCTGTGTAGTCACCAATTAGCGGCTGTTGCCCTGTAGGAATTTTGGGAGTGATGTGGGATCCGAGTGAAGCCAATGGATTTGACCGGGAAAGCGGTCTTGATGCGACAAGCCAGAGGAGCAGACGGACAAATACCTAATCCGAACATGGACCAGAGGTCGTACTATAAACAACAAGCGACAAATCTGTGGGAGCAAAACAGGAGAAATACAAAGGCAAGGTCATGGTCAAACCACACAAATAGCTAGCTAGAAGGAATGTACCTTATTCGCAGGCAATGGTATCCAGGCGGATCTTCTTAAAGACCCTGCTGCTTCATCAGAACGGCTCAGTCATCATGGACCCCCGACACAGCCTGAGAGCAGTGCTGGATCCAAGTGAGTAACTGATGTATTTTCCATATATATATATATATATATATATATATATATATATATATACACACACATATATATTCTCTCTCTCGCTCTCTCTCTCATATAGTAAGCAATCTGTTAACCCCACAGTAGTTACTGCATACACATAATATCAGAAGTAGTATATACCGTTACAGAATCTATTCTTATTCCCCTTCTGGCTCATGCACACGACCGTAATATATGGCTCCGTACAAGCTACGGGTAAAAGACTACTTTGTCGCCATTTGCCTCCAATTTCATACGGAGATTCTGTATCCAACAGCAAGAAAACGTGGCATGCTTGTAAGGGCTTGTTTATACGAATGTGTATTACGTCCGTGCAACGCGCGTGATTTTCACGCGTTGTACGGACCTATGTTAGTCTATGGGGCAGTGCAGACAGTCCGTGAGTTTTGCGCAGCGTGAGTCCGCTGTGAAAAACTCACGACATGTCCTATATTTGTGCATTGTTCGCGCATCACGCACCCATTGAAGTCAATGGATGCGTGAAAATCACGCATGCCACACGGAAGCACTTCGTGGGCCAAGCGTGATTCGCGCAACAGCACTGAAAAGGGTGAATAAAAACAGAAAAGCACCACGTGCTTTTCTGTTTACAAACATCCAAACGGAGTGTCATAATGATGGCGGCTGCGCGAAAATCACGCAGCCGCGCATCATATGGTGATGACACACGGAGCTGTTAAGTACCTTTTGCGCGCACAAAACGCCGCGTTTTTTGCGTGTGCAAAACGCACACGCTCGTGTAAACCTGGCCTAACTCTTTAGTTTCTGCAAGTGTGGATGCCTAGCAACCACCTTACTTCCTGTCTTGGTGACCACCGTCTGGGTGCATAGGGTGATTACAGTAAGTTCTGTGAGCTATAAGAATACATTGCTGCTCTATGATGCCTGGACATCTGATACCTCACATTCAGGCAACTGAAAGCAGGACAAGTCTCATGGGGCTTCAGGGTGAAACCCTGCAAGACCAGGGGAACATGTCTAAGAACAAGAAAGATTGTGAGTCTGGGGGAACATAGCAAACCGAAAGAGGCTGTAATTCCCTCCTCTGATGTACTTACCGATGAACACTTATTAACCATAAATCTACTTTCAACTTTACTATTGTAAGAATATAACAAGTGTTTATATTACTCTTATTGCAACAAGCTGGCAACGACTAAGTCGCGAAGTCCATGCCAAGAGGAAGGAAACTACAGCAAGTATCATTTCAGCATATTAGCAAACACTTGGCTTTTTATTCTTTTCTTTTTGGATTAATATACGGACCAGTAGTGTGGGCAAGGTGGTTTAGCAATTCAGTATCATAGGAGTATGTCACACACCACAACCTACTTGCGTGCATTTTACTTCACCATCTATAGTGAACGTTTCATGACAGGTGAACTTTAAATAGTGGAATCTATATGATGCTTTTAAAGCAGGAGTGGCCAAACTTTTTCACTATGAGATCTACTTTTTTGAGTCCGGTCATTGACCAGAGAACCAGGGACGTTGCTGTCATGTTTTTTCTTTTTTTCTTTCTCAGATGCCCCAAGTTACCCATAGTGATACTTTAGCAGCCATAGTTTCTCTTTGCACTTCCTCCTCAGCCATGAATTCTTTATACATGCCCGTGCTGCTCTTCTTCCAGTCCCTGCTGTGACCTGGTGTGTATACAGCGAATGGCACTGGTAGAGACTCACAAGTCCCTTTATGATTCCCAATGAGTCTTTCACTTTAAAAGGCTGGTGAAAGACATACTAGAAAAAAAAATCCTCCAGGAGGCAATTTCCTTGTTTCTGTATTAAAGCCAGAAAGAGAATGGTTGTTGGATCTACTGGTGCCCACTCTGAGGTCTACCAGTTAATCACAATCTTCTGTTTGGCCACCAATGCCCTAGATTTAAAGCACCTGCTATAAACCCCCATACCAGAGATCAGGAATGCAGTGCGCTGCTTACGCCATCCTGGTGACTTTGATGTCTGGGTGATGTTGCTGGAGGAGAACTCGGATTTTCTTTCTGTTCTAAAGAATTGGAGAAGAGCCACTGACGGTCCTACTGGTGGATGTGGCATGCAGCACCTATTAACACCAAGGCAGTATAGTAGCACTTTCAGCTCCTGCTAGTTTTACTCTAGTTGGACCTTCAGTTATTATATTAAAAAAAGTTAATGGTCATGGATTTTTAAATGATGGAAATGTCTTACCGATGCCAAATTTGTTCAGGCTCCATAAGGCGTATGGGCAAAGCACCAATTAAGATCACATTCAGACACCTGGGAAAGAAACCAAATAGATTTTCCTAAAAACTTTAATTTTTAGAAAATAAGAATCTTATTTTCAACTTTTGGTTTTACTAAAATTGATAAGGACCTGCACCTGTCACAGGAATTAAAAGGGTTCTCAGGGACTTGGCGTGTTTGGCAAGTCAAATGTAACTTACATAACCAGTGCACATGTAAACTGTTCTCACTTGGTGGTCACCTAAGCAGAACTGAGTGATTTATTTTTCTCCTGGAGTCTTCATTGTGTCCAAGGAACACTCTTGGGGGTGGACTGCATGATAAAGAGAGAAAATCAAATATAAAAACCTTGTGTCACGCACCACTCACTGCATAAGGCAAAACACAGTGTATACATTTTGCCCGGGCTATTGCTTTAAGATTTTGTATAGGCTTTACCTACAGGCCCATAGGTGATACATAATGGCATCAGAATGAGTTGTGCCCAATGACACATTAAACGTTATTACATCTGACAAACAGAGCGCTGCTACACCTGTACAATATCGAAAGAAATGCCTAGATAATTGCCTTCACGAACTTTGTTCCCTGATCTAGTCCGTGAAGTTTTTGACAGCAGTGCAAATATTACACAGTAGTGATTCATCCAGCACAACCAGTTTGGTGGAATGTAGAAAATCACTGCTTGTTTGCACAAGATGGCAGCATGTCCTAAATATAACACACTCGATAGTCACAGCCGCCAAATGTCACGATTTAAATAAATAAAGACTCATCAGGATTTTTTGTTAAATAAACAGGGAATTAGCTAAATAAAATAATAAATATATATATATATATATATATATATATATATATACACACAAACAAACAAACACTATGGACAAATGTATTGGGACACACCTCTTAATCATTGACTTCAGGTGTTTCATTCAGTCCCATTTGCCACAGGCGTAATAAATCCAGCATCTCGCCATGCAGTCTCCATTCCAAATATTTGTGAAAGAATGGGTCGTTCTAAAGAGCTCCCTAAATTCTAGTGTGGTCCTGTAATAGGATGTCACTATTGTAACAAGTCAGTTCGTGAAATGTCTTCCCTCCTAGATATAAAAAAAACCACAGCAACTCGGCCAGGTAGTGGCAGACCATGTGAAGTTACAGAGCGGGGTCACCGAGTGCTGAGGCGCATAGTGCATAAAAGTCGCCAATGCTCTGCTGACTCAGTAACTGCAGAGCTCCAAATCACAGAGGCCCCTTAGTTCCAGTGAATGGAAATCTTAATGCTTCAGCATACCAAGACATTTTGGGCAATTGTATTCTTCTAACTTTGTGGGAACAGTTTGGGGTTCGGCCCTCTTCTGTTCCAGCATGACTGCGCCCCAGTGCTCAAAGCAAAGTCCATAAAGTCATGGTTGGGGGAGTTTGGTGTGGAAGAACTTGACTGGCCGCAGAGAGTCCAGACCTCAACCACATCAAACACCTTTGGGATGAACTACGATGGAGATTGTGAGCCCGGCCCTCTCCTCCAATAGCAGTGTCTGGCCTCACAAATTCTCTTCTGGATGAATGGGCAAAAATTCCCACAAACACTGCAAATCTTGTAGAAAGTCTTCCCAGAAGAGTGGAAGCTGTTTTAGCTGCAATGGGGGGGGGGGGGGGGGGGGACCAAGTCCATATTAATGTCTATGAATATAGAATGGGATATCCTAGGTGTAATGTGTAGGTCTCCCAATACTGTTGTCCCTATAGTGTATGTATTTTATATTTATATATTGAAATATAGCACTTGTAAATCTCTGATCTCAGTGTTGTCTGGTGACATTCCTACTACTGGTGAAACTACTAAATTGTAGTGGTCAAGTCAGGTCAAGAATAAATAATGGCATTCTTAACACCTAGATGACCGCAATACTTACATTTACGTTATAGTGATGCTAAACACACCACTCAAAGTGAGCCCTGGGACATGAATCTGTGTCCTCCCTGCATTCTTCTGTATGCAGATCACTGCTAATGGTGATCTACTGTAAAAGCAAATGGGCATTGGATCACCATTAACTAAGGTCTACATATAGAGGAATGCTGGGATAACACAGATAATGTTATCCCATCTTCCTCCAACCCCAAGAAAATAAAATAAAAAAATAAATAGCCTGTAAAATTTAAAAAAAGTTTCTGACCTCAAACACCAAATGGCCAGCACCACCAGAAACCATACTCTGTGACATGGAAGTTATGGACCAATATAATGAGTCAATATCACAGAATATACAGTATATTATCTCAAATCCACGCAAATTATAACCTGTCACTTAAATCTGCTCTTACGCCTACAATTTATTTGCACACGAGTGCTTTGCGCAAGTTTACAGATTCTACATAACACCTAAAGGCAGTAGGCGTGCTAGAAGAAAATGGAGGCCTGTGTTCTCAAGTGTTATATAGAGGATTTAGGTTGGGCATATGGTATCATTATACATGGGAGGGTTCGGGGATTATTGTGTGTGCCATACATTTTCCTAGTTAAACTAATAATATTGAATTACAAAAAAAAAAAGAAATTTGCAGTTTTCTGGGGGACGGCATTGACAAGCTCTTGCTGTGGCTGAAAACCGTGCCGGCATGTTGTTTGTCACAGTTGTCAAACTGCTTGGTAATGGCTGCACGGTGTTGCGGGTATAATGCCTTATTATCTGCAAAATTATGTGGCCATTAATGAATAGACCTTTATGGTCACTCATCTAAGTGTATCAACTTAAGGTACTCTTACACGGCCCAACGTGTGTGCTCGTTACTCCAATCGCTCGTCCCCATATATTTCTATCATGTCGGCAGCACGTCACCTTGTTTACACAGCGAGATGTACTGCCGACGACGATAAAAGTTTATACATTTAAAACGATGCAACCAGCTGATCGTTGCCCTGTTTACACAGAGCAATTATCGGGAACGAGCGATCTATGAACGCTCGTTTGCCTGATAATTGGCCAGTGTAAAAGGGCCTTTAGATGTGATTGTTATTTGCTGGATCCTGCGTGTCAGAGATAAGCAGGAGCAGCTTTCAGTCAATCCGTCAGTCCAGCTGACCTGACGGAATCGGCTTTGACAGCAAAATACAGCTTCTATGTACACAGGATACATCAAAGCTGTGTCTTAGAAAGTAAAATAAAAAAATGAATTATAGTCAACTTAAAAGTTGCTTAAAATCACCTAAAACATTTATAAAAAAAAAAATAGGAGTTCAAAGGTGTACATAGCTATTAATGCCCTTTTACAAGGAACGCACATTCGTACAAACGCCTGTTCTCGATCATTGCCCTGTGTAAACATGGCAATAGGGCAGTGATCAGCCAACAAACAAGCAAATGCTCATTTGTCGGCTGATCGCATCTTTTATATGCGATTTTCAATGTTTGTTGACCGCAGCTCCTTTGGATGTGCTGCCGACAATATACAATTAGTGATCGTTCCTCCCCACACTTATGATTGCACCATTTGAGCAGAACCCCTTCCCATGCACATGGACCTTCACTCATAGTAAAGCATCTGTCCTCGCTGTACTCTTCCCCTGTCTGCAGGAAGCTTGCAGCTAGGAAGTTACAAGCAAACCACCTATCACTGGCTACTGCATGTTACCTCCTTTTCCTTTGCTAATAACTTTTATTAGAGATAGGATGGCACAAGACGTCTGTGTGACAGATGGCAACTCTTCCAAAATACTGCTCACCTCCTGTCAGGGAATGGTGACATCTGAGGTGAGGTGTTGTGTTCTGCTCATGGACGGTGCAGCACTAAATAAGACTCCCACTGTGTATGAAGTTACCATGCCACACAATAGAATATGGGGCAGCCAACTCTGCAAAACTGTTATTCTACCCATCTCTATATAGTTAGAGAAGCTGTCAATCCTACCATACTCTGATGGATTAACATAAAGTATCACCCGCCTGCGCATGGACACAGACAAGACATGACTTTGAGTTGCAAGTTTAACGGCACCATGTACACCGGTCAAAATGTGTATAAGGGCCTGTTCACATCACCGTTCGCTTTCCGTTCCTGGGTTCCGTCGGAGATTATAGTGGCACTATATGGGAGGTGTGGCACTATCTACAGGGGACACTGGCACTATCTACATGGGCACTGTGGCACTATGTGGGCTCTGGCACTTTGTATGTGAGCACTATGTCACTTTATATGTGGGCACTGTGGTACTATGTGGGCACTGTGGCACTATCTATAGTGGGCACTATGTCGTCACTGGCACTTTATATGTGGGAACTATGTCTCTTCAATGTGGCACTATCTACAGTGAGCACTACCTATGTGGGCACTAGCCCTATTTACAGTGGGCACTGTGGTGTTTTTAGGGGGTTGGGACAAAAAACCCTGACAAATTAAATCCATACTTTTTTTTTTAACGGCCATGAAAAACGGACAGACGGACTGGAAATGGATGAAAATTTGGAGACACACTGATGCACAACGGCCATGAAAAACTGGCAGTTGATCAGTTATTAATGGCCATTTTTTTTCACTGTCGTGTGAATGTAGACTAGAGGAGAAAGTGAGAGGAGTCCAGAGTCCAGTGGTATCGGGCGCATGCGCATTATGCAGATTGAAGCCGAGAACAGTACACCCCGGGCATGTGCAGTGTACTGTTCTCTGCTTTATGTGCGCTATGGGCATGTGCCCGATGCCGCTCACGGACTAATCTCAGTAACTTGTAAGTTATTTTACTATTACCTAAACGTCCGGTTTCCGCGTGAGCAGGTTTGGAACACTAAACCCCAGCTTCACAATGACATGGGGGTTTATTGGCTCCAAACCTAGTGATAGTTTCCCTTTAAGGTAGGAGAACATTTTATTTTAGTTTTATTGCTAAGTGGGGAGTTGGGGGGAGATTAAGAGATATATTGCTAAAGTCGCCATACAAGCTTCTTAAAGGTGCCTTCAGGCTACATATAACCAGTTAAACGTGTCTCTGTACCTGGAATAGCTTCACTCAGATCATGCAATAGATAGGCACTTGTGACACTCCCTATGAAGGTGAAGCATCGGACATTACAGTTCATGATATAGTTCTGCAAACAGAACCCAGGAAACTGAATATATGTAGGGTCTCAGATAAATGGCCCATCCCGTCATATACCACTAGTGAGTGCTATGAACACTGCAGCATTATCACACCCAAATGGTGCCCTTCCAAAGATGGGCCCCAAGTCTAAACCTGGCCACACACATACGATAGCTGTTGACCAACAGGTATTTCCCCCAGCCTTACCATAAGCATGCATAATGGGTTCTGCCAAGCTTGCATGTTTATTGCAATGGGAGTGGGAAACAAGTTGTCAGACTTGTCCCAATTGGCAGAACAAAGGATCAGGCATGATGAAATCCAATATGCCTGATCCCTGCGTATCTGATCTCTCACAAACGTTACTGGAGTCCAATAATGAGGAGACCTCAGTGTGTTCTCTGGTTTATGATATGAAATGCAAATCCACAGCAGGGGTAGGACAAGCATTCTTGGTGCCCAAGGCAGAGGTCGGAGAATGCACCCCACCACCCTTGGTCCCTGAAGTTCAGCAGTTGAATAGACATTAATTTAATTGAAGGGAAGCTATCATCTACTTGGACACAGCATACAATTGGTTGTTCAAAGAACATTAGTTGCGCCCCCCCCCCCCCAATTGTGTTCTAGGCTGTTGCCTACTCTGCCTACCCCCTAAGTTCCAATTTATACTGCATAGAATTAATAGTGTAAGGGCTCATTCAGACTAGTGTGTATCTCGTCCGTGTGCTGGCCGTTAAAACAACGGCCATCACACGGACTCGTGTATTTCAATGGGGCCGTGTGACTTTTGTTTTAAGGGAGTGTGTGAAGGGTCCATGAAATAGGACATCCTATTTTACTGCGTGTCACGCATTCCTCCATAGACTCTAGTCTATGTGGGATCTGTGACAATGCATCCCGCATAGGTGCACTTTGGACCTGAAAAACTACAGTTTTTCACGTCCGAGATTGGATACATTTGTGTGAAAATTGAGACTCTTGAAACATGTATAGTAGGCAGTACTGTTATATTGCAGTACTGATGCGGTTTGCATCCGACCATATTTAACATTTGCATTGAGTTTGTCTGTTCTTTTTGTGTACAGCGCTGAGCAAAATGTTGGTGTTTATAAATAAGAAGATATAAATATGTAAGTGATTACAAGTGATTGGAATATATGAGCAGCACAAGTGTTGTAATATATGTTACAATAATATAAATAACAGGACAAAATAAAAGTATATAAAAGGCACCAGAGTGTAATAGCAAGAAAGAACAAACAAACAAAAACAAGTCATACTCCAAACTACTAAAACCCCAAGCATGGGCAATAAACATTGCTGAAGAATCTGCATGAAATGCCAAGCATGCAAGCACAAGTTCACACACACATACTGACTTCACAGCAGCTGGGAGATTGTTCCTTGGGACCCAGTAGTCCTGCACAACTGCTGCAGTCCTGACCCCCTTATTTGTGCTCTGCTGCCAGTGTCCTAGGTACAAGCACAGTCACTGCCTGGGTCTCATAACACATTCACCAGCAGCACATAACACACAGCTGCAGGCTGCACCCCCTCCCTGTATGTGTACAGGGGCAGGGCTGCAGGGAGGACTGCCCTAGGAGTGTTGTGTCTCTTTCCTCCTTGCCAGACTCTCCTCACTTGTTCCTGGTGGAGAGGCATGGAGTGACTCATGGCTCCTTCCCTTGTGTGAGGTTCTCATGCAGTGTGTGAACTTTTGCAAACTTGGATTGTAATCCACCAGGAGCGACAACTCAGTCCCTATGTCACTACTTCTAGTCAGCACATTGGAAAGTCCTTGTTGATCTTCAGGACATGAGCACTCGCAGGAGAGCAGGCACCTGGCAGGATGAAGTAGCTAGGAGCTTCTCCAGACTCTTTTCTAGGACATCATCCCAGGAGAAAGAGGAGGAAAGTGGGAAAGACCCTGGTGAGGAACAGGACAGAGGTGACAAAAGCTTGTCCAGGCTTTTCTTCAGAAGTTCATCCCAGGAGAAGAAGGATGGAAGTGACAAGACTGAGCATGAAGAGGAGCAGGAGAGAAGTCACAGTCCATCCAGGCTCTTCTTCAGGAAGGTATCCCAGGAGAACAAGGGGGACATTGACAATGCCTCCCCTGCCAAGGGGAATAAAGAGGAGCAAGACAGGTCCAAGGGGTTCTCTAGACTCTTCACCAGGACATCATCTCAGGAAAAGGAGGAGGATAGTGACAGCTCCAGGGGTGCAAGAGAGGATAAGAGAGGGTACGTTGTTTGTTATAATGTTATCATTTTATATCATTTGCTATTATAATTATTCTTGTTGCTATAATTATTATATTACATTATTATTACTAGCATTAGTCATTTGGTCATGCCTGTTGATGGTGTTCTTCATTTTCTCATAATAATTATTTTGGTTAATTTGAATCTGATTATGAAATTAATTTTGAAGTAATTATATTGTTATTATAGTAATTAGATTAAATGGGATGATGGCACAGGACCTCATGTCCAGGGTGGTTAGGTGTGTGGTGGTGTCAAGTAGCTCCTGAAAGTGGACTCATTTTTATATTTGTCCTGCAATTACAAAATTTGTCCTGCAGTTACAAAAGGGGGTCCATTTAAACTTTTAAAGGGTTGTCCCAGAATCGACAATTATAATTGTCTGCTCGCTGGGAGCCTGCACCCCCCCCCCCTCCCGCAGTGAGGAGGAGCTTGAATAGAGCGATGGTCGAGCAAGAGCACGCTACTCTATTCAATGTCTGTGGATGGAAACAGCCAAGCAATGTACTTCGATGACTCCGTTGTTGCCATATACTTTAAATGGAGTGTCAGCGCGCATGATCGGTGGGTGTCCCAGTGGTGGGGCCCACAGCGATCAGACAATTATCACTTATGGTGCGAATAGGTGATAATTGCCGATTTTGGGACAACCCCTTTAAAATCAGCTAGCGGCTATCTAGAGTCTATTCATTTGCATAGAAGGGCCTGAGATAATGAATTTCATATCTTACAGCTAGTAGTGGATTGTTAGAGAGACATAAGAGTTTGCTCTAAAATAATCTATTAGAAAACTAGATGTTCTTGCACAGGGGTCCTCTGTGTTCTCTGTCCGCCACTGCCCTGTTCTGTACATCACTGTTTCTAAAGTCACTATAGTGTAATACATTGGTTTGCAAATACCTTGTGGACCTACAATATTTTGTTAGAGAAAATGTAAAATAATAAAACAATCAGTACTCACCTCTTCAATCCTCGGTCGATGCTAGTATGTACGGCCCGTGACCACTGAGGCCGGTATTTGGCTCCGCTGGAGCACCTGCGCTTGATCTGCGGAGGATTGAATTGGTAGGTACAAATTGTTTTGTTATTTTACAATATTTGCTACTTCTCTACTTTTTTTTCTCCAGACTTTTGGACAACCCTTTTAAATAGCACTTCCCTATTATTGCGTGGCTTTTTTTTTTTTTTTTTTTATAATAATAAAAATGTCAGTGTGATTGGTGCAACTTTATAATGGGTTTTTATTAAAAATTATGTTTACTTTCAGTTTTGTATTCTGTATACAGATCAGCTGTATCTTTTTCTATGACCTGAATCCGTGTGTTCCGTGGGCCTGATGGGGTCAATGTCAGCGGGTCCTTCGTGTCGCTGACATGCAGGATCCACCTGTAATCTATCAAATCTAAGTTATGAACATAGATGTGATGGATAACAGGTGGATCCTGTGTGTCTAGCCGCCTTTACTGAACCCTTCAGTCCCACGAACCTGAAGGGAGCAAGATTTAGCAAATGATACAGCTGCTCTGCATGCAGAATACAAAGCAGCTGTATCTGAAAAAGTAAAAATAATTTTTAATAAAAGCTATTTATAAAGTTGCACCAATCACGCTGACTGACCTTTTTTAATTAAAAAAAATGCCATTCAAAGGTTTACACAGCCTTTAAAGGGTTCTATAAATGAATATGGTTAAAGTAATAATTGTGAATGTGGCCGCATTGTGTCCCACAGGTTTGAAGCGACCACGGCAGTACAACGCGGCCACATTCAGTTTCATTACTGCAATGCAGCCAGCACGACACAGCAATCACACAGTGATCTTTGGCCGTGCGACCTGTGTCCCGGCCAAAGTAACCGTGTGGCCCTAGCCCTATTTCCTGCTCTAACCTCTTACGTTGACTGCAGTTAGAATAGGAAGCAGAGTCGTAGCTTGAAGATACTGGGCCTGGGGGTAAAATCTGCTCCAGGGCCCACTCCTAGTTTTTACATACATAGTATCATGATGTGCAGTGATTTCACACTGTCTCAGACCTGTATATATTGTATATTTCACACTGTCTCAGACCTGTATATATTGTATATTTCACACTGTCTCAGACCTGTATATATTGTATATATCACACTGTCTCAGACCTGTATAGTACGATAGCTCTGTCTAGTTATATTACTTATATTACTATGCAATTATAAAATACTGTCATAGCTTTGTGCTGCCCCTTTACGGACTCGTGCATATATGTGGGGTTTAAATCTGTAATATGGTGCCTGTAGCCTGTTATCGGCCCATACTGTACTACTGTGTGCCCCTTGTATAAATGGTCCATTGTCTGCTGTATAAGGCCACGATCACACACAGTTTTGATGCAGTTGTTGGCTCATTTTTTGTTAGCCAAAACCAAAAGTGGATCCAAAAGAAAGAAGAGGTAGAAAGAAAAGACTGATGCATCTCCTTTCTTTTGTGTCAACTTCTGTGTTTGGCTAAAAAAAAACGGACCCAAATACTGCACCAAAACTGTGTGTGTGATCGCGGCCTTATGTAGGTATTCTACCCTAGAAGGAGAGAACCTGGTGCTTCACAGAGTCACCACAGGCAGCACACAGAGTCCCTACGGATCCATAATACCAACCTTTTAACATTGGGCAGCTTCAGGCACCAGGGTGCGGGTGCAACCTCTACACTACATAGTATACATTGTACAGATCCTCGCTCGTTGCTCGGTATAACACAAGGCTCTACAAATCACTGCTCATATAAACAGCTAAAATACCTTCTCATAAACTCCTAAAAGTACACGGCGCCGGGGCTGGTATAATATTTTGTAGAGATCAAGCTGTAAAAAAGAGATTTTAATTTGCAACGCATTTCTGTAAGCCGAGAGTCACTGAGCTCTTGCAGGGTTTAGCTTCGTGTCATGACTAATCCGGGAGGTCTTGAGTCACTGTAAGTGGACAGCAGAAAGAAGAAGTGGGATTGTGGTTGATGATGTGTTAACATCTGAAGGCTGCGCTGCATGGGGGAGCATTTCCCACTTACAGAACATACATCACCTGTACATGAACATCTTTGAGTCGTCCTTTTCTGTCAAGTTATCCAGCGGTTTGTTTGTTTGTTTGTTTGTTTGTTTAGGAAACTTGTGTCGAAGATTGTCACCCAGCTTTCCCAGGCTTCAGAGAATTGTAAATCGGCCTTATCATACGGGGATAGAGTAGTGGGTTGCACTTACACAAGAGTTCAAATTTGCCATTTTTGACTCTGGGTAAGCTGGGTCACCACCGGTGTCGGACTGGTGTTTTTTGGGCCCACCAGAAAAGATGATCCTGAGGACCCCCTCCATATATACAGAACATGTACACGTCCAATTTTAATTGCATTGTTATATTTGTTGGTATCATTGTAGACACAGGACATATTATTAATAAGGTCCAATAGATTTTTTATGAATCATCTTATAAGTAATAGACCCTAGTCAGATCCAAATGGGATTGTCTTCAACCAGATCATTGGGGCCCATTATTGTGTCAGAATCAGGGCCAACCAGTGAATATTCCCTGGTACCCTTATGGGCCAGAACGATCCAGATCACTACCCTGTGGAAGCTGTAAAGATGTTCACATTAGTCATACGGCTTTCCAGGAACTAAATGACTGAAGAGAAGTTTTAACAACTTAAGGCTACGTTCACATCTGCATAAAGTCTTTACATTGTTCTGCTCCGTCAGAGAAGCAGCGCAAGGGAAAACCGGAAGCACCAGTTCCGTTGCACCACGGACACCACTGGCGAACGCTGGAACCTATTGACTTTAATGGGTTCAATTGACTTTCCATCAGGTGTCCCTGGTTTACCAGAAACAATGGCACAAGCATGCTGCGCTAGTGTTTTTGGCAATCTCAGCCGGCTCTACGACGAGGGCCCCAAACGGAGCCTCCAACGCACATGTGAACGAGGCTTAACACTCATACTTACAACATTTATAGTTACAGGTGATGTCTTGTTAGGGTATGGTCACACGTACACGTCCGATACGCCTGAAATTACAGAGCTGTTTTTCGCTGCGTCCACTACGGACGTAATTGGAGCTGTTTTTCTATGGAGTCAATGGAAAACTGCTCCAATTACATCCCAAGAAGTGACATGCACTTTTTTGGCGCGGGCGTCTTTTTTAATAAAATGACCGTCGGCACAGTACATCGTAAAACTCATTCAAATGAATGGGCAGATGTTTGCCGGCGCTTTGAAGTCGTATTTTCGGACGTAATTCGAGGTTAAAACGCCCAAATTACATCTGTAAATAGGGTGTGTGAACCCAGCCTTAGTCTTTATGCATTTGTTACGTTCGGCTCTGTGCACACCTCTATGCTACAGCATCATGAAGAAGTCAAATATTTTAAGGCCAAGGACAGGATTGGATCCCACCCTGTGAGGACAGGAAAGCCTTCCCTAAAACAGGACAGGATCAGATCCTGTCCCTGACTCCAGATATATACTCCTGCGTGAAGCTATGATGCGGCCATCTTCCCTGAAACAAAGTGCTAGAGTCTATTCTGTAATAGAACTATAATCTAAATTATACAATGTATTGTTTTATGGAAACAAAAATATTTTCAGCATTCACGAGGATCTCAACTGAACAAAGTAATTACAATTCATTTAGAAAAAGTTATGAGCATAGGTATCATTTTACACACAACATACGGCACTGCCTGCGTTGTATTTCCTTTGAAACTATCAACCATCTTTACAACTTCAAATGGCTGACAACAAAGAACAATAACTGCACTCAGCTATTTAGCAAATGTTAAAACGTATATATTTCGCAGCAGAACATACGGTTGGAAACTTTGCGCTCCCCCCAACTCTCAAGATGTTTTGGGGTCGGTGTAATGCCTCCTTAACACACTTTTGTTTTTCTGGGTTCCAATGTAAAAAATGTCAGGCATTTCCAGTGTTTTTATGGCGTGTTTTACATGCGTTTTTTTATTTAGGCTAGATTCATAAATATCATTTTGCTGCGTTTTTAATGTTTTTTTCATTGACATTTTTCACAGCATTTTTTGTAGATTAAAAACGCTTTTGGCGATTAAAAATGCTTTTGCCACATATTACTGTAGTGAAATATAGCCATCTCTATGTACACAGCACTTCGGTTTGCAGCGTTTTTATTGTGTTTTTGTGGGTCCGTGGTGGTTTTTCAAAAACGCAGTTTGGCGTTTTTTTCTACCATCTTTCTATATAAGAGTTCAAAAACGCCAGTAAAAATGCATCTACAAAATGACATGAAACAAAACCCCACATAAACGGCAATAAAAACACAAGTGTATGTAAAGGACGCCTAAGGGAATGTCCACATACAACGTAAACACGGCAGAATTTCCATCCAAATTTTCTATGCGGAGGTTCCGCAGCGTATTACAGTAGCAGCAAAGTGGATGAGATTTGAACAAATTTTATCCACAGACTGCCGAATACGTAGAAAAAGTGCGGAAATTGACCGGTGCGGATTTCTCTTGTGAAACGTTGCTGAAAATTCGTACAGAAATTCGGCAGGGTTTACGCTGTGTGTGAACATACCCTAAGGCCCCATGCAGACCACCGTAGAATGCATCCGTAATTGCGGGCCATAATTGCGGTCCGCAATTACGGACCCATTCATTTCTATTGAACACGGACACCTTCCCGTATATTTACGGGAAAGTGTCTGGGCCATAGAAATCCGCTGCAAAAGATAGGACATAACCTATCTTTTACTTTTTACGGACCGTGCTCCTATACTTTGTATGGGAGCACAGGCTGAAAATGCGGATGGCTGTCCGTGACCATCGGAGGCCGGCTGTGCCCGCAATCATGGAAAGTGATTAGGGGCACGGCCGTGTGCATGAGGCCTAAAGGTAATGATTCTGATAATAGTTATATATGAGCTGCTATTTTTGGGTTCGCTAATATATAAAAATCTATATGAGTGTAGGGTAACTTTGACTGCAGATATATTCTACATGAAGTAGTGGCGATTCTTTGCATCCTAATTTTCTGCAGACGGTCCAGCTATTCCTCTACATACAGGAATTTACCACACATTTTGACTAAAAGCCCAAATCCCAATGAGCAGGAGAGATATAAGCCAGATCTTCACATCTGCACTTGGCACTAAACACGAGCTGGGTGAAATACCTTGCTTGAAGGAAACAGAGCTTCAGGCATCTAACTGGCTGTCATCGTGAATTACTCTGCATGACATGGCGCAACCCACTCATATTATATAATATATTCTACACCGACATGTGATTCTATTAATTTTTCAAAAGTTCATTCTTATTAATCAGAAATCTGCCATAAGCTTAGGACATGGCATGGAATTAAGTGCCATCGTATGATCTTGGCATCTCTGACACAGATTGATGGTCTATATATCCTGGCCGATGATTTGCAGTTATTAACAGTCTTCTTCATTGTGGCAGATAGAACATAAAAGAGCATACCTGTGGTATTCAACAACTAAGGGTATGTTCACACGCAGTATCAAAATACGTCTGAAATTTTCAGACGTTTTTTAACAACTTGCGTTTTTCGCGGCGTATTTTACGGACGTTGTTGGAGCTGTTTTTCAATGGAATCAATGCAAAATGGCTCCAAAAACCTCCCAAGAAGTGACATGCACTTCTTTGACGCGGGCGTCTTTTTACGCGCCGTCTTTTGACAGTGATGCGTAGGATTACACCTCGTGGGAACAGAACATCGTAAAACCCACTGAAAGCAATGGGCAGATGTTTGTAGGCGTAATGGAGCCGTTTTTTCAGGCGTAATTAGTTGCGTAAAACGCCAGAATTACGTCTGAAAACAGTGCGTGGGAACATACCCTTAGACTGGGTTCACATTGAGTTTTTTGCAGGAGGAAAATCTGCCTCAAAATTCCGTTTGGAACTTTTAGGGTATGTGCACACGGTAGCAGGCTTTTACGTCTGAAAAGACAGACTGTTTTCAGGAGAAAACAGCTGCCTCGTTTCAGACGTAAATGCTGCTCCTCGCATTTTGCGAGGCTTCTCGGACAGCCGTAAATTTTGAGCTGTGCTTCATTGAGTTCAATGAAGAACGGCTCAAATTACGTCTGAAAGAAGCGTCCTGCACTTCTTTTGACGAGGCTGTATTTTTACGCGTCGTCGTTTGACAGCTGTCAAACGACGACACGTAAATGACAGGTCGTCTGCACAGTACGTCGACAAACGCATTCAAATGAATGGGCAGATGTTTGCCGACGTATTGTAGCCCTATTTTCAGACGTAAAAAGAGGCATAATACGCCTCGTTTACGTCTGAAAATAGGTTGTGTGAACCCAGCCTTAGGCAGATTTTCCTCTGCCTCCACGCCGATATTCGTGGTGTTTTTCACCTGCGGCCATTGAGCGCCGCGGGCATAAAAAGCTGCAAAATACGCTTTCTCTGCCTCCCATTGATGTCAGTGGGAGGTCAGAGGTGTAAACGTCCGAAGATAGGGCATGTCCCTTCTTTTTCCCGTGAGACGGTTTTTCCGCTCGTGGGAAAAAAAGCCTCCGCCTCCCATTGAAATCAATGGGAGCCATTTTCGGCCGTTTTTTGGCACTTTTTGCAGCGCAGTTTCCGCGTCAAAAAACTCTGTGTGAACCCAGCCTAAGGCTTTATTCAGACGACTAGGTGTCAAATCGGGGGTCAAACAGGGCTGTTTTTCACGGCTGATTTGCACCCGTGCGGGACCCGTTTTTCACATATTCTTCATAGACTTGAGTCTACTAAGGAATCCGAGAAAACGGACAAAAATAGGACATATCCTATTTTTGTCCAGGACGTTCACACGGTCCGTTAAAAGATCGGCCGTGTGAATAGCCCCATACACATGCATTAATTTTAATGCAGCCGTGTGACGGTCGTTAAAAATGCGTCCGTCACACGGCCAGCAATCCCTGTCGTCTGAATAGGGCCTAAGGCCTCATGCACACAACCGTATTTTTGCAGCCGCAATTTATCTGCATTTTTGTGGATAAATTGCGGACCCATTCTTTTTTATAGCCCCATGATTCACATGGATCGGTGCGGGGGCTACAAATACAGACCACAAAAACTCAAGACAAGTCATTTTACGGTCCGGATTTGCGGATTCACCATTACTGGTGAATTGTTGTGGATCCATGAGTCCGGAGACACACGGATGCACAACAAGGGTTTTTTGCGGTTGTGTGCATAAGGCCTGAGGCTGGAATCACACATGCAGTTTTCGGTGCAGTTTATAACTTTTTTTGAGCCAAAGCCAAAAGTGGATCTAATAGAAAAGAAAAGTATAAAAGGAAAGAATAATACACTCTTTGGTGTCCACTTCTGTGCCTGGCTCAAAAACAAAAATTGCATTGAAAACTGCATGTGTAATTCCAGCCTAGGGGTGTATTCACACGGTGCAACTTTGCCGTGTTTTTTTGCTGTAAGGCCGAAAACCGCACTGAAAAAGCGCAGGATAATACCTGCAAAAGGCCTAATAGACCGGGCATGTGCCATATGAAACTGTGAGAAATATCCGCTCAGTAACTCTGTATAAAAATGGATGACCACGGGTGTATAGTATGGGCTCATAGCAATCCGTACAACATAGGTCCGTAATACGGCCATATGCAGGAGGCCTAACAGTAGTAATTCTCTTACCGACACTATCTTGAGTAACTCCTATTTAAAGAGTTCTCTAATTGTTGGACCTTCACCTTATACAGGACGTGTTTTACTTTTGAGGTCTTGGAAACAGAAAAGACTAATCAAAATCAGTTGTATGCATAATGCCAGGGAAGATCAGCACCGATCCTTCATGTTCCTGGCACTGTTTGTAGGGTCTGCGGAGTTGTAATCCTGATAGTCTTGTAGGAGATGCATCGGTTCCTGCTGCAGGGTGAAGTAGCTGTGGGGTTGTTTTTACTAATAATAAAGCTCTAGTTGTGCAGGATCGACTTAAAAATATAGATAACGCCTCATGCACACGACTGTGAGCGCCAGCCGAGTCCCGTCAGTGATCTGAGGAAAGATCGGAGACTCGGATAATTTTTCACACACCCGATTCACCCGCTAAAGTGAATGGGTCCGTGAAGACTATTGGGTGCCACTCGGATTCCGTCAAAAACGTGTGGCACAACGGTCGTGTGCATGAGGCGTAAGGGTTAGGCTAATTCACACGACCATTTTTTATGTCCGTGGAGTATCCTAGTCTACGAGTGGAATAATGTCTGCATACCGACCCTACTGTGTTTCTGCCGCAAAAATCGCAACTCAGAAAATAAGTGAATACTTACGCAGATCTCTCTGCTTCTGCATGCAGCCCGGCCTCCAGAGATGCTGTTTCATCCCATGTGACTGCTGCAGCCAATAACAGGCTGCAGCGGTCACATGGGATGAAACGTAATCCCAGGAGGCCAGGCTGCAGGACGTCAGAGGGACGTGTCGCCATGACTACGGTTAAGTATAGGCTTTTTTTTTCAGTCTGCTATTTTCGGCAGCGGACATTCCGGCTGAAAAACTGCACCACAATATGTTTCGGTTTTTCAGCTGGAATTCCCTGTGCTGTGTACATTTACGTGGCGTATTCACCATGTGTGAACATAGCCTAAGTCTTTATATATGTCTTCTGTTTAGGTGCTGTTCCTGGTTTTGGCTTAAAAAATAAATTCAAAATCTGCACTGTTGGAACAAGGCCTAAGGCCTCCTTCACACAGGGTTTCTATCTGTAGCTTTTAACTGCATTAAAACTTTCATATAGAAACGCCACTGTTTTTAAATGTAACATGCGTGTTTTATGGCATTTGTACATTTGGGTGGTATTTTTTCAAGCCCTATAAAGAAGCCTATGGGGAAAATGCCAGAAAAAACACCATATAGAAAAAGAATGCTGCGTTTTGAAACATAACGACACTAAACCCAAAATCACCACCAAAATGTCACAAACCAAAACGCAGTGTTTGTAGACTTTTTAATATTTACTATCGCCGCAGCGTTTTTGACCTAAAAACAATGCAGTGAAAAGCGCTAAAGAAAACGCAGCAAAACGTTGTGTGTGTGAATTCAGCCTTACACTCAAATAGCAATAATGAACACAACCTAATGATATGGCAGCAGGAATAATAAAACACACTGAACCGGAGCTGAATAATTAGAGAAAATGTTATTGTCAGGAGAATGCCATTAATTGAAAGAGAATTCTTACCTTTCACGTTTATAAGATGTTAATCCTTGCTTAAAAGCCCTTCTGCAAATGTTTGATCACTGCTTGTACTGTCATTTCTCCATTACTGAGATTAAGTGTGGTGCCATTTTTAGTGCAGGCAATTTGGTTATCTAAATCCTTAGGATTTGCGTTTTCCCTAGAATCTAAAACAAAATAAATTCTTTAAATATCAGTATATAAAATTCAATTTAGGCTTCGTTCACATCTGCACCAGGGTCCCGTTCCGTCCGAGCTTTCCATCGGAACGGGGGCCCTGACTTACACAAACGGAAACCAAAGGTTTCCATTTCCATAACCATTGATTTCAATGGTGACGGATCCAGTGCCAATGGTTACCGTTTGTCTCAGTTAGGGTTCTGTCGTTTTGACGCAATCAATACTGTAGTCGACTGCGCTATTCATTCTAAAGGAGGTCTAAAGGAGATTGAGGTCTAAAGGAGAAAAATGTAGTTTTCAATGGCACAGTTTATTAAAACATATAATGCAATTATTTACAAAAAAATCACAGTGCGTTAAAAACTATATGATAACTTTATTCTGCGTCACTATGAATACGGCAATGCCAAATATATACACACACACATATATATATATATTTATGATGTATTACTTGTTAGACCCATACCTTTGTTATTCTACCGTCGATGGAGCGGTATGAGGACTTGCTCTTTGCGGTGCGTGCTGTAGTTTTTTATTGGTTACATTTTTTTATCACTTTTTATGCCATTTTTTGGGGGCTCGAAGGTGACCGTAGCAATTCTGGAGGTTTTTATTTATTTATTTTTTTTTTACTGCGTTCATCCTGCGGGTTGAATAATGTTATATTGTAATATTTCTGACTTTTAAGGAACACGATGATACCAATTATGTCTGTTTTTTTTTTTTAACTTTTTTTTTTTTAGTCCCCCTAGAGGACTTAAACAAGCGATATTTTCCCTTACTAACTATGGCGTATAGTTACATCAAATGTGGCCTAAAATAAAAATGTATCTAGGACATACTCACCAGAGTAATGAAAAATATAATTTTTATTAATTTAACCATATGAAATAAGGTGAAAAACCATTCCCTAGCATATTGCCTCACAAATGGATAAAATTAAAATACCACCTGTCCAGGTGTACCTATAAGGTGACAGAAAACATATTATGCAGTTACCATATAATAATCACACAAATAAATATACACATCTATACATATAAACCATACCTCCCAACCGTCCCGGATTTCGGCCACTGTCCCGGGCGGCCAGGGGTATCTCCCTCTGTCAAACTAATTCTGAAGCAGGGAACCATCAGCTCCCTGCTTCAGAATTAGTTCATAGTGGAGAAGCAGAGGGAGCTTAATGTAAATCCCCGTTGCCGACTCCGCTCAAGGAGTAGCCACTAATTCTGAAGCAGGGAACTATCAGCTCCCTGCTTTAGAATTAGTTCAGAGCAGAGGGAGCTCCTCCGCTCGCTGAAGACTCCCCGGACACAGTGCTTCTTTAAGCGCTGTGCTCGAGGAAGCCCTTGACGGTACTGTCCATTTATCAGCGGAATCCCCGGCCAGAGTCGGCAACGGGAATTCCACTCAAGGATTAACCACTGATGTCACTGTCCATATATGGACAGTACCGTCAAGGGCTTACCCGAGCACAGCACTTAAAGAAGCACTGTGTCCGGGGAGTCTTCAGCGAGCGGAGGAGCTCCCTCTGCTCTGAACTAATTCTAAAGCAGGGAGCTGATAGTTCCCTGCTTCAGAATTAGTGGCTACTCCTTGAGCGGAGTCGGCAATGGGGATTCGCTCAAGCAGTAGCCACTGACGTCACTGTCCATATGGACAGTGACATCAGGGCTTCCCTCTAGGAGCAGAATTCCAGGCCTATGCTCTGGCTGGGGATTCCGCTCCTAGAGGGAGTCCCAATGGCGCCTTCTACAGGGGGTGGCGCTATCTACAGGGGGGTGGCACTACCAACATGGAAACTGTGGCACTATATAGGGGCACTATCTATATGGGCACTGTGGCACTATCGAGAGGGCACTAGCACTTTATATATGGGCACTGGCACTTGGGGCAGCTTTGGGGGTATTATACTGTATAAGGGCAGCTAGGGGGCATTATAGTGTATGGGGCAGCTATGGGGGCATTATGCTTTTGGGAGGCTTTAAGCTGTATTGGGGCAGCTATGGGGCTTTATACTGTATGGGGCAGTTATGGGGCATTATACTGTATGGGGCAGCTATGGGGGCATTATACTGTATGGGGGCATATGTATGGACATTTTACTGTATGGGGCAACTATGGGGGCATTATGCTGCATGGGGCAGCTATGGGGCATTATACTGCATGGGGCAACTGTGGGCATTATACAGCATGGAAGAATCTATTTGGGCATTATACTGCATGGGGGCATTATATTGTATGGTGGCAGCAAGAGGGCAATATACTGTGGCACTACCTACATGGGCACTGTGCCTCTGTCTACAAGGGCACTGGAACTAGGGGCAGCTAAGGGGGCATTATACTGTATGGGGGCAGCTATGGGGGCATTATGCTGTATGTGGGAATTTTTTGGGGCATTATACTGCATGGGGCATCTGTATGGGCATTATACTGCATGGGAGAATATGTGTGGGCATTATACTGTATGGGGGTATCTGTGTTGGCTTTATACTGTATGGGTGGATCTATGGGGCATTATACTGTATGGTGGCAGCTATGGGGGCATTATACTGTATGGTGGCAGCTAGAGGGCATTATACTGTGTAGGGGCAGCTATTTGGCATTATACTGTGTGGGAGGCACTATGGAAGCATGATACTGTGTGGGCTGAATCGGGTGTGTATGGATGGGGATTGGGTGGGATTAAAAGAAAAAAAATTGGTGCGACATGCTGCACGCGCCACATCAGTTGTCCCTCTTTGTGATACTTGAAAGCTGGGAGGTATGTATAAACATATGTGCACGGGACATACAAGATGTACTGATATAGAGGCCCGACAAAAATGATTAACAAATATAATGGTATAGCGATCTACTTATTTAGCATTCGAGGTGCATCAATTTCACAGGCAATCCTGATTCCACAAGTGGATCATAGTGGATCCTTGATTTTTTTCTTGTGAAATTTATGCACCTCGAATGCTAAATAAGTAGTTCGCTATACTTGGTGGGTTTACCTTCTAAAATTTACTGGTCCTTTGTAACTCCATTCCCATTTTGGACTTTGAGAGATTCCATCCGGATAGAACGTTTTAATCCGCTCTGTAGGGTTTCCATACCATTATATTTGTTAACCATTTTTGTCGGGCTTCTATATCAGTACATCTTGTATGTCCCGTGCACGTATTTTTATATATGTATAGATGTGTATATGTATCTGTGTGATTATTATATGGTAACTGCATAATATGTCTTCTGGCACCTTATAGGTACACCAGGCCAGGTGGTATTTTAATTATATACATTTGTGAGGCAATATGCTAGGGAATGGGTTTTCTCGTTATTTCATATAGTTAAATTAAGAAAAATTATATATTTTTCATTACTCTGATGATTGCTGCATATATGTTCTAGATACATTTTTCTTTTTCTTTCATAGTCTTATTTCTCTGGGACGGCACCGTGTAGCATTTTTTTGGCTACATTAGTCAGCGATTCCTATTTGGATATTCTTATATATATATATATCCTAATAAATAGCTACCAATGGCAGGCTGGGGGACTTGGTTAGGCTCCGGCTGTCATGGTGGCCACCTTCCTTTGTCAAACTCTGCAACACGTGGATTTCGCAGTGGATTTTGGTGTGGATTTCTGGAGCAGGAGACTTCTGAAGAGTCTCACATATGTAATGTGAGTCCTATGGCGTTATGATTGGCAGTGCCACATTTTCTCATTGGTATATGTGGCCACATTGTGCAGCACTGAAGTGGTAACCTGGTAACGTAATAAGGCTCATTGTAAGGTCATGACTTCCAAATCAAAGATTTACCAATAATCCTACTGTTGTGTGTATAGGATGACAAAGGGAATGGTGCTTATTAAGCTGCCAGGTCTCTGTTTTGGAAATGGCACATAGAGTCGCTGTGTAATAGTCGCCCTTGTTCCAGTCACAAACTATTTATATAACTGATGATATTTGCAGCGTAAGGTGGTGTGAACCAGATCAGACAAGATGTGGTCTGAGCGTCGTTAAATTAAATCCAATTATTTCAATCTTATGGAGCCGTTTTGTGAACACAGAAAACTTTGGGAATGTAAAAATATGCTAGAATGCTTGTGGGCATGCTGGGACCTGTAGTTCCACATCACCAATGCTAAACTTCAGAGCTGGTGATGTGCTAAGTCCTTTATTATATGGGGGATGTCACAAAACCTGCAAAAATCGCGACAAAAAACTCAGTGTGAACAGGGCCTCATGGGGCCTAATGTAGCTCTGTAAGCATTGCTTCTAAGGCCCTGGTCACACACAGTTTTTTGACGCGGAAAAGGCACCAAAAAACGTCCGAAAATGCCTCCCATTGATTTCAACGGGAGGCTGAGGCGTTTTTTCCCGCGGGCATTTACGTCTCTGACCTCCCATTGACATCAATGGGAGGCAGAGAAAGAATATTTAGTTCAGTTTTTGCCTGTGGCGCTCAATGTGCGCGAGCGAAAATTGCCAAGAAAAACGTGGCAAACTGCGTGCAGGCAGATCAAAATCTGCCTCAAAATTACAAACTGAATTTTGAGGCAGAATATTCTGCCTGCAAAAAACTCTGTGTGAACAGGGCCTAAGGAAGAATAATTCTGTATTGTGGAGCCGCACGGACATCATTCAGCACGTGGAGGGTCTACAACTCCAGAATATGGATTTGCAGGGACTCCGCGTGTCTCTGTACAGTCTCCTACACGCGGATATGCCGTGTACATGAGACCATATTTTCTCAGTTGCTGCAGTGTGGAATAGGATCATGATCATTTTGTGTTTTCCTCTTATAATTTCAATCTCATTATTTATTTTCTATAAACGTGGCATGAGGTCCTATATAAGTAGGTCATGTAGAGTAAACCAGATTATTTTATTCCATTCCAGCGAGTTGGTATTTTAGGAGACTGACTTTCTAAAAGATGCACAAGCCGCCAGTGGTTTATTCTAGTTGAAATACTGCTTGGAATTCCAAAATCCTTTTCTTCTCCGGTGGACTATGTTCCAGTAATACCCTCCTTGTCTATACATAGCTGATTCAGTGATAACAATGATTCCTCCACACATAAATGTTCCATATATATATATTACATTATGTCACTGGATTCTGTACTGTTTCGGGGCAGTAAGAAATCAGTGTGTGCTCAGAATCTCTCGTAACATAATATCTCAGCAACTTATTTTCCAGATTCTATGAAGAATATTCACCCAGTACTCGTCACCCATTGACTTCAATAGGTTACGTTGGGTTTCTCTCACGATGTCCGTCACTTTGCCAGGCAGAGTAGCTATTGTGTCCAACAAAAAAACAACAGAATCTGAGTACACTGCAGGTGAAAAAAAATCGGGCTCACAATTCCCCAGGAATTTTGAGGCACATTTTGAGCTGCCTGCACGTATCTTTCTGTGTTTTTTCACTGCGTTTTTCGGCCTCGGCCATTTAAAGCTGTTGCAAGGACCGCAGGCAAAAAACACTCAGAAATGAGCGTTGCAGGTTTTTTCTGTCTCGCATTGATTGCACTGGGAGGTCAGAGGCGGAAACCGCGGCAAGAAAGGACATGCCGCTGTCAAAAGCCGCTCAGGAAAAAAAATGCCTCTGCCTCCCATTGAAATCAATGGGGGCAAATTTGGCAGTTTTTTGGCGCCGATTCCGACGCGATTTCCACGTCATAATCAGCGCCAAACAACTGTGTGAACTGACCCTTTGTTTTCTGCAATGCATCAGTCTGCAGTCCAGGCTGTTTAGCTGGCAGAGCATTGACTAGACTGAATACAATTGTATCCACTCCTGCTGAGAGCAGGACTAGGAATGTATGAATGTGCTGTCTCTGAATGTAAACAAGCGTTCTCATTCACTGATAGCAAGCAGGTATCTTGGAAATGGTGGGCAATTGAGACACGAAGTATATTAGAAAGCTGTAGCACTTTCCATTTACTAGTGATAAAGCTTTAAAAAACACAAAAACCCTTTGGGTCAGGATCACACATGCAGTTTTGATCCAGAGTTTGATGCAGTTTTTTGAGCCAAAGCCAGAAGTGGATCCAAGAGAAAGGAGAGGTATAAAGAGAAAACGAATGCATCTCCTTTCTTTTGCGTCAACTCCTATGTTTGGCTAAAAAAAAAACCTGCACCAATAACTGCATTAAAACTGCATGTGGGCCTCTGGCACATGGACCTCTGTAGATAATGCCACAGTGCCTTCTGTAAATAGTGCCACACACCCCTCATGTAGATAGAGCCACACAGCCCCGCTGTAGATGGTGTCACACATCTCCTTTTTAAATAGTGGCACAGTGCCCTCTGTACATAATGCCACAGTGCCCTCTGGAGATGTTGCATATATGGACAGTGACATCAGGGGCCACCTCTAGGAGCAGAATGTCCGGCCAGAGCATCGGCAACGCTCTGGCCAGGGATTCCTTTCCTGGGGGGCGCCCCTGACATCACAGTCTATATATGGACAGTGACGTCATGGGTTCCTGCTTGTAGGAGGAACTACCGCGGTTGGTACACAATGAACAAGACACACCTTCTGCTTGGGCAACTTCTTTACTGCGGAGAGCAATTAACAATAACTTCTTCTCTATGGAGCAGACAGGAAGCCTGAGGTTGAGGACTTCGATCCCGCTGGAAGTCCCCCGGAGAGAGGTTGTGCCTGACCCCACGTTGCCGGCTTGGCTAAGGATACGCCGCTGTCAGTCACGGCGGGAGCTACCCGCTACTGACCGCCTACCCTAGGGTAAGAGTCACACTCTCGGCCCACGGATCGCGTCGTGGGAATCAGCGACTAACGTACCTACTAGCACCGTCACGGGTCCTTGCGGAGCTATCCGCTGCCTTTCATGACAAACCCTCTTTCTCCTCAGTCGGTGGTCCGAACGGTGGACCCCCTAGGACGCAACTGAACTGGCGGGCTGACGCTACGAGTTACACGAAGTCCAGCTAATAGTCCAACAAAGTCCCGTCAACCCGACCGTTCCTTCTGTCTGCTCCTGCTCCAACAAGCTTCATAAATAACAGTTCTATGCAAGGTTACATGCGGTGCTTCATCAATAACAGTTCCATGCAGGGTTACATGCGGTGTTTTAGCAGTAACAGTTCCATGCAGGGTTACATGCGGTGTTTTAGCAATAACAGTTCCATGCAGGGTTACATGCAGTGTTTTAGCAATAACAGTTACATGCAGGGTTACAGGCGATGCTCACTCTGGCGGACACGCAGGGACCCTGGCGCAGTTACGGAGGTTGCGAGCCGGTACTAGGCCTAATTCAGGCTGCAACAGCCGAAGTTAATGTAAGGCTAGTCTTTCACGTACTTGGTAACCAGGGTAGGCGCGGACCGTACTACGCTTGGAGAGTCAGGTAGTACTGCGGCTAATGGGACTTTGCCTGGGGAGGTCTGAGGGTCCTAGTTAGGCTACGTGTGTGTGTGGCTGGTACCTGTAGTGGATGCTGATGCTCCACCCCACTCTTGCTCAGGCAGTCCTCCGTTTGGTGCACTCCTGTCATTCCGTTACACTGCAGGGAGGCACGTTCCTCCTCTTAATCTCCTCCTGCTGCCACACTGTTAACCCTCTTCTCTGCAGCTGCAACTCCAGCAGCCTCTACCGCCTCTCCTCTTCTCACTCTAAGACTCGGCTCCTCTCTGCTCCTTTCTCCTGTTCTCCTCTTCTCTCTTGTTCCTCTCCGTCCTGCTCCTTCTTCACCCACACTCGCTTCTGCTGTCCTCCTCCCCCTTTTTCGCGCCACTCACAGCTCCGCCCCTCTTGCTTCCCGCGCTTCTCCTCTTTTCAGTCTCGCCGCGCGAGAGTTCGCTCTGCTCCTTGTTCGGCGCAGGCGTCATGGCTGTCGGCAGTGCGGCCGTTGCCATGACGCCCAGGACGCTCCTTCGTCCGGAGCTGCAGCCACTTCAGCCGCCCGACAGCTCGTGTCCCTGCACTGTCCTCCGGAGAGAGGTAAGCAGGGATGCACCCTTACATGCTGGACCGGAATTCCTGGCCAAAGCGTCGCTTTAGCCGGAGATTCCTCTCCTGGTGGAGCCCCTGGTGTCACTGTCCATATATAGACAATGACGTCGGTTGCCATCTCTAGGACTGAAATCACCGGCCGAGCGTCGGCAACACTCTGGCTGGAGATTTCACTCCTTTAGGGAGCCCCAATGGAGCTATTTGCAGGGAGGTGGGTGTCGACAGGGTGTAGTGTGTGGGGAGCTATCTACAGGGGGGGTGTCAGTATCTACAGTGGTGTGTGCGGCACTTTCTACAGTGGTGTGTGCGGCACTTTCTACAGGGGGGTGTGGCACTATCTACAAGAGTGTGTGTGTTTGTGTGGCACTAACTACAAAGGTATGTGCGTGGCACTATCTACAGTGGGTGTGTGTGGCACTATCTACAGGGGATTCCAGTCCAGGAGGAGCCCCTGACCTCTCTGTCCATATATGGACAGTGAGGTCAGGGGCTCCTCCAGAAGAGGAATCCCCGGCCAGTGCATCAGCAACTCTCTGGATGGGGATTCCGCTCCTGAAGGAGTGAATGGCAGAGCAGGGAGCGGATCGTTTCCTGCTCTGCCATCATATTCAATTGTGTCTGCATCCTAAGGGCGCAGATACAATTGAATAAGGCAGTTGCCGGGACACGTCCAGGACAGTACTTTGCTGGGACTGTCTCTGTAAATTCGGGACTATTGGCAACTATTCTAGTCCTGTTCACAGCTGAGAGGTGGATACTATTATATCCAGGCAATATACTACGAAGCCCAGGCAATTTTATGTAAAATAAATACATCAGCAGCATAAATACAACAGAAAGCCAAGTGATGCGACTTTTGTGGCGTAATCGCGGCAAATACGCCGCAAAAACAAAACTACGGGGAAAAAATATAAATCATACTTACCCAGAATGCTCTGCTTCTTCCTGCAGTCCGGCCTCCTGGGATGACGTTTCATCTGCAGCCAATTACAGGCTGCAGCGTCATATGGCCTGCAACATCACTGTAGGAGGCTGGACTACACGCAGAGAAGAGGGGGGGTAAGTATCGAAGGTTTTTTTTTCCAAGCGCTGCTTTTTCTGTCCGAAAAACCGCACCACAAAATGAAGGTGTGCGGGTTCCAAGTCGGATATGCTGCGCAATTTTTACGCAGCATATCCAACCCGTGGGTACCCAATGTGCAGCAGAATCTCAAGAGAAACGTTGGTAAATCTGTGACGGACGTCTCCACCAAATTGTGCGTTTTTTCTGCTCATATACCTGCGGATTTAGGGCTTGCCCACACGTAACGGAATTGCTGAGTATTTTCCATCCGGAGTTGTGGATGGAAAATTCGCAGCAGAATACAGAATACAGTAACAGCAAAGTGCGTGAGATTTAACAAAGCTCGACCAGAAATTGACCTGCGATGCATATTTTTCGTACCGCAGCATGTCAATTCCTGCTGCGGAAAGTAGACTGAATTGCTGCGTTTTTCAGAGGCGATGTCAGCATCTCCCAACATTGGAAAAAACGCAGCAAAATCCGTACCATTTTCTGCAGTAAATGGTGCGGTTTCTCACAGCGGAATTTCTGCTACTGTCTGCGGAATTGCTGCAGAAATTTTCAGCAGCAATTCCGTTACGTGTGGACAAGCCCTTAGTGTTTGGTTATAGCAAAGCATATGTGCACACCCGGGGAATTTTTACCGCTGTGTAAACACTGTAAATCTATTGTGGAATTTCTGCTCTGCATTGAAGTCTATGGTCCAAACACGCAGCATCTCTACATAAGCATAAATTGATATGTTTGCGGAATTGAAAAATGCACCGCAGAATACTTTCCGCACTACTTTTCTGCACTTTTTTTTCTGCAGCGTGGGCATGAGATTTTCTAAATCTCATTCACTTTGCAGCTAATGTAAGGCTAAGGTCACATGGGGTCGATATGCTGCATAAAGGTACACAGCGTATTCGCGCTGGTGGCCGCAGGAATTCCAGGCGAAAAACCGCACCAAGTTGTGGTGCAGTTTTTCACCTGGAATGTCCGCTGCGGAGAACTGCAGCATTTAGTCGGCCTGCTGCAGCCTATGATTGATTGCAACGGGGTCATATGGGATGAAATGCCATCCCGGGAAGCCGGCCCTCTGATGTCATCCAGGCCGGTCTCCTGAGATGACGTTTGAGCCCATGTGACCGCTGCTACAGTCTGTGATTGGCTGCAACAGTCACATGGGATAAAACGTCATCCCAGGAGGCCAGCCTGCAGAACGTCAGAGGTAAAAATAAGGTTTTGTCTTTTTACTAAGTTGCGATTTTTGCAGCGTATCATTTTTGTGGGTTTTAGATCCCCATTGAATTCAATGGGAAAAACCTGCAACAAACTACCGGTGATTCCGCAACCACAATTGACATGCTGTGGCTTAAAAGACTGCACCGCAGGTCAATTTGTGTGCGGAATCTCCACTTATCACATATGCAGCGTGTGGATGAGGTTTATTGAAATCTCATCCCCTCCTCTACTACTGTATTAGGGTATGTTCACACACACTATTTACGGACGTAATTCGGGCGTTTTAGCCCCGAATTACGTCCGAAAATGCGCCTCAATAGCGTCGGCAAACATCTGCCCATTCATTTGAATGGGTCTTACGATGTTCTGTTCAGACGGTCATTATTTTTACGCCCCGCTGTCAAAAGGCGGGGCGTAAAAAAGACGCCCGCGTCAAAGAAGTGCCTGTCACTTCTTGGGACATAATTGGAGCCATTATTCATTGACACCAATGAAAAGCAGCGCCAATTACGGCCATATTGGACGCGGCGTTCAAGCGCCTGCACATGCCGTTACGGTTGAAATGACGGGGCTGTTTACTCCTGAAAACAGCCCCGTAATTTCGGCCGTTACGGACGCTGTAGTGTGAACATACCCTTATGCTGCGAATCTTCCGCACAGAATTCCATTGCGGAAATTCCATAGCATTTACGCTATTTGGAACCCTGCCTTACGGTAGCAGCAAAGTAAATAATATTTAGCAAATCCCAGTCTAAGGCCACTTTCACACGTCATTATTCTGAGTATTTTGCATCAGTATTTGGAAGCCATAGTCAGGAGTGGGTCCAAAACACGGGAGAAGTGCAAATCTGTCCATTATACTTTATCTGTTGCAGAAATAACCGCAGCGTATCCTGTGTGTGGTAACATACTCTTAGGTTGGGTACCCACAGTGAAAATTTACTGCAGATTTTGCATGTATTTTTTAAGCCAAAACCAGGAATGGAACCTAAACAGAAGAAATATATAACGGAAAGACTTAGGACAGGCCGCAGTGGAAATCCGCAGCAGCCGTTTTTCCTTTGGTCTTTATAGCTTTATTGGTAACTTAGATCAGACTTTGCGGAAAATGACCTGGTGGAATTTACACTCCGCAGCATGAACTGTCTGTAGCGGAGAAGCAGCGGGTTTTCACTGCGGATTTCAGCCTTTGCAATGCAAAAATTGAAATCTGTGGCAAATCCGCTGTGATATCTGCCACATCTGAATTACCTGTCAAATCTGAAAATTTTGCTGCGTAATTGCCACGAATTTGCAGCGTATCCGGGTCGGATACGCTGCGTAATAATCTCTCAACGTGTCCAACCTGGAACCCGCAGTACATTCCGGTGCACATGTGGTGCATTTTGTCAGACGGATTTTTCCGCTGCGGAAAGCAGCGGTAAAAGAATGCTCATACTTACCTAGGCCGTTGTTATGGCGATCCGTCACTCCTGTGCAGTCCGGTTCGGCCTCCCTGGATGACGCTGGAGCACATGTGACGGCTGCAGCGGTCACATGGGATGCAACATTATTCCAGGAGGCCGGATCTGGACGAAGAAACACAGACTTCTAGGTAAGCATGTTTTTGTTTTATTTTTCTGTAGTTGCGATTTTTGCGGTGTAATCACTGCGAATACGCCGCAAAAGTCGCAACACTTGGCTTTCTGTTGCGGGTTTTGCATCTCCGTTGAATTCAATGGTGAAAACCCGCTTCGGAAAATCAACTGAAATGCAGCATAAATTGACATGCTACGGAATTTAATTCTGCACCGCAGGTCAATTTATTAACGTTCACGCTGCGTTTTTTTCCCGTAGCGTGGGCATGAGATTTTCTAAATCTTATCCACTTTGCGGCTACTGTAAATGCTGCAGAATTTCCGCACACAATTCCGTTGCAGAAATTCTGCAGTGTTTACGCTATGTGGTAACCCAGCCTTAGGCCTTATTCACACGAACTTATAATACGTCCGTGCTACGCGCGTAGAAATCACACGCGTCGCACAGACCTATGTTACTGAATGGGGCCGTTCAGACTGTCAGAGAATTTCACGCAACGTATGTCCGCTGCGTGAAACGCACGACATGTCCTATATTTGGCCGTGTTTCGCGCTGCACGCACCCATTGAAGTCCCAATGAAATCGCGCGCGGCAACAGCAGTAAAAACACGTGCTTTTCTGTTTGTAAACATAAAACCAGAGTGTCATCATGATGCCGGCTGCACGAAAATGACGCAGCCACGCACCATATGCTGATGACACACGGAGCTTTTGCGCGCTCAAAACGGACACGTCCGTGCGAATCCAGCCTTAAAGTGTCTACTTTTCAGATCCAATTCTGGTTTTGGCTTAAAAAAATGCAGTCAAAATCTGCAGCAAATCTGCACTGTGTGGAAATGAATTCCCTTCACCTGAATGGAACTTGCAGAAATCATTGCGCATTCTGCTGCAGAAACCACCACATTCAGATGAATGGAACTGCTTTTCAGTGGCAGACTGACATTTCTGCAACAAAAGATGTTACGTGTGAATTCACGCTGACCAACTTTTCTTTTGCATATAGAAAATGACTGTCACTCCAGGCAGTTGCTTTAAATTGAGAAGCAATGTATGAAAATATAAAAGTGTAAATCTACAGTTCATATCCGCCTGTCCTTTGAATGTGTTTTCACATTTACATTAGGATGAGTGTCCTAATTTCAATAATGAGAGCTGATTAGCCATATATATATATATATCCTAGGGTATGTGCACACACACTAATTACGTCCGTAATGGACGGACGTATTTCGGCCGCAAGTCCCGGACCGAACACAGTGCAGGGAGCCGGGCTCCTAGCATCATACTTATGTACGACGCTAGGAGTCCCTGCCTCGCTGCAAGACAACTGTCTCGTACTGAAAACATTATTACAGTACGGGACAGTTGTCCTGCAGCGAGGCAGGGACTCCTAGCATCGTACATAAGTATTATTCAAACGAACGTATAATATGTCCGTGCTACACGCGTGATTTTCATGCGCGTCGCGCTGACCTATGTTAGTGAATGGGGCCGTGCAGACTGTCCGTGAGTTTCACGCAGCGTGTGTCCGCTGCGTAAAACTCACAACATGTCCTATATTTTTGCGTTTTTCGCGCATCACGCACCCATTGAAGTCAATGGATACGTGAAAATCCCGCGCAGCACACGGAAGCACTTCCGGGTGCCGCGCGTGATTCGCGCAACAGCAGTAAAAACTAAGAATGAAAACAGAAAAGCACCACGTGCTTTTCTGTTTACAAACAAAAACAGAGTGTCATAAAGATGGCGGCTGCGTGAAAATCACACAGCCACGCATCATATGCTGTTGACACACGGAGGTTTTATGGACCTTTTGCGCATGCATAACGCCGCGTTTTTTGCGCACGCAAAACGCACACGCTCGTGTGAATCCGGCCTAAGTGTGACATTTCACAACCCAAGACTTGTACCCTTCATGTGGTCTGAATTTTCATTTGCACTTCTTGAATTTAAAATGATTGTGTCCCGTGTTGCAGTAGAGCGTAGGGTATATACGCTTTTGCCACCAATTTTTTTTATTGCTCCAATGTATCTAAAAAAAGAAAGCCACCTTGCAAATAGTTTTTTCTGTGTATACAGTTCATATGCTGCCTAATGTCTCTCTATGGTTACAGACTATAAGCAAACCCTGTGTGTAGTCTGACCCTACAGTCATGTGTTAAACTCTTCCATGTGCACCCTACCACCGTCTGTGGCCCACATTTACTAAGCAATTGGGGCTAGTTTTTGTGTAACTGCACCAAAAACTGGTGACATGCAACAAATATGCGATACAATTAAGACAGTGCTATGCAAACTAGGTGCAGACTTTATTGTAGCTCTAGTGTCACGATTAGGATGCAACATTTCACGCCAAATAATCTTTTATCAAGCTGATGTATGTGTTGTAGCAGAGACCAAAGTCACCAGTAGGAGGCGCTTTCAATAGATTTGGCGCGAAACAATCCAATTATCTCCATTAGGCCCATGACACATGACCATAAGGGTTTTTGCTGTCCACAAATATGGATCCGACGGCTATGGATACACATCGTTAGCTGTCAGCAATTGCAGAAGCGCCCATAGACTTCTATGGGCGAGTCCGTGCCGCAATTGCGGACAAGGACATGTTCTATATTTTGCAGAACATTTCTACGGTCCAGATACACATCCCTAAGTATACGGAAAGGTGTCTGCGGCCAATAGGATGGGTCTGCAATTTCATCCGTAATTAAAGATTCGGTTATTCCAAATGAAAATTACGATTGTGTGCATGGGGCCTTACTTATTAAATGTGGGCCTGTACATTAGCAAGAAGTGGGAGTAAACAACTTACAGCAGTCTCATCCTGACAACTCCTTTTTCAAATGAACCCAGACTGACGAGAAGCTGTTCGCTTCAGAAACGCTTAGGCCCTGTTCACACAGAGTTCTTTTTGCCACGTTTTTTTTAGGCTTTTTCTTACCTCTTTCTTCAACAGGCAAAGGGAAAAAACGCAAGCGGTTTTCCCAAAAAATGCGTAAAATAACGCGTAAAAAACCCTCTGTGTGAACAGGGCCTTAGCTGCCGGTGGTTTGAGGCTCTCTGTATTGGGTTATAAAGGGGGTCCTTGGCTCGGGTACCCCAGCTATGACATTTTAATGCCCTAATAGGGTATATCCCAAGGGGTTGTCTTAATGAGACAACCCCATTAAAGGGTGGGCAACTTACCCCTTTATCACATAGTATTTTACTAGTGCGGATGTTAATAATCTAGTTTATGGTTTAGACCCTTTTTACTCCCTGTGGCTCATTTTGGATAGAAATTAGAGTAAAATAAATCATCTTTGTATTTATTGTGTGACGTTATTAGCAGGTTCCTGAGCTCTAGTCACAGGCCGTATGGGAAGAGTCATTCCGGGATGTTGTATCTGATTTATTAAATGTGGATTTTGGGAACATAGTGGGTCTATTGTTGTTGTGGACTCTGGAAATGATTTAAAACAAAGAGATCTGTATGTTTTGTTGTTCTCTCACTTTCTGTCCTTTTATTCATCTTCCAACACATCTGCAAGAGCCCAGAACGGAGGGGTTTGCGGCGCTTCATTATTTATTGTGTATCATTATCCATTGTGTAGTAAAACATAATAAGAAAGATATATTTGTAATTATTTTCTCTTTAAAGCCCTATTATCAGTGGTATCCTAATGTCACTGGTGCAATGTGTAACGGGGAGATATTACAGATATTGTTCAGTGTATGTCGCTCTTAACCACTGGTCAGGTTAGGGGCTTTTCTTAAATTATAAATGTTAGGTTGTTAGCGGATTCTGGCAAAATTGGCAAAAATGTAATGTCTGTGACCAACTTTAGTATCACTTAGGCCAGGGGTCTCAAGCACGCGGCCCGCAGGCCGCATGCGACCCCTGGGGCTGAGATCTGCGGCCCGCGGGACACAGAGCCGCTAGTATCGGCTCTGCTCCGAGACTCTGGAATTCCCTGACATCGCTGTCCACATATGAACAGCGATGTCTGGAGCTTCCCCAGAGCCGGAGTTCCGTGCAGAGCGCTAGCATAGACTCTGCTCCGGGACTCCCTGGAATTCCCTGACATTTCTGTCCATATATGGACAGTGTGCCAGGGTCTTCCCAAGAGCGCAGTCCTGGGCAGAGCGCTAGTATCGGCTCTGCTCCGGGACTCTGTCAAATTCCCTGACATCGCTGTCCATATATGGACAGTGTGTCAGGGTCTTCCCCAGAGCAGAGTCCTGGGCAGAGCGCTAGTATCGGCTCTGCTCCGGGACTTCGTCGAAATTCCCTGACATCGCTGTCCATATATGGACAGTGTGTCAGGGTCTTCCCCATTGCGGAGACCCGGGCAGAGCGCTAGTATCGGCTCTGCTCCAGGACTCTGGGGAAGCCTCTGACATCGCTGTCCATACATCGACAATGATGTCAGGGGCTTCCCCAGAGCAGGAGTCCCAGTGATGTCAGGAGCACAGCAGGAGTCCCAGGAAGAGCCTACTAGCGCTCTGCCCGGGACTCCAGCTCTGGGGTTGCCCCTGACATCTCTGTCCATATATGGACAGTGATGTCAGGAGCAGAGCTGGAATCCCAGGCAGAGTGCTAGAAGGGGCTCTGCTCCGGGACTCCAGCTCTGGGCAAGCCCCTGACATCACTGTGGCAGCATCTGCTGAGGGCACTGTGGCAGCATTTGCGTAGGGCACTGTGGCAGCATCTGCGGAGGGCACTGTGGCAGCATCTACGGAGGGCACTGTGGCAGCATCTACGGAGGGCACTGTGGCAGCATCTACGGAGGGCACTGTGGCAGCATCTACGGAGGGCACTGTGGCAGCATCTATGGAGGGCACTGTGGCAGCATCTACAGAGGGCACTGTGGCAGCATCTACAGAGGGCACTGTGGCAGCATCTACGGAGGGCACGGTGGCAGCATCCACGGAGGGCACGGTGGCAGCATCTACAGAGGGCACTGTGGCAGCATCTGCAGAGGGCACCATGGCAGCATCCACAGAGGGCACGGTCGCAGCATCCACAGAGGGCACTGTGTCAGCATCTACAGAGGGCACTGTGGCAGCATGTACAAAGGACACTGGCATTATCTAGGGGTGTGTTGCATTATCTACAGAGGGCACTGTGGCAGCATCCACAGAGGGCACGGTCGCAGCATCTACAGAGGGCACTGTGGCAGCATTTATAGAGGGCACTGTGGCAGCATGTACAAAGGACACTGTGGCATTATCTAGGGGTGTGTTGCATTATCTACAGAGGGTACTGTGGCATTATCTATGGGTGTGTTGCATTATCTACAGAGGGCACTGTGGCATTATCTAGGGGTGTGTTGCATTATCTACAGAGGGCACTGTGGCATTATCTACAGAGGGTACTGTGGCATAATCTACAGAGGGCACTGTGGCAGCATCTACAGAGGGCACTGCGGCAGCATCCACAGAGGGCACTGCGGCAGCATCCACAGAGGGCACTGCGGCAGCATCCACAAAGGGCACTGCGGCAGCATCCACTGAGGGCTCTGTGGCACTATCTAAAAAGGCGCTGCCCAATCTTGACATGTGTGTCTACCAAACTCTGCTAACTGAGCCGCCGGACTGCATTTAGTGACACTTAGGGCTTATTCAGACGAAACTTATAATACGTCAGTGCAACGCGCGTGATGTTAGTCAATGGGGCCGTTCAGACTGTCAGTGATTTTCACGCAGTGCATGTCCGCTGCGTAAAACGTGTCCTATATTTGCCCTTTTTTCGCTCATCACGCACCCATTGAAGTCAATGGGTGCGTGAAAACCGCGCACGGCACATGGACGCACTTCCGTGTGCCGCGCGTGATGCGTGCTACAGTAGTCAAAACTATGAATGAAAACAGAAAAGCACCACGTGCTTTTCTGTTTACAAACATACAAACAGGGTGTCATAATGATGACGGCTGCGCGAAAATCATGCAGCCGCACATCATATGCTGCTGACACACGGAGCTGTTATGAACCTTTTGCGCCCGCAAAACGCACACGCTCGTGTGAATCCGGCCTTAAACTAGAAAACTGGATTGCTGAAATAAGCACATGGAGAAATATCTTAAATTTTAAACCTAGCGGTATTATTATAGTAATGTAATGTAGTATTATAGTAATATAGTGTTATAGTAGGTAAAATAACTAATTGATTAACAATAATTTTGTATTGTATCAAATTTGAAAGTAATGCAGTCCGACCACTTCACAGTTTTTCTATATGCGGCCCACTTACCCGACCGAGTTTGAGACCCCTGACTTAGGCCAATGATCTGTAACATGTAGCTCTACAGCTGTGGTAAACCTACAACACCTAGCAGGTCATGATAGCCGCATGCTGGGAGTTGTAGTTTCATCACATCTACGGCATCACAGGTTGCAGACCACTGACGTTGACCATAAAAGCTTCCTTACCAACATTGGCCTTACAAGAATCAGGTTTATTGCAGCACTTTTCTATAATGCGAGATAGTGTATTTTATCCCAGCAGAGTAGAGGGAGGGGAGAGGTATCTCCAGTACAAGAAATGAATAAGTTTAATGAGGCAGCTTTATTGGCCTCCTTTTGGCATTGTTCACTTGTTATGTGTGGGCCAATTTATTGCTTGGCTGTTATGATATAAGATGCTGTGGTTGAGAATGATTTAGGAGATGGATATGTGGTAAAATGATATAAGTGATACTTTTACAGACCGGAATTTACTGTACGCTAGGATTTACCTGCATTTCTTATGTTCCTGTACGTTTCCTTTTATGACTAATTCTGTGCAGTTTAACAAGTCATTCGATTGTTTTCTCTTGCATTTCTGCTGCTTAGATTAAGGGCAGATTCAGACGAACGTTGCGTTTTTGCGCGCGCAAACAACGCGGCGTTTTGCGCGCGCAAAAAACACTTGACAGCTGCGTGTGTCATCCTTGTATGATGCGCGGCTGCGTGATTTTCGCGCAGCCGCCATCATAGAGATGAGGCTAGTCGACGCCCGTCACTGTCCAAGGTGCTGAAAGAGCTAACTGATCGGCAGTAACTCTTTCAGCACCCTCGACAGTGAATGCCGAACACAATATCGAGAAACCTGTTAAAAAAAAAGAAAAAGTTCGTACTTACCGAGAACTTCCCTCCCGGCCGTTGCCTTGGTGACGCGTCCTTGGTGACGCGCCTCTCTTGACATCGGACCCCACATCCCTCGATGACGCGGCAGTCCATGTGACCGCTGCAGCCTGTGCTTGGCCTGTGATTGGCTGGAGCTGTCACTTGGACTGAATTGTCATCCCGGGAGGTCAGACTGGAGGAAGAAGCCGGGAGTTATCGGTAAGTCAGAACTTCTTTTTTTTTTTACAGGTTCATGTACATTGGGATCGGAAGTCACTGTCCATGGTGCTGAAACAGTTTAACTCTTTCAGCACCCTGGACAGTGACTATCTCCTGACGTCGCGTACCGTAAATTTTTTTGCCGGGTTCGGCCAAAACGAGTTTGGCCGAACCCGGTGAAGTTCGGTTCGGTTGTCCGAGTTCGCTCATCTCAAAGACACTCTGTTTGGATGTTTGGAAACAGAAAAGCACGTGGTGCTTTTCTGTTTACATTCATCCTTTTGACAGCTGGTGCGCTGTTTCAGTCGGTACGCACGGAAGTGCTTCCGTGCGACCTGCGTGGTTTTCCCGCACCCATTGACTTCAATGGGTGCGTGATGCGCAAAATACGCGGAGATATTGAGCATGTTGCGCTTTTTGCGCAGCTGACAAAAGCTGCGCAAAAATCACGGACTGTCTGTACTGCCCCATAGACTTGTATTGGTCTGTGCGTGGCGCGTGAAAACCACGCGGCCCACACGGACCCAATACACGTTCATGTGTATACCCCCTAAAGCTGTCCATATACAGCCCAATTTCTGACCTGGTTGAGAATCTGTCTGTTGGATGGGGAGATACTCATTCCAGGGACGACGACTTCTTTCCTAGTTAGGGTAGGAACACACTGGGTGTATACACTACGGATTTTCTGCAATGAATTTCATTGCGTAAAATCCGCTGCTTAGTACAGTGGCAGCAGTGTGAATGAGATTTAAACAAATCTCATCCACACACAGCAGAAAAAATGGCAGAGAAACCATTCATAAATTGACCTGCGCTGCGTTTTTTAATTTGCAGTATGTCAATATATGCTGCGGAATCACTGCTCTTCTGCTGGTTTTCCCCATTGAATTCAAAGGGAGGTAAAACCAGCAACAAAGAGCCATGTTTTGCGACTTTTGCGGCAGAAACGCTGCGATTTCGCCGCAAAAATCACAAATGAAAGAAAAAAAAACTTTCTTTGATTTAAAATTAATTAAAAAAGCTTATACTTACCCACGGCCGTAGTCATAGCGACGTGATCCTCTGTTCTGAGCGCAGCCCGACCTCCTGGGATGACGTTTCATCCCATGTGACTGCTGTAGCGATTTGAAGGCTGCAGCGGTCACATGGACTACAGCATATCCCAAGAGGCCAGGCTGCGCTGAGAACAGAGAGACGCGTCACAATGACAATGCCCGAGTGGTAATTTTAAGCTTTTTTTTTATTTCCGCGGCGGACATTCTGTCTGAAAAACTGCACCACAATTTGGTGCGGTTTTACGGGCGGAATTTTCTGCGGTTTCCAGGATGGATACGCTGTGTACTTTTATACAACGTATCCACACTGTGTGTTTCTACACAGAAGGGAAGGATTGACCCTCTATGTGACAGCAATGAATAGGAGTCTGAGGATGGGCACATGTTTCTCTATCATCATCTCGCTATATACGGTTGCCCTATTCTTAACTGAAAATTAGTTCCATTCATCTGAAGAAATCCATATACCTCCTGCAGAAATATCCCCATTCAAATGAGTGGAACAGATTTTCTGCAAAAAAATCTGCCATGTGACTGCACCCTAATTCTTTTCCTCTCTTCTCTGCTTATACTCACGGAACTTCTACATGAGCAGCTTCAAATTAGCAAAATTGTACCCAAGGCTGGGATGCCCAGGAAACATGGTAGGTTGTCCTGTCATCCCACAACATTGCATTTATTGGACTGATAGGTCAACCCATTGTGTTTTAGGCAATCCAGCTCATAGCTTCACGACTACTACATAGAAATAGCCCTGTATCCGCTACATAACTGTTATGTCATTGACTTATGACCGTGTGCTTTTTCTTTACTCCTTGCACCAATTCCTCTGTGGAAGGAGCGGCTGCTCCTCAGGCTCAGGGCCGGATAATAATTCCTGCAGTTGAAGCCGGTGCAATACTTCCATACATGTGATGTAGCCCTATACTCTAAGCCAGATGTCCCCAACCTTTTGGACCTTGGGAGCCACATTCAACTTGGAGTGATGGTCGCGAGCCACAATCCAAACATGGAGAAACATGTGGCGGAAGTGAAGACATTGGTACAAGTGGTATTGCATGTTTTAGGTGGTACATACAGAAAATATGTATTATACCATCCAAATTGGCACGGTTCAGACGTTAGAATATGTCTTCAATGTAGTCAATTTGGAAATCTTACTGTAGCCAATGTATATGGTCATAACTCGAGGATCCTATCGTGAGCCACACAACTAGAGATCACGAGCCACATATGCCTCCCGAACCACTGGTTGGGGATCACTGCTCTTAGCACAGAGAGAAACACAATACCAGGTCTGCTGGCTCTGTCTTTGGCACTTTTACACTTTTATTCTTATTCTTTGCTTTCTTCCTCCAAGCTGCTCTCCTTCTTTTCTTATCCCTGTCTTGGTTATCTTTCTTCTTCCTTTGTCTCCTTATTCCTGCTCTCCTCACACTTGTCCTATATTTTATCAGCATTGTTTTCCATTTTTGTTTTGTACACTATTGCTACGGTACTTTAGCATTCTCTATCCTTAGATCATGTTCTTTACTTCATTCTCTATTTTTTTTCGCCCCAATTGTGTACTAAATAAGCTATTCCCTGTGCTCGGTGACATTATCATTAATTCATAATGTGCCAGCTTTTTATTCTACAGGCAGGAGGAGGGTTAGTGAAATAAAGGAATCATGATTCCTTATATCATGTATATACAGAGCATGTTTTTGTCTGTTGCATTATTGGATATCAACAGACCATGAGTGGGTTAAATTTTCCTCACTGTACCCAAACCCGTACCTCAAGGCTTTAAACCGTTACCCCTGCCCTCTTTATCGATACGGAAACTCTGAGTTTTACCGAGTCAGTGCTGGACTTTTTATGAAATTAGATTTTGTATAATGTGATTGAGTCAGCCAAATTAGTCTAAGTTCCCTTTTTTCTAAACAAGTGCAAAAATATTTAAAATCATAAATCCACACAAAACCTGAAAATTCAGATCTGACTGCACTTTATCCCCCATTCGCATTTCCAGGAAGCTGAGATATAGGGAGTTGTTGGGAATTCTAACACTGTCAGGGTATGTTCACACGCTAGCTTTCATTTACGGCTGAAATTACAGCCTGTTTTCAGAAGAAAACAGCTGCGTCGTTTCAGCCGTAAATGCTCCTCCTCGTAATATACGAGGCGTCTGTGACGCTCGTATATCTTGAGGTGCTCTTCATTGAGTTCAATGAAGAACGGCTCAAATTACGTCTGAAAGAAGTGTCCTGCACTTCTTTGCCGAGGCAGTCAATTTACACGTCGTCGTTTGACAGCTGTCAAACGACGACGCGTAAATGACAGGTCGTCTGCACAATACGTCGGCAAACCCATTCAAATGAATGGGCAGATGTTTGCCAACGTATTGTAGCCCTATTTTCAGGTGTAAAACAAGGCATAATACGCCTCGTTTACGCCTGAAAATAGGTCGTGTGAACCCAGCCTCAAGATCAGTAAGGCCTCATGCACATGACACGACCGTAGCTTTGTGCACGGCCTGTGAGTGCAACACGGACGGCCGCGGTGTGTCATCCGCGGTCCGCCTGCAAATCACGGACCGTTCTCACATTGATTTCAATGAGCCAGGCGGCCCGTGATAAGACATGCCCGTTCTTTTTGCGGTCCAGGCTCCCGGCCAGTGCACGGACCATGGAAACCACGATCGTGTGCATGGGCCCATAGCAATGAATGGGTCCGCAATTCACCTGCAGATTTTCGGGTGAATTGCAGACGCAAACACACGTTTGTGTGCATGTCCCTACAGAGAACAAGGTGGTCAGGGCCAGGACCAGGCAAACCTGAACAGATGTACAGGCCAACTGGGATTTAGGGGCCCATGATGATCTCGATAAATATTCTCTATGCCTGTCAAGCAGTGGTTGAGGAAGATGGGTGCAATATGACTTGCTGAGGGGCATGCAGATGTAGCCATCTTTATCTTGACTTTTTAACGCATTATATACACAGTGGCAAGAAACTTTAACTTGACTTTTTCAATGGCTTTTGTTATGTTATTGTCTGCAACAAGTTATCAGTCAATTTAAACTTTGCTACATCTGTATGTGGTTGTAACATTGAGTACTGTAGTATTCTACTAAGATTTATTTTTAGGAAAGGTTTAGATAATTCTGCAGAATAGATATGTTTTGTAAAAACTTTGTTCTCAAGAAGCCAAAAGGTTTGGGACTACAGTCAAATATAATTTGTTCTGGTTTGAAGAATATCATGGAATGCATTCTACGGTCACAAGGGGAATTATACATCTGCCCCCTCCTGTTTTAAAGAATGTTTGTTTTGATGTTTGTATCTAACAGGAAATAATTTGTGTGCCTTGCAGTTGCCAGATTTGTGAGCTCAATGCTCAGTAATGCCTGAAGGAGAGGTCGGTCACTTTGCATTGTGTTGGCTTTTCATTGTTGCCTGTAATTCATTCTTCACCGACTTGATACTGGTTCCAGTTCTGTTCCTGCCATCTAATTTATTACATATAGAAAGATGTACTGAGACACCAGGAGTTATTAGATCCTTATGTCAAACCAAGCAAACCATAGCCGCCTCTAGTTATTACATATGTGTCGTCAGATCCTGCTGATATTGATACTTGTGGACTGTGTAAAGTCAGACAACCCCAGTAGCCAGAATTTTCTAAGCCTTTTATACAATAATATACGTAATATCTTCTTATTATACTTCACTATCATAACATGTAGTATTAAAAACATTCACTTTTAGGTAAGGTTTGCCCAAAATTTGGATCATGAAGAATTAAAAAGGTTGCATAACCCCATTGAAATGCAGTGATACCAGGGATTCTAAAAAAAATTGTGTCCGCCTCCATGGACTCACTAATGGTTGTCAATACACTCCTCACCATTGAAATTGCAACACCAAGAAGGAAGTTTTGGAATTGTGGAAATCACAGGATCAATAGAGAGGTTAATAATATGCAAATGGTAAAAAACAGGAAACAAAATATTCCAAACATCTTGATTTATTCAGTATTGAATATGAGCGCCACTCGCAGAAATACACGCACTTACACGCCTTGGAGGAATGTTATGTCACGTTGAATGCACTTGGGCATGCAAATCATCAATATTGGCTGTTGGCAGCTCCCTTTGCAATTGCCGAATAATGACGTTCCAGATGGGAGACAAATCCGGAGACGCTGCAGTCCATGGTAGCATGTTTAGGCCACACAGGCTGCTCACAATAGCACGAGCAACATGTGGCCTGGCGTTGTCCTATTGAAAACTGGGGAAATGGCCGTGCCACTATTTTCCCTTGACATTCCCTTGTGAAGGCCTCTTCATGGCGTTGCCCACGTGGACTCCAGATGAATCTCCGGCTATCAGCAAAAGCCGGACTCATCGCTGAAGAGGATAGACCTCCATTGCCGTCTTGCTGTGCACCACGATAGCATTTGAGAGCGGTGACCTGTGGTCAATGGAATACCTGTAGCTGGACGTCTGACTTGTAGCCCAATGTCGTGCAAACGTGTTCTGATGGTTTGTGTCCAAATTTCACTGTGTAGTTAGATAGAAATCTAATTGTGCTCCCACAATATAAGGAAATTTAATCATAAGGCTTCACTGAAATAATAACTAAGTAAAAAGATATCTTTAATAGTAACTAATTGCTAAGATGGTTTGTGTCCACACTGATTGCCGCCCTAGGCTTGGGATGTGACGTCCAATTTCACTTGCAGTACAGAATTGATCACTGCGCGCCATTTTTTCAATCAGACGATCCATCCGTGCAGAGGTTCGCCTCCGCGCACCTCTTGCTGTCATTACCGTTCGTTGTTGTTCTCCCAACCTCCAGGACATGCAACATTGAACAGTGCTGACATCTTGGCTTAGGCGTGTAGTGATCTGCCGGAGTGATAAAACAAGGTCTCTCAGGTCAAGGATTCTGTCCCTCTCAGTTTGTGACAAGTGGTGATAACTGTCACGTCGACGAACTGGAGGCATCGCACAATCATCCCACACCATGTGATCCGATTTTTGAGGTTTCATGAGGCTAAAAAACTTTGCTTTCAATCTGAGTTTTATGCCCCTCACATGCCACAGATTGGATCTAGGCGCTTGAACATTTCTTCTACTTCCTCGATTTGCATAACCTTAAGGCTTCCCCTTCTTGGTGTTGCAATTTCAATGTTGAGAAGTGTAGTTATTATTAGTTTTGTAAATCCAGTATCTAATAACTAAAAATGTCTGAATAGACTATTAAAAGAGGACACCTCCCGGCTTATATTTTCATATTTCATATCTATATCTTGTAGACCAATCTAACATAGGTAAACTCTTCCTAAATACTAAATAAAAAATATATTGATCCGTGTTCATAAAACACAAAGTGTTCCTCTTAGTGGGCCTGTGGTTTGGGGATAATGTATAAAATGTTAATGATACATACCATTATAGAGCAGTTTCCCAGAATCACCCAGAGAAGATCACACTGAGACATCTGTCTATATTATCTTGTCATGTATCAGAGGATTTGTCATCTCCTCCTTACAAGTACTAAGTACAGTGCCAGATCCTTGAAGAATAAGATGGCTCTATGAATGCTATTCCACTGTATTAAATATGAATGACACCAAGACTCAACCTATGTGCTCAGAAAATAAGGTCGAGATCCGATATCGCCATTACTCTCTAGTGGAAATTAAAAGCAGCTTAAAGTACACATTTATAATTCATGAGTATTCATCACAGTTTATTATAGAAATTATTCTGGGACATCGGCCATGATTACTTTCTTAAAAGCAAAGATTGTTCCTCTGTACCCTGGAAATATTGTATACATGCACATTATATATCGACCGAGTCTAGTATGTATTATTCTGTCTACAAGGTATATATAACTATCTATATTGATTATAGTGATAAATATTAGACTATAGACTATTGAAAACCAAACTAAAACCAATTGGGAAGATAAAATAAATTATTAAGTGCATCAAATTATTAGGTGTGTGACAGTTCTGCAAAAAAAAAGTTTAGTCTGAGGCTGTTTGAGAAATGTAAAAAAATCACTTTCGCAGGTGCACAAGTTTCTCCAAACACAATGCTGTAGCTTGATGGGACATATACTGTAATTTCACGGCAGTGCTGTCATTTACACTGTTCTCCCACCTGCTCAGCATTATAAACATTGGGGGCACCATAGCAGTGGTCAATACAAAATGAGTGGTTTTCTTTTGTTCTAATTTTTTTTAATTTCAAATAATAAGTTGTTCTACAAAATATATATTTTTTTTTAGTTATATTTCTGGAGATCACCTTTAGCGGTAACATTTTTTATTATGAAGTTAAAAGAAGATTGAAGAGCCCTGACACAGGGAAACCTTTGAACGCACTTGGGGTCCATGACAGGTCTTCATAACATTCTCTTGCTAGGTTTCTCTTACCATGGTAGCAACTTACTTCCTGTTGCCCCAAGGGGTCCCCTCCACCAATCTGTGTGTTCCCTTGCCTTGCTCCCACTTTCCTAATGCTTAATGTAAACTTTTACAGTTAGTACAATTACGAAAAGAAAAGAATAGCATACAGTAACAACAAAAGAGAAAACAATGTACAATCTAACTATAGCGAGGATTGTGTCAGTAAATCAAGGATGTAGCATTGTAGGATAAGGCAGTGGTCAGGGCAGAGGCTGACATCTCTACAGTGAAGGAAATAAGTATTTGATCCCTTGCTGATTTTGTAAGTTTGCCCACTGTCAAAGACCTGAACAGTCTAGAATTTTTAGGCTAGGTTAATTTTACCAGTGACAGAGAGATTATATAAAAATAAAAACCAGAAAATCACATAGTCAAAATTATATATATTTATTTGCATTGTGCACAGAGAAATAAGTATTTGCTCCCCTACCAACCATTAAGAGTTCAGCCTCCTCCAGACCAGTTACGCGCTCCAAATCAACTTGGTGCCTGCATTAAAGACAGCTGTCTTACATGGTCACCTGTATAAAAGACTCCTGTCCACAGACTCAATTAATCAGTCTGACTCTAACCTCTACAACATGGGCAAGACCAAAGAGTTTTCTAAGGATGTCAGGGACAAGATCATAGACCTGCACAAGGCTGGAATGGGCTACAAAACCATAAGTGAGACGCTGGGTGAGAAGGAGACAACTGTTGGTGCATTAGTAAGAAAATGGAAGACATACAAAATGACTGTCAATCGACATCGATCTGGGGCTCCATGCAAAATCTCACCTCGTGGGGTATCCTTGATCCTGAGGAAGATGAGAGCTCAGCTGAAAACTACACGGGGAGAACTTGTTAATGATCTCAAGGCAGCTGGGACCACAGTCACCAAGAAAACCATTGGTAACACATTACGCCGTAATGGATTAAAATCCTGCAGTGCCCGCAAGGTCCCCCTGCTCAAGAAGGCACATGTACAGGCCCGTCTGAAGTTTGCAAATGAACATCTGGATGATTCTGAGAGTGATTGGGAGAAGGTGCTGTGGTCAGATGAGACTAAAATTTAGCTCTTTGGCATTAACTCAACTCGCCGTGTTTGGAGGAAGAGATATGCTGCCTATGGCCCAAAGAACACCGTCCCCACTGTCAAGCATTGTGGTGGAAACATTATGTTTTGGGGGTGTTTCTCTGCTAAGGGCACAGGACTACTTCACCGCATCAATGGGAGAATAGATGGAGCCATGTACCGTCAAATCCTGAGTGACAACCTCCTTCCCTCCACCAGGACATTAATAATGGCTCGTGGCTGGGTCTTCCAGCACGACAATGACCCGAAACATACAGCCAAGGCAACAAAGGAGTGGCTCAAAAAGAAGCACATTAAGGTCATGGAGTGGCCTAGCCAGTCTCCAGACCTTAATCCCATCGAAAACTTATGGAGCAAGCTGAAGATCCGAGTTGCCAAGCGACAGCCTCGAAATCTTAATGATTTACAGATGATCTGCAAAGAGGAGTGGGCCAAAATTCCATCTAACATGTGTGCAAACCTCATCATCACCTACAAAAAACTTCTGACTGCTGTGCTTGCCAACAAGGGTTTTGCCACCAAGTATTAAGTCTTGTTTGCCAAAGGGATCAAATACTTATTTCTCTGTGCACAATGCAAATAAATATATATAATTTTGACAATGTGATTTTCTTCTTTTTTTTTTATATATAATCTATCTCTCACTGGTAAAATTAACCTAGCCTAAAAATTCTAGACTGTTCATGTCTTTGACAGCGGGCAAACTTACAAAATCAGCAAGGGATCAAATACTTATTTCCTTCACTGTATATAGTTTAGTAGGAGGTTAAGAGGAGAGGTGCTCAAGACCCAACTGTGGTATAGTTGTCGCGGTGGGTATACTTGGTTGCCATATCTCAGTAAATCGCTCCAGTGTATCAGTTTTGGTCGCCTCTATTTTGTCATTGAGCAATATCTAATTGAACATGTCTTTCCAGTCGATAAAAATCTGTCCCAGTTATGTGATGACACACAGGTGCATGGCTCGTTACAAGACACAGCTCTGATAACTGTAGTGTAACTGTAATTACACTGCATTTACTAGCCCCACAGGGGTTAATAGGACAGTATTTTGGCCTCCTGTCAGGTGAATTGGGGTCTATGGATACTTTAACATGTACACCAGGGGCTTTCGTGGCATTTATGTTAAATGTACATTGCAAATGTTGTGTGAAAGCAGCCTTAGTCCAGCAGCTGTGTGTCCATGACATGACCAGGACCAGGGCAGATTTGTATGCACTGGAAGTAAACAATGAAGGCTTCTATTTAATGACCGAAGCAGAGATGTTGAAAACTGATAAGAAATTGATGCAAAAAGTATATTGGAGAATTGTGTAACTTTTCATTATACAAGGAAATAAGCTAGAATTGCTGAAAGTTCTGTAGGTGACGATAAATACAGTGCCGGTATGAAGAGCCATAAGGAGAAACCTCTAGTTATCATTAGCACAATTACTCATGTGCAGAAATACCGATATACGTCTATTGTTCCCATCCACCACTGACTCTTCTGAACTATTTTATTTGCGCAGTCTTGGAACAGTCATTGTAAATATTTGACAACAAATTCATCTGTTTACCTAGACGTGACTTAAATCTTACAAGGTCTCATTGCCGGCATACTACACTTTACTTCGTATAGTATTTCAGAGGGTTAACTTTGCTGTGATAAAGTATGACAAGCATCTACTACTCTTTTAGTAAAGGTGGCCAATTGTTAGTGACATACCTCCCAACATTTGAATGTCCATTTGTGTGACATTATTAAGCCCCACCACCGATCCAGACAGGAACGCCCATAAAACCTCCAATGAACATCCACTTTTAGGCATATTTGCATATGCTCCGCCCCCTTAATTTCCCATTTCACAGGACAATCGCCCGAAGAACGGCATAGTTGGGAGATATGTTAATGATCCTATTGTAAACTACAATTAAAAATTGTATATTCGTTCTTTCTGATCTCTGTCTATTGACCAGAGTGGAAAGAGGCAGCAAAGAATGTTTCTCGCCCTGGAGGACCCGGTACGACCATTCATTACGCGGACTTCCTATTGATTTCAATGGACACCATCTAAAGCTTAGTTTTTTTCTGTGGTGGTGATGCAGGGGCTTGAAAACTTGCTGCCTGCTGTCCTGCAGATTACAGGTGATCACTAGTAAAAAAAGATTTTTCAAAGCAGACAACTTGTCCATATTAGCGGTGCCTTAAGGCAAATAGACATACAGACATAAAATAGACATACAGTTACGTCCAGTGGATGGTGTGGGCACAGAAGCTGCGCCCTCGCTATCCGCAGCAAGTGCTGGCTGTAATATACAGGACTCACTCTGACACACGTCGATGTCCCGCAATGCGACTGCTAAGCGCCAATGGGTTGCTATGTAATAAAGGCCCACAGCTGACTGCCTATTAGGCCGTCCTAAAAGCACTGCCTGATAGATTGCCTGTCAGTTTGTTACTGATAGACAATAATGCTTTGGTATATTGTATCAGCGATCAAAGGAACATATTGTTAAGTCCCCCAGTGATAAAATGTAATAACGTTAATAAATAAAAGTGTTCACATTGAAAAAATAAAAAGTGATTTTATTTTGCAAAAGTGTATTGCCCGAATAGTAACAACTCATATAATAAAGTTAACACATTATTTAAACCATACGGTGAACGGCGTAAAACAAATAATAATAAAAGTTCATTGATATTTTATATGTACCCCAAAATGGTACTAATAAAAATACATTACGCTCCATACAAAACAAGCCCTTTAACTGCAAAATCGTGCAACTATTAATGGATACATCCTTTATGGTCGCACAATTTTGCAGGTAAAGGGCAGTTTTACCCACAACAACGTGCGGCCATTAACAGACTATTTGACAGCCGCGCCAATGGGCCAATTTACGATGTATTTGTAAAATAAACTCTCTGTAATGTCTTTAAAAGTTTGAGGCAAAGATTTACTACTTTTTTTTTTGTTGCTTTTGTGTTGAGGAAATGTGGTCAGACCACATTCAGTGTAATATATACTGTAGAGAACAATATTGTTACATAAGCATACCTGAATAAAACCTTTTACCTGGAGCTACAGTACGATTTGAATAGTGACTCACATAGTATACAGGACTAGAATTCCATGCGCTATGTTTATGTTCAGCCTTCATTACAAGGGTGGGTCAGGAAATCGGGCACCTTCTCTTCATGTGGAGAGATGTTATCCAAGATGAAAAAAGCAGATGTGAATTTCAGCAAACACATTTTAATTCCTAGTGACGTTTCCACATAAAATGCCTGAAATTGAGAAGGCTGTATGGTGTCCTGGCACAATAATTGTTTCTTTCTGTTGCCCTTGGATACATTGTAGCTCAGTTCCGGCACTTTATACAGCGGAATCCGAGTAGTACTTTTCTGTATTCTCATGTTCTATGAAACAGATTGCTTAGATTAACTCAGGCTTTTGATGAAAAATGTATCCAGTCTGGAAGGAAGGAAAATACTGAGCGATTAGAAGAAATTAAAATAAAGTTGTTTAAAAACTCCTTTTAAGAGCTCATCCTCCTCCTATACGGGTTGTCCAGGATTAGAAAAATATGACTTCTTTCTTACAGAAATAATGCCACTAGAGTCTATGGGTTGCGTCTGGTATTGCAGTTTAGCTTTATTGAAGTGAATGGGGCAGAGTTGCAATACCACACACAACAGACTTAGGGCATGTTCACGCGGCTTATTTTCAGCCCTTTTTCGGGCCGTAAACGGCCAAAAAATGGAGGAAAAATCAGAAGCAGAACAACTCCAAACATCTGCCCATTGATTTCAATGGGAAAAACGGCGTTCTGTTCCAAGGGGGTGTTTTTTTACGCGGCCGTTTTGAAAAACGGCCGGATAGAAAAACGCCCGTGAAAAAGAAGTGCATGTCACTTCTTGAGCCGTTTTTGGAGCCATTTTTCATTGACTCTATAGAAAAACAGCTCCAAAAACGGCCGTAAAAAACTCAGCGAAAAACGCGAGTTTGATTAAAAAACGTCTGAAAATCAGGAGCTGTTTTCCCTTGAAAACAACACTGTATTTTCAGACGTTTTTGATTTTGTGTGTGCACATACCCTTATTCTATCACTTCTTAAATTTTTACTCACTCACAATTATTTTCTTTTTGATGGTAAGTTTTACCATCAAATTGAAGGCACTGCCATGGGCACTGTTTGTGTACCCACTTATGCCAATCTTTTTTTAGGGTGGTGGGAAGACACTTAGTTTTCACTGAGGATTTGCTTTTTTACACCTCTCACATTTTATTTTTGGGAAGGTATATTGACGATATTATTTTTTGGGATGGTAATAAGACCCTCTTCTCCGACTTCATAGATATTCTCAATAATAACAATATTGGGATGAAATTCACATATGAGATACATGACAAGGAAATTAATTTCCTCGATTTGAAAATCCCTCTGGATCCTGGTGGCAGTGTCCATACAAATATATTCTGGAAAGTAACTGCTACTAACAGCTTTTTACACTGGGAGAGTTTTCATCCACCCACACTCAAGAAAGGTATTCCTATTGGACAATATCTCAGAGCCAGAAGGAACTGCTTAAATGATCACGCCTTCCAAATTGAATGTGATACATTATATCTCAAATTTTTAGCACGGGGATACCCTAAAAAGACCCTACATAGGGCTTATGCAAGAGCTAGGGTGCCCCTGAGAGGGGACTTGCTGTATTGCGAGAGTAGCAAATTTAAAAAATCACCATCTATTGTCAGATGTGTAGGGAACTTCGACGGTTGTTCGTCTCAAGTCTTTAACATTTTACAAAAACACTGGCCTATTTTACAAGCTGACCCTGACCTCAGTAATGCCATCTCTACTGTAGCTAATATTACCTACCGTGGAGGTAAGAACCTCCGAGAGTTTCTGGTACCTAGCAATTGTTCTAAACCTTCTATTCAAAGTAAGACCAGGCTTCCTTCCCCCCATACAAGGCTCCCACCCTTGTGGTAGATGCTCGTTCTGTCCTTTCATGCCTACTATGAAGAGTTTTTGTAATCCCTTTGATGGTAAATCCTTTACTATCAGAGAATTCATCAATTGCCAGAGTAGTGGAGTAGTATATGCTGCTAATTGTCCGTGTCCAAAATTGTACGTTGGTAAGACCGTCCAACAATTAAGTAGAAGGCTTTCAAAGCATCTGAGTACTAGTAATACCAAGGAGGATACCCCTCTTTCAAAACATATTTGATCCTTTCACAATCGCAATACTAGCTCCCTACAATTCTGGGGCATTACCCAACTTAAATTGGGCCCGAGAGCTGACAATCTGAACAGAAAATTTTTGCAGGAGGAAGCGAGATGGATTCACAGATTAAAATCTTTAACCCCCATTGGACTTAACGAGGGCTTCACCTTCGTCGCTTTTCTCTGATGTACCTCACGAGGATATATATTACCTCTAGGCTCAGTATTTTTCCATTCCTTACTGACTCTTCTGTCCATTACCCAGGAATGCCAATAAATGGCAAGAATTAATTATTTGTATTCTTTTTGTCCTTCATTCCCATCAGCATTATGGTTATCACCATTGAACTTATACGTACCTATTTCTATATCTTAGGTCCCATGCACATGAACGTGTTTTTGTGGCCGCAATTCCCCCGAAAATCCACGGGAGAATTGCGGCCCCAATTCTATGGGGCCATGCACACGACCGTAGTTTTTACCGTCCGTGCATGGCCCGGGAGCCCGCACCGCAGAAAGAACGGACCTGTCTTATTACGGCCGTGTTCTGCGGTCCGGGCTCATTGAAAATAATGACCTTCTGAGCTTTTCATTTCTTTGTTAGGCTAGCAGTTGTACTGTAAATCTCTTAGTTAACTGTCATTGGCACATCGTACTACAGCCGCCGTTTGCCACATCAGTTCATCTTTGCGCTCACTCAATATACTGCGGTTACGCTCCTCTACCTACCACATCCTGCTAGCTAACACTGGCTACTTTTAAACATATCTGTTGTATGTCCTTATTGGAATCCTTTTTTAGCCATGCTAAAAAAAAGTTACATTTTAGTTTAATTCTAAACATTTATTTGATAGCTGGGAACTAGGGTGTTTGTATGCCTTGGCACAATAGTCTTTCCTTGAATGTTTATTGCCCGCCAGCTATCAGGGTCATTCTATAGTCTCTGAGCTGCAATACTACACACAACCTGTGGACAAGTGTGGTGCTGTTTTATTTTGTTTTTTTAAATTAAGCAGTTGTGCTTTTCTATTGTTTTTCTATTGTATTCCATTATCACTACAATCAATTTCTACTATTATAAGTCGAGGTATTGGTAGGCCAGGGAGTTTTTTGTCGTGATGGAAGAGAGTAGGCTCAAGTTTGATGCAATCAACAGTTCTTTTTACTAGGCCGGTGGTCTCAGACAAACGGTCATAAGGGGGTGCAACAACTTCTCAGAAACTAAAGAGTCTTGGAACGTTACAAAAAATGCAATGGCGGTAATACAGGCAATGGTGGCTCACCACTTAACTTCCAGACAGAGCTTTCAATGCCACCCGATAAAGGGATAGCATCCTCCTTATCTCCAGGTCCTTTCTCTCTCTGGCCCTTTTTTGTCGCTCTCTTGCACGGAGGGTCCCCGGCAGCTCCACCCGCTGTATAGCAATCTCTGTTGAGTGGAGGTTGCTTGTTAACTATATCCACCATTACTGGACACATTCTATCTCCAGTGTCTCCCCTTAGTCATGTGTTTGCCAGCACCACAGCACCTTACTGCTCTCAGTGTTATGTTTAAAGAAACAGTAACATCTTCACCAGGGAGGGGGCACGCTACCCCCTTACACTATGATTTAAATTGGAAAATAATATGATTTCTATGGGAAAATTTCATCATCGCAAAATATCTTTGGTTTCAACTGTATTTTTATTGAAAATTTTCAAAATACACACATGACATAAGGACGCATGGGCAGGCCATACAATCCATTTGACATATTAGAAAATCCAAACAGACAAAACAAGACACCAGGAAAAATACAAGAGGGAGGGGGGGGGGAAGAAAACCAAAAAGGTCAATCAAGGACCAATCCAAATTCTAATTCAGAGATATCGGTAGCCAATACTTATCCCACGGATCCCAGACCACTTTAAACCTGTCCAACGTATTGTCAAGTGAGGCCGTCATATGTTCCATAGTGCGGATTTCCCTAATCCTAGTCAGTAAGTCGATGTGAGAAGGAGGGGCAGTCTGTCTCTACTTCCAAGCAATCAGGGTTTTCTCAGCAGTGAGAAAGTGCCGAAAAAGTCGAGCTAGGGGTTTCTCCAAGGACCTAGGAGGGACATTCAGGAGATAATGAAGAGGATCTAGAGCAGGGGTCTCAAGCACGCGGCCCGCGGGCCGCATGCGGCCCCTGGGGCTGTCATCTGCGGCCCGCGGGACACAGATTCGCTAGTATCGGCTCTGCTCCGAGACTTTGGAATTCCCTGACATCGCTGTCCACATATGAACTGCGATGTCTGGGGCTTCCCCAGAGCCGGAGTCCCGGGCAGAGCGCTAGTACAGGCTCTGCTCCGGGACTCTGTGGAATTCCCTGACATCGCTGCCCATATATGGACAGTGTGTCAGGGTCTTGCCCAGAGCGGAGCAGAGCGCTGGTGTCGGCTCTGCTCCTGGACTTTGTGGAATTCCCTGACATCGCTGTCCACATATGATCAGCGATGTCTGGGGCTTCCCCAGAGCCGGAGTCCCGAGCAGAGCGCTGGTGTCGGCTCTGCTCTGGGACTCTGTGGAATTCCCTGACATCGCTGTCCACATATGAACAGCGATGTCTGGGGCTTCCCCAGAGCCGGAGTCCCGAGCAGAGCGCTAGTATCGGCTCTGCTCCGGGACTCTGTGGAATTCCCTGACATCGCTGCCCATATATGGACAGTGTGTCAGGGTCTTCCCCAGAGCGGAGTCCCGGGCAGAGCGCTATTATCGGCTCTGCTCCGGGACTCTGTGGAATTCCCTGACATCGCTGCCCATATATGGACAGTGTGTCAGGGTCTTCCCCAGAGCGGAGTCCCGGGCAGAGCGCTATTATCGGCTCTGCTCCGGGACTCTGGGGAAGCCTCTGACATCAAAAATGATGTCAGGGGCTTCCCCAGAGCAGGAGTCCCAGTGATGTCAGGAGCACAGCTGGAGTCCCAGGAAGAGCCTACTAGCGCTCTGCCTGGGACTCCAGCTCTGGGGTTGCCCCTGACATCTCTGTCCATATATGGACAGTGATGTCAGGAGCAGAGCTGGAATCCCAGGCAGAGTGCCAGAAGCGGCTCTGCTCCGGGACTCCAGCTCTGGGCAAGCCCCTGACATCACTGGGCAGCCTCTACAGAGGGCACTGGGGCAGCCTCTACAGAGGGCACTGGGGCAGCCTCTACAGAGGGCATTGTGGCATTATCTTCAAGTGGGTGTGTGGCAGTATCTGAAGAGGACACTGGCATTATCTAGGGGTGTGTTGATTTATCTACTGAGGGCACTGTGGCCTTATCTACAGAGGGCACTGTGGCCTTATCTACAGAGGGCACTGTGGCCTTATCTACAGACGGCACTGTGCCCTTATCTACAGAGGGCACTGTGCCCTTATCTACAGAGGGCACTGTGGCCTTATCTACAGAGGGCACTGTGGCCTTATCTACAGAGGGCACTGTGGCCTTATCTACAGAGGGCACTGTGGCCTTATCTACAGAGGGCACTGTGGATGTTATGATGCTGTTGGAAATATGAAAACGGGTGAAGCTCTAGCATATGAGGATCAACCATATCTGCCAGGTGGAATACCTCTGCCCCCGTCCACAATCTGACCACCGGGGAGGTAGTACCCCCTGGAATGGTGGGAGTATATAGTACCGAGGTCAACGGTGGACAACCCGACACCAAATTAAAGCGTTGTTTACAAGCCTCCCGTTGAAAGCGCATTGAACCCAACAGAGACGAAGAAGGCATGGCCAGCGGGTCACCCCATAGCAAAGAGTTTGGATGAACAGGAGCCATCCACAAGCAAAATATCTTTGTATGAGTGGTGTTATTGGGCACATGTTCCATATATATTTATACTTATATATACTTAGTATATTGCTTCACATTTCTTCAAGTAATAGATTTATCATTATTACCTCCATATTGATACGTTTCTAAGAATGTTAAAAAAAATAAGATATTGTCCAGGTTAAAAATATAGGAGCGGCCAACTAATAAATCTTGTTTGTAAACTGGGTGAAACCAGCTATTGTTTTAATGAGGTGAATTGAGGTTATCAGAGCGCTTAACACCAAGGCCAAGGGCTATGCTGACACTTTTTGCAGCACTACTGATTGATTTTAACCATTGAGCTGCATTCAATCTTGTGGACTGCAGCTGTCACTCAATAGTTAAAATCAATCATTACCGCTACAAAATGTCTCAGTGTAGCCCAGGCCTTAACCCTACCAGATTCCATTGTATGTTACTGAATTCCACAGTGATAACAATAAATGTATAACTGAAATTGGAGAATACAGGAGGTGAAGCCATTCTGTGGGCCGGACATAAATTTAGCCAATCAATTTGAAAATTAAAAGTAAAAGGGACACTAAACCTAATGTTTTTTTGCTATACAAAGTAGGGATGCACGATGCATCGAAACTTTGATACTGTTTCGATACTCTCCATCCCCAAACGGTTCGATACCGTTATTTCATGTATTTCGATACTTAGCTGTGCGGCCGCACAGCTCAGTATTGTAACACGTGAATGTATGAGAGCGGAGCTGCGGCTGTGTGATACAGTCACTGCCCCGCACCTGAGTCCTGATAACTAGTGCACGGGGTCAGGATGATTCCATGCGGCCGGCGCTGCACTAATGAGCGGCGGCAGTGAAGACAGAACATGGCGTGCGCACTGCTAAATACCCCCATGTGCTGTCTTCAGTGCCTGAACCTCCGCTCATTAGTGCAGCGCCGGGCGCATCACCTCATGCTGACCGCGCGCGCACTTCCTGTCAGGAGCGGGGCAATGGCTGTATTACACAGACTCAGCCCCGCTCTATAACGGCGGAGATCAGAGAAACCTCTCATCTCCGCTGTTATTCCCGTGAATTCTGCGATCACAGCGGACTGCAGCATTCAGGGGAAAATGAGAAAGGGGGATGCCCCTTGGATCGCATCACAGGGATTTCCTGCGAGGGACATACCATATATGGGCAGATAGACCCACAGGGCTGTCCTACCATATTTCTTGTTGTTAGGGCATACTTAGGTATGTTCTAACAACTGCCTGTGTATAAAACAGAGCCTAGTTAAGGTAATTGCATCAAGACAAGGGCCTCAGACACGGTTGCGGGTGGATATTAGGTTATTTTTTTTGTCGTTAATTTGTTTTTTATTATTATTTCATTAATATTTGTTTTATTTTCACGTTTTTTTAAATAATACATGTCCTTCATTAGATAAGGACACAGCGTGCAGTGATTAAGGAGTTAAAAACCATGGACCTTGATTGGTAAACTGTAAAAAAAGGCATGTATTTACATGTTAATTTTGTAATCATTTATGTGGTGATGCCCCACTACCACTCTGTGTGAATACACAACGTATTGCGGATCACTTGGTGCATAACTGATTTCTAACCAATGTCCTTGTCTCCCAGACATGAAGATAATCACAGCACCCTGACATGTGACAGACATGAAGAGCTATCATCATCATCAGAACCGGAGCAGGTAGGTAAAAACTCCATCTGTTTTTGGAGTCCTGTTTTTCGCAGTGGCTCTTAAAATATGCAAAAATAGAGGTTATTTGTCATTTTAGGGGCGTTTCTGAGCAGAACAGAGGTGGAGCTTAAAATTTCCCACAATTTTGGGAGGTACATTATTGGAATTGGTCCTTTTTCCACCTATAGCAATTTTTCCAATAACATGTTTCATGTTGCCCTAGTATAGAGGTTTACTTTAAAAAAAAACAACAACAACTGAGCTTTAGATGCGTCGCTAGTGGCTTTATATACAAATGATATAGATCTCTATGTAAATATCCCATATACATTTATAGGACAGCATGAAACAATGCCAGGTTCTCCCGCCAAGTAGTAAATACAAGTCCTTGGGTTGTCTCTTCTGCCAAATTTTTAAAAGTTTTATATTTTATGGTTTATTTTTTAAGGGAACGCTTGTTGCTTACCAACATTGCAACGATTATAGCTCAGATAGGAGATGTCACCCAGTTCTCCCATACTCCCGAATGTGCCGTATAGGAAATGTACTGCAGTGCTACACAAGTAGATGGATTTATCATTCAGGGCTCTGGGAAAGCAGTCATGGGAGCGATATTTTCTGCCTCCTGCCTTTCCCAGAAACAGATATTACTAAGAAATAAATAGAATTTTTAACAACTTGACAAACAAAAAATGTCTTATATTTAGTGGCTAGCTTTATTTTATGGGATATGCTTTTTAATTATAGTAAGAACTGATATGTATTATGCCTAGTGCGGGGTCTGAAGGGACGGTTTTTGAAGTCCTCCATCGCCCCTCAGACCCTCTTAGAAGTCATGCAGTAGTTAAGAATTTCCAGCAATATTTCATGGTCTGGGGCAGCCTGTGGGGAAACTTTGCTGGGATATTGCTCTGTGAAGTGGAAAACATGGCACATTCATACACACAGCATTGGAGTCAGCTGATGCCAGTTCTCACGGAGTACACCCACCGCAGTGAGGCACGCACATTACACATGGTCAGTGGTGAATGTCTATTGCTTTGTTATTCTTTTTTTAATGCCAGATACTTAGGATTGTTTTGGCAGCGTTACGTTTCTATGCGCCCAATAGAGATTATGTTAATGAGTGGTTAACCATTTCATTGGAAATGATGGAAAATGTCATATGTTCCCAGTGTTGCTAGTACACTGCACTGAATTGATATGTCATTGCTGCAGGACATTCATGGTCATTACATCTAGATTCACTTTTATGTTTCGGGTTCTTTAGTGATTCATTGAAAAATACATCTTTTGTGACTATTGAGTTGATCAACGTTTCTCAGACACAATTGCATTTTAATTGTTGCTCAAGTTGCTGTTCACATTGCAAGATTCTGTGGATTTTTATGGGTACAATAGTGATCTGGATGATTATACACCCAAAGTGACCATGTTTCCAAGCCGGGTATACACACTGAGAGCGACATCTATTGTTAGTGGGATGCCTCCTGGATATCAGACCTATTTTGAGGTCACCTAATCCGTCACTTTCCTATAAGAATAGGAAGGACAGAAGACTTTCCAATATGTTGCACGGTATGAATTGCCTCTACTAGGAGCACTTGATCGCTCTCAATTCATGGTCCATTTATAACACTCTACACCCTTGATATTATTGGGCACTGTGTGGCACTATTATTAGCATGATTTTTCTGAGCTATTCTCCATTACCCGTCTCTAAAATAAAGGAAAGAGGATAGAAGTCAGTAGTTTTATTATTTACTTTCTACTGCAGTTCTTGGGTTTCATATTTTACACATGTTGTGGCATACACCTTTTGTGCCTATCTTTATAAGTTACCGTGCCTTTCTTAAAGGGGTTGTCTCATCAAGGCAATTTCTGTCCATATTCCCTGTTAGGACTCAGGACACTCCTCTATGAACCAGAGCGGATTTCCCCTCATAAGAGCGTCTGAGCCACCCCGTCAGTGTATTACATGGTCGACCGTTCATTTGAATGGTGGCATGTTATACTATATGTTCCCTGCAGCCGTTTACCTATGATCGGCATGGGTTCCAGTAGTTTGAGCCAGCTGTCTTTAAAGAATGTTGTGTCTTCATAAAGTCTAATTTCAGTTCATCAACTGCATAAAGATAGTATAGTTAGTATTATATATCTATATATAATCTGTGTTCATTTCTTTTCTTTTAGCCCATTTAGGCTACGGTGACTTGGGTAAGGTGGCCCCCATTGTATAGAATTGGTCACAGGACGTGCTATACTATTCAGTGCCTCTCTGTGCTACCTATTCCTGATCGTCGCTTCAGGAAATAAAGCAAGCAAGACAAGGGGAAAATGTGCAATAGTACAAAAGATTTTACCCTATGAAAGTACCCTAAATTTTATTTCAGATCCCTCCTGCAATTATTGTTGGTGCAATCTATTAAAGGATCCACTTCTGTATTTCTGCTCTCGTTCTTTCATGAACGGTAAATTCTCAACTCGTTTTCTAGGAAAATACATTCTTGAACTTGTTTGCCATACATATTTCTGTATCATCTGGAGGCCTTGTTATGTAGGAAAACTTTTGGGTTTGAGCTCTAGCATTCCCCTTATTCATTTGTTCTGTTCCCTTCATAGAGAGCAGCGCATTATCTGCGTACTTGTGTCACCCGGTAATATTATGCAGCATATGTCGGGTCATATTACATGTGAACACACTGACTAGCGAAGCACTAAGTGCATTACAGAATCTGTCTTGTGGGTGATATATACATAAATAAGCTGCAGTCATCTCTGGTTGCTAGCTCATTCACAGTTCCTGGAAATCTTTTCTCATATCCCCAGGAGTGCCGGCCATGTTGGCAGATGCTTGGACGGAGGGAATGTGTTCCTGAATCATATTCCTACATAATTGTGGGTATATAATAATTGCGTGAATCAAATCTACTTCTTAAAAGGTTATGTGGGGACCAAAAATTATTAGCAGTGTGCTCACTGCAGTATGTGAGAACACTCGCTTATATACATTCTGGTCCCCCATCGCGCTGACACTGAGATTTTCATATATTTTTATAGCGCTGCCGGGGGACCGGAAATCTAGTTGCACAGTCTTCTTTGATGATGATACGACTCTTTGTCATGTGACCAACCCCGCTGTACTCTATGTACAATCAGTAGCAGAGCCCCTTTAATGATTGTATAAGGGAATGTAATAATTCCCTATTATAATTTTATTATTAGAATTACACCATTTGCAAATAGAAGTGTTCCCGAAGTAACTTTCAGGAATTTGAAATCCTATAAACCGTGCCTATGTTTTTGCTCGTGGAGGGCAACAGCCTTCGCCTTCGTTCCCCAGAAACAGTGCCACTCTTGTCCATGCAACGTATTTGACATTACAGCTCAGTCCCTTTTATTTGAATGAAACTGAACTTCAATACCAGACATAGCCCATGGACAGGAGTAGTGCTGTTTTTGAAAAAGTAAATGCAGAACCTTTTTTTTAAATCCTGGACAACCCCTTTAAGGATCAGCATACGCAGACTGTCATAAAACAGCTTATGTCTACTGGCCAGCTGCTAGGAAGCCATGGGAATGTCATTTTTCTGCCTCTTCGCCGCTCCATTATCAGATTGCTCTCACTCATAAGTGTAATTAATTGTGCTGTTTTATTTGGATGGGTCTTTCATAATTTTATGAATAATTTATAATTTTTTAAATAACCAATGAGATTTTCATGTTCCGTGTACAGAAGTTTACTGTCGTTTTGTAAAGGATTAAAGGGGTTATCCAGCCACTAAAACTTGATGGTCTATCCTCGGGATAGGCCATTAATAGCCATCAACGGGATACACCATCAACTCCCGGGACCCCCGCCACTCAGCTTCTTCGAAGGGGGTGCAGCGCTCGTATTCACTTCAATGGGAGAAGGCTGCAATACCGTGAATTGCCGCTACATCTGTGTCGTCAATTCACAGTGAGCAAGAAGAAATGAAGAGGAAGCAGCGCTCATACGAACGCTGCACCCCCTTCAAAACAACTGATCGGCGGGGGTCCCAGGAGTCGTAACCGACCGATCATCTATTCATGGCCTATATTGAGGATAGACCATCAATTTTTAGCGACTGGATAACCCCTTTAAGTACTCAACATAACAATACAAATATAGCAATGAAACAAGAACCTTTCTGACATTTAGTTTTATTCGCTTATGTGCTGAGTTGTTTAGATATATTATCTTGTATGTGGATTTCAAGGACTTTGAAGAAAGAAAGGATTTAGAACGCAGTCCGGTCATGACTCAGGTCTGTGCTGATTTATTTAAGAAGATGTAATTTTCTCAGGGTCAAGTGCATCTTTTTCTTGGAGTCACTCCAAATCAGTGTTAACTCAGGTCAGAGTTATTGTTTCACTATGTGATGTGATTAAACGGATGTATCCCACACCGAGGCATTACTGTGAATCAATGAGATTATTTTTCCATTTGTGGACAACGTTGGCACAGTGTGTGGCACTGCATCATAACTTCTTACTTTCACGTCTGGCTGTGTCACTGGTGCAGCATATGAGTCATGGATACATAGGGATATTGAATGATTCAGCCAAATATCTCAACTCCACCCTAGTACACAGGTGATCACATTTCTGTATGGCCAGTTTCACGTGGGCGTAATATGGCCGCTCTTTAGTGTTGACAATAAAGTGAACACATCTCAAGATGCAACTCACATGCTTTAAAGTCAAGCTCCATATGTGACATGTCATCGGAGGGGGTCAGTGATTTAGTGGCTGGGTTGGTCTGTGCACATTACAACTTCATTAAAATGAATAAAGCTGCCATCAACAAAGCTCCAATATATGGAAATCACTGAACCATGAGTCGAAGGGCACAACACAGTGCCAAGGTCTATTCATTCTGGCAATCTTTGAGGGTCTGAGCTCATAGACCACAAATTCAATTTTATGACAAGTCTGAATTACTTAGAAGATAGATAAATGAGGAGCTTCACTTTAAAGGGTTTGTTTGCTCTGGACTACTCCTACCTATGCAAAATGTCTCCATATCCCGTGCTTATTGTGGGGACTCCCATTGCTGGGACCCTACTTGATCAGCTGCTATCGCCGGGGGAAGTTTCTGGGTGCTCATTTCCCCTGCCACATAATGGAGCATTACGACCATTGAAATCAGTGCTATGCCCCCCCCCCCCCTATTAAATTCATATGACCTAATAGGTCATATTAAGGGTTTGCATAAAGCAGACACCCCCTTTATGCACTGCATCATGCTTTATTGCTGTGTGTTCTAAGTTCTACTTTTGATACTCTCACTGTGATTTTTACGTTTTTACTGTTTACTTAACTAGCTTCTCCGATTCCAATTACCATTAATTAAAAATTTGCTGAAATGGTTCAGGCGTCATTAACAGCGCTATTTGTGATTGCAGAATAATCTAATTACATTAAATCAGTTTGTTAAATCACTTTATTACTTTGATTCTGCATCTTGTAAGTGTTCTACATAAAATGAGAACATTTTGTACATAAAGTGACACGAGGAAAACACAAAAACAGCTCCACAGTGTGGTCGCTGGTAGTACTCCAAGGAGCCTTAAAGGGGTTGTCCGAGAGTTTATGAAATGAAAGTAGCTGCATGAAATGTTATAAAATAAACAAACATTAATCACCTGTTAAATCCCCTGCCGATCCATTGCTGATGCACCAGCGGTCTCCGCTGTTTGTGTTTTAATTTGTAATATTTGCTGTAGCTACTCAAACTCTCTGACAACCCCTTTAAGAAACCTGAGTCTTCCCGGATTCTGTCATACTACAGGACAAACCTACAAATACAGAGGATCCCAGGGAGTATAGAAAAATTTGGTCGGCAAGACAGTAGTTGTATTCCTCTGGTTTAGAGAAGGAGCTGTCACAGTGGCACCATTTTAATTGGTAATGACAAAGGACATGTGGCAAAGGAGCTGATCCACCAATACTGGCCCCAACCTAGCGAGAACAATCTCCGGACCCCTGGTATGCATATGACCAACATATTCTATCAGTCCCGTAAGGTTTCAGACATTTTTGCTTGTGTATAAGAGCACTGAAGCAATGGACCAACATTAATTAGTTGTTTCCGTACATCCTACAAAATGTCAGAAGGTTTCCAGACCAGGTCTGGTATTGGCATGGTTGAAACAAGAACTTGAGTGATGGGGAGTTTTTCATAGATTGTCTTAGAGAAGTATCAGACCTCCATTGTGCCAGCAGTGCCTAGCGTTCTGAGGGCGGCCAAATGTATTCCAGCATATGGTCAGGTCAACTTTACTCTTGTAATTTAGGAATGTTGCCAAGTGAGCTATTTGTGTCAAATGAAATTACTGAGTTATGATTTAGCCCATGAGTCATTGTTCACAATGTTTCCTTGCCAAATATACAAAATCTTGAAAAAAAATTAATGATTTGGGTTGAGTGTCTTCCTGCATAGGCCTAGACTTGTGTTGCCTCTACACAAACCTCTAGGCGCTTAGTGGGTGTGTGTGCTTTATGGCAGCTACAGTAAATGGGAGTTATATACCAAATACAGTCTCCAGGAACAGATGGAGTGCTACCCCTCCCCAGAGACAAAGGAGTGGCAGTGGAGCTGCATGCATAGCCTTATCTGTGTGTATGGTACATAGCATTGCTATCTTGCCTATTCTAGGCCTTTAGCAATACAATGGAGCTGTCATTAAATGTCACGTAGGGTTCGTGAACCCACTTGGCTGTACCGCCTTAGTGGTATGGCACCTGGCAAACAGGGCGCAGGTCAGAGTCTATGGTTCATATAGGGTACCTGTGGCAGCTCGGACAGTAGCAAGGCAGGCTTGGCTGGGACTAGGCAGCAGGTAGACGTCAGGCGTGGAGAAGCAGGACAGGCGTGGTATACATCACACCTACAGCTCAGCATGGCACTAGATCAGGGTACAGGTTACAGGATACAGGAACAGGGAACACTGGGAGCAGGAAACACTAAGGGACCATTTGCAAGACAAACTTGGAATACGACAACAATCGCTCAGGCGTGGGAGGAAGGGGCTGAGACCTTCTTATAGCCCAGGGTGCTCAGGGAGCAATCAGCACAATCTCCCACATGCGTGCACTCTGGCTTCTTGAGTCTGGACTGAGCTCGCGAGCGCACCCTGGTGGTCACTGTGGAACAGGACGGCCGTATATGCAAACATCTCTGGAGAGAAGGGCGTTGACTGGATGGAAGGAGTTCGTGGTCAGCGACCATGGACGTTACAGTATCCCCCCTCTTACGCCCCCTCCTCTTGGGACCAGAATGAGAGAGAAACCTCTTAATGAGGGTAGGAGCGTTGAGATTCTCTTCTGGCTCCCAGGACCTCTATTCTGGACCAAACCCCTTCCAATCTAAAAAAGTAAGAGGAAGAACCTTTTATTTAGTAATGTCCAGGATCTCCTTAACCTCGAAGATATCTGAAGGACTGCTGGAGGCAACCGCAGGGCTAGGAGTCTTGGTAAAGCTGTTCAGAACCACCGGCTTCAGGAGGGAGACATGGAAGGAGTTGGGGATCTTGAGGGTAGGAGGCAGCCAAAGCGTGTAGGCGACAGGGTTGATCTGCTGTAGGATCACGAAGGGTTCGAGGAACCTGGGAGCAAATCTGTATGACGGCACCCTCCGTCGAATATTCCTGGAGCACAGCCAGACCTTCGTGCCAGGAAGAAACTGAGGAGGTTCTCTTCTCCTTGTGTCCGCCTTCCGTTTCATGCGGTCGACCGCCAGCAGGATGGAGGATCGAGTCTGCTGCCAGATCTGCAGAAAGTCCCTAAAAGCCGTGTCAGCAGCAGGTACCTCAACGTATCAGGCACCGGGAGAGGCATTTGTGGGTGTTGGCCGTAGACAATGAAGAACGGTGTCTTCTGTGTGGACTCGGTGGTGTGATTGTTGTAAGAGAATTCAGCCCACGTAAGCAACTGCACCCAGTCATCATGTTGCTTGGAGATGAAGTGGCGTAAGTAGTTCTCCAGGATCTGATTGATCCTCTCGACCTGACCATTGGACTGAGGATGGTAGGCCGAGGAAAAGTCCAACTTTACACCTAGGAGTCCGCAGAGGGCTCTCGACAACGTCGAGGTGAACTGAAACCCCTGATCAGATACAATATGCTGCGGTAAGCCGTGCAGGCGGAAGATGTGTTGGATGAACAGCTTGGCCAGTAGAGGAGCAGAAGGAAGACCGGTCAGAGGAACGAAGTGGGCCAACTTCGAAAATCGATCCACCACCACCCAGACAGCACTGCATCCAGAAGAGAGAGGCAGGTCAGTAATAAAGTCCATAGCTATATGCTGCCAGGGAGCATCGGGCACAGGCAATGGCTGGAGCAGGCCAGCAGGTCTGGAGCGAGCGACCTTGTTAGCTGCACACACTGGGCAGGACGAAACAAAGTCCAAAATGTCCTTGGGCAGCGTGGGCCACCAGAAATGACGGGCAATCAGATCTCGGGTCCCCGCGTGACCTGCCAGTCTAGAGGAGTGTCCCCAGCGGAGGATTCCCCCTCGGTCAGCCAGGCGCACAAAAGTCCTCCCTGGAGGAATGTACCCAACTTGCAGGGGATTGACCGAGACAATGCAAGACGGATCAATAATGTTTTGTGGCATCTCCATGGTGTCCTCTGTCTCAAAAGACCTGGACAAGGCATCGGCCCTCACATTCTTGTCGGCCGGGCGATAATGGAGCTCAAACTGGAACCTGGTAAAGAACGCCGACCACCTGGCCTGACGAGGATTCAGCCGCTGGGCTGTGTGGAGATAGGTGAGGTTCTTGTGGTCCGTAAAAATCAGGATGGGATGAGCTGCGCCCTCTAGTAGATGTCTCCACTCCTCCAGTGATAACTTGATGGCCAGTAACTCCCGATCCCCAATCGAGTAGTTGCGTTCTGCGGAAGAGCTTAGAGAAATATACACATACCATAGACTTGCCCTTGGAACGTCTCTGGAACAGGAGTGCACCAGCACCGACAGGGGATGCGTCCACCTCCAGCGAGAACTGTAGAGAAATGTTGGGACGATGGAGGATAGAAGGCACTCTTCAGGCTATTGAATGCAGACTCTGCCTCAGGAGTCCACACCTTGGCGTCCATGCCCTTCTTTGTGAGGTCAGAGATAGGAGAAGTCAGTGAGGAGAAGTTTGGAATAAACTGTCTGTAAAAATTGGCGAATCCCAGAAAGCGCTTTATGGCCCTCAAGCCTTGAGGGCATGGCCATTCCAGAACAGACTTTACCTTTTCAGGATCCATCTTGAGACCTCTATTCGAGACAATGTAGCCGAGGAAGCGCAGAGCATCCTTTTCAAAAACGCACTTCTCCAATTTAGCGTACAGACAATTCTCTCTTAACCGCCGCAAAACTTGACGGACATGTCTCTGATGAGTCACAGGATCTGGAGAAAAAAATCAAGATGTCATCAAGATAGACCACAACACAAACATAGAGGAGGTCACCGAAAATGTCATTAACAAACTCCTGGAAGACCGCGGGAGCATTACACAGGCCGAAGGGCATTACTAGATACTCATAGTGTCCATCACGGGTGTTAAATGCAGTCTTCCATTCGTCACCCTGGTGAATCCGGATTAGGTTGTAAGCCCCACGCAGGTCTAGTTTGGAAAAATTTTTGGCATCACGTATACGATCAAATAATTCAGAGATCAGCGGCAACGGATATTTATTCTTCACTGTGATTTGGTTGAGACCCCGGTAGTCAATACAAGGACGCAGGGAGGCATCCTTTTTCTTGACGAAGAAGAACCCGGCTCCTGCCGGGGAGGAAGACTTCCGTATGAAGCCCCTCTCCAAGTTCTCCTTAACATAGGTGGACATGGACAGAGTCTCTGGCAAGGGGAGAGGATAAATCCTACCACGGGGAAGGGATGCACCAGGGATCAGCTCGATAGGACAGTCATACGCCCGGTGTGGGGGCAGTGTCTCCGCCTCCCTTTTGCTGAAGACGTCCGAAAATGCAGCATAATGACCAGGCAATCCTGCCAATGATCGAGGCAGAGAAGGCTGAACCGAACGAATCTGCACCAGGCATTGGCTGCGACACTCGGGGGCCCCACTGGAGAACCTCTCCAGAGTTTCAGTCCAGGACTGGGGCATGTAGTCGGAGCCAGGGCAGACCCAGCAGCACAGGGTTAACGGCCTTGGACAGGACATAGAACGGTATAAGTTTGGAGTGGAGAGCCCCTACTTTGAGCCTCAGTGGCTTGGTCACAGCTATAACTGGGTCTGGCAGAGGTAGTCCATTTACTGATGCAACCATCAACGGTCTCTCCAGAGGGGTAGTAGGTAATTGGAGAAGGTCCACCAGGTCTCTACAAATGAAATTAGCAGCGGTTCCAGAGTCCTGATACGCAGAGACCTGATGCATTTTCTCACTGGAGACTATGGTCACGGTTATGGACAACTTAGATGGGAGTCCTTCTTTACCCAAGGTTGTCTCTCCTACGAACCCTAGGCTTTTGGGCTTTTGGGAACACAGACGCACAAGATGGCCTCCGAGGCCGCAATAAAGAGAGTCCCGAAGTGCGTGTGCGTTGTCTCTCCTGGGTAGATAGCTTACATTGGTCCATCCTCACAGACTCCTGAGGAGGATCGGCATCTGAGGACGGCAGGGGTTGCTGCAGGGTAGGGGCCAGACTAGGAAGGCCTCCCTCCCGACGAACCTCTTGGAGCCGTTCTCGGAGTCTTCTATCAATCTGGGCAGCCAGGAGGATGAGGTCATCCAGGGTAGACTACAGGTCTCGAGCGGCAAGTTCGTGTTTAATCTTAGGAGACAGTCCATGCCAGAATGTAGCCACCAGGGCATCATTGTTCCACAACAATTCTCCCGCCAGGGTTCGGAAGTGGATGGCGTACTCGCCCAGAGAGATGTCTCATTGGCGTAGGTTCAGCAAGGAAGCCGCAGCAGAGGAGACTCGTCCAGGTTCCTCAAACACCATGCGAAATGTCCAGAGGAACCCCTGGAAGTCACGGGTCTCTGGTCCTTGTCTCTCCCCGATAGGGTTCGCCCATGCAAGGGCCTTGCCAGTAAGAAGAGAGATGATGAAAGCGACCCTTGCGCCATCAGACGAAAATGCCCTTGAATACAGGCTGAAGTGGATCTGGGACTGGTTCAAAAATCCACGACAGGAACTTGCGTCTCCATCATAGCGATCAGGAAGTGGCAAAGAAAAACGAGGATCAACACTGCCAAGAGGTGTAGTCTGAGGAGCAGTACTGCCAGGAGGTGTAGTAGGAGGAGCGGCAGCTCGTGCCTCCTGCCGACGTGCGAGAATGTTCAAGGCCTGGAGGAGTTGATCCTGTTGGGACCGGAGATCTAGCATATCCGCCCGCATCTCTTGTGACATCGTCATGGCCTTGGATCGACCAGCGGGGTCCATGGCCTGAGCGTACTGTCATGTAGGGTTTGTGGACCCACTGGGCAGTACCGCCTTGGCAGTATGGCAGCTGGCCAGCAGGGCACAGGTCAGAGTCTATAGTTCATATAGGGTACCTGTGGCAGCTCGGACAGTAGCCCCGATAACTCCTGAGGACGCTACAGCTGTAGCGAAACATGTCGGGGGGGTTTCTCTGATTTTAATACATGCTTGGTTACTATGTACACTGGTAGATAACCTATGAAATTATTGCTACATCCAGCAGTTCCTGTACTCAGCCTGGACATCTAGTCTAATAGGTGTCCTACATACGTGCACATTGCAGCAATCACCCACGTTCTCTAGCTAGTTCCAATCATTGATCATTTTAATCATATATGTGTGGTTTGTCTGTTCGCTTTATATAGCATAATAAAGATTTAAATTTAGTTGGTAGTTGGTAAATAGGGCGTCCTTGCCTGCTGGCATTTAGTCGTTGGTTAATATATTGTGCCCGCCAGCTACCAAGGGTCTATATCTGTGTTTGTAATACAGCACGGCACTAGATCAGGATACAGGATACAGGAACAGGGAACACTGGGAGCAGGAAACACTAGGGGACCATTTGCAAGACACACTTGGAATACGACAACAACGCTCAGGCGTGGGAGGAAGGGGCTGAGACCTTCTTATAGCCCAGGGTGCTCAGGGAGCAATCAGCACAATCTCCCACATGCGTGCACTCTGGCTTCTTGAGTCTGGACTGAGCTCGCGAGCGCACCCTGGTGGTCACTGTGGAACAGGACGGCCGTATGTGCAAACATCTCTGGAGAGAAGAGCGTTGACTGGATGGAAGGAGTTCGTGGTCAGCAACCACGGACGTTACATTAAATCTGCTGACCCTTTCACATTCTACACAGCAAAGCTGAAAGTGAGCTGTAGGAAACAGGAAATGTCAGCCTATAGTGTGTGTGCTTCAGTGGTCTGTATGAAAACTGGAATATTTAAAGATTTTTTTTTATACGGATAGTAAATAAAATTAAGAAAAATACCACCAAACTCTTAAAGCAATGCAAAGTACAATTAGCGTACCTAACCTTTCAGGTGACTATTCAGAATAAGTTGTCATATGTGTGTACATGAGATATAATACTCTTTCTGGCCATTATATGGCTTGTATTCTGCATTTTTTTTTAGCAGTTTTCCCCCCTTCTCAGGCTCTATCTTTAATTCTCAGTTTTCTCTGAGCTAGTGGATGGAGCCTAATGGCTATCATGTCTCCTATACACTGCACACAAAGAAGAGGAGAATTCTCCTCTCCTATCTCTATCTATCACATATATAGAAGCTGCAGCAGCATGATGGACATTAAACAGCAATAATGTGCAGTGTAGCTGAAAATCCAGCACTGGGGTGAGAAATAACACTTACCAGGAAGCTGCAGCAGCATCTGTGTGTGTCTCTCTCATTCTGCTCCCTCCTCCCCTCTCTATATAGACTTCTACTGGCAGCATGTTACTGATCCCTCAGCGAGTTGTTAGTCCATCTGGTCTGGAGGAGATGGATTTATCAGTAAATTCAGAGTGAGTGGACAGTTAGGAGGGGGTGCCTGATAAGTGAAGAAAGAGTCATTTAATATATTACAATGTTTATTATATTCGCTTATACTATTGATTTATACAATGTTTGTTGAAAAATTAGTGACCATATAACTTTCTTTTTTAGAGGTCATTGAATTTTTAGTTTTAGGTGTATTTACTCTTTAGATTTAAAGAACTAAAGTGAGTATGTCATTGTATAATGACTTACCAACTTTTTTCTTTTGACAAAAAAATGAAAGGTTAAATCTATAAAAGAAAAAAAAAATAACGCATCTACGAGTCTATCAGTCATCTCATTCACGGTACTTTCATGAGTGAAATTCAGAAACAAGTTCTCTTGAACACATAGTAGAGGTCCCTACAAGCATGGGTTATAGATCAATAAAACTTATAAAACGGACAGACCTGGCATTTTTATTGGCTGTAAGACTGGACTGGGTGACACAATAACAACATTTCCTTGATAGATTCCCCTGAACACAATGTACACAGAACCAGTAAGATTATTCCCAGAAATCATCTTTATTGGAAAGTGCTACATTTGGAAGAGCTCTGGATTTTTATTGGTTTATCTGTTTGTACAGAAAAAGAAACAAACCTTGTGATTCATTTTATAGAAAATCTAATTTTATCGGTTGAATATTTGGTATAAGTATTATAAAGTCAACAGATTAAAAATACATGGTTTATATACATATTAAACAGGGTACAGCACGGTCCCTATACAGTCATTGATCCTAATGCCACTGCAGCTCCACATTAGTATGCGCTGGCATCAATCAACAATCCCAATGACTGCCCTTATTTCAGTATGCTGTGCATGTAGTCTCTGGAGCCTCTGATGTTGCTGGGCAGCCAAAGCTTTGACAAAATGAAATTGTCCTTTATGAAACAACATTGTTTACTACAAACCCTTTTTGTAAAAGCTGTTGGGGCCTCCTAAGAATTGGGGTCCTTAACAGTTGTCTAATTAACCCCCTGCCTTCTAGACACTAGCCTTGATATAAAGTGAGGTGCATAATTGTATAGATTTCTTTAGGAATTATACAAATCCTTTGTAAGCGTTGGAATGGCCCATCAGAGTCCCAAAGGATCCTCGAGTGGGCGCAGGCTCGGACACAATAGGCCTCAAAGGTCCAGCAGAAGTCGACCCCATTTGGAGCTGACTGTAGAGCCAATCACTTGCCACTATGGTCTATTACTTATGAGCTTAATAACCTATTCGGCCTTATTGATTATATGTCATATGTGTGCAATGATATCATCAAGATTTACAATGCAGTTAACGGTGGATGTGCACATGTTCTGTATAGATTGAGGATGAGCCCGCGGAATCATTTTCTCTAGTAGGTCCAAGGAATCCCAGTCTGATGCTGTTTTTCATTTTTGAGGTCCTATGGTGGCCATGTATGGACAAATGTCCCATGGTCTGTCAGACTGCTGCCCAGCTGAGGAGTCCAGTAATAATCACAATAACCCCTGATTGTCATACCAGCCCAAAAACATTGCCTACATAATTCTTCGGTGACTATACATATGAATAGAAATACTGCAGAATTTAGGAGCCATGTAGACCACTTCGGGAGGTAACTTTGGCTAGACAATAAGAATGTTCATAGGAATTTATAGGAAACAACCCAAATTGTAATAGAACATTTCATAATGAAAGTATCATAATTATTGTTGAATAAACTATTATGTCGTGCGATTTCCCAAAAACATTTTTACCATTTGTAATATAAATGTTTTTATGGTATACTGCATCCTTAGGGTATGTGCACACACACTAATTACGTCCGTAAATGACGGACGTATTTCGGCCGCAAGTCCCGGACCGAACACAGTGCAGGGAGCCGGGCTCCTAGCATCATACTTATGTACGATGCTAGGAGTCCCTGCCTCGCTGCAGGACAACTGTCCCGTACTGATACAGTACGGGACAGTTGTCCAGCAGCGAGGCAGGGACTCCTAGCATCGTACATAAGTATGATGCTAGGAGCCCGGCTCCCTGCACTGTGTTCGGTCCGGGACTTGCGGCCGAAATACGTCCGTCAATTACGGACGTAATTAGTGTGTGTGCACATACCCTTAGGTTTGAAGAACTACAGCACTTCTAAGTTTTGCTTCATGTACATTTTTTTGCTGTTTTGGCCTAATTTTCTTTATAGTCCCTTGTCTATTTTGTTGGCAGTTCTTTGACAAATAAATTGAGAAATATTTTAGTGGAGCTATCGTTTCATTGCATATTTTGTATGATTGCATATTGTTACTTATGACAGCCAACACCTGCATAGAGTTTATATGTTCTCTGTTTGGTTGAGTTTCCTCCCAGATTCCAAAAAGTTGGCAATAATGGTGCCAAGTCCCTTCTCCTATCAGAGTTATGGCCATGTATGTGTGGTCACGCTCCATTATTGTGAACCAGAGATTCACTCAAGGACCAAACACCCCCATTCTCTGAATCATGATTGTTCCATTGATCAGACCCCACTAAACAGACTTTTATGGCATATCCAATCAATATTAACAAAACCGCTTTTACTTTTTATAATGTGAACGGGAACTGAATAATTTTTTTGTATTTTTCTGGACACTAGAACCACTTGCATTTGAGGAAGCAATGACCATGATGGGGACAAGGACATGACATTGGAAAATGGCTAAGGCCTCATGCACAAGGCCATAGCTGTGTGCACGGTCCGTGATTACGGCACGGACAGGCAGTGGAGTGTCATCCGCAGGACGTCCACATTCACGGACCGTGCACACACAAAATGTACATTGATTTCAATGAGCCCGGACCGCAATTGCAGACCGTATAATGACGTCCTATTGTTTTTGAAGTCCAGGCAAAGCACGGACCATGGAAACCTTGGTCATGTGCATCAGCCCATAGGTTAGCATGTGTTTTATACCATTCGCAATTGCTGCTCCATAATTGTGGATACTATACGGCCACAAATGCACGTCGTGTGCGTGAGGCCTTAGAGGAAATAATTTTGTTTATTTAGGAGTATGGTTTTAGTAAACAGACGTTCCTTTTCATGCCCTAAATTCTCTTGCGCTGGTAACAGGTTTATAATGTTGGATTAACATTTGTATGGGAATATGATGCCAGGAAGAATGGGGGCTTTTTATTGCTCCAGTAGTTGTACCATTCATGGAATACTTTCTGTATTTTTCTATAGGTTACACTGGAGCAAACTTCCAGTCCTCCACTACATCACGTCTCAGAACCTGAAGAGGAAAAGGATGGAGAATTTACTCATGATTCCAAAGTACTTGACAGTGAGAAACAATCTAGGGAGAATTTTTTTCATTTTATAGGAAACCTTTTCCACTTCTCACCAAAATCTTCTCTGGGAAATTCAAAACAGGGTGTTGATGTCCAAGAGACTTGCAAGGAACACGAAGATGCACAAGTTAAAAATAACCTGGATAAAGAAGACTTAAACCAGGGGCGGACACTAGATCATCATAGTGGAACAGAAGAACCTTCTGAGCAAAACACGGCACAACATGATCAAGAAAAGTCTGTGTCCACTGGAGGTGAAATCACCAAAGATGTTTTAGAACATAGTGAAGATGCAGCCGCTCCAAAGTAAGTGACACTGAAGGAAAAAACAATGCTACATGTGTATATTGATTGCAGTCTAACTGGCAGCGGCGTAGCTATAGGGGGTCCAGAGGTAGCAGTTGCACCTAGTCCCAGTGCCTAAGGAGGCAAAAGGCCCCTCTGTCACATAAAAACACACCAGTAGTATATCAATCACAATTTGAAGAAAATTTCTACAACTTTCTAATTTATTTTTCGTGTCAATTCCTAACCATTTTCAAGATCTCTGTTTGCTGTGCGTAAATGGGAATATTCAAATGCTACAAAACTTTATAGACCTAATACTTCTAAGGCCCTGTTCACTGGGAGTTTTTTTGCAGGCAGAAAAAAAATCTGCCTCAGAATTCCTTCAGGAATTTTAAGGAAGATTTTGAACTGCCTGCATGTATTTTTCCGCATTTTTTCACAGCGTTTTTCGCCCGCGGCCATTGAAGTTAATGCAAGGAACATGGGCAAAAAAAGCTGTGAAAACCGCTCAGAAACGAGCGCCGCAGATGTACTCTGCCTCCCATTAATTTCAATGGGAAGTCAGAGACGGAAACCGTGGCAAGAAAGGACATTCTGCTTATCCCAGCAATATTCAATCACTTTATGAGATGAGAATAACCCTTTAACAGAGAATGTGATAGTGTAATGCTTGTCAGCATTTATATTACATGTCTGTAGAGGTGACATAATATTACACATTAAGCTGCTGAATCCCTTCCAGTGGGTGTGTGAAAGTGTATCCCCATTGTATGTGATTCTATTGTTCTCATTTCCCTCTACAGGGAGAGGATTGTCATTAAATATAATTTGTTTAATTCCTTGCCAGAAGTATGATTTGTACTATCTCAAAATCTGCTTGTAAGTACATGTATACTGTCTTTTTTTCTTTAAAGTATAGAAATGTTCAAAGTAAGGGATAGTCAAGGAAAAATAATTCTGGCTCAAATTGCGCTAAAAAAATGGCATTCATGACGTGTGCCAAATTGATTATGTGTTTTAAACACTTTTACACCTCTCTCGGCAGTTTTGAAAAGTGTATGTATAGAAGAATCATTGTGGCTTAAATGCATCACATTTATTAATGGAGTGGGCCTTTCTGTCGCCGTAAAATATTGGTGTAAAGTATGGCAGCCATGAGGTGGCGTAAGGAAGAGAAAAGTGTCTAACCTGTTCACCAAGATGTGCCAAATTTATTATACAGCGTGCGCCACTTTGATTAACTTAGCACAGTTTCTGCCTATCTGGTTCAACTTTACAACGGTTTTTGTTTCTCCCCCAATGTATCAGTTATGCCTGGAGTGTTACTGTAATATAAATTCATGATTGTATAGGGGGTTATGCTGGGGGCCATAATAAAACATTTGTGAAATAGACCATACCTCCAAAGTGATTGTCCAAAAAGGTATTCATTGTCTTCCAGTTGTGAGTTTGGGGGTGATTCAGCTATTGTACCCTCTAGCTTAGTTATATTAAAGAATCTAATAGATGCCCTGATTATAAGAGATCTGTCTTCATGATGAAAACTTTTTAAAGGGGTTGTCTGCTTTAAACAAAATCTTTCTGTTAGTAGGGTCCCCCAACAATAAAGCAATTATATTGTGTCCCGCTGCTAGTATCCTCAGTGTTCAGCTGTAATCAGTGAAGGTACACAGCAGTAAGTGTTTAATTCCCCTGCAGCGCTGCCACAGGAAAAGTGAAGAATTACACAGTTCCCATTGAAATCAATGAGCTGTCCATGCAATGCACAAACATGTCTGGTCCTCCAGAGCAAAAAAATGCTCCTTGTAGTTTCTCCCCACACTGGGTAAGATGTGAGAGTTCTGAACAGAAGATCCTCCTATATTAACTGAGCATTCCCTATTAAAATATTTAAAAACTTGATTTTCAAGTGCAGACAATCCCTTTAAGTAAAGATGACTCTTCAGCTTTACCCTCAAATTTCCTTATCCCCAATATAACCATCTTGGACATTGATGGCATATCCACAGCATATGCTGAAAATATCTGACAGATGCGGATCCCACTTCTGGGACCTGCACCTATCTCTAGAATGGGGCCTTCTGACCCCTGTCCTAGCTTTTCTTGCTCTTGCTGCTCTCCGGGCACTGACTCATGAGGTGGTCTGGAGTACAGAAACTATGAAGATTAACTCAAGGACTCCGTATGAATATGCAATTAAAGATTTATTCGAGACAAGGCAACAAATCGAGATTTGTAACGTTTCGGCCAATACATCTTTGTCAAACTCTGCGAATAGATGCAGAAACAATATATGTGAGAAAATAAAGTGTACATGTTGTGAAAGAAGACAATAATATATATATATATATATATATATATATATATATATATATATATATATATATATACACCTGGATATCATGGACCTCGAGTAGTCCTATATACAGAGCACATGTGGCCGGGGTGGAGGCCAAAAAATTGTTACATTTTTATTATTCAATAATCGTTTATCAATAAGAGTCCATATCGGGTGGTTGAACGTTCCTGGTACTGAAAATAATGTACAAAAACAGCCGAACTTCCCATGGAAGTGACTTGGAGTTACGGAAATAGTGTAGCACAGTGAGCTTGGCTGGTTCCGTACTCCAGGCCACCTCGTCAGTCAGTGACCGGAGAGCAGCAAGAGCAAGAAGGATGGGGGCCAGGGATATTAATAACAACACCATTGATTGTTACTGCTTTATTAAAATTTGCAGCATTTGCAAAGTCTAGGCTAAATGTACTGCCGGTCCAGTGCAAGCAAACCAATCCCTATCGCTTCTATTATTGTGGATTCTAGGCGGCCACAACTGTACCAAGTGCCAAAAATCATATCATAAAACTTTTCTTTCTATTAACCCCTTGGCGACATGTCACGTTCTATTATGTTGCGATCGCCAAGGTCTTAAGGCAAAGCAACGTAATAGTACGCGATGTTGATGGTGCGGGCTCAGAAGCTGAGCCCGCACCATCGCCAGCGGGTGTCGGCTGTATTGCAGCTGACACCCTGCTGCACGGTCGCTAGTATCTGATCCAGGCGATTAACCCCTAAAATGCAGCGCTCAAAAGGGTTTTACCAGCAGATCGGAACCCAGCAATGTGATCGTGAGGTTCCGATGACTGCTCCAGCAGACCGGAGGCCTACCAATGGCCTCCTGTCTGCCAAGTACAGAAGCCTATTAGGTCCCACTCGGAGGCAGGGTCTAAAAGGCTTCCGTCCCCAGAAACAAGATGGCGAAGGCTCAGAAGCTGAGCCTGCGACATCAGCCGCCGGTGTTAGCTGTATGTTACAACTGACACAGTGCTGTAATGGTAGGGAACGGAGCTAGCTCAGATCCCTGCCATTAACCCCTTAGATGCCGCAACCAAACATGATCGCGGCATCTTAGTGTTTTTTAGCCGATCGTCATCGCTGCAATGTGCAGCGTTTCCGATCGTTGCTATGACACCGGGAGGCCTAACAATGACCTCCTGGTCTGCCACGTATGGAAGCGAATTAATAGGCTTGCCGTCAGTGAATAACTGACAGCTCTAATGCATTACACTACGTGGGTAGTGCAATGTGTTAGAGTAAAGATCAGAAGTGCAGGCCCTCAAGTCCCCTAGTGAGACAAAACAAAAAGTTAATAAAAGTGTAAAAATAAAAGTTTCACGTTAAAATTAGGCCTTCTGACCCCTACAACCTATCCCGCAAAAAACAAGCCCTTTCACAACTCTTTTGATGAAATGTAAAAAAGTTATGGCTCTCAGAATATGGTGACACAAAAAATGAATTATTTTTTAAAAAAAAGTGATTTTATTGTGCAAACGCTGTGAAACATGAAAACCTATATACATATGGTATTACCAGAATCGTATCGATCCGCAGAATAATGTCATTTATATCCCACGTTGAACACTGTAAAAAAAAAGAATTAAAAAACTTTGTCAGAATTGCTGGTTTTTGGTCACATTGCTTGCCAAAAAAATGGGAGAAAAAGCGATCAATAAAATTGCATGTACCCCAAAATGGTACCAATGAAAATTACAGATTGTCTCACATCAAATAAGCCCTCACACAGCTCCGATGGAGAAAAAATAAAAAAGTTCTGGCTCTTAGAATATGACAACACAACATGTGCAGAGCGTTCCAAAAGTGGATAAGATCGGGCACCATTTATCAATGCGACACCGGCCTCATATCTATGAATTATTATTTATTTACTGCATTATTATACCCTCTTATTATACCCTGATGAACCCCTCACTTGTTACATATGCCCCCACATTGTAAACTGAAATACCAGCAATACCCCAAATAGAAAAACTACCAAGCAAAATCTGCACTCCAAAAGCCAAATTGCGCTCCCTCCCTTCTGAGCCCTACAGCGTGCCCAAACAGCAATTTGCACCCACATATATGGCATATCAGTGGAAAAATTTAATTTTTACTTTGCACCATCCGCTATTCATTCACTTCTAATGAAAAAGACACGTTGGGTCAAAATGCTCACTACACCCCTTAATATGCCCTACTTTAGTAGTTTCCCAGATAGGGCTCACTACTTGGAGGTTTGTTTTACTATTTGACCTCGGAGCCCTGCAATTGTGGGCCAGTGCTGTGAAAATCACCAAAATAACCCTGAAATGCGCATGTTGCTCTTCCCTTCTGAGCCCTGTCATTTGTCCGGTCTAATGATAAATGCCTTGAGAAGTGTAGTTTCGAAAATGGGGTCTCTTCTTGGGGGCTTCCACTGTACTCTGATGCCTCAGGGTTTTGCAAATGCGACATGGCGCCCAAAAATCAAATCAGCAAAATCTGCATGCCAAATAATGTTTTTGCCTTTCTGAGCCCTGCACTGTGTCCAAACAGCAGTTTATGACCACATGTAGGGTATTGCCGTACTCGGGAGTAATTGCTTTACAAATGTTGGGGTGCTTTTTCTTCTTTATCCCTTGTGGAAATGAAAAAATCCAACATTTTAGTGTAAAAAAAAGTTGACATTCACTTTCACGGCCTAATTACACAAATTTCAACAAAAAGCCTGTGGGGTCTAAATGCTCACTATACCCCTCGATAAATTCCTTGCGGGCTTTACTTTCCAAAATGGGGTCACTTTTGGGGGGTTTCCACTGCTTTGGCCCCTCAGGGGCTTTGCAAATGCGACATGGCACCCGAAAACTATTCCAGCAAAACTTGAGCTTCAAAAGCCAAATGTCGCTCCTTCCCTCCTGAGCCCTGCCGTGTGTCCAAAAAGCAGTTTATTACCATATATGAGATATTGCTGTAATCGGGAGAAATTGCTTTTCAGATGTTGGGGTGCATTTTCTCGTTTATTCCTTGTAAAATGTGAAAATTTCCAAGTTTTATCAGAAAAAAATGTAATTCTTAATTTCACAGCATAATTACCCTAAATTATGCAAAAGAAACAGTGGGGTCAAAATGCTCACTATACAAATGGGGTACATTTTGGGAGGTTGCCACTGATTTTTCCCGCAAGGGCTTTGCAAATGTGACATGGCACCGCAAACCATTCCAGCAAAATTTGAGCTCCAAAAGCCAAATAATGCTCCTTCCCTTCTAAGTCATGCCGTGGGTATGAACAGAAATTTATGTCCACATATGGGGAATTGCCGTGCTCAGGACAAATTACTTTACAAATATTGGGGTGCTTTTTTTTCTATTTTCTCTGAAAATTAGATTTTCATTTTCACAGCCTTTTTCCAATTAACTCTGCAAAAAATCTGTGGGGTCAAAATGCTCACTATACCACTAGATAAATGCCATAAGCGGTGTAGTTTTCAAAAAGGGCTCACTTTTGGGAGATTTCCACTGTTTTTGTCCCTCAGGGGCTTTGCAAATGCGACATGGCACCGAAAACCATTATAGCATAATTTAAGCTCCAAAAGCCAAATGGTGCTCCTTTCCTTCTGAGGGCTGCTGTGTGTCCAAACAGCAGTTTATTACCACATATGGGGTATTTACGTAGAGAAATTTCAGGAGAAATTACCTTACAAATGTTGGGATGCTTTTTCTCCTTTATGCCTTGTAAAAATGAAAACATTGTATGTTTTATTTGAAAAAATTTAGATTTTCATTTTTATGGCTTAATTCAAAGAAATGTAGCAAAAAAAACTGGGATCAAAATGCCCACTATACCCCTAGATTAATTCCTTGGGGGCGGTAGTTTCCAAAATGGTGTCTTTTTAAGGGTTTCCCCTATGTTTTGGCACCACAAGACCTCTTCAAACTTGACATGGTGCCTAAAATATTTTCTAATAGAAAGGAGGCCTGAAAATTCACTAGGTGCTCCTTTGCTTCCGAGGTCGGTGTTTCAGTCCAGTTGCACACTACGGCCACATGTGGGATATTTATAAAAACTGCAGAATCTGGGCAATAAATATTGAGTTCCGTTTCTCTGGTAAAACCTTCTGTGTTAGAGGGAAAATGTTATTACAAATGAATTTCGGCAAAAAAAATGAAATTTGTAAATTTCACCTCCACTTTGATTTAATTGCTGTGAAACGCCTAAGGGGTTAAGATACTTTCTGTGAATACTTTGAGGGGTGCAGTTTTTAAAATGTTGTGATTTATGGGGACTTTCTAATATATAAGGCCCTCAAAGCCACTTCAGAACTGAACTGGACCCTGAAAAAATAGCCTTTTGAAATTTTCTTGAAGATGTGAGAAATTGCTGCTGAAGTTCTAAGCCTTGTAACGTCGTAGAAAAATAAAAGAATGTTAAAAAAAAAATAATTCACTAACATAGAGTACAATATGTCACGAGAAAACAGCCTCAGAATCGCTTGGATAAGTAAAAGCATTCCCAAGTTATTACCACATAAAGTGACCCATGTCAGATTTGAAAAAATAGGATGCATCCACAGGGCCAAAACAGGTTGTGTCTCCAAGGGGTTAAGCAGGTCAGATTTCTCACACTCTTAGGCCTCATGCACACAAACGTATTTATGTCCTCCCGTAAATACTGGCGTAAATACGGGTCCTTGGTCACACGTATTCGACCCGTATTTACGGGCACGTTTTCGCTGCAAAATTGCACTGCACTAATCGGCAGCCCTTCTCTCTATCAGTGCAGGATAGAGAGAAGGGACCGCCCTTTCCGTAATAAAAGTAAAAGAAATTCATACTTACCTGGCCGTTGTATTGGTGACTCGTCCCTCTCTTGACATCCAGTCCGACTTCCCTGGATGACGCATCAGTCCATGTGACCGCTGCAGCCAGTGATTGGCCTGTGATTGGCTGCAGCGGTCACATGGGCTGTAACGTCATCCCAGGAGGCCGGACTGGAGGAAGAAGCAGGGAGTTCTGGGTAAGTATGAACGTCTTTCTTTTTTACAGCTTTATCTATATTGTGATCAGTAGCCACAGTCCAGGGTGCTGAAAGAGTTACATAGTTACATAGTTAGTACGGCTGAAAAAAGACACATGTCCATCAAGTTCAACCAAGGGATGGGAAAAGGGAAGGAAAAATTTCTACACATAGGAGCTAATATTTTTTTGTTCTAGGAAATTATCTAACCCTTTTTTAAAGCCATCTACTGTCCCTGCTGTGACCAGCTCCTGCGGTAGGCTATTCCATAGATTCACAGTTCTCACGGTAAAGAAGCCTTGTCGCCTCTGCAGCTTGAACCTTTTTTTCTCCAGACGGAGGGAGTGCCCCCTTGTTTTTTGAGGGGGTTTTACAAGGAACAGGATTTCACCATATTTTTTGTATGTGCCATTAATATATTTATATAAGTTAATCATGTCCCCCCTTAGTCGTCTTTTTTCAAGGCTAAATAGGTTAAATTCTTTCAATCTTTCCTCATAACTTAAATTCTCCATGCCCCTAATTAGCTTCGTTGCTCTTCTTTGTATTTTTTCCAACTCCAGGGCATCCTTTCTATGAACTGGAGCCCAGAACTGAACTGCATATTCTAGATGAGGCCTCACTAATGCTTTGTAAAGTGGTAATATTAAATCTCTGTCCCGTGAGTCCATGCCTCTTTTAATACACGACAATATCCTGCTGGCCTTTGAAGCAGCTGATTGACACTGCATGCTGTTATTGAGTTTATGATTTACAAGTACACCCAGATCCTTCTCAACAAGTGAATCCGCCAGTGTAGCTCCCCCTAGGACATATGATGCATGCAGGTTGTTGGTACCCAGATGCATAACTTTACATTTATCTACATTAAACTTCATCTGCCAAGTGGACGCCCAAACACTTAGTTTGTTTAAATCTGCCTGCAATTCATGAACATCTTCCATAGACTGAACTATATTACATAGCTTGGTGTCATCTGCAAAAATAGAAATAGTGCTATTAATCCCATCCTCTATATTATTAATAAATAAGTTGAATAATAGTGGTCCCAGCACTGAACCCTGGGGTACACCACTTATAACTGGGGACCATTCAGAGTAGGAATCATTGACCACAACTCTCTGGATACGGTCCTTGAGCCAATTCTCAATCCAATTACAAACTATATTTTCTAAACCTATAGTCCTTAATTTACCCATTAGGCGTCTATGGGGGACAGTGTCAAATGCCTTTGCAAAGTCCAAAAACACTCAATCCACAGCGGCCCCTCTGTCTAGACTTCTGCTCACCTCTTCATAAAAACAGATTAGGTTAGTTTGACAACTTCTGTCCTTAGTAAAACCGTGCTGGCTGTCACTTATAATACTATTTATTGTCACATAATCCTGTATATAGTCCCTCAATAGCCCCTCAAACATTTTCCCCACGATGGATGTTAAGCTTACTGGTCTATAATTACCCGGGGAAGACCTAGAGCCCTTTTTGAAAATAGGCACCACATTTGCGCTGCGCCAGTCCCTTGGCACTATACCAGTCACTAGAGATTCTCTGAATATTATGAAAAGGGGGACAGAAATAACTGAACTAAGCTCTTTAAGAATTCTAGGGTGTAACCCATCTGGTCCCGGGGCCTTGTGCACATTTATTTCATTTAATTTAGCTTGGACCATATCTACATTCATCCAATTCAGTATATCAACTGATATATTAACAGCACTGGCACCGGCTACATCAGCTGCTCTTTCTTCTGTTGTATATACAGAGCTAAAGAACCCATTTAGTAACTCTGCCTTCTCTTGATCCCCTGTGATCAACTCCCCATTACCATTATCTAGGGGTCCTACATGTTCAGACCTTGGCTTTTTAGCATTTATATACTTGAAGAATTTTTGGGGATTTGTTTTACTATCCTTGGCCACCTGCCTTTCATTTTGTATTTTTGCTAATTTTATTAGCTTTTTACAGATTTTATTAAGCTCTTTATATTTTACAAAGGCTGCAGATGTACCCTCAGATTTGTATTTTTTAAATGCCCTTTTTTTGTCGTGTATTGCCCCTTTCACAGAAGGTGTAAGCCATGTGGGGTTTAATTTGAGTCGTTTATACTTGTTACCTATAGGAATAAATTTTGCACTATAATAACTCAAAGTAGATTTGAAAATCTCCCATTTATCATTTGTTCCATTATTTGACATTAGTTCTTCCCAGTCCATATCCTGAATTGCAGCCCTCATCCTGGGGAAATTGGCTTTCTTAAAATTAAATGTTTTTGCCCTCCCAGCCTGCGTTTGTTTTTTACAGTATAGGTAAAATGTAACTATATTATGATCACTGTTACCGAGGTTTTCACGAACATTGACATTCCCAACAAGATCTGCATTATTAGAAATGGCCAGATCCAACAGAGCTTCACCTCTAGTCGGGTCTTCCACAAACTGGCCCATAAAATTTTCCTGCAACAGGTTGAGGAAATGTCTCCCCTTTGCAGTTGAAGCCGAACCATGACACCAATTAATATCCCGGAAATTAAAATCTCCCATTATCACTACAGTACCCGCCTGTGCAGCCCGCTCCATCTGTTTATATAGCTGAACTTCCATCTCCTCAGTTATATTGGGGGGTCTATAGATTACACCAAAAGTAATTTTTTCAGTGTTTACCTCCCTTTCTAGTTCCACCCACAAGGTTTCAACCTCCTCACAGTATTCACCCACTATTGTCTCTTTCACACTCGCCTTCATATCATTTCTCACATACAAGCATACACCACCACCTTCATATCACTTCTCAGATACAGACATACACCACCACCTTCATATCACTTCTCACATACAGACATACACCACCGCCTTTCCTATTTGTCCTGTCTTTCCGAAAAAGTGTAAAACCCTGTAGATTTACAGCCCAGTCATGTGAAGAGTCCAGCCATGTTTCAGCAACACCAACTATATCTATATTTTCTTCCAGTATCAAGGCCTCCAGCTCCCCCATTTTGCTTGCTAGACTTCTGGCATTTGTGAACATACACTTTAACTTGCCTGTCAGTTTTTCATTTTTATTATCAGAAATGTGATTTGACATTAATCGGGCCTTTTTATTTACACTGATGTTTTGTAACGAAAGGATCTCCTTATCTTGTTGTCTAGTCCTCTCCCCACATTCTGTTTCTCCCCCCACCAATATAGTCTGACCCCTCTCTAACCTGGCTACCCCTTTTTTTTCTACATTGACCTCCCTCCTCAGCCCTAGTTTAAATACTCCGCCACCCCAGCTAGAATTCTCTCCCCCAGCACAGCGGACCCCCTTCCATTTAGGTGCAAATCATCTGCAGAATACAGTTTGTACCCCAATGAAAAGTCAGCCCAGTGCTCTAGGAACCCAAATCCTTCTCCTCTACACCAAGACTTCAGCCATGCATTTAACTCCCTGAGCTCCCGCTGTCTTTCCTGTGATGCGCATGGCACAGGCAGTATTCCTGAGAATACTACTTTGGAGGTCCTTCCCTTCAGCTTGTATCCTAGTTCTTTAAAATTATTCTTAAGGCTCCTCCACCTACCATTTATTCTGTCGTTGGTACCGACATGGACCACGACAGCTGGATCATCACCAGCCCCTCCCAGCAATTTGTCCACCCGTTCCACCACATGCCGAACCCTGGCACCAGGGAGACAGCAAACCATTCGGTTGAGGTGGTCTTGGCGACAAATTATTCTATCCGTCTTCCTGATTATAGAATCCCCTACGACTATCAATTGTCTTGGCTTACCTGCATTACCATCCCACCGACTACTAGATGGGCTGTTCTCCCGGCTGTTAGAGAGATCAGTATCCACTAGGGCTGCCATTTCTGAGACTGACACCCTCGCATCATCACCCAACTTGGCAATTTTGCCTGGAATGTCATAAACCGGATCGGCCTTCCTTTTCTTTGACCCCTTTCTACTGCCCCTAACTACATTAACCCAGCTACTTAGCTGATCCTGCTCACCCATTTCTTCACCCTCCAGTTCTAACCCACTAACTGCATGCTCCGTGAGCAGCAAGCTCAGCTCAAGATTGTCTATCCTCCTCAGTGTTGCATTCTGCTCCTCCAGATCTCTAATACGAGCTTCCAGGTGACCAACATGCTCACATCTGCCACAGAGGTATTCACCCTGGAACTCCGGCTCCAGTCGTGCATACATATGGCAAACTGTGCACTGAAGAAAACCTTCAATCTTGCTATCCATTATCCAAGTTCCAAAAAAAAAACAGCGAACAGGTGTTAATCAAAAAGAAAAAGTAGAAGAGTACTTACTGGGGCTTTAACTCCTCTTTTCAACTCCGGTTTTTGGAACTCCACTTGATCTACAACCCACTTGTTTTTTCAAGTGGGTGACTCGTCCCTCTCTTGACATCCAGTCCGACCTCCCTGGATGACGCGTCAGTCCATGTGACCGCTGCAGCCAGTGATTGGCCTGTGATTGGCTGCAGCGGTCACATGGGCTGTAACGTCATCCCAGGAGGCCGGACTGGAGGAAGAAGCAGGGAGTTCTGGGTAAGTATGAACGTCTTTCTTTTTTTACAGCTTTATCTATATTGTGATCAGTAGCCACAGTCCAGGGTGCTGAAAGAGTTGCTGCCGATCGTTTAAGTCTTTCAGCACCCTGGACAGTGACTATACACTGATGTCGCCTAGCAACGCTCCCGTAATTACGGGTGCACACACGTAGTCACCCGTAATTACGGGAGCCCCATAGACTTCTATAGGCCTGCCCGTGCCGTAAATACGGCCTAAAATAGGACATGTTCTATATTTTTCAACGGCACGGGCACCTTCCCGTAAGCATACGGGGAGGTACCTGTGGCCAATAAAAGTCTATGGGCCCGTGATTACGGGCGTTTTTACGTTCGTGTGCATGGGGCCTTAGAAGCAGGGCTTGCTAAAATTATCTGCATAAACAATGTCCTGATTGCAGGGTCAGACTATATCAAGGGGTGTTTTGCTACAGGGATAATAGACTAGGAAAAAAAATCCTTATGTTTTATTGCAGAACCTTGCTATATGAGGCTTCCTATTTCTGGAGTTCAAGTCCCTGGAATGAGCTCTACCCATATCCAATGGTGCTACTAAAAAAGATGATATTTATGAGGTTTGCAAAGTATAGAACTTTGTATCTTATAAGAACAGAGAACGTTAAACTGAATACAATGGTTTATAATTACAGCAAAGTGTGTATATAAAATAAGAGGCAGACCATGCGGATACTCTTAGGTCCTTGGAGAGAGAGGGCCCAGTCCTGGTGGGTTACATCCCCTATGCTACTGGGTGACGAGAACCTGTGCAGAACATCCCTCTTCAGGGGCCAGGACATTGCTAGCGAACAAGGGAATCATACCTCACAACTTTTAAGTATTGTAAAGAGGGACAACTCATGCCCCACACAGTATAATGACCCAATAATGCCCCCCTCCCACAGTATCATGCCCCCATAGTGCCCCCCACACAATATCATGCCCAGAATCCAGGACTGTCTCGCTGGATCCGGGACGTTTGGGAGGCATGGGGAATGAGGAATTTGCCCAAGAGTCATGGAAAGGGGATGGAACAGGAAAACAAACACCATGCCCTTCTGTCCTGTGTTACTAAACAATAACGGGGGACCCATTTTGATTTTTTTCTATGGGCCCCCTCTCTTCTTTCCACGCCACTGATTACATCAATCTATATTCCACTTTGGGGGAACAGAGGTCAAAAGATTAGGAAATTGCTTTAATACCAATTGCCTACTATATTGTCGTTTCCATACAAGTATTTTCTATACAATGATCATGTGTGAACTAAAGTTATATACTGTATGTAAAGTGATAAATATATGGGTATAAATGCAGTGAAGGAAGCACGAACAGCATGCAACCATCAAGACATATTTATTAGAAAAAATAGTCCAGGATTACTGTATCTCCAGCGCAACTCACTCTTGGTTATATAAAACCTCAGTCTTTAGTTAATGGTTAATGGATCATATTTTATTAGATAAGAAAAACATTTAAAATTCAGACGGTGAATATGCTGCTGAAAGCCATAATCTTTGTGGTAAATAACATTAAATGTTAATCCAATAGAAATTGATCGACCCAAGACAAAGAGAAGGAAGCAAAAACGGTTATGCAGCATAATAAAAGCTGATAAAAGCTATGATGGGTAATGCACTGCAGTTTATTGGTACTGAGATTCACTACATCACGGCCAGGGAGACCGTGAGGTATGAGGGACGTTGGTAAATGGCAATGCCATATGGCTTCTCTGCCAGGTAACACCCTATAGCAACTTCCAAGAAGCAAATGACAAATCCAGCATTGGTCTGTGTTTCTCTTTACAGAGTAAATTGTTAGCAGGCAGGGTGGACAATGTAGGTTATTTGAGAATCACCACCAATGACTCCCATGAGGCAGTAATATCCTGTTATACCGACTGGTACCTGCATCAATCTGTAGAATCACGCCGAGGAGTGCTCAGTTCTTATCCAGTCCGGCCATCATTAGGTCATTGTCCCTGTTAATCTCCCAGTCAAGTAGCAGGATCTGTCTTTGCTTAGATTAAATTTTTCTTCCTATGTATTACATTGACCGCCAATATATACATCTTGAGCCCCACCCCTTTTTTTAAATATGTATTTTTTAATTGTTTTAATAAAGAACACTGTTCAAGCGTATGTAAATGATGAGGATATCGAGAAGATCTGTAGAGTTGTCAGATGGCGATGAAAATCAAAAAATGTCACAAGGTGCCAACGCCAGATGAAGTAATCGCAGATTTCAATTAGAATAAAATAGCAGCCATAGGCTGGGATCACATGGAGTTTTTTGCAGTCAGAAAATCTGCCTCAAAATTCCGTTTGGAATTTTGAGGCAGATTTTGCTCTGCTTGCACACCGATTGGGCAAAAAACGACGCAAAATACGCTTTCTCTGCCTCCCATTGATGTCAATGGGAGGTCAGAGACGTAAACGCCCGAAGATAGGGCATGCCGCTTTTTCCCGCGAGACGGTTTTTCTGCTACTGGGAAAAAACCGCCTCTGCCTCCCATTGAAATCAATGGGAGGCATTTTCGGCGGTTTCCGTGTCAAAAAAACGTGGAAAAAAACTCAGTGTGAACTGACCCATACAAGCAATGTTATGAAGATATTCACAATGTTTACAGCCTATAGTGTAACTACTCAGAAGGACCCTTAACAGACTAAGGCCTTTTTTACATGACAGGTATAATCGGCCGGGTGATGGACGTTTTTTTGAACAGCTTTCACACGGCTGCATTAAAATCAATGCATCACTATGGGACTATTCACATGGCCGTTTTTTTTAACGGACCATGTGAACGGCACAGAAAAAAAATAGGGCATGTCCTATTTTTGCCTGCTTTCCCGGATCCCTCAATAGACTGAAGTCTATGAGGGATCCGTGAAAACGGATCCCGCACGGGGGCAAATCGGTCGTGAAAAATTCAGTTTTTCATGGCCAATTTGACACCCAATCGTCTGAATAAAGCTTTACTAACACAAAAGACATGGACAAAGCACAAGAAATGGGTAGGAAGGGAGGGGAAGGGGGAATGGAAGCCCTAAGCAGGGCCGGCTCCAGGTTTATGTGGGCCCTTGGACGACATAGACTTAGTAGGCCTCTTTGTTCACGGCGGCAGTAAAATGACAGAAAACTTCACTTTGTGCCCCGATATAGACGTTAGAACCTGCTTATGCCCACATATAGGAGTTAGGCCCCCAGTTTGTACTGCCATAAATTTAGTGCCCTCTGTGTATAGTGCCACACAGCCCCCCTCCCAGGTAGTGCCACACAGTCCCCCTCCCAGGCAGTGCCGCACAGTGCCCACCTCCCATGTAGTGCCACACAGCCCCCTCCTCCCAGGTAGTGCCACGCAGCCCCCTCCTCCCAGGTAGTGCCACACAGCCCCCTCCTCCCAGGTAGTGCCACACAGCCCCCTCCCTGGTAGTGCTACATAGCCACCCTCCCTAGTAGTGCCACACAGCCCCCCTCCCAGGTAGTGCCACAGAGCCACCCTCCCTGGTAGTACCACACAGCCTCCCTCCCTGTAGGTAGCACTTTGGGGTTCCCTCTAGGAGTGAAATACCCAGCCAGAGCATTGCCGATGCTCTGGCTGGGGATTTAGCATAAGGAGAAACCCCTGATTTATGGACAGTGTTGTCACTACTAGCACTCTGCTGGGACTCCGCTCTGCTCCTGACATCACTGTCCATACTTGACTTCGGCCCTGGCCCTAACCATATACACATTATATGTTCAAAGGAATCCAATATACATCCGAGGGTGACCAGGCCTTGTCAAATGTCAAAGGACCTACAAACACAGAAAATGATCTACTCAAGCACAAAGGTATAGAGTATAAAAAATGAATATTTTATTAACGATAGACAAAACAGAATAAAAGAGATAAGTCACACAATGAATAGATGGCGTCCATTTGTGCCAGACCAGGAAGCATGTATACAACACATAATTATACGTAAGTGGCAAAATACAGGCGTATGTACAGATTGGAAATCACAGAGGATAACCAAAAGACATAAAATCGTGTTACACAAGGACAAATGCCTATAATAATCGCAGTGATATATAAAGTGCTAGATAGTGCAGGAGCTGTAACATGTAACCATGAACTGCTGAGCTGATAAAAGTCAGTGCAAGCCAAGAGTCAATACAGCCTAACGATTTGAAGATATGCCAAAAGTACCAGTAAAAAGTAACATACAAAAAGTCATGGTCTGATACAGGGAGGACGCCAACACCCGACGCGCGTTTCGGCAGATGCCTTCGTCTGGGGGTGGCATCATTTGTGAAATTCAAATTAGATCAATATTACTAAGGATACCCACACACGATTTGTTTCAGATTTTACCCATATTGAAAAGGGTGAAATCCAGAGTGAACATCCAGAACAGAGTGAGCATGCTGTGGATTTGAAAATCTGCAGCATGCTCTGATTTCTGTGCGGAAAATGTTCAGCAGAATGTGGATGATATTTTCTAATCTACATGCCTGCAACAGTCTTCCACTGCAGATTTCAGCAGGACGACCGACCATCTAATGTGTATGGCGGTGTCCTGACAATTTCCCAATGGCAGATGTCAGGGAACAGAACGGTTGGTCATGCCCGAACCTTTTGTTTGTTATTAGACTCGTCTGGCAGTGACTTTCTCCCTGAGAACACGTACACGCTTAGCCGTTCGTACAAGTGTATGGGGGAGCCGGGAAGAGTAGCTGTACGACAAATAGGTGTTCGGCCGACAGCTATCTAAAATGTATGGCCAGCCTAAGAATAGCTTGGGGAATATGCTGGGAGCAGACTTTCCCTGAGCAGAGGCAGCTTTATAGCTGCTGCGTAGCTTAAAGGAAACAGTGCTGCAGATGTGTTTCCACTTTGCACAAAATACTCTTTGAATCTTTTATACACCAGCTGTCTGGAGAACATGGCCTCCAATAGGCTGTATTTTTATTAATGATGATTGTTTTCTGAAACCTCCTGAAAAACTACTGCAGATAGCAAGAGAATACATCGAAGAAAAGGAATCAAAAGTGTTGGGCAATACCAAAAAGGACAGAAGGGCATTGTTCTTGTTTACCCTCTGTTCTATCACTCTATTCTATTCATGCTCCTTGGGCCAATTCTCACCTTCCTTGTTTGCTAACATTGCAGTTTTTCTGTAGAGGGAAGGCCTTCACAGGTTCTTACGACCCAATAGAAAGGGGGATGGGACCAACTTTGACTGGGCCCCCTCTCTCTTGAGGCCCCATAGTAGCAGCATGGACCGTCTCTATGGTACCTACGCCCTTGGCGGGTCAGTGTCCCTTTTTACAAATACAAAAAGTCTGCACCTTTTCTTCTCAGCATTTTTCTTTTACTTACAATCCCCCTTCATGTAGCCGGTAGACATTTATGAACTGGATTGTCCGCCAGACTCTTGGTTGACCTTTGAATAAACTCTGAGTGCTTGTAACCTTGTACTCCCTTTTTGGTCTGTGGTTTACCACTCTATATCTTGGCAGTGTGAGGGACTTTATCTCCCCGTCAGCCACCCACATTGCTGTTAGATAAGTTCTACAACCAGGTTAATTTTATGCTTGGTGATTTTTTTTTTCTAGAATTAGGACTAAGAATGCAGTTGCCGTTTGAAACGCGTAAGCGTACTGGTCCTGTATCTTTATGTGCTGGGTGTATTTTTAATGTTTATACAATAAAGTCCTGAGATTTCTTCACAAAGTGCTGGATCCTAACTTTTTTTTGCTCACCTAAAATGTTAACCTGAGAGTTTCTAAAATAGCTTGAAGTGTATGAATGTTCCTGGCAGCGTTCCGGGGCATACACTTTCCATAATACCACATGAAGCAAATATTTCCTAAGGTGCACAGAGAGCATTGTTATTGAGCACATCTCCTTGCATCCTTTATAACATTGCACATTTTTTGTGATTACAATTCGTGGATATGATTTCATTGAAATATTAAGAGCCTGTATATTGTGGTCCCTAAGTGCAAGCGACATGTGAATAGCTTGTTTATTTTACGTTTTACTGTTCAAACAGAAATGAGAATAACAAGGCGGCAAAATGGAATACTTCCTGACACCCGGCAACAAAGACGTGGAATTCTAGGTGTCAGATGATTAAATGCAAGGAAGTTGATCCCTAGCACTGGGCTGACATCATAAATATAGTGGACGGATAAGTAAAGCTAAACATTGTTACCACCATGCTGACAGTATTTCAAGTGATTTACTGCTAAGCCTAGGATTTCCAATTATGGTTTCAGTGGCGTGGCAGCTCTGGAATATTGTCAGAGATTTCCCACCTTCTGACAGGTCACTGGATTGTTCCTATGTCACTGACGTTCTACTGTTGGCAGTGGCATAACAAGAAAGTGCATGAGTTGCAGGCACGTGTGGTGCTTGAGGGAGCGCTAGGTACCCTCTGCCATATAAGTGAACAGCCGAGCTGTGTAGAGGTGTCATGATAACTGCAGAATATTATAGTAATACTATACAGAGCTGGGTCAAGTCATGGCATGTGGTAATTGAAGGACCCTGGTATAGATTTTGCATAAAAGACCAAGATCTTCAAGCAGCTATAGGGGTTGCAGAGGTAGCAGTCGCACCTGGGCCCTATAGCCTGAAAGCCCTTTGTGACTTTCATATGCCCTAATAGGACAGCCTTTAAGTCTATGCTCATATTTTTTCGGAGTCTCCGTTTCAGATTCCATCAACAATGCATGCAGCACTCTTTTTATCCGTAAAATGATGGACACCATGGCGGAAAGTTGATGGACCCAAATAAAAAATGGGGTCCACCAGGCGCCATTGGTTTGCACCGTGTGATAGATCCAGCACTGCTGTTATTTCCATTCTCGTGTTCCTAAGTTTTAACGCAATTGTGACACACGCCATCATATTTTGGCTAGACATTTTTCTCAGCAGAAGGGACTACACAACTGATCCATTTTTTTGCATCTGGTTTCCAGTTCTTAATCGATTGACATAATGTAAGAAACAAAGTATACTTTTTATTCCTTCCTGTTATTTTTACATTATTGTCATTGAGCAATAGATTGAACAAGTGATGCTAAAATACATCAGATAACCAATCTTCTCAGCGCATCACAACATGTAGCAGAATAAGGGAAGTGTGAACTGAGCCTTAGTGAAACAAAATTTATTTATATATAATCTGAACACGAAGATTAATTCCACGAAAAAAATAAAATGACTATCTATATATAGTGAATTTTTGCTCTTAATGTTATCTATATAGATTTTATCCTTGTGCATCTTGTTAATAATACATGAAACGTCCGCTGTTTTATATTTACCAAGCCTATTGATCGTATTGAAATAGGACAGTTTAAGAACATTTGCATTAAATATTTAAGAGCTTATCTTCTTTGGTTCTTTTAGGGGATATAAGAATATATCTGATAAGAGGTTTGTCACTTCAATATTTACTTAAAGTAAGTGTTCACATTTTAACACCATGTCATTATGAGGTCCAAAATTCTGTGCTGATTCACTTGATAATATGTCTTTATAAAGTTCTGATCCTCTCATCTTCTCTGCTGCGGCTGCTGCAAGAAAAATGTAGTATTACAGAGTGACTCTCCTTTCAGGCTCATATAGGGGGGACCCCATCTGTGATGTCCATAAGCCCTAATAGGGAATATGGACAGGGATTGTTTTTATGAGACAAGTCCTATAAAGCTTCCACAGGCTTTTGTCATATATTTTTACTAAATTTCTGGGGGTCTATGATGTCTTGCAAGCAAACCTTTGAAGAAGAGAGAGTACTGAAGGACTGGTCAGACTATTATTAAAAAACATATATCTATCCCGATGAGCTTGACACGGCCCAGATCTTTGCACTTGATGGCACCTCACACTCAGCATTTGTGTACTCAGGAGACTGATCAGTACTGCACGCTGAATGGGACATATATCCTCCGGCAGGTACTTATATTTTTGATTTGTTCTTAGAAATAATTAATGTATCACATACCCATAAGGGGCCACATCTCTGAGTTAGCGCTGCGTCCTCTTCTAAGTTTTCCCTGCACAGTGGCCGACTGTGCAGGGAAGTGCAGCCGGCCCCATTTACTTGAATGATTAGAGCTGCAGTTCCTTGCATAGTGGGTGGCTGGGGCGCCGCTTTGCAGGAAAAAACAGTTAAGGGGACGCAGTTCTAAATCAGCCATGTGGCTTCTTCATTTCAAGCCACATAATAAAGCCCTTTGCTCGGCTGTTTCTGTAACTCCCATAGGATACAATGGAGAGTTTAGCGTTGCTACCACTCCATACATTCCCCGCCTGGATGCAGCGACTGCCTCATCTGGTGGGACTGGGTCGGGTGACCCCCATTATCGAGATAAGAGCATGGAGCCTGATTTAACAGACATTTATGCCACATCCCATAGATATACCATAAATGTCTAAAGTGGGAATAGCCCCTTTTAATCAGACTTTTATTATAAACATCTTGTTTTTTAAGGTTTCACACTGCCCGCGCTTAAAATAGGTTAGGACTTCCTGAATTCTGTAGCTCACTTTTTCTCAGGGACAGGAATTTTTTTAGGGGCAGGAAATTTCCTTCTTAGTCCTTCCATTATTGCAGTTGGCTGGTGCCTATATTAACTAGATGCCCCTACAGTGAGGAGTCTGTGGCTTACACATTGTACAGTATACATTTAAGTTTATATTTTATGGGAAATTCTATCTTTAGAGAAAAATAAAGACTGTAAGACCTTATGCACATGGCCGTATTACTGCACCATACAACCTGTGAGACTTCTATGGTGCTCTACTGTACTTCCATATGCCTCCAATTTATTACAGAGGCATGCAGAGTATTTTCCATACGAATCTGACAGAATAGAAATTGTGTCGTGCTCCATCAGACACCACATTATTGTGGTATTCCCTCTGGAAGCATTACTGGTGGAGAATATCTCCGACATGGGACTGAGCGACTATGAGTTGGCACAGCGCCATACATTTGCTTGTTTCTGGGTAAACAATGAAGAGGACACAGTGCTCCAGTGATTGCTTTATCCCCTTCATGCAGCTGATTGGCTGGGGTGCCGGGAGTAGGAGCCGTACTTAAAGATAGACCATCAAAATCCAAACTTCTTTAAATAAAATGTTACAGACAGGTGATTCTTTGGCATACTGGTATAATAACTTCTCCATTCTGGAAAATGGTGGGGATGTCAGCTCACAGATTTTAGAAAATAACTAAAGGAGGAATACCTCTTTAAAAAAATGTTTTGCTTGTATTTCTTTACACAAAAGGCGCTGCCAAAAGAATAATTTAGGTTCTGCTTTTTTTTTTTTTTTTTTTCTTGAGACAGGTATTTAGACATATTTTAGGAACCTATAGACAAGAAGGTTAAATATTAGTCAACCTGGCTCAATGGTAGCTCAGCCTGGTTCACGGGTAGCAGGATATACCGTAAGGGTCCTATTAGAAAGGCAGATATTCTTTCATGAACAAGAGACGAGTGATGATTTAGCAAATTGTTTGCATTCGAAAAATGGTCTATTACACATGACAATAATTGCTAATTTGCTGTTCAGTCCTTACTGCGATTGTTGCTAATTTCGATTACGCTATTGATTCCGTCAAAACGACGGAACCCTTGGACAACGGAGACAAATGGAAACCATTAGCATCGGATCCGTCACCATTGAAATCAATGGTGATGGAAACGGAAACCTTTGGTTTCCGTTTGTGTCAGTCAGGGTCCCGTTCTGACGGAAAGCTCAGACGGTACGTTGGAACAGGACCCTGGTGCAGATGTGAACGAAGCCTTACACTGTTCACTAACATCTCATAAACCGAAAATAGCTGATGTCACACGTTTGTCCTTGTAGTTGTGCTATAATATGTCTCACATTCCAAAAAATGTTAATGGTTTTCTGTTGTTCTACCTCTTGGGAAACCACTGGTCTGCATTGCTTTTGCCTTTAGCAAACAGAAAAAATAAATAGTACTCGGTATTAACATACACAGAAAACTATGGCCAAATGTCTCTAGTGTATATGACTAGACCTCTGGCAATTATCCCATCATATTATTTTCTGTGCAGCCTAACAATCTCCAAAACAAAATATGTTCTGTGTTTGCACTATTATTATAGAAATAAATAGTCTACTATGTAATAGTAAATAAGAAATTTTACTTAAATAGGACAATAGTATACAACAGGATATACTATAAAATGTGTATGTTAATCATGAAAAGATATGCAGCTTTCTAATATAATTTGTGATTCAGTTCCTCATTTCAGGATCTCTGCTTGCTGTCAGTAAATAAAAGCCTGTCACTTACACAATTGCATGGCTCATTATGAGATAGAAGTGATACATTTTAATAAGCCATTAAGCTGTGTCACAAGCACAAGATCCGAATGTGTTTTTATCCTCTATATATTAAAAACAACTTCGGCTTCGTTCACATCTGCGTTGGGGTCCCGTTCTGACGTTCCGTCGGAGGTTTCCGTCTGAACGGGACCCTGAGCAGACACAAACTGACACCGACTGAAACCAGAGGTTTCCATCACCATTGATTTCAATGGTGACGGATCCGGTGCCCATGGTTTCCGTTTGTGTCTGTTGTGCACCGGACCCGTCGTTTTGCCGGGAAGCAATAGCGTAGTCGACTACGCTATTGCTTCTCTATTGATTCTGGCAAAACGACGGGTCCGGTGCACAAAAGAGACAAAATGTTGAAATGCAAAGTATAGTAGAATATTGCATAACTTTTTATTATACAATTATTAAGCTTTATATATATAATGGTTAACATTATTTTGCAGCCCAGAGACTTGTCAATACTAATTCAGACTAGGGAAAAAACAGCATGTTTGTATATTCTCCATGTGTTTGTTTGTTTGTTTTGGTGCTCCAGGTTACAACCACACTCCAAAAATATACTGAAATGGAATGGCTTCATATGACATTGGCCTCTGTGTATATACATGCTTGAGATGGGACATTAGATTGTAAGTGCCATTGAGAACAGGGACTGGTGTGAGTTTGAAATATTTTAACACTATATAAACAACATGTACATTTGGTCAAAGTGCAGAACTGTGGATTAATCATTTAGAAAATAAAATCAGTAGATATGACGAACACATTGTAAGAAAATGTGCAGCTCATTCCAGATCAGGTTCTCTATCAGGTGTATTAAGTTCACATCTCTAACACTATACCATGGAGCCCAAAATACTATTTCATCTGCTGCTTTCCTTATGAAATTCTTGTTTTTCTGCAGTTTTGCAAGACAATTTCATTATGTTCATATTTAACCTTCATGTAAATGTTCCCACAGGCTCAATGGACATGCCCAAGATGCGCCTGCAATAACATACGGCACCTACCGTGGGTCTAGAAGAATCAGAAAGCTTCTAAAGAGACGTGCTGATGTCAATTCACCAATCCCAGAGAAAGAAGAGACCACTGAAACCAGTTCTGTTGTAGATGCAACCACAGAAAATTGTCTGATGCTGCATGAGGTGGTAAAAATGGAACCTGTCCCAGATAGAAATTGCCAGGATGAAATTCCTCCTTCAAAAATCCATATTAAAATGCAATCCAAACTTGAACCCCTTGACCAAAATGCAAGAGTTAACTTGAGTAATAATGAACATACAATACAAAAAGCAAAGAACTTAAAAGTCACAAATGATCTAGAAATAGAATCTACAGACGTGACAAAAGACTCAAACAGTGTAGAGGTCAATGCTGAGAATAGCTCAGGGATTGTAGAGGGACAACAACCAAAAATTGAGGATTATGTAACAAATGTGCCGCAACTAAATGCAAAAGAATCATCAGAAATTTTACAGGATCTACAACCAAACACTGGAGAAAGCTTAGAAGATTTACATCCTACCATTGGAGAAGGTTTAAATATTTTAGGAAATCCTGAACAAAATGTAGAGAACTCAGGGGTTCATTCCAAGCAAAGCACAATTTTAAGAACCTCAGAGCCAAATAATGAAGGACATTATACAGACGTTGAATCTAAGACAGTGGAAGTTTCAGATTCTGTTAGGTCTATTCAACCAAATTCCGATGAGGCCTCAAAGCAACCAGAAGATTTACATCCAGATTTCCAGGAGATTGTTAGTTTTCCAGAAATTCTTCAGACAAGTATTGATGAAGATTCAAGGACTGAAACAGACCCATTTCCAAAGATAGCAGATAACTTCAACAGTTTACTTAATACAAAAGAGCACATAGAAGATTTCCTCACAGAACAAGGACATGCAAATACTGACATTTCACATTCTGATAAATATGAGACATTTTCAGTTATGGATAATTCGCGATCAGGAGCCGATGATACATTAGTGAGATCAGAAGGATTAGAAGAAAATTCTGAAGAAAACACAAAGGTTCCAGTTGATTTGGGAAGCTGTGTAGCCACCAACATGCAGAATGACGTACAACAATCCCCTCTGGATGTTGAAGACAAACCATGTAAAGATCCCCCTGAGAATTCGCCCCAAACTCCACACAATAGATCAGAAAATTCAAGTGACAAAAATGGCGAAGACTTCAACGCAACAATTTCTGATTACTTGAAACGAGAAGTAGAAAGAAGCTCAAATACACAGTTGGTTCCAAGCAATACAGTAGATATAGAAACAGATAATTTTAGAGATTCAACAATAGGCAAACAAATCCAATTGTATGGAAATGAATACCTAAAACAACCAAACTGGGAGTTGAACAGTACAGTAAAATCTCTATCAGAATACATCCCAAATTTAGATCTACAACTGAACGAGACTTCCAGAACTTCTGAAGATGTGAAACAAATTGAAAATAAAGAACATATACAGAAAAATGCTAACATTGTTGCAGAAAATCCAGAAAAAGATGAACAATTGCTGCAGCCAAATACCAAAGTAACTTTCCAATTGAAGGAAAGTCCAGATGAATTCCCATCAGGGATAATTTCAAAGGTGATAGAAAACCAGAAACCAAATCTACACATAGTATCAAATGTATCACATGGTATACAACCAGAAGTAGAAGAACCATCAAAGGTCGATTTATGTCTAGAGACAAATTCCGAGGTTCATGATCCTGACATTACTGATGATAGTTTAGTCCACACGGTATCACAATTGTATGACTTTTTGTGTGACGAGGCAATAACAGAGACCAGCCATAGTAATAGTTTGGCCGATGAGGACAATATTCTCGTTGACAAACATGATGTGGCTGTAAAGGAATTTTACATAAAACCTGCTATTATTAATGAAAATCCTGATAATGTGGTTGGATTAGAAAGCTGTTTGAATGATCATTCATCCTTTAATAAAAACCTTGAAACAGGAACAGCCAGGAATATTTCATTTGACAATGGCATTGAGTGTCGCTCACCATCTCCACCCTCAATATCGGACTCTCCATCATATGCTGATTGCATTGATGTTCAATTTGACAGTCCAAATGATTCAGGCATTGTGTCATCACAAGCTTATACACCAGATGAACACATCCCATTTCAGACCTTTCCTTCTGAAACACACTTTAAAAATGCTCCTTCTCTCTTTGAACTTGACCAAAAGAGTAAAGATGCTTCAGAAACAAAGCCTGACACTAGTGTCAATCTACAAACTGTGCCAGCATTGCAAAATAAGGAACCAATGATCCACATAGAAAATGTATCTAAAGGAAAGCATGAATCTGTTATAGATAGATGTGCATCGAACTCGGGTAGTGATGTTTCCATAGAAATTTCTACACCAGATAAACTCGTCCACTTGAATTCAGATGTTTATGTTGCTAAGGTGTCAGTAAAAACAGTGAACATTGAAGAAGTCAAAATATCACCCCATGGTTTGCGTTCAGATATCATATCTGTAGCTAAACTCGAAAGTCCAAATTTTGAGAAAGAAATCATATGTATACCTAACTTGTCACCTGCAGACGCAGAACATACATTCCAGGTTTTCCATTGTGCTGAAGACGATAAAGACTTTACAAACATAGAGCTACCCAATGATAGAGAGGAAAATCTAACCGTAAATAATTGTGAAGAACAACTGAAAAACTGTTACTTAGAAACTGAGGAGTTGACTTTATCAAATAAGTACAATGATGTGTCTATGAAAATTGTTAACGCTTTGCCTGATAACCAAATAAGTGACTGTATTCCACAATATACATGTATTGAAAAAGAATCACCAAAAATATCAGATAAATCACCAGAAGTGTTAATAGAAAATTTCAAAAATAACAATATAAATGTCTGCACTAGTGACAACATCATAAATGTTGACCTCCAGGCACATAAATCTGAAAGGGAATTGTCAAATGAGGCCTTGATGTCTAGTGATTCATTGAGGGAACTAAGACTTGGTGAATCACTTTCAGAATTAAATCCAGATTCAAAAATGAATCATAAAGAAAACTTGAGTGTTTTACTGTTTAATTCAACATTACTCCATGATGCTACTGAAGCAAAGGAAATAATTTCGTCATGTTCTGCAACTGAAAAAATTATCCTTCCAAGCAAAGACCATTCAGAGTCATCTAATAAGTTGTTCGAGCAAAAGTCCAATGAGAATATTTTCAGTGTGTTGCATTCTGCCATGGATGAACTTCAATACATCAACCAAAGTTGTATTAATAAAATATCTGTCAAAAAGAACACCCTAACAGATATAAAAATTGTGATAGAAAATCTAAGTGGGAACCATAAAGATCTTTGCTTAAAGGACCATCCTACAGACGTCTTATATAAGTGCCCGGACAAAACTTCAGACCATATACTCATTGAAGACACAGATCTGATTATGTCCATGGCAGTAGGAATAGTAAATGATGTTATATCTTCTTCTAAACAGCTTGTGGTTTCCAATATAATTCCGAATGGCTTAAGTAAGGACATTACCAAAAATGAGACCACTCAGCAAAAAACAACAAACGATTTAAATGGTTTATGTATGGACAACCTAAATGGCCCAGTTGAGGACGCAACAAACTCAAACCATATTGGTTCTTCATTGGGCTATGACAATGTAGTCCCTCTTCCTTCTTGTGAAATAAATTCTAATGTTCTTCAAGTTGGAACTGAAGTATCCCAGACTGCTGAGCCTAGGCAAGTCACTGGACCCAGTTCTTTAAATGAGTTGGGTTCAAGAGTTACAGTAGAAATGAGTGGAAAAGCTGTAGATAGAACAATGGAATGCAATGTTTTAACAAAGATAGAAGACAAAGAACATCTCTGCTTTTCTGGTAGCTCCATTAAAGCAGATACATACAACCAAATAAATGAAAATTATGCCAATGAAGATCTTGTGCCTGATGACCTGTATTATGACGGGCAAATAGAATCTACATCTCTCAGGACTGAAGGTTCAATGGATGAACTTATTTATGATAATAATATATGTGAAGAAAGCGGCAACAGTTCAGAATTCTCTGACCTCTTACAGTTTTCAGTATATAATAGTCGTTATGTTGAAGTAAGTGGAAGTGATGATGAATCAACAGATGAGGAAAATGATAGTGGTAGTGAACAGGCCGCTGGCAATGATTCATTTCTCACTGTGCAGTCAAGACGTGTCAGGATGTATCCTTTTGCTCTGTCACCGATATATGAAGATGATAGTGCTTGTGAGGACACCTTGTCTAACAGCAGTTCTCCAAGATATAATGAGGGATCAACGGCAAGTAACAGTAGTCATGACCACACATCAATCTTATCTCTGTTGCAGTCAGTGTCGGATCGCTTGAAAGAGGCTGACTTGGAAGAGACATCTTGTGAAGAAAGACTTCTATCTCTGAGTAATGACATTTCTGTTAATGACAGGTTCAATAAGGAGGGATCAGAGGAACTAGAGGACATCATCTCACCTTCTAAGACAAGCCTTGATGCACCTTCACCACCAGACCAGCAAGCATCCGTAGGGAAAAGATCTGGTTTGTTCATAACTAAATCCTGTTCAGAAAACAAACCAAATCCAGTTTTGGGCCGTCAATCTTTTCTTCTCAATTTGACTTCACACTCTGACATTTATGGGGCAAAATATAGCGTTGAAAGCAGTTTTGTTCCATCTTCGAGTATTAAAACATCTGTGTCACCAACATCTGAATCAAATCCAAATCAAAGTACGGATCTTTCTCCAAGTACAGCTGCTGTCCATTCACTTTCATCAGACCCAGCACTGCCCATTCAAAGCTTCGCTGCAGATCACAAGCCACGGTCGTCTCCTAAAAGTGTTTATTATCAGTATTTCCATTCTGCTCAAAACTATCTATCCAATACAGAGAATAATGAAAGCCATGCTCAGGAGAAACTGGAAGAACAGAAGAAAACTGGAGAACTTGATATGGTAAGAAATGGTCTGCTTATGTCTGTAATATATACACTATATATGGACTGTAACATTTGTATTAAGGTAATATGATGTATCTGTAAGCAAAAAATAAAAATCAAATTATATATATATATATATATATATATATACATATATATATTTGTATATATATATATATATATATATATATATAGATATGTATATATATTTGTATATATATATATATATATATATATATATATATATATATATATATATATATATATATATATATATATATATACATTACTCCATTTGTTTTCCATGTCTCAGGGCTGCACCAAGAGCAACATGGATTACTCTAAGCTTCGTAATGTAAAGAAAAATAAAAGTTATGGTGTGCTTTTGTTTTCATTCAGGTATACCAAATAATGGATAATAAAATCTGCTGAATTGGCTCGTGAAATGTAGTCTTAGGCTAAAGGAAAAACGGCTGTAAGATACGGAGCTGTTTTCAAAGGAAAACAGCCTCTGATTTTCAGACGTTTTTAAAGCAAAACGTTTTTTTGATGCGTTTTTTTGGAGCTGTTTTTCTAAAACAAACGGCTTCAAAAAAACGTCTCATAAAGCCACATGCACTTTTTATGGGACTTTTTTTACACGCTGTTTTTTTTTCTTCATACACACACATCACATACACATACATAACTTACCTGCTCCTGCCGCTCCCTCCGCTCCTAGTTCTTGCATCTGAACATATGGCCGGAAGCCGCGACCGGAAGTCGTCATCTTACTGTCTGCCCGCGGCTTCCGGTCCACATGAAAATGGATGTCGCTCTGCCGAAGACCTTCCGTTTGGACTGTGTGGGAACGGCGCAGGCGTCGTTCCCACACAGATGGCGTATGCTATAGTGAATGGAACGGCTCCCGTTCGCATTCTCTATGGGGATGCATGTGCCGTATTCCATCTCTGTATGTGTTGTTAATCGACACATGCAGAGATGAAAAAAAAAATGGCAGCCCTCATAGAGCAGTAAAAGAAAGAAAAAAGAAAAAAGTACAACACAAAAAGACAAATAAATAAAATTTATTTTAATGACATACTAAAAGCAATAACATATAAAAAAATAATTTTTTGTGACACCTTCCCTTTAAGGTGGTCATAGAGGAGAACTGTTGGCCAAACGAATGCCAAATGTTCATGTTATTTTAATAGAGCTGCCAGAAATTGGCCAGAGAAAATAGGTAATGACTGTACTGTTACAACCTCCCATGGGGGTTCAGGCCATATATGATTATATGGATATAAAAAAAATTTTTAAAAACCTTTGCAAAAGCTTCCTTTCTTAAGCTGAGCATACATTTGAGATTAAAGTTGTCTGAACTCACAGCAGGATCGGTCGACGATTTAAATATATATAGAGACAGCTTCATGGTTCACCAACAGCACTTGTCAGGGGAAGTATTGAGCATTCGAGATTTCAACTCGCCCGATCGTTCATTCCCCTGAGAGATAAGCCACTGCCAGAGTTGTCTTGAAGTGGCTTCTTCCCCTCTCACCATTCAAAGGAACACAGCCGAGTGTGCGTGTTCATGGGGGTATCTGACAACTATCTAGTGTGTATGCCCGGCTCTAGTCCCCCTTCTGACACCATGATACTTCCAGGTAAGTGTTCTCCTTCTCCGGTACAGCAAAGAAATTGCAATGAGGCACCGACCACAGAGCATCATCATCCTACATTTTGAAAACAAGAAATAGGAAAGAGTTAAATTTTTTTTTTTATTTAGTTCAGGGGGAAAAGGAATAATTTGCAGTAGACTTTTTTAAAGTTCTTGACTAAAAATTCCCATTTCTACATCCAAGAACTAACAGATTTATACTGAATAGTCTGGTAAACATTTTTTTTTTTCCTTTGTGATTTCAGAATCCAGCTGATTCAGACGTTTTAAAGTTCAATCCAAGGCCAGGAAAGGTTTGTTTTGCATTGTTTTATATTCATTATTAAACTTTCCTGTTACTGACGCTAACGGAATTTGAAGTGTATCATTTTTATAGGTTTTGATATTCTGTGCTATTTAATAATATATTACAGCTCCAAATTGCCTTTGTTTTTTTTACAGTGATAACGTTAAATGATACAATTCTGGCAGCCTGCAGCCACTACTATAGGAAGGTTACTGAAGACAGATTTATACATCTCCAATTAAACTCAATAAAAAATAGTGACGTCCTAAGCTCCTCCTAGCGGCAGCTGCAGACGAACAGAACATTATATTCTAACACTTCATGCACAAGACCGCAATTTTGTGGCCGTATACTATCCCCAATTGCGGAGCCACAAATCCGGATAGTATAGAATCCATGGTTTCCTATGGGCCAATGCACACGACCATGGTTTCCACGGCCTGTGCATTGGCCCGAGCTCGGACACCAAAAAAAATAGGACATGTCGTTATATGGTCCGGGCTCATTGAAATCAATGCACATCTTCTGTGTACATGGTCCGTGATTGCAGACAGCCCACGGATGACACTCTACGGCCTGTCTGTGCCGTAATCACGGACCATAGACACAACCACGGCCGTGTGCAGGAGGCCTAACTGTGTGGTTGTGTGTAGGGAAGCAAGAGATGTAGAATTCTGTAACAGAAAAACTGCTTTGTACCCTATGAAAATATATTGTGATATTATTATGATATGTTTTGTCATTTAACACTAACATTTGACATTAGTTTCAAAGGCTGTTTCAAAGAACTGAAAGTTTTTTAGTTAAATACATAGGTACATCTTGCGTTGGTTGACTCCTGGGATTTGAGTTTCTTATACTAGTAAAGATGACATTGTACTTTTGTTAAGTTGTTTTAGTCATTTATTGATATGATATGTTCCTATCTGGTCCCCAGAAATTAGGGATTGTTCCTGGATCTTTACCAGACTTGCAATTAACAATTAGTTATGCAGCGATACAAGGGGGAGGGGCGTTGCACTTACTGCATTACTAGATATAGTTGCTTCACCTTGATTCTACCAAATACAGAATTAGGCCTCATGTACATGGTGTTGTCATGTGCATGAAACCTAAACGACAGCAGCCGGAGTCACTAAGGTTTCTCCATACATCACCATATTTTCTCCTAGAAGAAATGGTGCATTTAATGGAACATGCAATACAGAGATATATGGAGGCACAGTATGGGTCCATACGGCACACACATATTGTTGAAGGTCTGAGTGCTGAGACCCCCACCGATGGCAAAAGCAGGGGAAGAATCGATGATTTGAGCTTTGTGCCTCTTCAGCACCCATCAATTATATCTGATTCTCCTTGGATATGCAAAGGAAAGATATTGACAGGTTTTATTTTGATATATAGGAATATTCCATAAAGAATAGTTTCCAAGCAGGAACCCAATACATTACAATACTATCCGTTTTAATGTAATGGTTTCTACAATTGGCTCCACTGTTCTCATTTGTGCTCCTTTTATATATAATTCCCACTATTTTTCTATAATATCATGTAAAATGAATTTGCACGCCATCCGCAGGGTAGATAGCCTGGTGCAAAGAGTTATTACCCACGCATTACTGTGACTGACAGATGGACCCTGCGGGCACAATAGTTTGTATTGCCCATTAGTATAAGTAGAGCAGACTAATACATCACGGCAGCTGAAGTGTCCTCATTTACCTAATCTTACATTATTGATTGACTTTTTCTTTAGAATTTGCCTTTAACTAATTTAAAAGCTGATTGTTTCCTTACTGGCACATTGCATACTAATGGACCCTTTCAATGTCATGGGCGCTAAAGGTTCATTACAAAACACCAACATAATTAACTTGTTCTGTTAAACACTCATCATCAACAAATTACTTTGCAAAACAAGCGAAGCTCATCTAAAGGTTCAAGAAGTCGCCTCTGTGATCTTAACGCAACATGCCAAATTAACATTTTATTAGTAAACTACAAAGGAGCCGCACTAATGTGCCACTGGCTGCTAATAAATAATCCTAATTGATTCCAGACTGATTTATCTGTTTCCAGAATACAAGGAAGGGATGGAAAGAGGATCTGTGATGTTTCTAAGTGAATTCCTAAATTATTTTAACAAGGAAGCCGCCTCGTTAATTCATGTCATGGTTGAGAATGTGTCTTAAAGAGGCTCTGTCACCAGATTTTGCAACCCCTATCTGCTATTGCAGCAGATAGGTGCTGCAATGTAGATTACAGTAACGTTTTTATTTTTAAAAAACGAGCATTTTTGGCCAAGTTATGACCATTTTTGTATTTATGCAAATGAGGCTTGCAAAAGTCCAACTGGGCGTGTTTAAAGTAAAAGTCCAAGCGGGCGTGTATTATGTGCGTACATCGGGGCGTTTTTACTACTTTTACTAGCTGGGCGTTCTGACGAGAAGTATCATCCACTTCTCTTCAGAACGCCCAGCTTCTGGCAGTGCAGACACAGCCGTGTTCTCGAGAGATCACGCTGTGACGTCACTCACAGGTCCTGCATCGTGTCGGACGAGCGAGGACACATCGGCACCAGAGGCTACAGTTGATTCTGCAGCAGCATCAGCGTTTGCAGGTAAGTAGCTATATCGACTTACCTGCAAACGCTGATGCTGCTGCAGAATCAACTGTAGCCTATGGTGCCGACACGATGCAGGACCTGGGGCAGGAAGTGAGTGACATCACAGCGTGATCTCTCGAGAACACGCTGTATCTGCACTGCCAGAAGCTGGGTGTTCTGAAGAGAAGTGGATGATACTTCTCGTCAGAACGCCCAGCTAGTAAAAGTAGTAAAAACGCCCCGATGTACGCACCTAATACACGCCCACTTGGACTTTTACTTTAAACACGCCCACTTGGACTTTTGCAAGCCTCATTTGCATAAATACAAAAATGGTCATAACTTGGCCAAAAATGCTCTTTTTTAAAAAATAAAAACGTTACTGTAATCTACATTGCAGCGCCGATCTGCTGCAATAGCAGATAGGGGTTGCAAAATCTGGTGACAGAGCCTCTTTAAATGCAGTTCTATAGAACTACATGCCCAAAAGTTTGTGTACACCTGTACAGTACGTCACATGTCCTTGTGGTACATTTCAGTCCAAAACCATGGGCATTCACATAAAGTTATCTTTTTTTTTTTTTTTATTGTTTTTGAATCATTCACAGCTATGACAAGGAAAGGGGCAGGTGTTTTAAACTCAAAACCAAAGGGCCCTTCTGTGCTTTATTTCCAAATTAGAGCAAGCTTTTATATCAATATTCCAACACCCAGACCCAACATTAGGCTCTATTCACATGGAAAGCTATACGACCCCATTGACCCGACATAACCCAAAATCATCTGCTGTTATATATCATAATAAATTCTATATGAAATGCTACCACTGGGGTGGATCAGTCTCGATGATCAAAGCTAGTCCAAAAAAAGCAAGAACGGTAACATCGTCCCGACTCCAATATGCAGTTTCAAAGGACTTATTCGCCACATGTGCAGATCTGGCCATAAACATTAGATAAATGTTGACTGAACCCGCCAATTTCACCAAGATTGGACAATGATCTAATATGTACATGTATATGGAAAGTTGACAGTCCCCGAAGGCAAACGCTATCTCATGGGTATGGCCTGGTTGCCCACTAGAAACTTTTTCTTTACATGTCCCTTCTGCTAAGATCTTCGATATCATTAATCCCACTTAATTTTGAGTAAACTATGCTATACAATAATTAAATTATTTCATAAAATGTGAGCCAAAAAGTCTTGTGCTAGTCTAATTTTCCTCTTGTCCTGCTTAAAGGACATCCGAAATAAAAATACCAGAAACTCAGGAACCCCCTCCAATATTTCTTTCAGTTAAAGCGACCCTTCGATCCCGCGACAACATTTTAGATACGGCGAGGTATATGGAGTAATATTACCTGGTTCCCCCCCAGTTGCACCTCTTTGCCCTGGATCCGCCTTTTTGGGGTCCCTTTTATGTGTCCCAACATGGCTGCAACGCTTCTTAGTCTACGAGTCTGAGACACCCCCACTGTTCTAGGATAGGCCAGAGCTACTCACGTGGTCAGTTCTTGCCAATCCGAGAACAAAGGGAGTGTCTTAGATTCAGTCTGTGAAGCACTGCTGCCATTTTGGGACAACACAGAGGGGACCCTAAAGTTGTGGATCCACGGCAGAGGGGCACAACTGCAGGGCACCAGGTAATATTACTTCAGAAACCCTATCACATTTATAATTTTGTCCTGGGACCGGAGGGTTGCTTTCAAGGGATATAGCTCTGAAGAGATGTATGAAGAATCATGCTGACTCTAATTCCAGTAATTAAAGTGGTTTTCCACTACCGGACAACTGATGCCCTATCCACCGGATAGGTCATCAGTATATGATCGTGGGTTCCGGCACCCAAACCCCGCATCCAACAGCTGCCCTGGCTGCCTCCGGGGATTGGACGTCCATCCCGGAAGCAGTTGGCTCCGGTCACAGAATAGCGGCCGAGTTGCAGTACTGCAGCTCTGCTCCTATTCAAGTGAATAGGAGCAGAGCAGCAGTTCTGCAGCCCGGCTGCTATGCAATGTACGGAGCAAACTGCTTCCGACTCCGTACACTACTTAGTGTGCAATGACATCCGGTACCCGCAGGCAGCCGGAGCAGCTTATCGGTGCATGGTCCGGGTGACGGACACGCACCGATCATATACCGATGACCTATCCGGTGGATAGGTCATCAGTTGTCCGGTAGTGGAAAACCCCTTTAATGATGCCCTTTAGGAGATATGTAATTTGAAATTTTCTTGGAAACCTTGGTTTGAGTGTCGAGTATGATGATGGATCAGGAAAAATAGCTACTTGACTAAGCCTAAGCACCAGAGACATGTGTCTTAGCACAACTGGTTTTTGCTTGAGAAATAATACATCATACTCTTTTTTTTTTTAAATATATGAATCCATTAACCTTTTTCTTGCAAAATTCCACTGGTCATAGTCAGATAAGGTGAAACTGAATTTAGTAGTGTAAATCTGAACATAAATGGCCAATTATGTGTATAAAGTTATATAGTTGAGGATGGCCCCTGCCGACACTAAAAACTACTTAGAAAGACTAAGATCTAAATTTATCATCAAAAGAGGATAGACCACCATGACAGACTTCTTTAAAATGTGGCATGTATTTGCTTAATGGAAACAAACCAGCACCTATGGAACAGCCCCTCTTGACTTTCATTCAGGGCGCTGTAGAGAAACCCTCATTTAAAGAAGTCTATTACTTAAGAAAATATGTGCGTGTTTAATGCATTAAGAAATGACTGCATTTTTTAATGTTGAAAATATAAGAAAGTTTTGCTGCTAAAATAAATACCATGTGTCAAATAATGATCTGTTCTTAACTAAATGCAGGTGATCCTTACCGACATAATAGATCAAGGGAATAAGATTGAGCTTAAAACTGACATTTTGGATGCAACATCTTGGGTGTTTCCTAATGGAGTAAACATTCGGGTCATCAGAGGATGGTAAGAAAAACATAATGTTATATTATTATTTTTAGTATTATTATTGTTCCATTTATTAATATCACTCCTATGTTCAAAGGGACCAGCTTAAAAAAAAATAATGCCATAGGCTTCACTAAAAGTTATGTAATAAAAAAATAATTCTCCAGTTCAGGGACCTGTTCCCGCAACCTCTTCATCCCCTAAAGTTCAGACCCTGTAAAGCCTGTATTCCAGAGATTCATACACAATTTTGCAGACTTCAGAGCGGAAATCTTCTAGAATTCCTTGTTTGGACAATTTCTATACAGAACATTCTCTGGTGATTTGAATTCTGGGATGTATAATCTTTATGGCAGGGACTAATCTGATGTAGGAAAAAACAACCTGCCCCACAGCATTACGTAGCTTGGTCGGATGTTGTCTGTTTCCAATAGTAACCAGCAAAACTGTGAATTAACTCTGAACTATCTATGTATCTTATATAGATACACACACACACACACACACACAACTGCACTTTAAAAAAATAAAAAAGTATAAACCCTGTAATAAATGGGAATCTGTTACCTATAACCTGTTTGCATTAGGTTATATAATCTCTTACTGCGGTAGCCATACACATTAGCAAGGTAATATAAGACTATTATGCAGCATATTAGGGCTGGGTGATTAATCAAATTAAGTCGATTTATGTTTTTTAACACAATCATTGAATTTATTCTGTAGTGGCTCAGTCGCGCTACTGAAGGAAGAAGCTCTACCCCGCTGCCTCACCACTGCCTGGTCTGCCCCGTCCTGTCTCTGCTTCCCCATGGAACAGCAGTACCGCGGGGAAGCAGAGACTCCTCAGATATAGCCACACACCCCCTTCTTATACTAGGAGCTGAATCCCCAGCCAAAGCGTCGGCAACCTCTGACCGGGGATTCAGCTCCTAGTGGCAGCTACAGCGGCGCGATCTACAAGGAAAGGGGTGGGGTGCGATGTCACTATTTGTGGGCACTGTGGAAATATATGTGGGCAGTGTGGCACTAGGTGGGCACTCATTACATGTGGGCTGTGGCACTGTCATTACATGTGGGCACTGGCATTGTCATTACATGGACACTGTGGCACTTATGTGTGCACTGTCATTACATGTGGGCGCTGTGGCACTGATATGGGCACTGTGGCACTATGCCACTATATGTGGGCACTGTGGCACTATATGTGGGCTCTAGAAATATATGTGGGCAGTGTGGCACTATGTGGGCACTATACAGGGACATTGCGGCACTGCATGTTGGCACTGTGGCACTATATGTGGGCACTGTGGAAATATATGTGGGCAGTGTGGTAATATGTGGGCACTGTCATTAGATGTGTGCTTTGTGGCACTGTCATTACATGTGGGCAGTGGCACGGTCATTACATGTGGGCTCTGTGGCACTGTCATTACATGTGGGCACTGGCACTGTCGTTACATGTGGGTATTGTCGCACTGATGTGTGCGCTGTCATTACATGTGGGCGCTCTGGCACTGATGTGGGCACTGTGGCACTGCATGTGGGTACTGTATGTGGGCACTGTGGCACTATGCCACTATATGTGGGCACCTTGGCACTATATGTGGGCAGTGTGGCACTATGTGGGCACTATCTACAGGGACATTGTGCCACTATCTACATGTGGGAACTATGTGGGCACTATCTACAGGGACATTGCGGCACTATCTACGTGGGCACCGTGGTGTTTTCAGGAATGTTTGGACAAAAAAAAACCTGACAAATGAAATCCATTTTTATTTTTTATTTTTTTATTTTTAACGGGCATGAAAAAAAGATGGCAAATGGATGAAAATCTGAAAAACACTGATGCAAAACGGACATGAAAAACTGACAAATGATCCGTTTTTAATTGCCATCTTTTTTCACTGTAATGGGCCTAAATTACTATGATGCCAGGGATCACATGTACCGTGGTCGGGCTGGCGGCTGACACACGGACGGCTTTTCACGGTCCAATCACAGTCGTGTGAATCGGGCCTTAATGTCATTTATTTAACACCCCACCGTGGGGCCGGTACTGACAGGGTCCTGCTCACACTTCAGACACTATAATGTAATCTCGTCCCAGAGTGCCCGCTCGGCGCTATGTGCCTGGCCCTGCTGCAATTTACACTGCTCTCACTGCAATGTCGGAGACCGGCTGAGGTGGTGACGGGCAGGGGGGAATGTTCGTGCAGGCAGCGCATCATTGAATATAGATTCTGTTAACCTGTTCCCTGCCGGGGAACACAGAATTTATAATCAATTATATAGACATTTTTCCAATTGTATTTCTGATAAAGTATTTGTAGAGGTTAAAAGTTGTGAAGTTACTTACAATTATTAGACTATGTTCACACTGAGTTTTTTGCAGGCAGAATTTCTGCCTCAAATTTCTGTTTGGAAGTTTGAGGCAGATTTTCCTCTCCCTGCACGCCGAATTTCGCTGCGTTTTTCGCGGCCATTGAGCGCATAAAACGCAGTGAAATACGCTTTCTCTGCCTCCCATTGAAGTCAATGGGAGGTCAGAGGCGTAAACGCCTGAGGATAGGGCATGTCCCTTCTTTCTCCCGCGAGGCGGTTTTACCGCTCGCGGGAGAAAACCGTCCCCGCCTCCCATTGAAATCAATGGAAGCCATTTTCAAGCCGTTTTTGACGAGTTTTGCGGCGCGGTTTCCGCGTCAAAAATCTCGTCAGAAAGCTCCGTGTGAACATAGCCTTATAGCAATACATGTTCAAAAGTTATTTATATAAAGAAAATTTATTAAACTATCTCTTGGTATTACTGATAAATAAACAGAAAAAAAATAAGAAAATCGAGATTCAAATTGAAAATCGCACAAAGATTTTATTTTATGGCAAAATCGCCCAGCCCCGCAGCATATTAATGCGTTAAATAGATACTTATAAGAATTATGTCGTGAACAGCATTGTCATATTTAGCATAATTTGTTACCATGGTAACAAAATGATTTTGAAAATGTGAAGTTCAAAGCTAAAGCCGATATTGTGCCTGTTGAAGAATGAAGGCTTCCCGTTTGCAGATACCTAGTGCAATAAGTGGTTGTCATGTGTGAAATATTTGACAGTCTCCTTTGAGATGCTTCTTACTGCACTTAATAAGGGTGTTAAACATTAGTATTTATAGCCCGGCTTTTGGTTACTACTTCATCTTTTTCTAATATCGTCTGGAATGTGTTTATTACATGCAAGTATTTTAGGGAATTTATGACTTCGCTTTCGAGAGGAAATTGCTTATGTTCAGTTCTGGCTCTGTTTACAAAAGAGAGAAAAATAACAGCTTAGGAAATAAAGAGAGAAACAGCAATATATACAAAGACGACCGTCCTTGTGTACGAAGAAAATACAAATATGGGTTGTAAATTTAGGCCAGTGTAAACTACTAGAGTAATCCAGGAAATATATTGTTATAGATTATATATTGTCATTCTTCTTTTAATTTATTTATAATATTTAATTCACTTTGTCAATTCTGTAATATACAGCGCCACCACAGGCTAGAAGATGTAGTACACCCACATTAATATCGTTCAGTTATGGCACAAAGTGATAGTTTTGTAATGGTAAACTCTTAGCAATAGTTTATGTACGGAAGAGGCAACCCATGGGGTTGCTGGGCTGATGTAATAGCAGGGCCCCAGCCCAAGTTATCCCTACAATGAAACATCTGAAATGGTCTCTTCTAGGCCAAGTAGAAGACCTACCCAGAACACTGCGATTGGAATAATACTAAGATTTCAGTGGTTGGAATAACACTTTAAATAAACTTAAATAGTCACTAACTTTTCAACAAACTTTGCATAAATCAGTAGTACAAGCAAATATAAGAAACTTTGTAATCTATCTTATTAAAGAAAAATGCCTATTTCTCCACTTATCAGGCTCCTTTACTCAGTCACTCCTAATTACTCACACTAAATTTATTGCTAAATCTGTCTCCTCGAGACAAGCAGGAGTATCAGTTCACTGAGATCAGGTTGCATCTGCCGATAAAAGTCTATGGATGGGGAGCAGGAGCAGAGAGAGAGAGAGAGAGAGAGAAGCAGAGATACACACAGAGACACTGCTGCAGCTTCTACTAAGTGTTCTATCTCACCCTAGTTCTGGATCCACAGCTACCCTGCTCATTACTGCTGTATAATGTGCTCCATGCTGCACAGCTTTTATATATATGTTTGATAGTGATAGGAGAGCAGGATTCTCCCCTTCTATGTTTGCAGTGTATAGAAGACATGATAGCAGTTAGGCTCCATCCACTAACTCAGAGACAACTGAGAATAAGGCTGGGTTCACACGACCTATTGTCAGACGTAAACGAGGCGTATTATGCCTCGTTTTACGTCTGAAAATAGGGCTGCAATACGTCGGCAAACATCTGCCCATTCATTTGAATGGGTTTGCCGACGTACTGTGCAGACAACCTGTACTTTACGCGTCGTCGTTTGACAGCTGTCAAACGACGACGCGTAAATGGACTGCCTCGGCAAAGAAGTGCAGGGCACTTCTTTGCCACGTAATTTGAGCTGTTCTTCATTGAACTCAAAGAAGCACAGCTCAAGATTTATGAGCGTCTCAGACGCCTCGTAAATTACGAGGAGGAGCATTTACATGTGAAACGAGGCAGCTGTAAACAGTCTGTCTTTTCACACGTAAATGCCTCTCATCGTGTGAACATACCCTAAGAGACACAGCCTGCAGGGGGGGGAAACTGATAAAAAAAAATGCCAAAAATAAGTCATATAACGGCCAGAAATAGCGATATTCCTCACGTACACACATATGACAGCTTATTCTGAAAAGTCACCTTAAATATTTGGTACGCTATAATAAAGACGGGAGCATTTAGTCAAAGTGGTTGGAATTTTGGAAAAGCTCAACTTGATGTAAGGTTTACCCCTGACCAACTGATCTGAGATTACTTGTTGTCAGGCAGAGGGTTGTACCTAAAGGGACAGCTGCTGTGTTATAGCACCTGTGCAGGTGAAATGAAGAACTAGACAGTACCCATCAAAATCAGTGTATGTGCAATGATTTTATTGGGCACTGGTGACCCTACAGAGCCAAGAGCAGCACTCTATGCACCTCTTGTCTTTAGCTAGTAGATGGGGTGATAATCAGGGGATCCCCCTTTATCAGTTTAACATGTCTTCATAGGGCATCAGAGAAGTGGTCATCTAAACCAGAGAAATCCAGCAAAGTTCCTCGCCGTGTACTTACCTTGGGCCAGTATCCTCCTGTCCCATGCTGCTTCTCTCATTCTGCCTCAGTCGCTCCAGCCGCTAACACGCTCTATTGGGTCCTTGTATTCTTAAAGGCTCAGCGCGCCAATTTTTTAAATCCACCACCTAACCCTCTATAAAATGCCTGCTACTGTCCGCTGCCAGAGCAATTTGGTTCCTAGTGTTCCACTGTGTTCCTAGTTCTCTTGCAGTCTTGTTTTCTGAATTCCTGTGTACCGACCTTTTACCAGTTATTGACCATCCGGGCCTGCCTCCTGCCCTGACCTCCAGCTACCTTTACCATGACGAACCTCTGCCACCTGCCCATACCTATTGCTAAATTTATCGTGTCGAACCTCTGCCGCTTGCCCTGACTTATTGCTACATTTACAAATCTGCTTTTACCAATGTCAGCTGTCACCAAGGGAGACTACTTCAGGGGTAGCGACCTGGAGTTCCCTGCAGTGAAGTCCACATCCCTGTACAGGGATATAGGGTGCAAACCAGGGGTTTCCTTAGCATCCGCTGCCGGAGTAGCCCCAAGTCAAATCCTTTGGTGCAAGGAGGGTCCACACAGACCCCTGCTGGCCTACTGCAGTCCAATCCTCAGGCTGTCGTTAGAGTTATGCTATGGTTTTTTCATGTAGTTTTTCATCTAGTTGATGATGTGAAATAAGTTTTTTTTTCTAGCAGATTCCAAGTATTTACACATTTTCCCGGGCAATTTGGTTACTGTTATTCTTATTTTATCTATTCTTATCTGGGAAGTCCCAGGAAAATTTGTAATGGTCATCCAAGAAGGTTGAACTACTAGTGTCTAGAAAAATGCTGATCTGGCCATACAGGTGGTTAAATCTTGAGCCTATCATACAGATTGCGCAATACAGGCCGGACAATCGTTCGGCTGTAGGGTAGAGTCGGTAATTGTTGACACACATATTAATAGTATTGTTTCGGGACATATTTTAAAAACGAAACACAATAGATTTAATTATTATATAAATATAGTTAGCTTTGTCTCTTTGCCAATACAAGTACAAAAATCCTTTACAGCATATCTAGGGGTTCTTTTATAAAATTTAATCTCAGAAAAAGCTTTTCTAGGTAACCAGGCACATCATATATTCATATTAACACATTCAGAAATGGATCTCATCTTCCCCACAATTCTCTCGGGTGTTTCCATAATTATATTATTATTAACGTTTTCTACAAGGTCCCCATAGTAAATATGTGGAGAAATATCTAGTGTTGCGGCCAGTTTTTAGTTTTTTTAAATAATAATATGTTATGGTATTTGCTATTTTTTGGATAACTATTTTTTTAATATTAATATATTACTCTTTTAGCTGTAGTTCACTTTCTTTTATTTGCCTTGTCGATTCAAAGGTATTCACATCCACACATGTATAAATATATATTCTGTATATACTGTATCTAATGTATATATGTATTTTAATAATGAGTTAAAAATTATTTCCAGATGGCTATAATGATACCATAGTAAATTTACTTCCACAGTATGTCTGTGTTTTTCTGCCTGCGTTCTCCTATTACAGTATTTCTTTCTCAATCACAGCTGGATTCTGTATGAAAAAACACATTTTGAAGGTCAAGCACATGTCCTTGAAGAAGGGGAAGCTGTGTTACGGCACCTTTGGGACCTTTCGGGAGCCAACACTAAGCCAGATAAAATCACCATAGGTTCAGTGAAGAGAGTATTGAAGGTATGTACAGTAATTGAGTGATATCCACCCCTTGTATCAAGCCAAACTGCAACATTAATAGTATTTTAAGTAAAAATGGGTGATCTGCCAAATTTGTCATAGCAGTTAGGCTAAGAACATAGTAGTTTTTATTAATTGAATGTTAATGAAAAACACTGGTAAAATAATAAATTAATAAATTATTTTCTAGGCAGTGGCTTGGCTATTTAGAGACCAGTGGAATCACTTGCTAAAGTACAAAAAGACTGGTGATGCCTTTTGCTGGCCATCAAGGCATCAAACAATATAGCTCTTGCCCAGTCATTCTTCCCCAGCTATCTTATTAAGTTAGCAAGTTATAGACCAAGTGATCAATGTGGTTGACTTGCACTGGTACATTCATTTCTCAATAAGTTTTTTCTCTCCCTACCAAAGTACTTTTTAAAATTAGAGTTTCCCCAGTACAGTAAAAGGGTTCCTTGTGCCCACCATAGAAAATGTCAAATAAGTTATTTATTATTCAACCCGCAAGAAATAGACCCTAGCGGTGATTGATTCCAAATATGTTTGTATTCTGCAGGATATGTTGTAACAAGGGCCCAATATTGTGACTAGGCCCACTGAAGGATCCCCAGGTACTCAGGTGGGCCAGTTTGTACTCTAAGGGACATTCTGACCCTGAGTTGCCTCATCAGTTGTACTTGTAAATTAATCTTCAGATTAAACATGGAGATATTTTGCTATTTTACTGTAAAAATCATCCTTATAAAAAGCTAATTCTGCTATTCTTTAAAATCTGGTAACTGGGATTACCAATTATCTACTATGAATTATAATGATAATAGCGATTGTTATTTAAAGTAGATAGATTTTTTCGAACTGTATTAAGTTGGAGGTATAAATAAGTAAGACAGGTGGGGCATGAGTCCCCTGGTGCTATGAGAGAGGGTCGCACCAACAAGCCACTTTACCTGGTCCCTTGCATTCAGATACAGAACTAGGGCAGCAAACTGTATCTTTGTCCCGGTGAACAAATGCTTATCCACGCCTCTGACTAATGAATTTGTCCTGCGGAATTCTTTGTCTTCAAAAAGAAATATTGAAAATCACCTTAGTTCCTGATACATACATTTTATGTTCTGGGCATTAGTATACACTTATTAGCACTGATTCCAAAAATTTTTAATAAATTTAATCCTATATTTCTCCACGGTATTCTTTGAATCACTTGAATACAGTTTCGTGACAAATGCAACTTAAAATCAAACTGTAAAAGAAACCTTATCTACAGTATGTCTCCCTAAGGGACTCTAGCGACATAACATCCCAGCGCAGGCTACAAGATACTCCAAGGACATACTAGACCATTGGCAGTGCTGTAATAGAGGTTAATATAGGGCCACACGTAGGTCAAAAATAATTCTTCTCTGAACAATATTCTGCCTTGAGTTTGTCTTCCAGTTGTCTGATCTGCACTATGATCTACACGCATTCTCCCTGCCTTAGATACATAACCCAGGCATTTGCCTTTTGACAAAATAGCAAATAAGTTATTACAACTAAATAAAACCGAGAAGTGTACGAGGGGTTCAGGTATAAGAGGAGAAGGCACACCGGCTATTACAATGGAATGGAGTACTTTAAGCTCCACGGTCAGCCATTAGTGATCAGCCATACAGATAGATGTCCCTGCCAGCTGACCTTGCACTCAGAAAGAAATAATATGTCTGTGTGGTAATGGACCGTCTCGTGCTGAAAAATGTAAAAAAGACTTTACCACTATTCTTTGCTGTTAAATTACAGGGCTCTAGTAGTTTCTTAGGGCTTATTCTCACTGGCACAAGCCTATATGGCAGTGTACAGAGCCTGTATGGCTCCTTTAGTTTTCAACCGTACAGCCTCACTGCACTGCCATATTGGTGTGTATGGAGATATTCTCACCTAGAAGCAATGCTTCTAGGGAGGAAAACATAGAAAGTCCAATTGAACACGCAGAATCCAATATAGAAAACCACCGTAGGAAATTGGAGGCATATAGAGGTACAGTAGAGGGCTCATGTACCTCTATAGAAGCCTTATTATGGCTCTGTACAAAATGGAGCTGTAATACATCCATGTGCAAGAGCCCTTGCCATAATAGTTCTTGCCATTTATTGAGGTGCATAATTATTGAGTTCAGGTGTTTCAGCCACAGCCATTGCATAAAATCAAGCACACAGTCATGCAATCTCCATTGGTAATAGTATGGGTCATAGTGAAGAGCTCAGTGATTTTAAACATGGCATAGGATACCATCTTAGAAAGCGATTAACAACAGCTCAGCCATGAAGCGGTAAAAGACGCAAATTCGCAGAGTGGAGCTGCGAGTGCTGAAACACGTGGAACATAAAAATTGCCTATCCTATGTTGTATCACGCACTACAATTTTTCTAACTGCCTTTAGTAAAGACATCAGCAAAAGAACCATGTATCAGCTTCATGAAATGGGTTTCCAGGGTCACTGTGCACAAGCCTAAAATCACCATGCACAATGTCAAGTGTCAGCTGGAATGGAATAAAGCACGTCGCCACCGGACTCTGGAGCAGTGGAAACATATTCTGGAGTGATGAATCACGTTCCACTATCCTGCAGTCTAATGGATGAATCTGGGTTTGGCAGATGCCAGGAGAATGCTACGTATGGGATTGTATAGTGCCTATTGTAAAATTTGGTGGAGGAGGGATAATGATCTAGAGCTATTTTTCAGGGCTTGGCCCCTTATTTCCAGTGAAATGTAATATGACTGCTACAGCATACAAAGACATTTAATACAATTGTATGCTTCCAACTTTGTGGGAACAGTTTGGGGTTCGGCCCTTTTCTGTTCCAGCATGACTGTGCCCCAGTGCACAAAGCAAGGTCCATAAAGACATGGTTGGGTGAGTTTGTTGTGGAGGAACTCAAGTGATCTGCACAGAGTCCTGACCTCAACCCCTTTAAACACCTTTAGGATAAATTGGAACGCCGATTGCGAGACAGACCTTCTCATCCAACATCAGTGCCTGACCTCACAAATGCTTTTTTTTAGCTGAATGGGCACAAATTCCCACAGACACACTCCAAAATCTTGTGGAAAGCCTTCCCAGAAGCGTTACGTCTGTTATAGCCACAAAAGGGAGCCCAACTCAATATAACGCCCATCGTTTTGAAATAGGATGTTCAACAAGCTCGTATAAAGTAAGGGATGGTCAGCTGTCCACATGCTTTTGGTCATATAGTGTATGTTTTAAAAAAAAAAAACATGTCTGGAATTTTTGTGCATATAGTGACAGACAAGACCATTCAATAAATGGTTGAGAGTAGTAAAACCAAGTTACTGTAGATCCTAATGAGAAAGGTCAGTCCATGTTGAGTCCAGCTTGGATAAGATGATCTGCAGAACATTAACCTATCCACTGTTTGATTAAAAACGGAATGTTTCTCTCTGTGTACAAGTCATAAACACATTTCATCATGAACGAGCCCCATTCAGTAATACGGCCTTCCATTGGTAATGTCAGAGTTAGGTTGTTACCTTCAGAGAAGGTTAGTGCTTAGGAGAATTCCTCCCGGTATTACTCCAGCACTGGTTTGCCTCTTCTGAGGTTCTTCTCAATCTCACTGTGCAAATGTACACAATTTATCATCACAATCAGAGGTGTGGAGCATGAAAGTGAGTAAAAGACCCCTGCGGTACAGGTTAATAGTTCCACCACATTAACGTCCTTCAAAATAGGTCCCTCCAGTGTTATTGGATTATCAGCAGGACAGAAAACGCCTTCATTAATGATTCATCGGCGTGTTTTCTCCCGCAGCACTGCTCCATATGTTAATACAGTATAATAACTGGCTTATTTTATTTCATTATGGAAATATTGTGCTTTCTTTTATATGACTGTCCTTACATGTAACGTAACATTAGGTCTATTTAAGTCTAACACAAACCTTTGTTGTTTATTTATAGGATTATCTTCCGGAGGTTGTAATATCTTCTCTGCAGGACGTGTCCGACTCTCCTATTTACATACGTACAGAGGTTCCTTCATTAGAGAATTTGGTTGGCAAACATCCCCGTTCTTTAGTAGTTAATTCTGGAGTGTAAGTGCCACTTGTTCCAATATTCTTTTTATTGTTAACTTTCTTACCTATAATTTATATAATAGCACCGTATAGAAAATATATGCGATAGTTTGTGTCCTCAGGGACCTTCAAAGCCAAGCAACTTAAAGGGGTTGTCCATTTTTTATACAAATTTATGTATAGTACAGGAAATCATACAGATTTCATATATACATGTATTTAAATTCTGCTCACATACATTTCTTATAGTGCATGAGGCCCCTGTCACAGAATGGTATAGCCCACAGATTAGTCCTGGATAACTGAATATGACTAAACCCCTTTGAGAGGAGCTGTCAGATCACCCAACTTTCTATAAAATAAGGATAACTAAGAACTACTGATTACAATTTTTAGCAACATTTCGAAGGCACCACCCTCGAAGCCATGTTTAGTGGTGGTATTTTTTTGGTTGGTGATTCTCTTTAACGGTAGCAGAGTGTGCATGCATTGTCCAGCCAATGTTTCTTACACAACAGCCATTAAACATGACGGGATATTACTGCCTTAAAATCGGCACTTTGACATATTGATGGTAGTCCACTGCTGCACCTATCATCCTTACTTGGCCAATCATCCTTACTTGTGAACTACCTTATTGATGTTAGGTATTTGTAGGTCTAGTAGGCACTTTGCTTGTAAGGGAGATAAGCCATGATTTTTGTTTCGCAGATTGATTCTTGCTCCTTCCTTGGGTAAAACCCTCTGTGTGGCTCTATATGAATTCAGAGGCACACAGAGGTACGGTACTACTGACCTGTACAACATGGATCCAGAATACAGCCATGTACATGAGGCCTTATAGTGTTTTAATATGTGCAGATTTTCATTCATATAAAATGATTAAGATTTGATGAGTTTCTTGACATCAATCCTTGACTGAACCAAGAATACACAGTGAATGCTTCCACTATAGGGAGTAATTGTAGACTGCTTTAGTTGCCTTTATTGTACGTTCTCTATTTTTATTTAATATTCACAAAAACCCTATAGAAGTTTCTATGGAACTGTAAGGTTTTTTCTTATAACATTCAAGTATACATCTTGTCTCCACAGCTGGCTGGCATACACCGAACCTCAGTATAACGGCACAGTCACTGTGTTGGAAGAAGGCTGTGAGCTGCCCCAAATTCAGGACAGTAGCTTAAAATCTATGCGCCCCTTGAAAATGGTAAGAAATCTGTTATTTCTGTTATAGTTGGTTCTGTTGGGAAAATAAGTAACATATGGAGTGTCTGATGTAGACACTGGATAATGGAATATGATCCTTATTGTATTACATAATATTAATATAACTCTTCCTTATTTAATATACATCAATCAATGTATGCAAGACTCCTTCCATAGAAAGTCTACATTAACCAACAAACCATGTCTTAGTTTGACGATTACAGGGCGTCAGGTTAGTGGATGCCCCTGACGAAAAAAAATTGGTGGGTGCCCCCTCCCCGGAGCATTGTCATATAATGTGTGGCTAACATATGCTGGACATACAGTACACATTCGATAATTGTCAGCAGGTCCCACTGGTTATGTATATGACAGCAGACCCCCCCCCTCACCCCTCACCCCTCCCCCCCTCATGTCTGCTGGTTCTACCTGTTCTATTTTACCAGTCCAGCTGCTTATCCCTATGGCAATAAAATTGCAGGATTGACCCACATATTTCTTCTATTTAGCAGAACGGAGCTCAAACCTTTAGAAATAACAGCTGTATAATAAGTTCTCTCTGCCACATACTAAAACCTTTCTAGTCATTAAGGTATTCTTAAAATCATTTTTAAACTCCCATCCTACCAATCTTTTTAAAAGCGTCTTGTTGCTGGTAGTGTTTAGGAAGGGCTAGATGAAACTGGATGGCGGAGCCCCCGTGTGGTGTAGGTCTCTGGGCAATTGCCTCTATTTTGCCCTCCCTATAATTCTTGCATGTCATGTGCTCTTTTGATTATCCCCCTATGCACCAGAAAATTTTATTGTCTTACAAAGGCATCAGTGGTTTTTCACCAACATTAACAATTGACAGTATATTAATTATTGCATTTGTATGATTCCTTAAGAATATAGCATATACTAAACTTGGTTTCATTTTTATTATGTTTACATTTATACCTAAATTTAATATATACCTACTGCTTATATGCCGAGGAAGCAGATATTATATATAGTAACAGTATATAAAGGAGCTGAATTAGTTAAATGTAGCAGTGCTAAGAGTTTATAGGAGTGTCCCTTTAAAAGACACATTCGACGTTATATCTGTGGATAAGTCGTTTTACATTTTACTTTTGAATTAGTGCTAATGGACAGTGTTCTTCAGTAGGGCTCTGGATTGATTCTCTTATTATTACATTGAGTAGAGTCTAAAATATCAATTCTCTGGGAATGAGCTACATCACTAAATTACCGAAAGACTCAGTGATGTCATCGATCCCTCATGTTTATTGCATTAACCCATAAAATTACTGCCTCGATTATGTCTTTGGTTTCTTGTGTATTCTATGAGCAGGCATCCGGCACAGTCTGAGAACCTGCTTCTTAGCAATGTGTGAACATTTGATGTTCAACGGTTTCAGGCTCACCTGAGATGATAGGAGTTGCAGTCAGTACTGCTGGGTAACCATACTTTGCTCTCCCCTGGGCTGTTCTGACTTGCAGTGGCAGCACGTTGTTACTTTATAATCTAAAGCCTAATTGTGTGGAAGGAACAAATGTCGAGTTAATTTTTTCCATTTGTTTCAGGGAGGATTAAAAGTACAGCTGCCCAGTGATCCGAAGGTAAGTGATTCGATTGCCATAGTTACAACTTTACATACTTCTTTCCTCAATGCACCTCTTTGTGTGCCTGAAATCTACCTAAATAATCATCTAAATAATCTCTTTTACAGATAATTATATATGAGGAACCGCACTTCCAAGGGTGGTCAAGAGAGATCACAGAGCATGTCAGTAGCATCGGGACACTCCTCTGTGACGGAGAAAACAGCAGTAGTCAAGAAATTGGCTCCGTACAAGTTATTGGTGGCATGTAAGTGCTTAATCTATTTTACTTTGTACCAGATTTATACATAGGTAAATATGTCAGAGTTAGTTTTAGCAAGTCCTAAAATGTAGTAATTATACATATTTCGGGGCCTAGTTATACTATAGACCAGTGTTTCCCAGCCGGGGTTGCATGAGAACCCTCCAGGGGTGCCGCAACACTCCTCTAATCCCCCAAACAAACAACTCCCTCCCTCTTGCAGCTGCTTTCTATCCTTGTAGCAGACATGACGCATGCACGTCTGCTACAAGTACCGCCGCCTTCGCTTCCCGCCAGAACAGCCTGACGGAGTGGAGTGCGAGAGCCATTTAAGCTGTGTTCCTGGACAGCTTAAGTATGTGATTCTTTCTCCTGCAGTAAGAAAACTTTTGTGCAGTTACAATCACATCTCCTTGATGTGATTGTAGCAGCGTTATAGTATCCTTACCGTGGGGGAAGGAATTAACTTCTGTCCGTGGACTGGGTGAAGCTCCGGGTGAGCCGGTGAGCAGAGCTTTTTACGCCATGTCCTCTGAGGTGGTCATTTTACTGTGGGGGGCTGATAGTAATTTCCTCATTGCTGAAAGTGTTTTGTTTGGGGGTGTGGTGTAATATAAAGGTGTAGCAAAGTATAAAGTTCCTGTTATTTTTCAGACCAAGCTAGCTGCCCAACCTCGGTTAATATGCCATCCATTTTTTTTTACCCACCACAAACATCCGTCCATGTGACACCTCAGCTGCAAAGGACCTGTCTCCAGGACTCATAAGGGTCAATTCACACAGCCTTCTGTGGCGATAATTTTGACGTGGAAACCGAGTTGGAATCAGCACCAAGAAATGCCTCTAATCAGCCCCCATTGATTTCAATGGAGGGCAGGGGCTTTGTTTTTCGAAGGGGTGGCTTTTGGTTCCATCCATGCCAATTCTGCAGCTACAGGGACATATAAGTAGCTGTCTAGTATGAAGCTTTCAGGACCTCTGGGAGTTTTCCTTGTGCCACATTTATTTTTTGATCATGCATTAACAATGGCAGCCATGAAAATAAATGCAACGTTATCATGACTCCTATTACTTCTACTAGTATTCTGCAGATCTAATAAAATCTCCTGTAAGGTTCTGACCTGTAACATTTTATGTATAAATAAAGGATAATTTCACCTAAAGCAGTTCACTACTGAGTACCGGAGCTAATACACATATTTTAAATAAATTTTATAATTTTTTGCCTCAGGCTAGTTGGCTACTTTGTGCCCTATAGGCTTGATTCAGGTCACACAATGTGTTGCAATGCAGTCTCAATGTAGTGACATCCAAAAGTTGCAATAAATAGCAGATTTCCAATGCAAGTTACAAAACATTTTATCAGAAAGTGCCTTGGAAATAGTTGAACCAGGTCGTGCCCAGTGTCTTATGCCAGAAGCTACTGTCTGGCAGGTTGTTTTGTTTCTTGTTATAACACATATATACAGTGGGGGAAATAAGTATTTGATCCCTTGCTGATTTTGTAAGTTTGCCCACTGTCAAAGTCATGAACAGTCTAGAATTTTTAGGCTAGGTTCATTTTACCAGTGAGAGATAGATTATATAAAATAAAAAAAAGAAAATCACATAGTCAAAATTATATATATTTATTTGCATTGTGCACAGAGAAATAAGTATTTGATCCCCTACCAACCATTAAGAGTTCAGCCTCCTCCAGACCAGTTACATGCTCCAAATCAACTTGGTGCCTGCATTAAAGACAGCTCTTACATGGTCACCTGTATAAAAGACTCCTGTCCACAGACTCCATTAATCAGTCTGACTCTAACCTCTACAACATGGGCAAGACCAAAGAGCTTTCTAAGGATGTCAGGGACAAGATCATAGACCTGCACAAGGCTGGAATGGGCTACAAAACCATAACTAAGACGCTGGGTGAGAAGGAGACAACTGTTGGTGCAATAGTAAGAAAATGGAAGACATACAAAATGACTGTCAATCGACATCGATCTGGGGCTCCATGCAAAATCTCACCTCGTGGGGTATCCTTGATCCTGAGGAAGGTGAGAGCTCAGCCGAAAACTACACGGGGGGAACTTGTAAATGATCTCAAGGCAGCTGGGACCACAGTCACCAAGAAAACCATTGGTAACACATTACGCCGTAATGGATTAAAATCCTGCAGTGCTCGCAAGGTCCCCCTGCTCAAGAAGGCACATGTACAGGCCCGTCTGAAGTTTGCAAATGAACATCTGGATGATTCTGAGAGTGATTGGGAGAAGGTGCTGTGGTCAGATGAGACTAAAATTGAGCTCTTTGGCATTAACTCAACTCACCGTGTTTGGAGGAAGAGAAATGCTGCCTATGACCCAAAGAACACCGTCCCCACTGTCAAGCATGGAGGTGGAAACATTATGTTTTGGGGGTGTTTCTCTGCTAAGCGCACAGGACTACTTCACCACATCAATGGGAGAATGGATGGAGCCATGTACCGTCAAATCCTGAGTGACAACCTCCTTCCCTCCACCAGGACATTAAAAATGGCTCGTGGCTGGGTCTTCCAGCACGACAATGACTCGAAACATACAGCCAAGGCAACAAAGGAGTGGCTCAAAAAGAAGCACATTAAGGTCATGGAGTGGCCTAGCCAGTCTCCAGACCCTAATCCCATCAAAAACTTATGGAGGGAGCTGAAGATCCGAGTTGCCAAGCGACAGCCTCGAAATCTTAATGATTTACAGATGATCTGCAAAGAGGAGTGGGCCAAAATTCCATCTAACATGTGTGCAAACCTCATCATAAACTACTAAAAACGTCTGACTGCTGTGCTTGCCAACAAGGGTTTTGCCACCAAGTATTAAGTCTTGTTTGCCAAAGGGATCAAATACTTATTTCTCTGTGCACAATGCAAATAAATATATATAAATTTGACAATGTGATTTTCTTTTTTTTTTTTTATATAATCTATCTCTCACTGGTAAAATCAACCTAGCCTAAAAATTCTAGACTGTTCATGTCTTTGACAGTGGGCAAACTAACAAAATCAGCAAGGGATCAAATACTTATTTCCTTCACTGTATGTGTGATTACATTTAAAGTACTATAAGTTGTACTAAACCAATCATTTAATTTTTTTGCTTCACCTGAAACTACGTCTATTTATTTATTTATGCAACTTTTTATAATTTCTAGATGGGTTGGGTATGAAAACGAGAGATACAAAGGACACCAGTATCTCCTGGAAGAAGGCGATTATGAAGACTGGCATGCGTGGGGTGGATTTAACAATACTTTGCAGTCTATACAATATCTCCAGGCAGTAAGTACCTAACACCATGCGTGTCACAGCTGGAGGTCGCTATTACCCACTCCAAGCGGTGGTTTTATCAATAAATGTATACATATGGGCATATATCAAGCATGGGCTTTCCGTAGATGTTACTCACCTGGGTAACTATAGGGTTTATTGAATCGTATGAAGCATGGACTAGCTGTACACGTAGGGCCATGTCCGTCTTACCATTTACTTCTAAATTTAAACCCTTAATTCCATTCTGGAGTCTGTGAATGTTGAGGACAATCCATTTGTGAGGTAATGGGGTAATGGCAACCATATTTGTTGTCTTCTCTCTTTCCCAAGGACAGTAGAAATTAATTATTAACAGTTTTACAGAAGACCCATTAAGAACCTATATTAACAAGTGATTTGCTCGTTCAGATTGAACATCTGGAGGATTTCTCCTCTTAAAGCACATCCAGACTTTCCACTCTAAGGCTATGTTCACATCTGCGTCAGGGTTCAGTCAGAGCATTCCGTCGGAACGGAGCCCTGACTGTCACAAACGGAAACCATAGGTTTCCATTTCTATCCGGTGCCAATGGTTTCCATTTGTCTCCGCAGTGCAAGGGTTCCGTCGTTTTGACGGAATGAATACCGTAGTCAACTACATCAAAACGACGGAATACTTGCACAATGGAGACAAACGGAAACCATTGGCACTGGATCCGTCACCATTGAAATTAATGGTGATGGAAACGGAAACCTATGGTTTCCGTTTGTGTCAGTCAGGGCTCTGTTCCGACGGAAAGTAGGTTTCGGTGAACATTGTGTATATCTGCTACTACTGCATTCACCTTGAACACATCAGTAGCGGGAGGGTACGTCAACAAATGAACCGCTTCCAATAACTTCCTGCTCAACTTTTTGTAAGCTCTATGCTCTCCTGAGAATTATATACTAGTGCAGGTGACTTCATGCATGTTCTTCTAGTTTTTAGTATCATTTTTTAGTTAGGAAACTTTTATGACTCAGTTCACACTGCATTTGCGGTGCACATTTGCAGAATTTTCCAATATATACAACGAATGTGTGACCCAGCCGTATTTAACTGTGTGGCATACAGTTGCGTACTTCGACTGTTGACTCCCGTTGTGCCGACACATACGCCCGAATATATGCCAAAAGGTAATTCTCTTGGAATTTGTTGGTGTATTACATGTTTGGCGTATAGGTCAGGAGAATTTTCAGGTGTATACACCGGACATGCACTACAAATTCAGTGTGAACAGTCTTGATCATGGATTCAAAGCAATTCAAATCGAAAATTATTTTGGAGTATATTTAGTTAGAAGAAAAAGTTTGGATCTTGTGTGGATGCTTTCCTAAAGGGTTACAGATGATAGATAGATAGATAGATAGATAGATAGATAGATAGATAGATAGATAGATAGATAGATAGATAGATAGATAGATAGATAGATAGATAGATAGATAGATAGATAGATAGATAGATAGATAGATAGATAGATAGATAATATACCTTGCTTTCATGAAGTTCAGTGTGAGCTGAAGTAGTCAGAAATACAGGACTTTTTACTTAAAACTGTTTTCTGATAATGTAAGAACAACTTTGTGGTCCTCATGGTGTTAAATAAAGACAAAGACGCTATTCACAATGCAGAAAATCCTAGTGGCCTTTTGCTGTAGTTATTCCCAGATCTGGCATAATGTTTAAAAGCCCTTAGATGTCATGCGTCATTAGTTAGGCCAGATTATACTTGCTGCCTCAGGTATGTTAAGTTTAATAGCCAAAAAATAAAGTCTTGTTTATTTTGGTTATCGCTAAGTCTTCAGAAAATGAGCTGCATATAAGAAAGCTTCATATTATAGGTTTCCTTATCGTGGCCAACACAGTGTGAACAGATTATTTCTGAGAGGTAAAAGACTATTATTTTTAGAAACTGTAATACGTCATTAAGGATATGTTCACACGGCCTATTTACGGACGTAATTCGTGCGTTTTTGCCCCGAATTACGTCTGAAAATAGCGCCTCAATAGCGCTGACAAACATCTGCCCATTGAAAGCAATGGGCAGACGTTTGTCTGTTCACACGAGGCGTATATTTACGCGCCGCTGTCACTTCTTTGGCCGTAATTGGAGGCGTTATTCATTGACTCCAATGAATAGCAGCGCTAATTACGTCCGTAATGGACGCAGCGTTCAAGCGCCTGCACATGCCGTTACGGCTGAAATTACGGGGATGTTTTCAGGCTGAAACATCCCCGTAATTTCAGCCGTTACGGACGCCCTCGTGTGAACATACCCTAATAAATACCCAAAAATGTGGTTACAATTTATGCAAAGTGTTGTCATTTTGTAGATACATTTGTTTCTGTGGTTATTTTTCTGTGTAAAACATATTAAGCAATTTAACCAACACAAGAATTGTTATTTCGGAGACTACAATATGTCATTGCTGACTAGAATATGAGGTTGTTTAACTCTATAACTTACCAAACATCTGGAGGTGTTCTCATGCAATAAGGCCTCATGCACATGGCGGAACCATGTGCACGGCACCTGTATGGTGCTAAATGGGGCCCCTATAGCTTTATACAGTTGTAGTCAATCCATATGCTGCCGTATGGTGCCTCCATAGGGTACCATATCACGGAAATATCCTCACCTCTACGCACCCAATGGAGCATACCACAACAATTTTTCTGTCAGCTTCCATACGAATCAAACAGGAAAACCTCCCATGAGCCTACATATGAAATCAGAGGCATATAGAGGCATATTAGGGCCCCATAGACTGCTATGAGTGCCATATTATGGCTCTGTACTACGACGAGGTTGTATAGAATTGTAATGTGCTCATGTGTGTGATCCCTGGTGGGGGTCTGCAGAGGTGTAACTTAAAGTTCATGGGCCACAATGCAGAATATGTAACAGGGGCCTACACCTAACGTGCCATTTATAATGCTAGTCTCTTTATGTGGCCTATGGGACCCCTCAAGCACTTGTTGGCCAGGTGCAACTACTACCCGTACAGCTACACCCCTAGGGGTCTGGTTGCTGGGCTGGTTTGATCCCAGTTATCAATCAATGGCCACAAAATCCTAAGGCCAGCTCAAAATTCTCATGTTTATATTTGATATTTGTAGCCTGGACTACACAGACTTTTTAGCTTAAAGGGGTTTTCCCATCAGACATTTATTGCATATCCACAGTGTAACGGCCACGGTCACCGACCCCTTTTACCCTGCCGACGTCTTCCTCCCCGAAGATGCCAGCACGTGCGTCCGTCCTGTCCCGCAGTGACCACTAGGGTGCGTGCACAGGCTCATTCCCGGCATTAAAGAGCCAGCGTGCACACATGTTAAGAATTTAACGAATTACTCCCAGACTATAAAAAGGGCCCTGCCCCTTCACTCTTTGCCTGAGCGTTGTTTGTATTCCTCTGTTAGTTTTGCAAATGGTCCCTTAGCCGTATCCTGTTCCCGTGCCCTGCTACCTGTATCCTGTATCTCGTTCTGTATTTGTTCCTGTGTCATCTCTAGTGTTGGAGTCGTCTTGTGCCGTCTACTAGGCCTGCTGACTTACACCATGTCTGATGTCATCTGCCACGTTTTGCATCACCTGCTGCCAAGGTCCCATCTGTTCCGTTGCTACTGTTTGGACTATTACAGGTACCCTTGTGCTCGGACTTTATATAGACTTGGTACTCTGTTGTTTGGCCAGCCGCTACCCCGCTACAGCGGTGCGGCCTAGTGGGTCCACATACACACAGATCGTGACAGTACGCTCAGGCCATGGACTCCACTGGTCAAACCAAGACCATGATGACATCACAAGTTATGCGGGCGGATATGCTAGACCTCCGGTCACGACAGGACCAACTCCTCCAGGCGGTGAACATAATTGCACATCGGCTGGATACGCAAGCTGTAGCCACGCCACCTGCTCCTATTGCTCCTGCTGTTCCTCCAAGACGAGCTTGCCGCTTGAGATCTGCCTTCTACCCTACATGACTCATTATTCTAGCCACCCGGATTGACATGAGGATCCAGGAACGGTCTCAAGAGGTTCGCCATACCAGAAGACTTCCTAGGCTGGCTCCTACATTCCAGCAACCCCTGCTGCCCTCATCAGTGCTTCCACCGGATGAGCCTATACATGTAGACCGTCTCTAGCTGTCTGTCCAAGAGAAACAATGCAGACATACATCGGGACTCTGTATTGCGGCCTCGGAGGCCATTTTGTGCGTCTGTGTCCCCAAAAGCCAAAAAGACTCCAGTGCCTAGGATTGGTTGGAGAGACAACTCTAGGTGGAAAAGGACTAAATAATAAATTGTCCATTCCCGTGACCATAGCGTCCAGCGAGAAGACGCACCGGGTCTCTGCCTACTTGGACTCCGGATCCGTGGCAAACTTCATCCAACAGGACCTAGTGGATCAGCTCCAGTTGCCGACTGTCCCCTTGGAGACACCTCTGGCTGTTGCCTCGATGAATGGACTTCCTCTGCCCAACCCTATCGTGTCTGAGACCAAGCCACTGAAGCTCCAAGTGGGAGCTCTTCATACCGAGCAGATTACTTTTCTCATCTTGCCCAAAGTCGTCAATCCGGTGTTGCTGGTTCTGCCTTTGCTCCGGCTTCATACCCAAATTCTGGACTGGAATTCCGGAGAAGTTCTTCGATGTGGCTCCAAATGTCTCCACTGCTGCCTGTCACAGATTCAGCCTGTCCTGCCTCCTGTGTCTCAGTCATTGACAGGATTACCCACTCATTTTGCACAGTTTGCAAAGGTCTTATGCAAGAAGGTGGCCGATTAAACTGGTTCCTAATGCTTTCTTCCCCATGGACGGGTATACCCCTTCTAGTTGCCAGATGCTCAGTCTATGTCGGCCTAGATCAAGGAGAATCTGGAGAGGGGTTTTATACGTTGAGCTAAGCTGTTTCCGTAACTCCCATAGTAGTGACAGGCAGTTATGGAAGCAGCGTAGCGAGCTACACTGTTTCTGTAACCACCATTCAGTACTATAGAACTTATGGAAACAGCGTAGCTCAGCGAGCTACGATGTTTCCGTAATTCATGGTCGGAAATCACACGATTCAGCTACAACACAGAGCAGTAGAACGGGTTTAGGAGGCCCCATTCTAGAGATAGGTGCCGGTCCCAGGGTTGGGACCCGCATCTATCTGACATTTATGAAATATCCTGTGGATATGTCGTAAATGTCTTTGATGGGAAAACCCCTTTCAATAGATAATATCACTGTTTTCCTGAAGAATCTTATTGAGGTGCTACAAAAAGTCCATAGGACAAATACAATGCGGGTGTATCCTTAGGCTGTGTTCACATCAGCGTCGGGCTTCCGTTCATCGGTTCCGTTCGACCTTTCCGTTGTAGGGAACCGATGAAGGGAAAGCCAAACGAAAACTATAGCTTCTGGTAATTTTTCCGTTGGAGTTGGTTTCTGCTTGTTTCCATTCTGTAAAATTTCCGTTTTTTTTTTGTGGAAACAATAGAGTAGTCGACTATGCTATTGTTTCCGTGAAAAAAACCTGAAAATTTATGTAATGGACACAAACGGAAATTAACTGCAACGGAAGCATTACCATTGAAATCAATGGTTATGCAAACGGAAGCTATGGTTTCCGTTTGGCTTTACTTTCATCGGTTCCCTACGATGAAAAGGTCAAACGGAACCGATGAACGGAAGCCCGACACTGATGTGAACAGGCCCTGACTTGTATGGAGCATGTCCTAGGAAACACTGTTTACGGCAGATCCTAAATACTGGAAGTCTCAATACTGAAAAACCATAGCAATGGGACCAAGGTGGAGTCAAGTCACCAACATGGTTTCTTTGTAAAATTCTACTTTACCAAAGGTAAAAACTAAAATGTCATATACTACTGTGGTGTTGCTCATTTAGTTACATTTTAACTTTGAAAAGTTGAGATAACAGGCACCCGCTGGCATGATTGATGTATGCATGTGCATTCCACTTGGATTAATCAGTGCTTAGCAATGCCAATTAGGAACTACACATGACTGGTAACTTGGTTTATTTTCCCAGCTCCACCTGGTTTACAAACAGGCAAACCACAGCTAAGTGCACGAAGCATGAAGCCAGGAAATGATGCTGCCCACCTGCCCATGTCTCATAAGGCAGGGAAACGCTGGCACAGGACTGGGAAAAATGTGTTACATGGCATGCAATATTTTTTTAACCATTTGTGTATATTGTTAGGCAGTGTTTTTGAGCCAGGTGTGGGCCCCTACAGTGTTATAAAAGGCTGTGATTATTAGATGCATTATTGCAGCGACGAACCCAGAATGATGGTGAGATCCTCTCTTGCTGCAATGACATTGCAGAAGGCTTAAAGAGGACTGGTCACTAGATCAAATAAGTTGACCTGGTTATCTAACCTAAATAGCGCTGTCTCCCTGAATCAGCACTGTTTTTTTCATTTCCTGGACCCCGTGTTCCAGAGATATGGACCACTGTTGTGTTGGCTCCCTATATGCCAATTTTCAGTAGTTATCCAGTGGGGTGGAGCTAGCTTCCCTGCCTTTGATGCTGACCAATTAGCATGAGGGAGCTTGAGTGTAGTTCCTGCCCAGTTGGCTAACTACTGGAATTAGGGAGACAGCGTCAGTAAACCAGTTCAATTTATATGACCTAGTGACAGGTCCTCTTTAATATTAAGGTTTATTAAATGGACGTATCTAGCTAGTTGCTGCTAAATCCCTGTTGTCTGAAGACTATAAAGTCACGGGTATCACTAATAAAAGCTGATTCTATAAATAGGATCATACATAAAGAACATGGTACACATACCAAAAATCAATATGGGCCCACCTTGTGCTGGTTTACACTATACTCCAAATTTCTAGGAAAGAGGGTCTAATGCTTGTTTGCCACCATTACCATCCCTTGTATAAGAAAAGAAGAAAAGTGTGTGCAGCCTTTGGGCAAGTTCTCCTCTCTAATGTTTGAAAATGTCACAGAGCATGTTTAGAGGGGAAGCCAAGATAAGCTGAGCTACCCCGCCTCCACATGCCTCATAAAAGCCACAAGGGCTTATCCCAAAGTCCATATACCCTTGTCTACAACCAGGGCCGGCGTCAGCACCCGGCTAACCCGGGCAAGTGCCGGGGCCCACTACCCTTGGGGGCCCGCTCGGCCTCCGGGTGCTGACGTTTCCGTTGTCATGGCAACACTGTCCATATATGGACAGTGATGTCAGGAAGAGAGAAGGAGTCCCAGACAGAGTGCTAGCGACTCTGCTCCGGGACTACATCTGGGGGGGGGGGGGGCTCCGTGGCACTACCTGGCAGGAGGGGGCTTTGTGGCACTACCTGGGGGGCTGTGTGGCACTACCAGGAAGGGGGGCTGTGTGGCACTACCTGGGAGGGGGGCTGTGTGGCACTACCTGGGAGATGGGGGCTGTGTGGCACTACATGGGGCTGTGTGGCACTACCTGGGAGGAGGGGGCTGTGGCACTACCTTGGAGGGGGCTGTGTGGCACTACCTGGGAGGTGGGGGCTGTGGCACTAGCAGGAAGGGGGACTGTGTGGCACTACCTTGGGGGACTGTGCGGAACTACCTGGGAGGAGGGGGCTGTTTCGCACTACCAGGAAGGGGGGCTATGTGGCAGTACCTGGGGGGCTGTGTGGCACTAGCTGGGGTGGCTGTGTGGCACTATCTACAGTGGGCACTAAATTTATGGGGGTACAAACTGGGGGCCTAACGTCTATATGGGGGCACAAAGTGAAGTTTTTTGCAATTTTACTGCCGCCGTGAGTTCCCCCACAAAGGGTCCCACTAAGTCTGTGTCGCCAAAGGGCCCACATAAACCTGGAGCCGGCCCCATCTATAACTATACTCCCTTCCTATGATATGTTTTAAAATAGACCTCGGTCTCTAATTGTATTGAGGTAAAATATATTCAAATTCGCAGCACAGTGTGACAAGATGGGAAGTTGTGGAGGGAATCCTGAGGGAGTTCTAGGGTTAATGTACAGGGTTGACCCTTTCGGAGTGAGTTCTCCATAAATTAAGTTACACAGGGCTAGGTTAGGGACTTGATCATCTCCCGACATCTATTGTTTTTGTCCTTACCTATTAGTTTCACTATTTGCTCCACTCATTACCCATGTTTGGTATTTTGATACCTTTGGGTATCTACGACCCTTTTCTTTTAATTTTTGTATGATTTATTCAAATGATTTTGTTTAGTTATCTTTGTTTTGGATTATGATTAAAAGTTATGTTTTATAGCGCTACACTTCAGCAATATAAAATGTATTCTACTCTTTACACAGACATTACATTTTACTGTCTACATATTGACTTACCAACAAATTGTTTTCTACTTTAGGACTTTTTAGAATCATCTGTCACCTTGTTCGAAACAGATGAAGAAGATGGGAAACAAATAAATCTTTTCAATAAAGCAATTCCTGATCTGGAGCTGGCAGGATATAACAAAAGAACGCAGTGTATACACGTGAAAAAGGGAATGTGAGTAGATTTTTTTGCTGCCAGTGGATTTAGTAAAGTAGTAAAAATATTAGTTGTATCTATATATCTATATATTTAGATTGTGAGCCCCAATGAGGACAGTAAAAAAGAGGACCTCTGTACAGCGCTGCGTATTATGTTGGTGCTATATAAGTAACTGATATAAATAATAAATATATATATATATATATATATATATATATATATTGTATCCATACATTGCTACATCATGGGGTGTCAGGAGAGTTATAAATGCAATGCCCGAAGGCTGGCCATACACCTAGTATATCACCTAGACTCTCCTATAAACATGCATGCCCCGAACCCGTATGCTTATTTCAATGGGAGAATGAGAAAAGCTGCTGCCAGACACATCTAGCAACGTTTCTCTCCAAAGAGAATAAAGGATCCTGTCCTGTATGTTGTAATTGAGCATGCCCTATCCTTGTTTGGCTTCTTCCATACACAATAGATTGCCAGTGGATAAGTGGGATTGACCAACTATCTAATCATTATGAGCAGCCTTATTATACTTTATATATATTTTTCATTGTGCCAACATTTGCCACAGTTCTGTACATAGATTTTTGTTAATCACATCAGTCAATATACTGTTAATACTTGGGAATTCATTTCTATGAATGGAGCGCACCTAGCAGCTAAACCACACGGGTGATTAATATTCCCAGAATTAACTGTTTAAGAAGAAACTTTATTTTCCTTTATATGACTTCAAAGCCAAAAATATCTCATACAAATGGTGGAATACCTCCTAAATTCAAGCCAATATACCCCCATCAGTTATATGCAGTTGAAGATATTGACCACTTACTGCTATTCTACTGATCTGCAGCACTGGTCAATGGAAAGAGAGAATCTAGGGGCAGTTATGCCATATGTCCAACCAGTGTAGCTGCACTAGGGCCCTGTAGGCGGAGGGGGGATGGCAACCTTAACCTCAAGAAAACTCTATGGAAAGCATCTCACTTTCATCAAGCCACTGGGAAGAACAAGAGGCCAATATATCCCAAGATCGGATATCTATAATGTGGTTACCATTGACATCTGCACTTGGGCTTAAAAGGAAATGGATAGGATAGATTTTACCTTTCCAACTCTTGTACCCATGGGATATGTGGTGCCAGGGATGTTTGGCACTAATATACGGCTTAATATATATATGAACTTCATTAGTCAAGGGATGTGACATTATTTTGTGCATGACCAATGCTATATAGTTTAACCCCTACTTGCAATATCACGTATATGTACGTAACTGTCAGGGTATGTGCACACACACTAATTACGTCCGTAATTGACGGACGTATTTCGGCCGCAAGTACCGGACCGAACACAGTGCAGGGAGCCGGGCTCCTAGCATCATAGTTATGTACGACGCTAGGAGTCCCTGCCTCGCTGCAGGACAACTGTCCCGTACTGTAATCATGTTTTCAGTACGGGTCAGTAGTTCCACGGAGAGGCAGGGACTCCTAGCATCGTACATAACTATGATGCTAGGAGCCCGGCTCCCTGCACTGTGTTCGGTCCGGTACTTGCGGCCGAAATACGTCTGTCAATTACGGACGTAATTAGTGTGTGTGCACATACCCTCATAGCGCAGTCACAGCTTTAACAGCCATACTTCTGCACTAATGGGTTGGATCAGAGAGAAAACCATGTTCCTGACCATTTAACCCTGTAAGTACTGTGATTAGTACTGATCGCAGGGATGACAAAGGGAGGGCACTCCCTTCGTCACTTTCCTGTCAGTCCCGACATTGCGATAAAGGCCCCCAGGTCTGTGCTGTATTAGTGCCCATTAGGGCATACCTTAGGCAATAATGTAATGTCATAAACAAATATGACATTACATTATAGTTAAAACAAAATAAATGTTTAAAAGTGTATTAGTGGGAATAAATAGTAAATAAAATGTTATTATTTTTTAAAATAAATATTAAATAAAAGTAAAGAAATGTACATTAGGTATCCGCACACTAAATTGCCAACTGTTAAGGTAAACGGTGAATTTCAGAGTTTGTTCAGTCCTGCTTTCTTCCAAAACCAGTGCCACACCTGTCTGCAGGTTGTATGTGGTATTGCAGCTCTGTCTCATTCACTTCAATACCGCTGAGCTGCAATACCAGACACAATCCATGGAAAGGTGCGGCGCTGCTTATAGAAAAAAACAAACACGTGTTTCTTGTACAACGCCTTTAAGAGGTTAAGGAAAGCTCTGAACGGCTTTTAGAGGGTTCAGGCTCTTCAGCGATCACGACAGCCATGGGAATTGCTGAGGGTCCGAGCTTACAATTGATACTGTGTAACACCTCAATGTCACAAAAAGAGAAAACGACAGTGTCCCCTTTATCCGGGTACACGAGGATTGTGACCGCTGTTTAGTGCAAGTTTTGTGTCTCTGGACGTGATTCAGCGGTGCTGAATAACATCTTCATGGCTGAATGGGAATGGATCACTTGTACAGTTCTGTTTCACTACAGTAGAAATTTAGGAAGCCAGGAACTTGTTTCCGAACCTTAAGCAATTAAAATGACTGAATATCAATAATAACGACTCCTCCCTCCCATATTGTATACAGAAACGCCATTGTATCCGCAATTTCATATTTCTGGGCTTTAGAAGGACTACAGTGTTGTCGATTGGTATTCCCAGCTGACGGAGGTGTCGTTGGGTTTTATAGAGTATTCCCTATTAATGATGCTTGGCTAATCAGCGCTAGTAAAATTAAGGGTCTTAATTGGAAAAGAAGATGCAAACACAGGGGGATGAAACTGTGAAACTGCAACAATTAAACACAAGTTCTAAGTAAGCCGATATAAATCCCTGTTATCTGTACCCTGTGGCCTTGGAAGAAGCCATGCTTGCCCTTACTTTGGGTTCATGATTAGTAAGTTAGTAACTGTGGATGTATTTTTCCAATTTTTCTATTTTTTGCCACATTTACAATGCTATTAATGGGGTGTCACAGCAAATAAATATTTTTTTTGTGTATAGAATACTGTAACTTAAAATACAATTTTCCAATATAATTTCTATATCAATTCCTCACGGTTTTCCAGATATCTGCTTTCAGTCATTTAATAGGAACCCTAATTGTTTACTTCCAGTGGATAAAATCTATCCTGGTCATGTGATGGACACACAGCTGCACAGTTCTGTACCGTCACAGTATGTGTATCAGAGATGTGTCTTGTAACGAGCCGTGCAACTTTTTGTATCCTCTGAAAGTGGTAGTCTTCAATTACAGCAAGCAGAGGTCTTGAAAACCGTGAGAAATTGTTACAGAAAGTATATTGGAAAATTGTATAACTTTTTTTATACAAAATATAACTTTTATTTGCTGAAAACGGAATGCCAATATATAAGACCATTCTGCAATAAAATATCAAATTAGCAGTAAATATAAATCCTCATGCATTGCAAAACCATGTGCATGAAGCCGGTACAAAGGTACATAGAGTCCCTACAGGTCCTGGACCCGTACACCCTGTTGCTGCATGGCGCCTCGAGGAGGATTTCTCCATAATACGACATGTGAAGGATGTGCACTTTTTTCTGACATCATAGATTTGTATGGGCGCTGTATTACGGATCTGTACAACACAAATCTGTTAAATGGGCCTGTGCATGAGGCCTTAGTTCTTGACTTGTCCTATTCTGAGAAATGGGTAAAACTTTAGTCAGCTGTTTCTCAGTTATATTTATATTGTGGATAGCTTGGTGATAAGTATTGCTCCCATTACAGTACCTATGGAACTTGTCACCTAGCCTTCCTGGTTCCCTGCAAGACATATCTCAACAGTTTTTCAGCAATATGACTGCAGGACACATAGCTAGACTTTCCTTCACTTAGTGGCAAAGATACAGTTCACTGCCCCAACCTTGTATCTTATACCCTGTCCAAGGCAGAGTGGCTTGTTGGCATCCCTCCTGGCACTCGGCACCCATAATATGGAACTGTAGGACTCCGTGTGCTGTTGTACAAGCACCATGTGCATAAGACCTTATAAAGCACCAACAATTGTTATCTCACATTAGTCCCAGTCCTCAATGGGGCTCGTAATGTAATGTCACTAACTCAGACACACACACTAGAGCCTATTCAGAATGTTTGGGGATTTACCAGTGATTCTCTGATTTTTATATGCAAATACTCATTATTTATGGTGTTATTATTATTATTATATATTATGCTATCTTACTTCATAGGTGGGTTGCGTACCAGCAGAAGCATTTCTGTGGAGAACAATACGTACTGGAAAAAGGCAGATACAAAACATTTATGGACTGGGGAGGCAGCAACAATACAATAATGTCTATTAGACCGGTTCTTCTGGTGAGTTGCCTTGGATTATTAGCAGTTTATGTTGCAAAGCACATATTAGAGTCACCGCCAAAGTCGGACGAACAATCTCACTCACTCATAGATCTAGCGATAGCCAAAGTACTCTGAGCCATACACGGTTGAAGAGGGTGGTAGTGGCGGTGCATACATAGAACGTGTATAAGGGTCGGAAAGCCAAGGTGACCCCAGTTTATTAATTAATTAATTCAGAAAGACTCTACTGAGATATAGTAACTTATTAACCATCTATAAGAACATGTCCGAGCATAGAATCGGTAGGAGAAAGGTGTCGTGTAGACACACCTTTAGGAGAACATTGGTAAAATGAGTGAGGAAAAAAGAATTCCTGTCGCCATAGTCAACAACTGTCTAATTCTCGGTGCTAGTTTTCATTCATGCCGCCCATCTTGTATTGCTCATATATATATAAAATTTGCAGCACTCCAATGTGAAGAAAATGGTGGTTTATTCAATCCAAATACAAAGCAACATTTCAATCCTACGATAGGATCTTTATCAAGCTTTATCAAGCTTATATATATATAGAGCAGTCTGAACTTAGAGAATATTTATATATATACACACAGTTGAGTCACATTATTATGACCAGCAGCTAATATCCAGAGTAACCGTGACAGCAGCTAGACGGGCTGGGAGAGATTCAATAAGGTGCTGGTAGGTTGTCTCGTTATCTGGAGCCATGCTGACTGCAGTGTGTCCAACATTTTCTGGAGGGTGCATGGGGGAGGATCCATAGAGAGAACAAGAAGATGGAGGTGGTCCCACAGATGCTCAATTGGGTTCAAGTCTTGCGAATTAGGGGGGCAGGGAAGTACTTGGAAGTCTTGGTCGTGCTCTTCCAACCACTGTCGGACATTTCTAGCCGTGTGACATGTCGCATTGTCTTGCTGGAAGATTCCATCTGCCCCAGTGAAGACAAATAGTATGTATGGGTGGACGTGATCTGCAATGATGGATTCATACCAAAATCGGTTCAGAGTGTCTTTAACATGGATGAGTGGGCCCAGAGAATGCCATGAAAAAAATCCCCAGACCATAACGCTGCCGGCACCAGCTTGTGTTCTTCCAGCAATGGTTGCAGGGTGTTTGTTCTCTGATGTTTATTGCTTGACACGCCAATGTCCATCCGTTCAATGAAGCCGAAAACGTGACTAATCGGAGAAGACAACCCTTTGCCAATCATCAGTGGTCCAGTTCCGATACTTATATGCAAATTGAAGCCTTTTTTTCTCAATGCACCCGGAGCCCCATACGCAGTAGGGTTCGCTGAACTGTTGTTTTAGACACACGTCTGGTATCAACCTGGTTGATTTTCTCGGTGAGCTGTTCCACTGTAGCCTGTCATTCGGCATTCACGCACCATTATAGCCGACGTTCCTCTCTCACATCAATGACACATGGTTCTCCGCAGTTTCCCTGTCAGTTATTCCCAATGGTGTCATTTGTCCACTCACGATACACTTTCACCACAGCAGCACGCGAACAGTTCACAAACTGCACTGTTTGAGAAATACTGCCGCCTTTGGCCTGAAAGCCAATAATGCAACTCTGATAAATCGCCCCTTTTACCCATGGCAACGAGTGATATGTGTTGAGACAGCCTAACGCACATCTTATATACCCACCAAGCCAGCCAACAACACATCCCTTCCTAAATGGGCCACGGGCTGCTGACTTGAAAGTAGGAGGTGGTCATAATAATAATGTGACTTGACTTTGTATATATATATATATATATATATATATATATATATATATATATATATATATATATATATATAATATACACACGTATAGATATATATACACAAGAAACCTGCTGCACAGTCACCAAAAATGGATGGATGCAAGCCTACCAGGGTAAGGACCAAAAGGCCAGGCAAATATATTCCAAAATCAGACAGCACTCCAAAAATATGGGTCAAAAAGCTGTGGCACTTTATCCATATGACCAATGTAAAGCTTCAGCTCAATCATTATATATATATATATATATATGCTAAAATAAGTTTAATTTCATTTTCAGGAACCTCTTGGACGGAACGACGTGAAACACCTGGTAAGTTGTATTATTTTTCTCATCCAACTAGTATTCGTAGCACTGAGCATTAACTACAGAAGATTTTTTTGTTCTGTGTCCCCATCAGAGTTTATTCCATGTATTGCAATCAGAATGAAAGATAATCATTACAAATTGAAATACTCATAACCTAAAAAACAATCAGCTCTTCATAGTATTACCCATTACAGGTAAAGAAAGTGCAGGTCCAACATGTGGGATGTTGCTCACCTGATAAGAGTTCTACTGAAAACAGGTACAACCCTGTTGAAAGCGGCAACGGCACACTGGTGATCATGTCATTCCCCACAGACCCTTGTAAAAGACCATATGTTGCGGGCGCTGCCAGTCATGCTGCGTGTATTACAACTGCCAGTTCAATCTCATCTTGTAGGTTGATTAAAATAAAGCAAAATCAGGATTTAAGTACTCCGTGGGTTTGTGACTGGCAGCGGCCTCGACATCTGGTCTTTTTTCTGCAGTTCGTATTTTAGAAATTGACCATTCTTTTAGTTTAGTGTTTGATATTTAGAATAAAGCCTATGACGTGGGATTCATTCACTGTATATGAACACCTTGATTTTGTAATATAAGATACATTATTTCTAGAACATCTTGATGACCTTTTCAGACCTTTGCTCCGTTATCATTTTAATGTCCGTTTTTCCGGCTGTTATGATTTGTAAATTAAATAAAATTGTTCCTACTCTGGAAATGGCATTGCAGGATACAGGAAACTCTTTTACTTACTAGATATCAAGTGGGTTTGCCCTCCCAGGACCACAGCATTTCGTGATACCGGTCCCATCAGTGGCGAGCTGATAGCTGGGGTTCAAACTACTGTAACCCTTGGACCAGAATTTGGGATCCATGATGTTTTGTGAAACATTTACTGAGCAGATATTCGTTTTCTGAAACAATAACCTATTTATAAAGTATGTTGGGCTGGGAAGTTGATTGTCTTGTTTAAGATTTTTGTTTTTGAAGCTTATAACCATAGGAATTATCCAGCTGAACAGACAGGAAATAAACAGATCGAACTAAGATAACAAGCGCAAAAACCTGCATGTTATCTGGTAGGATCTGTATCTACCTCTGTTACAAAATAACATCAAATTATATCCTTCTCAAATTACTTTCCCCAGGGAAACTGGCAGCGCTGTCATGTATTATCATTATGTAAGATCTTGATATGGTTAATAAGGTTTATTTGCTTTCTCTTCATTGATATCATGACATTGGAATTAGATCATGAAATTGATGATCACTGCCCTTCTGAAGCACTACGTCCCCATCTGCTATGTTTTGAGATATTCTCAAGTCTTTGTGTAGAAATTTTATTAATGCAACTGATGTAAATGAAAATAGAGCTTTTCAGATCACTCAAAATTATTAAAGAAAGCTCTGGCAGCAGGACAAAATGGGGGAGATTCAACAAATCTGGCGCAAAAAAAAGTGGAGCAGTTACCCTTACAAGCAATCGCTAAATCGCTAATAATTAAAGTGTTTGACAAACTTCTGACATGTCATAGTGACATGTCAGGAGTTTGGATTGGTGGGGGTCCGAGCACGGAGACCCCACCAATCGCTAGAACGAAGCAGCTGAAGTACTCGTGTGAGCGCTCAGTCGCTTCGTGTCTGTTCGGCTTTTTCCGGAAATAAATGTATCTGTGTACGGACTCAATATAAAGTCTATGAGCCCGTACTCCGATACATCGGCTTTCCGGAAAAAGCCAAACAGACACGAAGCGGTTGAGCGGTCACACGAGTACTTCAGCTGCTTCGTTCTAGCGATTGGTGGGGGTCTCAGTGCTCGGACCCCCACCAATCCAAACTCCTGACATGTCACTATGACACGTCAGAAGTTTGTCAAACATTTAGCTACACTTTAAATGTCATCTACATTAAAATCTTCTTTTGTGGATTCTTTGTTTTTCCTGGTTTCTTATCATTATCACAGTCCAGTTCTAAAAATTCTCAATTGGTTTGTTTCTTGCAGATTAAAGCGTATACAAGTGATGAGTTCCAGGGAGAAACCACGGATTTCACACAGGGTGTATCTGACTTTACATCCTTCAGGCCCATGTCTCTCAAGGTCTTAAGAGGATGGTAAGAAGCACATTTATTGTTAAGGCTGTGTTTACATCTGAAAAAATGGCGGACAAAAAAAGCACAGCATGCAGCACTATTTTGTACATTAAAATGATGGACATCATGACGGAAATCCAATTGACCCTATTGAGCTCTGTCTGGCAATCTTGGTGTCCGTCATGTAACGATTTTGTTACAGCCATCATCTTCGTTGTTCTGCTCCTATGATGAAACAGAACATTGGAAAACAACTACACAGATGTGAACGAGGCCTTAACAGTATATCAAGAGTATAAAATAGCCAAATGTCATGAAACAGGCTGTGCCCAAGGCCAGGTCTGTCTTCAGGTATGCCACTAGGAAGTTGACATAGAACTCTGCACATGTATTATTGAATGCTTCTGCAGCTAAAGCAAGCGAGTCCCATAATTATATTATAGTAAGGAATTGATATTTAAAGGGTTTCTCTGCTATGGATAATCACTACGTGTTAGTAGGATCACTTGACAGTAAGTAGATTGCTAAATTTACCCCTGCTTGGATTCACAGCGATCAGCTGTAATCTGTCTGGAAAATTGTTTATAAGTGTTACATTTCTCTGCAGCGCCGCCACAGGGGAAATTAAGCATTGCATGGCACCCATACATATCAATAGGTTGTCTGTGTAATGCAGGACAGGTTAACCAGAATTACACTCTTTGGATCCTGAACATGGGGAACCCCCCCCCCCCCCCATTACCTCAGAACTCTCTAATATGGTTTATGAAAATGGGTTTTCTAAACTGGACAACCCCCTTAAGCATTTAAGTAAAATGTGTACCTGAAGTCCATCCTAAGGTACACCACTGTTAGATGAATTACTACGCCTATCATTTTATCTTGTCATGATTTCAATTTCTGTAGAAACATAGTATTTGAAATTGCTTGGAAAAAAAATCAGCTTTTAGGTACTGTACAAATCTCATTTGTTTAGTTTATGTCTTATTACCTTAGTATAAGTCTAGCATTGCTTACAGAAAAGCATATTGGATAGCTGTTCTGACAGCGTCTGACCCACAACAATAACCTCTTTAAATTAGGGCATCTGTAAGATACCCTAATAGAGCTAAATTAGTGGGTGGCATCGGTGGGGGTCTCACTGCTAGGACACCCACAGTCCTCAAAATGAAGAAGCTGCTGTGCTAGTTAATCACTGTGGCTCCTTGATAGATTTTCCCTGCACAGCGACGCTCCCAGTAACCGGCTATCGGGAAACTAGAACACAGCTCCATAGCTCCATTCACTTGAATGAAGCTGTTCTGTAGTTCCCTACACAGAGGTCAGACCCCCACCAGTCATAATGATATATCCTAGGGATATGCCATAATATTCCTAGATGAGAATATCCCTTTAATTTTGATTCATATAAAGTTGCTGCGCATGGAAGGTCAGCTATCCAGTAAATATGGGGATGGGATTGGGAACCCCATGTTGTCGAAATTGGTAATTTTAGAGCTTTTCGGACCCCCGTCACCTGATTATGATTTTTGGACACTTGTCATATTATATTCTACATTCTACTTTGCTCTCTGTATCTGTATATCTGACCAATAATGATATATTTTTCCAATTCTTCCAGCTGGCTGCTGTGCTATGAAGCAGACACTTGTGCCAATCTGTGTGTGTTAGAAGAGGGGCATTTCCCAGACTTGGCCTCATGTGTGTGCCCTACAGCTGAGATCAAATACATCAAGCCAATAGATTATGTAAGATATTTGTGGCATCTGTTTCCCGGTTTGCAACGTTCAATGGAAAATGTAATATTCCTTTGTCAGTAGTCAGTCAGTGGCATTCAGAGTTCCTTCTGGCTACTTGTTTTTAATTATTCTGTAAAAAACTATTACAATATGCGTATGTGTATAAAGGAAGCAAGTGATTTTCCATTTGTTTTCGCAACCCAAATTAATTTTTTTAATTGCATTCCCAGCAAAGGGGTTTCCAGATTTATATAACTAAAGCTTAATTACTATATAATGGAAAGTTCTGCAACTTTCTAATATAGTTTGAGGCAAATTTATTAATATTGTCTACGTTTTAAACAGCGTTAACTTAGACAAGGTCAGAATATGCGCCAAATTTATGAAAGTAGCGCATGCTGCATGATAAATCTGGCGCATCTTGCAAGACATGCTAGGCCCGTTTCTCTTCCTGATACCACCTATAAATTGTCTTAGTTTATGCCATTTTTTTCACCAACATTTTGGTGAATTTTTGGCTCACGATGTCGCATCTTAAGCTACGCCCATTTCCATTAGACCATGCCCCTTTTCAGCTAAGACACGCCCCCTTATTGAACGAGCCATAAAAGTGTCTAAAACAGCTAATAAATGTGGCGCACGGCATGTATGCCAGAATTATTGCTAAATTTGAAACAGAATTCTGTCACATTTTAAGGGCAAGGCCACACGGTGCGGTCACGGTGCGTTTTTAAACCGCATCAAGTCATTTTTCAATAGAAGTTAATGGTGACATTTGTGTTATGGACAGACTGATTATATTATATCACAATGTGTTTTTTTGTGCAGTTATCGGCATCTTTATAATGTTCGACCGCATGCAGTTAATGACCGCGCTGCTAAAGTTGTTGCTGAATTGCTTGCGTTTTTGCTAAGGGTAAGGCCACACGGTGCGTCGTTGACACGCTTTTGTTGCATTTGAAAACCGCATGCGGTCAACTGGATGCGTTTTTTGTCTGTAGTGCTGCAGTTCTGTTGCGTTTTTTAAAGGAAATAATTGATGGACATAGTTTTCACCCGTGATGAAGTTTGTTGGGTGCTTCCTGTATATAGGTCATTACAATACATTGCAGAACTGTTAGCAAAAACGCAAGCAGTTCCGCAACAACATTGGCAGCGCGGTCATTAACCGCATGCGGTCGGACATTATGAAGATCCGGTCAACCACACAAAAAACACATTGTGATATAATAGCAGCCGTCTGTCCATAACAAACATTTCACCATTGACTTCTATTGAAAAATAACTTGCTGCGGTTTAAAAACGCAGCATAAACGCAACTTGGCCGCACCGTGGGGCCTTACCCTAAAAGTATCTTTGTGCCGACAGTGTTTTCCCATTATTACATTCCAGTTTTCAATTGCCATATTATTTACTGGACCTACGGAAAACTTCTATGTAAATTTGGTGTTGGTACTAGTTTTGAAGTTTGCACACTGAAGCTTAAAATGTAAGAAAATAAATGAAACACTGTATCAGCAATTTTTTGCAAATGTACGACTGACCTGAACAGGTGTTGAATGTGCAACAGTATTTTGGCGCACTACCAAAACATGGTCAGACATGAGGAAACTTGTAAAGTTAGTGGCCCAAAGGAGCATTAGAAATATGGTGTATGTGGGTGCACCATTTACAAATCCAGATTTAGATAAAAATCATACAAGAAAGTTGCATAAGAACAGATTAGGCAAAATTCAGACGACTGTAGTATATAGTTAAAACAACGGCCGCCACACGGACGCATGTATTTCAATGGGGCCGTCCACACGGCCGTTGTTTCAACAGACCACGTGAGGTGTCCTTTAAAAAATAGTACATGTCCTATTTTGTTCCATTTTCACGAATCCCTCGATAGACCCAAGTCTATGAGGGATCCGTGAAAACGCGCCCGCACTTGTTAGTGTGAATCTGGCCTGACACTGAGACTTTTTGTTGTGCTACTGATTGATTTTAAGTATTGAGCTACAGCTGCAAGAGTTAAAATCAATCTGTAGCTCTACAAAAAGTCTACGGGTATGTTCACACGCTTAACAAAAAACGTCTGAAAATATGGAGCTGTTTTCAAGGGAAACCAGCTCGTGATTTTCAGACGTTTTTTAAGCAACTAGAGTTTTTTGCAGCGCTTTTTGCGGCCATTTTTGGAGCTGTTTATCTATTGACTCTATGAAAAACGGCTAAAGAAGTGACATGCACTTCTTTTTACGGGGCGTCTTTTTACACGCCGTTATTTGAAAATGAGGCGTAAAATAACGCCCCGTCAGAAAAGAACGCTGTATTTTCCATTAAAATCAATGGACAGATGTTTATATGCGTTCTGCTTCCAACTTTTCAGACGTTTTTTTGGGACTTTTACGGCCCGAAAAACGATTGAAAATAGCCCGTGTGAACATACCCTAAGTGTAGCCCTGGCCTAAAGAGGTGATATATCAGGCAGTCAGTTCTTGAAGTTGCTTTTAATTAGACTGAATCTGTTCCTACCGACCCCAAGTTCATTCTGCAGGGCTTAGGCCCTGGAGAAAAGTTTTGTTTAGGTTAGGGACCTACTTAACAGAAGTCGCCTTGTTTTGGAAAGTGGGCCTACACAATTCAATCAGAATGTGCGCTAAGAACCTCACATTTGTAAGTATAATGAACATATCAGTAATGCAATTTAAAATCTATACAGTACATTTAATGGTCTTGCGCTCGCAGAGTGCTTTTGCTATGGTGTTTTTGTATTGTTTGCGGTCACACAGCGTACGTGCACCAGCATATTTGTCATTTTGTAAGAATGTGCTCACCAACTTTGTGTTTTATTTGTATTGTGAAAGAATGGCCTACTCAGTAATAGGGAACATATTTGGCAGGATACTTTGTATCCTTTAAGTATACAAAAACAAATTGCTTTAGCCTGTCTTAAGAAAAAGGGATAAAAGTGCTTGCTTAGTGCTAAAAAAAAAATATGTAGAATTCATGGTGCAAATGCCCCCAGGGCCAGTCCTAATATTAATAATGCGGGCCTGCACTTATACATTTAATCTTTGCTCGATATGATCAAATCTATATTTATACAGACAGCTCCATAAAGCAGGGGGCTTCTTTCTTCAGCTTGCCCTTGGCCAACAATTGTTAGCACAACACAGTAGACAGAGACCAACAAGGCTTAATATTGCCTCTAAAATCACCTAGAAATACAAGTGCTTGAGTTGTTCCCTTCTGTCAAGCTATAACCCAGCTTTCCCTGACTACAGAATGATACATCCGCCTTGTTATACAGACATACACCCGCTCTTCATTTCCGGATTGTCTTGTTTGGTATCCCGATATACTGTATACCTAATAAACCTTATGAAATAATAAAAAAAGATAACATTTCAATTTGTCTTTCTGATTCTAGGTCTTTGCTGAACCTTCTGTAAGTCTTTTTGCGTTGGACTCATGTGAAGGGAGAGAGTTGCACTTTGAGGAGGCTGTAACCTCAGTCCTTAGCAAGGACCTTCACTTTTCTGCCCAATCTGTGTGGGTCAGGAGAGGACTGTAAGTATCCGTAATCCTTTTGCTCAAGGCTTGTTCACATCAGCGTTAAACTTCTGTCTGGATTTCTGTTCTTCTGAGGGCATGACCACACATGGCGGAATTCCTCCGCAACTGTCCGCATCAATGCCGCACCTAATCCGGGTTGCGGATTACGGCTGCGGATCTGCACAAAATGTGCAGAAAATTGATGCGGACTGGCCGCTGCGGACTGCAGGAAAAGTGCTTCCCTTCTCCCTATCAGTGCAGGATAGAGAGAAGGGACAGCACTTTCCCTAGTGAAAGTCAAAGAAATTCATACTTACCGCCCGTTGTCTTGGTGACGCGTCCCTCTTTCGGCATCCAGCCCGACCTCCCTGGATGACGCTCCAGTCCATGTGACCGCTGCAGCCTGTGCTTGGCCTGTGATTGGCTGCAGCCGTCACTTACACTGAAACGTCATCCTGGGAGGCCGGACTGGAGACAGACGCAGGGAGTTCTCGGTAAGTATGAACTTATATTTTTTTTTACAGATACATGTATATTGAGATCGGTAGTCACTGTCCCGGGTGCAGAAACAGTTACTGCCGATCGCGTAACTCTTTCAGCACCCTGGACAGTGACTATTTACAGACGTCTCCTAGCAACGCTCCCGTCATTACGGGAGCCCCATTGACTTCCTCAGTCTGGCTGTAGACCTAGAAATACATAGGTCCAGCCAGAATGAAGAAATGTCATGGTAGTAAAAACAATACGCTCCGCAGCACACATAAGATCTGCGGACTTCATTGCGGAATTTTGACTCTCCATTGAAGTCAATGGAGAAATTCCGCCATGAGTCCGCAACCAGTCCGCCACTGCTCCGCAACAGACAGAGCATGCTGCGGACACCAAATTCCGCTCCGCAGCCTATGCTCCGCAGCGGAATTGTACGCATCGTGTAAACGAACACTGCTAAATTAAAGTGAAAGTCAATGGAGAAACAGCTCCGCTGCGGATTAACGCTGCGGAGTGTCCGCAGCGGAATTTAAGTGAAATTCCGCCATGTGTGAACCCGCCCTGATGGAACAGACGAACGGAAATCCAAACGGAAGTTTAACGCTGATGTAAACAGTCCCTTACTGCTATATAGTTTTTTTCAGCGTTCACTGACTTTGCTAGGATAGTCTAACAAATATCCTGCTAAAAAGGGTAAAACACTGATATATTTAAACTAGAGAAAAAAGAGTCCATTACTATCAATTTCAGTAAAAATAGAAAATTTCTTTATTGTAAACAACATTAGAGAATCTAAAAAACAAGTCTAGATCAACGTTTACATGCACATTGTTAGAGATATGCACACGCAGTAAATATTGCATGAGAAGTCACATGATTACTACATACAAATCAAAAGATGTGTCCACTCAGGTAGGTACATGTCAGGAGAAAGGGAGAGTGGAAAACTCAAAAATAAGAGTTTTAGATATAATAAAGGTAATAGGTATATGTGAGACCCAACAGGACCTAAATAGTGCACTTACCCATGCTAAGTAGCGTGGTTACGTGACCCAGACGGTGAGGTAGCGCCCCGACGCGCGTTTCGCAAGTAGCTTTCTCAAGGGGTGCCCTTTCCCTGTCAGTACCCAGTTTAAGTAGCGGACCGTAGTGGTCATGTGATCTGTTTGTGGCCAATCAATGCTGGTCAAAACGGCGCATGAGTGTGATTTTAGTGAGGACGCGAGAGTGCCGCCGCCGGGCATCATCGCTCATCCGCGCATGCGCGAATCCCAGGACGCGTCACCAGGGAAACAGCGCAGGCGCAGAGAGCGACAGCTGACGGCCAGCGGGGGGAGTCCGCGTCTCACATCACTGCTCATGCGCAACCCCAGCAGAGATCCAGGACGTGAGTAAATGTTGAGTTGGTTTTAACACCAATCTAAGCAAATATACAAAGTGTGAGTCATCTATGTAGATAAGATATATGAGCATGGCAGACTGTATATTAGTGCCTAATGGTAAATGCATATGATCGAGAAAAGAGAAGGGGATAAGTGCCAAAGTATGTAATAGTGTATGGTGACAGCCAAGAAAAAAAGGGGGAGGAGATTGCAATAAATATATAAAATAAGTAAATTCATATATATATAAATATTTAATGTGGAATACAGTGACGCAATAATAAACATTTATATAAAGAAACCAAACAATAAATCATTGTATGATAGGTAATACAAAAGACCAAAAGTGAGTAAGGCGATACATTGTACGCAAAACAAACATAGTGTTAAGGTGCCGGAAACGGCACGACACAAAAAAGAAAATACCATAACAATCAAAAGTTAAAAAGGTAATAATAAAGGTAAAAAATACAAAATCATCATAATAGTGAATGCAACCACGGGTATAAATTACACATGCCCATAGAGACAGAAAAATTGTATAATAAAAGACAATGAGAGAACACAGAAGAGGGGCTATACGGTTAGTCCCTCACTTCGTTCCTTCCCAGGTCTTTCCTGGATCGATATTGGTAATGTAGCTGCACAGCCAAGAATAAGACATTTTTGTTTGGTCCAGGTTCATCTGGATCTGGAAGCATTAGTACTGCATTCTTATTAGTGAGGATGAAGTCTACCTTTGTATAGTGTAAAAAAAGCTGTCTGGTTCTTGAGTGGATTTGGAAGTCTGGCCATTATATAAGCAATAAACAAAAACCTAGTCTGCAGAATACATAGGATAAATGGATAACGTCTATAGTCATAATGGCCAAATGGTAGATCGCGATCTTCCAGTAGACCTTGTGGGCACAAGCAGATCTTGATGTTAGGTCACCAGAACGTTCTCTTGGTGGCTTCTACTTGGATGTTAGAAAACTGCCTCCTCATAGGTTCCTATCTATTTATCTATTTTTTCCTGTCACCACCTTTTTTAGTGAAAGGCTCTTTGGTGAATTATACAGTATAGGGACTTGTGAGTCTCATCCAGTGCCATTAGATGGTGTGGGTCTCAAACATCCAGGACAGATAATATACACTCTAGCAAGGAGCAGGGCATAGGACAGGAGCAGCACGGCCGCGTATGAAGAAGGAACGGAGCAAGGAGCAAGTGCAATAGGTAACTAATTGTGGATGTTCTCACTATTCTGCGGGCACTGGGCCACCTTAAAACTGGGCAAAAATGTCAGCAGTGTCCTCTGTTTGCCACATGTGTCTATCCTGGGTCTTCTGATAAATCACCATACTCAGACTCCACAAAAAGTGGACTGCATACATGAAAAGCGTGGCCCCTCCGGATCTCTAGTATTATTACAAGAGAATTTCAAAGTAAAATATTTTCTTGTTCTTTAGTTATAGCTGTAGATACATCTCCGCATTCTTTTGGTTTTGTTGTGGGTGGAGGAAGATGTCATATGTTCTACTCCAGATCTGTCAGGTTGTAGTCTTACGGCTTTGCTCTATAGAAAGTGTTGAAATTCGCTTGTTGGTGATAGTTCAGGGTGGAGATTACCTAACCCCAACAACGGCTTTAGTACTACTATTTTTCTAAGACATGCTCGGCCAACCCTACTTATTTTTTTAAGTATTGCAAAACATAGGACAAAAACCCTAACAGCTGATTAGTTAAATCAGCAATGGTCACCCTGACACATTCTGAGGGCCACACATCACATACAGGGAGTGCCGGGTCATACACTGTATTTGGCTCTATCTGCACATCAGGTGCATAAGAGCTGCATGGGGCCCCAGGACCACCAGTAGGGCTAAACTGGGTTACATACTAAACAAACAGCCTATACACAAATTCGCTTGTTAAGCCCGGTTCACATCTGCTTTAGATGCACCATTAGGGGCCTTTGTTGCAGATCCAGCAGAAAATACCGGAAACATTAGCGCTGCATGCTGCACTATTGTTTCCTGAAAAACAACTGCCCACCCAATGGAACCCTATGGAACGCATTAAAGTCAATGGGCTCTGTCGGCACTGATGGTGTCTGTTATACAACGGAAGCTGCGCTTCTGGTATTTTTGTTGTTTTGCTGCTCTGACGGAGCAGAACAACGGAAATACCAATGCAGATGTGAACAAGGCCTTACAGATGTTTTTGTTATCCTATGGATATAACACTGGGCTATAAATGTAAATCTCATCTGCCAATTGCTCATATAAAGCATAGGTTCATCTTTGTGAAACCTCAGATGAACCTATCTTTGTATAATAGGACGCTGCAAATATTATGTGTGTGATAGTAAATACAGCAAATAGTTTTTATTGGGCTGTACCTTGTAAATCCGGTAAGATTCTCCCTAAGGTCAGCACTAGAGTTTCGCTCAAAGCAATCCTTGCAGAAATATGACAACTGCTGAGTAACTGTCCCGCTGAGGACACTCCTGTTCTCCAGCAATTTCTCATGTGTACCATGAATGATATCTAAATTTCACAGACTGACATAGGGTTAATTTACAGGTTCACCAATAGTGAGCCAACGATGGATCCCAACATATATATTAGGTCATTGCATATTCAGCAATTCTCACAGACTCTTGTATAATAATCTGTGTCTGCTGAAGGACTGAAGTGGCGTTTCGGGAAGATTTTCTATTCAATTCCTTCCAAGATTTTCAAAACGCTCCCACTTATAATTGGGATTCTGAAATCTGCAATGTATTAGGGAATTGCGGACGGTGCATTTCCCTAATATATGCTGTAAGTGTAGTGGATCTTTAACCCTTTGCAGTGTTTTTGCATTTGAAATATGAATATGCTACAGCTGGCACAGAGGTGTAACAAAGTTCCTGAGCCCTAATGCAAAGCCTGTAAAAGGGCCCCCTCACCAACCCTGTGCCAATTATAATACTGGTGTCTTCTTACGTGGCAGAGGGGCCCTATAACCCCCTAAACCTCTGCTCACACCTGCGTTGGAAGCTTTGTCAGGATGCAGCGTTATTCTTCTCTTTTAAACGATGGACACCACAATGGAACCCGACACTCATTGACGGAACCCATTGGGCGCCATTGGTGTCCATCATGCGTAGGATCCAGCACTCCAACGGTTTAGTTTTTGTTTTTCTGTGTTGAAGCTGAATGACAGAATTGAGAGCGCAGGTATGAACTTTGCCTGAGGCACCAGGCCCTGGGTACAACTGCTACCCCTGCACCCCATATTGTAACGGCCATGGACTGAGTTGTAATATTGCTGCAGTAAATGGTCAAGTAACATTGTTTTGGGTTCTTTTGAGGGTCGTTTATGTCTTGCCCTGAGGGAGAATCCTTCCTGAATTACAAGGTGCAGCCTTTGCAGAACTATGTTATATTTGCAGAGACTATTTCCACTGACACTCATTCACATGTTATTTTCCACCTTCTAATTAAACAATTTGTGAAAGGAAATATTAAGAGTTTCTGGTGCTGGTATTTGTACACGCCTGTTTGCACATTCTTCTATGTGTCACTTGCTGGGATTATACTTGTGTCTTCCCGTGAACTTTGCTGAATTGTTGTATGACCGCTTCTATCCCCTCATTCTAAAAAAAACACGTTTCAACTTTATAAAACAACTCCGGAAAGAAACAAGATCTGTACAACATTAATATCAACAAAATATAAAGTCCATTCTTCTCCACTCCCCCATATACCTGCGTGGATTCAATATATAAATAATTACCGTATTTTACACATCTATGGAAGTTTTCTATTGACATGGCTGTAAATAATATTAATATAAACCTCCCATTCTGTAGTCAGAACCAGACGATTATGCAGAGATGAGCGGCGCTTCATACACACTGCTTATCTCTTCCTGCAGAATAAATCTGTCAGAGATCCCTTAAGCAGGAAGTTCCTTCTGTGCCAACCACTGAGTGACTGACATGTAGTGCCCCGTTCCTTTTAACAAAAGAGGTTCTTCAGCAGCGACAATGTATATTATTATACAGTCCTGTTTCCCAGCTGCTGCAGAACATCATGATATACTTCTCAGATGCTGCAGATTTCCTTTTTGAAACGGATGAGGGTGTTTTATATCAATCAATGGTGGACAGAAAGCCCTACCTTACTCTTCACAAAGAGATTCTACTTATTACACTGTGTCAGGTACGCTGCTCCACCAGGTTCACTAAATACACAGAGGACTGATACATATATACAAGGCATATGGCTAGGTATACATGGGGCCTGGTCTGTACATTTGTCATGTAACATATTTTTTAAACCAGGGGCCTAAGGGTATGTTCACACCGGCTATTTTCAGCCGTTTTTCGGACCGTAAACGTCCCGAAAAACGGCTGAAAAATGGGAAGCAGAACGCCTACAAACATCTGCTCATTGACTTCAATGGGAAATACGGAGTTCTGTTCCAACAGGGCATTTTTTTACGACTCATTGTAAAATAAAAACGGCGCGTCAAAAGATGCCCTGTAAAAAGAAGTGCATGTCACTTCTTGAGCCGTTTTTGGAGCCGTTTTTTATTGACTCAATAGAAAAACAGCTCCAAAAACGGTCATATAAAAACGCCGCGAAAAACGCTAGTTTGATTAAAAAACGACTGAAAATCAGGAGCTGTTCTCCCTTGAAAACCGCTCCGTATTTTCAGCCGTATTTTGTTAACCGTGTGAATATACCCTTTTAATACAAGGATTGTGCTGCGGATCTGGTTCGGGCTGCTGCACCTGTCTCACCGGCACCGCTCATCACATTTAGCCTCCAACCATAGAATGTGGTAGCACTCGTTTTCTGGCAGCTAGATTGCTGGAAGCCATTGCTATGTTATGTTTTTTTTTTTTTAAACTAAGATATCTGAGCAAAGTTTGTTGTTTTTACATCTATTTTTCAAGTGTCATAGATAATTTATATTTGTATGGAATCTGTATTTTAATCACTGTGGAATTTATCAAGCTGGCCTCAGGGAAATGTGCGGGTGCTAGCTACGCTACAACTGAAATACCAGCCTCTAGTCTGCAGAATATTGATGCTCTAGCGTTCACAAGACACGGACAGTGTGAGTTTAGAAGATCTGCAATAGCATCTTCATTTATAATATAGACGCATTACGTGCCCATGCGCTTGAGAGAACTGGATGGTAGAGAACCCCAATCCCTGGGAAATTTCCACTTTTGCCCTCCCAATAATGTTCCCAGTGCCATTATAACCCATGGGTCAGCATATGGTAACCGCCCTACAGAAGTGAAGGCACATCGGAGGTACGGTAACTGCCAGCTATGGACATCACAATAATTCATTGAAACATACTCCTGCTTAGTCTTCCTATGTTTTTTATTTATTACTTCTCCTTATCTATGTATTGGGATGGATCCGTATTTATATCAGGCAAATGTAAATCATGCCACCAGTTTATATATAACAGGGCCTAAAGGGGTTGTCTGATTAAGACGACCCCTTTACAAATCCAAGCTGGCCTGGTGGTCAGCTAAACACTGGCTTTAGACACACACGCAACCTGTCGTTATTGACAGAAAACTCTGACTCGCCATATATTTTACCAGCGGCTGATGCGAGGGAACTATAGTATTATATGCGCCAATTTAGTATGCTAAAATATGCTACTATGGCATATAGAGGGGTGTCTCAAGCAGAGACCAGGGATTCTCCAGGCACATATAATGTTAGTTGAAATTAAGATGTGGTCAAAGTTTTTCAAATATCTTCTGCAGCACATTGGCCCCAAGACCAGATTTTGGGGACTGTAGTTTTAACCGGCAAAGGACCACCCACTGTATATATACAGCACGGGTTTAAGCTTGTGTCCCGAAAGATTGGGCAGCTTAATGTCGGGTGCCCGGCAGTCAGAGACTACAAGGAACCCTGGAGAGAAGACAGAAGCGGTTTTCCCGTCTTGTGTCTTGTCTGTACTCACATACGCAGCGTGTACACGCTCAATGAGCGATGTGTATAGAATAGAGGCAGCGGCAGCTATAGCCTCCAGTAATAATGTGACTGGTCTAACTAGATCTAGAAGACCCCTTTACAGTGACAATAGGTACTATATCAGGGTCGATAGCCCTGTATCTGGGGCTGTTACAATGGAAAGTATAGTATTAAAAAAACTTAATTACATAATAAAGTCCCTCAAAAGGTCTTGTCTGATCCATGAGGGACAGGCCACAATAATAAAAAGTAAAATAAATGAAATAAAAATGACATAGAATAATGCCCAAGAAAACGGTGCCCCGCCAATCATTGTCGAAACGCTAAGCCTTGACCCAATTATCCTAAAATAGACATGTAATATATTAAAATTTACAGTAGACAATGACAATTACAAATAAAGTCTATTTTAGGGTAACACTATATTATTAACAGAAAAAAATGTTAACGTAAAAAAGCATATTTTTAACTTTTTTTTTTTTTCAAACTATAAACCTAAAAATGCTGAAAAAGCAAAAATGATGTGTACAAAAATCATAAAAAGAAACCTGCATTGGTTATGAAAAAAACATCTAAAAAGTTACGTCGCTAGCCCAACACATTAAAAAGTTACAGCCGTTTCACCGATGCGTTCTAAAAATGTCTAAACTGTGCCTGGTCCTTAATTAAGGATCAAGTAATGCATATGTAGAACTGAACACATGCACAGGGTCCTATGAGCAGAATCCTCATTAACAAACATGATCATCCATACATTCATGGTCGGTCTCAGATCTGCACATGAGGATCAGCTTGCTGCAGAACATATATTACACACATCATGTGCTGATTTCAATACATATTTTTTACGTTTTTGTTCAAACTCAAAGAACACCTTTAAAAAATCTTGAACAGCGGAATACATGTATTTATTCAAAATATGTTATTGTAGGAATTATTATAATGAACACTTTATAATATTGAGGTTTGGGATTTTGATAACATTTGTAGTTTGTTGGTAAATTTCTTGACCGCAAAATTGAAGCCATCAAATCCTGTGGCCTTAATTTATTTTTACAGTGAAAAGTAACTGAAATCAGCATGCCACGTAACAGTGTGTCAGGACGCATTTATCTGTAGTGACTGCAGATTAAATGTATTACAAGATTGTATGGCGAATGGAAACAAACTAAACGGAGGATGTGCACGAGATTGAATGTCAATCATTACATCTAATTTGCTTAATATCTCAAACATTTTTTATGACTATGAGTTTGCTTAATACATTCAACATTGCTATGAAAAATGAAGACTGCGGCTTCTGTACTGGCACGTCTGTTACACCATTGGAAAGAACTTGTCTGCAGTCATGTACCGTAATGTAGATCAGTTTTCCTGCAAACCACTAGAAAAGCTGGTAAGCAGCAATTTCAGTGACATCATTGGTTGATCGTATACCCGCAGGCACACAGTATAAGGCGACAGTGGAAGAGCTATGAGGGTAGCGACACATCAACCTCTCTGGGGCCCATCTCTTCTGAACGATCACTGTGATACTGCTGGAAATGGAGTGTATGGAGGGGAAAGAAGAAGGAAAAGCAAATCAGAGAGTAGATAAATGTTGGAAAAGACTCAACAGGCCTAGACAAGTTAGAAGGTATCACCAAACAAATCTCCTTTATGTGCATGCAGTAGTCTAAGGCCAGTGGGTCCTAATTCCAAGTTTTGCTTTCAGCACCCGTAGATACATCCTTTAAACATAACAGACTTAAAGGGGTTATCCAGGATTAGAAAACAAAACCCTATGCTTGTCTGTGGGAGGTGTCCGGCATTGCTTCTCAACAGGGCCGGCTCCAGGTTTATGTGGGCCCTTGGGCGACACAGACTTAATGGGCCCCTTTGTGGGGGAACTTATGGTGGCAGTAAAATGGCAGAAACCGTCAGTTTGTTCTCCCATATAGAAGTTAGGCCCTGTTTAGGCTCTCAGTTTGTGCCCCCATATATACAGTGCCCTCTAGATAATGCCACAGTGCCCTCTGTAGATAGTGCCGTAGTGCCACACAACCCCCTAGCAGATAGTTCCACACAGAACCCACCCTGTAGCTAGCGCTACACCCTCTCTCTGTAGATAGCGCCATTGGGGCTGAATCCCCAGCCAGAGAATTGCTGACGCTCTGGCCAGGGATTCCTCTCCAGGAGGAGCCCTTGACGTCACTGTCCATATATAAACAGGGCCGTCAGGGGCTCCCTCTAGGAGCGAAATCTCTGACAAGAGCGTCGGTAATGCTCTGGCCGGAGATACCGCTCCTGGAGGAGCCATAACGGAGTGCAGGGTCCTTGTCATGCAATGCCCCTTTAGCCATTGCACTCGACATTATGCAGTGTATCACTTTTTCTTGGCATGATCCTTTAACTCGGGTTTAAAAGTTATTTTTACAGGTTTTTTTACACAAGCGTACACTAGTAAACACACAGTAAAACACTTACATACACAGAAATAACTTACCTGCTCCAGCCGCCGCCGCTCCCTCCGGTCCGTCCGCTCCGTCTGCTACCTCCCGCTCCAAGTGCACAAGTCAGGAAGCCGCGACCGGAACTAGTAATCTTACTGTCCGTCCGCGACTTCCGGTCCACAGGAAAATGGCGCCGGACGTCGCACAATTCAACTTAGACTGTGTGGGAGCGGCGCATGCGCCGTTCCCACACAGATGGCGTACAGCATAGTGGATGGAACGGGCCCCGTTCGCATTCACTATGGGACTGTATGTGCAGTATTCCATGTCTGTATGTGTCGTTAATCGACACATACAGAAATGGAAAAAAAATGGCAGCCCCCATAAGGAAGAAAAAGTTCAAAAATAAAAAAATGTAAAACACAAACACACAAATAAATATAAAAGTTTTTAATAAAACACTAAAATCAAACTGATGTAAAAAAAATAATTGTCGTGACACTGTTCCTTTAACACTTTGATCGCCCGGTCCCTCATTTCGGCATGATCAAAGGGGACTCCCCTCTTTGATCACGTCAATGGAAACCCGGTGACACGATTAGAGTCTTGGGAAAAACCCTCTGCAGTTAGTCCTGGGGACCTAGAAAGGACCCCAGGGCTGTCTGTTCTGTAGGCCTGCTGTTAGGGCACACTATGTGTCATAGTGACACAGTGTAATGTATTCGCATACAAGAGTATGCTAATATATTATAAGTATAAAATAAAGTTGTAAATAAAGGTATCCCTTCATGGGATTGAAAAAAAAATCATTATTTAGCATAAAATATATTTTATTGCCCATATATTACATAAAAAAAAAAAAAAGACACATATTAATTATCTACCCGACCGTAATAACATTTAGTATTAACTTACCAGGTGGAAAAAAATGCTTACAAATCCTTTTTCCTATATCCACATCGAAAATATAAATTATAACTTAGACAGTACATTTTTTTAGCCCCCCCCTCCCCAAACCACACAGATTAAAAAAAAATTCTCCTGCATAAACAAGGACTCATACAGCCACATCAATGGAAAAATAAAAAAAAGGTATGGCTGATGAAAGGCAGAGGCAAAAATGAAAAAATTTAGTTGGTCATTAAAGCTCTTTGCGGCCCAGTCAATAATCCTGGTGAACCCCTTTAAAGAGGCTCTGTCACCAGATTTTGCAACCCCTATCTGCTATTGCAGCAGATCGGCGCTGCAATGTAGATAAGAGTAACGTTTTTATTTTTAAAAAACGAGCATTTTTGGCCAAGTTATGACCATTTTTGTATTTATGCAAATGAGGCTTTCTAAAGTACAACTGGGCGTGTTGAAAAGTAAAAGTACAACTGGGCGTGTATTATGTGCGTACATCGGGGCGTTTTTACTTCTTTTACTAGCTGGGCGTTCTGACGAGAAGTATCATCCACTTCTCTTCAGAACGCCCAGCTTCTGGCAGTGCAGACACAGCCGTGTTCTCGAGAGATCACGCTGTGACGTCACTCACAGGTCCTGCATCGTGTCAGACGAGCGAGAACACATCGGCACCAGAGGCTACAGATGATTCTGCAGCAGCATCGGCGTTTGCAGGTAAGTCGATGTAGCTACTTACCTGCAAACGCTGATGCTGCTGCAGAATCAACTGTAGCCTCTGGTGCTGATGTGTCCTCGCTCGTCTGACACGATGCAGGACCTGGGGCAGGAAGTGAGTGACGTCACAGCGTGATCTGCCAGAAGCTGGGCGTTCTGAAGAGAAGTGGATGATACTTCTCGTCAGAACGCCCAGCTAGTAAAAGTAGTAAACACGCCCCGATGTACGCACATAATACACGCCCACTTGGACTTTTACTTTTCAACACGCCCACTTGGACTTTTGCAAGCCTCATTTGCATAAATACAAAAATGGTCATAACTTGGCCAAAAATGCTCGTTTTTTAAAAATAAAAACATTACTCTTATCTACATTGCAGCGCCTATCTGCTGCAATAGCAGATAGGGGTTGCAAAATCTGGTGTCAGAGCCGCTTTAAATAAAATTATAAACAAAAATAAAACTCAAAGATAAGCTGATGTTTTATATTCAGGAGCTAGACCTCGGCACCACAAGGCAAATCTATGAATATTCTCCAGAGGAATATCAAATACTTGTCTACTACATCTCCATGCGCGGGGTGAGTGTCTTCTTGCTTCACATGGCTTAGTCACGGCATTATGAGGCGCAGAAGTATGGCGCAAAAGTATGGAGAAAGGCGAGTGCATAGTTCTAACATTTGGAGATGAGAAATAGGGATTAGTGGCGGTCATTTTGGACGTCACCTAGATTTTCCAACTTTGAACAACTTGACAGAAGAGGACAACTCAAGAACCCATACTCCTCTATATCCTGATGATTATTAGGGGAATCCACGTGCCAATCTTGCTGCTATATGATATTGAAGCAGCGTGATCTCTGGATGACATTTGTGCATCATCGTGAGAAGAGCGGATTATTTTTGAAGCCTCTATAGAGATTTCACATTAAAGCCAACAGTCGTGGACGTCCGAGCACCTCTTCCACCATAGCTGATAATTGCTTTCCAGACAACAGACGCTCACACATTAGTACAGTATTGCAGTGGGAATAGACACTCCGATGTGTGACCTTCTACACTGCCCATACTATACTAGTCATCTTTTTTTTATATAGTATTATGTCCGTGTCATACCGCTTGTACAATCTTTGTGATAATACAGGAGCTTTACCTGCAGTCCTATGTAAAGCCATAGCACACACATTGGGATAGCTCTGCTACATCTGTAAAATTTAGGTTTCTGTAATGATTTAATATAAAACCTTCCAGATTCATATAAGATTTTTTTCAGTGTGGGTATGAACATATGTACCTGTCAAGCAGTGAAGAGGAAGCGCTGACTGTTTCATATCTATTTCTGCCTGTTTCTCTGGAGATTATATACCCTAGGAGAATAAATCAGGGAAAGAACAATGACAAACATATGCTGTAAAATATAAGGGCTCGGGAAGAACGCGTAATAAAATAATGTATGTTTCTGCTCTTCTCAAAGGCACCTTTCTTCTAGTTTCACCACATGCTTGTAATGTAATCCTCTCCTTATAATGATATTACATAGGGCACCTTGTCTGTGGCAGATCCAAAAGATAGATTTGGATGAAATAATATTACATGGAGAAGGAAACATTTACGTAGCATTATAATGGTATATGCGGCTGGAAATTATGAACTGAAAGCCCTTTTGTATAAGGGTACCCGTAATATAATTTGTGGGTGCTTCTACTGTCATGTAACTTCCTGCAATCAACTGGTTATTGTAATTGCTTGCAATAGGTTTCCTAGCAATAGACATTGAAGACATTGCTAAGAATATACCAACAATATCTGTAGCGTTCGCAGTGGCGGATTAAGTAGACCATGGGCCCTGGGCTGTTACCCAAACTTGGGCCCCCCTTCCGCACCGCCGCCCTGCCGCGCCGTAACTATTTTTAACACTACCTTTTTGGGCAAGCATTAACAGTGTTACGATTTCCCTTGTCACAGCGCGGTGTCCCTACATACTGACAGTATCACACTGTGCAGGGACACAACCTCCTGACAAGGGGAATTGTCTATCAGTCCTGGACTGCAGAAAGACTTTTTATGAAATACAAGGATTCCTATAATAAAAGTGTCAGGAGAGATGACGGATTCTCTATAAATCTAGTGACTCACAGGTGACGACGTCTTAGATTCTAGTAGTTTTTTTCCTCTTTTCTTCTCCATCCGGTCCAGCGCTCATGACGACTTCTCCCGGCCATAACTCATTTCTGCAGAATTTGCCACTCAGACGTCTCCTCACTTTTCCAACATTTCCACACCTATAAACGAAAATAAAGTTATCATGGTGCCACATACTGTGCCCCTAAATATAATAGCACCAAACACTGCGTGCCTGAATATAATAATACCACACACTGTAAAACACAACATACACACAGCCCCCTGTACATATTACACACCCCCATAGATATCGCCATAAACAGCCCCCTCTATATATCACACATCCCCCCCCCCGTAGAGAGCGTTACACACAGCCCCCTATAGATAGTGCCATACAGCCCCCCTGTAGAGAGCGCCACACAGCCCCCCTGTAGAGAGCGCCACACAGCCCTCCCCCCCTTGTAAATAGCACCAAAAAGCCCCCCCTATAAAGAGCGCCACACACATACCACTGTGGATAGCACTACACAGCCCCCCCTTGTATATAGTGGCACACAGCGCTCCCCCTTGTATATAGTGGCACACAGCGCTCCCCCTTGTATATAGTGGCACACAGCGCTCCCCCTTGTATATAGTGGCACACAGCGCTCCCCCTTGTATATATTGCCACACAGCGCTCCCCCTTGTATATAGTGCCACAAGGTTATGTACACATTTAAAAACTTTATATCATAATTCTATATATATATATATATATATATATATATATTAGTATGTGTGTGATTGATTGATTTCATTAAAAAATATTTTTACTTTTTGAGATACAGCTGCTTTGTATCCTGTATCCGTCAGGTCAGCAGGACTGACAGGATCAGTGTCACGCAGGATCCACCTCAAATCTATCACATCTAAGATTATAATTTAGCGCAGGGCCCGTTTCACTGATCCTGTCAGTCCTGCTGACCTGACGGATACAGGATACAAAGCAGCTGTATCTCAAAAAGTGAAAATATTTTTTAATAAAACGGAATTAATAAAATAAATAAAATAAATAAAAACGACGTGATTTTTGCGACGTTTTTTCCGTAGACAATGCAGGTTTCGTTTTTTATCGTTTTTATACACACCTTTTTTGCTATATTAGAATTTTTATTCATAAAGTTTGAAAATAATAGTAAAAAAATAAGCTTTTTTTAAGTTTCAGCTATTTTTTTGGGTAATAACATAGTTTTACCCTAAAATAGACCTGTTATTTGTGATCGTCATTGTCTACCGTAAATTTTAATATATTACATGTCTATATTAGGGTAATTGGGTCAGCGCTAGCGTTACAAGAATGATTGGCGGGGGGGGTACGTTTTTTTTTGGGGTGGGTATTTTATGTGTATTTATTATTTCATTTTTTTTGCACTTTACTTTACTATTTTTTTATTATTATGTTCTGTTCCTCAAAGGTCAAAAAAGACCTTTGGGGAACTTTATATATATTTTTTCTTTCTTTTACACCATGTTTTTCCACTGTAACTGGAGCTGCACAGCAGCCCCAGTTACAGGGGAAATCAGCCCTCTCATAGTGACGATTGTCACTAATAGGGCTGTGCTGGGTCTAGTTAGACCCAGCAATAGTCTGTCACTAACGGCACCCGGCGATCATGTGACCAGTCACATGATCACCGGGAGGAATAGAGACAGCGCCGCTGCTGCTGTCTCTATTCCTATACACAGCGTTCATTGAACGCTGTGTTAGAAGACATCGGAGAAGACAGAAGCAGCGAAAGCTGTTTCTGTCTTCTCCTCAGGGTCCCCGGCAGTCACTGACAGCCGGAGACCCGACATTCAGCTGCCCGATCGCGCGGGCAGCAAGTTAAAACCCGAGCCGTAGAAAGTCTATGGCTCGGGTTTTAAGGACCCGTCCCTGACCGCTTGCCGTAAAAATACAGCCAGCGGTCGGGAACCAGTTGGGCAGGAGGATAAGCCAACTAACCTCAGCCCCGGTGACCGCCCGGCTCTTTTCTTCTCTTGCAGCTTTGGAGTAACAGAACAGCCGTCCGTCGCTGTTCTGTTACTCAATGGCGCACTTGTCAGGGAGGCGTGTCCTACCCCTTTCCCGGCCAATTCCCTGCTCCTCCCCTCCTCATCTTCGGAAGTTAGCAGCACTGGCGCGCTGAATAGGTTTGGAAGATGATGTGCGGTTTGGGCTGCCATGGGCCCCGGGCGGCCGCCCGAATCGCCCATATGATAATCCGCCACTGAGCGTTCGTCACTTCTCTATGATACAAGGGCAGGTTCAAGCACCAGTTCCTAGCAGGATGCAGACAGACTACAATGCTACATAGAGGGAGATTACACAGGTGCACTATACTGATGAACTCCCACTCCCACACCTATCATTCACGAGGGGGGTGGCTGCTTAGTATTATCATTGCACACAGATATAGCTTATATAAGGTGCCAGTCACACGGTTACATGTAGTGCACCATGCTGGCATACAGTCTATTCGTTACGTCCATACTGTTAGATCAGGCGGCCTGCCCAGCACCTTCTAAGTGTAACACACAAGTACGGACACCCCATTCACCCCCGACATACAAAGGACAGACTGCATCCTCCAAAATTATCCATGATAAACATGAGGTATTAGGTGATACTTTGACTAAAATACGCAAACTCACAACCCGCGTCGAGTCCTCATCATCTTGCGAGTCCCTGCACTCATTACAAACAAATCACTTAAAAAAGAATTACATTTATTTAAATTTACTGAAAAAGTATTATCATTGCACTACTTCTAGAAGTATAGAAGTCTTATCTGCGTACAATGATCATAATCCCCCCCCCCCCATATAAATGATCAGTGTGAGTGGCTGTTAATCAGTATTTTGTACCTGTGCGACCCCCCCCCCCCCCGCCCCCTCCATGTGGCTTGTCTGTATCCCGCTGGGACCTGGTGCTTGAACCTGCCCCTGTATCAGTAAGTATGACCTTTTCTGTCAATTGAAATAAATATAATTTTTACAGTGATCAATTTCTCCTAGCTGCTTCCTCTGGTGCATTGCTTTCTGTATTATCTTGGTCTTCTACACTAGTAAAAAAAAAAGCTTATACTTACCCAGATCTCTCTGCTTCTGCGTCCAGTCCGGCCTTCAGGGATGATGTTTCATTCCATAGGAATGCTGCAGCCAATCACAGGCTGCGTCGGTCACATGGGATGAAACATCCCAGGGGGCCAGACTGTAGGACATCAGAGGGATGCGTCGCCATGACTACGGGTAAGTATAAGCAATTTTTTTGTTTGTTTTTTTACTTGCTGCTTTCCGCAGTGGACATGCTAGCCAAAAAACTGCACCGCAATTGGTTATTCGCTGCGGGGAATAGGGCGGATACGCTGTCTACTTTTACGCAGCATATCCGCCATGTTTGAACATTTATTCCCCATAAAAAAACAATGCTGCATCATCTTTTCTTATAACTCTACATTTTTCTTTTCCTCTATTATTCCTCCTGGAAATGGCACAGCGTAGAGTTCTAAGAATTTATGGAGAATACAAGGAGAGTTGGCAGGTTCTATTTTAAGAATGGTAGCAGAAAATCCCAAACTGTGGGGCAGATTAATTATTGTCTTTGTGCCCTTCTGGTGTTTTGTGCGCCTATTTTTTTGCCGCTTATACTGTTTGCCAAGTGCATTAATACATGCTCCAGAAAAAACCTTGATTTTCTACATGTACATGCCCGCCGCCTCGGGTCGCATACTTACAATATGGCCATGGATTTGTCAAATGTGCCAGATTTAACGTCTTTTGCGTGCTCCAGTTTTGTGCCGCAGATTACTGATCTAAAGTATACCACCCAATAGCTTTCGAAGGGAAATCAGTCTAACATGCGCCAAGATACACCAAATTTATCAAACAGCATGTACATCATAGAAGAATTTTGCGCATCTTCAGCCTATCACCTCTGGCGTTAGGCTACAGTATCTCCCTCTAAGGCATTATTAATAAATCTGCCTCTATATATTTTAGAACAAGTGATAATGCGTCTGCTTTTTCTAACATTAGTCCTTTCTGTTCAAGATGTCCCCAATTAACCAAACATGTAGGATGTGTATATGTTGTGATATATTTTTAGCAATCTACCCTTATTCATGTTCTGTATATTTTCAGATGGATTGCATTTGAAGGTGCCAATTTTTTTGGAAGACAAATGCTACTAGATCCTCAGCAAATTGTAAACTGGTCACAGTTCAGCGGCTGGAAAGCTATTGGCTCCCTACGTCCTTTAAAACAGGTACCACAAGCTATAAACTGCACTCATTGATCATTTTCTGTTGACAGTCCATCAATAAACAAGTCATAAAGATTAAAGGCTGAAAAGTTTGGTTACTTTAGCTGGCTGAAGGCCACAGTTATTAGCACCTGTCCATCACGTCACATTATCTGATGTTCTAGAAACATAACTAGGGCTCTTGAGTAACATGGGAAATACCAGGAACGAACATCCTCCCCATCTGGGCTGTAGTGTCAAAAAGGATAGTGTGGATATATATGATAAATGACAAAAATACAGTTACAAAACCACAAACAACATACACATATATAAGGGTAAACACAAATACAGTCAAACATACAGATACAAACATACATAAACAACATCCATATAGATACATAAGGAAATACACATGTATAAAACCTATACATACACACATGCATATAAACATTCGGCACATACAGAACTCCCAGTCCGGGGTCCAAATTGCAGATATGGCAGGAGTTTCTCAACTATATCACTGCATCTTTTAGGAAAATCTTCTGTAGTCTATATGTAAGCAGTGACCAGTTTATTCATGGGATTATGTTCTTGGGAACACGACTATATTTGATGGAGGCAATGTCATTATGACATGAGGACAGTTACATCTATTGGGGTGAAACAGACTGAGGTTTAGGTTGTAGAAGAGGAATGACCCTCAAGAAGCAGAGTAATAGTTTCAGACAACTGTCCAACCAGGAAAGTTTCTATAGGAGTTTTAGAAATTGTAGACGCACTCGGGCCTTGGAGTCTCAGGGGCCCTAAAAGCTGCCTCTGCCCTTATGAGGACAGCAGTATTATAAGTGACCGTTAAGGGCCCAGGAGCTTCAAGCTACACATATGTATCTGTCAACTATGAAAGATTGTCATGCACATCTAAAAACATATTCTTATATCCACCTTTTTTCTCGCCGCAGCCGTCTGTATATTTCATGGTTAAGAACAGACACAAGGACAAGTACTTGACAGTCACTGGGAAACTTACAGATACAAGGGCAACGTTTGTCAGTGTCTCTTCAAGGAATGGGCAGACCACTCAGATCTGGTATTTCTGCAGAGGATTCCTAAAGTCCAAGGTACACAAAAACCACTGGAGAGATTATAGAATAAATAATATATGATGAAATATCAGCTTGATATACGGACATAAGATTACCATTCTTTTCACATATCCCCGCTGAAAAGAGTAGCTGGTCCATACGGTCTCAGACGCTATGGGGAATCTATCAACGTTTCTACGTCAGTTTTCTTGCAATTTGCAACAAATGCGACTTTTGGGCTGTTTTTATTCCGCTCTTGCGACTTTTCTAAAGAAATGGGTGTTTCTTAGTAAAAGAGGGCAGGGCCACCCACAGCCCAACAAATTTAATATAATTTATGCCAGAAACTGGTGCAGATTTCACTATGTGGCCAGGACTGTAACAGGGTGCAGGCAGGTCCTGTGACAGGCGCTCTACCATCACTCCCCTCACTGTTCCGCTTCTGCCCCTGCCGTATCTTCATGAGCATCAGGGTGCATACAACGTCCTGGTGCCGGGCAGGGCCCTACATGTGACGCAGCACACAGCATGCTGACGCTAGACGTTATGTGCAGCTTCGCATTTAACGTCCTGACGCTTCTCAGCGACCAGCACCTTGTATGCGGGATCCTGAGAAGATCTGGGAAAAGCAGAGTACCCAGTACTTCTTTTTTTTTTTTTATGTCAGATTGGGAAGGGATAGGCATGGGGCCAACCTGTGTGACCAGAATTGTTACGCCACAAATGTGGCGCTTGGGCAGCCGACACATTTATTTAGAGGCGTGATGTATCTTACTCCAGCGGAGCAGAAAGCTAAGACGGACGTATGAAACGTTGGTCTTTGCAAATCTGCACTTAAGTGTTAGAGCTCCTTGTTCTTGTACCAAATTATTGAAAATATTCTGGTGATCTGGAAGTGATGAGCTCTTTGAGCTTGGTGTAACAAGTGCACCTGGACCAACTTCATATTCCACGTACAATTTTCATGCAAAACCGATATGTAAAATAATTATCATAGGTATCATTATTAGGTTTTCTAATGACTAACCTTTTATGATGTCAGATTGGTGTGGTCCAGCAGCTAGGACCTTCACCTGTCCCACGAAAGAGTGGATTTCTGTCCCTAATATCAGTGAAGAGATGGACGTACTGGCTATCCTCCAATGAAGATAATCGGTATCATGGAAAACAGTGGCATCATGTTGACTCCATGACATCATATAAATTGTGTTTCTTGAAGATAATCTCTCTTCATTTAGGGTTCTCAGGCTTCTCCGTGACACTTGATGGTTTCACCTGGTTGTCCTCTACTCTGTTGTCTGCATTTCTTCAAGGCATTTTTAGTCCACCAAAAATTGCAGAGCGAAAGCAGTTGTGAGAATAGAGCTAAGTGAATCTTCTACATTTCGAAGATTACCATGTTCTTGATAACTGTTATTTTTACATCACATTTTCAGGCAAATGATTCATGTTTGGATGTCATCGGAGGCAAAAATATTCCTGGATCAAAGGTGTCATTGTGGGCAGAACATGGGAAAACACGACAGAAGTGGAAGATCAATAAAGATGGGACCATTTCTTCATATATAAGTGATGACCTTGTTCTTGATCTCAAAGGTATGAGATTAAAGAATTATTTTAGGTGCTTTTTATTCAACATTCATCTGCTGCCTGTGTTTGTCACACCTACTTCAGAACGAAAAGGACTGTAACCAGACTATAAGGGTGTTCACAGCAGCACAGAGAACAGTGAGGGGCTGCATGTCAAATGATAATGTAAGGGGAAGGGAGGCAGGCTGTGCGCCAATGCTGAAATAAAACGTCAGATATATAAACATCTAGATTCCATCTACCACTGTTAAAGTGGATTTCCACCCAAAACATAAAATGAGTCCTAAATGAATAAATAAGAAGTAGACAATATTGATAATTATCGTTGTTTTACTGACCGAGATATTGACACAAACTGTCGATTTTCTTCTGTGGATCCCAGTAAGTTTGCTAAGACCCTAAGGGGGTTGTCCGAAATTAAAAAACAAACACAATCCATAGACAAGACTGGTGCTATTTCTATGTTGCAAACTTTTTCTTTAACGCAATGTTACCGATACCACCCATGACTTATGTTGTTTTATTTACATAGGTGGAAATTACTACGATCAAAACTACATAGTAGTCAACAAAGTCGGAGAAAATATTCTGACGCAGAAGTGGGACATTGAAATATTATGATGTCTCCAACATGAGCGCTCACAATGGCGTCTCTGATGTATTGGACACATCTTTCCTCTCAGCCTTTGGAAAATGGAATCTACTGAAGTCATATGTCACTGGTTGCTCTGCAAATATGCCTGGCAGGTGGCCAAGAAAGCATGGCTCATGTCATTCAGAAGATATGTTTTCCGTCTGCTCCAGGCCACACTCAGCTTGGTGGCATCAGGAAAGATTTCAGAACAGACTTTGGTTTTGTGCCGCTGGATCCAAAAACACATGAACGGGAAAAGTCTGGGAAAAGTTTCCGTTACCTCTTTCACTCCGGACTGAACGACCTTCAAGTTTATATATGTGGATCCCCCACGCCGCTTCCTTGTTTATAAGCTACATCTATGCACATTCATATCTGGATCTATCCACGCCGTACCCTCCATACCATGTTACTGGAACGCTTCATAGCCCATCCGTGTTACATAGAACATATGACAGCACTTGACCATCACACTGCATACATAGAGACCGCATTTAAGCATGGCTGAAGTTCGTTTTTAAGTTGATAAACATTTTCTATACATCCATTCAGACACGAGAACATGGCCACTGCCTCAAACATGCCGCATTACCACATTCTGATAACGTTTTACAGGTCTATGTTAATGGAAATAAGCGGGGCTAAATGGAGTGATCTGTATCAATAAGCTAGTAATAAATCTGGAGGCAGGTATCTTGGACGTACATTGTATTTGCTGAGGGGTATATATAAGTTGTGTGTATTATGTAGAGATATAGCAGAGGTGAAGTTATAAGATGCTGCAAAGCCAGATTGTCATAGACACAACCAATTGTGATATCTCATACACAAGGTAACATGGCACCCACAGCAGTGTATGCGTCCATACTGTACCTCCGGATGCCTCCAACTCATAAATCGTGCCATCTTCCATTGGAGTCCCTACCGCCAAAATGCTCGAACCATGTACCACCGTACAGGCTCCGAACGAGGCCTTAATGGGTTACCTGTGGATTGACATGGGTTTACATGTAAACTTACTTAATCACTAGCCCCTCTTCACACAGATTTCAAATCCGATAACAATCTACATCCAATGCATGTGAATTGGGTTTCCGCAAAGCCCTGTTTACATGCAACAGAAAATTTCTGGATGGATTGTTATCCACACCGTTTCATGGATTCTGCACAGAAAAGCCGAGGATTAGCCCCATTAAATGACGATCGTGTTACTTGCTATCTGCTGCACATCTCATTTCTGCTGTGGATTATGTAGTAATTACGTGTCCGATTTGCAATATGCAAATCCGACATGTGTGAACGGACCCGAAGTGTACAAACAATGCAGATCCAAGAAGTAAAATGACAATATCAGCACTGTTATATCTGTATATTTCTCTGAATATGTAAAACACACCATATATCTACTGCATAAAAACATTTACCCATAAATTTCCATAGAGGCAGTTTTTGGCTGATCTTAATCATTTCTGCAGAATGCCAGGATAAGTGGCACCATGGGCGATTGGCAACTGATTTTCACCAAACGCCTCCATAAAAATTGGGAATTTTCAGGCCAAAACCTGTAGAATGTCTATGGATAGCTTACCTGAGTAGTTCAATTTTGTCTTGCAGCATTAATGGATTTGGAGCATTCACATTTGCACAAGGCGTCCTCTTTTTCCCCAAAAACAAAGTCTCAGTTGCCAGTTGCCACCACTAGTTTTAAATTGAACAGGCCCCCCCAGTGGTGGCCACAGGCAAGAAAGGAAATGGTGTACCCTAGCTTTATCAAGTATATTGGGCAAGTGCTCCAAATCATTTATACCGATGGTGTCTTAAAAAAATAAAAAATAAATTGTTACAGTGGGTACCACTGTTGGCATACATGTAGCAGTTTTTAGATGAAAGCTCAGACATGGGCCCATGAAAGTAGAAGGGCTCTTTCATATCTTCAGTATATGGTCAATGCAATCGTCCTTCGGCCATTTATAAGCACAATTTCAGTTCTCTCAGGCCTTTTAATGGCAAAGGTTTTCCAATCTTATAAAACATTTTTAATTTCAATGAGAAAATTGTATTGGACCAGAAGAATATGTTCATACACATACATGTAAGATTCTCACAGGATAGAGTCAAGTTGCTCAGCTATAAAAAGGACTGCTTGGTGTAATACTTGTATTCTTATGGATATATATCATGTACATACACACACACACACACACACACACACACACACACACACACACATATATATATATATATATATACACACACACACAAACACACACATATATATATATATATATATATATATATGTATATATATATACACACACACACACACAAACACACACAAACACACACATATATATATATATATATATATGCCCTGCATGATGATGCAGAAAATTGTATATTTATACTGTTCAGGAACTATATTGAATAAGATATTTATATAACGCTGTAAGTAATGTTTGTGTATATGTGTAAATCCAGATCAGATGAATCTATAGAACATATATGTATATTATGCAGCTACATAGGAAGAGATGGTGTAAATCAGATTTAAAATTAGATGATCATGTGGAAGATGAACCGGATGAGTGCCTTTACTTGTAATATTCTGTCAATACTGATGGTAATTTCTTTATATTTGGAATAAAAATGATCTAAACAGCCATTATACACGGTATTGGTCTGTATGGAAGCACCTCATTGCTTGCATTCCCTTTAGTTAACTGATAAGAAAATGGGTCAGATAAGTCATACATCGCCTCAATGACCTCCATTATAAAAAAAAACAAAAAAAAAAAAACCATATACATAAACCCCCCCCCCGTGTTATTGCTAAAACAAGAAAATGGGTATCCGATGTAATTTACAAAAACGTATTACAAAATCACAGTTTGGCATAGGATTAGCCCATAGGGATAATTCACAGATATTAGCCAAAGGGATAAATTAGCCAAATTAGCCAAAGCCAATTCACAGATTAGCCAAAGGGATAATTCACAGATATTTTCCTACGCATTTTTTTCTAATGCCGAGGTTTTTTATTATTTCAAATATAATAAAAGAAAAAAGGTTTACAAACGGTGCAAACAAGAAACATACAAAAAGTAACACTACAAATGTGCATGTAAAGGGGTTGATAGTAAGGCACAGGGATGAAGTAAAAAATGCTAGGAGTTCCCATGTGGTGTCCTCTAGTCCAAAAAGATGACATCTCAGCCGGCTCTGGATGCATGCGCAATGCTGCGGGAGCACAGGGGAAAAAACGGGAACATCTGGTGCGGCCGTGCTACCAGAATGGACCCACGTGATGCTCTCTGCGATCAGAATGGAGCGAAAAATAGCCTACACATTTTTTTTAAATGTGGTGTTAAATGGTTTTTAGGGGCCACCTTACCATACCATGACTGGAACAAGTTTCATCTGCTTTGAGTCTTCATCCCTTTTGAAAGCTAAAGTGCGAGGCTGTATAGAATAGAAGCATAAAATTACTCCATCCAGTCTGCGGTCCATTTTTTTTTATTTTTTTATTAATTTTTAGCATCTTTGTCTTAAGATAGATCAGTTTCCCTCCATGTCATGTTTACATTCAAGAACAAGAGGGGGTAATTTATGCATTTGCACTAATAGGACCCAGGTCCTATAATTATTTATTTTTGCACACCCCTCCTTCACCTGCAAACTTGACTGTCACAAGCAATTATCAGGGTCTGTCAATAAACACGACTAATCACATAGATGCCCCGTATGGCATGTATACGGTGTATATAGGTATTTATAGTGTATAGTAAAAGGTGGAATTTTCTGTACTGTTTGGCTATATTATAGCACTGTATGGTGGTATTTCAGCAATGTTGTGTGGTATTATTTTGGGACAGTTATTTGTTACATTTGGGTCGTTTTGTACCATTTGGTTAAAACCACTTTTGTCACATATGGAGACTAGAAGGGACATCTGGAGTGCAGCCAGAAAAGATTAAGAACTCTGTACATCTCTTCTCACCTATCCGGCTAGAGCAAAGATTGAGACATAGCCATGTCACCGCGGGAATGTCAGGAAGGTTGTTGGCCAGTCCTGCCAAAGGAAGATTACCCACTTCTCACCCTGTCACGGGGAGATTATCCCCTTCTCGACCAGGCCCGGGGAGATTACCCGCTTCTCGACCTGTCCCTGGGAGATTGCCCGCTTCTCGACCTGTCACAACCTTGAGAGACTAAACAGACCAGGTACACACTGAACCCAAATGCATCAATTCCATCCTATGTGACTACTAATTAAAAGCTCTTCCAAGACACATCAAATATAAGGGGAGGCACAGAATTTCTGGGTACTCCCTAACAGCTAGACTTTCTAAACTCGGAAATCACCACAGAAGAAGATAGTGGGGTTATAAAATCTCTTCACAATGGGAAGCTGCCTACACCAGATGGGTTCACAGGGGAGTTCTTCAAGGGCCTAGTAGATCAAGTGTCCCCCTCACTACTGAGTTAATATGCATCAGTAGTGCTCGCAGGAGGTCTCCAATCAGGATCCAATGTAGCATATATCAAAGTACTGCCAAAACCAGGCAAGGATCTTTTGTGTCTGGGATCATACGGTCCCATCTCTTTGATCAACCAGGACATAAAGATTCTTTTTAAAATCATGGCTAAGAGGCTAACTTTCTTGATGCCCATCCTTATTGGTCCCATGGAAGTAGGGATGATCGGCGGTGGCAAATATCTGCAAAGTACTAACAATCCTTGATAGAGAGTGGCACCGTGCTTAGCCAGAAGAAACACCTGCCCTACGGACTCTGGACACTGAAAATGCTTTTTAGGCCCTGTTCACACAGAGTTTCTTTGGTGCGGTTTTTGACGTGATAACTGCGCCAAAAAATGGCCAAAAACGTCTCCAACTGTTTTTTATGAGAGGCATAGGCGTTTTTTTTCCCGAGAGCTGAAAAAAACACTCGTGGGAAAAAGAAGCGTCATGCCCTTCCTTCAGGTGTTTCTGTCTCTGACCTCCTATTGACATCAATGAGAGGCAGAGAGAACTGTTTTCGCTGCGATTTTTGCCCGCGGTGCTCAATGGCCACGGCCGAAAAACGCAGCAAGTTTTCTGCCGGCAGGTCCAGGTCTGAAGGAATTTTGAGACCGATTTTTCCACCTGCAAAAAAACTCAGCGTGAACAGGGACTTAAATTGTAAAGTGGCACTGGCTGCAGATGTTGCTAGACAAGATGAACATAACATGAACACTTAGTAAATCATTCTTTCTTGAACACAACCTGAGTTTATCTGACAAAGCTGAAGCACTAAGGACCATTACATTTTATTTCACTCTCATTAACAGATCTTACCGGGTTGAGTTTATCCTTTGGCATAAAGCATAGCGATTCTGTATAACTATTTATTATATGAATCCATCATCAGACTACTAGATTACATTGTACCGACTGCTAAAAGACATACTGGGGTACATTTATTTATAAAAAGTGTCATTTCGCAGAGAGGATTTTGTCTGCAAAATTGGTGAGATTTGTAACGTGCTTTAAATTCACAGAGCTGTGATATGGATGTAGGCCAAGTGTCGCCCTTCATAAAAACTTTTAGAGAAATGTGCGACGAGTCTGATCTGGTGCAGGCTGACCAACAGTTTCTTCACATAGGAGACGTTACATGCGCCAAACTGAAAATTATCGACCGTGGGGAAAAGATGCAAAAATGCTTTAGAAATATGGCACACATTCTTGCCCCATTTTCCACTCCATATTTACAGACATAAACTATGGCAGTTTTTATATGTGTCCCAGTGTTTCTGCTCACAGATCTGTGGGACAATGGCGTGCAATATAAAATGTTCTACAACCCAACAGGGGTCGACTATGACTAAAACATTTTAGAGTCATACATGACCGGAATGGTAAACTTTTAGAACATGTCTGCATTAGTAAATACTGGTATTTTCCACTAAAATAACAATGTGGAAGCACTTAGGCTCTGTTCGCATCTGCGTTGTGGTCCCGTTCTGACGTTCCGTCGGAGGTTTAATTTCAATGGTGACGGAGACAGTGCCCCTGGTTTCAGTTTGTCTCTTTTGTGCACCGGATCAGTCGTTTAGTCGACGACGCTATTGGGTCCCATGCACAAAAGAGGCAAACGGAAACCACGGGCACCGGCTCCGTTACCATTGAAATTAATGGTGATGGAAACGGAAACCTCTGGTTTTCCGACTGTGTCTGCTCAGGGTCCCGTTCTGACGGAAACCTCCGACGGAACCCCAACGCAGATGTGAACAGAGCCTTCTCTCTGCAATGTATCATTCCTCTGTTATTACTGTTGGAAATGTATCAATAAATTGGGTGTTAGCATTTGCCTTGTTAATGTGTGTCCCTACACAGTTTGACAAGGTCAATAGCTGATTGGACAGTGCCAGATTATGTAGGGGCATGCCCTATTGAAAAGAGGAAGTGTTACACCCAGTTGACAATTTATTCATATAATTCCAGTAGGAATAACAGAGGAACGGTGCTCCAGAATTGTTATTTAATGGGGAATGCAAGTGATTAGCCCTTTTTAAAGGTGTGGCCTACTTGAGAGGCAGAGTCTAAAATGCCAAACAGTCTACAGGCTCCTGAGATGTAAATCCAGTGATCATCAAGGTACAGTTTTGCAAACTAAAAAAAAAAATAACGATAGTGACTATTAAAGACTTTTTGAAAACCCTGTAGTGTACATAATATGCCACTGACACTTTACATACTAGTACAAGATATTTAAAAATCACAGACACATATTTACTACTAGAAGAATTACTGGAATATGTTTCTCTTTAATAGAAGCCTATCTTTATCAAGTTTCATTAAAGGCAGTGACCACGGACTAATAATGACACGTTGGCAAAACTCTGGGACCACAGCCGGAAAAACTTGCAAAGAGAACAGCCAAGCATTTTCCTGGGGCTATCACGTACATGAATTTTCCACAAGGAAGCAAAGAACCATGGGAGATTTCTTATCCTTCAGGGCAGGTACTGCTGCGTACAAAATGCTACATTTATAACAGTACAGACCCGATACTCAGAGGACAGATAATTACATAATGGATTAGCAATCATCGATACACTCCCATCTGAATGTCCATATTTAGTCTACAAGAGTCCGAGTTCATATTTATGGACCCTATAAAAACAGGTGCATATGTATATGGTTGCACACCACATGTTAATCTAAAGGTTAATCGCTCTTATGTTATGTGAACATACATATAAAACGAAGGGGAACTTTATTGAAGACACCTGCATTTGGAGCTTCCCTGTATGGGAATTAGACACCTGATCCCGGAGTACATCATAAAATCAAGTGAACAAGTTTTCATTGGATTAGTTAAAGTATCAATCCACATTAAAATGGGAAAATCAAGCGATTTCAAACGAGGCATGGTCATTAATGCTAGACTAGCCAGCAGGGCCAGTTCCAGGTTTATCGGGGCCTTTAGCCAAAACAGACATAGTGGGCCCTTTTGCGGGGGAACTCACGGCGGCAGTAAAATAGCAGTTTGTGTCCCCATATAAGAGTTAGGCCTCCAGTATGTGCCCCCATATAAAAGTTAGGACCGCAGTGTGTGTGTCCCAATATAAACCGTGCCCTCTGTAGATAGCGCCATTTGGGCTCCCTCTAGGAATGGAATCCCCATCCAGAGCGTTGCTGACGCACTGGCCGGGGATTCCTCTCCTGAAGGAGCCCCTGACGTCACTGTCCATATATGGATATTGACATTACTTTTGTATAAAAGTATAAAAATCCTGCTAAATTGTGTGTAAAAGCAATCTAACTCCATACTCCACTTTACAAATAACATGATAATCCTTGGAATAAATGGTATTAATTTGAGTCCTGCAGTCCATCCTCCTGTAAAGACCATGATATCATTTGTTTAGTTACCATCTTCAAGAGCTCTTAACAGTTCCTGGAAAACGTGATGAATTGAGTTAGAAAGTGTCGAGGGAATGGAGCGCACAACATAAGAACAGAGCTAAAAAGCTGCACTGAATTCCATGACATAGTAAAGGAAGGAAGCTGCTCGCTGGCAGGCTGGTCTGTGAATGCAGAATATTTACAGCTTGGAAAATTGGCTCAAGTGTGGATATTATGTCCTTGAAACAAACTTGGAGCCGGTCAATGTTATATTACTCTACAGGAGGCCATTTTGTCTCACATGACATTGGTCTATTACTATCTTACATTTTATAAACAATTTTAGAATTGCAAAATTTGTTCAGTTTTTTTAAGATATCGTCATTGCTGTGAATGGACTGTGTGAGGGCAGAACTGCACCTGAAAGAAGCAGTGTCATAATTTGGGGAGAGTACAGGGGTGTAGCTTGAGGTGAGATGTAAGGATCCGAGCCACTTGGCAAGAGCAAAATCGTGACGGCTAGACGACTGGGTCAGAACACCTTCAAAACGGCAGGTCTTCGGGAACGTTCCCGGTATACAGTAGTTAGTACCTACTCAAAGTGGTCCAAGGAAGGACAATCGGTAAACCACCAAGGCTCATTGATGCACATGAGAAGCGAAGGCTAGCCCAGCTGGTCTAAACCCACAAAAGAGCTACTGAAGCACAAATCTATGATCGAAAGGTGCCAGAAAACCGTTAATCGCATCTTGCTGCGCTTAGGGTGGCTAAGCCACAGACTGGTCAGACTGCCCACGATGAACCCTGTCCACTACCAAAAGCATCTACAATGGGCACGTGAGCATCAGAACTGGAACATGGAGCACAGTTAAAAAAAAAAAAAAAAGCCTGATCTGATGAATCCCGTTTTCGTTTACATTATGTGGACGACTGGGAGCATCTGCATCGCTTACCAAGAGATGACAACAGGATGCATAATGGGAAGAAGACAAGCCGGCGGAGGTAGTGTGATGCTCTGGGAAATGTTCTGCTGGGAAAACATGTGTCCTGGTATTCATGTGGAGGTTACTCTGTACACGTACGACCTACCTAAAAAAAAATTGCAGACCAAGTACACCCCTTCATGACAACAATATTTCAGAATAACTGTGGACTCTTTCAGCAGGATAACGTGCCCTGTCACACTGCAAACAAATGTTCAGGTGTTGTTTGATGTACATTACAAAAAGTTCAATGTGTTGACTTGGCCTTCAAATCTCCCAGATATCAATCCAAATCTAGCATCTGTGGGATGTGCTGGAAAAACTATTTTGATCCATGGAGGCCGCACCTCACAACCTACAGGACTTAAAAGATCTGCTGCTAATGTCTTGGTGCCAGATACCACAGGACACCTCCAGAGGGTCAGAGGTGTTTTGGTGGCACAAGAGGGCCTACACAATAATAGGCAAGAAGTTTTCATGTTAAGGCTGATCAGTGTAGAGATATATAGATATATATATATATATATATATATATATATATATAAATAAATAAAAAAAGATTATGGCACAATACTGATCCCTGTAGTATTCCACTAGTAATGGTAACTACAGGCAGTTCCATTTGGGTAACACCCATTCTCTCATTTTGGCGAGGGATTGCCAATTTTAGCATAAGGTCTCATTTACAGCGGTGTATTGTACCGGTGACTAGTGGTCCGCATTCCAGAAGTAACACCTGCCCACCTTTTACACTGCAAGTTAATTTTAGCAGAACCGCAGGGGTCTGTCAAATACGTGTACAATACACCTGTTTGAAAGGCTAGAGGCACCTCTGTGAGGTCAAAAAGCTGGAAACAAAAGTGTCACAGTTCTACCATTAAATGAAAAGCGCCAAGTAGCGCAGGACATACAAACTATTGGAGAAAGCCTAATATTTCAAGCACATTAATCATATTTGCAATAAATAACACATATAAGCTGGTGCCCGTGACTTTTGTCTTACAGGGCGAATTTTTTTTTCTAGGAGGTAAAAAAAAAAAAAAAAAATGTCAGGGGACCAACATTTTCACTTGAGCGGGACCCCCATCTTCCTGTGGATATGCCAGAAATAAACAAACTAGTCAATTCAATAAGGAACATCACCCTAGGTAGGAATATGAATCATTTGGTAAAACACTGACTCTTAAAATGGAATCTATATATAAAACTGGTAGAAGGACATTCGGGAAACCATTTAACAATATTAGATTTCAGGTGAAGATGTGTAATGTAATCTCTCCTAACAATATAATTGGAGGTGTCAGGTGCGCTGGTTTCAAGGTCTCAGAAGTCATGTTCTAGAATTTTTCAAACAAAAACATTTGTAAAAAAATAAAAATTTTATATTGTCTAGTTCCTTTAATATTGGCCCTATTGTTTGTGTGAGACCTACTGGGTACAGATTAAAAAAAAAAAAATACTTGGCTACAATAACCAATCCTATGGCTCTGTAAAAGCTAGTTGAACAGAGCCGTATGGTGGCCAAAAAGTCTATGATGCCATACTGGATTCATCCGGAGGTTTGTTAATATGGAATCTTCTCTGGGAGGTACCAGCGGTGAGCGGGAGGAGCTGGTTCTCTACACCATCTGAGTGGTGAAGCCTTGTGCTCAGATCAGGTCAGGATTCGGGGAGAATCACCTGTTTCAACGTTTTGTCGATTTGCTGGTGTACAGTGGGAAAATCTATGCATTTTTCTCAAATTCTTTAACCCTTTACTGACATTTGACGTAAATGTACGTCATAGTCCGTAGGGATGGAGGTGGTTAGTATGGCTAGAAATGGAGATAACTCCAACTCTGGCCGTTTAACCGATCTGATGGTGTGGTCAGTAGGGACCGCGACATCTAAACCGTTAGAGAGATGAAGAGGGTGCCTCCATCACCCCATCGCCACCCCGCCCATAGCAGGATCACAGGGTGCCTATGGTTGTCATAGCAGCATAGGGGCCTGAGGCAGGGTTACGAGGTCAACAATAAAAGTACAATACACCGCAATACAGAAGTATTGCAGTATATTATACCAGCGATGTAATAATCACCTGTTCTATTCCCCTAGTGGGACAACAAATGAAAAAAATAAAAAAAAATGAATAAAATTGTTAAATAAAGCTTTTAGTAATACAGGGAAGAAAAAAAAAATTACCCCATTTTTTCCCCTAGATTAATGTAAAGAATAAACAAGAATAATCGGTATTGGAACAGCCATAAAAAAATTGTAACTATTACAATATAATACGATTTAACCCACAAGGTCAATGCCTTAAACAAAAACGCCAGAACTGCTGCTCTTCTTTGGTTACATCACCTAGCAAAAAAAAAAGGACATCGGAATAAATAAAAAAGTGAAATAGTGGTATGTACCCCAAAATGGTACCAATAACAACTACAGCTCGCCTTGCAAAAAAAAAAAAAAAAAAGAAACAAGCCCTCACACAGCTCCATCAATAAAAAAAATAAAAAATGTTTGGGTCTCTGAATATGGTGCCACAAAACTAATTATTTTATTTTTTGTAAATGTAGTAAAGATAAAGAAAAAAACAAACTATAAAAAAGTTGGTATAGATGGAATCATATTGGCCCGCAGAATAAAACGTTGTCATGTAATTTCTACCGCTCGGTAAACAGCGTAAAAATGATACCCAGAAAACAATGGAGGAATTGCTTGTTTTTGTTTTCATTCCACCCTACAAAATTATTCTTTGAAAGTTTCCCAGTTATGGCTTTTGGAAGGCAGAGAGAAAAAAACAAAAAGAAAAACCCCCCAAAACCTACAAATGGCTGCGGCAGGAAGGGGTTAAAAGCAGGTCTAAAACCTTGTGAATTAATTCCCCACTACATCAGCAAAATGCAAATCGGGCCAAAAGCCTGAACTTTACTGCATATGTAATAAGATTTCCATTTGTATTATGCACCCCAGCTAGACGAGGAAAATACAGTTGCTTGTAAAGGGTTAAACTATAACCAGTTTTGGTTATACTGTAAAAACATTATGACCTTTTTTTGTAGGCCTTGTTCACACGGTGCTCAAAAAAACAGACGTGTAAACACGTCAAAAATGCTAGCGTTTTTGCAAAGTGCTTTTTAAAGTACAGGCGTTTTTTGTGCATGTAATTAGGACTCCCATTGACTGAGAATTAGGCATGTCTTCAGCACGTTTTACGCACCAGCAATTGACTGATTTTTTTACGACGCGTTTTTATTAAAAACACGCGCGTAAAAAAAAAACATGTCGTATGCACTACAACGCGTTTTCCCATTGATGTCAATCGGAAAGCTTAAAAGCATGCATTTTTGACACGTAAGACACGCCGTGTGAACAAAGCCCTACTCTTTTTCTATGTTGGTGTTATTTTTTTACTACTCTATTATTAACCTGAACAAATTATTTGCAAATGTGATGCTGATCATTCGTTTTCTTCCCTTTTTCCTCTTTGTTTATATTTAGAGGGAGATGCGCTGCCGACAACAATAATAGTTTAGGCTGCATAACTGATGCAATCAGCCGATGAACGAGCGTTTGCTCATTTATCGGGTGACCGTTGCCGTTTACACAGGGCAATGATCGGGAACGAGCGCTCTATGAAGGCTCGTTTGGTCGGTGTAAAAGGGCCTGAAGGCTCTATTCAGAGCACGTGCGCCCACTACATTCAGCTTACACATCTGGAAGGTGTCCCGACGTATATTATAATGTCCCTATAGATGACTATGGATCAAATATATGCAAAAAAAAAAGCTTCTATTTGGCAAACATTAGGCTGGTTTACACCTTTCACCTTTTTAATCTGTATTGAAAAGCACACGCTTCCGTACAACAGCATACAGAACAAAAAAAAAACCAATGTATATTTTAAAAGGTGAATACCCACACTGAAAACTTTTTTTTTACTCTAAATAGGTTGAAAATATTAACAAAAGATTTGATAAGTCAACTCATCCCACAGATTATCCTCGATGTTGCCTGCCGGATCTGTGAAGGGTGTACGGACAGCTTGGTGGATTGCAGGCCATGGATGAAATTGAATAAGAAGTAACCAAATAAAACATTGAGTTTACTGAGAGGAAGTGCTGGATTTTTACCTCTTATTAAATTTCAGGTTGAGAATGTATTCATTTATTTCCTAAAATAACTTCATAAGCAGTTGAATTTTCATTTTTCTAACACAGAGCTCAGAGTCCCCTGCAAAGAGTTAAATGTAAAATTTTGAGTGCTTTCAGCATCCACTAGAGGGAGCTTACTGTATGCTGTTTATACATTGAACAAGGTATTAACACAGCATGCAGTGAAATTCTAAATTCCCCCCAACTAGTGGCTGCAGGCACCCAGAATTTTATCATTTAACCCTATGTTTTTGCAGGGAATGTGGCGCTAATCAGAAACATGGCACTGTAAAGATTTATTAAGAAATGAATCACAGAATGTTGAACCTAAAAACTGTCAAAAAGGTAACTTTTTTTTGTTCAGGACTCGAGGAAAGCTGTGTGACAACCGCTGTGGGAGATGTAGGGTCAACCATATTAATTCACTTGCATTGCCATGGATGTGAAAGGGAACCCGTCACATTGAAAATGAAGTCCGATCTGCAGGCAGCATGTTATACGGCAGAAGAAGCGGAGTAGATTGTTATATAGATTGGTAAGAAAAGATTTAGCATAATTTATTGATCTAAACCTCTGCTCATTCTGGGTTTGGGAGTCCAGTGGGCGGTCCTACTTAGCGATTGATAGATATTTCTGTATGCACACATCCCTAAACCTGATGTCTCCATCTCTGTGTGTGGCACTATCATAACTCCTAAGCAGCACGCCCGCTGTCTCGGGGTTATTTTTGACTCAGATCTTTCCTTTACTCCTCACATACAATCATTTTCACGCTCCTGTCATTTTCACCTCAAAAACATCTCCAGAATCCGCTCTTTTCTTACGGAGGAAACTGCCAAAACTCTCATTGTTGCTCTGATTCACTCTCGTCTTGACTACTGTAACTCATTACTAGTCGGTCTTCCCCTCACTAAACTCTCCCCTCTCCAATCTATCCTCAATGCAGCAGCCAGGCTCATCTTTATGACCAACCGCTACACCAACGCCTCTACCCTGTGCCAGTCACTGCACTGGTTGCCCATCCCCTTCCGAATAAAATTCAAACTTATTACTCTCACCCACAAAGCTCTCCCCAGTGCTGCACCTCCTTACATCTCCTCCCTCATCTCTGTCTACCACCCTACTCGGGCTCTACGTTCTGCCAACGACCTTAGATTAAAATCCTCCATAATCCGAACCTCCCACTACCGTCTCCAGGATTTTTCTCGTGCTGCACCCGTCCACTGGAATGTGCTACCCCAGACAATCAGATTAATTCCCAATATCCGCAGTTTTAAACGTGCCCTGAAAACACATCTATTTAGACAGGCCTATAACATCCCCTAATCTGACTCCTTTCCATAGCCCTCCTTTTAGATTAGTCATCAGAATAATGTTCCCTCACACTCCTTCTCTTCATGTCCGTCATACACGGATACTGGCTGGTGACCGGCTCATGCAGCTTTACGTCACCACCGCATGTGTATAAAAATGGCCGGACCATTGTACAGAACAAACACTATTACACTTTGTGTCTCCCTTATGTCCTCATAGATTGTAAGCTCTTGCGAGCAGGGTCCTCACTACCCAGGTTTGAATTGTAAATGAACTTTGTCACTATGTAATGTCTGATATTGTTTGTTTCATGTTCCCTCTAAATTGTAAAGTGCTGCGTAATATGTTGGCGCTATATAAATAAAGATTATTATTATTATTATTATTATTATTATTATACAGGGATGGCTGTCAATCATTTAGTAGGACCACCCACTGGACTCCCAAAGCCAGAACGAGCAGAGGTTTAAAATAATAAAACGCAACTTATCCTAAATCATATCCCGGAAAAAAATGTATATCAATCTTCTCGGCTTCTCTTGCTCTATAACATGCCGCATTCAGATTGGACAGCATGTACAATGCGACCGGTTCCACGTAAGTATTTATCTTTTGCATTCTACGGGTCTACATTACATAACACATACGTTGTGACAAACTGTAAAAATGTGCAGAGAGAATTCAGCATCTGAAAAAAGAAACAGACGTTACATTAAATACTGATATTTACAAATGGATTACGGGAATGAGAGACACATACAGTAGGTCACTCATGGAAGATCTGAGCGTTTCCCAATGTGGTCACATGTATCTCCAGAACAAAAAATGGCCCATAGATCTATGAACTAGAGAAGCAGATGCCTAAATCAGTATTGTTAGGAGGAGGGGGCTTACCTGCCCTTCTCTAGTTACCACATTGTAGGACATCAAAACGAGTGCAAGAGAAAAGTGGATTAGTTACCCGTAGCAAGCAACCAACCAATCAGGTTGCTGCTTTCATTTTACAAAGGACCTTTGAATACGGAGAGCTGACAGCTGGTTGCTACGGGCAACAGCTTTACTTTTCATAAATTTCCCAAAGCGCCTTTATAAAACCAGCATAAAATAATCCGGCGTTCGGTAGAGGTCACCTACATAGGAGGTCACACGTTTATTATGCGTTTATTGGGAATGCAGTATTCAGACACGTTATTCTCAATTACAATTGCAAACCTTTTAAAATAAAAGCAGAATTTGAGAATAACAGTTACATTAGACATTTCCAGCACCACCAAATCATGGTATCACTCATCATACCAGTATACCAACCAACCGTTACTGCCATGGGCAACTTACATGATATCAGTATGAATTATTATCTGACAAAAGAGAACAGTATAAGGCTCTGTGCACACTACGTTTTATGCCTTACGTTTGACATATATGCCAGGAAAAGCTTCCGGCGTACACATTAAACGTAGGCTGTGAAGGATGTCTAACACTGGCATCCGTCACCATAGAGTAGAATGGCATACATTAAACGTATATGTCATGAACTCATGACCATGTTCACGATGTATACATTAAACGGATACCATTATAGTCTATGGGTGACAGATGACACTGTAGGGCATCAGCTTAATGCATATGTCACCCATAGACTAACATGGTATCCATTTAACGTATACGTCAAACGTATACCGGTGATGTGTTCCATACAGTGGCATACGTCACCCATAGGCTTTTATGTTAAAGAAAAGAAATGTACATTTTATTTTTGTGGGATCGATGAAGAAGTGTGGTCTACTACACTATTCCGTCCTTAAAAAAAAAAAATAACAATGGTATACTGATGTATACCAGCCCGATGGAGGCCAAAAATACGTCCTTTTGGCCTCCGTCGGACTAATAGAAAGTTTTGGACACGTTTAGGGTATGTTCACATGGCTTATTTTGGAGCGTAAAAGCCACGTTTAACGCTCAAAAAACACTTGAAATACGTCTACAAACTATTTCCCATTGATTTAAATAGGAAATACACTGTGCTATTCATATGAAGCGTATGCTGCCAAATGTAAAAAAAAAAAAAAAAAGTTGTAAAAATACACCTCGTAAAAACAAGTAGCATGTCACAAAGCGTTTTTGATGCTGATTTTCCATTGACACTACAAAACAAAAAAGCTTAAAAATGAAAAAAAGCTTAATTTACAACTTCATAAACGCCTTAAAATTAGATGCCGTTTCCCCTTAAAAACAGCCTAGTCATTTTCAGCCACTTCTTTTTATACGTGTGAACATACCCTTAGTGCATCCAGTACGATGGGAGCTTTCCTGGCGTACACGCTAAATGTAGGGCATAAACGTAGTGTGCATGGAGCCTAAGATTGTATAACATGCTTTAGCCCTTACATGTCTGGGTTTTATGGTAAGGTCATGCCCACTTGAGGAACTTTGTAGGATGATGTTTTTTGTTTTTTTTTTTACATATAAAAGTTCTACAGTGCAGACATATGCATAAAGAATGTAAGGCACAACGGTGTCCTACTAATTTAATGTCCACAGAACCGCTCTATATGGAGTTCTTTATCTTGTATAAAAGGGACTGTCCGAGCGGTACTCAAGGCACACGTCTATGGAGGGATTATTGGTTCAATGTGAGAAATGTCAAGAATTCCAGGAGATAAAAATAACATTACTGTAGAAGTGGCTGCGCATTTAAAGAGGACCTGTCACCTCTCCTGACATGTCTGTTTTAGTAAAGAATTGTATTCCCATAAAAAAAACCAAATTCCAGAAAATCTTTCCTCAGAACTCGAAGTTGCGCCCTCACTCGGTTATGCCTCCTAGAAATTAATGAATAAATTAGCAACTGGTGCTACCAGTTGGAGGTGTGGACATTTTCAGTCTGTGTAGGGACAATCAGTGCTGACAGTCTCAGACTATGTAAAGCCACACCCCAACTGCTAGAACCCGTTTGTCAATTTATTCATTTATTTCTAGGAGGAACAACAGAGCAATGGCACATTGCAGAGTCCTAAAATCAGATATATTCCAGAATTGTTATTTCATCGAGTTAATTCCAATTGCATTCAGCAATAATAACTTTGCATATATGACCTGTTGTGTTGTCAGACATGCCCCATTTCTTGTGAACAAAGTTGTTTTAGGTCGTCAGCACAGGAATGACAGGCCTCCCAATGTCAAACCACAAAATGGTGTTTTAATGGGAGTTTTTCCATTCTATTGAGAAATCGCTGCATGGAAACACTTTTTACTATTAGGATAGGGCTCCACGGCAAACAATGTTTCTTTAAGGCTTTACCAACACGAGCGTGTTTCTGATCAATGGGCTGTCGGTCATTGATTTAAGGTGTGGTGGAGTTATTGATCATGCGGTTAATTTGCAAAGTGATTGTATAGAATCCACACAGTAACGAATAGCCTAAAGTCAATGTTAACTAAATTCCCACTTGATATATAAATTTGCATTATTTCCAAGCCAAGAATAGAAATCAAACTTGAATCCATTCTATGGAGACAGTAAAAAATGCACAATTTAAAAAAAAAAAAAAAAGTTATTCAGTCCCCATTTATGGCACTTGCTACCCTGGTCATTGAGGGTATAACGCAGGTCATTATTTTCAGTATAGGTAATCTCGGTGGAAAGGCACGATATAGGCATCCTAGCGATCAATCCCAGGTTTCGCTCTTCTTTGAGCCATATTCGAGTTGCATAAAACATTTTCCTCCTATTTTGGGTCGTAGCACATACGAGTAATTACAGCGCCCATTGATGTCGGGCTGCCGCATCTGGAGACCGGTTCTACTTGGAGGTGACATTTATCTCTGGTACGAATGTTAGTGACGGCTTAGATACAATGTAAAGATGAAGAGGCTCAGCGCTTAAGCTTCAGTTGTGACATTCTCCAATAAACCCTCAGACCACAGAGAAATAGCCAAGTTTTCCTTATCACGGTCGCTCTCAAATGGTAGATCCTTCACACACAGCGGCTTCTCCTCCCACAGCGCTTTCAATGCGTCCATGTAGGAAAGAGGGAAACGTAACCCACTCACCTGCAATAGAGAAGACATGGTTACAAATAGCGGGACCCTGTGCACATGACAGGAGCTGCTCTGTTCTGTCCAAGCCGCTAGCTCTGTACCTATTGAAGTCATAACTGTAAGCGTGCCGGCCTTAAGCAAGCCAGGAAGAGGTTTATCAGGTTCAAGAAAATAAAAAAGGTGATGATTCCAATAATAAATATATAGAAAAGGGAAATGTTTCCCAAACTGGGATCTGCAAAAACCCAGGGTTCCATGTGGGGTCTTTGGGATTTCAAAGCAGATTTTTAGTAATGCTGGTAACATGTTCAGCGCATTCGGGGGGGGGGCCAGTGAGAAAAGTCTCCTCTACCGGTGGCCGGCATGTCGCTATCTCTCTCCTCCTCCAGTTTGTGAAGGTAAATAAAGCTGTATTTTGGAGTCTAGATTAATATTTGGAATTGGAGGTTTAAATTAATTTTGGTTGTCTGTAAATTGAATTAATTTTGGGGTCGGATAAAAGTGTCATCTGTACTACTCAGGCATTAAATTGGACGACATTTTGGCGCGTGGACCATCCATGATTTTTGCCTCAGTGTTAATCTTAGGCTGGGTTCACACGAGCATGTTCGGTCCTTAAAGGACGGATCGTATTTGGGCCACAAGTCCCGGACCGAACACAGTGCAGGGAGCCGGGCTCCTAGCATCATAGTTATGTACGATGCTAGGAGTCCCTGCCTCTCCGTGGAACTACTGTCCCGTACTGAAAACATGATTACAGTACGGAACAGTTGTCCTGCAGCGAGGCAGGGACTCCTAGCGTCGTACATAACTATGAAGCTAGGAGCCCAGCTCCCGGCAGTGTGTTCGGTCCGGGACTTGCGTCCAAAATACGTTCCGTCCTTTACGGACGTAACATGCTCGTGTGAATTCAGCCTCACTGGTGATTGCAGCTTGCACGCGTGACTTCACTATAAATGACAACACTGCTGTCTGGTGAAGTGCTGTCCGTAGGGAGGAAGGAGTTCGCATTAACGAGGTCTCTTGCTAGTTTGGGGTTCCCTGGCTGAAGAGGTTCGGCAACCATTGTATTAGCAAATTGCTGTTTATGCAGTCCTATAAGGCTTACCAAATGTCAACTCACATTTCATTCCCACCGGCAATGCAAATAAATGTTTCTCTACAGAGAGGACTGTTCTAACCCATATAAACGAATAAGATGACAGCATTCATTGCACTTAGTGACTTCTTTACATATTAACATGCTAGACATAACAAAATGCATTGAATCCAGAAATAATCTCTTTCATAAATTCTTATTTCTACACCAATGTCTGTATTTTTTTTTTTCTGAATGTGCGTGATTCTTCTTTGATAAGAACCAAATGATAGTCTTGGACAGACTTGTTACAGAAGCCAATGAACACTAAAAAAATCTGGGATAACATGCAAGGGGCATTGACAGATTATCTAATGTGGTTTATAAGCGAGCTACTGCAAATGGCGAGACAACAGCGCCACCCGCTGGATAATGCTCCTATAACACCAGCTCCTCCAGATACACAGATCACGCAAAAACAGTTTTTCTTAAAAGACAGAAGAGAAAGCCTAACACATAAAACACCAATATTTCCCCCACGGGAGAGATATTTTTCTTACTTTTACTTGCACTTAGGGAATTTTGCAAACATATATTAGCTGACTACCATAAAACAATATGAACAGGAGAAGGCATGTTTTATTTCCGCCGACGGCTTTTAAAGTTGCAGTCTCATGTCAAAATCAACTTCGTACAAGTACAAACACAACGGTCCCACAAGGTCTTCATGCCATCAATGAGGCTTGCATTGCTGGGTTAGGAGAACAACATCTGACATGTAGCTCGACTTCTTTTTTTTATTAAATAAACCTCTACGGAGAATATATCATATAAATATAATCTACATACTGTATATAAAATATGTTCTCTGCAAAGCTTTATTTTTAAGAAAAATTTGACCAACACATTAGAAGTTCATGTCGTAAATCAGCCCAAAAAAAAATAAAAAATCTATATTAGATTTGGATGTGTTCACATATATCAGCCAGACACGACTAACTGTGAGCAGCAAAATATCGCAGCAGGTGCCTGAACACACTAAACTAGGCTTCTCGAGTACAGTCCCATGAAGCGGCTCCGGTTTCAAATCTATCGCTAAAAATTGATTTTTAACAATATTGAAAATTGGTTTTCGGATGCATCAGAGCCGCTACGTGGGACCGTACTTCTCAGGAACGGATTTTATTACAAATGGTTGTACTTTTAGAAATGTTCTTAATACGTCCTATAAAATAGGGCACTTACAGGAGGGCTTTCCTCATTGTCTGACACCATGTGCTTTTTCCTTTCATTCTTCAAGGCGTGGAACACATAAATCATTAACTCTTCTGATGGGTTCTATGATAAATGAAACAAAAAATAAACGTCATATGACTCTGTGAACTGAAGTGTTTGAGTCTGTATAGACCTTGCATGACAAATTTGGAGTGTTTTATTACTCCATAGCGGTCCTGCTCTATTATCCGTACAGCTTAAAGGGGTTGTCCAGGATTAGAAAAACATGGCTACTTTCTTCCAGAAACAGCTCCATTCCGGTCCATGAGTTGTGTTAGGTATTGCAGATTAGCTACATTGAAGTGAATAGGACTGAACTGCAATACCACATACAACCTGGTGTGGCACGTTTTTGTTTTTTTTTAAAGAAAGAAGCCCTGTTTTTCTAATCCTGGCAACCCCGGGGAGTCATTTTGATAACATATTACAGAATTCCTGTGAATAAACTTCAGAAAGGGGTTGTCTCAACTGAACTTCTCCTCAGAATGCCCCACAATCAGCAGATGACCTAAGATCCGGCTTCTCTAACCCCTGGTTAACAGCTGGTATTACCAGGGGAATCTTCCCATTTAGATGCGCACATTAAAATGAATGGGTTACTATATGGTTATGTGAAGTTCACGAGTGCAGGAGCCTCTCTTTCTAGCCGTTTTCCGTTCTGGCTCTTAGAGGAAGGTCCTAAGCGAGGACAACAATGGACAACCCCGTTACTGCCCTTTTACACCCCAATGTTATTCCTCACAGGTGCGCAGTTCGTTACATTTATAGCAGTTATCGGTGCGCTGTCCATCACATGATCAGAACAGGTCTTCATTCACTGGAAGTGAACAAGGAAGGTTCGTATTGAATAACTAAAAGCAGACATCTTAAAAACCATAGGTATTGATAAAGAAAGTATGTTGGAAAATTGTATAACTTGTATACATAACTGCTGAAACTGTAACGCACAGACATTAGAATATTCAATATTACACATATGTCACCTAATGTAATTCAAGCTTTTACCAGTGTTTCTGGAACGTGATCGATAGTGATGGCTGCGTAATCCTTGTACTGAAGATTGATTGTACTGTTAAGGTTTGGGGGAGCATCTGCAAAGACATGATCAAACAAAATAACCTGGTAGTTTATTAAGACAAATGATAGGTAACAACAGACTGAAAAGATGAGATTACAGAAACATCCACGTATTATGCTGACTAATGCCTGCTGAAATGTTCATATCCAGCAGCCAAAGAGTGTGCAAAGCCCACAATGGGCAAAATATAAGATGAAGAGTATGGGCACTCGGTCAAGAAATCTGCAGCTGAATCTCAGATTCCAGATACGAATTGGCATGCGGATCCCACCCAGGTTAACTCCATTGAAGTTCATTAGAGCTAGTCCGTGGCTTTTCAGCTCTGAATCCGCGTCAACAATGATCGTACTGCAGATCTGAAATCCACCGTGCAGATTTTTTTCTAGCGCATTTTAACGTAGCATAAAAGACCCTATTCACATGCATTTCAGGCAGAATGTTTGAGGATTCTGTCTGGATTTAGGCATGCAATCTGCAACGAAACCTGCCAGAATCGTGTGAACATGACCTAAAGGAGTGTGGAGAAATAGTGGAGGTTTAAAAGGAATTCTCCCATCTCTAGGCTGTGCCATCACTTGCTGAGTGGTGGAGGTCACAACGCAGGGACCACTGCCAATCACACGGTCCCTGCAAACTGCCATTCCAGTAAAGGTGCTGCGCAGAAATCTGCATCTCAGCTCCATTCAAGGGGACTGGTGCAAAGTCCCTGGATGAGCGCGGCGCAGCGAAGGGAAATATTCAGAAGGAACCACAATGCTTCACAGAGTGCCACGGCCTCTTTATCCTAGCAATACATGGGGCCCCAGTAGTCAGACCACTCACTGATTAGTAAATCATGGCATTTCCTTTAGTAAGAAAACCACTTCAAGGCTATGTTCCCACAGGTCGGATATGCTGCGTAAAAGTACGCAGCGTATCTGATCTAGAATCTGCAAAGAATTGTGCCCGAAAAAAAAAGTATACACTTACCCCTGGTTATTGTCATGGCGATGCGTCCCTCTGTTCTCCGTGCAGTCCGGCCTCCTGGGATGACACCGCAGCTCATGTGCAGAAGTCACATGGGATGAATCATCATCAGAAGAGGCCAGCCCTGGACATAGAACAGACGAGAGCGTCGCTATGACAACGACCAGGGGTAAGTATTTGCTTTTTTTATTCCTTTTAAACTAAAAAAAAAAAAATATAAAAAAAAAAGGTGTTTCTTTTTTTTTTTCTCATTTGCGATTTTTGTGTGGCGGAATCGCATAGTTTCTGCCGCAAAAGTCACAACACTTGGATATTTATTTTGGGTTTTACATCCCCATGGAATTTAATAGGGAAGACCCGCAACAAAAGAGCAGCAAATCTGCAGCATAACTTGACATTCTATGGATTTAAACGCCGCACCGCAGGTCAATTTATGAACATTTCGCTGCTGAGTTTTTTTCTGCAGCGTGTGCATGAGATTTGTTTCAATGTCATTCACCTTGCTGCCGCTACTGTAAATGCTGCGGAATTTCCGCACAGAATTGCATTGTGAAAATACTGCAGCGTTTACTCGATGTGGGAACCCGGCCTAAATAGGACCCCGTCTCCTGAAATTTCCACTTTAAAGAAAACTTGTCACCTCTCCTGAGATGTCTGTTCTAGCAAGTACTTCTATTCCCCATGAAATAATCTTTTCTTAGCACTGCATCCTGCCGTTCCTCTGCCTGGAAAATAAATTACGTGCTCTAGAATTGGCATTTTATGGCTAGAGATCACATGTTTCGGACCCATTACCTTTTGTATTTGTACCATTTGTCCAAGCATTAATACATGAGCTTCAAAGTTATACATGTGCAGAATAGTTTATTCATCGAGATGCCCAACTAACAAACATAATGTAGAAAGCATACAACTAATTAACTGTACACTACAAAATAATGGAAGATAAAAGGTTACTCAGCGGACCTGACTTCTCCTGACATGATGAATCCAGATAAGGAGGCAATCGGTTTCCCATGAAGTCCCGCAGCATTTCACATGACCGCAGTTGACACTTGCCCTCTATCCTCTTGCCAATATCAGACAGGAGACCACAGAGGGTACCACTTGCTCTGCTTGGATTTAAGCACTGGAACAGTCACATAAATCAAACGTTAATTTGGATACAAAGATTTAATGATGTAACACACACCCAAAGGAGAAGCAAGAAATGTTGAAATAAAGTTCGCATCAGATCATTTTAATGAATATGTAAATCAGCTCTGCATAATATCCAAGGGCAACAGAAAAAAAAACAAAAAACAAAGCTAAAGGTGAACATAGACATTAGTGAAATGCATGTGCAATAATTCCCTCATAGCACAATAATTGATGAGGGAAGCCAAGGGAGATTAAATGAACCCCCAACTTTCCTGTCAATCGGTTTTAGGCTGTGTTCACACTGAGATTTTTGCAGGAGGAAAATTCCTCCTGCAAAAACTGCTCCAGTAGGTTTTTGCACAGTGGTTTGACAAAAACTCGTCAAAACACTCGTCGAGGTTTTTTTTTCCTCTTTCTGACTCATTGAAATGGGGTTTTGGAGGCGGAAACCGCCTCAAGATGGGTAATGTTGCTTCTTTTTACCACGACGAGTTTTTTTTACTCGTGGTAAAAAAACTCGTCTGCCTCCCATTGAAATCAATGGGAGGCATTTTCAGGCGGTTTTTGAGGAGTTTTTTGGCGCGGTTTCTGTCCCAAAAAACTCGTCAAAAAAACTCTGTGTGAACAGGGCCTTAGACCACCTGTGTTTGCTTTCCCATGGAGAGAGTACAGGCTGCCATAAATGGCAGCTTGTATTCTGCTGACAGTTTTGTGTTGCAACAGTGTCAAATTTGATTTTTTTCAACACTACCTTCCCCACAGGGAGAATTTCTGATAACAGAAACATATAAGGGAACTGCTGAATATCTCAAAGTAGAACCTACACACTACAGCTTTCATGAAATAACATAGGGAAACAAAAAAGGTAAAAATCAGTATAAGGAGAACATCAGGAAAGTATACACATTCTAGAAAGGCCAACATTGCAGAGGCCGTTGACATTTACCAGTAACTGTTGCGGGGGAATGCCCTTCCGCAGATTCACATTTTCCTTTGCGGAATCTTGCAGTAGGGAAGGCATCAAGTCCTGCAGATAATCTACCCAAGAGCTGTAGAAAGAGCAGTTAAAAGTCAATAAGTTACAACATAACGACAGGAAAAACACTGACCAAGTGAAACACTTTACCACATAGGAAAAATAGAAAAGACAGAACTTCCTCCAGTTCAGCATCCAATAACCCAGAAAGTCTGATAATCCGCCATTTTTTTCAGCACAGAACTGCCATATAATTCCTCTGATTAAAAAGCTACGTTTTGATAATCCAGCCGCCATCTGTTTGAGGAAGAGGTGCTCGAAATATTGTACTACGGCATTTGACTTCAATAAAGGTTTACTGAACCTTCATCCAGACGAGTGTTTTCTTATTAACCAAACTGCAGAGGAGCAGGCAGTTCTTATAATTATTTTTTCACTCAATTTACCAAGACTTCAAAGAACCTCGGTGTTCTACATAGCGTAAGGGGGAGCAGTGCCTGTATCACGTATGAAGAAGGAATATACTGTAAATGCCACAAAGTGACGGATAAATCAGGGAAATAGACTCCATGGTTCAGGATATATCTGTACGATACAGCCTATGGGTTCGATCTATAGACAAACATGAGTTAAAAGGAAAGAAAATTAAACTTGGTTTGTAAGTCCCACTCATGATAAGGACTGAGGTGAGCAAATAAGGAGAAAAATGGGGGTGGGGGGGGGGGAAGAAATTCGGTAGCAACTGGGGCAATGAAGGTGGAGATGCACACGTATCACACGGTATATTGATACAGGAGAGATGGCGAGGGCCGATGAGGGGGAAACCGGGTAAAGATGGAAAAAAGAAGATGAAGATGGAACTAAGAAGCTGGTTGTTTATTGAGATGTATGGAAATCGTCCAAACATTATCACGTATTCGCAGGATTGGTGCGGTCGAGCATGCGCGCCGTCTCTCTATTCATTATGTACGGGAATGATGGTAAAAGCGGAGTACAGCGCTCAGTCTTAGTCATTCCCATAGACTTTAAATGTAGCAGCAGGGCATATGCTCGACCGCCACTCCATTCTATGTCCTCCTCACTGCGGACGAACTCGTGGGGGACCCAGCGATCAGAACATGATCACCTATACGGTGGACAGATAAAGGGGTTTTCCCAGAAACACCGTAAATTAATATGTATTATAAGTAAATAACAGTGGGAATTTGTGATGCACGATGCTGTGCGGGGACAAACGGTTCAATATTGTCAATTTATGTATTTATACTAAGCTGTGTGGCCGCTCAGCTTAGTATTGAAATAAATGAAGAGAACATGGCGCGCATGCAGTATAAAGGCCCTGTTCACACTGAGGTTTTTTTTTTTTTTTTACACAATTTTTTTACTTGGAAACCACATCGGAAAGCGCGCCAAAAAACGGTCGAAAATGCCTCCCATTGATTTTAAAAAAACGCTTGCGGTAAAAAGAAGCATCATGCACTATCTTCGGGCGTTTACGCCTCTGACCTCCCATTGACATCAATGGGAGGCAGAGAAAGCGTGTTTCTCTGCGTTTTTGCCCCTGGCACTCAATGGACGTGAGTGAAAACCACGTGCAGGCAGATCAAAACGGAATTTTGAGCCAAAATTTTCCTCCTGCAAAAAAACTGTGTGAAAAAGCACCTGTGATGCTCTCTTCTTAGGGTATGTGCACACACACTAATTACGTCCGTAATTGACGGACGTATTTCGGCCGCAAGTACCGGACCGAACACAGTGCAGGGAGCCGGGCTCCTAGCATCATACTTATGTACGATGCTAGGAGTCCCTGCCTCTCCGTGGAACTACTGTCCCGTACTGAAAACATGATTACAGTACGGGACAGTTGTCCTGCAGCGAGGCAGGGACTCCTAGCATCGTACATAAGTATGATGCTAGGAGCCCAGCTCCCTGCACTGTGTTCGGTCCGGGACTTGCGGCCGAAATACGTCCGTCAATTACGGACGTAATTAGTGTGTGTGCACATACCCTTACAGAGACCCTTTCCCTGCCCCTTTCTTACATTCTCAGATTATCATTGGTGGCAGTAGATAAAGGAAGGAGGAGCGTTCCTGCCTCCTACTGTGACGCCCCGCTTGTCATTAGTGCCGGCCGCGTCACAGTAGGAGGCAGGAACGCTCCTCCTTCCTTTATCTACTGCCACCAATGATAATCTGAGAATGTGAGAAAGGGGCAGGGATGGGACTGTCACGAGCGGCACAGGTTTCCTGATGACGTGCCTGTGTCGCTCGCGCTGCAGTGTGGTGACAGATCGGCCCCAGGCAGGTATTACAGCAGAGCACAAGCTTGAAATAAAGGCAACCAGCATTGAGGAACATTGGGGTTAATGTGACCCACATTAACCCTAATGTTCCCATTATGTGAGGGAAATTATGAAGTCACTTATTAATAACCTATGTCGCCCTCTTTTCCTGGATCCAACATAGCTCAGAAAGCCGGGCTCCTAACCTCATAGTCATCCATGCTGCTGTGAGTCACCGTCTCCCCGCGGGAATACCGTCCTGTAGTGTAATCATGTTTTCAGTACGGGAGCCCGGCTTTCTGAACGATGTTGGATCCAGGAAAAGCGGGTGACATACGGTCTGTACCTCACGCACCGAACACAGCCATGTGAATTAACCACATCATTTCCCTCACACATTAACCCAATGAGGCCCACTATAATCATTATAGTAAGGGATCACATCAACTACTTCGCTCACAGTTGTAATGGGCACCATTGCGTTAATTTGAGGTACATGATGGGGTGAGTTACTATTAATGTGAGGCACATGGAGGTTCAAAAATTGATAACACCCTGTGCCTCACATCAGAAAATGGAAGGACTTTATATTTTTGAGAGTTTTTTTTTATGTTGGAAAAGTATCGCTTTGGTATCGAGTATCGCAATACTACACAAAGTATCGGTATCAAAATTCAAATTCTGGTATTGTGACATCCCAAGTGAGAATAACGCTGGTTGACCCAAGCTACTAGTAGTAAAGCAGTAACCCATATGTATTGGGGGTGGAGGGTCCTCACTTGTTCTGGTAGGTGCTGATGGTCACATGCGTGGAATGAGGGGAGCTTGCAGGGGTGTCAGCTTGATGAATGGTTCCTCTGGGAAAATACAGCATGTCACCTTCCTATGACAAAAAAACACACTGCCTGGAATCTGAACACTTTATTCTTACAGTTCTCTTTAATTGTGGAAGAACTGAGAGAAACTTTACCTTTAATAAGAGGTCATGAGTGGGAGTAGTGACCTTGTCCGCTGGGGACACATCATATTCTCTGGCTAGCTGGACGATAGGCTCGTACAGGCGCCAGTGCTTCTCTCCCTCTACTTGTAGGATAAAAACCTGCAAGACAGTTGCTATTATTTACTAGGAAACAGTGACCTGTCTTTACAACGGAAAGAATGACCTACAACATTACGGTCCTTTTAGACGGTCCAATATTGGCCGTGAAAAAGAGCGCTGATCGAAGTGCTGAAGGAGCAATGATCGGTAATGTATGAGACAATCGTTCATACCCATGCACATGCGTCATGTCGGCAGCACATCCCCTTGTTTACACACTGAGATGTGTGGCCAACTAGCAACCATTTTATTGGCCGCATAGAAGATCAATGAACGCTCCTTTTTCCTGATCGTCGGCCCGTGTATAAGGGCTTTTAATAAGAGCGATCTGCAGCAACGAAAGATCCAAGAGACCCTCATAGATCGCAGTGATACAGCAATGCTTACTGATCAATACATTAATATAGGGGGTCTCGGCTTTACACAATGCAGAACCCCTAAGCAATTAGCTGTAATATATGGGAAGCCTAGCAGTAAGTGTGCAATATCACTGCAGCGCCACCACAGGAGAAACTAAGCATCACACATTGCTCATTCATTTCAGGGAGTCGGAGTCTTGTGTAATACAGAACATGACAGGTCCTCCAGTGTAAGACGCTCGTTGTAACCGTGCTTCATTCTGGCCAAAAGATTAGGATCCTAAACTGGGGAGCCCTCTCTATTACCCCAGAATTCCCTATAGGATATATGAATATGGAATAAGTTTACTTTTTCTGTGTACGCCCATATTTTCATGTATTACAGCCCAGTCCACCATGATCTTTCTAGTAGATAAATCGGGAGGAGCAACTTTGCATAACAATGCAGATTTATATGCCATTCAGGGTTAAAGAAAGCTAGGTGGTAACACCCGAGAGCAATGTCATGGCTATTAGTGGGATTCCAGCAACTATTAGATATTCCTGACAGGCCCGAATGACAATTTGATGTTTATACAGGGGGGGAATTTCCCAGAGAAAGATACTAAATACATTATTATCCAGAAACAACTCAATCATGTGATTTTTATTTTAGAGGCGATGTTCTTTTAGGAAACTATAGCTGGAAGTGTAGCCTGCAGTATTACACTGCCCCCTACTGTAAACTACAAACACAGCGGACAAGGAACAAAATACTACAAAAAAAAAAAAACAACTTGTTCTAGAGGAATGTACTCCATTACAAGGGTACTGAAGACCAGAGGGAGACATAAGACCATGTGCACAGGGAGCAGTTAGGCTGTGGATTTTCCATGTGGAATCTGCCCCGAAATCTGCAGCAAACGTAAATGTAAGTACAATGCAAATGAATAAGGTTTCACGATATCCCATACAAATGCTGCAGAAAAATCCAGCTTGATTTGAAGGCATGTTGTGGATTTTCGAATCCACAACATGCCATATCTGATGCAAATTTTTTGATTTTTATTTATTTGCTGTGGATTGCACCCATTCCTATGCAAAAGGTAAAACCCGAGGCAAAATCCACATGTAACCCAGCTCAGCAACATCAATACGAGACTGGTACTCTCAGCACTGATCACTTGAGTGGACTGGTTACAGCCACACATATACAGACAGTGCTGTGCCGGGTACTGCAGTGAAGGAGCCACGGCACTCCAGCACTGCTGCCCCTTCATTCTGCTGATCGAAGGGGGTCCCAGAAGTGGGACCCCAAACAATCATACATTGATGGCCTACCCTAAAGGAAAATGTTTGGTTATCTATGGCAGAGTCCATATTACTATTTAAATAGTGAAGACCTTTTAACTAGAAGGGAGGAGAAACAACGAATGTATTTTATGGACCTGGAAAAGATGGAGCGGACTGTGACTCAGATTTATTAACAGAATGTAACTTGTCAAGGACAGGACCAGCACATTCCAGATATGATCTGGACATTGGTTGAATATCTGTGTACAGATGCTGATATTTGCTAAAGTAGGAACAAAAAAAATAAATTACAAGGGGTAAAAGCTCTTCATTGTGCAGAAATGACCAAGAATAATTTATCCAAAACTATTGCCAACCAAGAAATAAGATGTTATGCGCGATTAAGGGCTTGTCCACACACAACGGAATTGCCGCAGAAAATTTCTGCAACAATTCCGGTAAAATTTGCACTGCAGCAAAAACGCACCATTTCCTGCAGTTTTTACGGGAGAAAATGGTTCATATTTTGCTGCGTTTTTCTCATTGTTGGGAGACGGAGACATTTCCTCTGAAAAACGCAGCAACTCTGTCCACATTCCGCAGCAAGACGTGCTGCGGCCCGAAAAATATGCACTGCTGGTCAATTTTGGCTCTGAATTTTTACGCATCGTGTGGATGCGATTTATTACATCTCCTCCACTATGCCGCTACTGTATTCTGCTGTGTTTTCCGTCCGCAATTCCGCTGCGTGTGGACGAGCTCTTCTACTTAGAAATAATCAGTTTTCATACAGGCCTTCCATATTATTTACAGGTGGACAAAGCGGTGATAATATACAACATACTGCACGCATTTACCTCAACATCGTCGTGGTGCGGAGGCAGGCCCTGGGAGCTAGACGGTGTGATGTACACATTGCACCCAACTAGTGCGCCAAAGAAACACTCCAGCTTCTCCATGATCTGCCATAACTTGTCCTGTAGAGAGAGACGATTACTATCAGCAGCGTGACAGACAACCATTCTCTTCAAGTGTACCAGTGAGAAAATATCTGCCATGACACATGCAGCGCCCAACCTATAATCTACAAACAGACCACAAATCCAGTCATCCTCGTGCTAAGCAGACGCCAAGACTTTATTTACACCGACGTATTTCTAGTACGTGTGCTGTCAACGGACAGAACACCAAGCCACACAGTTTTTTTTTCCAATGGAGCGAGAAACTCACAGCAGGTCCTATTCTGGCAGACCAAACTCACCCACTGAAGTCTATGGGAGCGTGAAAAAAACAAAACAGATAAAACAAGATGGCATCCGTGTGCTGTCCGTTTTTCACAGATCAGTTGCTAAACAAAAAAAAAAAAAAAAAAAGGTGAAACCAGGGAGTGTTTACAGAAGAGAAAAATGGATGACACATAGAAAACCCCGGACGCAACAGTAACATTCCTATGGATGAAAATGGTCCTTTTTTTGTGCACGCAAATCGGACACGCCCGTGTGAATAAGGCCTAAGTAAATAAAGCCATAGCAGCCAGGCAGTCTGGAAGATCTGAAGGTTTAAAAGGGTTATGTGGGGACCAAAAATTATCAGCGAGTGTACCCACATACTGCAGCGGGTTCACTGCTAATACATATTGGTCCCCACATAACCCCTTTAACAGAAGCAAGGCTCCACCTTGGAACCAATTGGAAAGGGATTGTCTCATGTAGACTGCCCTTATCCATATACCCTCTTAGGTTATATTGACATCAAATAAGGGGGGTCCCCCACTTGGTACATACCCGCTATGAGCCGAAATGAAGAGCCCTCTATAAGAGCAGATCCTGCTATGGTTACATATATGTGTTCCTGTGGATATACTCTATATGGGTAGACTATATACAGTATCTTACATTAAACCTCTGAGGTTGATGAAACTGGATAGTTGCTCTGGCACTCCTGAAGTCTCTTAATATCTCCAGGTAACTGGCTTTTCCACGTCTTGGTAGCACAATCTTTTTCCCATTCTTGCACTTGCACATGTTCACGTCTCGGCCGTAGTATACGCCTCTCCCACTTGCAAGTTTTAGGTCTGTCATAGGGAACAGGGACTGGTAGTAACTCTGAATGTCCGGGTCACTCCGCTGGATCAGCAGAGGCTTCTTCTCCCAATAAGACCGGAAAAAATCCTCACTGGTCATTGGGGCAATAAAGCTTTCAAAAAGACTCTGCGGCGAGGTGAAGTCCAGGGGTGGTGGGCTGGGATGGGGTAACTTGCTGGGTGTAGGAGCATCATCTGCCGCTTCCGCTCGTCTTCCCCTTCGTGGCATATTCTGGAGGAGAGATAAAAGACTTAAGATGTATAAATAAGCCAATAAAATATAATTGCGGAATGTACAGTAATCCAAGTATAAACTAATATATACATACATACACACACACGTGTGTATATATATATATGATAGATAAGAGAGTGTGTGTGTGTGTGTGTGTGTGTGTGTGTGTGTGTGTGTGTGTGTGTGTGTGTGTGTGTGTGTGTGTATATATATATACACGATAGACATACATGATACTGCTGGCTGTACAGTAGTGTGTGTGTATATATGTGTATGTATGTATATATATAATAGATAGATAGATAGATATACATGATACTGCTACTACATTGTATCTCCTACCTTCACTGACTGTACAGAGATCTGAGTTGTTCAGCTGTTCACTTCTGGGTTGGGGACTACACGAGAAACCCATGTGGCTGAATTATTCCCAGCATGCCTAGCGACACACACAACTACTGCAGTTAAAAGGGCAACAACTGGTCCTCGCTAGAATAAGCATTGCTGCTATGTAGTGAGACACCTAGTGGTGGAGTGAAGGAATGTATTGTGTGTACTACACTGATCTTCAGAGAACACCCTGTAAGTTTTTCTCTTTGTGGAGTGGGGGTTCATGGATAAATTGTTCATGTGTATAAATGTAGACGAGGTGTTTTATTTACTTACATGTTATAAGAAAATGGAAGGTGCACAGTTTAGTAAACAAGCTGTTTAATACAAGAGAATACAAGTTGACACAGAGTAGTATCTCCACACAGGGCTGTGGAAGGGGTAGGTGAAGTAGCAACCCGCCTAGGACGTAAGGGGGCGCAATTTTCAATTATTTCAATTGTTAGCCACTTGGACTCCCACAAATGTTCTCACTACAGAATATGTGTTCAGCGTTATATGCCGCAGAACTTCTTCCCTTCTCTTCTATGTTACTAAGGGTATGTTCACACAGAGTCAAAAACGGCTGAAAATTACAGAGCTGTCTTCAGTGAAAACAGCCTCTGATTTTCAGCCATTTTTCTAGAGTCAGGGTATGTGCACACACAAAATAAAAAAACGTCTCAAAATACTGAGCTGTTTTCAAGGGAACAAAGCTCCTGATTTTCAGACGTTTTTTAATCAAAGTTTAGTTTTGTGCAGCGTTTTTGGAGCTGTTCTTCTATAGAGTCTATTAAAAATGGCTCCAAAAACGGCTGAAGACATGACATGCACTTCTTTTTCACAGGCGTTTATTTCCGTGCCGTTTTTGGGAAACGATTTTCTGTGCCGTTTTTGGAAAACGAGGTGTAAAAGAACGCCCCGATGTAACAGAATGCCGTAATTCCCATTGAAATCAATGGGCAGATGTTTGTAGGTGTTCTGCTTCCGATTTTTCAGTCGTTTTTCAGGAAGTGCTACTTCTTTTTACGGGGTTTTTCTTTTACGCTCTGGTTTCTAAAATGACGGAGTAAAAAATACCCCGTCTTAACAAAACGCCAGTTTTCCCATTAAATTCAATGGCCAGATGTTTGTAGGCTACTGTTTTTTCCAGGTGTAAATGCCCCTGAAATATGCCTGAAAACACAGTGTGTGAACATACCCCGAAAAACGGTGACATGCTCCTTTTTACAGTGCGTTTTTTAAAACGGCGGCATAAAAGAAAATCCTTCGCCTGAACAAAACGCCGTTTTTCCCATTGAATTCAATGAGCAGATGTTTGTAGGCAATTAGCTAGCGTTTTTTCAGGCGTATTTCGGGGCGTAATACGCCTGAAAACACAGCGTCTGGACATTACATCTTTGTGGGAACAGTTTAAGGAAGGCCCTTTTCTGTTCCAGCATGACTGCGCCCCAGTGCACAAACCAAGGCCCATAGACATGGTTGGGTGAGTTTGGTGTGGAAGAACTTGACTGGAGGAGCCTCTGACATCACTGTCCAGATATGGACAGTGACGTCAGGGGTTCCCTCTAGAGCGGAATCCCCGCAATGTTCTGGCCAGGGATTCTGCTCCAGGAGGAGTGAATGGCAGAGCAGGGAGCGGATAGTTTCCTGCTCTGCCTCTGCCATATTATTCAGATGTATCTGCGTCCTGAGGGTATGGTAGTTACCGAGACACGTCCAGTAATTTGTCGGGACTGTTTCTGTAAATTCGGTACTGTTGGCAACTATGCAGATTTGCGGCAGTTTCTGTATTAATTTTTTTAAGGGAAAACAAGAAACGACACCTGAACAGAAGAAATATATAAAGGAAGGCCTTTAAGTGTTTCCTCTCCGGGATCTTCTTCAGGTTTTGACTTAAGAAAATGTAAGCAAAATCTGCACTGTGTGAACAAGTGTTCTGCACCTGTACTTTCAGTGCTTAAAGAGGCTCTGTCACCACATTATAAGTGGCCTATCTTGTACATAATGTGATCGGCGCTGTAATGTAGATTACAGCAGTGTTTTCATTTAGAAAAACAATAATTTTTGACGGAGTTATGACCTATATTAGCTTTATGCTAATTACTTTGTTAATGGACATCTGGCCGTGTTTTACTTTTTGGCCAAGTGGGCGTTGTGGAGAGAAGTGTATGACGCTGACCAATCAGTGACCAATCAGCGCCATACACTTCTGCCCATTCATTTACACAGCACATAGCGATCTTACTAATGCGCTTTGTGCTGTCACATACACACACATTAACGTCACTCAAGTGTCCTGACAGTGAATATACATGACCTGCCTAGGTAGAGTCGTGTGTTAACCTTAGACCATACTATCCCCCCACCCCCATTTAGTAAAGACACATGACACCGAGGTTGGATGTGAAATGGCCACAGCAGCCGTTTATTAATTTCACAGTTTTATAAAAACAATTTAAATCCGAAACATTCGGATAACTAGTTAGGAATCCACCAGAGAATTCCTCCTAATAATTCACATGACCCAACATGGGTCAGAATCATAAATAACAATTAAACGTTAACATTAACCCGAGCAGAGGAAGTCCTTGAAGCCCCTTCAGATGTTCCTTTCAAGAACACACCGAATTAGCCATCTGCAAACCACCAATTACCTCCAGCCGTAAACCAGCTCGGAAGCACCGTTCACCTCTGCAGATGGCTCCAACCACTAGAAGTCCACTTCAAGGGGATAACACCCGATGAAGCCCTCAAGTGATATACCGACCACTAGAAGTCCACTTCAAAGGGATAACACCCGATGAAGCCTTCAAGTGATATACCTTCTACCAGAAGACCACTTCAAAGGGATAACACCCGATGAAGTCTTCAACCATGTACCTTTTTTGGGGGACGCATACCCCCGATGCGACCCCCCCACCATTTTGTACTGACTGGCCTCAAGGACTCCCCCCGCCAGCTGCCATGACAACAGAACCTACTCCGGAAAAAAGAAAAACAAGTTAAATAAGCACACAAAATAACACACAACACTCATAGACGGACGTACATAAGACCTAAGGAGTAACAAACCAAGGGTGGGAGGGTGGGAGCTTGCTTACTCTATGTTACTCCTCCCGCTGCTTCCGGCTCAATGCCGAGAAACAGCGGGAAGCGCAGTAACAGCCCCCCCCCGTCCCCCTTAACTCCTCCCCGTCCCTCCTTCAGCTCCTTCCAACCCAACTTTCCCTCACCTCATTAACCCTTTCCCTACCAGGACGGTCATGCCGGCTTCCCTTAACCCTGCGGCTGCGTCCAGCCTCTTCTTTACCTCCAGCCAGGAATTGATGTCTATTCAGAATCCCGACACTTCGCTAACGTCAGTGACTGCCGGGGACCATGAGGAGAAGATAGAAGCAGCTGTCGCTGCTTCTGTCTTCTCCGATGTCTTTTTACACAGCGCTCAATGAAGGCTGTGTATATGAATAGAGGCAGCGGCTGCGCCGCTGTCTCTATTCCTCCCGGTGATCATGTGACTGGTCACATGATCGCCGGGTGTCGTTACTGACAGACTGCTGCTGGGTCTTACTAGACCCAGCACAGCCTTATTAGTGACAATCGTCACTATGAGAGGGCTGAATTCCCCTGTAACTGGGGCTGCTGTGCAGCCCCAGTTACAGTGGAAAAACATGGTGTAAAAGAAAGAAAAAAAATATATAAAGTTCCCCAAAGGTCTTTTTTGACCTTTGAGGGACAGACCATAGTAATAAAAAAAAAAGTCAAGTCAAGTGCAAAAAAAAAATAATAATAAATACCCACCCCAAAAAAAAACATTCCCCCCCGCCAATCATTTTTGTAACGCTAGCGCTGACCCAATTACCCTAATATAGACATGTAATATATTAAAATTCACGGTAGACAATGGCGATCACAAATAAAAGGTCTATTTTAGGGTAAAACTATGTTATTACCAAAAAAAAAATAGCTGAAACCTAAAAAAGCTTATTTTTTTACTATTATTTTCAAACTTTATGAATAAAAATTCTAAAATAGCGAAAAAGGTGTGTATAAAAACGATAAAAAACGAAACCTGCATTGTCTATGGAAAAAACGTTGCAAAAATCACGTAGTTAGCCCAACAAATTAAAAAGTTATAGCCATTTAACTAACACGTGCTAAAAATGGCTAAACGGTGTCTGGTCCTGAAGGCGCAAAATAGCCCGGTCCTGAACCGGTTAAATGACAGTTTACAGAGTAATCTCGCG